>NC_088832.1:17616235-20016235 GCF_904066995.2 Poecilia reticulata
TAATTTATATCCATCCATATCAATGCTGCTGCCTCGCGCTCTGTCCTTTTCTCGCACTTCCCGCTACTCAGCAGTAGGTGTCAGGTTGCATTGTATTGCATTAAATGTTGTCAGAAGAAAGAGAGTCATGCGCTTAATGTCCAATTTCCCATAACTATTTATTGAATTCATAGTTGCCAGATGGGGTGGCAACAGGGGTGGCAAGGCTCTCATTTGGGGTGGCAACTGCCACCCCAGTAGATCCGCCCCTGGTCGTGGTAATAATTCTTGCTGGCCTTCTATGAAGGCCAGAAATACTGTATTCTATCTTCTTGTATTTTCGAGCTTGCCATGTTTTCCATTAAGCACATTGGTTAATAGAGACGCAGCTAGTAACGGTTTGGATGGATATGGGTGCCATGTCATCTGCTAGTGTTGGCCCACTGTGTTCTCTGATTTCTACAGTCAAGGCGGCCGTCCACCAGGAAACTCTAGAACAGTCTATGCTTTATGCTGCTTACAAGCCTGTATGGAGATGCTGATTTCATTTTCTAGCTGAACTTGGCACCTGCCGATACACCCAAAGGTACCAGATGCTGGTTCAGTGACCATTGTGTTACTGTGCTTGATTGGCCAACAAAAAATACAACTGATTAGCATTGACGAACTACTGACTTGTTGCAAACTTGTTCAGCGATATCTGAACCCATACCACATGCATTAATATTATAGTGTTCATTCTCTATGTAATTGACAAAATGCTCACATTTTTCAAGCAAGGTCTGCAGTCATAAAGCATAGGTTGGCCCTTCATCAACTGAGAATAGCTGTAACACTTTGACCACTCCAACAGAGTCAAGCATCAAACATATGTGCTGCATGATAATAGACTACTATATTTTCATTTAGCCTATTGCCTACCCCAACACCATAAGAGTATATTCCCAGTGGCTAATGCATTCCCAGTGGACATTAGAGTTAAAATCCATTTGAACTTCTTACCCAAATGTCATTTTACCCTTATTTCACCAATCCTGCTTGCCAGGTGTTTATCTCAAATGAAAGAACTCATTTTGTTTCAGCCTCCTTTGCCCTTTGTGGGACCGATGATTTAGTAAAACGTTGCTTCTGTTTAAGCTAAGCTGTTTTTAACATCCATTAAAAAAAAAGAAAACAATCTTATAAATCAAAGACAACAAAAATCTACAGATGCGTAGAACTGACACTGAAGCCAAAGAGAAAGCTATTACATAATGTTAAAATTTGTTTGATTTTAATACGTTTTATGTTTGTACAATATAGAATTATGTTATTACGATGTATTTTTCATTTTTGAAATTTGGATATTCTAATATCCAAATTTATCAATTTATATTAAAAAAAATTCTCACATTACTACAGTATACTTATTATATTGCGGTAACATGACAGTATAATGTACAAAGATGAAACCTATATTGTTAGAACAATGACTTAGGACATTATTTTAGGAAGGTGATGATATGCTAATGTGATATAACTATATTGCCTTGTGCTCTTTGCTTTCGTAAAACTCACTTCTGAAATTACTCTAAAGCAGTGTTTCTCAACCCTGGTCCTCACCGCCCCCCTGCCCTGCATGTTTTAGATGTTTCCCTTCTGCCACACACCTGAATTGTATCTCTGGATGATTAACAGGCTTCTGCAGCACTTGATGGTGATGCAATCATTTGAATCAGCTGTTCTGGAATAGAGGTACATCTAAAACATGCAGAGCAGGGGGGCGCTGAGGACCAGGGTTGAGAAACACAGCTCTAAAGAATATTGCTTCTGCTTTAAGGGATTAAACGACAACATGACAGTTTTTTTCCAAAGAAAACAATTTGTTCTGTATCGCCAAACCTCACCTTCTCTGTATTGTCCTAATTGGATAGATCACGTCAACTTTCAAGTAAGGTGTATCCAAAAAAAAGACTTCTTGGGAAAAAATTTACAACCTTTCAAAAAGTGCATTTTGTTTTTTTTTTAGCAGGTTTGCCCTAGCAAAGATTCTTCTCCTAGACTTTGAGGCATAAGTGGACACATCTTATTGATTTTCTTTCAAGCCGGATTGCATTGATTGCTGCGAATATGGCAGACAAATCCATCTGGTTGTGCGTCCACTGGGACATCGCACGGAGGCAGACAGGGAGCTGAGGCTGGGCGTCTAGCGGCAGGGGGGCAGGCTTCATTACACCAAATAAGAGCCCACTGGCCTAACGCAACCCCAGCCCGACCCCCACAGCACACTCTCCATCCTCTACTTACCCCCAAATTAAACTGAGAGCTTTTTAATTATTTATCAATACCATGCACTCATCGCAGATCAATCAGTGTGAATGGTTTTTAAACATAATGAAGGAGCCTGCTCCAGTAGACCTGTGAGAATTGATTGTGATCTTTGCCATTATGCCTTAAGTAAAGATAAGGTGTGTTGACAGTGGTGTTGGTAATTTGAGGTTTGGACACAGATGTAGTGGAGCGCCCTGGGTGCTCCTCCTCCGCCTGAGCAAGAGTGTGCTTCAGCAAAAGCAAACAGCGTCTGTGCTCGGAGGCCATCTCATACTCCGCCATTAATCAGGCTCTTAAACAGGACATCTCATCTTATCATCACATCACGCCGTCCTCACTGAAGAGGGCAGGGCCCACTCCTCAGGCCAGAGGCACCTCCTCGGAGAACACTTCTCATAGCATATTACACAGGTCCTCACCGCTCTCAAGGTTTACTAAAGCTTGACTCATTGTGCTTCTTAGGTCTCCAACTGAACCTAAGCAACCTTAACTTTCCCACTCTGCTCACATATTTCTCCCGGGGTGCACAATGTCAAGCAGACTGAGGAGATATTCCATCTGGAGTTATTAGCCAGAGACACACAATGCAATCTAATTTCATAGCACCACATTCAATCACTGTTAATTCAGTTTCACAGGGGCAGTAAATAAGACATGGGGCGCAGGTATTTCAAAATGAATTAATACTCTGAGAGGGATCTCTGTCCCCGAATCTTATGAAATTAGACCAAAAAAAAAAAATCACCTGTCGTTCACCTGCTTTTCAGGAGCTGTGAGTAAATACACAGATATTAAATTCAAAAGCTTGTTTGCGAGAAAACAAGCTAACATAAAGCAGGAAAGCATAATGAGATTCTTATTTCATCCTTTTCTTTCCTGGTGGGGGTGGAATTGGATTATAGCAGACTTATTTGTATGTGATATTGAGCAGTGCAAAATAAATTCACACCTATTCAAATTGAAATCAGACCTAGGTGCATCAGATAATCCTTTTTAAGATAGTATGAACTGACAGGCCAATCCCACACACTGGAAAGAAATAATCTACCCCTTACAAAACTGATATATAGCCTACCTTGCCAAAAGCATTCCATGATTTATTTTTTAACAAATATTTGTCAAGTATGTGCTTGATTTTTTTTTTCTCTCCCAGAGGCATAAACAGTTGCATCCATATTCATAGGGAATTTGAGCCTGTCTTCCAATCATCATGTCACAAAGACTCTTAGCGAAAGCGCTTCCCCAATTGCTCAGTTTGTCGTTGGATGAGGAAACCTGATTTTGTTTTGAATCCCACAGCCTTTTGAGACGTCAGGCCGCATCAGAGAAGGAGCCTGTGACGGCTGCATTTATACAGCATGGCGGCTCCAGCTGCTCATGAGCCTCCTTCTTTTCTTTTCTTTTTAAATGGCTTATTTTTGAGGGGGTGTCGAGACATAAGCCTGAAAGAAGGACAAGGTTTAGTGCGAAGATGAGCAGTGGGTTGCTACTGCAAGGATGTGATGTGCTGCTGGTGGTGTCAGTGGTTGTGGTGAGACTGTGAGAGGCTCTAATGTGAGAAGGGATGAAGCAGGGAAGGAGAGGGTGCTGTTGCTGGGTGGGTGGGTGTAATGCAACCTCGATGTGAACCCAAGCTAGATGTGAGCTTCAGGCACATTTCTTCCGATGCTGCTGGCATTCATATGAGCAGCTTAGTGATTTATCTCCCTGCTGGTTAGAAGCAAGTGGGTCTGCATGATGTCCATTCTGTGGCGGTGCACACTAAAAGCCTTTTGGTCAGGTGGTGGCTGTGGAGGCCACGTCTGCTGCACCAATTTCTGAGTTAATGAAGAGTCTCCCAGACTGAGAGTACATCTTGTATAGTTCTCGTTCACCTCCACACCTGCTGGAATATTGAGACCATACAGATGTAATGACACAGTACCAGAGTGTGGAGTCAGTGTGGACGGAGCCACTTGCCTATTTCTTTTACTTCCCTGCATTAGGTTCAGTGTTGAGTTTTTTTGTTTTTTTTCCAGGTCAATCCAACAGCTATTATTTGTCCGTAAACGGCAGTCCTTTGAACTAACGATGTCAGAGCACTTATCAGTTAATTCCAGTTCTTCTTAAGTCCATTAGATAACTTTACTATTTCTCAATGTACCACCATCAGACTTTCTAAGCTTTTCTTTTCACATTTTTCACTTTTCACATTATTTTAGGTCAAAATTTGACCTGGATATGAGTAATTTTGAGCTTAACTAGCTATATGAAAACCCATTCAATAAAAACAAATGAATAAAATCAGTTTTGGGCTCCCAAAACCTTGAGACTCTGGCTCACTGCCCTGGCAAGCATTCTTCAAAGTCTGTCACAGGATATTCTCTCTTATTGCTTAGCGTTTTTGTCAAATTCAGGTTAGGAATGGCTTTTTGAATAGACTTTTGAACTGATTACACATGGTCTGAAGCTAAAGAGAACAATTGGTAAAGAGAAGTTTTCTCAAAGCTTCTCTGAAATGCACAAACTCATTTGTTCAGATGTAAAAGTGCTCAGTGACCAGAACAAGGAATTTGCTACCGCACATTTACCCCAGATAAAAGAAAATCCACAAATGATCGCTTTGTTGTTGCATTCAGTGCTGGCATGAAAACTTTTTTCAACCTTTGAACAGAGAAACAGATGTGTTCAGATTTTAGACGATGCCTAATCTTTCTACGTATGGGAAGATAAGAAATAATTTTCCTTGAGCTTAAAAAATGAACATATCTTCTAAAATGCCATCTTCATCAATATATATGAAGTATGTCTGTTCCTTACGATTGGCTTCTGTTTGCTTTGAGGAGCTATGTACTCGGGTGAAGGGTGTGATGCTTCTTTAGGACAGCCTATCTTGCATTTGCATGCATGCTTTAGTATTAAATGTGTTGAGTGTGTGAGAATACTAATTTACATTTTAACAGATCACTTGTTCTTTCATCCCATTGTGTCTCTCTTAGTTTGACAGTGGGCTGTGAAAAAAGTATTTTCCCCCTTGTGAAATATTTTTTGTTTAATTTGTCGCTGTTCAGATCAGCAAACAGATTTTAATATCAGACAAAGCGATTTGATTAAATACGACATTGTGGTTTGAAATGCTGATTACATGTATTAAAGGAAAAAAAGATATACAAACTAACTAGGCAATTATGCTCCTGGATCACCAACTGTTTCCATCCATCCATTATCCAACATGCTTATCTCTAGTTGGATCGCCGGGGGTGCTGGTGCCTATCTCCAGCATGCGAGAGGCTGGGTACGCCCGGGCGAGTCCCCAGTCAATCGCTTTATTTATCCAAAGCAGTTGCATAATGTTCGATGACATGTTCAACTTTTAAAAATACATTTTAAAAATAATAATAATAAACTTTTGATATCTTCAAATTTCACTCAATTTTACCAGGGAACATTAAAGATGTACAAAAATAGTCATTTGAGTGCATCAGTATGCACTGATATGAAAAATTTAGTGTGGTAGGAAAAGCATGCCAGTCACCACAATTAAAGACTTATTACTTAGTCAATGTAAGACCTTGGCACTGCAATGTAATCTTAGTAAAATGAAAAAAAATATTATTCTCATCTTAGGAACAAATTATATTTTGACAGACTTTTTTGTTCTGACCCTTCCCTGACTATAATACCCATTTTAACTTTGGGAAGAAGCAATTAGCAAGGGGCAAACAACTTGTCACTAGCAAAATTAAACATGAAGTAATATTTCAACATATTTTTTAAAATATGAAGGAAAAATACAACAACAAATGAGTCATAAACTAAAAACTGATGAAAAACAAAGCATCACCCTTCCATCTTATAGCAAGCAAATGTGTGTCACTCTCTCAAACACACCTGTAATAACCATATGGAAATGATAAGTTAGTATATTTTTGTGTAGTGATGTAAAATGCCAACATACTTGGAACACTTTCGGGAATTAAAGCAGTGACGTAAATCCAGTCTGTGAAAGTTTTGGTGAGTACTCAAATGAAGGGAGGCTGGAACTGGGCCAAAGAGAGAGCAAGTTCTTCACATCAGATAGAGGGCATATTTGTAGGCCTCTGGAGCTTTTTTTTTTCTTCTTCTCTTTTTTTTTGAAAAACCTTGCACCATCTAACAGTATAAAGTAGCCAGAAAACTCTGACAAAGAAAAAGTTATTTGGGTTGTAATGAGTGACCTTTCCATGAAGCAGCAAACATGCATTTTTATGCCAGGGCATAAATAGCTGAGCTACATAACAATTAAGGTAACCTTTCTGTCTGAATAAGAGGCAATTGCTCAGAGAACTGAAATAACATGAATGATAAATTATTTTTGTAACCCAGTGCACAGACGGTGAAGAATAACGAACAATGAAGTGGGGGAGGGAGAAGTGGTGCCTTGTCTCAATTGTAAATCCCAGTTATAATGCCTCGTTAAAAAGATTTGGGAAGGCGAAACAGAAGCAGACACTCTCTCTCTTTCTTAAAGGTAGACAGGTCTCAGTGGGATTCATTAATGTGTGTCCCGGTGGTAGTCTTCCTCTTACAGCACAATCGCCTGGGTTAGCACCAATGCTGAAATTACACCTAATTGGACAATTACTCAAACTCAGAAACCTCATGCAATAAGCCAACAAGGCTCGTAATAAACACCTTGTCTTCTAATAAAAACAAGGAAGTCATTTGCGTCACCCAAGAGGCCCAATTTTTTTTTTTTTTTTTTTATCTGCGCTAAATTTATTTTTAAAATAATTGCATGTGCTATGAATGAGAATATTAAAAAGGTGGCTGAGAGAGGAGAAAGGAACTACGTCTGAGAAGGAGAGAAAGACAGCAATGCAACCCAACCTCAGGCTCAGTGTTGCAGTCTGCTCTCCTCTGGGAGAGCTCATTTGTTCCACAGATAAGCACACTGCACACAGCACAGCTTTAATATTACTGCTGTCATGCCATTCCATAATGAAATAATTACTGTTTTGTCTTCCTTTCAACCAACTGGGCCCACCGTCCCTTTCGTTTGATCCCTCGCTCCCCCCCTTTTTGCATTGGTTGAAGACGTATTTCCTTCATATGTGA
This sequence comes from Poecilia reticulata, assembly GCF_904066995.2. Classification (NCBI taxonomy): domain Eukaryota; kingdom Metazoa; phylum Chordata; class Actinopteri; order Cyprinodontiformes; family Poeciliidae; genus Poecilia; species Poecilia reticulata. The sequence continues at coordinate 17,623,601 of NC_088832.1, forward strand.
AACATTTATTAAATAATGACAGTTATGACACATTTCTGTCAGCTATGCTCCTTTTGTGTCACTCATAGCAGCTGATGGCGAGTTATGTTTCTGGAAATTTAAAGAAATGGAGCGACATATTTATGAATATCATATTGTTTTTGTCCTTGCATGGAGTCATACCTGAAAATTTACATAACTCCTGTGCATCTCTGTTAAGTCCAAGAATAGAGTAAACAGTGATGCATCTAGGTAGGTACGGTTGCTTTTTATTGGCAATTTGTTTTTAGTTGCGTTTCCTTGAGGCCCTAGAGCTTGAATTTATTTTATTCTGGCAGAATTTATCTGGCCACCCTCCTTTTCAAACAGATTTACACCTTGACTCTAGCTCATCTAGCTTAGACAATGTTTATTCTGGAGTTATTTGTAAAAAGTTCCTCAAAAGTGTTTTGTTGCAGACATGTATATCTGTCTTATTTTTTAAATGGGGGGGTATCTTTTAAAGTTGACTTTGCTGAGTTTTATATTATGCTGTTATATTGTTCCCTAATCCAAAAAACATCTGGAGTGTTGCTTTGATTCTTTCAAGCATTTTTGAGGACTCCTTGAATCTCCTGTGGCAGTCATTCTGCAGTGCCTAAAAGCTGACACAGCTCCGCCTATTTCCACAAAGCTCCTCCTTGGAACTTGAATCTCCAGTCAAATGTCTGTCTCACCTAACATCCCTCCCCTGCCCCTCTCGTCACTCAGCTCCTCTAGACTAGCAGTAGCAGCAGCAGCAATTAGCAAACATCTATCTGATGGAATAGCAAGTATGCTGAGCTTGTCATATTTCTCAGTGAAACTCTTAAGATCGATGTTAGGTTTAACGGAGACGTACTGAAGGCGGAGTGTCTTCTTAAAGACACAGAAGCCCAATTTACAAAGTCATGTTTTAAGTCGTGTTTGATATGTGCAGCATCTTTATAACAACTGACAGAAACACTAAAAATTGAAAAAAAAAAGAAAAACTTGATGTGGAACACCTCTTTACGTGTCAAATGTGGGACAGTTCTGCATTTTAAAGGATGGTTTGCCACCCACTCACAACCCCGCCGCTTTCATAGGTGTTGTTTTGAGGTCATCTGTCTATTATATTTTCCATAACATCATCCAAACCATCCATGGGTAAGTGTTGATGAAGGGTTAATTTTGCAGTGTGACATTTAACTTATCCTTTGCCTAAAAGGCCCCTTATTCACACTTGATTTTGAGTCCTTCTGTCCTTACTCTGACCTTTTAAAGCTGTGCATCACTCCAGAAGGTTAGCAACCATTTTCACATCTTGCTACCAACTTTAGACAAATAGACAGATGAATAAATAATCACAGCTGACCTCACACTACAAGGGACAGCGGTCTTACCTCTGCACTGGGAGAGGTTCACCATAATACTACCAAAGCAAGCAAGAAAGGGAGAAAAGGAGAAAAAAGACGTCAGGAACCGGGGATGAGAACCCACAAGAGGTGGACAGTGACAAATGGTGTGGAAAAAACAACACAGGCAGCCATCTGAAGGGAAGACAAGAGTAATACTCACAAATAATTAACTGGGTAAATATTGGATAGGAGACTGACTAATTACTTCACACGTCTCACTGCGCTCTCATTATTGTTGCTGTCGGAGTTAACCCTTTCCTACAAGGTGGAGCTGTGTGGCTGCCTAAACTGAAACCAGAAAGTAGATAAATCACTTACACCCACTGATGTCTCTTTATTTATTCATGCACCTAAAAGCAGCAAAGTAAATGAAGAAAATTATTTTCCGTTAGGATTGAATCCACCCAAAAGTTAAATGAAGAAAGGAAATATAAATGCAAAGAACGACTTTCGGTTAAAACAATCCGTTTTGGACATTTCAATTAGCATATATCTACATTTAAGAACAAAATGATTCATACCTCTGTTTTATTTAGATTTAGCATGTTCCTTATGACTGAAAATGATGCAATCACTTTGGAGAGGCCTGGCCAGAGTCCCAAGTTGAATCTAATACAAAATCTATGGAGAAAGCTGAAGATTAGGCAGATGGCAAGTAGGCTCATGAGCTGAGATTAACTCTATAAATACATGAGAAAATGTGAAACAAGCTGGACATAAATGAGTCCATCGATTATGAAAATGGTTAGTTTTCACCATCATCTTTTTTCGTAAAAGATGAGACATTTTTTATTCAAAAGTCATGATGCTTTTGTGGGATGGACTGGTGATCTGTCCAGTCCAGGATGTACACGTCTCAGCCAACAACCCCTCTTCATCCATCAATGGATGGATGAGTGATGCTCCTTTCACAATTGTTGTATCTTCTGAAATTACTTCTCTCATCTACTATTAGAAAGAAACTTGAAAGAACTATGTTTATATTTAAATCTGCAAAGAGTACAAATAGTTTTTGACTGAAATGTATTTATCTCTCTAATTATACCGATATGCAAAGCAACATGAAAATGGTGGGCTGTTGGTCATTTCATCCTTATCCATTTCCTATCTTTGCTGTTTTAATTGTTTCATACCCGACTTTTACGATATGTTAATTAGTATCCATGTAAATTTGTGGTTATATGACTGCAGTGAATAATATCTACTATTTTAGAGTCATATGCTGACATTTTAAATGACTCCATTGGGTTTAATGTACATCAATACCAAAGTAAATTCAAAATATTGTTCAGATAACAATGCACATTTAAAATTAAATGACTCATTAAATTTTAGGACATTCATGATCATTTGTTTCTTGCATTTAAGTTTGATAATTTGGCTGTGAGCGTGTGGCACAAATTTGGCTTTTTAATTGTGTGGCTTGCCTCAAACTCCAGAAGGTAGCAGGAAGGTGTTGTAGTGTTGAGGTGTCGATCTGGGAAAACCTGCTCAGAAATTAACAATATCAATGAATAAAGAAACACAAAGTTTCTAACATGCAAATAGGATGTGAAAGCTACTCTTAAATTTGTAAATGTAATTACTTTTCGCATTATACTTTATGCTATTTAGGTAGCATCGGGTGTTGTGTGTTTCCTTTAAGATTTGAGTTTGGGTATAAGCAAGCACCTCGCTGCTGGCTCATCACCCATCGAAGTTTCAGCCCACAGTCCTGAGGTAAACTGGTGAAGCTGCTCACACAAGGACGTTTGTCCAATAATCTGCGAGGCAGTGGTTAATGACAGCAGCTGTGAGGCAGGCATGCACCACTTCCAAGCTGATTTAAGTTTAACGAGCCACTCTAGAGTGCTATTGATTCAAATCTATATTTGACAGGATACACTGTGAGCATGTATTAAATGGATAAGAACACCTCTTGGACACTCTGAGAGCTTTGGCAAATGGAACAGAAGGCATTAAGCAAACACACAGGGTCTTGTTGAGTGAGCAATGTTTTGTCAGTATGGAGCATGTGCATGGCTGAGAGTTTACATAGATTTTATGTTGTTTTTCATTTAGAATATTTAGAAGATGGGACTTGCCAATAGCTGCCATTTTAAAAAGTGCATTAACTGAAACATGCTTTTATTTTAAACTAAAGGGTTGCATGTTGTGATGTTAGAAAATAAAGGCCAACACTAAATTGCATAAGCTATGTATAATTTAATCGAAAGCCACATCTTTTTGCTGTGTCAACCATAAGCCTGTTGATGAACACATTTTGATTCGCATGTCAGACTTGATGAAATAAAAAAAATATAATTGGTAATGGCAATAACTGAGACATTGATATCCAAGTTGTTTTGGCGGAGAATTTAACATGGATACAAGTAAACTCATCTGTACAGTATTGAAAAGAAGTAGTGTTGTTATTCAGTACTTTTGAGACAAAATTGACCAATGTTCTCAGAGGACCACTTCAAAATGGAACATGCAGGAAGTTGTTTCAGTAAACTCATGCTGTTGCCATCAGGTCCACTGAAAAGCATTATCAAGTTTAGACCCCTGTGTTTACTTTAGTTTATTATGTAGGTTTGAATGGCATAGTTGAGGTAAGGGCTTTCCGAAGGTTTGAAGTTTGTCCAGCTTAAACTTGTTCAAAAGCGATTTATGATTATTGTCTTGTTGGGATGTCCGATTATATCCAAGTTTCAACCATATAGCTCGCTAAACTCTCCAAGGATGAAAGAAAAGAAAAAATGAAAAAAATAAAAAAAATATTAAACTGATCTAGAAAATTCTAAGAAAAAAAACAAGTCCATGCAACCATTGCACAATTTTTTGATTGTGCTGGAAAGTGTACATCATGTCTTTGCTGATTTCTGTGTGAAAAAACCCGGACAATGTGTTATACTTGTTAGAATAATTGTTAAACTTCGAAAAAAGACTAGTTTAAATGTATACGTAGAAGTCTCCAAAGGTATATCACTCATGGCCATAAGTGATATACCTCATGGCCATGAGTTATATACCAGTACATTTCTTACTCACCAGAAATGTACTGGTGAGTAAATTTCTCACCAGTACATCCCTGCAGCCTGAGCCAGCAGTGGCTCATTGTTACTCAGATGACAAATGAACTTCAAACAGAATCCAGAATGCTTCTGACATCAAAGTTTGTGTCCCTTGTTTACAGATATTGCTTATTAATATGCAGATGCATGTTTCTGGAGATAAATCACAAAAGAGCTTCCTGCTTCATGGATGCTGGAAAAAAAAAATTAAACAAAAATACGGTTTATACAAATATTTTCTGCTCATCAATGAATTTTTTTATGCTCCTATAATTAGATTGGTTCATTAGCTTCATAGTTATTTGACTACAAACACAAAGGCCTTATTAGCTAATATGACACCGAATTTAGCATTCTCATAAGTGTCAGTATTAGTTCAGATGTCTTTTGCAGATCTGAATTGTGTTTTGTAAATAATATTTTTAGTCCTCTCTTGATTGGTAGATATAAGTTTAATAAAATCTAAAATTCTTATTGCATTGTAAACACAACAAAATGTTAGAGAGAAATCATGAATGGGAAAACTTTGGATGGATGTCTGAATGAGCAGTAGAAAACAGGAAGAGTGGGAGATTGGAGCAGTCGAAATACCATAACTCCAAATGCATACAGCAACAGAACTGAAAACAAATTCATCATTATAATCAGTCAATATTCTAAAGGATTGTGACACATTGGCTACACTCTCAAACTATTGCAAAAGATGCACTGTTACAGAATTGCAGTCAATATGACGATGATGTGATGTTTTAGCTATATATTTTACTGAATCCAGTTTGCAAGATACTGGCCTAACCCTCCAAAATTAAAACACCCCAATTAAAATGTAGATGTCATCTCACTTGTGTACCATCTGTAAATGTGAGCCAAAATCAACTTCTGTGCTGGCCGTGAAACTGGTCTGAAGTTGAGCCTAATGTCATTTTGCAGATGTGGCAGCAGGTACAAAGAGCGAAGGACGATCAAACAAGTTGAAGCTGGAATGGCTTAAGTATCAGTGAGAAAGTGGATCCAGCAGAATTGAATCGGTTTATGGGAAAAAAAAAATATATACAATGAGAGACAAATGTTGGTGCCTTTACCTATTGGACATAAGTGAAACTACCACACTAACAAGAATGACTGGTGAACTAGAAAGATGTAATGCAAGGATGAGCTGATGAACAGCAGATGTACAAACTGAAAGGAGCAGAGCCAGGACAGAGTGATGAAAGCATCTTTCTCACAACTCAAGCAAACAAAGCAAAGAGTAAAAAAGAGAAAACATTTCAATCAAGCCACAGTTTTAAATATTCAAAAGTAACTTGAAATCTCAAAAACAAAGTCATACCAACTGTATTATATTGAGACTCATTGATTTCACACTTTGTGAAATCAAGAGTAAGCTATTAAATTCACTTTAGAGGTAAGCTATTAATGGGCGATATTAAGTAAAAACCTCTTTTTTAAGCTTTACATCATGTTGTAATGTTATTCCTTTATGAAAAGCATATCTGGAGTGTTGCTTTGATTCTTTCATACACATTGTAGGAATCCCTGAATCTCCTGTGGCAGCCATTCGAGGACGTTTGCTCCCACAAAGCGCTGCTTATTTACACAAAGCTCCTTCTTGGAGCTACAGTTTCCACATTGACCTTCTGTGAGGCAGAAGGTCAACGTGGAAACAGATGTGAGGCAGAAACTCCCCATCTCTTCCAGACTAGCGGCAGCAACCTGGTGGAACTACGATCGGCTGAGCTTATCCTACAAGCTACTTCTCAGTCCAAATGTCCCAAAGACATTGTTGGGCGTTAGTTGCATTATGGTCACAAGGATAACTTTATACCTTGTTGTATGTTAAGTTCTAAGTGTATCATCGGAATACCTTTGGAAATTGTGGTATCAGTTTTCTCTCCTCACCTGACAGGAATGGCATCTGCTGTGGTCTTCTATTACTGTAGCTCCAGGCTTCAAGGTCTGATGTGTTGTGGGTTCAGATTGGCTTTCTGCATAACTTGTTTGTAACGAGCAGTTCGTTGAGCTACCATTGTCTTGCCATCGCCTCAGTCCAGTCTGCACATTTTCCTCCGACCTTTAACAAGACATTTTCCACTCAACTGCCATTTACTGGATATTTTCTCCTTTTCTGACCATTCTCTGAAAACCTAAGATGGTCATGAGTCACAATTCAGTATCAACAGTTTCTCAGACCAGCCAAGGTCAAAGTCATTTAAATCCCCTTTCTTCCACCTTGTAAATGTTGGTTTGACGTTCAGCTAGTTCTTATCAATGCATCTAGATGCATAAATGCATTTGTTGTCATTTACCTGGTTGAGCTGTTACTTATACATTGTGCTTAATTAAGTGGAGTGCAAGTATTTTAATTTTCAAGCAACACGGCTCCCCAGTAACCTAGTATACAGGAGGGCAATAAGCCAAGGAGAATTGTTAAAGTCAGTTTAAGAAATATGAATATTTCATAATAAACAAAACAGTAATCAAGGTGCCCTTTCATTAAAATAAAACAACAGCCTCTTAATAATTTGCTTTCTAATAGAAACAAAAAATATTGTATGGTAGATCTCACTGCCTGTAAGTCTGTACTTTAATGAAAATGAGCATTTTACAGTTGTACTAACAAAAGCTTCAAAGTACAAAAGCTGCAACTTATACTGCAAAGGTCAGTCAATAATATGAGGAGCATAATAAATAAGGTAAACTGAATCTCCATTGAGGCTAAATTAAAAAAAACAGAAAAAGATATTCCAGAAAACCGCTATGTTTCTGTCTGAGAAGAGCTCGACAACCCCAACAGCTGAGTGACGCAGAGGATTTGAGAGAAAAGCTATTTTCTCACTTTTCTGATCTTTGAACCCGTTCTCCTCCATGGTAAGCTGTGCGGACTGCAATTAAAAAAAAATGCCGGCTTGATTAGACGCATTTTTTTTTTTTTGCAGTGAGGATAACAAATGTTTTCAAAATCCACAATGAATTGGATTCTGTCCCCCCCCCCAACCCAACTGACAGCTTCCTAATGCTGCCACATTAAAGTGGTTTTCCAGCGCGTGTGATGCAGCTTTAACTAGGTCCCGGGGGCATTGTTAGTTATCATTGCCTACTGCTGGAGTGAGCCCCGGTGAAAGCAATTTTAGCTTTCCTACCAATCAGTGGTGCAACATGAGAGATGGCCAGCAAGAACAAACGGCCTGGCTCACCACTTCCCGCCGCCGATCTTATCTGAAATGCCGCTCCTGTCCCGAAAGGGCCCACTAACGCAACATCCCGCCCCCCTCCCCTAAAAAGACATGAGATGGTTGGCCCCAGGCCCTCTCAATTCATGCAGATATCCGTAAATTAGACTCATAGAGACAGACCAAAACATCCTCCGAGGGTATTAGATATGAGCACTTATGCCACAAAACATGTGAGGGGCTTTCTGGGAGAGCGGTGGGTATGATCAAACTACATGAAAATGCCATCATGAAGTCCCACCACAGCCGAGGGTTTACATGTTTCTATTTTGGCCTGTTGTGCAAGTACTGCTGGGACGTCAATACCCTCGTACCTACAGGCAAGGTAAATTCAAATCAAAAATAATGATTTTTTTTTCTACCTGCTGCCAGTGATGTATTTATTTCTAGCAATGGGAAAAATATTTTCAAAGAAAACTGCTCTGCCATTAGCACAGTGTAAGTGATTTAAAGTGCAGATGTCACATTGTAAAAGTTTAATACAAGGCTAATAAAAATATGCATAATGTACATGGGTGGCGTCAGATTTCTTAAAGTATAACAATCATCTTTATTATAAAATGTAAAAATAAACAGATTTTTTTTTTTCAAAAATGAAACTGCTCCATTGTGATGGACTGGTGATTTGTCCAGGGTGCATGCCTCTTAGCGAGTGAACGGCCTTCAGTGACCTCGCATGAATGCATGGATGGATGGATGGATGGATGGATGGATGGATGGATGGATGGATGGATGGATGGATGGATGGATGGATGGATGGATGGATGGATGGATGGATGGATGGATGGATGGATGGATGGATTCACTATTGTCAACACTGACTGATATCAGTATCAGTCTTGTTGATTAGGAGTTTTTTTTATAAAACAGAACAAAAGGGGTTCAAATCCCTTTGGAGATGTTTTGATGTCAGGACAATCAAGTGTACAAGATGTCTGAATACACCATAAAAGCATTGCTATCAGGAAATCCTCTGTTCAGAGGTAATTGTAACAACAGCACCAGTGTGTTGATGCATCCCATGTGCTATGAGAGGAGGATGGTTGTTTACAGTGCGTGCAATTTCCACATGCACTGTGAGGAAATGGCATAACATTGAACTAGAACATTACATACGTCACAGTCAAACGTTAGCGATTGGGTAAAATTTAGAACTTCAACAAAGTCTACGTTTTCAACAAACAATTGTTTCTCAATAGCCAAGAGTCCAGACCCATTGTATGAAGCAAAGCATGGGCTGGATTTCAACAGGCTAGCAAGCTAAATAGCTCATTGCTGTTGAAGGGTTAGGGTTAGGGTTAGGGTTAGCTGTTGAAAAATCTGTATGGTGACATAAAATTTTGGTTCAGTCCATCTTTTCTTTTTCACTGTAGCTACATGAGAAACTTTAATGTTCCCAAATAGCGGAGTCAATGATAGCTGAAAGATCTAGCTGTTTTGGTGCCACTTTTAAAAGTTACACAAGAGAATGTTACATTGTGTACTTCGTTCCACGCATAAATATTCTGCATGTGTTTGACTTAAAATAAATTTGACTTTGCAACTTAATGGCTTGAAATTGGGCCTATGTCTCTTTAAGAAGCTACTTCTATTTGTGCTGTGCCGTGACTTGTAAAACTGAACCAAAAACTATTCTTACATAGGGATGTGTTGGAACACTTCTGTGCCCAAACAACAAGCCTTTTGTCATGACAGTTGCTGTACTGTTTTAAAAACCACCTTTCTGATATTAAAAAGTCTTGGATCAGAATGTTTAAATGTTATAAAAAAGGAAAAACAAACCAGTAATGCTTTTTACAGTACTGTATGGCTAAGCTGCAGCACCATCAATAAATCTATTTTACAAAGACGTTTGTAGAACTTTTAGTCTGGTTAGTATAATTTTAACATCATACAAAAGAAAAAAAATCTACAGTCATGGGAACAGAGGTTAACCCAGATTAAGTGCTGGTTGTGCAGTGCAAGTCTGAGTAATGAATTATGGCTGCATGCCTACAGCAGACTTGCAGCAGTCCTTGTATGAGCATAATTTGAAACAAGAATGTCCACTAAGGTATGAGAAACCACTAAAGAAGGATTCTAGAGGACTAAAAAATTAAATATGTTTTCTGTTGATATTTTTAATATAGTTTTGTGGCAAAAAAAAAAAAATCAATACTGACTGACCTTGGCACTTTAAAGCTTTACATTCTGATATTTTGATCATCTTGATCATAATAAGTCTTAGAATTAATGAGATTTAAATAAATATGCCTTTTGGAGTGATTCTAATCAACTATTTTGTAAAAAACCTTCAGTTTCAATACTATTACAGCAGTAAGGCAGCTGTAGCTTTAGTAAAATGTCTCTTTTCCATAGTTTTTTTAAAGAAAAAACTTTAAAGGCTTCATTTCTCTGCATTTGTGTTCAGCAGTGTTCTCAGACTATTCAGAAGAGTTGGCAAAACATTAACATGAGTTATAAAATTCAATCTTTCACAGAACTGACCTTAAGACTATCACCAACAGCCACCCGATTCAATAAAAGGATGACTCAGAGGTTTGACCGAGCTTAACCTTTTATTGAATGATCTCTTCTGAGATCTTCTCAGTTAAACAAAGGGTTTACTTGCATTTAAAAAGTTTTTATTGTAATTCAATTACTAGAATTAAGTACTTCATTTTTAATGATAAATACATACAAACAAGAAATTTAAAAGAAGAATGTGGTATTATGCGATTTGATTGCACAGAACATCAGTCAGATTTTTTCCACAAAAACAAATGTACTATGTTAGAGAGAAGCTGCAAAGTAATTCAAATATTTTCTGCTTCACACATGGCTCAAACTTCACTTTAACAATATTCCTCACCACTTCAGGTTGTGCAGAGGTAAAACGTGTGTTGCATGTGCCACCAGTCCTGGTAACCGCTTACCCAAATATGTTAATTTTGCTCAGTGACTGACTCTTCTGTGGATTTTTGGATCTTTCAAGTCACACTGTAATTTGCCCATGCTGAAATGAAATGAATAAAATAAGTTCTAAGATGTTGCCATAATTGCATTTCTCTGACAATCAATTTGAGCTTGATTCTTCTTCCTCTGTTGTTCTGCCACCTCTTTCTGTAATGTCAGATGTTGGATAGCTCAGGTGGAGGAAAACAAGCATGGTCTCGTAGACGGCTTGAGTTATGTGGCTGTCTTAGGTCTTATTACCAGTGCACTGCCCACAGGCAGCATACCCATTTGGGAATACACTGAACATCACTCATACATTAACTCAACTTAAACAGCTGATCGATACCTGATATTTTGTGATTTCCCTTGTGAAGGAATCACCCACATGAACCCACCCTGGTGTTTTTCCAAATTAGATTTTTTTTTTTTTTTTAACATGTAATATTTTCTCTCTACACCCAAACTGTGGTTTTTCATTTATTTATTTTTGAACAACTTTTGTTTTACTTTCAGATAAAAAGAAAGTGGTTTAAATGTGCTCGACTGAACATGCTGTTGATTTTATGCATCGCAAAGTAATCATTTCCTGGCACAGTAGGCCACAATTGAGTCTGTGGAGGTTGATGATTAAGATAAAAACACATTGTGGTGCATTGAGGTAAGTGACCTGCCGTTCTGTACAGATAAGACTCCAATTAATCCGGGCTGAATTGCAGTAATGTAAAATAAAGATAATTACTAAATCACCAGGCTACATTGCTTTGATAGATTTTTGTTACTCACTGTTATTGCTGCGAGGAATAAGAAATTAAATGGATTATATCACAGCATTTTCAGATGGATTACAACTGCTTTTAAATAACCGCAAGAGCAATTTCATCAGCCCTGCAATTCGAGAAGCCACTGACAGGCACTGCATGATTCAAATTGAACTTGCTCTCATCATTTTAATAAAGCGCTTCAGTCTTCACCCCCAGCAGGCATGCACGCACGCGCACTCTGAAACACATGCGCTGTTCAAACTGTACGGGCTCTATTTAAGCTTAAAAAACATACACACTTTTGCAAAACACACCTAATTTCTGCAGAAAGCTACGTACCCCAGAACTTAGTTCAGTATTTCACAGGATTTCAAGAATTGCTATTGTAGAGGAAGAGAGTTGGTGAAAAACCAATCTGTTTTTTGTGCCTCCAAAGAGTCTTTGCTGAGAAACACATCAGGTCAATTTATCGTTAGACCTCTTCAATAAACATAGCCCGGCGAGGATTGTTTGAAGTTCAAGGTTTAAAAACAGTAAATAGTGGACAAGTAATCAAAGGCATGTGATGAGAGATTTTACGGGTGGTTATCTCCGGGTTCTGGCTGCCTTTTCTGTGTGTGCCGGGAAGATTGTGGAAGGGCTCGGCGTGCCAAGCGCCCAGGGCTGCGGCGATGACTGCTCTCCTTTAAAACCACGCTGGCACAGAGCCCCCTATCGAAGCCAAGGCCTGACTCTGTAAGCATTCATTATGGCATCCATTAGAATAAACATCTCAAAATCCCCAAAGACCAGCCCCCTTCGCTTTTAAGTGCCTTCTGACAAGGCTGCAAAATGAGAACAGTGCCCACATTTTATTGTATTTATTTATTCATCTCTGTATTTATACTTTTTCCTCAGACAGAGTTCGCCGAGTGTTTTCACATGAAAAGCTTTTAAATGTTTGTCTCAGAGTGTTGCCGTCTCTACGGAAAACTGACAGCAGTGCCAGCAAAGAGTGGAAGAGGGCCTAATTGCTAATCTGTGCTCCTCCTAAGTGCATCGACACAACAATATAAGGTGCATTTGTATTTGCACTTAAAGACGTCCAGAGCGTGCACATTGCTCAAACCAGTTAAATCAGTTCTGTGTGTGCATCTGGGAATACGTGAGAACAACAAATGGACGCAGAAATGATTTTAAAGGTTTTGGGGGAGTCTGAGTGGTCTTTGATAAAATCTAAAGGGTCATATGTTGGGACTTTGGACCAACTCATAATGTTTCTCACCTGCATCTCTTTTCCTTGACAAAGGAAGACACAATACCAAAAGTCTGTGACCATTGATGAGCAATGACTCCTCCCAATGCAGCTGTGTCAGCCAAGGTGTCACAGGAGCTGAAGCCACAGACCTCTTAAGAAAATGTAGATGTGCAGAACGTCACTTTGACAAGCATACCTTATTTGCACTTCGGGAATTTACTGCAGTTCTCATTTTAAACAGTAGATGTCACTCCAAATGAAATCAGTCTGAACTCACCAACTGGTAGGAGAAGAAAAAATAACCGCATTCTTTATAAAACACTAAATAGAGCAATTTGCCTTATGCTACTTTTTTTCCATGTAACATTTTGTAATAATTATTATCCAAGTGTTTATATTTAACACTGGCTTTTACAAATTCTTTAAAAAAAGGAACAATTACAGAGAAGGGGATTGCACAATTTGCCAAGATGCCATGCACATCGGTGAACAGCAATGAGTATAAACGAAGTGTCAAGGGAGTGTTTCATCGTGGTATTATAAAGAATATGACTTAAAGTAATGTAATTAATGACTCTGTCACAATGACTATACTTCATAATTTACGTAGACTTGCTGGTCCAGCATGAACAACATGATACTAGTTTGGCAGGATGTGTGTTTTTCATTCCTTGTTTGAAATGTTCATTTATCCATCCATCCATCCATTTTCTTCTGCTTATCCGGGGTCGGGTCGCGGGGGCAGCAGCTTCAGAAGGGAGGCCCAGACTTCCCTCTCCCCAGCCACTTCTTCCAGCTCCTCCGGAGGAATCCCAAGGCGTTCCCAGGCCAGCCGAGAGACATAGTCCCTCCAGCGTGTCCTGGGTCCTCCCCGATGCCTCCTCCCGGTGGTACGTGCCCGGAACACCTCACCAGGGAGGCGTCCAGGAGGCATCCTTACCAGATGCCCGAGCCACCTCAACTGGCTCCTCTCGACGTGGAGGAGCAGCGGCTCTACTCTGAGTCCCTCCCGGATGACCAAGCTTCTCACCCTATCTCTAAGGGAGAGCCCAGCCACCCTGCGGAGGAAACTCATTTCGGCTGCTTGTATCCATGATCTTGTTCTTTCGGTCATGACCCAAAGCTCATGACCATAGATGAGGGTGGGAACGTAGATCGACTGGTAAATCGAGAGCTTCGCTTTTTGACTCAGCTCTCTCTTCACCACGATGGACCGGTACAACGCCCGCTTCACGGCAGACGCTGCCCCAATCCGCCTGTTGATCTCCCGCTCCCTTCTTCCCTCATTCGTGAACAAGATCCCCAGATACTTAAACTCCTCCACTTGAGGCAGGACGACCACCCTGACCCGGAGAAGGCACTCTACCTTTTTCCGGCTCAAGACCATGGCCTCGGATTTGGAGGCATTGAGCCTCATCCCGGCCGCTTCACACTCTGCCGCGAACCGCTCCAGTGAGAGCTGCAGATTATGGTTTGATGAAGCCAACAGGACCACATCATCCACAAAAAGCAGAGATGTGATCCTAAGGCCACCAAAACGGATCCCCTCAACACCTCGGCCGCCTAGAAATTCTGTCCATGAAAGTAATGAACAGAATCGGTGACAAAGGGCAGCCTTGGCGGAGTCCAACTCTCACCGGAAACGAGCCTGACTTACTGCCGGCAATGCGGACCAGACTCTGACACTGGTCATACAGGGACCTGACAGCCCATATCAAAGGGCCCGGTTCCCCATACTCCCGGAGAAGCCCCCACAAGGCCCACCTGGGGACACGGTCGAACGCCTTCTCCAAGTCCACAAAACACATGTAGACTGGTTGGGCGAACTCCCATGCACCCTCCAGGACCCTGCTGAGGGTGTAGAGCTGGTCCAGTGTTCCACGACCAGGATGAAAACCACACTGCTCTTCCTGAATCCGAGGTTCAACTATCCGATGGACCCTCCTCTCCAGGACCCCTGAATAGACCTTACCAGGGAGGCTTAAGAGTGTGACCCCCTTGTAATTGCAGCACACCCTCCGGTCCCCCTTTTTAAACAGGGGGACCACCACCCCAGTCTGCCAATCCAGGGGAACTGCCCCCGATGTCCCTGCGATATTGCAGAGTCGCGTGAGCCAACACAACCCTACAACATCCAGAGTCTTAAGGAACTCCGGGCAGATCTCATCCACCCCCAGGACCCTGCCACCGAGGAGCTTTTTGACCACCTTGGTGACCTCGTCCCCAGAGATTGGAAAGCCCAACCCAGAGTCCCCAGGCTCAGCTTCCTCAACAGAAGGCATGTTGGTGGGATTGAGGAGGTCTTCGAAGTATTCTGCCCACCGGCCCACAACGTCCCGAGTTGAGGTCAGCAGCACACCATCCCCACTATAAACAGTGTTGGTGCTGCACTGCTTCCCTCTCCTGAGACGCCGGATGGTGGACCAGAATCGCATCGAAGCCGTATGGAAGTCTTTCTCCATGGCCTCTCCAAACTCAGTTTTTGCCTCAGCAACCACCCAAGCCGCATGCCGCTTCACCCGCCGGTACCCATCAGCTGCGTCTGGAGTCCCACAGGCCAAAAAGGCCCAATAGGACTCCTTCTTCAGCTTGACAGCATCCCTCACCGAAGGTGTCCACCAACGGGTTCGAGGGTTGGCGCCGCGACAGGCACCAACAACCTTGCGGCCACAGCTCTGATAAGCCGCCTCGGCAATGGAGGTACGGAACATGGTCCACTCAGACTCAATGTCCCCAACCTCCCCCGGAACGTGTTCGAAGTTCTGCTGGAGATGGGAGTTAAAGCTCCGTCTCACAGGGGACTCCGCCAGATGTTCCCAGCAGACCCTCACTGCACGTTTGGGCCTGTCAGGTCTGACCGGCTTCCTCCCCCACCACCGGAGCCAACTCACTACCAGATTGTGGTCAGTGGACAGCTCCACACCTCTCTTCACCCGAGTGTCCAAGACATACGGCCGCTGATCCGATGAAACGATAACAAAATCGATCATTCAACTGCGGCCTAGGTTGTCCTAGTGCCAAGTGCACATATGGACACCCTTATGCTTGAACATGGTGTTCGTGATGGACAATCCGTGACGAGCACAGAAATCCAACAACAGAACACCACTCAAGTTCAGATCGGGGGGGCCGTTCCTCCCAACCATGCCCCTCCAGGTCTCACTGTCATTGCCCACGTGAGCGTTGAAGTCCCCCAGTAGAACAAGGGAGTCCCCAGGAGGAGAACTCTCCAGTACCCCCTCTTAAGGATTCCAAAAAGGGTGGGTAATCTGAACTGTTGTTCGGCCCGTAAGCACAGACAACAGTCAGAACCTGTCCCTCCACCCATAGGCGGAGGGAGGCTACCCTCTCGTTCACCGGGGTAAACCCCAACGTACCCCAATGTTCATTTAAATAAAGTTTATGCATGTATGTTGGTTTGCATCTTTTTACTACATTACCCAAATCTAAACAGATGTGCATATTTAAAAAATAAAGGTCCACATTATTGATGTGTTTGTATTAATAGCAAACTATTTTCCATTTCTTCATACAATTCTATTCTCACATGGCGAGTTATTCTTTAAATATGAGGAAAAAAATAAAAAAATGATATGACAAAAGTAGTATCCCGTCTTAACGCAGCAGAACTATGAAGTACACATTCTTGATCCTAAACCCATGCACTATTCAGAACAGGAGGGAGTCTGTTCAACATCAAGGACAAAAAATGACATTAACACAAGTCCCTTCAGTTTCTCATGTTAAAATATGCATAATGCATTTTTAAATACACCAACATACGGGCAAGATAGGAAACACCACAATAAAATTTTAGTTTTATTGGTCTGTCACTTATTTAAAAACACATCCGATACAGACAGGCTGATGGTAAATATTCCAGGAAATCTAATGAAAGAGGTCATTAGTTTATAAAATCATACATTATTCAAACCAAACAGATCCTTTGGGTTCTCATTGGATACATTTTCAGATAAAACGTTTAGCTTTGGAAGCAGATCCACGCTCAGTCTGCGGTTTTCTTAAAGAGAGATCAGATTTCAGTTTTCATGTTTTCTAAAACTCGACCTATAGTATCACAACAGCCTCACTGTGAGAAACGTGTTTCTTCTTCCCCGATGCAGCAGCTTCTTCTGCCAACAAGCCCTGTTAGGGTAAAAACAACAAAAAGACAACAAAAGGGAGCGCAGAAACAAAAACACCAGGCATTATCATCACCATTATTGACAACAGCAACAGCGGTAATAACAACAACAAAGGCCATCCTGGGATATCAAGTCACATTTGTTTCTCCATTTGCTGCCTGAAACGTACTGTAATAAGGCCGCCTTTCCACTTTGATTTGGAGCGCCGAGGATGTCGGCGGGCTGCGGACGGGAGGGTTTCATCAGCTCACTTTTTTTTCACATAGCCAACTTCACTTCCAACCTAACTGGGCCAACAGGCCTGACACTCTGCGTTGCAGTAGAACAGTCTGAGATAAATGAAATTCAGATGATTGGTAAAATGATACGATATACAAAAGCAAGTGTCATCAGGCTGTCATGTTTGCCTTGTTCCCCATCTTGGTGTGCAGCAGCACGCCTTGGGCGACGTTGCCCCTCCTCCCCTCCACCCTCCACGCGTGGTTCAGGGACGCTGGCCGTCTGCCTGACTGACAGGCAGAGGGAGAGATGAGCCACGTATGCCCCCCCTTTAATTCAAACAGAAATAAAGACCGACCAGCAGTCAACAACTCATAAGTAAATCTCTTTAAATTTGAAAGCGAGGGGCCTAGACAGTTAGTATAAAACTTTAAAAAAGGAGCATCAAGGAGGCTGAGGAAAAAAAAATCGAGAACTGTGAAGTTTCAGAGAGAAAGGAGATCAAGAATGACAGGTTTACAGATTATGACACTGTTTTGCTTCCCTTGCCCCTCAGGCCAGCTTCTGAGTTTCAGATTAAGTCACTCAGATATTCACATATTGGGGATTTAAAGTCAATATTCTTCTGCAATACTAAATCAGCAGAGTGTGAGTCACTTCCCTGCCCTCATGCTGATGTACTAGCTATCGCATCCACCTAATCTAATTAAGTAAACAACTCCGCAGTGCTGAAGGATGGGCGTCGCATTAGATCAAAGGTATTCTTCTTCTGCCTCCTTTGAAAAATTCTAAACAATGGCACTGGATCATTTGAATAAAAGCAGAATTCAGAAAGATTTTTCTTTTGATTGAGGCCTCCAACACACACAAGCCTGACGCAACTCTTGCTGTTCTTTGCTCTCAGTCTGTGGGTATACACCTTTTTTATTTTTTATTTTTATGTGGATATATATTTGATACCTGAAGCTGCTTTCAAGTTATAATTAGAGGGAAACAATACCCCAACACCCAGCTCTGTTGTGTCTGTCAGCGCATCAGTCCCCTCAGCGTACAATAGGGGGAGCAGTGATACTCTGATCATTCTGCTGGTGTGTGTTAGAAATTAAGCAAATTGGATCATTTGCCGCTTGGATGCAGAAGAATGATGTTTCTTCCCCTTCAAATTTACAAGTAAAGTACCAAATAATGCCAGGCAATTAGGAAGGGCCGTCACTACACAACAGGGGGAGGGAGTGATCGCTGATGTGGATTAGGCTGCTTTATCCAGCCGGTGGAAGGAGAAGGGCTGACACTGAAAGGTGGTGCTGCGCGAGCACCAAGGACAAAGCCTTAAATGCCACACTTCAGCAGCGAGAAGGGATTTGTCTCTAATTAATTTCCAAAGAATTTGGTCATCCACTTTTCTGAATGCCAGCCCCAGTGGAAACTCAATAGCAGAGTGCCCTCCAGCAGTTAAAGCCCCGAAAAAAGAAAAAAAAATGTTCCACATCATTAAAAAATATCAAGTATCTTTTGTACCCTCTCCTTTCTGTGTCCTGCTACTGCAGCTACAGTGGGGAAAACAGCTAAAAGTTCCTCTAAGTTCAGAGACGGCAACATTTTGTCTCTACATAGATTCCATTTTTTATTCATTTATTAATGTGGTATTTTAAATATTTACATTTTGCTCCTGGCTGTAACAATGAGCCAAACTTCGGGGAGACTTTGAGAGAATATTCTAAACCTCGCACTACTAAATGTGCCACTGTCTCATCGGAGAAGGAGCTGCAGGGCAGTTTATCTGAGTGCTGCCATCTCACGAAAAGGTTTAACAGCGACGAGGGATGTGGTTCTGGATGACAGATTTTAATTACGGGAACACAGCCCGGTGACACTCGAATGACCAGTCGCAGCTTACCATCAGCCAATCATCGCTGATAACCAGATGATGAGCGCAGAGCGACCAATTAGCTGTGAAAGGGCAGCAGTACCACATCAGCTGCTGCGCTGCTATGCTGCATGATCTTTGTTGTAGGTGTAAATCTCAGAAGGCACTCCGCTAAAGTGTCGTCACTGTGGTTAGATGTGTGGAGCTCCGCTACACTAAGCAGGCAGAGGTATCTGAGAGGTAGCAGGTTTGAAAATAATATGCAGCATGTTGAATTGTTCAGGAAGTTTTCACTTTTTTTTATGACTTATTTTCCATGTAACTTTCTCTTTTCAGGTAACTGAAAATGACCTTCAGTTCGTTCTAAGCAAGTTATTGTTTCCTCTGTTAGGAGGTTGTTGTTTTTTTGTGAAACATGATTGTTCTCATTTTCTTCTTCACTGACATTCATCAAATGAACGGCTCGCTACCTGGCCTTTGCCAAACTTAACGGCATGCCGAAGAGATAATTCCATCGTTTTATTCAGCTGTGTTAGAGCAGGGATGCGTCTCAAACCTGCAGGACAGTAGATTTTGAGGACTAGGGTTGGAGACGGTCGGCTAGTTGCATAATCTTTTTTTGTTGTTGTTTGCATTCCCAGTTGCTATGTGTGCTATGCTAAGTGTGTTTTGTGTAAAGTTCAAATTTGGTTTTTTGTTTGTTTGGGGATTTTTTGGGGTTTTTTTGCAAAAACATTGCAATCTTGAGACTATAAATGGAAGCTAACATATATAGCATATAGCAAACTGCATTAATATAACAAACACAAAACGGTCACAAATCTAGATTTCATCTATCTGAATTGGAATTTGGGTCACATTGTTTACCATTGGGAGTCTCTGTCACCTTTTTATATTTTATTTTACTTAAGATTTTAATAAATCTTACTTTCTTTGTCAGTCAGATAGCCATGTGGAAGAACTGACTCATCTGACATATGACAGATTACAGCCCTTGATTAATTCATAAGTACATATTTCTCACTGGAATCACCCAGTACTTCTAATCATAGAGCACGACTAGAGGCTTTACTTTAAATCATCAATAGTCCAATCAGGCACAAACAAATCACAGTGCATGGACAAAATTATATGTTATGTATTCACATAACATGTCCTCGCAAGTAAAGAAGCTGCTGAGTAGAGGAATCGCACATATTTTTCCGATGCACAACTCTCCGGCATTGTTGGAGCGACTGTGTCTCTGTGGGTAGAGTAGTCATCTTGTGATCAGAAAGCATAGGTTTGATTCCAGCTTCCACATGCCGATGTGCCTCTGGGCAAGGCACTTTAACCCCAAATTGCCTACCGATTGGTGTATAAGTGTCTGTGCGTTTGTGAGTGTGAATGGGTGAATGTGACTCTAGTGTAAAGCGCTTTGAGTGGTCAAAATGACTAGAAAAGTCATTTACCATTTGTTCTGTTTTTCTTTAAATGAACAAATATTTGCAGTAAGTTCTGATTTGCAGAAACTGAAGCAACACTTACTGGACCATTTTTTCTTTGGCAAAAATACATGACATTGAACCTGAGAATATAAATTCTCACTTCACTGAGCTTATTAAAAATATATCTGACAATGTCTGAGATGTCCTTTTATCATACTTGGTAATATATATATAAAACATTTAATTTCATTTTGTAAAAACATTGAGGAGAACTTTCTACTTTTGCAACATGAGCAGTAGCATTTAAATCATGCAAGCAGCGGATTTATCTTATGAACACACACCACTGCAAGTATAAAAGTAGACTGCAAAGTGCACAAAAAACTTTGGCTGACTTCAATGCTTGATCACTCAGCAGTGTAGCTGTTGCAGCAAGTGTAGTTAATATCGTTAGCTGTGATCATATTTGCTGTAGCCCACTGGTTGCTCCACCAGTGGAGCCACGCGGGGCTCTGAGTGTGTGATGCTCAGACCAGCAGCAGCACACAGCAGAGGCCTTTCCTGCCTGACACGGAGCGTAGAGTAGAACCTGAGCAGCAACATTCTTGTTATTCCACGGTCGCAGCCTGCTGGTCTGTAGATACATAGGCATTTGGGTGAGTGGCTGAGAGTAGCGCAGTGTGAATGGTAACACCCCAGACAAATTACATGGCGACAGAAGAGAGGCCTCTCCCCCGCTGAGCCATGGTGGCATCACAGGGGCGGAAAATGACAATTCCTTGAAAAGGTCATACAAGATGCCTGCACCGTGATACGAGCTTACAGCCAATCTGACAATCTTAATTCAAATCATGACATTCCCCCCAAAACTGGAACGTTTTCATCTCACCATGTCAGAATAGCAGCCTGACCTTTAGCATGTAAGAACTTCACTGAGTTTTAACAAATGCTAATCAGAACCCTTCATTAACTGCTTTCTTACATCTCCTCCTATTTGCAATTTGTGCCTTTCACACTGAGGTTTAAAAGAATGGGAACGTTCCTCTTATGCTCTATTACAGCAGCTACGTTCTCATGAAATGAATCATCTCGTTTCACAAGATGATGGTCATGACAGAAAATGAATTTAATGTAGTGTGATTTTAAAAATAATCAATAATCTGTCATGGCATCAAAGAGTGTTATCTCCTGTTACTTTTGCTGTTGGTTTTTATGTTGTAGGTTGTATTCATGCTTCAAAGACCTGCTCACTTGGTCAGAGTAATCTGAAACCTTAATATGACCTGAGATAAAATTTCATGGAGTTTCCACCTGCAGATGAGTTCATCTTTCCACTGTTTCATGGCTATCCTAAATAACCTTTTGATAAATATACATTGGAAAATACCAAACGAGTGAAAACAAAATTCCTTATGTACTGAATTAGATGTAATGTTCACACAAATTTACATTTAAACACCTACCTGCACATCCACCAAAGTAGCACATTGTTCAAATAAGATTTTTTTTTTTTTGCAAAGAAACAGAATGTTCCAGTAATATAAATACTGACAGGGTAAACTTGAACAAATTTGACAATGACAGCAAGTCATTGTCACTTCCTACCTGTTCTTTTACTGCCATTATGGAGAATTGTTGAGTGATCTCTTCCTAAGTGGCTTGGCTCAACTGAAACTGTACTTTCTCGGAGTGATAGCCAACAAAGTACCAGTCCATAGGAGATTACCCATACTTGACAACTGCAGTGTGCTCAGAAATGGTTAGACGTCTATGTCAGGAATCACCTGAGACAATCTAACGAGTGCATTCACAAAATGGAACATAAAAGAAGAAAATTAAGATACATTGTGTTTTCCATATCATATATACTGTATGATTAGTAGCTTGTAGTAAGAAAAGAAAAAGTTAAGCTTAGTCGTAAACTGTTTTGATTCTTTGAAACTAGTGTCAATTTTTCAAACTTGGAAAAAAAAAGACATCAAAATGACCAGATATAGTGAAACTGGAATAGGTTCATTGCTCTCTCATGTATGAGCAGAACATAATTTTACCTCGGGACTTTTCCAACAGATACACTTGGACTAGACAGATTGAGAAGATATTTAGAGAGGGTGGTTTTCAGTTCCTTTACAGAAATAAGTTGATATGTAATATTAGATAAACTCTTGTATATTGTAGATAAGCTGTGTGCGTTTATTCCCTACATGTGTAATGTCTGAAGAATGCCAGTGCTGGTCTTATACCTTCATCTATTGGTATTTTAACATCTGAGGCTTACCAGGCAGGTATTTATGCACAACTGAGATTAAGCTAATTGGCTATTATTTTCCTATGTGTTCTAAATTACTAGTTTTATTAATAATTCCCCAAAGTAATTATTCACAAGAATATGTTGTCATTAGACTCTTACATTATGTATCAGGATGTCTAAAACACAAGGTACTCACATTTTGAAACCACAAGAACTACCTCAAAAGGCATGTCAAAGATTTTCACAGAAATATTGACACAATCCATTCACCAGTGTGCTCTGATCTGTACTGCACCGAGACAATCTTGAGTTCTCGATGAAATCTAAACACGGGCAGCAGTACCAGCGGGCTACTGTGTGGACCAGAGGAGATAGGACAGCAAAGCCTTCCTTACAGCTGGGTGCCCAGATTGATAGGCAAGATAGACATAGCATATGTGTTTACTCATCACTCTGATGGCACCTGCCTGGGACAAAGGCTTTATGTAGACAGGTCAAAACAATCAAAGACTGAACGAAGGGTTATAAATGCAGATATTCTGAAAGGGCGCTGCTATGAGTATAGAGGCAAATTCCTCTGGCACGAGAGACAAAGCGAGACTTCTCCACACATCACCTTTGTTTGAGCCACTGCTTGCATTTGCTTATTTAAATTTCCTCGCAGTATCACCTCATTCCCCATGCTCCTCTCAAAGCTATCCCGCCACTTCAGAGAAGAAGGTCTTTAATATATGAAATGCCAGCGCTGCTGCGTCAGTTTGAGAGAGTTCAGGTTCTACAAGGAGCGGCACTCCAGGATGCGACCTTGTGCCACGCATATCTTCTGTTCCTTTGTAACATTTCTTTTGCCGAGGTTAATGAGCTTGACACCGAGTGCCCTCACCCTGCTCAACAGCCTTGCACTCATTCCCCTCTCCTCTCTGCATGCCGTCAACTTGCAGCTGAAAACAGTGATTTCACTTAGCACATGCACAATGGGGGAAGTTATCAAGCAGCAGAGTGGTCACCTGTGCTTTTCAAGGCTGTTAGGAAAGGTCAGACACTCAGGTTGCCTCTGCCCGGTTTGACAGCCCGGAGCCTCTGAGGGATTAATTTCCCAGCGCTGTCTTATTTACGATCACGACAAACAGATCCATAACTCCTCTCTCTCTCTCTCGTTTAAGGTGCTCGCTGATCATTAGGCGGTGTTTTAATTTTGCAGCGTGGGTTTTCTTAACAACACTAATTATTTGATAACAACCAAACGCGAGCTAATTTCAAGCCCCAGCATTTAAATCTGTGGTCTCATGCATTTTTAATTGGACATTATTGTAGCATTACCAGCTGAATATGCAGCCAACCCTTTCTCACATTTGTCCCAGCCTTAAGTGAAAGTGCCTTAAATTAAAAGGCTATAGAAATCAATACGAGGAGCATCCGTGAGAGAGAACGTCTTCGACAGTCTGCCTCCTAATGCCTCCCTCCCCACATGCTCGGCTCTCAAGTCTAAAAGCACTTAATGTGCAATAAGCAGCTGCCCACCTCGGATACTGCCAAATGATGGAGGTGACTTGTCTGAGAAAAGCTTGAAAGTTTGATCTTACGCTGAGTTAATGGATTACTTGGACAGAGACTCTGCTTCAACAGAAAATTCATACATTTTATAATATGACAAATTGCAACAACTGATGAATATTTCTGGTTTGCGTAATTTCATTAATCACTTTCACAAGAGTAGAGGAAGATAGTTGTAAAACGAAACCTTTGTTGCGCGGACTGAGACAGAGGTCTAAGCTGTCCAGAGTGGGTTACGCCCACAGAGCAGTTTAAAACAGGAGATTGCCTGTTTTGCTTCCCTCGTCCTCGTCAAACGCACGGTTTTGCAAAGAGGAGAGAAGAGTGAATCTGCAGTGCCAGCGAGCGAAGTGGTGGAGGACTGCATGAAGAGAACTGATTAAAACGTGTGCCAGCTCGCGCACAGTTCAGATCATTTGTGAGTAAATCCAAAGCTGTTGTCCGACAACTTTGCCGTTAATTGTCTTGACGTGCACACGCTCGTGCACACGCTCTCTCCTTGGAGTGCCACATTTCCCCCTTACACTGTTAAGAGTCAAAACTTAAAAATGGATGAGATCTTTGTCACTCAAATGGCTGCAGGTTTCTTAAGTGCTGTCAGAGAACGGATGAGGCCAACATGCATTATGGAAGACGGTGCTTTGCTGAGCACCTCGACTCTCCACCGGTTCTGCTGCACAAAGTTGTCTAATGGAGGTGAAGATGTGGTAGTTTCTTTTGCGAGTTAGGATTTTCTTTTTGTTAAATAATAACTAAAGTTGGGAGCTAATTAGTCTCAGAGGTATAGCATAGGCGTAAGGCCTCTCTGCACTGTCTGGTGCAGTTAATTCCTCCCATCTGGAGTCCTAAGGAGCATTTATGAGAGTTTACCAGATTAGTCGTAGACAAGGGTTATTTAAAAGGAACTGCTTGTACTCTTCAGATTGGAGATCTGTACTCATTGAACAGTTTAATAATGGCCTATTGTATGCCAATGTGGCTGCTTCAACTGGAGAGCTAAAAAGGGAACCAGCTGAATGAGAAAAAGGCTTTTTTTTTTGTCACCCATGTTTAAAGTGGGATATGTATGAAGTTCATTTAAATTTTCATATAGTTCATGTCTTTCTAATTTCGCTGGCAGTGGATTTTGTTGCAGAACATGCACTTTAGGCTTAGGTCCATCATTGTTAGATACTCATCTGAACAGATTAACCAAAAGCCACAGTATCAGACTTTTTTTTCCTTTTTTTTTTAAATTAGACTTATCTGTAAGTTGTTGCCGTTGATTAGATGGAAGAGATCTTTGGATTCTCATTACAGCCAGGAGGCCAAACTGGGGTGCAATAACAGATGAACAATGATACTAGTGTCATTGCACTAAAATATATTCAGCACTTATATTATGTCTTTCCAGTTTTGGCAAGATCCTGAGCTTTCCTGATAAGACCAAGGTCATCTGTTAGAAGTGTCTGCATTGGAAATGAGGTTAAGCTCCCAGCAGACTCAGCAGGAAGGCCGCGGAGAGGAGTTAATAGTCCATGCTCTGGTTTTAAAGACTTTTCGGAGTCCTAGTTGAGTTCTTCGCTCTCGGGCCGCGGCTGCTAAGGATTTTTGCTTGACAACGAGACAGGAAGACGGGGAGCAGGTGACAAAAATGATAGTGAGAGAGAGTTTTAAGAACAGAGAACAGGAAAGCGCTCACGTGGCACCATCATCCGCCCCTTTCCCGTAATCAATTTCAAATGTCCCCTCTGCGAGGCTCAACTTTCACTCCTTATTCACACACCAGAAATTCAAATTACCCACAGTGCTACAGAGTGCATCCAGAGTGGACTGCGTTAGTTAAGTGAATTTCCCCATGTGCCATCTTGGGTGTGCTCTGGAAGCCGTCTTACCTCCAGTTTGTGTCAGTCACAGCTGGCAATGACGAATTATTAAGGTGGATTTGACATGAAATGTTGGACGTAGTCACCCTCTACCTTTTCCCCACCCATTAGTCTCTGAGAGGCGTACTTGACAGGGAGTGCCATCAGCCAACATCAGCTCAGGCAGCGCAGCACTCTCCTCCCCCGCAGATGCACCTTGGGCCAGCAGCAGTCTCCTCCTCTTCTTTGTTCAGCGCATCTGTTCAGCATCAGATGACAGCACTGATTAGCTTCACTCAGGGTCTTAATAAGACAACCGGAGTACAGAGAGCCGGTGCAAGGTGAACATGAACTCACAAACACATCGAAACAAACAGCTGTAAACACAACATGCTCTTTTCTGTGCTTACTTTACTGACTTACACTTAACCTGACCATAAGGGCGTCTTCATCCCCAGTGAGGTCTGAAAACGTCTCTTCCTTTAATGATCTGTCTGCTTTTTGACCTTTATATCTGTGCTGCAAAAACAGCCCAAAAATAGGTAGCACATTTTGTTTTGAAAGCTCTTATTGCTCAACCGCCCTTCAATCCGAATATGTTGCACAAAGTTTGAAAAATGTCGAGAATCTAAAATCGGAAGTATTAATACTTTAAACACTATCAGGTTAATTTATTTAAAAAAAAAAAAAAAGTGAGGTTTATTTAAGAAAGCGCTGTTAAATGGAAAAAAACAATTATTTTTTTCAGTCAAACTGAAGAATGAGTAAGATCACTTTTCACTGTCATTGTTAAGACTGTAACTCACTGCAGCTGCTTTTATTCAAAAGAAACATCTTATTGTATTCACTAAAAGAATTGAACTGAATTGAATTATGGCCGGGGGTTTCATTTGGCCCGTTTTCTGTGTTTTCCCATGTTAAAATCAATGGGTGAGATATATATTTAAATAATAAAAAATAAAAAAAACACTGTTTTCCAACAGCACAACATGTTAAAGCAGCATAGTTGGGGGGAAAAAAACATCTAGTTGTTGTTGTTTCTGGTCACATGTGTATGTAGCAGTGAGTGGGAGTGCAGCTGCAGCTCTCCGTAGCCCTGTGTTTCTGCAGGGTGAACTTCTCCCAGATGCCTTCACCATCTCCCCCACTGCCTCCTGGCGGATGCTCCTCACTCCATGTGTGTCCCAGCCCACCTGTTCAGCCCTCATTACTGTCAGCCCCTGTGTTAATAAATATCCAGGTGTAGACCGCTCCTCTGTGCCTGTACTTCATCACCAAGGAGTTCAGTCTGGCGGTCGCCCCCTCCTCTCCTGTAGCAGAGCTGACAGGAACCATGATTACACTGTAAGCACTGTAGTTATTCACCTTCTGCCCAAACTGCGACACCACACTCCATCTTATGCACCAACACACACGTGGAGCTGTACACACATCCAAAAAGGGAACACACTCCCACTGACAAACAAATGCTTACAGATATTTGGTCTTTCATTCCCATTATTTTTTTCTCTTCAGTGCTCCCGGTTGTACTGGCAACATGCTGCCCATGTTGCCATTTGCTCTCTGCGAATATCCCTGCAGCAATGTTTGGTGACTGCAAATTATTACTGTTGTGCGGGTCCACAACACTAAGCATTTAATTATGCATAACATCAAAACATGTTGTTTTGAAATACACTGAAGCACCTTATGTGACTCCAACTATAAAAAAATGTAGCATTTGGTAATTGCTTGATCATATTTCTGCTTTAAATCTCCACAGACTCAGAGGATGGGAAAAATATGGTTTTCATTCTGTTTCTGACAAACTGAGGCAATATCTATTGTGTCGTGAAGTTTCAACTCTGTTAAGCGTTTCATAAATCATGTTTCTTTTTTCTGAGATTGTTTGTTCTCTGCTGACAGTGTGCCTCTAACCTGTTACTTTTATGCTGACTTTTCATAAAGCTCTTTATCTATTGTCTTCACGCACCTAATGGCACTTCTCCCAGAAGACGTCCAACAACTTTGCCCATGATTGACTCCTGAATTTTATGTTGGAGCAAAACAAAAGTAAAGAAATACTATTAGTTAGATTTAATAAAAACATGAAAATCAACCAGATTTGATTTTAAACAAAAAATATTTGTTAATATTTTTCTTATTCAAATCCAGCAATGTAATTATCTAAAAGCGTTTCTGATGGACTGCATAATAACTAAAGCAGAGTTTTTGTTCAAATGGACATTCCAGCAGTCTTGTTTTGCAGACTAGTTGTTTTAGTTATAGTACTTGAAAATATGATTGTTTTTGTTTATGTTACATGAATTGTTTTTTTTCTTTATAAAAAAACATGTGGTTTTGATGATGATCCAACCATATTCCCTTCATCTCTTGTTGCTTCTCCCATGTCATCTGTTACACTTGAGAAAGAAGAATAGGCAAACAGCATCAACTGACTTCTTACCAAAACAGACTTTTGTGGGTTTATAAATCTTTACCAATTTAAATAATATTTAACATGTCTTTTTTTTAAATTAAAATATAAATTAAAACATAACTTTTTGTCTTACTTGATTCTCCTGTTTCATTGTTTTAGTGTCCTTTGAGAGATCAAGGTCTCAATTCCTTTAAGTAGCACTTCTTTTGGTTTAATCAAAATTGTTTCACACCTAAATCTGTCAGTGATGAGACTAAATTTACCGTAGCTGTATTTTACCGTGGGATGGCGGATACGGTACAGACTGTGGGTCTCCAAGCAACAACCGTCACCGAACACCAACACCCAACAGCGTGGAAACATAGAAATAAATAGGCAAACATGTTCTTCAACTTTGAATCAAATGGAGACAATGTGTTCTTGTTGACTCTGTGGAATGAAAAGCTAGAATAATTAGAGATTACGCCACGTATTAATAGTAATACTAAAAAATTGAAAAACTGGTCTTTTCCTATTTAAGATACTAAGCTTTACAACCGTTCTTACTGCACTCGCACTCCCACACGCAGGTTTATGAGTTCCCCTCCAATGGCCGTAGACATCAAGCCGTCTCCTTAACGTTGATTTAAGTACCGTCTGAGTAAGTATTACAACACAAACATGCACGTAAATGTACATTCAGTTTCTCAGGGGCTACTTAAGAGAAACAACTGTAAACCATCCAACACAACCATTGCTATGTTTAGTAACATTCTCCAGAAGGTAAGATCATAAAATTTGTATTACTGAATTTGAGGAACACAAGCTGTATGAGAGGAAATGTCAGATTTATCAACCTGGTTTAAAAGTATTTTTGAGTAATAAAAGTATCATAAATGTGTGCAGTTATCAATGAGCACCATGTCGTCAGCCACTGGTTTAAAAAGTAAACTCATCAGTATCATTCAGACCTTGTGATACAATCACAATGTCACCTTCCCATATTGACTGATAAAGTGAAGTTAAAACATAATTCACAAACTGAACATGCAACTTTACCCCTAAGTAAGCCTTAAACAATATATATTCTTCTCGTCTTCTCTCTAATTTTCCATGTGCATTAGACAACTGTTTTTGTTTTTGTTTTTGTTTTCCTACAGATTTGGGACTGGATGACTCCAGCTGGTCATAAAACACTAATCATGGGTGTGAAAGGGATCTACATATCTTTAAGTAAAATTTAAAAGGTTGGTCGTTAATTGCTATTTACTCCTTGGTTGATCAACACTGGATGTTTTTTAGTGGTACAAGTGCAGGACACCCATTTTAGATTTTACATAATTTTGTTTTTGTGCTTCATTTTTTGCATTTTAGATTTGTGAAAGAATTCACCTTTTTTTTCCCACTTGTTTTACTTTTCTGTTCAAAAGAATGACGCGCCTTGACTTTTTTGGTCTTGGTCTCAACAATTTGCAGTGTTCAGAAAGTTAAACCTTCAAAGCCTTCAAACAGTGCTGATTGCTAATCCTATCTGTATTTCTCCAAAAAAGAAAAAAAGGTAATCCCTCCAGCTTGTCATGCAATCAGAACAGCAGTTTTTTTTCTTTCCCTCCAGGCCCCCTGTCTCATGGCATGTACACATAATCTCAACATGATTCGCTGAGTGGGTCAGTCGGCGTGAGGGCTCTTGTTTCAGCAGCTCCGAGCAGGAAGTGTAGCGGTGGTGGTGGTCAGGAAAAAGACAGTGAAGACACGTCCACTTGACTCTGGAGGAGCAACCAGACTCTAAGGGGTTTAATGCACTGCCTTGGGTCTGAGCCACAGCAATTGGGTTTGATAGCTGTGTCATTATGTGAGGAGGGCGTCTGGAGGTCTTCTTCAACGGCGAGGGATTAGACGGGAAGCACAGAGATGGTGAAGAGAGGAGCAGGACAGCAGTGAGTGGAAACACCCTTGCTCCCTTGTTTGGACGCGGGGTGCGCTCGCCTCCTCAACTCGCCACCAACTCTGTGCGCTCCATGTGATTCCTCTTCAAAATAACCACTGAAGGTGACACCCTTTGGGGAGATAATACCACTTAGAGGTCACTCCCACATTGTGTATCTGAGCTTGTTTCACACAAGGCTTTTTAACTTCCTGCCATGCACACAATTATGGTTTATTTCTTCAACAACAGCTAATTAAGAGAATGTCAGTGACGGTTTCTAAAGCATTTTCTCTCTTTAGTTGCCTCCTCCCCCTTGCATCCTCGGTAATCAGTGCAAGGAGGAGGCAGCAGGTACAAAGCTGAGAGATTCTAGGAAAATGTCAGTCACTTAACATTCAGCACATAAATCTGACACTTAAATCTAATTTTCCTATTTATGATTTCTTTTGATGGACTCATTTAGCGCTTAAAGCTCCTGGGTGTAACTTAGGTTTGGGAACATGTTCACAAACAAGTTAAGACTATTGAGAGAGGGCTCACAGAGCAGTCAAGTGTCTATGAGAGAGAGTGAGAGTGAAGGGAGTCAACCTGTGATGGATGCGATGGCAGATGCTGGGCTAAGAGTTGTCATCAGCGCTCCAGAGGCTCGTGGAAGAGTGCCAGGTACGCGGCTTTGATTGGGCCTTCTGTGGCTGTGCTGTTTGCCGCAGCGCCGCTTTGATTAGTACCTCCATGAAAATGTATGCCCTAGCCTCAAAGAAAACTGGGGGAGTAACTACCTGTCAGGAAATTCACAAACAAGGCTACTTAGAGCACGGAGAACTGTATATTTTAAAGTCTGCTTCTTTTCATTTCATTGGAGCAGGGGGAGTTTGCCAAATCCCCACTGATACCCCACCCCAATACACCCCGCAAAAGGTCCTCCGATTAGGAGGAGGTACCGGATAAGGAGGTTACCCCCAGCCTGCCTTACACACACACACACACACACACACACACACACACACACACACACACACACACACACACACGCAGACACACCAACGCACACACACCAACGCACACACATACAGAAGGAAAGAAAGATACATGTGCGGCAAGGCGCACAACAAAGGCTCGCTGCCAGATGCTGTGAATACCAAAAATCCCTGTGACAGAAAATATATAAATTAATCAGAGTGCAGGTAAATAAATAAATAATGTATATGAGAAGCTAATTAAATGTGTTTATTCCTGTTATCATATGCTGCCCTCATTTCCACCACTTGAAGTCATGAATCATTAAGTGGCTGCTAAATTGGTCTCTGGGGCTGTCCTAGTGGCAGGGGGCGGTCAGATCCTGTCTGGCAGGAGGCAGGTGTGCGGCGGACGGACGGATGGCCTGTGCTCCCAAAGTCCTCGGACAGTGGAGCCTGACAGGGGAGAAACGGGCGTCATGCTGGGAGGTGAGCGGCCGGAGGAGAGCCTGTAGCGGAGCGGCTGACAGGGCCGCCCGACAGCGGGTCGGCTCTGCTTTGATTAATGAGGGCATTTGAAAGACAATTAGTGGGAGCAGATTTGCCTTCAACTACCTTATCAATCAGAACTCTTTTAATTCAATGTGTAGAGCGCTCTGCAGCGAAATGAGAGTGTGTAAGCGTTGTGCATCAGAGCAGGAGCAGCTTGCCAGTCAACAAGAGGCGAGGCTGTGAAACACAAGCACCGTTTCTCTGAAGACTAAAGAGTTTTAAATTGTTGGCCTGGTAGATATTCATATAAAAGTGGCAATTTCTTTACAAAATGTATGACACACCCTTTATTTTTCTATAAAGTCTGCATACCCTTATAATTTTTCATATTTTTATTTTTTTTCAAATCACAATAACTTAAAAAAAGAACAGAGCTGCACTTTAGATTTTTTTTAGATATCTAAAATAAATCAATAATTGAAAAACACATTATTTTTCTTTTACTTCTATTATGCTTGACTTTGTAGTGGTTTGTCACATAAGATTTCTGCAAAATACACTGTAGTTCCAGGTGGTGTAACTAATGTAAGCAAGTTCCCGGTGTATGAATGTTTGTTTAGATAGTTAAAAAAAAAAAAACATTCTTTGCCATTTATGTTTTTTGTCTGTGAGAATTGATATAAAATACTTTGTGATGGCTTTCAGTCAATTATTTTCTTTGCTACAGAATGATCTAGTTTAAGTCCTGTAATTGTAACATTCATCTTCATTTCATTTCAAAACTTTTTTAAATTGTGGAGCCAACTAGAACTTTTTTGTATCTGCCAAATTTCGGCGCTTGTTACCTTCTTGAGACACAAAAACTTTGTTTAGTCACTGAGGGTTCAATTATCTTGTCAGTAATTCTGTGAAAATCTCTCCTACTGCTGCAAAATAAGAGCTGAGAATTGACCCCTAAAGATAAAAATGCCACTTAGAAAAACAGTTTCACCTAGTTTTAGAATTTTAATGATTTTTACACACCAACCATGAAAAGATCAAATTTATTTCAACGAGAAATTCAGAATCACTAAATAAGTCTGTAAACAAGAGGCAGAAGCTCTTCTGTCTCGCATGCACTGTCCTAATATTCGCAGCGGCGCATCTTTGAGTGAAGAACTGAAAGCACAACCGTTTTCATATTTAATATACGATACTGCGGAGAACACACTAGTCAAGATGCTTGATG
The DNA here is from genome assembly GCF_904066995.2 of Poecilia reticulata. Classification (NCBI taxonomy): domain Eukaryota; kingdom Metazoa; phylum Chordata; class Actinopteri; order Cyprinodontiformes; family Poeciliidae; genus Poecilia; species Poecilia reticulata. Next base: position 17,656,527 of record NC_088832.1, read on the forward strand.
GCCTCAACCAAGTTCAGCTAATAATAATTGAGACTGTCTGAGACATAAAGGTCTTCGAAGCACATTTTACAACTTTCTTTTAGGAACTGACAGCTGCAAAGGTCAATATTCAGGAGATGGTTTTCAGGTTCATGACAGCTCCGAGGAGAACTGAACAAATATACAGTTTTCACTTTACTGCTGCAGCTTTTCATCTTGCTCTTTAAGCCACCTTTTTTTTTTCTTTTTTCTGTTTTTTGCACAATTTCACCTGTCCATCATTTCGGCTCTGATTATTAGCACTTCAGTGAAATGATGTAGATCTGCCTGTGTGCTTAAGAGACTGAGAGACGTGTTTTCATGAAGCTGGAACAGGAGTGAGGAAGTGTCTCCATTGATCCTTCAGCCTGTAAATAAAACAGGGGTGGTGGGCAAAAAAGAAACAAACAGCTCTGGCAGAGAGTACATGGAGGGGGGGGGAATCAATAGATACCCTCAGCGGTGGGTCTTCTCTGGTCAGACTATTCTCTGCGGGTTTGGCTTTGTGCAGACAGTGAGCGAGACGGAGGGGCTGCAGGGAGGCACTCAGTCAACATCATCCTGATTCCCAAATTTCTGTCCTAATGAAACTGGAAACACTGCTTATATTCAATTAATTTGAAGACGCTGATGGAAAAAAAAAAAAAAAACTCACCAAATTGAGTACATTTTGTAAGCTATGTGATGCAGATGGTGCCATGTTACTTTGTTTAGTTTGGGTTCTTGAGCAATTGTGCACGCCAGTCTGTTTTTGAGCAGCACTCCCTGTGTAGCCTTAACATTATAATAAAAAGATAAATAGACACTTTTCCATTTTAAACTCCTAAACGGAAGTATTTTGAGTCTCAAAACATTTTCCCTAATATTTGATTATCTTGAGGTGTACTAATCAACAAAAGAACAGGTCATGCTGTGCTTTATCATATATTGATAAATCAATAACACAATATGCGTGTCAGCTAAGTGCACCTCTAAATCAATAGTACTTATAAGCTGAAGGTATCATCTCTATGAACTTACTTGCTTCAGAAATGAAAATAAAGGAACTCTGTCCTTCTATTCTCTTTATTTGTACTTTTCTCAATGTCAGAAGTTTACATACTCTCTTCCACTGTTTCGCTTTCCCTTCCAAATTTGGAAAACATTTGAGTGAACTTAAAACTGATATGTGGATGTATTCCAAGGCAATGCCTGAAACATGCCGTTTCCTTCTGTGAAATCATTTGAGAATGAAAACAGCAGCTCAGGGAAGATACCAAGAACAGAGATGTGGACCTTCACAAATTTGAATAATTCTTTTGGATATTTTCCAGATAACTCAAAGTTCATGTCTCCAAGCAGTTGTATACAAAACCAAGGCAATGTAAATTCAATCCATCAAACCATTCTTAAAGGAGTCCCAAGTACTCGGCCGTGCCCCTAAGTGTCGTCACTTTGTTGTTACTTTCTGAATCAGCTGCTTGTGCTGCACCACCTGGTATGTCAACAGGAAGTAGACGTGTGGTTTTACTGATTTTCCTGTCCTTTACGAGAGAGTTCTACAGTTAATAACATGGCCAGCAGCATCTCCACAGATGAAGCAATGTGGATTTATTTGCTGCTGCCTGTGTAAAACTTTTGTTTCCATGTCCCTTAACTACTGGGAAGTGAGCTGCAACCGAGGGAGCCCATCTACTTATTGCATCATTGGACTCTTGAACAGAGCGTTTCCACCACACCTTAAAAATAAACCATGCTTATTTTTGCTTCTTTTTCTAAGTGCTAAATTAAGCTCTGTCGAATGTTTTCCACTGGTGAATACATTTTTTTATCACTCAAGCATTGTTGGGATTGTTTTCAGACGGTCTTGTTTTCTAGATTGATGGGCTGCACCACTGATTTTTCCAAGATTACCGCTGATGTCTTCTCATTGCATTAACACACACCTGAATGGCCTAGAGCAAAAAACATCTGCTCTTAAACAGGGGCTCACACTTGCTGATGATAAGTTAATCATATGCATTTGATTAACAGCACCTGGCTGACGCTCGCCCTCTTACTTCCTTTGAAAGCAAGATGTTTGATGTGCTTGTTTGATTGTGCTTCTTTGTCTGCATTACACGTGTGCACTCTTAAAGGTCAGAGAGGAAGTGAACAAATTAAATTAATTTCAAACATAAAGATACAATATCATCAGATTTGTTAAAAACCAAGCACTCGATTTGGTCTTTCTCAAGATCAGAAGTCGTACAATCTGTTTTATTTTGCACGTACTATTCAATTGGCTCCTGTTTGGTCAAACCAGGCCAGTTGTAGACATTTGGTTCTGCCTTTTTGTGTGTGTTTCAGCTTTGTGTGTGCAGTAAGGAATGCTGCCTGTCGCCCTCCGTTTCCCATTAACTGTTTTATTTCACGGGAAATTTGCTTCCTGCTTGCTGTAATTGGTATGTAGCCACCTCCTGATGTGGGCATTAGGATTTTTAATACAATCTTACACACAGGTGAGAGTGTGCATATATTACCCTTTTGGGAGCACATTATTTGATTGCCATTCACAATTATTTACCCATACTCTGCGTGAAAAAAGTCAAAGATTGCGGTTGATGTCATGAGCTAATGTTATTTGGGCAGGCTCACTGCCCCGAAGGCGGGAAATATCTGAAAACTCCGCAAACTTTGATGTGAATTTTTCTCCCGGAGCAGTTTTATTGGTTCAAATATTTGCAGAGTGAGAATTTGCGCAAGCTACAAGAGCAAGAAAGAGTTAATTCAAACGGCAACAGTAATTAACTCCACCAATGTCCTTTGAAGTCGTGACATTTTTAAGACTTTCACTGCTGCAAACTCTTAGTCGACCACGTGTTTGGAATTCTAGACACAAGCTGGCAAAACTGCGTCAAGTCTTTCTCCAGAAGAGGCCAGAACAGAGTGCCATAATGATATTCATTTTCAAACAGGAGAACATTCTAATGGGCAATTAAGATGATCAAGCCTGCCAAGATACACGTGAGGAGCGGAGTGCTGGTGCCAGCGATTACGTGTCCTCCGCCCCTGCCTGCTTCCTGTGCTGGCCCCGGACTTTGTCTTATGTGTGTGCATAAGTAGGAAGGAGGGGAAAATGGGAAAAGGCTCCAAAAGCACAATATAATTGAACTTTCCACATTATTTCTCACTAATATGTGCTGCCACTTGGTCTCATTAGTGGAATGATGTGCTCTGCCATTCCAGAGTGAACTCTTTGCCCGAGTAATTAAGGCTCCTAAAGTTTCCAGTCCTTTGTTTAAAGAATTCGTCCTTGTGCTCTCCATGCCCCATCAGCTGCCTAATTAGCAGGGCCTTTGTGTGATTAAAAATTCTCACAGAGATTCCGTTGGATATTTTCCTCTGTTAATGAGTGTTTGTGGACAGCTGGGAACGGGCACCGGCTCCCTCCTCGTCGGACCTCCTGTGCGTCAGGCAGACCTCTGTCAAGGCCCAAGAGTGAGAGCTGTCATTTTCGTAATGGGGATGGAAATTGGTCAAAACCCGCCAAGGCCCCCGCAGGAACGGGAATGCCTTGAAATATAAATGAGGATGAATATTCATATTTCTTCCACTTCAATAAGGACAAAAAAAAAAAAGTGCTGAGTATTAATATACATGTCTGTCAGTTAAGGCAGCGCTAGGAGCCACTGTGTGCCCATTAAAGCAGCCTTTGGCTTCATTTGCTATTATCCTCAGGTTCTTTTCCTCCCTAAAGTTGGGGTCACCCTCTCCACTGAGAATTACACATTGGAGGCTTTCCCTTTGTTCCAGTTCTTCCATTTAGTGTCTCAGTGAGAGAAAGAGAGACGGCGTAAGAGAAGGCCCTGAAAGAAACAGAAAGACATTTAATGAAGCCCACTCGGAAGGAAGGTAGGAAGGGGTCAAACCCGAATGAAACGAATGAGCAGAAATCCAAAGGGAGAAAAGCAGTAATGCAGAGAGGAAATGGGGTAAAGAAGAGGAAGCAGTCCACATGGGTTTGGACCCTTTAGCCTCGCAGCCAAAGCCCTGCTTTAACTATGCTGTCTTTTGTCTTGTGGCAAAGTAACAGCAAACAAAAAAAAAAAAAGTTTAGTCACTGCCGTACATCTGTGGTATATTTTAAGACTGAACTTATTTTTGCTTTATGTGTACCGCTACAGTAAAATTAAATACGTTCGAGGATGACTCGAGCAGAAACCCATCTTTAAATACAACATTTTAGACTCGAGTTCTATTTTTCTCTGGCGATTCTCTAAAATAGCAACATTTTAAAGGCCGAGCGCATTAATTAAACGAGAGGAATTCACAGGACAGGCTCTGTCAATTTAAATAGATTTCTGTTTGATAATCCGCAAGTGCATGAGCTTCAAAAGAGATTTTTTTTTTTTTTTTTGGACCTACTTAAGGGAGATATGTGTATGCTCAGCATCTCTTATGAATCAGCCAGGGGCAGACTGTCAGAAATCATTGTGACTTAAAGCTTATTATTTTTATGAAAAGCATTTGGTCTGTTGTTTTGGCGAGGCTGGAGATGGATAATTGAACTTTTAACCAAAGCAACAAGAAACACAGAAACATTCTGTGTATGGATTATATTTTATTGACCTTATAAAGTCAAGTGCATAATTAGTTAATTTTATTCAGAGACAAAGAAAAATATCAAATAAAACAATCTGAAATTTCTAATTAAGACCACTAACAACATTATTAACCTTTATTTGATATTATTTATTGTGGGAATATTAAGGTGCCCACTATGAAGGTTAAAGCGATTAGACAGATTATCAAATAATAAATCAGCTAATCAGTTTGCTGGGCATATAAAATATATTTGTTGATATTTAGAGCCAGTGGCCTAATCATATAATGGACATCTTATCACAGATTATTTGCATATTTTTTTGAACTGTAAACTCCTTTGATGTATTAAACCCCCTCTCAGCATTAATAAATATTTTGTGTATCTGCAAACCTCTCACAGGAACCATTCCGCTGTTAAAAGTTGGGTTCTATTTGGATGGAGTTAAATTTCCTGGATGCATAAAGCTCTGGGTAATTTGTTTGTTTTTAATTAAAATCTAATGCAGCTTTCTCGGGGCCTGGCAGCTCTGCAGCTCTGCCCAGTGACTGGGGGATATTTAATAAGCTGCAGTGCTGAAAGTTGTTTCATTAGGTGTGAAAAGGGCTGATAACTCAATAGCCAACAGCCAAACATCCTCTCAATGTCGGTTTCCTGCCTCTTTAATCTGTTTTTCATTCTGCCTGGCATGCTGCAGCAGTGAAGGGGACTTCACAAAAAAGGGAAAAGGCATTCATCACCATCGGGGCCTCCACCAAACTGGGGTGACAGAGACCCAGAGTGTTTGGCTGAGAAAAGAGGTGATCAGACTGCTGAGCATGAAGTAAACAGTCCCTCATATAAACAGATGACTGCATGATTTAATTCATCTCTATGTTTAGTGCCATTAGGCTAATCAATAATTGCGTCACTTCTGAGTTTTCCGAAGCCGAATATTTTTCAATGAGAGTTTCATATTTTATTTTCAATTATTTATTTGACATAAAATCTTTCTTTGCTGTTAGAGCCAACCTGTCTGACCCATAAATCTCTAATTCTTGCAGGTATCAAATCTACATAAAATAAGGCATGCTAATGTTGTTAGCATTATATCTCCCTGACATTTTTGTTTTGATTTGGTCAAATTGTCCCAGTGGTTTACTGGCACTTGTTTGCTGTAACTGAAAAAGTCCATTATGGCAAAAGAAGTCATTCTGTTGACAAAACGTTGGCAAAAAATATCTGTCAGAATGTTATTATTCTCCAGGGTTCAGTTATTTGTGCCAAGTTCTCCTTCTTACTTTCCTTGTTCATTTTGAATTGGAAAAAAAGATAAGTGGATAACGCTTTTCTACTTACTTTTTGGTGTTGCAGAGGTGTTTCAAGTTTTTGTTTGCATTTGTGAAACAGTCCTGTACCAATAATTCATCCATGTCAATTTATAAATATAAGTGTTTTCCACTTGGAAAGCTGGAAATATTTTTATTTGTCCAAGATTGGCATCAAATAATTAATAAAAACAGAGGTCAGAAATAGACTGTAATCTGCATTCATATCTGTGGCTCAAACTATGGAAAACACTATAATCATCCATTTTCCAATGACTAAATATGTCGACACACGGCCTGTTTTTGAGAAACATGGCTGAAAATAACATGCCCAAAATGAATTGAATGTATCTCAAGAACTACAGAGTTTATTTTAATTGTTTTGGTATCAAAACAAAGGCAAGGCCCTAGAGAATATGTTACAGCTCTAAAAACCACCCTGCTTGTTACTCAGGAAAGTGAATTAATATGAGAAAACAGCAGAAATTAAGAAAAAAATCAATTTCCGCCTAAAAAAAACACTTCAATATAAACATTCCTTTCAAAGCATGCAGTTGAAATCCAAAACATGTAGTAAACAACAGTACACAATCTGACCTTTTACTGTGCCAAGTTTTATGAAAAAAAAGTTAATCATAGGAGTTTTAGAGAGGTACTACTTGATAAAAATCTAGGCGGACCTTCCAAATTAGCCATTTTGGCACAATTTGTGCCATTTGAACTTTCTCAGTTTTTATTTCTGTAGGTTCTGTTTCAATCATTTATTCTTTTCATATAATAAATGATTATCATAAATAAGTAATTACATCTAATAATTGTTTTTGGGGGTTCCTTTGAAAAATCCACATTGCATTCATTTATAAAAAGAGAAAAAAAAGGGCAAATATGTAATAGTCTGAAAATGGAAGAGATTAACTCACAATAACATTTCAAATGGAGTTATATAACAATGAAAATTCAAATAGCAATGAAAACTAATTTGTCAAAATGATATGATCACAGGAAAAAAACTAATATATCTCACAATTACATTACAATAACAATGCGCTGTGAGCGTAAAATCATCCAGTTCTCCATTCAGGCTTTCAAAACTACGCGGGGCAGTTTCTCGGGAACCCATTGGCCAATTTTGATGATTGACATGTCGTTCGAACCGTCAGAGCCAATAAAATCTGAGGAATCTAAAGTCATTCACCAATTACAGCGAGGGAAAGGCATGTGACGTACATTGACGAAGTCGCCTCTAGATTTTGTATATTGTAGCTCCGAGACGGAAAAGGCTCTGGACCAAGCTGAAAAACCATGTGAGATAGACGCAGGGAAAATGGATTATCGGACCAAGTGGAAATATTTACTCTAATATGGATTATGACCACGAAACAGCAAAGATAGGACTGGATTTATGCTTTTAGCTTCGTGAAATTAGCTATTTCGTTTTTCTTCTTTAGCTGCTGGTTCAGTGAGTTTTGCACGTAGCGTGGTGACTCTGGTATTGTTGGAAACGGCAGAGCTTCGGCTTTACTCTGATAGTTTTTGTGTATCAGGCCTCGTTGCTCTTTTATTGTTGCGTTTTTTACCGGGTAGGCCTCGTTAGCATCGAATTGCGTTTCTTTTTATCAATCTGCTTAGTGTTCAAGCTGGGTGTGGTTGAGGTAGAAAATATTATTTCTATCATTTAGAAGAGCTTTTTCCCTTTATTTGGATATGCAATATGCCTATATTGATAAATGTATAGCATGTGTTTTTAATTGATCTTGTTGGGGCAAGCGCCGAGGACATAAAATTTGGGTCTTCTAGTGACATTTGATAAATTCACATAAGTTAACAATTTACTTTTAAAGCAACACTTTTAAGACTTTTTCTTTTCTACCTTCCTGGATCAGCTTTCTTTGCTAACATTAAGGATAATGTTGTTCTTGACTGTGTACCGGAGTACACAGTCAAGAATAAGTGGAGTTTCACTTTTATTCTATTTCATATTTGTCCTCATTTATAGCAGGATCTCCAGACAACAATTTTGTTTTCATCATTGCAGAAGAAAAATGACATTTTTCTTTAGCATTTCTTGTCCATGTGCTCGTAAAGAAAAAAAAAAGAAGCACTGAACATGAGGAAACAGGTATCTACAGTCTCTTCTTCCCACTCTGAATAAAGAACATGGCTCCTCATTTGCTGCAAGAGATCTGTGGCACACTTGAGTTCCCCTTCACTCACTCCTTTGGGGAGGACTTCTAAAGCTCTTACAGTAATAAGGTGACAAGTATACCTTCGCATGTTGAACTTCATCAAGCCCACTAATCCAGAGTGAAGCCGCCCACTGATTTAGTCTGTCATTATGTGTTTCATAAACGTTCCACTCCGAGGTGTTATATTGCAAAAATCTGGAAAGGTGGAAATGGAATAGGCGGCATAAATGGCCCTTCATTAGTGTTCATCCCTCTGTACGCAGAGTTTAAACAGGGCAACATAAACGTGTTGGCTCAATGGCTCTGTTCCACCTGAGATAAAAGGCTATTTACATCCTGAGATGATGATGACGATGGCTGTAGGAGCCAGCATCATTTCCAGACGACTGCGGCTCGCCATCATTTGAAAGGCTTTAAGGGGGAAAGCTGCTGGAGCCACGCAGGCTCTGTGACCATCACACCTAATTAAGCAGCGAGGCTGCGCCTAAAGTGAAACACAACTACAAGAAATGAGTTAAAAATGAATCTCCCTCTCTGCAGATAGACATGACATTGCAGAACAATCACAGGTCACTCCTTGATAAGTGTGATAGCATATAATTTTCTAATTTGAGATTGATTTTCAAACGCCAAAACTACAGAAAACTGGACCACAAGATAGACTCCAAACCCAGAAGGAATCTTTTTCTTTTTCTTTTTTTTTCTGGTGCTGGCTGCTACTTTCTGTTTCATGCAGCACTGATAAGTTGATCAATGATAAGTGTTATTCATTACAATGAGTAAGCCAATTAAAAAGGCAGTTTTATCTAATTTGATAGACGTAATTTGCAAAAGAGTTTAGACTGAAAACTCCCAGCTAATAGTATGGTATAATTCAATTTTACACTTTTTTTTGTGGAGCATTGGATTAAAGGATTGAAATTTTGTCTACTACTTGCACAACTCTATTGGCCTATTTAATTAGCCATTTTGCTGCTCAGACGTGTGCATAAAGCAAAATCCCGACCGTAACCCAGAAAATAAATGAATAATTAAAATAAATGTATGCTTAAAGGCAATTAAACCATTTCAGCAGCTACATTAGCACCACTTGTGTCTGTGAGGAGAGGAAATGTGCACGGTGCAGCGCTGACTCTTAGCCTCGTGTAGGTGGAAAATGACTCCACCGCTAACCTGAAGTAAGGAAATGGAGCAAGAGAAACGGGCCCTTCTATTTTTCATGAATAAGGTCACTTATCAGTGAATGTAATGTCACCAAGTTCTCTTCATCAATTCAATAACACACTGTGTGAGGGGAAAAAAATAGTTGGGTCATTTCTTTGTAAAACACCCCTGGGCTTTTTATTATGACTTCATTTCCCCTTGTAATATTGGAACATCTCTATAATTGTAAAAGTGTAATAGACTCTAATATAATTTCATTTTGAACCCTGAATGGTCTATGCCATCTCTGCTCAATTTGAGTAGAATAATGATTTTTAATGTCCACACATGGCTTCCTGTGACCTTATTCAATCTCTGGGCTGATCAGGAAATATATTGATTCAATTACAGTGCTGATGACAAGCGAACAGAGGAGAGGAGGGAAAAAAAGGTCAGCATATATTTGAAAATGTAAATCTTAACAATGTCTTTTGGGTTTGCTGGGGGAAAAAGCCATTATCAAATGCCATTTGGCTCCAGTGGCATGCAGCCTGCTGCCTCTTCCCCCCTCACACCAATGGGAATAGTTGGAATACTTAGAAAATCCAGAGTGGATTTTTCAGTTGTCAGCATGTGAGTTATATTCAGAGCATGCGCTTCTCTGTTGCTGTGATTGTGTAGAACATAATGGTTGCATTATTTCTTGAACATTACATGTCCAAAACTGGCCTTTAAAGGAACTACCTAATGACCTTAAGTTAATGACTTTACATTGTTTTATATTAACTGCACAAGTCCTTTTCCTCCATAAGCCGCAGTATAAGTAAATTAGCCTTTCTGTAGTCTGAACAAAGCTCTCGAGCTCATTTCTTCTCAAATTGCACGCACACCGCAGCAGGCTCTGCTAATTATTTGTTTGGTCATTAAAAACTCATTAAACTTAAACTGTTCATTTGCATACCACTGTGTGTTGCATCGTAAATTATTAATTGGAGATAAATAAATGAATTCAATTAGAAAAATAAGTAATGTAACATATGCGCCAACAGAGATCCCGTGTTTGCCTTTGTTTTTGACATTGAGATCTGGCTTTGGATAAACAGCACATCATAGCTTATTTTTGCAGCTTTCAGAATAAACTGGGCACAGTAAAGTGGATGCTTGGAAAGAAATGGACTGTGTGAACAAAGTAAAGGTTTTAGGACTGCAAATTCTTAATGCAGACAAAGGTGCTTTCTTTCACCATTTCCCTCTCTCATATACACATTCAGCTGATTAACCCTTCAATGTTTTCTCTCGTTGACAAATAGAAAAATGATCAATTTCCTCAGGAATGCTCTTTACTCCACATCTGAGTTTATTTAAATGGCCTAGATTTCTGGTTCCAGATTTTTTTCCATTCTATTGCAAACAATTATCAGCAACACGACTCTTCTGTTTTTCCTTAAGACTGCAGGTTTTGCCCTCTTTGCATGCACTATTTTCTTATTCCAGGAATTGGTAAATGTTCACCCTTTTTCAAATCACTTCATTAATTAAATGGGATTGAGAAAGGTTGCGAGCTAATGGATTAAACTGGGGCTGGCTGGTCCAGGCCTTTTACCAGAGGTCACATTTCATTTGCTGCCTATGTCAAGCGACCAGCAGCAGGGCCTCAGAGGCAATCTAATCAATGTCTGCGTGCCGTAGCCCTTGAATGAATCCATTAAAGTTATGTGGATGCATCCTGCTCAGGGAGGAAGGGGGGAAAAGTCCCCCGATACCTCAGATAGAAATTAGCCATGAATTAGGAGAAAGGCTGGACTCGTTCTGGATTCCAGCCAAAGCAAAATTAATAGGCCATCAGAGCCTCTTGTGTGTTAAATCCCATTTGTCCACCGGTGGTTTATGAAAGCACCTCATCCGTCACTCCAGGCCTGGTGTGAGACCCCCAGAACTCCCACCACAAAACTTTACTCATTAAATAATTTTCTGTGGGGTGGGAAGGGGGTAGAGAAGTCAGGGAGGGCTTTAGATCAGGGACAGAGCTGCAATTTAGGCTTGTGTCGTAAGAGATGATTATTGCACTGAGCTTGGTGTGTGATTGCATTTGAGGTTTGGGTGGGCTTAGAATGGAGCCGTAACAGGACTTTAGTGGGACACCTGGGAGAGAGGAGGACAATAGTCATATGGGCTGCAGCAGTACCAACCTCATCTCAACAGTGTCCACTAATCCCACAAATTGATCCCAGAAAAAGCTACAATGTAAAAAAATAAAATAAAACTGTAATAAATGGATATATGTGCTGTAAAAACGAGGCGGAATTTTAAGTTACAATTTTTATTAGATGTTTCTCAGATATTTTCAACTGTAATTTTCAGCTAAACTGATATTTTCATCATGGGAACAAGAACCTTTGCAAAGCACGAAACCTGGGTTTACAGAGTCAGACGTTCTGCAGTTTTTCACGCTATCATCTTTTTCAGTCTCTCTGAAAACATTAAGAGTGCCTGGGGGCTTACAACATATTTGTCACTATTAAACATGAGCAGTTACTGATCTTCTAATGCTAAGTAGACGCAATGCAGATCTGCTCACGACATACATAGTCTGCCCACATTTGAGACATCATTAATGCATTTATTGGGAAACCACGTGAAATCATATATGATTTGTATTAATTAATATGAGACCTAAAAGCATTGCATTCTGAAAGATGAGACTTGTTTGTGTGAATTAGATTGTGCAGAAAAAATACCACCAGCTAACAGCTGGTGTTAACTTTGGTGAAAGAGTAGAAAGAGAAAACTACCTATTTTAATCCTGGGAGGTCAGATAAGATTCAGAACAAAGCCTGTATTTCTCTAGTAATTTAAACAATAACAGAAAATTTAACAATAATTTTTCTCTCTTTGTTCACATCAGCATCTACCTAGCCACGAATTGACTCAAAAAAAAAGGTGTAAATTGTAACTAACCAAGTTGTTAGCAACCTGGAAAGCACAACTGAGGCTTCCCACAGCATGGCCTGAAACATGATTATGAGAAACAGGACAAGGGACTGACTAAAAGACTAAATGAATCCAGGGGGTGTTTACTCTGAGTCAAAATAATGGCTGGAACACCACAGGTGAAGTAACCATTAAATAAGAACCAGACGTGTAGAGTGGAAAAACCAAAACCAATCTGAAAAACCAAAAAGACAAACACAGGGCATCAAAGAAATCAAAAAGAAATACTAAAAACAGGATTATCTCAACAAATCCAAACACAGAACCCTAAAGACAAAACGAAACACAAAACCACAAAACCTAAGTCACATCAAAACCACAGGAGTTTTTCCTTATGGCATCCATAATACCCTGTCTAACTGAGTCACACATAGCTCAAGAGAGGGTTTTTTGTAAATATTCTATGGTCCTAACACAGAAGATTTAGTCTCACAAAGAAGGACCTTCACAGTGAGCTTGCAAACTGAAACTACTTGCCGCTCTGAGGAAATAGGAATAATGGTAAGTGACAGTTTTTTGGCTAGACAAGAAAGCAAATAATTTATTTTAATTACACAAATCATTTTCGACATCTTATTTGATCTAAATTGTGATGTTTTGGATTATACAGGTAGGAGACGTAGTAATTGTCTGACTCCTCAGTAGCATAGCGTCTGATTCCTGATTGGAGAAGGGAACACCTCGATCCGAGGTCAATCCAGAATATAGCTGTTAACACGATGAACATCCAGAACAACAACAATTACACCAAGAAAAATTATCTACTCATATGCCGCTTCCCATATGACAGGACACAGAAACAAGTATTTCACTTGTAAACTTAAATGGCATGGTTTGTTATGTAAATAAAAGAATAACTGGTAAAATACTGCCTGAACAGCAAAGCATTTGCTGTCAGGGAATACAGCAGCAGTAATAAAATTTTACTCTTGCCTTTCAGCAGCTACAATGTGTCTCTCCCTGCAGAGATTGTTATCTGTATGCTGGACTACTTTAAATGCCTGCAAACACAACTCAAGCAAGAATCTGTACACAACAATGAGACTCGACAATAAGTATTTTGATTTTTGTAGAGAGACATGCAAAGAACAGATGAGCAGAAAAAGTAATAATCAGCTCCAGTCCTCAGAGCAGTACGTAACATAGCCTGTATGAAAAATCACCCCAAGGTTTTGTCATTTTTTTGTAAATGGAAAATCCTTTTGCTCAAATCATGTGATATCTTATGGGAAATGAGCAGGAATGACAACAAAACAAAAATCTACTGAAATGAACTTCCACCATTTAGCAAATCTCATTATAACAAATTTACTTCTGTAAATTTGTTATAAAGGTATTACTCATTGCACTTTAAAAATTAGGTAACTTTATGTTATTAAAGGTAAAGTTTAAACAGTAATGATTTCTTGGTTAATGTCAAGTTGTCATAACAAAGACATTTTGAATAATGTCAACTTTGTATTAAAAGTATCATAATTTACCGATTGACACTTTATGACAACAGTCATAAATATTCATGAAGGCTTATTCATGTTCATGACAGGTGTTATGTCATGCTTATGAAAGTGCCATGACAGTCTTATTCACCCCCCTTCAAATAAAGTATTACAGAATAATTTTATACAGACCTGGTGTTTTCCATACAGTAAGTTATTTTTGTGTTTAACTATTTTGTACGGGAAACTGTGAGTTCAAGAATGTGTCCAGGGTCTGAAAAGGCATAACTACTTCATTTATTATATAACAAACCAATCATAACAGATCTAGTTTCAGAAGCTGGTGTGTTGTTTTTTTTGTGGCGAAGTCAAACCCCTTGTGGTGGCTGCTGTTTAGATTTGGGTTCTCATTTTTTTTGGTAAGGAATAACCAATTTTAGGAACCATCCTGTTCCGCTTTGTGTGCATGTGCAGCACACACTTGTTGAAGCCATGAGTAGAGCTTTGTCCGATTATCAGAGCAGACCCAAGCAGCACAACATGCATCAGCTCTTCAAGGGACAAGTAAGGATGTGATTATCGAAACAGACAAAATATATATATTGAGCAAAACAGTTAGCTGAAAAATAAAAAATAAAGCTTGTTACATTTGATTAGCTACAGAAACAAACCACTTTACAGCAATACCCATTGCTTTCACACTCAATCGATGCTACAGCAACACTGCCATTAATGAGGCGGATAGTGTTTTGTATTGTTTGGTAGACCTTGTTTGCTTGCCTTGTTTTGAGTCCTTCTCTTGTGCTTTCAGTGGAGCTTAGCTCCCACTAGAGTGTCATACGAGGCTTCTGTCTGCAATAACATCATCTGAACCTCGTTGTCTCTACCACCCTGATTTCATTTAAGCTTGGGCTTTTTAACTGCCTTGTCAGATCCCCATTATACCATGGTTGATCAACCTGGGAGTACCTTGCTATAGTTTTTTACATTTCTGTTCAATTATTCTGATTAACATCACCCTGCCGGCTGCTTGCCTGCCTTTATGGTCCTTTAGACAATGGTTTCATGACCAATAATCAGAATCAGCAGGTCCGATCAAAGTAACCTAACGTCTACATCACCCAGAAAATGCCTTAAAGGGTTAATTTCTGCTTTTGTACATATAAATGAGCTGAAATACTAAAGTAACTTGCAAAAGAAAGAGCTTGTGATGTCTTTACCACAGATGACATAATCGTCTTCTGTCTGACCTTCGTTGTCTCATATTTAGTACAACATTGCTTCAAATGCCTGTCAGTTTAGTATAAACATTGGAGGTTGTGTTTGACTCTGTGACTGAAAGGTCTTGTGGTTTTCAAGACAATAAATGCAGAACGTAAGTTCTGATGTGCTGCTTCTCCAAACATGACACTGCATTCAAGTCAGATCGTGATGGAGCTTCCTCCACCGTGTCGTGTAGAAACATCTCCATCCCTGCAACAAGAAGCTTCACAGCTGAGAGTAAAACCTTCTTTCACCTTTAAGTGTCCCATATGTGGACAAGTTTTTTGTTCTTTATGCCTTTTTTTAATCACAGATTCCATTCTGTGGTACTTAATATGTAGTGAGCATCAATAAGAGGGTTAAGGCAGTTGGGTTTCAGTCTAACCATCAGGATATTTCAATAAATTTCCAACAACTCCATTTAACCTGTGCAGTCGGAGGCCTTGCTTTTTAACTGTGTTCAAAAACAGAAAAAAGCCTTTGTGCTTTTTTCCATCCATGGGTCAAGAGTCTGTGAATGATTACAAGAAATTACATGAAAGTCATTTTGCTTTGAGATATGATAAATATGGTTTTATGGTTTTTTAATTTTTCAAAGCTCTTTGCAGTCATCTGAGGTGAACTTCACCTTTATTTGTGGCTGGGTGAATAACTGCCTTAAGTCTTTTCACACATGTGAATAACCTTTTCAGAGTTGAATGATGAGCTCTAAATTGGTAATGGCCTTTCAACCCTACCGAGATTGATGGGCTCTAACTACTGCTTTTTGAAAAAAAAAAAAAATATATATATATATATATATATTTAACAATACCTGATGGAACCAGACAAATACAATGCTAAAACGTTTGCTCTGTGAAGCTGGTTTTATTTAATATTAAGAACTGGTTTAACATTTCTTTCTCAGTTTTGTGCTGTTGGTTTTTAATTAAAACCACAAGAAAAAAAGAGTAAGAAAAGTTTCCTCTTAACTTCACTGAAGCCGGTGAGTGCAGCAAAAATATACTGACTCACCTTGACAGAACAGCAATAACCTCTAAATGAACTGGTCCCAAACTAATCAAGCAGCCAACTTAAAAAACACAGGGATGTGCAGCTCAGAGGGGAGGCCCCAGAGTTGCTGCTCTGTGAAGTTTGCACACTGAAGCTTTGCAGCTTCTTTTCTCTACGCTGATAAACAACAATTCCCAGAGTCTCTGAGTCATCGACTGTCCAAATTTACTTGAGGGGTTACGAGCTCCAAAAACATATGACTGTCGGAGGTCAGAGCAAGGTATTCAGATAAACACAACACAGGTAAACATAACTTTCTCCCAAATGAAAGCTGGAATACCACGTTTTTAGGTGAAATACTTCAATAAAGCGCCTGAATGCAAAAGTTACTTCTGCACACAACTGAGATGCGGACATTGCATCTCTGCGTCCACACAAATAGGATCTCAATTATTTTCATGTCATTATAGACAAAGCCTATGTAAATGCAATCCAAAGCGATTCTCATGCGTGCCCTCTTCCTCCAGTGCCAGAGTCACGCATCATTGTCAGCAGCCGGCAAAACAAGATGAAATAAAATTCTAAGCCGTCCTGGCAGTCAAGGACACCATTCCCTCACCGTAATAGCCTGTATCGCCTCGCCACTCCATGTGTAGCTTTTCCTCATTGCTCCGGGCTTTTATTCCTGGCAATAAGCTCTTTATCACTCCTCAACACAATTCTTTTAAAACCACCGTCAAGAAGCAATCAGACCTTAAGTAAGAGGATTCAAAGTCAGTGTGTTATTGTTAAGCAAAGCGGTATTACTTCATTTCCATAATGTACCCGGACAGAGATGCCAAATAGGTAATAATAAAGAAAGAAAAGCATGCAGGCAAATAAACAGTTAATAAATTTTTTTCCCCATTTTTTTTCCCCCCAAAAAAAGAAATTCAGACCCAATCCCATCTACACTCTTGTTTCCTCGTCCTCCTCGCAGTTGCTTCCTTTTCTGCCTTCAGAATGACATTGTGTTTGGGTTGGTTGTCTTTCTGCTTCAAACACCTATGATTTAGCAGTTCTTGACATATCCATTACACCTCATAGATTGGCTGTTCACTTTTCCCTGTGTCTTGGAAACCTAAAGAAATGACATGTAACCTTCCTTTTTTTCTCCCTTCCCTCAGATGTCCTCGATTCACAGGTGGTGCGTTAAAAAAAAAGTGGATTCTAATTTCAGAAGTGTTTCCCTACTATTAACCATAGCTACATGAGGGACATCAATCTTGACAAGGACTTTTTGAACCATGTCTGAAAATGCAATACTGTTGTGTATTTTTCACCTGGTCTCCACTGGCTGACCGTAGATGGGCATTTAAACTGCAGGCTTTATGATTTATTATCTGCGTTATTTTTTTTTGTTTGTTTCTATAACTGTGCTCAGAAAATTGCTCATATCCCATCATCATGTATTTTCTAGATGTAGACTGTTCTTTAAAAGTGGCAGCATCACAATCATGGTTAAAAATGGCAAGTTTTATGTTAACACAAATATAATATTTTATCTCCAGGACCTAAGTCATGTTTTTCAAATTTTGAGCTGAATATTGAACCTGAACCCCACAATTTAGTTTACATTTGCTGCTGTAAAGAGTAATTGATTGATCTAGAGGCAGAAGAAGTCCATCGGCCCACAGCCACATCAGTGTGTAGACAGATTCTTCAAAACCACAATGATCAAAAGGTCACAATGTAACAATCTGCAATCCATATTAATTATGCTGCAATTTCCAGTACAAATAACTTTCTAGTCTTTTGTTATGCCAGGAACAGTTAGAACTCGATGTCAAATTAAACTCAGCATATTAGATTCTGAGCAGCTTTTCCAGAAATCCATTAAAGTGGCTTGTTGTTGACGTCAGAACAGTCAGATATCGCTCAATTAGGTCGCAGCACAATCATTTAAACAATGTTTTACTTATTAGATTTTATGAAGGAAAATAAAAACACTTCTGAAAATATTTTCAGCATATCACTTATGTACAACAGCCTTCACATTTTTGCTACCTCTAGTGCAAATGTGAGAAAACTGTAAAATTCAAATGCAAAAAACTAAAACTCGAGAAAATCCTGACCTTGGACCAGATCACATTTAATTACTGGAGGGGAAATCATATATTAGGAAATGATAACAAATCCCTGGTGGAACATTTCTTAGCATCTCTAACATTTCATTTTTGTGATTTTTGCTAAGCTGATCAAAGTGCTGGTGAGTTTTTATTTAGCAATCGGTATATGTGACACAGAAGTCCATATATCTTAGTCAAACTTCAAAATGGGGAAAAGAAGAGACCATGTCTCTTCTAGAAGTCAAAAGCTGGCTATAGGAAAGTAAGCAGCGGATGCGTCTCTAGTTACAAAAATCTAGAAACGCACGGTGAGCTGCCATGACGGCGCACAAGACCAACGCACAGGCACGGGCAGTGCGATGGTCAAACACACAAGGGGGCGATTGGCACAAGGGTTCAATGCATCAACTATAAAACTAGTTGACCCAGTTCAGTATGTTAACTGTATACCTAGCTTTAGATTAGATTAGATTTAGACATTAAACATTTCTGGATAAATTTTTGTCCTTATGTGGTGACCCCACGGACAAACTCTTGGCGCCCCCTAGGGGAAGCATATCCCTTACTTTTGTGGTTTCTGGACCTGAAATACTCCAGCACTACATTCATTTAAGTCAAGTGTTTGGAAGCAATAAAACATGCAGGGTAAGGCTACTTCAGGACCAGGTTTGAGAACCACTGACAGAGCAGTGGTCTCCAGAGCAGGGCCAATAACTTCAAGCTGAAAATACTACTGGCAACACAAAATTTTTCTTTTTTTTTCTTTTTACAAAATGGTTTTTAGAAGACAAGTTAAGGACTGTAAATCCAAAACATCAGCCACAAATTTGCACTTTTAAATTGCTTTTGGAGACCGCACAAAATCATTCAGAGTACCACAAATCTCCACACTATGAACCTCAAAAAATTACTCTAAGATAACTTTTTCAGCTTACGATGGAAATCTTTTTAACTTGCAAAATCATCTGTTTGTAGGCCTCAAATGTAACTGGACACATCATTTGTGGAGTGGTGTGGGCTATTTGTCATTTTCCCATCGAGGAAAGCAAGTAAAAAGTCTGGAATTGATTTGAGACGCTTTTATCTGCATTTGCATTTTTGAGCTGTTGTTGTGAACTCACTACATGCAGTCAAAAGAGTTTTCAGCAAAAGTGAGACAGGCAATTTTGGCTGCAGCAGCACATCCATCAGAAAAGGAGTGGGGACAAGGTGAGTGGCCAAATTACCGTAGTAGTTTGGCACATTCCGAAGGAAAGCGAATGTATGGCTAAAAACCTAGAATAACAGAGTATCCTGTACGTATTACAGTATTGGCATTTGCCCATGTGAGGAATATAATCACCAGGAAGTAGACAGATTGGTTTTCCATGCTGAGACTACTGAAAGACTTTACAAAAGCTAGGACCAAGAGTTTTTAAACCACAAAGTATCAAGAAAACAACATCCTCTCTGATACATGCCTAGATATCATAGACACGTCTGTTGTGTGGATTTCACCTGTGTTTATTGGTAATGTGGAAGACAACAAAAGCAGATCAGTTCTGTGCAAGTTTACTCTTTGTTCATATTAAGTCGATCCTATAATGGTAAATAGACTGCAATTCAAAATACTGATGGACAATGCACCAAACGTCCACATTACAAGTGAGAAACCTAAATAGTCCCAAAACATTAAATTTCAATCCTTACATCTCAGTCCAGCAGAAACGAAACTGGAAACTGAAAGGAGTTAAAGTAAAGATGTCCTAAACTGTAACTGTGTCAGACTTGAGGTCTTTGGGGCAAATCCGCCCGCCACAGCCATTTATGAGGACATCTATCGTCGAGGGCCACATAAATAAAACCTTGAAGAAAACAGTTGTGTGCTTAAATATTTTTGATCAATCAAATCTGGTTTTATGTGGCACTAAATGAAGATGAGTTTGACACCTCTGTCTGAAACAATCACCTAATAAGAAATCTATTTCTTGGAGATCCTGCAGTGTTTCAGAATGTTAAGCAGTTACTGGTGATTACTGGTGGTTTTTAATCACAAAGTAAATGTATGTTATTGGGATTTTATATAACAGAACAAAGAAGTTTTGCAATGAAACAATAATTGTAAACAGGTACGAAAAGGATAAATGGTTTCCAAAAGGTTTTACAAATGTAACTCAGAAAAGTGATGACTATTCTACTTAAGTTTCATTCATTCACAGATTTTAGGGCTTGTTTCTATAGGCTTTTGTACATCCAGTGACTAAACTCATTAAACACACTCAAAATTAAAGCAAGTATAAGTTCTCTGTTGGATACAAACTTGGGTCTTTAACACAAAAATGTGTTTTGACGTAAACCATTCCTATTTCTTTCCATTCCCTGCTGATGAAGGCATCCGGATCTGATGATACCAACACCATGTGATACTGTGGAGGTGGTGTGTTCAGGCTCATGTGCACTTAGTTTTCCCATGTCCAACATGTCCACTTTTCCCTCCTTGTTCTTCCCATTTAATACATTAACTTCACCACCAGGGAGATTAAAGCCAATGCCTAAAGGAGCAAAGACCAAAATTGAAAAGAATTGACTGTAATTAGCATGCTAATAAATGGCATTATAAAAGGCAATTGTTATATTTTTGCCTGAAAATTTGTATTACTCTTGAGAGCCTTCTTAAAATGTGGGTGATTTTGGGTTGAAAAATCAAAATATTTAATCAATGCATAGTAGGAAATAGACACAGTAACAGATGGAAGTACAAAACACAGAAATGTTTCTCAATAGATTAAAGTACCACTGAAAAAGTCACGTATTGTACTCTGTGTTAACCAAATCAATATACAGTACAAACTTTTACTTTTTAATTTTAATTACTGAACAGTTCAACAAACCGTAAATGTTAAATTGTTCCTTCAATCAAGCTTCCAAAAGCAGTAACTAAAGTGTCACAGTTTTATGCTCGTGCCACGTTGGACTGTTTCACATTCCCGACGAAAACCTGGTGAAATGTTGTACTAATTTATGTCTTCCCCAAATTCAGTCCAAATAAACCTTGTTAGATTCAGGCTTGGCTCGCCAATTTGATCAGTCGCATTAATGTTCAGTTGACTTCTTTATGTGAATGGCTTTGCACTTTCGAAACAATATTAAAACATGCTTTACAAGGACGTAAAATATTGTTCTAATGTGTTTCTTTGCACTCAGATTGTTTGTGCCACGGTGCTTTTTGCATTTTTCTCTCCTTGTGTTTTTCTTCAAGGCCACATAAGCAATGCGCCAATCTGCAAGCCAACCGTCACAGACAGACAGCTAGTAGTGAATTGGATTTATTGGCTCTGATAGTTATTGGATGGAGAATTTTTTTTTTCCCCCATGCTTTCCCACCTTCTGCTTGTTGCTGTTACTACCCTCAGAAGGATCTTTCCACCCTGACAGTAATGAAAATAATAATAATGGTGAGAATAGCATCACTTCAATCTCACTTTCAGTGATTACATTGTTCCACCCGTTTCCGTTTCTGCTTAAATTATATTTAACTTCATCTGCCGTGGTCCGCAAACAGGATTACTGGTACTTATCTGAAATGAAAGTGCATTTTTAACGCAGTTTAATAACGAGAGTGGAAAATCCAGTCCACAGCAATAAAGCTGAAACTAATTCATTCCAATGGCTGTTGGCGCAGTGTGGGAGGAGGGGGCTCAATTCTTCCCCACATGGCTCAAAACTTTAAAAGAAAGACGACAGCCATTTGTATGTAATCTGCTGCGGCTTGACACGAACATGGTGATCAGAGAAATGCTAAAGATTTTCCATCCGGTTTTTTAAGAGCTTCTTCAAAGAGGAACTGCAAGTCCAAATTTAAAGCAACCATGTCAAACTCTAACTTTCCGTAGGAGTTTTTGAGCAGAGGCAAGGTTGAGCTAGCAGGATGGAGGAGGGAGAAACTTCCACATGCCCTCGTGCATCCAAAGTTGTCAGCAATTTGAACCTGTCCATGCCTCCTGTTCCATTATGGAATAGTAGCACAGGAGCCTGTTTGTTCGCCAAACACAATTAACAAGGTTTCTGCTGCACATCAATACTGCTATTTGCATAAGGTATCGATCTGAAGTCCTTATAATCACAAAATGTTAATTGCTCCAATTAATTCTCAATCTGTTTGTGCCCTTGTCTGGCTGCCTTGAGCCCTGAAGGTCAGTGTGAAAATGAACTGCTCTTTGATTCCCCTCCAGGAAAAGATTTTTTCCCAAGACAACACAGTTCGCTACTCTCACCATCAAAAGGCCTCACCATCCGTTATCATTATTATCATTCAGTGTGAGTAGCAGCTAATGGGTTTGAAATCTTGTGATCTGATTTGTCCTTTTAAACAAGGTTTTTCTTGTCTCGTTCATTAACTAGGGCTGCCTCCTCCTCTCCGCAGGGCCATGGCTATTTAAACTCAAAGACACAGTATCCCCCCCTCTTATTGACTAATAAGTCATTTTCAGAGACAATGCCTTGCCCGTTTGATTCATGGCTTATATGTGCTGTGTGTGTTTTCCTGCGTCTCTGTTCCTGCTGCTACAACGTGTTATTGCACGCTGAAGCATGACCTCCTGGTTTATTGTCTGTTTGAGATGATCAGAATAATAAGTCAGAGCTGTCTATTTGCTGCTCCTTTGGCTGTGATATGTGGGTGGCCTAACTCCTTTGCTGTGTGTTGACGCTTCATACATTTCCTCCATATCAGACTGTAATTTTAACAAATGTATGGATGCTGCGGTTATGAATGCTCTTGCTATCTCAATACAATCAGTAGCAATTTTAACAGTAGTTTGTGACATGGGTGATATAGCTCCCTCTTTCTGGGCACCATGTTCGGCGGGCACGTAAAAAAGTTTTTTTTTGTCAGTTGAGTCAAAACTTTATATCGCGGATTTTCAAGTCTATTTATTAGGGAGTTCATACAGTTTAAGGTTTGATGCCTTATTTCAGACTCATTTGTTCAAAATCTTAATGGGCAAACCTAAACCGGATTGTTGTACACCAGAGGTGCCCAAGTCCAATCCTTCAGCGCCACCAGCCTGAAACTTTTAGATGTTTTCCTTCTCTAACACACCTGGATCAAATGGATGGCTCGTTAGCAAGGCTCTGCAGAGCACAGTTACTGCTAGTCAGTGAAGTCAGGCTTTTAACTCAGGTGTGTTGGAGCAGGAGGAACAAGTTGCAGGATGGTGGCTCTCGAGGACTGGACTTGAGCCCCCATGGCCTAGCGTAACCTAAGATTCTTCAAAAGACTGAACCTAAAGAAACTTTCAACATGCAGCTTTTTTCCCATTTTTTTTTCTTTGTTTTGGTATTGAAACAGCTTTAAACTAAGATAAGCGAGAAAATGCAATATCAACAATGATCATGTGAGAATGAATTTGCTAATTACAAATGGTTTGGAACACAGTTATTAGTAACCTACTTGAGTTAATAAGTGAAGAAGAGAGATGTATTTCTCAAATTTTTAAAATCTCTCATCTTACAACTAGAGTGGGGGTTGTTTGTAAAATGTCCGTACACCATTACACCTTTTGCACTTTGAAGCATTTTCTGATCATTTTTATTTTTTTTAGATTAACTCTTACTAAGTTCACATCTACCATAAATTGGATGGAATATGGTGAAACTACAACAAAGTTCTGCTTGAATTGTTATGACTTTCCTGCATTTGCATCCTTCAGATAAATCCAAGTTGCCAGACACATAAAAGTCTCAGTCAGGAGAAAAGAACGAAGAAGTACAGTATCATATAAATATATATGTACATACTCAATGTTGAGACTGAATCCAAAGATGCCTTAACAAGTTTAGTAAACATTGTGTCTTTTTCATTCTTACAATATTTTTATTCCGCCTGTCTACATTATAAACGTGTGTGTGTGCAGTGTGTGTGTGTGGATGTGCTTGCCACAGGGCCGTCATCATCATCATCATCATCATCATCATCATCATCATCATCATCATCATCATCATCATCATCAATATGTGAACGTTTCCTGGTTCTAGGTTTAGTGACATGTTCCTCTCATATCTGCACTCAGCATTGCAAAGGGATCTTTCCTTCTGTACATCCCAACCATCCCTGCCTGAACACGGCCAAATGAAAAATGAGCCTCCCTGTGTGAAAGATGAATTTCAATCCACTACACCTGTGCCACCCCAGCAAATGAAAGGACTGATTGCCTCCAATTGCATATTTAAAATGCTTAATTCCTCCATTAAGGAACCTATTTACATGAATTAGGGACAATTAGCATTTTCAGACCCACTTCAACTTTGTTCGCCCCCATCCATTAACATTTGAAAGTGTCGGCAGGCAGACACAAAAAAGCACCTCCATCTGATTTCTGCTGACCCTCCCGCCTTCCCCCCCATGACTGCATGGATGGACTTTTTTATCAGCAGCACCTCAGCAAGAAAAGAATAGGAAGAGGGGGAGGAAGGGGATAAACTGAGGGACTATAGTAGGTCACCTCATTATGGTTAATCAACAAAAGCCAGTGGAAGTAAGACAACAGAGTGAAGGGCAAAGGAATGTCTAATCTAAAGAAGCAAAGGTGAAAGTCTTCGACCTCACACACCTTTTATCTAATGGATATTACATTCATTTCATGTGGCAGAGCTCTTGTGTTGTCCCTCTAATAGCGCGCTGCACACTGAACAGTCGAGGAAAAACGAAAAGGAAAATCTGTGGCCTCTGAGCTGTCAGCAGTTAAGTGGAAATAATGAGGGGAAAAGTTGATAAAAGAGAGTAAGATGATTTTCAGGGTGTGCACCTGTCAAGTTTCTGGAGTCACTGGGCCTTGTAGCAAAATCTAGTCAACACAATTAAAATGAGGCCTCTGTGAGGACTTTGCATAGCCTTGAATATTCTCATTGGTCAGCAATTACAGTCGCCGTGATGCAAAGCGCTTACACATCCTTATGATGAGCTTTTTGATGGAGAAAAGCTGTCATCTTGTAATGAAGATGACAGAGGCTGTCACACTCTCCAGAGAATTTATTAGAAAAAAGGGGCCTCACATCATGTGAGTCATGTGTAATGCTTTTTATTGCTGCACTCACAGGCGAGAGAGGAAGAGAGAAGACTTGTTTGGATGATTATATTCACTCTAGGAAGTATATTAATATCTCTTTGAGCTGCATAATCTGTGTGTGTTTGTTCATACTTATGTAATCAAAAAAGGAAAATGCTACCCTTAAGTGATTTTTTTTTTCCAGGAAGTTGGCTTTTTAATGGGTTACACAACAAAGAAATTCTAGTTAACAGAAATGGTGGAGGTCAAGTTAAAGTTTACAATATCTAAAATAGTTTTTCACAGAGGTAACAGGATTCTTGGAAATAAAATCCTTGAAGCAAATATGGAGTGCGCCTACTGAAATGTCTCAATGCTTATTACTTAGCACAAAATGAGTTACTCATGGCAGATTTATGTTAACTATTCTCAATTTGAACACATTTCTTGTAACTGGAAGTGGTCCAGTTACAGTTCTGACCAAAGCGATGGAGGGCGCTAAAGATTAGGGTGATGGCAAGGAGAATTTTTGACTTCAAGGACTCCAGAGCTCATTTAGAACAAAAAAAAAAAACTTCTGACAGATGTCTATTTTTCACTTCAAATAAACAAACGTCTTGGTTAAATTAAAATAATTTTAAAAACAAATTGTCCAAAAATATGAATAATTTTGGACTATAGTGGAAAAAACTTTTTTAGTAATGATAAGTTGAATAAAAGTTTATTTCAAAATATCTTACAACATGAAAGTTAGGAAAAGAGCAGAATGACAACTAGCATTTTTGCTTGTCATTTAAATTTTGCCTTAAGAAATCAAGTCGGTTTTTATTTACTTAAATATTCCCAAGGATGGAAAGTGTGTAAAATGATTTTTGTTTTTTTATTACTACGTTGGAGGGGGGACTTATCATATTTGTTACTGACACTTTACTCAGCAGGTTTATGCATCACAGTGCCACACTCTGCCTTTTTCCCTTATTGCTTTGGGTCATTTGCATATTGAATTATATGTCAAGACACAGATGGATGCAGACAATTAGCATAGTCAGAGAGAATAGGGAAGAAATTTCTTGATAAATTACATTTGTATATCCCCAAACTCGATGCAGACCTGAGGCCTGAAACTTTGTCAGGCTGTATTGACTTTAGGTCAAATGGCAGGGCTCTATCTGCTACATGCAGGAACCTGGTACAGCAAAACACTGTGGATGTGAGGAGGTTAGCTAATACCCCTGCAAAAACATACATACGTAAGGAAAGCTTAAAAACTCATGCATGAAGATGATAATGCATTTAGGATTATAGACCTTGCATATTTTTGGATGGAGGGGGGAAAGTCAGAATACCCAGATAAAACCCATGCATACACAAGGAAACGACACAACTGTGATTCATGCCTTGGACCTTCTAGCTGCTAGGCAACAGTGGTAACAACAGCACCACCCTGCAGCACCTAGCGTTATTTCTGCTGAGTAATTTTCAGGAAAAATATCTGTTGTCTCTGGCAAGAAGTTTCACTTTCTATAGAGATTGTCTATTGAACTGAAATGGCTCAAACACCATTTGTACATCGAAAGGTAACAGTGGAAAGGATGACAGCCAATCCTGAAACAGTACGATCTGCTTTACCACTGCACCACAGAATAAGAAAAGAAATACACTAGCAGATGAGGATGGATGTAAAATGTCTACTACTCTATTAGTTGTTTTGTTTGTTACACCTCTTGTCATGCATCGCATCTTCCCACAGCAGTGTGATGTACCCATGGATATGCTGAGTTTTGTATTTTAACACCAGACCTTGTCACTGGTAACGTTACCAACAATTAAACTAAGTGACAAATCATCAGAGCTCAAAAACAAGCCCTAACTGGGGACAAAAATGAAAATGACTAGCATGCTTTCATTTCAAACATTTTTATAGTATAGATAGAAATAATCAGTTATGCTTCTGTTTAATATTCTGTGTTTCTGGTAATCTGCCTGGGCACATCTGAGGAGTTTTATTCAGTACAAAAATAAAACATTTGACATTCAACTTGTTCTGTGGGCTATCTCTGAGCAGAATATTCTCCCAAAAGACAAAGAGTGAAACGCAAGCCTTTAAAAGTTCCTTTTAGAAATTTTACAAACTCCAGTAAGGTGATGACTGATCTCTTCCAGAGGGAACTTCGAAGTTCAGAAACTGAATTCTTACAACCTTCCGTGTGTTTGTGCAATTCTAGTTTAAAACAAAATTAGTACCTAGCTGTTTCGTCATAATGTTTATTTTATTCATAGACACCATTTCTACACTTGGTAACATTAATTAGGACTGATGCTGACAAGTTTTCTTGTGGACATTCTACTCCAGATAATGGAAATCAGAATTAATAATTATCTTTCTACAGAAGCTACTG
This sequence comes from Poecilia reticulata, assembly GCF_904066995.2. NCBI lineage: Eukaryota > Metazoa > Chordata > Actinopteri > Cyprinodontiformes > Poeciliidae > Poecilia > Poecilia reticulata. The sequence goes on from NC_088832.1 coordinate 17,683,960, forward strand.
ATGTAATAAAACATACTGTCTGTTGAAAAGACTTCACTTTCTGTATTGTGGAGAAGAGAGCCCTACGAACAATCATAATTGGGCTATTGATTACACATAACTCACTTTGTCTGATTATGATTACAGTTTAATATTGACTTTCCATGCACGACGAAGTCACCCTCCTGGTGTCACTCTTGTTGACTTGTATGATCTATGATTCATCAATACCATTGATCCTTCCAAAGTTCATCCATCCATATGTGACTGGCACACCAGTATTTTACATAAAAGAGATTGAGGGGAGGCAATCTGCATGTCAGCAAAATGTCACCATAATTGAGCTTGGCTGATGTTATTGTCCTTTAACGAAGTTCTGACTGTTTTATAAACAGGCTTGGGACAAGACGTATCAGTCACAAGGGAGACCGGTAACGTACCAAGGACAAGAGGACGGCTCATTTGAAAGGAGCAGCGGATATTCTGTCTACATGTGTTTCTATCCATATATCAAAAATGTCCTGAGAAAATGGAGAAAACAGAAATGTTATTTAATTTAAGAGGGGAAAAGAAGCGGTGAAAACTAACCTTGTCTTATGTAAAAAAGTAACTCTCCATTGGCCCACTCTTTGTTTCACAATTGTTTTAATTCTGCAACATCGGAGGGCTAGGAGCCTGAAAGCCCTTTCAGATTTCAGTCTAGACTTTGACTAGTTCATTGCAAGTCTCTTTTTATAATTATCCTGCTCCATTACCAAAACACTCATGGTCAATGAATTTATGTTGGACATTCTCCATCAACAGTTTAGGTTAGACAGCAGAAGTCAGGTTTTCACCAATAATGGAAAGTCATCTAGGTCCTGAAGCAGCAAAGCAGATCCAGACCATCACACTACCACCGCCTGTCATGTGTTGTTATGGAGATGGATCCACATGCACACAGCAGAGCAGGAGTCTCTTGTGATGATTTATTTACAAAGAACTTGGAAATGGGAAAGAACAAAGAGGAACGAGAGAATCTCTGGTGATGACGATAAACATTACAAACAAAAGTAAACAGGTGAGAGAAGAGGTACACATGAATATAGGCATGGCAAGTAATGGATGTGATGAGGAGGTAAGACACTGACAGGCTAATAACTGTACATCTAAAAAACTATTTAATATCAGGTAAAAGTGCATCATCACCTCAGAAGTTGAAAATCCTATTATAATCCACATAGTGATCTAGTCTAAGCCTTTGTTTCTTGTACTTTAGATGATTATACCTCATGGATTTTGGAAACTCATGGTATCACAACTAATTAACCCAAAACACTTGCAAATTCTTCCTGAGCCTTTAAAAATTCTCTCCCTCTCAGTCAGTCATCGACATCGTTCACAAGGAGGGAAAGTCACAAAAGGTCATTCCTGAAAGAAGCTGGTTGTTCACAGCATTCTGCTTCCAAGCATATTTACAGAAACTTGAAGGGATGGAAGAAGTGTGGTAGGAAAAGTTGTAAAAGGAAGCTTTGAGAGGACTGTGGAGCAAGGTCCATTACAGAAGAGTCACCACAGACACAAAAATTCTAAGCATGGGCTACAAATGTTGCATTCCCCATGTCAAGCCACTCCTTAACCAGAGATGTCTTACCTGGGTTAAGGAGAAAATGAACTGGACTGTGGCTCAATGTCCAGAGCCTTTCTTTTAAATGAAAGTAGATTTTGCATTTCATTTGTAAATCAAGGTCTGATGGTCTGGAGAAAGAGTGGAGAGGCACAAAGTCCACATTAGGTTTCCACAGTCAGTGATGGTTTCGGGTGACATGTCATCCGGTGTTGGTCCAGTGTGTTTTCTGAAGTCCACAGTCACTGCAGCCGTCTAGCAGGAAATTATAGAGCATTTCATGCTTCTCTCTGCTGACAAGCTTCATGGTGATGCAAGTTTTATTTTCTAGCAGGACTTCGCACCTGCCCACACTACCAAAGATACCAAAAGCTGGTTCAGTGATCATGATGTTCCTGCAAACGCCCCTCTCTAGAACCCCACAGAAAATCTATGAGCTAAGAGAACAATGAGACTCCAGACCCAACGAAGCAGATAATGACCTGAAAGAAAATATTTCGCTGTTATGGAATATTCTAACTTTAAGATGTACAACCACCTGTTGGGGTGGAGATGAGTGACACACGAACCAGGTGTGTCTATTCAACAGAATGCACTGCGCCCGTAGATGGGTGATGAACTAAGAAGTTAGGAGAAATTGAGTTATGAACACAGAACAGATTACACAAGGACCTTTCTAAATCAAAAGCTGAAGACTAATCCATCCATTTTCTTGACACCCTTATCCCTTATTGGGGTCGGGAGGGTTGCTGGTGCCTATCTCCAGCTAACGTTCCAGGCGAGAAGCGGGGTTAACCCTGGACAGGTCGCCAGTCTGTTGCAGGGCAACACAGAGACACACACTCACACCTAGGGGCAATTTGGAGAGGCCAAATAACCTGACAGTTGTGTTTTTGGACTGTGGGAGGAAACCAGAGTACCCGGAGAAAACCCACGCATGCACAGGGAGGACATGCAAACTCCATGCAGAAAGACTGGGGCTGGGAATCGAACCCAGAACCTTCTTGCTGCAAGGCAACAGCTCTACCAACTGCACCACTGTGCAGCCCGCTGAAGACTAATCCTAAAATATTAATAAGGCCAATACACAAATTATCAAACTGATGCAAGAACCAAGAAACTCAAAACAACAGCATGTTCAAGTACAGCATGTCAAAGATCTATGTGAACACAAAGTAATACCACTACAAAATATGAAAAGCCATGGATAATCACAGCAACATCTTTGATAGGCTGATCAAACGTTATTTAAATTTGTACTTATTTTGACAACACCAGCCACTCATATGTGTAAAAGTCTTGTACTAGTCTTCTCACACAGCGTCTTTGGATATTAGCTAGCTTTTAGCTCATTTTCAGTCCAGTACCCAAGCAAAGCATTTAGCTTTGACCTATAAATCAATCTGACGTCAATCAAGAAATGAACCATTTAGCATAATGCAGTCAGTTTAACAAAGAACCTGTTCTTAATGGGATCTCTAGGCATCTCGTTACCACTCTGTCAGGAAGTCCCAGTTTGCTGCCATTTCCTCAGCTTTGTTTGAACATGAAAAAATAACAGTTTAAAAGCACCACCAGAGTAATTCACTGAACTACAGCTAATGCAGTTGATCAATAAAAGGACAATGCATTCTTCAGGTATTGTGTCAGGTCTTTGATGTTCCGGCACTTCTTTGTCCATCACTTGTCCAATATTCTCACATTTTAAGCTCAAACTGTACAATATCTGATACTGATCTGGTCGGAGTACTGGACAGTAAAAATCTGACAAAGTCCAAAGAAAAACTTTAGCAGAAAGCCAAGAAAAACTGATCAGAACAACTTTAAGAGGTTAAAAGAAAGCCTGGCGGCCTGCAACAAGTCATAACTTAATTAGGGGGCAATTTACTTTTGTGCACAGTCTGTCCGTGTCAGACCGACAGCAGACTGACACCTAAAATAAACCCTTAAACTAAATCAAGAAGAATAACAGCACATACAGGCTAACTGGAAAAAGTGTGTCAATGACTGAAGACAAACTTGTGTGTGTGTGCGTGTGTGTGTGGGGGTGCGGGTGTGCATGTGTGTGTGTTTGCCTTGCATGTGTGCACAGCTGTTCAGTCTGCACACACCTGCACATTCCTTGCAATTGCTCTGCTGCTGGACACCACAATGACAGTGAGCTGCCCTTAGAGGTCTTTGGATATCCAGTGTAAATCCGGCCTAGTGGAGCAGGGGGGCGGGGGGAAGCTAATAATATGTTATTGCAGACTAGGTCCCCCCTGTCGCCCCTCCATCAGAGCACCACTGTCACCTTACACATGGACCACGGTGTGATAATGGACAATAATGTGGAGGAGCTGAGAGTGAGAACTCCAATCTGCCTCCTGAGTGGTAAAAGTGCTGAGAGGAAAGTACAGGCCGGATGCTGTGGACCAGCTTCTGACTGTGAGGCTGCGTGTCATCCTGTCATGAACCGCTGGGCCCCTCTTCCACTGGCTGATCATACCACTGTCTATTTTCATCAATTGTAAAGATTCAGTCTTCAGTGAAGAGGGGAGGGGGGTGGGACTTTGTGGTCTTTCTTTTCAAATTACATTTCTTTTCCACAGAGAAGTACGCTTAATTGATGAAACCTACTCTGCTGCAGCTTTGTTTTTGTTATTACCATTTTCTTGGCATCCAGAAATGTAAACCAGCTACACACTGAGGACCATTGCCTAATTGTTTCATCATGATGTGTTTATTCATATTTAATGCAGAGGCATTTTCTCCTGCAAAACACGGTCATTAGTGGGAGCATCAAGAAGAAATAAATACCTAAGTCTTCTGTTGAATCTCTCAAAGAGAATCTCAAATCATGACTGACTTCAGGCATGTTTGCGGTTAGTTAAAGCACTGCTGCACACAAACCCATGAACTATTGTTATGGTTTCTTTGCTTAGAACAAAGTTTTGTAAAATATCTTAACTGTAACAACTCGGTTTTCCAACCTAAACATATTAAATATGCTTCCTTTGATCAGCCTGGTGTTTATGGTTTCCCTGCAGAGAAATGTTAAAACACTCACAACAAGAGCAGGAGAAAAACAGTGCAAATGTAAAAAAAAAAAGAAGAAAACTTTAAGCCAGAGTGAGGCCTCTACTGGCAGAGAAGTGCAACGTCACTCCTTTGAACATGAGCTTATTAGCTAAGAAGAATTGTTGCATATCTTCATCCTCTGAGGTGTTTTAAAGGAGCTCGCACATACCGTAGATATACATTTTACATTTACTTTAGGGCAAACATAATTAAATTTTCCTGCAGCTCCACATCATTAATAAAAGCTTTGTGATTAACATTAAGAAAAAGTTATCGCATTAAGCATCACAGCAGCTTCTACATTCATCAGATTAAAGTATGTTTACTTCTGCAAATTACATTCTGCCTTTCTAATTGTAATTACTGTACGACTGAAAGGGCACAGGGGCATTTTATTTTCTGTCTGATGATTGAATTCTTGACTCCTTAGAGTTGTTTTTCTGGTGCACGGCCACAAGCTTTGTGATTTCTCCAGCCTCGTGGGACCAATTCCCATTATTTACTTGACTATGACCCCGTATCATGACCTCTCGAGTCTCTCATTCTGGAGGAACCTACTTTCAAATCGCTCATCTAATGGCGACCTGCATTTTTTTTTTCTCTATACTGGACTGTAATGAATGTTCCAATTATGCTGAAGGTGATGAAGGCGATTTTCCTATAATAGAGAAGGTGATTGGATCTCACACACTCCATTTCACTGTCTCTTTTCCTCCCCTGCTCTTCAGGCATTCCCACGGACCCGTGGTCACCAACTTGCTTTTGGGGAGGAAGTGAAGCCTCGTCTTGTGGTAATGCCTCCCCTCAGAGCTCTGCCGAGCCATGCAATGGTCAGGTTCCTGTGGAATTAAGCGCTCGAAATAAATGTATTCATTTTGGGGCAAAAATGTGTCAAATGACCTTTCCGCTTCTCGTAACACTTGGTACATGTTACTCCGGAGAGACAGCCCTGTTGTGAATACTTGTCAAAGAAAAACGGTAGCTAATTGAAATTATTTGCATGTGTAAGGGTGAAGCAGATCCTTCTTCCTGTGTCACAGCCAGTGATAGGGGTCGATAGATATTTGGAGAGTAAAGAAGAGTCAGGTGATAAGAACTCCGGTCATACTGTGCTAAATGACTGCCAAAGCGCCATAAAACCAATTCAAGGGCAGATGAGTATGAGGGCAAGGAGAAGCGGAAAGAGATGAGGGGGAAAAAGGCATTGTCCCCAGTGAGCTGCATTCTGACAGCAGTAACGACAGTCACTATCCTTAGAAATTGCGCTGTTTTGGATCATTCAAGGCTGGGCACATTTTTCATTTTTCCACTTTCCCCCCAAAACCCCCCTTACTCCTTCTGATTAAAAGGTTGTTTGTGGGAAACTCAAGAGTCTCCTTGGAGGTGGCATCCTCCTGCTTGACTGAATGTGGGGCATTTCACCCAGCTCTCCGCGGCTCAAGAGAAGGGAGCTTATCCGACGGCAGAGGCTTGCTTGTCTGCCTGCCAGGGAGGGATGTGGCTTTAAGAGGGCCATACATGCTGTTGATTAGTTTCACCGAGCTCGTATGCAGAGACCAATAAATTAAATATGAATAAATTAAAAATGTACTCTAGCAGAAAATTGCTTGGAAAACAACCACCTCCCTATTAAAATATGTATAGTAATGCCTTTTATGTGAAGTAACTTGGGATTAGATATCACTGTAAATTAACACACCACCCAACCGTAGTCGAGAACTTTTCACTTTTAACAAGGACTTATAAAAGAGGTATTTACTCCAGTGTGTTCAGTAATTAATTTGATATTCAAATGAGGTTACAGTATGCATTATAATTGCAAATATCCTAAATAAGAGTAGTTTTAAAAAAGGGGGGTAGTGTCAACAAAGATTGATGAGGCTTGCTTTGAAATCGCCATCTGTTTCAAATGTTTGCTTGACGTAAACGCAGCCCCTCCCTTTTTTCTTTTTCTTTGGGAAAAAAAGGCATCATGGATAGTAGCCGTGTTTATATTTAGTTGTTTTGTTCTTTAGAGAAGAGAGGGTCCCAAATTGCAAGGCGTTTCTGTCGCTGACGGGGATCAGCAACATCAGGGTGTATGATTGATAATGTCTCTGCAACGTTTCCATGACATTGTAGCCATGTTAGCTCATTACCACAATGTCATAGCAGCAGTGTGAGGATGTTGTGTTGGGATGACGGTAGTCGATGGTGGGGAGGGGAGTGTGTGTGTGGGGGGGGTGTGTGCGTGTATGCGTGTGTGTGTGGGTGGAGAGGGGGGGTCAGCTGCAGGTATCGGGCCTCTGCAGATGAGCTGATTAATTAAAGAGAGCTCTATTAGGTTATGGAGATGCACTCCCCCTCCTCCTACTTGCCGCCTTCAAGCAGTTCAGTACTCACTGGATAAAGGTGGAGGAAACCGAAAGGGGTGCGCAACAAAGGGAGGGGAAGCATCCTTGCCTCTTTTGACATTAGCTTGTGCACACTCATTTCCACAACTGTGCGACTCTAGCCACAAGTGCCCCTCTGCTCCCCACCATTGCAGGGAGTGACAGTGTTTAGGCTCCAAAATAGGGCTGCAGAGTTTTAATCCCTTCACCCCGTCAATCCACCCACCCATACCTCCATCTGGCAGGGGCTCTGCTAGAGGAAAAGAGTGGGAGGGCTTTTAGGGGTGTGGGCGAAGGGTGGCGCCGGGATTGGGGGGAAGCAATCGCATCCCTCGTTCCATCCCGACGAATTTTCTAATTTCCTTTGCCTCCGTGCTTTGTCCTACATTCACGCCCCTAACCTATCCCACCATACAGCCTCTCATGTGGCCCCCCTCGTTATCTCCCACCTCTGTTGTTGTTTTGGCACACTGAGGAACCAAATAACTGGAAGCTAATGTTTACCTGCTTCAATATGCGCAGACGGATTTTTGAATCTTTACAATTTTGAAGTTGGCACAAAAAAAACTAAAATGTTCCCATATCATCTTAAAATTGCCCAACCCTAACACACACACACACACACACACGCACACACACACACACACACACACACCTATTGTCTAGACATTTTGCTTTCAAAAATAAAAATAAAAAGAATTAATATAGGACAAGAAAATGGTGAGCATGTGGAGAGATGCCATCTAAACTAGAAACAATTGGCCCAACAAGCAACTATGTAAATAGATTTTATGCAAATGTGAAGTACATTTAACTAACTACACAAATCACTATTTGTGTGCTTTTTGCTAAATTCTCAAATTATTTAATAACAAAATTACAGGACAGCACTAGACAGGAGTCAGGAATTAACAACTTTATTTTAACTGCATGGACCGTCGAGGTGTAAGCATACAACATATTAATTAGAGACAGATTACATGGAAATCACATTTTTTAATGGGCAGTGGCTCAAGCACTCAATTCTAATTACACATCCTCATGCTGAAAATTAGGTAGCTTTAGGTACAGCTCAAATTAATGAATTCAGCAACTAACTACAGCTCCATCTGCTGTTTTATAGCAATCTGAGTAAACCAGAGACATTCAGCGTGTCAGTAACGCCGCAGTAGCAGAGCAGTCCTTTTTGTTTTTTTGGGGGGGTTTTTTGGCAAGCAGCTTTTATCAACAATCGCTTGTGTCCTAAAAACATAAATATAAAACTGATCAGGCTACATTCTCACATGTGCACTAAAACATAAAGCCTGTGGAGGAACACGGGCCCATTGTTGGCACTCATTCACTTCAAGATGCAAATGGGTGGATTTGAAATTCACCCTCTGTGTGTTATGCTTGGATACGTTAATGTTGTATCTGTGCTGGGGATTATTCTTTCTACAGCGGAGGGGGGGGGACCTGTGCTTGAATGGCAGTGCCCTCAAAGTAGCTGCTGCTGCTTTCAGTGGCCTCCAAACGAGATTAGACCCGTGGCTGCCCTCAGTCCCAATCCTCTGCATTTAGATGGAGCGTAACCAGCCTGTGTGACAGTTTCTCTGTTTTGACACTGAGTGGGTGCAGTCACTGCATATGCAACGCATTGGGATTGAGAGGTCAGAGCACAAAGGAAGCAAAATCCCTATTGCTTAGTTCGGTGTTGCGAAATGATATCCAAACTAATCGTTTGTGTTCTGTTTTAGTGTCCCTGCAGTTAAATATGTAATTCTTAAAACGCAAATCAAACCCTGGATGTGTACATGTGCCACAGTAGCATGCGCATATGTAAAATAAAATCCACACACTACATTTAGTCTAGTGCCAAGTCTGTTTCAGGTTTGGTTCATTTCAATCGTTTTATTCCCTATCTGTGCATGTAGCAGTGAAACAAGATAAGAATACAATGTAAAAAGGAAAATATTAGCAGAGGGTAAAAGTAAAAAGATAACATTTATATTATTTGCTAGCAGCAATAAACAGATGACTACTGCATTCACTTTGTGTAAGTTTCCAAGGCAACTTTTCCTCACTGAATCTATCTTTCTGTAAGGTAACTGTATCGGTAGACCCTGATAAGAAAGTATTCATTCTCCCATGTTAACTTCTCTTAGAAAAATCAAATAAAAATAAAAATGTTTTACCTGTCTGATAATTTTACTTTTGTCTAGCTGGGAAAAACAGCTCAGAGTAGGGCCTTCGCATTGGCACAAGGTAGCACTGCTCAGGCTGCTCACCCAAAGTGCAATGGGTTTGGGCATATTGAACTATTGTCACATTACATGTGAGGCCCGTTCCTTTAACACTGGAGCCCCTGCTTCCTCCCCAGCCAGCACTGCTGGGGTAGCACCACTGATTGCGGTTACATTCACATCTGCTAAAGTAAAAAAAAAAAAAAAAAAAAAAAAACAGAAATGCATAAATATTAAAATGATCAAAACACAACAATTCCCTTGTTGTGTATAAATCATAAAAACATATCAATCATATGTTTTCTCATATGATTGATTCGACTCATTTTTTCCCCTTTATTTCTTTTTTTTCTTTCGTTTTGCTTTTTTGCTCTGATGAGTTGGATTTGTCCTTTTTTGACTTTTTTTTTTTGTGACTTTTTATTTTTGCTTTGTCATGTGGCAGAGGTGTTTCTGTTTTACTCGTAGATGAATGTCCCTTCTCTGACTTTGTTGAGAGACTGGTCGAATGTCCCTTCTCTGATTTTGTTGAGTGACTGGTCGAATGTCCCTTCTCTGACTTTGTTGAGTGACTGGTCGAATGTCCCTTCTCTGACTTTGTTGAGTGACTGGTCGAATGTCCCTTCTCTGACTTTGTTGAGTGACTGGTCGAATGTCCCTTCTCTGACTTTGTTGAGTGACTGGCCGACTTCTGTGTTGTGTCCGTCTTGTCTTCAGATTTTTCCGATATTGTACTCAGCAGGGTTGAACTTTTTATACTAAGACTCTGTAAAAATCAGATACACATTCATCTCAGACAGCTCAGAGATCAACATAAAACAACTAAAAGCCTCTACTTTTAACGCAATCTTTTTAAGAGGAAAATCTGGCACCATCTAGTGGTGATTCGGTGTCAAATGCAATATGAAAGAATAAAGCAAATGAGGACAGCTACATATCAGAAGATATTGGCAGTTGTAAGCTAAAAATCAAATATGTAACATAATAAGAACGCAACAATGAAGACTTAAATAGAAACTGAACTGAAAGTATCTGGCAGTTTAACAAACCTTTGCAGTTTGCAGCAGTGCTGTTGTCTCAGAGCTGTCAAGGTAAATTATAATGCCTCGCAAAAGTATTCATATCCCTTACAAAAAACACGCCGACATCCAGCTCTGTTGCCTGGGTTTGAATTAGGGTCTTTTTATATGGAGTTTGCACGTTCTGCCTGTGCATGTGTGAGTTCATCCAAAGTACAAAACATGACTGCTAGTTGGTCTCTCTAAATTGTCTTTAGATGTGGGTGTGCATGTTATTTTTGTTTTGTGTGTGTGTGTGTGTGTGTGTGTGTGTGTGTGTGTGTGTGTGTGTGTGTGTGTGTGTGTGTGTGTGTGTGTGTGTGTGTGTGTGTGTGTTGCCCTGTGAACGACTGGCGACCTGTCCAGGGTTTACCCCGCCTCTCAGCCAATGATCACTGGAGATAGGCACAAGTCCCCCAGTGACCCACGATGGATGAATGAATGGATGGACTTTAACATCATACAACCTTTAAATTAAATGTATTTCAATGGGACTAGGCTTTCAAACATTTTTTAACCAATAAAAGAACTCTTGCATTTAGTTGTTTATCCCCTGTCATAGGTATATCCCTAAAAAAATATTTGCTTATGCCACCTTCTTAGTGAACGCAGCCAACCACAGCAAAATTGAGTCTCAGTAGAAGTAAAGGTATTTTGTGAAGGCCTAAAGACTTTGCTAGAGGTCATTAGTGAGCAAAGATCAAGGGGCACACCACACAGAGCTAGCATAAAGCTGCAGAGAACCTTAAATCAGAGCTAGGTTTTAGAATAACATCTAAAGCTTTGAACACAGAGCCCTATTCATTACAATCATCTAAAAATGGTAAGAGTATGCCCTTGGTGTAAGCCTACAAAATCATGATAGTGCACCTAAAATATAAAGACAAGCATTAATCAGAGAGAGCTGCACAGATACACAGCTCAGGTGGAAGAATCTGTTAAACCATGAGAAATTCACAAGTCCGTCCGTCCATTTTCTGCTGCTTATCCGGGGTCGGGTCACGGGGGCAGAAGCTTCAGAAGGGAGGCCCAGACTTCCCTCTCCCCAGCCACTTCTTCCAGCTCCTCCGGGGGAACCCCCAGGCGTTCCCAGGCTAGCCGAGAGACATAGTCCCTCCAGCGTGTCCTGGGTCTTCCCCAAGGCCTCCTCCCGGTGGGACGTGCCCGAAACACCTCACCAGGGAGGCGTCCAGGAGGCATCCTTACCAGATGCCCGAGCCACCTCAACTGGCTCCTCTCGACGTGGAGGAGCAGCGGCTCCACTCTGAGTCCCTCCCGGATGACCGAGCTTCTCACCTTATCACTAAGGGAGAGCCCAGCCACCCTGCGGAGGAAACCCATTTCGGCCGCTTGTATCCGTGATCTCGTTCTTTCGGTCATGACCCAAAGCTCATGACCATAGATGAGGGTGGGAACGTAGATCGACCGGTAAATCACGAGCTTTGCTTTTTGACTCAGCTCTCTCTTCACCACGACGGACCGGTACAACGCCGGTTTCACGGCAGACGCTGCCCCAATCCGCCTGTTGATCTCCCGCTACCTTCTTCCCTCCTTCGTGAACAAGATCCCCAGATACTTAAACTCCTTCACTTGAGGCAGGACGACCCCCCCTGACCCGGAGAAGGCACTCTATCCTTTTCCGGCTCAAGACCATGGCCTCGGATTTGGAGGCACTGAGCCTCAACAAAAGTGTGGCTTTAAAAAAAAGCCATTGTTGAAGGAAAGCAAATGTGGAAGACGATGTTCTGGTCAGATAAAACTAAAATTGAACTCAGATGGAACAGCACAGTTGGTCAGAGTTGGAGGAGAAATGAGCTAAACACAGACCAACCCTAGAAGAGCAATAGAGTACTATATGCTGCAAAGGATGTTTTAAAATGGTCCAGTCAAAGTCCACACATTAATCTAATTGAGACAACAGACAATGACATTGGTGCTTGTGCTGGGTTGCATGAAAGCACAAAACAGGGCAAAATTGGACACGAATAAGTCCCAATGCCGGAAAAACTGGTACAACGGTATCTGAAAAATATTTTTGTTCACTAACATTCTCTATAAACATTTTTCAGTATTAGTAAAAAAAAAAGGTATAATTTTTCTTTCACTTTGCAAATATTCACTACTTTGTGTTGGTCTATCACATAAAATCCCAGATCTAATCTAAAAGAGTGTAAGAGGTATGAATACTTTGCACAGCACTGTGTATGACAGCAGAAACAGCATTAGCCATCACAAACAGCCCTTGAACACATGAGAGGTTTCTTAAACGGACAGTGTTGCAGAGTTGTGTTTAACAGACAAACAGTACCAGCTTGGTGGATGTGGACGGTCTGGAGGTGCTTCTCTCAGGGGAAACCTTTACTATTGAACCTTTTGAAGGTTGAACCTTTGCTTTTGCAGCTTTTGTGGACTCACAAAGGCTTCCTTTCTTTGAGGGCAAGCAGATAATGTCCAGGCCTGGCACTTCATCGTCCTCCGAAGAGGTGGACACAGAGTCATTTTCAGTCTCACTTTCTTCTTCTGAAAAAAGATAATAATCAGCAATAGGACGCCTACACTGCAAAAACACAAAATCTTATCAAGTATCTTTGTTCTAGTTTTTAGTAAAAATATCTTACTACACTTGAAATTAGACAAAACTGACTTTCCAGCAAGATACGAGCCTTAATTATTAAGATGAAGCCTTAATATTGACCAAAAGTACTAGTTCCACCAGCAGATGTTATATAGTGAAATAATCTGCCAGCAGAACTAGTACATTTGATCAATATTAAGAAATTACTGACTTCAAACAAGCTCTTATGTCTTGACAGAAAGTTTATTGTAAGTTAGTTTTGTCTTATGTCAAGTGTACTAAGGTATCTGCACTAGAAACTAGACCAGAAATACTAATAATTTTGTGTTTTTGCAGTGTAATTTTCATACCAAGCTAATTGAAAACATAAAAGTTCCCTGCATGTGATATGATAGTTACATTTCATATTTTATTTGAGCAAGTAGTAAGGTCAGCTTTTTAACTGTAAGTATAGCCAAGCAAATCAGTCATAATTTTTGCTATGATATGTTTCAAGGTTTTAATTGTTTTCATTTTTTTTTTAAAAAAGAGGAAAAATACAAATCAACAGAAGGATTTAGTTCAACAAAATTGTTTATATTATTATGAACCTTAAAGGTTTAGGATTATGACTGAAATTTCTGATTATGAATTTGAGAATGTATGCTCAGCTGATTGCTTAACACTTATGAAGACTTCAAAATTAATTGTGCTCCAGAATTATTTCATCTTCCACACACTAAAAATACACTAATAAACATGTTTTGTCCAGTCTGTTCCAATCAACAACATTTACCGAATGTGAGTTACTGAAAGATTTTGATCATAGCTTGGAAAGAACAACATTTGAATTCACCATTATTACCGTCTTCGTTTCCCACATAGTGTTTCATCATCTCCAACACGTTGCTCGGGCCCAAAGGCACAGTTGTGTCACCCTGTTGGGAAAGTCTCCCATAAGACCTCTTTGCGTCGGTCACTTAAAGTTCAGAAATGCAGAAGAGGAGCCGGTGCCCTACGGTAATCCAGGGATGCTCTAGCAGTTGATGAGCAGACATGCGGTAAGCAGGGTCAGCCTTCAGAAGGCAAGTCAGTAGATATTTTCCTGTTGAGACAGAAACCAGTTGGTACTGTTGAACCTTTGCTAACAGTGAGGTATAAGATGAAATTTCACCTCCATCACTAACTGTGGCCCAAATGGGTTGAATAAATTTTACTTCCTTGCGCATAATTTTCCTGAGCAGTCTCTCCTTTGATTTGGAATGAAATGGAGGCTCTCCACAAAGCCTACATGGAGACATATTTCAGCCATGTCTTCTTCTAATTCATGGTGATTAGGAAGTAGTTGAAGTGCGCCTACTTACAGCATAAACATAATGACTCCGATGCTCCAAACATCACACCAATGGCTGTAACCGCGGCCACTCATCATTTCAGGGGCTGAAAATCACACACGAATGGCTTTTTTTTTTTTTTTTTTTCAGTTACAGAAACCTTGGGACCAAAACATACACATTAAAACACTTCTGGGTAGCAATGATGCTTTGTAGCTGCTTCTAGAAAACATACAAAGCTGTAGTTCTAGACGCGTGATGTTGTGAAACTACAACAGAATTGCAGAATTTGACAAATCAGATGAAGTCTGTCACCTAGGTGCATCCACTGGAATGTGGTGAAACTTGTACACTTTGTCGGACATCTCTTTTGATTTCCTTAAAAATTTGAGCGTTTTATCTTTTATACTGACATTCACAGTCAGCCTGGGACAGACTAGTGTCTGTTAAAACACTAGTAATAAATGATTACAAAGTTCAAAGCCTACAACTTAGTTTATGAAATAGGCGAACAACTCCTGTAAGTCCTGTCTGGACACAAATAGGTGGAAATCCAAAGAAAAATTATTTCAGGCCAATGTATCAACAAGTCGTATAACTTGTTGATACATTAAGCATATATACTTGCAAATAGCCATGTACAAGTAAATAAAAAAATACGACTTTGTTTCAATGTCATCCAAACAACTTTGTAAAAAAGTCTTTAGCAGTAGTTGTATATATTCAACATAATTTATTGAGCATAATATGGTAAATATTAGTTATAGAGAAGATACCCATATAGAGGAGAGTCCCACAGGATTCCGTCAATACCTTCCTAATCCCAACACCGTCTGCCTTCACCGACAGTCCAAAGTCTGCCACCTAGGTGCACAACAGCACTTAAGAAAAAGGTATTTCAATAAATGTCTCAGGTCTCTTGTTTTGGTACTACAGCATGCAGAACTTATAAATAAACTACACTCAAACACACTTCTTATTCTTAATGTGTTTATAATTGTGTACGTGAGCAGAAAAAATAGACTAAGAAACTACCTCTTCTTTGCCTCAGCTATCAACTGTATGTTTTATGAGTTCAGACAAAAATAACGTTACCGTATTTTCCGCACTATAAGGCGCACCGGATTATAAGGCGCACCTTAAACAAATGGCCTATTTTAAAGGTTTTTCATATATAAGGCGCACCACATTATAAGGCGCATGGAATAGACGCTTCATTTTGGGTTGCCGTACTCTATTATTACACATCTACATTTGTAAAGAAGTGGTCCCCGAGTACTTTATATAGTAGGCTGCCCCAGTCATTGTTTCACTCACGGTGTTGGTGTTGCGATATTGTGCCCAACTGCTTTCTGGGTAACACAGACCAACCGACACGCTGCCGCCGCAGTCTCTGTCTCTCACCCCCCCAAACTTTATTAACAAACCAGCGTTCGGACAACTATCCCAGCATGCACCGCGCACTTCTTCTACGGGGGAAAATGAAGTCGGCGGCTGCTTACCGTAGTTGCTAGACTTGTTGTGGCTCAATATTGGCCCATATATAAGGCGCACCGGATTATAAGGTGCACTGTCGGCTTTTGAGGAAATTGAAGGTTTTTAGGTGCGCCTTATAGTGCGGAAAATACGGTATTTGATGATTATGTGATGGGAAACAACTTAATCTTTGCGAGAATATGGGTATCAAAAAAGACATGAAATCAGGCCTTTACCGATATTAAGATTAGTTAAAGAAGCTTTCTTTAAATTCATGGAGAGAAAGAAAACCGTGATGAAACATTTAATTACATGTTTATATCAAAACTTTACCTTAATGTCAAAGCAGTTCTCATTATCATCAAGAGAATTCTTCACAAGAATGTTTTCAAGTTTCAGGTCCCGGTGCACTATATCTGCAAAGGAAAACTAAAGATTAGAAAGAAGAAACCTCTTTTTATTCAATGTTAACCTTATTTACTTATTGTACCACTCTAATGCAAATACTTAGCATGAATAATAAATTCAAAAAACATGTAAAACAGAAAAAAATCTAATAACTTGTAGGTGTTCTGATCAATATTTTTCACCACTTTCTAAATTGCTTCGAGACAGCTACACTTGTATGTATGTGTATTTTTTAAAGGTGTATGTTAAAATGTATTATTTATAAAGTTAGTGAATGAGAACAATATTTTTAATACAGAGGTGGTAGATGTGACCAGTTCTGGCTTAGTTCAAAAATCAGAGAAAACCAAATCAACACTTAAGAATATTCAAAACTTTGATAAGTCATTTACAAATAAGGGATTTGGTTCAAAGCTACCAACCAACATAAGTACAAATATCAGTGAAGGCGAGAAAAGTCAGCCATGAAGACAAGGAACAGGGACCAGGAGAATAGAAAGTAGTCACTTACAACAACGGAAAGATTTAATCATAAGGTAAAACATTTTCTTTTCTTTTCGCATTATTATGCCACATGGCTAAAGACACTAATTCTCAAGCCTTTCTTAACGAGGAACGAAGGACCTCTATATGTAGTCAGAAACCGAGGCTGACTGTGTCTCTGGAAAGTTGAAGGAACCCACAAGAAAAACCAACTTTGCTTCACATAAAGTGAACGGACATCTGATCCAAACATAGAAACTCACTTGTATTGTTCTGGTTAAAAACTAAAGGACCCAAATGTCTCCCAAATTGACTAATTTCAAATTAAGCATAACATTTTCATTAATCAACATAAGTACTTCTTATAATTAATTTTCTATAAAATACGTCATTAGAGCTCACTGCCTTTAATAGAAACATCTTGGACCTGAACCTTTCAGATTGATTATTGTTAGACTTGTGGCTATAAGTTTAATTTATGAGATAATGAGGTAGCCTTCTCAACTACTTTATTTCATATTTAACTGATTATTATCGTTCGCTATAAGGACTAGTTTCTTATATTTCTGGTGGTTTTCGAATACCAACTAAACAAATGGCATGATCAAAATACACTTTGCATTTTCTGTCTATTACATTATCTGGCTAAGCCTCGCCTATAAACTATATTCACACACCACTGTTGGTCTGCTAAATATACATCACCTCTTTTATGAAGGTAGACAACTGCATCAGCTAAACAATATATAATTTTTCTCGTTTCATCCTCTGTAAAGAATTTTTTTTGATGGAGCTGCTGCTTCAGGGTGCCCCCTCTGCAGAGCTCAGTGACCAGACAAATCTTCTGGGAACAAAATGGGAAACGAGGTCATTTCAGTTCAGCAAGACGTAGTAGTAAAAGAGAAGCATTATCAATCGTACATTTGACGAGATGTTGAGATTGAGACCCAAGGAAAAGCAATCATTACCGTAGGTGTATTGTAAGTTACTTCAAGATGTATTATGTGGGCGTGGTCTACTTGCTTCAGGATGTTTATTTCGTTATCCAACATCTTAAACTTTGAACTTCCTGCCTGTGACAAAAGTTGTGACAGAATAAAAAAAGTATAGAAGAATTGATTGCTCTTGTTATATGGGCTTCTCTAACAAGTGTAACTTTTCAATCAGAAAACGCTGGGCTCACCGCTGGTTTGCGAACCTCCTTTATCGCCCATTGTGTTTGTGTCGCGATGTGAGTGGCTTCATAAACAATTCCAAAACTTCCTTGACCCAATGTCTTTTCAAATTCATAAATTTTCTGAGTGGAATAAAAAAAAAAAGGAAAACATTAATGCATTTGTAGCAAACTGTCAATAGCTCAGTCTGTGATTAGGACTCTGCAAACCAAACACTTTCACCTTAACTTTGATGCATGGCCTAATTTGAGGTGATCCAAAAAAGCATACCAGATTTCTAGTCTCTAGAGCTGCAGAATATAGTATTTTTAATCAACTCACAAATGATTAAGTTGCTGCTGCAGTTCATTCAATCTCAGGTCTAATTAACTTGATTATTATCTGTGTGCATGCAAGACTGAGCACTGGCTGCTTTGCATGTGGCAAACAGAGCGGTCAAATTCCCCAAAGAAAGAGGCCTCGGCAAAAGAAAGTAGAGATTGAACTTCATCTGGAGCAATTCGAGTTAATTGTTTCAGTGACACAAACACACACACACAACCATTAGAGCCGCACAATATGTCACACATTTATCGTCATTGCGGTATCAGTGCATGAAATATCAGCATTGCAAAAACTAATTGGTTCATAATAAATTTTCCTATTTCATACCATACATTCATGCCGAAAATATAACCAGTAATTTGTTTAGTAGCATTTATTGTTTAACACAGCAAAATAAGATATTCTGCAGAAGTCAAAAAGAAAAGATATTGCACGTTTTTCAATAAAAAGACTTTCCTGAAATGAAAATAACTAATTTCATTTTCTTTCAGTACTTGATTAGACTCCCAGCTATCAAAGGTTTATGTTTGCAAAGGACTCAAAGCACAAAGGCTTCAACACTAAAAATTCCAAATTGGATTAATTATCACAAATCATATTGTCATTGCAATGTGGCCTGCAGTATCACGTCACATTTTTTCCATACATCATGCAGCTCTTACCATGTCATTAAGACTTGTAAACAAAATTTCTCCTTACCCAGAGTTCTGAATCCGCTTGTAGGCGTATAACAGGAACCTCCCTGTTAGATGTAGCACCAGGGGTCGCTGTCGACTGATGATTCATGCCTTCCTTAATAACATCTGCTTAGATCCTACATTAAAAAAAAGAAGGTATGAAGTAAAATGTTATGTTAAAAGACTAAATTCAATGGTTTTAAAAACACAATGGATAACTGTTTAAATAACTGTGTTTTCAAATTTAATCAAAAGCCAACAGCAGCATGACTGGACAACATCCAAGAAATGTCATCTTTAGTCTTCATTTCTCTAAAAACCCGACTGTTGCGTCTGCTTAAGCCTATATTCACTTTAAGCACAATTTAGGCAGTTTGAAAAACAGTCTCTGAAGCCAAATTAAATGTAAAGCAATTATCAAGTGACGACTAGGAGCGATGAAGTGGATCCACCACACGCATAGCAATTAATTATTAACAAGGAAGCAGTGTCTTTAACCTCCTCACTCCGACGCATTATTTTAGCCCTGACAGGGCTCTCATAACAGGCCTGTCTCTCCCATTATTTTATGTCTATTTTCCAATCAAAATGATTGTGACAGCCTCTGGAAATTCCAATCATCTCAATCAGAGCTCATTTGTGGAAGACAGAGGCATGTGATGAGTGTATCACTGAGAAACCGAAGTGACTGCAACAGGGTCTTGTGTGTCTCAGGTATCTTCTGAGACAGAGGTGCCTGGTCCTTGCCCACCCTAATCTCTGATGCAAAGGAAAGTTGACACCAAGGTCAACTTAGGGTGAGAAGTTGGACCTTAAAAGGGGTCACAAATTGCTTTAAGTCTCAAGTGCCTAGCTGCAATCTTCAGACCTGTCTCCCAGTAGCTGCAGCTCAAACTACAGGTTAAAAATGCAAAACTAATTACTTACTTGGCTTTTTTTTGTTGTTGTTCTTGTGTGTAATATCAGCATGAACTTTCAACATTTGCAAGAAAGCTTACGTCCAACCATAATCTAAAAATCATACTGACCAAAACGGCTATTTTTATTTTATCTGTCATGATTTGGAGTAAAAGACACAAATCCAGTGGACTATTATCTATAACGAATGCAAGTACTCTGCAAAGATAAAAGTTTTCACACTATTTAAGTAAAGTTGGTAAAAGAAACACTAAAGAATTGTTGATAAAGAAACAAAGACACGATCAGTGATATGCAAGGTTTCAATAAAAGAGCATTTTGGATGACCAGATTGCTAAATGTACAAGTGGGATTTAGACCACTCAGCAGTCATGGTTAAGAACTATGCCCCAGAGCCACATGTGGACCTAAATGCTTCCCATTAAGAATGCACTTTGTACTCATATTGTGAGATTTAAAACACTCCCAGAAGGACCAAATCCAAGGACCCTGTTTCACTTCATTAAGTCAGCACTGCCGAATTCTTTGTGTGCCCTTCCTTTCCGTCATTTACGTAAAAAGAAAATGAGCCTATTTAAAAAAAACTACAGAACTTGGTCATATATTGATGACATAGACGACAAAAATTAGCAAAACATTTAAACCACAATAGATTGTCTTCACTCTCGCTCGCAATTAGAGACAAGTAAACACGAGTACACACCTTAAGCCCAGGAGACACACACTGCCGTCAACCTTTTACACTGTGTTCACCTCATCTCCAGTTTCAACAGGAAGTAATTAGAGCCGACAGACCATCACAGGTCAAGTCCATACTTCCCTTACCTCTCCCGTCATTTAAGGGTGAAATTTCCACCTTTTTTTCATTAGCACAAAATGAACATGCACAATGGTTGCAAAGAGCAAGTTCTTTAATAAACTATAGACATTTTCCAACAAAAAACAAAACATGATCACAAGGAATAGATGACTCTAATTTTTGTAAGTTTTCTCTCTTCAGATCTGCTTGTGTTTCATTTGCTGAAGGTAATGTATATTTATCCTGCCTCACACCCTCAGTGTCAGTAGCACTGCAACAGGGACTCCAAAAGCCAAAGTCAAACCGTACAATTCTCATTGCCAATGGATTGTTGTAGAGTGCACAGCACACAAGGAGGTTATGCCCCATATGGGTGCTCGTCCATACAGTATGGTTCTTGTAGGAAATCTGATGCAGATACAGGGTTCAGAACGAAATAAGATCTACGCGCTTGGACAAATTTTACAAAATTTTGTAGCAAAATACAATACAATGGACTTTCGAGGCATATGGTGTCAAGTAACTATTGTGCCTTCAATTGTTATAGAAATGCTGCTTACCAACTGTAACTTAAAAGAAATTTGACACCTTTTGTCTCTTTAAGAAGCTTCTGCTTTCAACATGACATTACGATTCGGCCATTATACCGTTGATAGACGTTCTTTGTAATGTCGAACTGCAAAGTATTTCGTATGAGAAGCTGCCGCTAATTTGGGACAGCTAGGTGAGGAAGTTGCGGGGGATGGGTGGTCTCTGAGGAGGAAGTTTAGCTGGGTAGTGCAGCTGAAAGAAACTTTGTGGGAGCAAGCGTTTAGGCACCTCCAAATGGCCGCTACAGGAGATTCAAGGATTCCTCAAACATGCATGAAAGAATCAAAGCAACACTCCAGGTATGTTTTTAATCAGTGAATAACATTATAACATGATATAGAGTTGATTTCTCATAAAACCTCCTCTTTGACAAATGTTATAATGTTTGGTGCTAATGAAATCAAAATGTCAAAACAAATTTATTTCTGTGATTTTGGTTTTATGAGAGTGTTTATTTGTATTTCTGAAAATGTTTTTTTTTATTAGTATTATTTGTTTAATAAAATTGTTCCTGTTTTGTTGTATGATACTTTGTACTAAAGGATCCCTGTACCAATGCTGTGACTTAATCTGTTGAGGTATGCAAGACTAAGATATACATTAAAAAGGCAGTTAAAAAATAGTTACTCTTGGCATGAGATACATTTAAATTACTGTTTTCAGGTTTGCTTCCTATGAAGACCATGAGGATTAAAGTTGTGTAATATTTTCCTGCTGTAACACAAAACTGCAAAAATATGTCCAGGAAAATCAAACAAAAACTAAATTGCTGCAAATGTAATCAAAATATGCACTATTATCTATTTTACTCAAGCCCTAATATTATATTTGACTCATGTGAAACTTAATCATTTATTGACAGCTTGGCTTTTATGACTAATGATAAACTTCACAGTCCTAATGAAGCGTGGAATTACGTTACCTGATGAGGCAAGAAATTGCATGTTTAGAATGCAAATGTCCCATCTACTTCAATAAGTTCTGGAGGGAAACCTAATATTATGCAGCAAGATTATCAGAGCTTGTGGGCTAAATATGATATACCAATAACACATCAGGATTAAGGCATTAAAGCTGCCAACTGACTCACTAAAGAGCTGTAGAAGTATATTGTAATTGACAGCAGAGAAACAATAGAGGAGATTCTTTAGGATAAAATCAGAAAAATATTGCCAGTAATATAGCATATTCAGACCACTCTCAGGTCTTTTTCAGCCTCTAAGAGGTTTTATTTCAGGATCTAATTCAGTCCCTTCTGAATAAAACCATGGCCATGGTGTAATGCCGTCACTACTGTCTTCTACCATGGAGAAGGTTTGGTGTTAAGCGAAGTGTTAATTTTTCTGCACACTTTCAAGCTTTGAAGTTTAATTTTGTTCTCTTCTTGCCACCTTTAAAAAAAGACCATATTTGTGGTGTGCAAATGTAACAGTTATCTTGTCAGATTCATCTACCTGAGCAGTAGATCACCTTGGGCCTCTATGCTGCTTTTCTGATTAATGCTTTTCTTGCCCAACATTTTAGTTCTGGTGAGCAGTTTGGAGTTATATTATATTCATTAAATTTTGAGATCAGGGATTAAAAATTGGTCCATAAGTTATCCAAAACTTGGCTCTATCCTTTAAAACCTGACTCTGCTTTAACTTCTCCGCAACTATATTACTGACTCTTCTGCTGTGTTCCTCTGCGCAGTCTCTAACAAACCTGAGGCCTTTATAGAACAACCAGATTAGTGAAATATGGTCATTTGTAGACACTGTCTTCAAATTATATGACCTCTGAGGGCAGTTGTTTGCACTGGATTTTAAGAAATCATCTGCCATATCAGTGTTTTGGTAATGAGTATCGGTGTAAAAATGCATGAAAATGGCCAAATACTAATAGAACTGTGCAGGAGTTTCAAATCAACTTTTTTTCTTGTTTGAATGTCTGGGGTTCCCTCCTGGAACAGAGGATGGATGGACGGATGGATGCTGTTCTTTCTAACTACACAACTTTATTTCTCTCTTTTAGATTAAAATCAAATAAAATACAAGAATGTTTGTGATTGTACACTGACAAAATATAAAACAAAGTCAAAGGTATGAGAATAGGTTGCGAAGCACTGTGTGTTTCAGTATATACATATAATGTTTTAAACTATGTGGTAGACATTTTGAATTAAAGACTAAACAAATAAAAAACATCTGTCGGTCATTTCTTAACCTTTCAGTTGTGGGATCAACTAACTTCTCAGACAAATAGCACCACTGCACTGTTTTTAGGCTCCTCTTAGAAGGATGTCAAGGGGTTAAGCTGTAATTCTGATGCAGCAAACAAGTGAATGTTGTTTCCTTATAAACAAACCATTTAAAAGCCCCCCACCCCCTGTCTTCAACGGTCAAGTATGATAAGTGTCTACTGGGGGGGAAAAAACACATGCTTTGCTATTGGGAAGCAAAAGATCAAATTCTGCCATTCGCTTAGGGCACTCCACATGTTGCTAGAAGATAAGGGCCAACAAATTCAAATTTTCCTCATTGGTTTAATCCTGGTTAAAGCTAATCTCTGCCCTTGCTGGGCTCAGCCTTGGGAAGCGAGGAGAAGAGACGGGTAAAAAAAAAAAAAATTTAGGCCACTGCAGAAACAAGAGCAAATCAAATTCATTTCCAAAGGTAACTTCGAGGAAAACACAGTCCATAAATAAGGCTGCAATGCGCCACAGACATTGTCCTACTAACTCAAATGATCATTTTTACGAATGGACAAAAATAGTATAGGTCTTCAAAAACTCTGAGGAGACATTTACATGTGAAGTAACTTTTAACACCTTGTGAAAATATGTTGAGGCTGTTTAAGTGTTTTTTGTGATTTACAAATGTTTTTTTAGCAGAGTACATAACAGGGTAATGCCAAAAACAGCTTGAGCTAGCTAGTAGTAAACACTGTATTATTAGTTTAATAAAATGAGAACAACTAAAAAGAGGTTATTAATCAAACATCACTGCCGTCCAGTTTTTTGTGTCGTTAGATTTAATGGCTCTGACTTGTAGCCACTATTGTTTTGACATAAAACACTCTAAACGCTTTAGTTTTATGTTAGGTCATTCTCTATAGTTACCATGGAGACGGAATGTGAACACTCCCGGATGATTTTAGCTTTTTTAAATAAGACAAAAAAAAAACTAATTGGAACAAAAGTGACACACATAAGGAATAAGTATTTTTTTCAGTGCCAGCATAAAATTCACCAAAATGCTCTTACCTCTTAGAAGTAATCATTTTAGCTCAGCAGGTTGCTCATCAAGCAAAAACTTTTCCACCGGTGGATGACTAAGGAAAGCGAAAAGGGACAAAAGTCCTAAAGGTAATCCACTCTGCTTAATACCTTACACCTGTTAAGTTTATGCCCAAATGTTGACGTAAGAAAATTTGCTAGATTTCGAGTCATTTAGCTTAGTACAACAACTAACCTTCAACATCTAAATATGTAATCAGTTATTCTCTGTGGCGCCTGGATTTATCTTGATGTTTGTCGCCACCTGGTGGACAAATATTAGAGTAGCGCCTTAGACTGCTTGTCTGAAACAAGAAGCCAGAAGACGTTATAGTTTGGTTTCGTAAATACAAGCTTCACCGACATTGTGGGTTGTCTAATTAGAGATAAGACTTATAAGAAGAAAGATTGAGAAGCTGCAATCATATCAGACCCAGTGTTATGAGATTTGTGTGACTTCGGGTCTTTATTTCTAGGATTATTTATTTCTGGTTATTTAATGTATTTAATTTACTGGTTATTTCATTTACTACATTTAAATTATCCATCTAAGGGTTTTTTTTCACACACCAACGCAATTTGTTGCATAGTCAAACTATTTATATCACAAATTTTTAAATGTATTTTGTGATTGCATAAGTTACCATTTTTAGACCACGTATGATAAATTTTATTGTTATTATAATTTATTTATTTGCACAAGCAATAAGAACAATATGACAGAATAAAAAGCAGCTGTGCAGGATAGGTTAAAAAGACCCAACAATCAACGTCCCCTATGAGATTGGAGAATTCATAGCAAGCAGGAATAAATAAGTCAAACATAACATATCTATAAGAAACAACATAGTTTACAGAAGAAAGTGATTTTAATTATCAAACTACATTAGATTGATCTTTTATATTTCACATTTCACATCAGATTGTAAACCCACTTTTGGATTTAAGTTTCTTTCATTCTGCACTGAAAAGAGAAAAGATAAATGTCAGTTTGTAGCAAGGTTAAACTACCCAGAAACCCAATAAAAATGCATTTAAGGTTAACACAAGTCCAGCTTTGTTCAGAGACATAAACAGCATTCCTTGTGACATGACTTCAACAGCAATTAGAAACTAAAACCACTGATTTCTCCCATCAGACAGGCTTTTACCTTTTACCAAAACCATTATTGATTAGTTTGGCCATCGACTTGGCGCCACTGTTTTGTCTGCCACAAGTGGAGTGTTTCAGGCACTCCATCACATGACAAATGAGGTTTGTCAGGAGGCTGTAAGTTGTAAGGTGCTTGTCTGCAACAAACGTCTCCAGGAAGAGAAGCAGAACAGAGAAGCTCACATCTTTGTTTTTTTCTTCTTTTTTTTTTTTTTTTTGTTCAAGAAAGAAGATCGTATACTTCCCCCTGCCTGTCATAAAACTGTGAAGCTGAGTGGTACATGAACTGCTGCATTATTCTAGCAGTTCAAATTCATGACAGCAGTTAACTGTGTAAACTATCTAAAATATTCCCTGCAGAAAGTTGTTCTGACAACATAGCACTGACAGTCTGACACAGAATGGAATAAAATGCATCTATTTTAACCTCAAAACTGATTTTTTTTTTTTTTTTTTTTTTTTACAACATTTAACAAACACTTATTCCCCAGCTATCTAGGTGCAAACAAGGATTGTACAAAGGCGTTGACTCCCTGTCCTTTTTGTTATGATGAGATTGGGCTTGAGGTCTAAACTGGACCCAGCCACCAAGATTGATGTGAATCAATCTTTTTGATTCATATCTACATTTGCTTAAACACCCACGTAGCAAGTCTATAGTTTTGTAGTCACCAAAGTGTAGCATAAACTATACAGTTAAAACCAGCAACATGTCAAAAATGCTGCCTCCTTGCATAAAAACAACATAAAAAAAAATTATGTTGGACCTGCAAAAGTGTGGTTCATGTTTGGATGTCATGCCCGTAAGTTCAAACAGTTTCCAGGAAAACAGCAGTGGTAAGAACTACTTAAGAGGATGACCTAATCCACAGTGAAATGTATGTCGGATGACAAAGAAACCCTTACTTTAAAATAAACAGAAAATAGACAATAAAATTTTCAGATGCACTCAGAGAGAATGACTTCATTTTTTTGAGACATGTCCTGTAGTCTTTATGAAGCTAATATAGAGGAGTTTAGCCATAATGACCATCTTGAAATCTGGAGACAAGAAAACACTTTGAAATAATTATGCTCTGTGTCTTTGACTGCAGGAGACAATGGGGCACTTCACAAAATGTTTGGCAGAGAGAAGAAAGAACTTCATGTGGAAATGTTGATGCAAAGTCCCAAACATTTAAACATTAAGCGGAAGCTTGGGCGCAATTGTCTGCTCTCTATTTGACCACAGAGTTAAACTAAGCTTTATAGAAGTCTGCTTCATTTAAAATGTGATCCGTTAACTGCACAGTTTTTCACCCTGGTTCTTCTGCACACATTTTTCTCAGGATAAGAGATACTGCTGCTTGAAGCTGAAATATGTAACGTTTATGAAAATATGTTTTTCTTCTTAAAACTTTCACGACATAGTACATAATGACACAGATAATCTGTGTGAAAAGTCAAGGTCCTCTACCTCCTCCCTGTGGTCCTACCGCCATCTGCAGAAATCCAATGCTCCCTTTCAGAAACAGCCAATCAGAGCAAAGTGGAGGGTCTTAGCGCTATCTATCAAGCTTGGGCGGTTGGGCTAATTTTGTAACACAACCTTTTGATGCACTCCAATCAAAGGATTTCTGTAACTGATAATTTTACATTTCTGCACCTGTCCACAAGTAGCTTGGCCCACTCCTCATGGGCAAACTGCTCCAGCTGTTTCAGGTTTGAAGGGTATCTTCTCCAGACAGCATGTTTCAGATCCTTCCACAAATGTTCAACAGGCTTTTGATCCTAGCTCATAGATGGCCAGTTCAGAATAGTCTAATGTTTTGCTCTTAGCCACTCTCATTTGTCTTTAGCTTGTTTTTGGTCATTATACTGCGGGAAAACCCATGGCCTGCAACTGAGACCGATATTTCTGACACTAGGCAGCACATTTCTCTCAAGAATGCCTTGCTAATCTTGAGATTTCTTCTTACCCTTCCTACAGATTCAAGACATGCTGTACCAGATGTAGCAAAGCAGCCCAGAACCCCAGTGGAGTGGCCAACATTTTTCAAGGGGGCGCTGCTGCCTATTTAGGCATTTCTATCACTAACAGAAAGGTATTAACAATATTTTCCTTGTCTGTACATTGACAAATAAACAATAACTAAAGACCAGAAGAAAGAAAAGGAAAAAACATGTTTTAATACTAAGTAACACTCTGTTGTAAGGTATGTTCGAATAAAATCAATGCATAACAATGACGACCTAATTAACTATGACATATAATTGCTCAAAGAAGGCAAACAAACGTATGTTGAGTGCAGCCTGTACTATAAACACTGAGTGGCGGTAAAATGTGCACACTATTGATTGAACACCTAAATGCAACAGACTGCAAAGAAGGTTTTCTGGACTCCCATTTAACTGATAAAATGTAATTACTTTCAGGGGGGAGGGAAAAACCCTGAAAAATCCACAAGAGTAATATCCAATATATGAGATAACAGTGTTACAGTTGCATTTACGTTGCTCACTTATTAACTTGGACAGGTGGCATACTCACCTATTGATTGTATTGTTGGGGATCATTGCAGAAACCTGAAACAATACAAAGAATGTAGGAAAGATTGTCTCAGCTTAGATTTGAAATTGTAAACCCAGTACGTATCTTTATGCAGCAAACTAATGCGCAAAGAGAAGGCATCAGTTTACCAGATTGCAGTAAATCATTTAAATCCTGCAGCAGAATAACGTGCACAGCAGTCCGGCACAAACAATGGAAAAATGTATTCCTGTTCTCTGCGACAAGCAGAGGCTGCCTCCTCCTCCTCATTGACCGCACATGAACAAAAGCAAGAGACGACTTCTTCAAAGTAAAACTGGCAGATAACTTATAATCTTTTATCTCCTTGCTTTTAAAAAACCACCCAAGGCATCTGCCCACATCCAAAACCCACAACTGCATCAGTAGCTAAATACCAGTTTAAGAATAAGTCCCACAGAAAGACAATCCTTATTAGGAGTAGTTAGATGTTGCTGAATGTTAATGAATGAATATTAAGTTCTGTGTATTTCATAAAAGAAATGCAAATTATTATTAAGCATTCATATGTTGATGAAGGGTGGAAATTATTCCACACTTTGCTGATACATATCAAGTAATTTCCTTTGCTTCATTTTGTTGGAAACTTCTTATTAATTTCACTTTATCATTTTTGAAGCAATTCTTGTCAGAGGTTTTGTCAAGCAAGTAATTTCCTTTTCCATTTATGCTCACACATGATGAAAAATAATGATGCAATAAATGTACTCCAAAATGTATCAAATATGGCCGTCCCTCAACGGGTAAAGCGGTTGTCTTGTATTCAGAACGTGGCAGGCTTGATTCCAACTGTGCCCTTGGGCAAGGCATCTAACCTCAAGTTGCCTAACAATCTGCATGTTCTGGTTTGTGAGTGTGAACGGGCGAATGTGGTTCTAGTGTGAAGTGCTGTGAGTGGTCAGCATGATTAGGAAAGTGCTATTAGCTCAGTCCATTACCATTTAGAAGTTTCTGCCAGAAAATCCTTTCTGCCTGAGAGCTTTTCTGGCACAAGACATTCCAGCGCCTGATTAACGTAAGATGCTCTGTTTGACCAAAACTTTCATCTCTTTAGGAAGCAATTAATTTTGTGGCCAAACTGAAACTGAAAACCATGATGTAAAAGAATAAAAATTTATTTCAAACCAATTTCAATCAAACATAATGAGTTTCATCTCTTTATTATGTGGAAATATCTTAGAAATATATATAGTTTTTTTAAAATATTGTCCATGATGATTACACATGTGTATTTCACATCATAGCACATCATAATCAACAAGTTTAGAAAGCATTCAGGTGATGCCTGTCAGATTAGATGTAGCTTTTAAGAAAGTACTTAAAAAAAAAGTCAGAGACTGTTGTTTCTAATTTCATTAGACTCTTGTGCATAAGACAAAATACCGTTTTTTTTTTTGTTTGTTTTTTTACCTCTTCTCTCCAGGTACTCCAGTTTTCTTCCAAAAATTGGTCTCTGGGTGATGCCACGATTATAATGCAGGAATTTAGCAAATGTGTTTGTCAAATAATGTTTCTAAACATTTAGATTTTTCTAAAAATGCTTCAATAATTTAATTCAGTTGAATTCTGTTGGGGTGAATCACGATTTCAAGGCACTTTACAATAAAAAATTAACTTTTATTCATTTTATAAAAGTCGCTTAAGCTCCCAATTACTGTTACAATTTTGGAAGAAGAAGAAAGATGACAAAATATTTTTATTCTTGAAGCATGAATTTCTTTTCATACAATCTATAGTTTTTAATTTTATTTTTACATGTCTTTACCAGAGTTGACAATAACAGTGGATGTTTCTTTATGCTTTAATTTACTTTCTAAATATTCTACCAGGTACAAATCCTGAAGTCAGTTGCTGCTGAGGTTTAATCTCTGACAGTCTTGTGAGTTAACTCACAGTCTAATGGGAGCATTGCATCATACAAATCTAATCTCTCAAATGCTTAAAATATTTTTTGGGAAAAACAAGAGAATAAAGAAGGTAGACATTTGCAAACTTATTTGATAGCAAACTATGTTGTTTTGTGGCTCTTCATAGTGTTGCCCCACAAAGAAAATAAAAATGTTTTATTTGAAGTTACCCAACACTGGCAAGAGTCTTAAAAACAAGTTTTCAAATATCCCATTTATTGTAGAAATGATGACACTTGTAATGGGTTTATATTTCAACAAGCTCGTATATTGTGTATCTGTTCATGTGAAGCTTTTACAGTTAAAAAAATGAAAAAGAAAATTCAAACATAGATTTTCAGTAAAGTTTGTCCATCTTCATCAAAACAAAAAGAAATACTATTTTTAATACATTTTCCTATGACATCTATAAAAAGAAAAACGGGCCATGTCTAGTTTGAGCTGCAGTACCGTGAAGTATTTGTAAACAGGGAATGATCTGAGGAGTTATAAATTTACACGCTTTAAACAGAATTTGTTGTACAAATAATACTGGCGTTTTAGAACTATGAATAATGTCTTTTTTTATTCAGCCTGAGTTATTTAAATAGGAAAGGTTCACATGTTTTTGTGGTACATGGATGGATCCTGTCTCACCTCTTAATGATTTAAAATTAAACTCATTTTTATAGTTTAACACATAAAATCCTATGTCACTATTCTTATCCGTGTAGCTTTAACAGAACATATATTTCTTACTCTTTCACCCTTTATTTCTTTCTGATCAAAAAGATAAAATGAGAAACATTTTTTTTATGTTTTTGAGTGACAAACTAAAACTCAGGTTATGTCAAGAAGAAGCAAAAGTTCTTTTTGTAACTGGAAGCGACAGCAAAAGTGTTTCTATGCAGGCAAACATTTATAATATGTAGACCATATATGAGTAAAAACATTACAGAATTTGCTAGCATTAACATTTTAACATTTCTTTTATACTGAGGACCATGTCACTTAAAAAAAAGTCCACGTATTACAAGGTTTCAAAAACATCCAGCTACAACGTCCCGTTTGTACAATACAGCTTAGGGCAGAAAGCGTGCACCGATTATATATCTACATGTAAATAAAGCAATAAGCAATGCAGTGCATCAGTGGGTTATGTGGTGATACGATAAAGAAGCTCTTACAGTAAGTAATACGTAGAACATGTTTATGACTACAAGAGGAACTCCGTACACTCGGCTGCGTACACCCTGCCAACAAAACAATTTTTACACATTCAGCTTCTTTGATTAGCTGCCTGCAGGAAGAATAACTAAAGAAGATATGTTCAGCTGCCATCAGATGGTAGCACTGACAATTTACAACAAACCACAACATTGGTCATCAAATAAGATCTCTCTTGTCACTCCACAGGCTGTCACTTAAAAATGGACAAATTACAAAAAAAAACGAAAAACATTTTTGTGAGCACAGTTTTCTTTCTGATCACCATGCAGTTAGAAGTGATGCCTCCTCGACTTGAGCGACTGCCTCCTCTTCCTCTTCCTGTGACACTGCTCCCTTCTCTCTGGCCAGAGGAAGCTGCCATTAGCGGCCCTGCAGGTCTCGTCGTACTCGTCGCTGTCAGAATCGAGCTCAGCCATCGGGAAATCTCTGTCTGGGAAAACTTCTTTCAGCTTCGACATGAAGAACAGCTCAAGGCTGTGGCCTGCTTGGGCCACCTCCGAGTCAGGCTGTGGTCAGAGTAAAAAAAAAGGAAAAAAAAGGCCTTTTATAATCATGCCAACTTTAGTTAGCACTTTTATATGAGACTCAGATCAGTTTAATATGGTTTAAAATATGTTTAACTCACATAATTAAATTTTGCACAGTTGCGGAACATGAGACAGACATCAGCAACGAACTGGTCCGGGCAGCTGTAATGCCTGGGATTCCCTTTACTGAGCTTGGCTCTGATCACAGACAGATCCATTGGCCTCTTGATGATCTGGTAGTAATGACGTGCCTGGAAGATAAAGCAGTGTTATGAACTTCATACTCAATCGTTGTGAACCGGGGCTGCCAAAGTGCAGCGCTGGAGCCATTTAATTTTGTTCGGCTCCCGAAATGCATTAAAAGAATGACGCAACTTTGCCCCACCATCGCAGGTGATTATTGCAGATGGACAAAATGTTTTTACAAACAAATTAGAATTTTCTTGAAATGAAAAAAAAAAAAAAATTATAGGTGCAACACAAAATATTGTTTTTATTTAGGCACAGTTCAGGAAATTTAGGAAATGCAAAACCTTTTTTTTTTTTCTGATCAATAGAATTGACAGCCATTAAACAATCAGTTTGTCCATTTTATGAAATCGTTGCATTTTTAGTTCATTTTAAGGAAAAGGGAAAAAAAATTACAATGAATTTACTTTTTTGTTTGGTACTTGTTAATAAAAAATCAGACTTTAATGACGCTCATACTTCCAACTTGACAAAGTCGGCCCACGTGACAAAACATTTGAGCACCTCTGATGTAAACCCAAAAAACGAAACAACTTCTTGACTTGCATTGAGATCTGAGGTATGTATTGTGTTAAAAATCTGCTTCAGTCTATTGAAACATACTTGCCAAAATGTAAAGCAAATCATCCCTCCTAATATTTAGCACAGGAAGAAGGGGGTTGGTAAGAATAAAAAGAAAGAAAAACTAGCACAGCTCCATTTAATGTTCCTGGCTCTGTTTTGTTTTTGTAAAAAAGAAATCCATGAGGGGGGGGGGAACCTCCAAGAATCAAAAACAGCTGGAATCAAAGCGTGTTTGGGCATCCGGAGCCCCGATGTAACCTCCTGAAGGCATATCCGTGTGCCTACAACTATGATGAAAGACGAATAACATGTACTTCATTGTAACTGGGTTTGTAGGAACATGATGATCACTTACAAGTGGACTGACGGGCTCGTGGAAAGGAGCACTCAAGATGTTGCTGAGAATCAGAAGAGCCAGTCGCTCACATTTCTGCAGGCAAACAAAACATGAAATATGTTAGACATTAAAAGAGAAAAAAATCTATAAACAAGACAGAAACTGTGAATTATTGATCTGAATCGTGTAGCTGGGAGAAAATCATACTCTCTGATCGCAAGCAGAGAGTCCGAGCGCAGTGTTCGCTGCAGATGATCTCTCATTCTCACAGTCATATTCAACTTCGGGCTGTAAAACATCTCTGCAGATGCTGCACACCCAGTCTCCTCTGAACACAGTAAAGCACAGGTTAATATTACCTCAGGTCTGCTACAAAATAAAAAAATGAAAGAGGACTTGAGAATTGTTGAGTGTACACAGAAGCAGCTTACGTGGGGAAGCTCAGAAGAGGCGGCACATGGCATGATAAGTGGAAGACCTTTGGACATCGGTCACAGCACAGCAGCTCCCCTCCAATCAGGCAGACTGCGCAGAAGTCCTCACTCTCCATCTCATCCACGTCCTGCTCTGTGTGAATGTCCTCTTCGTCCCTCTGAGCCCCATGATTTGCGATCAAAAGCTGCCTCGGACCAGGGCCCATCTGCGGCTCCTCCTCCAGGTCAGAGCGCAGCGGCTGGGGGTCGTCAGTTGTCGGTTCGGGTTCAGACTCCAAGTCGAGATCGGACTCCCCGGAGCCCTGAAAGTCTGGAGGCTGACCGGATACAGCGTCGGAGTCGGTTTCAGTCTGGAAACTGGGATCATATTCAGGCTGGGTGTCAGACTCGGTTTCGGGATCCCCCGATTCTGTATCAGCATCCAACCCCTGACCGTCCTCTGATCCCGCTCCTGCATCCGTGTCTGGCTCCACCTCGTAATCAAGGCTCGGTTCTGAATCCACATTCTGTCTCACCTCACCTGAACCTGTTGACTGACTCGCAGTAGCAAGTTCAAACTCAGCCTCGGAAGACGATACTGCATTTGGATTGGAATCCAGCGACCCATCAGAGTGTAGCAGTGGACCTGGGTCAGTCGGATAACAGGTGACTTCCTCCGAAACTGACCTGGGATCAGAGTCTGTGTCCAAATCGGGTGCAAAGTAACTTTCTGGCACGTATTTGGAGTCAGTAGGAATCTGTGTGGATGCTGTGTGGAAGCTGAGTCTCCTGCTAAAGTCACAGGTGTCAGCGTAGGCGACAGACGGGCTGCGAGTGGATCGCTCTGTGAGTGAGCGGGTGGTCCTTCTGGGGTCAGACCCCCTGGCTGTCCCCTGTTGTTAAAAAAGAAAGGCTTTTTTAGAATTTTTCAAAGCTCACTTATACATTGTTGCCAATACATATACATACTTTATTCCAGATATTTAAAGCTTGAGCAGTCCTTTTACTTGCTTAGATTGTATAACACCTGAACAAGTAAAGCATGAATAAAGCAATTACTACAACGACAGAGCAGCAGTTACCAGAAGCTGTTTGGCTTTGTTTGCAAAAACAGCTTGAAAACCATGAAAAACAACAAAACCTAATTTGGTTCAAAACTGGAAATATCTGTTTTTAATCTAATCTAGAACTTGAGTCTAACAATAACACATATATCAATAGGTTAGTTTGGTAAATTATTGGTATTGGGATCATTCTTAAGTAACTGCAATCTCTCAATCTGTGGTGCAAATACCAATGGACATGACTGGATTACCTTCAGTCATACTTAGACTTGTGTTCATTACTTGTGAGGTTAATATGAACGCATTAACAAACTCCAAAAGTCAAAGCGCTAAATTGTTCAGACGCAGATTGACATCAATACATTTTACTTCTCCGATTTAATTTTTAAGTTGCACATTGTTCTTTAGATTCAAATCATTGCCATAAACAAAAAAACAAATCATCGCCCCCTAGACAAAAAGTAAGTGAACTTTTTTTTTTATTTTTTAGCATTCAATGTGAAACCTCACTCTTTGTGCTGCGAATATCACAAAAGTCATGCAAACATTTGTGATTGGAGGTTTTATTTTGATGTGATTTGAAAAATATTCATTTGTAGCCGTCTGTTTGGGATGAGAAGAAGTTTGTCGTACGTGTTGCATTACTGTGTGCCATGTGCTGTGCTGGGCGAGGCCTTCGCTCTTCTCTGTCTCACTGGCAGGCAAAGGGTCACTTTGTCTTCGTCCGTGTGGGGGCAGCTGAGACACGAGGATTTTGAGACGCTCTAAGCAAACCACTGGAACCCTGGATCTCCCCGAGTCTTTCAGAGCTTCTCCATTACTACACAGGGAAACAGAGGATGGATGATTAAAAAAAAAAAAGCAAAACTTTGTTGCCATGAAATGGTGCTGGAAATCTGAAGTCATTTTTGAAGGAAGACACTACTCACTTGGTGATGCTGTTTCGTGGTAGTCTGTGCTTCTCCTTGGCTCTGTATTCAACCTCTTCATACACAAAAGCAGTTGGGTGATCTGAAGAGAGTAGACGGCAAGCAGGCATTCAGTTTTGACAAAATAAATAATTCGTTTAAGCTTCATGAAAGTAACAGAAGTGAATTCAGCACCTGGTTCTGTCTTATAGGGAGGTGAAGGAGACAATCCTTTGGATTGGATTGAGTCGGTTTCGTTGACGACACAAAGTCCTCCATCGGAAGCTCTCCGTTGTTTTAGCTCTATCATGTCATACTGAAAACGAAACAAGGAGGTTCTCACACTGAGTTACAAGCTTCTCCGACTGAAAACCTGCTTTCTAAATGTAAGTAAATCACAATAGATTCTAAGTCATCTGGATTGATACACTATACATAAAATAATTCACAGTGTTTTCCAGGGAAACTAAGAATTAAAGCAGCATCTCATGCAGTCATTTAAGGACTGGGGTGATATGATACGTTTTCCTGATGGAAAACTAGAAGCATCATTCTGGATGAGTTGCAGCTGCAGTTTTTTCTGTATTCTGCTTTAATAAGAACCCCTTTAATCTGGCAATGTTTTGAAGGTGACAGTAGACATACTTATTTATATACTTTATGTGGTAGTTAAAGTTCAGGACCCAGTCAATGATAACATCTAAGTTTTTTTTGTTTTTTTTTTGTCATTTTTAAGCCAATAAAACTTAGTTAAGTTTTGATTCCTAAACGTAGATGCGACCAAGTTACGGTACACTCATTAAGTAAAATGTTTCAAACACGACACATACACCACAGCTGTCAACCAAGAGCTTCCTACAATACGTTGCTGCCTCCAGCAGACGACATGCTCTGCAGTCTAAGCCGAGTCGTTTATTGTGCTCTCACCATTTTAGTACACTCAGTACCAGCTTCATTCAGAGGCAAACATTTTAACTCAAGTCAAAATCGCAGATGCTGCAAAAACAGAATAACAACCAGAAATGTGACCAGAGGTCCCACGTTTGCTCCTGTATTGCAGACAGCTTTACATATCCTGTTTGCTCAGACTCATAATAGGCCATGCTTTCAGCATGTATGCAAGATGAAACATGTTTTAGCAGGAGAAGCGAAACAAGAACGAAGCATCAGCAGTTTGTTTGCAGCAGTCTGTAGCCGTGAGATGAGTTGATGTCAGCAGATCATTTATTTCTTCTTGATACAGTTTTGATTCAAAGCTAAAATTAATCTTGTACAGTGCTATTGCTTAGCCAAGTGGAGTGATGTGATGCTTGATCTGACTCAGAATAAAACTAAATCACTGGAAAAATCTGGCCATACCTTATAAGTAAACAAAAGAAAGTGTGAAAAATATGTACACTACAGTAGAATATTTTTAAAAAGAGTAAAAAAAAAAAAAAAATGCCACAAAAGTACCTTCTTTGCAACATATAAATATGAACTTCAACAGTAGCTTCAACATCTTTCCAGAAGTTACTTGTTTTAGAAGCAACAAAAATAGAAATCGATCTAAAGTTCACCTCTCACACTTCAACTCTCACCTTCCCTCAAAATATAAACTCAAACCTTAATAAATGAATAACAACTAAGTTCTTTCCTACTGATCAATGTTGTACACCATTTTTAAATAATTGCTTACATTATTAGAGTTATAAACCTCATGTGGACACCCATAAAGTTGTAATTGTCTTTGTCAAATTCATCCTTCTTTCAGTAGAGGTCATTTGTAGCTAAACAATCTAAACGATCTTATGCACTTTCTGTGTGCGGTTTTGACTGAATAAAAATCAAATACGATTTTTTTTTTTTTTTGCTGTCTTAAGAAACAGGAATTGAGACTCTCTGTTTAACAATTCTCTCATCTTTCTCACTAACTTTAGGTTAGTGTGGACTGGAGTTCACACCACTCACCAGGCCACAGAACTGAGTTTCATAATCTCAGGCCGAATAGGTCTTCCACAGAAAGATAAGCAGGCTCTCTGCACATTTGTCATGCAGTCACTTCTTGTGTTGTGCATCTTTGCTGTTATACTATCTGTTGCCTATTATATTAAAAAGGGAAGAGTGATTCCTTGATTGAATATACATACTAGTCTATACACATTGAGGTGTGATGGTGGGAAACGAAGCTTGCTCTATATCAATGATTCATGCATTGCTCAGTAATTGTGAAGGAAACTTTTGCTTCTCTGCAAAAGTTAAAGCAGACACTGAAAGATCCTCATGCAGGGGTCACCTTCTTCGCAGCTCCTGCCTCCTGGCTGTTTATGCATCCTGCAGCAGGCCTTTCAGCGTAAGGGCTGGAGGGCGGGGCCACCAGCTCTGTCGGGATGCTCCGGGAGCGACGCTTCCTCGTCGTACACACCAAGCTGGGGCTCAGCCTGCTGCTCTGCACATCAGATGCACGCTCGTGGGCTCTGGCGGACACCTCCAGGGACGTGGACCTCTGCTGGAAACAGTGAGAGAATAGAATTTCAAGTTACATCAAAAACAGAGATGCACCTGTTCACATCATTAGCAGCTGAAAGGAAAAGGAGTGGGATGTGTGTTGTACACAAATTAATAAAACACAGCTGAGAATCTATTTGGTGGGGGGGAGGGGGCAAAAAAAAAACTCGGTCTTTACAAACACGCTGCATGAATTAGTGTATTAATACAGGGAATGAAAGGTTTGGCTGCCACACCAATTATCAAATGCAAATTCAGCAGCAGGTTTAGTGCTGCTCTTTGATTAAACTAGACCTGCTGAGCACTTATTACCCCTCTGTCTTACATTTCAGTTTAACAAATGCACAGATTTTCCTTAAACCCCTCAGCTGTGTCTCGGAAAGTGCGAGGAGGAAAGCCGGCGGATCGTTTAGCACCAGCTTTTTTTATCCTTTTTTTTTAGTACACCATCATACATATTCAGGCCAGACTTAAACTGAGCACATGCTCCCAAGTATCATGCGATTAAAACACTTACCTGATCTCCACCCCCTGGGTGCAGGATGCAGGATTTAGACAGTGGAGGAAAAAAAAGACTCTAATCCCTCTCTTTGGAAGCTGGGGAAGCAGGAATTCATCTTTGTACAAACCAGGGCTAAAATCAAACTGGCAGCTCCCACTATTCCCACAGTGGCTCATTACTGATAGGTTAAGTACATAAATGAGTGAGCCCAAGTGGTTTTATATCATTTTCAGACGCAGTGAGTCGAAAAACGTAAAAATAACACGTGTCTTTGTGCTCATAACCATCTATCTCAGAGAGAGAGGTGATTATGCGGCTGCTAACACTTCTGGCATTAAGCGTGAGCTTGACAGCGATGAGTGCACTACTGCAATTTTAGGAATGCGTTATTTTAATTGTCAGAGCGGCTCTTTGTTTTCTCATCATTTCTTCATGAAAAGCAAGAGTAGCTTTATGGTGTGCCATCTGTTAATAGGCAAGCTGTCAACTTTCACAAGTCAGTCCTCTGGTTTAAAGTGAGAGCTTTGGTCATAAACTACTCATATCTGAAGCTGAAAGCTGCCTCATATTCATCGCAACTTCATCTAAACTTTTTTCAGTATGTAACAAATTCTCTTGCTGCCTTTAACTATTGATAGCAATGCTTTCTTTATTGTGCTTTATTGTTTCTTTGGTTGTCTGAACAACTCTGCTCTTACAGGAAATGGGCTCGACTTGACCGATCAGTGGTGACTTTCGAAAAGTGCGTCTAAACGGCTTTGTGTGGCTTACCATGTTGTGATCTGAGACCGAGCCCAAATGGATTTATTTTGAGCTTGTGTCGCCTATAGCAGAACCACGTGTGAAACAAAAATGAGAAGACAGACGTGCACAAACACACAAAAAAGTCCCGCCACTCACTTTGCTTTGATATCTTCACAAACTTGAAAGTATACACCTTTACCTCATAACGTTATGAAGTCATTTCCAACCAAAAATAGGTAAATATTTTAGGACGTATTGAACCTGTGGGCTTTAAAATGTAAGATTGAATTTAAATTTAATTTAAAAAAAAAAAAGATGAGTGGATATGACTTGACTTCAGACCTATTGTGAAACTAAAATATTGAATTTAATGGACTGAACAAATTAAATAGCTTTAAATTACTTTTTCAAGTACTTATAATTAGCACTCAATTTAAACAAGTTGAGAGCCCCTTGAGGAAAAAACATTTTAAAAATTGATTTGGTTAATTTGAAGTGAGTGAAAGGGTACATTGTGTGACAGTATGGGTTGGCCAGCAAGGTATCCCAGAATGCATTGCACCACCAGTGGCAGAAAGTGGACAAGTTTCATTTCTTGAAACAAATGTTTGCTTTGTCACAAAAATTGGTTTCAATGTGTTTAAGATAAAAAAAAAGTAGACCTCAAAGCTTCATCTATGAAGTCAGGTCATCAAGAATGTGCCAACTTTAAAATGTGTTTTAACTGTTTCAGAGCAGCACATTTCCACTGGGTTTGTTATTTTTTGTAATGTACATTTATAATTTGAAAAATATTTTAAACCTAATTAATTCAACGTAAACTCATTATTTTCTATTTTCATTGTCAAAATCCCAGTTCCAGTTTGGATGCAGTTTTCCAGAGATCATCTCAACTACCATTTCCTGCCACTCTCTACTCCACTGTCTCTGTTCCCATGATGCTTTACAGATTGTTATTAGCTGCTTTACTTTAAGATAGTGTTGGTTCAGTATATAAATTATTGTCATTCCTTTCCTGTACTTTCCAGTTAAACAGTATTGAGATTCTGGACAAAGCAGCATGAGTGAGTTTGTTCGTTTTCATGACCACTGCATTCTGCCTGACAGTGTGGTGTTATAAATAACAGTGTTTTTATAAGTAGATTCAAGCAGAAAAAAAAAATAAAATAAAAAAATAATTGTTTTCAGGAAGCTTTAGTTTTTTTGCACATTCTAATTAAAGAAATATGTTTTTGGTGCTGCTTGAGTAATTACAATACATTTAGATTTATTGAGTTAAGTTGAAACTGCACAGTCAGTTAAAACTAAAACTTTTGGAACCGATTTTACAGTTACTGGTCTGAAATGTTGCTAGTGGTGCTGTAAGATGCAACACTGGATGAGTTCATTTCCCCCTTACCTATTTATTGGGCTATGAAAAAGCTGACTTGCTGGTTGTCATGGTGCTTTGAAAAAATCCCCTAATCTCTTGAACATTTCCTCATTTGTAAGACAACCAAAAATATCCCCTTATTATTTTTGGACTGTATGTCACAGATCAACACAAAGTACTGCAAAACTGTGAAGTGGAAGGATTTTGATACATAATAAAAAATAAGTTTGAAAACTGTGTACGTGTTTTCACAATAATTCTGCACTTTTTAATTGCAATGATGCTTGTGGTAACTAATCACCTTTGTGTAACTTTCTGACTCCAAATAGTTACATTTAAACAACTGTGCTAACCCTTATAGTCACTTCACTCTTAATTTGCTTTAGCTGCTGTGTAGTTCATACACTGTAAAGCAAGTGCATGTATCTGTATTATTGTAAATTCTTGTCTAATACAATAAATTCTCTCACCTTGCCATTTCTATGCATTCTGAGTCTGGTCCTCTGCTGGTCAGCAGCTAAACACGCCTGAAGCTGGACCAGACTCTGCTCCCTTCTGCCTGCCTCCAGATCCTCATCCAGCTCTCTGCTTTCATCTTCTGCCGACTGTCCACGGGTCTCCCCTCTACATCTCTCCTCATCTTTGTCCCTCACATTGTGGCTGACCTCTTGCTGCAGAGCCGGGCTTGTAGACAACTTCGCCTTACACTGACCCAGACCGCCACGGTCCGCATTGAGGTGAGTCTGGCTCTCTGGAGCGATTTCCCTCTGACGTTGGTGACAGGAGGCGTATGTTAAAGGCTGAGCATCTTGGGCTGCAGATCCTTGGCTGCAGCCGAGCTGGATGGGTGCTGGGAGAGGAGATGTAGGAGGAGGGCACTGAAGGGAGCTCTCCGTCTCCCAAAACCTCTGGAGCTGCTGACTCTGGTGCAGTGAAGCAGAGAAGTGAGCAGGCTGAGCACAGCTGGAGTTAAACAGAGTGCTCTCCACCTGGCTTTTGTCCAGAGTGGCCAGCTCCTGCTGAGGGGGCATGCCATGCAGGCAACATATCTGAGGCTCGCAGCAGGTTTGGTAGCCGCAGCCTGGCTCTCGGCCTCTGTGAAACATGGCGGGCAGAGCCAAGCAGGCGACGGGTTGGGGCCTCAAAATACTGGAACAGGCCAATCCCGAAGGATAAGCACAATTCCCCCCATCGACAATTAGCTGACCTAAAAAAAAAAAAAAAAAACAGGTTATCTCTATATTAAATTCCATCTTTCTTGAAAAGCTTTAACATTTTAGTACAGATTCTTCACCGCCTTTATACAGCAGGGTTTACCGAAAGAGGAAATCTGCTTTGTCCAGTAACTGGCATCCCAGTTAAACTTGATCTTGACAGGACTCCAGGAGTCTGTGTGGAGAGACGACTCCAGCAGCTGCTGCATCTGGAGAGAAATCTGAAGGACAAACATGATTGCTATAAAAACATCCAAACATACACATGCTTCTCTGAAGATGATTAAAAGTTTATTTATTTTAGTAATTTAGTTCAAAAGTGGAACTCATGCATGCATAGATTCATCACACGCATTGATGAGTCAGCGAACTTCTTTATTTATTCCACCCATCCATTGTTTACACCCGCTTAATCTTGTAGGGGGGAGCTGGTGTATATCTCAAGAAGTCACTGAATAAGAGGCAGGAAACCCTGTGGACAAGCCCAACTTATTTATTGTTAATATTGTGATATTTTCAATGTGAATATACAGCATCTGGTCTATTTTTAGACATGCCAGAATAATGGTAACATCTGAGTCCTTCAGACTTGTTGCTCCAGCTAACACATGCTATTTGGAGGTTCTGGACTCGAGCTGAACTTAGTCAACTTTCCTTCCGCTTAATGTCACGCAGACTCTTTCGTACACCCAAAGGACACTGTGAACTACAAATGTTCCCACAGGGTGATCTGCCATTACTGCCACAGGCATAAAGATGTGGCAGAGGAGTTTCTTCTGTTTTGTTTGCACACTTTAATATTCCACATGTGTGTGTGTGTGTGTGTGTGGGGGGGGGGGGGGGGGGGGGGGGGGGGTGTTACAGTGGGACTCTGGACATCTGCTTATTGTCTCACCAGAGCCCTGCTGAAGAGCACGGGGCCTCTGCAGTGATGGGTTGTGGCCCAGGTGATGAACTTCTGAATGTGGTCCAGCTGGCCGCAGATCTCTATTGCCCCCTGCAGCTGGTCCTCCAGACGCTGCTGGAACTCCTCCGAAATCTTCTGCGCAAACAAAATAAAAGGAAACAGGGGCAAAGTTATGAGTATTTACTGGAAGACAGCTTTGTTGTGCCGGCAGCGTGGTCTGTAATCAACAGATGCTTTTGCTTTTAGCGGCCCGAGACGTCGGTTTTGGGAACACCGGCGGGTTCTAATGGGCTCCTGTTGGATCTGTTTTGGGGGGCTGATTAAATCAAGGCTGCTATGGATTCACTGCATGAACACTCACAGCTATCTGAACGATAAGAGGGAAAGAAAGAGAAAGTAATTACCTCCAGTTGCTCTATTAATAGGTTGGCTCGTTTGTTAAGCTCGTTCATCATAATCATCTTTGCCATTTTAATCTGGTTCTCTGCCTTCCTGTGTGCGATCTTCACTCCATGCAGTCTGCACAGACAGAGACGGGAATAGGGGTTTCATTACTTTTAAAATGCACCCAAAAAAAAATATTAACATTTCAAGAAATATTTCATTTGTTATTACAGCAATATTCATGCCCTTTGATTGTCTGCTAATTAAAGCCGTGTGGGTTGAAACTAACCTGTCTTCTATTTGTTTTGCACTGTTTTCCACTGAAGACCGCCTCTCTTCCACTTGCACCATCAGGTTTTCGAACAGCCACTGCTGATCCTGCAGGGCCTTGCCAATCTGCACCACCCTAATCACATGCACACAGCACACAGAAGGTGCTCTAATTTATTCCTCAGTGGGGCCAAAATAAAACCAGAATTTCATGCATTTTCCCCGAGGACGGCTTATTATGCATGTGACCTTGGAGATAGCAAATGCACTTTAATGTCACAGAAAACAAACAGGTATGAATAGCTAATGAGCGTCCGAACGCCAAGGGTAGCGTATGCAGATACACTGAGATAAAAATGACAGGGCAGTTAACGAGCGCTTCAGCTCAGAGGAAGTGTTTAACCTGTGGTTAGCCCCCTTAGCGTCCCCCTCCCCTCTCTCTCTCTGCAGTGCCCTTGTGCTACATGGTTGAGGACTAACCTGTGGTTTTTGTGGGAGGACAGGTGACAGCTGCTGCAGCACAAAAGGTCACATGACTCACAAAAAAGTTCCAAGGGCTCCTGTCGGTGAGTGTGGCACATGAGGAGGGAGCAAGGATACGAGCCGGGGCCTGAAATGCACGGAGAGGGAGGGGACAGGGACGACGCATCAGAGTCAGAAACGGTCAACAAGCACAGCACAGCTAGAGACAGAGCAGCTCAGCACGCTGCATCGTTGTAAAACCTGCTTAGAAATTCATTAGAATGAGAAAAATATTCATTGTGTCAAAGTGGTGTTGACTTGAAAAAGGCATAAGTGTGCAGAGGTTAACACTAAATTCGTCTGAGGTTATATTAAGATCCAGAAAATGTCATATTTTTCTTAGAAAAATCCCTTTATGATCATAGGACGGGGAATAGG
This sequence comes from Poecilia reticulata, assembly GCF_904066995.2. Classification (NCBI taxonomy): domain Eukaryota; kingdom Metazoa; phylum Chordata; class Actinopteri; order Cyprinodontiformes; family Poeciliidae; genus Poecilia; species Poecilia reticulata. The sequence continues at coordinate 17,727,932 of NC_088832.1, forward strand.
CTGATGAATTAAGCTGTTTGAGGCTTTCCTGCTGCCAGAAGCTCTGGCAGCAAGAAAACACCTCAGAATGGAGACAGAAGCTGACTTATTGATGACGATGTCAAAAGCACAACACCATCCTCATCAATACAGTCCTGGCTGATAGTCAACAGAAGCTGAAGGCCTGCAGAGGCATCACCTGAATCATTGTAGGAAGCAAGAATTTATACATTTTCTTTTAGATTCTCTGCTAGATAAACTGTCAGAAACGCGACAACGTGGGTTTCAGTCTCTGATTATCACAATTAGAGAGAAAATAAAAGCATCACATTTTGTAAAAAAAAAAAATCTATAGCGATGTCCAACTAAATAGATAAAACTGAGTGTCTGGCACAAAGAGCAACAAGCCTTGCATATGTTTTGGTTCTTGCTGCAGATGGAAGTGAAACCGAGACAGTTTTACAGATTAAAAACGACGAATCAAACATCAAATCATTTGGTTTAAAATGTAGGTGGCAACAGCTTCATTATCTTTTCCTGTTTCCAGTTTGCCCTTTTTACTGGTGCTGGTGATATGAAGAGGAAATTGTTTCAGATCATTGGTGCATTGTTAGCCGTTAGCTACTAATAAACTCTTAACTTAAACTAAAACATTATTCTTGCACACAACCACAATAAAAGCTGATACTAACCTCTGCCATCAAGCTGTCCTTTTGGCTCAGCATGTCTGCCCATGCTGGGTGGTTTATGCACACAGTTATTCTCTATAGACTTCTTTCCAGATGCTGTTTTACTTTTGCTCATTCAGACATCATGCAGGAATGCAGGTCCAGACTGAACATTATTCATCCCATAATAACTAACAGAGCGTTTATTCCAATCCCCAACTTTAACTCAGTCAAAATGAATACTCTGCCTAAGTTTTTATATTTATTTCATTATGTCTTTTTAGTTCCAATATCTTTTCATAATTTCCTGAATCCCATAAGCTGCTATTACATTTGTAAGACAAACACCAAGTTGCAAAAACGCATTTCTCAAAGTAACAGCAGATTGGGACCCCTATAACTGCCTGTTTTGTTGTGGGCAGCTAATCTGTTCTTTAAACTACTGCTTACAAAACAGCAAGATTACACGGTAAAGCCTGAAATTATCTACATCACACACCTCTGCTGGCAGGATTTAACCGAGGGCATTTGCCACACAAAATCATTCCTCAAACTCCCTGCAGGCTACCGTAGACACCCCTGTTTCAGTCATCAAAAATACTTTATCATAGTCAATCTATGTAAATGCAGAAAACTGATTTCTAATTATTGTTTTACTGATAAATGTAAAAAAAAAAAAAAGGCAATTCAAATGAACTTGGCCCTATCAGGAAAATTAATTGCTCTCTAAATCTACAGCTGGTTCTTTTAGCCTCTGTTGCAACAACTGCCATCAAGTGTTTAAGATAGCTGATAATGTCTCCGTAACATTGCTCTGGAGGAATGCTCTTTTTTGCATAATTGCTTTAACGGCGTCAGATTGAACATTTCTGAGCATGTACGGCTTCACCTTGAAAGTTCAGACTTTGACTGGGCCTCTCAGAAACATTTTGTTTTGTGCTATTCAGAGCTGGACTTCCTGGTGTTCTTCGGATAATTTTTCCTGCTGTGTAACCCAACAATGTTTGAGCTTGATGGTCAGAAACTGATGGTCAGAGATACTCCTTCATATTTTACTGCAGAGCAGAATTCATGGTTGCACCCATTTGGGTAATTTTGTCCTGGTGGGAATGTTTCTGACTGTTCTATGTTTTCTCATTTGAGAATAATGACTCTCACTTGCCCACTTGTGCACTTTACCCTGTCAAACAGGTTTTATTAATATGATTCCTATTTTTTTTTAAGTTAGGCATTAATCAGGCTCAATTGTGGATAGCTAAACTAAAGCAAAATTCATGAATTATCAATGGGAGTATTTACATATAAGACACAGAAGCAAGTTGATTTGGATTGATTTTTTTAAATTAATAAAGTCAACATTTGAAAATACATGGAAAAAAAAATGTTGTGGTCAGGTAGTGCTTCTGCAGAAAAAGACTGAGATTATTTCCTTTGGGCTAGAAAGACAATAGATTATGCCATGTGTTGCACTTTGTTCATATTAAATAGCACATTTGTCTAAAAACGACATGGACAATATAAGAAACTGATACATGGTGCTACAGCTGGGCCCTGAAGTAGCTATCAACTTAATCTGTATCAAGTTGAAACTGCTTGTTATCTTAAAGCTGCATCTGCACTATGATACAGAAACAATAATACAGATGTGGTAAATAGGTTGAAGCTAAAGGAAGTTGAGGTTAAACTAGGTCTTGTGTTGAGCGAGAGAGGAGGTAAATAAACAAAGTGTCGGCGCAGGGCCTTTGAAGTTCCATCAAATATGAAATATGCCAGAATACGTCTGACACACGTGTAAACAAGCCAGTGAATAAACGTTTGTCCCACAGGACATGTGCCTAACAATAACTCAAAGGCAGTAAAAACAAAGTCCTGCTGCTCTCTGCTGGCCAGCTCACCTCATCCATCCATCCATCCCTCCCCTCCCTCCCCCCACGCTCCACCCTCCTCCTGCTCCCCTGAGCCTGCAGATCATCACAGATCTCTGTGGCAGAGAGCTGAGCATCACCTCGGGTGCATCAGCCTGATCTGACTGACCACATCCTGTCTGTCAGCACATTCACACGGCTTTTCTCACAAATACACAAACCAAAGAGAAACACTCTCTCGTCACAATTAAGAAGCCGAGAGGACGTGCTCGTTATGATTAGATGTCGACCTGCAAATGAAGCTGGCACCGAAGCGGCACACTGGGGGCACACTTGACGGGCTTTAAATAGCGAGACACTAAAATTAGCAAAGATGAAATCATCCCAGTCCCCCAGAATCTGGGCCACGCGTTAAAGATAGGTACAACAAAGCGCACGGATCTCCAGGAACGATCTGCAACCGTCGGCATCGTCATACATTATTCAGTGTAAAAGGCTCAGGCTGAAACATTAAACACACCAAACAGAGCACAATAACAGCAAATGTAGGGGCACAGCAACCAAGTATCCACCTTGTCCAGTAGGAGGCAGTGTGCTGGAGTTTCTCTGGTGCAAGTCAGGGCACTGTGCGGCACTGGGCCTTTGCTGCTGCTGGAACGAATCAGCATACTGGGAGGAGGCTCTTTGGTGCTGGTGCACATCGGTACACTGGTAGCACAGCCACTTGTTGCACAGCGTACAGAGACTCTGTGCAAGTGTTGGCTCTGTGCACTCTGAGCAGATCTGAAAGAAAGGGAAAAAAAGAATCTACCAGGTCTAACACATTTATAAACTGGGTGATGAGAGCACATGGCAGCAATATGAGAAAATATGTCTGTGCTGCTGACCGTTAAATTGAACTTCAACGATTTGATTTGATTTTGCATTTAAAAAAAACTAAACCTGCGCAAGAATATTATTACACTGATTCAATTTTAAACGTAACACCTTTTACAGATGTTAGATACTAAAATAAAGAATGGATTTCAAGTGTCTCACCTTTAAAATATTCAAAACTCGTTTTAATCTCAAGTGTCCTTTATTTCAGAAATGATATTTCCCTTTGGAAACAGTCAAAAGCTGCAGCTTAGAAATGAAAATCGGCATTTGAACTGCATCTAATCTCAACCAAACAGATGTCAGGAGTTTTCCTAACATCTGCAGCGACTTGTGAGGTGAGAAAAGAGCAAAGAAAAACCCAGTCAATGCCTCAGCTTTACACAGAACCCCCCCCCAACCCCCCAAGTGCAAATTCAGAAACTGCTGCACAAACTAAAACAAGCTTCTGCCGTGTCAGAAAAGAACAAAAAGTTCAATATTTAAAGGAATCAATGCCAGAGAGACGTCTCTTACCTTCTCCATTTTCGTGCTTGAAGCAGAGGATGTTTTGCCTGCTCAGCTGGAGGGAGCAGAGAGAAGAGAGAGAGCAGCCCTGAAGCTACCAGCAGCAGAAACACTGCTGCCACTGAGGCTTCTACCTGAGGCAGGAAGCAGCCGCGAACCGAGAGGAGGCCCCCAGAGGAGACAGCTTACATGACAGCCTCGCAGCGCTCTCTCCTCCCCCGGTTCATCCAAGTGTAGGACCCCTTTCTGCAGAGGAGCAGACGAGTGTCACGTTCAGATTCTTTCAGTTCTGTTGCTGCTGCTGCTGATGCCGAAAAAGACAGGGGGGGAAACCTAATCCTTTTTCTTAAATAAGCCTGTGCATAATAATTGGGAATTAGGGAGATAACATAATTATTTTTTTGTAGGACATAATATACCCGGAAGCCATTTCCAAAATGGAGGAAGGAGAAAGACCAAGTGACCTACAATGAGGCAGAGGGGAGAATTTGTAACAGGGTGCAGGTTCTTCCAGGAGGTGACGTTAGCCCCGAGCTGAGCCGGGTCAGCGTGGGGGAGCAGTGGCCTTCTCCCACCTTCATCGTGATGAGGAGGGGACATGTCCCAGAGGAACTACACACCGATGCAGAACACCGAAACCGGGTCAAGCCTGGATAAGCCCCAGCTGGGACTAGGATACACTCATGCAGCTCCCTCCAACATTGTAAAAATCTATTAAGATTTAGCATCACCCTGCACGTTGAATAAACTGAACATGCTTTAAGGGGAGAAAAAAAAGTTTGTGTTGACTCAAGAGTGAAATGCAGATTCAAAACGGGGATATTTATAACACCCTACTCTGAATGCAATTTGATGATGTGACAGTTCAAAAAGGGAAGCAGGCTGTAAGGGTGAGAACAATTAAAACTCAACAACTAACATCAAATATAGCCACGCGGACCTCAAGAGCAGGTCTGCCTAATGACAACCCTCAGCAGCCTGACCTACAAATCTGACAACGTTCTTATCCTTGAATGTTTCAGTGGGGAGCTTGGAGAAATCCCATTCCCCACAGTGCACCAAAAGACCCAATTTTAAGCACAATTAGTGTGTTGCAGCTCTGTATTGTGTTTAACCCAGGCAAGCTCCTTCTCGGCACCTTCACAGCATTTATCGTTCACACTGAAACCTGCCCTGCGCTTTGCGATCTGCTAAGCTGGCACCAGATATATGCACATCATCTCAAGAGACGGCACAATAATAGAAAGCAGAGAAGCAATCTGTCCCTTGCAAGCTACTTCTTTGTAACATCTATTAGCACAGAGGTGATAAGGTCGCACAGGAAATAGCATTAAGATATTAAGACGGAACCGTCAGCACAGCCTTAATATTTTTTTCCTCAACTAATTTGCTTTGTAGCAGGCAAAGACATTTGCAGAAAAAGAGGAAGCATCAGTTTCTTATAAAATAGTATTGACAAGTTCTTAGAATTGGGTTGTTAGAAAACAAAAGGAGAACTGACAATGAAATGCTTCAGAAATATTACAGTGTTTAGTTTTCACCAGGCCAGGAAAAATACCTCTGGGTTATGAAAAAGCATCGTTAAGTTATATTATTATTATCATAAAGGATTAAAATGAGGCTTAATGAATGTTGCGACTGAAGCTTTTTTTGCAGCTGAGTGCACATCCATCGCTACAGGCAAGGACGCGACTAAGGTGACCTTTAGCTAGGAAAGAAAAAAGTTTTTAAGTCTGACAACCAAATGTTACATCCAGCAGAGATGGACGAATCAATCAGCTAGAAATCAGAAATGGATTATATCCATAAGCGGATTTTAAAAAAAAAATTCTCTTCACTTTTCATTAAATTTGTTTTAAGTATAATTCCTGCCAGTTTTTCTTTCTATAAGATCATCAACAAACAATATGTACTCTGATGTATTTATACACAAATACTATAAGTCAGATAAAGATTAGGGACATATTCTTTCATGCATTAATGGCATTCTTTAGCTGATACAGTCCTTAGACAGAAGCACTAGTAAAAATCTAAATTGGTCAAAATCAGACTAAATAAATCAGATTTCAACAAAAACTCAGTGGAAATCAAACGGAAATGTCTGATCAGTGACTCTCTAAAATTCATGATCCATCCATTGCCCTCAGTGAGTTTTCCGTACCTTCAGACCACACCAGTCCTGTTTAAAAAAAAAATCATGGTTGCAGCTAAAAGTTGGTCTAATAATAAGCAAGATAGTTCAGTTTTCTCTTGTACCAAGCTAACCCAGCCCCACCTGTTGCTGCGGGCTGTCACTCAGCTGTGAATAAACTGAGATCATGCTCTTATTTCCATTTGCACACCTTCATAACACAATGCAAAAAATAAAATAAAAAATACTGGAGCTAATTTAAGTGTTCTTAGGGGGATTCAATGTTGATGTCACTGTAGCGCTGAAGAGAATCTGAGGATGATCTTTATATAAATTTGGAAATAAAAATAATAAACAAACACTGGTCAGGATGTTAATATTAAACCTTTCATGCCTCATAAAAAGATTAAACATAGAAACTCTGTACATTTGGGATATAAAAATAGACTCTTCTTTGTACCCCATCTTGTTCCATGATCAAGGTTGCTTTATCATCACATTGGCATCTGGATTCGTTTTAAACAGAAAAAAATGCATCCAAGCATGATGAAAATGACTTTTCATGCAAAGCTATTTAAGGAGATCTTTGGATTAGTAGAGACGCCAAAAAAACAGCCAAAAAGGCATTTTATAGCATCCCTCCAATTTGTGTGCATGTTTTATGTTGAGACAAGAAAAATGAATACATCGTTGTAGTTCTGTGAGATGTTATTCACTCCGCAAAGCTTTGGGAATTTGGGATTTCCAGTCATGTTCCTGTCATAATACACATTTGGCAACCTGTTCCGTCTCCTCATGGATGTGTCACCCTGACAGCACTTTATTAGAGCGCCTTCGATTAAAAACAAGAAGCCTGACAGGCATGCAGATCGCATGCAGTGTGTCTACCCCCGCATCCTCAGCCTGCCTCTGCATCAGCAGCCTCACCTCCAGCGCATCACTGAGCGTGATATTATTTTTTAGAAAGTGCGCAGGAGATTACGCCCCTATCATGGCATCGTGGTGCCATCCAGAACACGGCGGCTCAGTCCGCAAAACAAAACAAAAAAAAAAAAACTCCGTGCATAAACAGCGCCGTCTCCGTCAACGCTCATTTGCACTTGTGCGCCTGTAAAACATCCTCCCAGCCTAAACAGGAGTGAATCTGCGCGTCTGAGGCTGTCAGAGTGATGTTTTCGGTCCAGAACAAACGAGACTGCCCGCCGACAAAACTCAGCCTCCCGTCAGCCCGACGATCGTCCTATTTATTGTGCAGCAGCCTAAAAGTCGGGACAAATCAGGGGTTTAGTTTTTTACCTTGACCCGAGCATCTCCGGGTGGCCATCCCCCTTTGATCGGATGTCGCTCTTTGGTCCGGACAAAATTTTGGAGATTCAAAGTCTCGCAGTTAATCGTGAGATTTTCTCGTTGCAATACTTCTGACGTTTCTCAAAGCTGAAAGTGTGCCGTGGCACCTGGCAACAAGACTTTGTTTCTCTGTGAAAACTTTACATGGCTTTTTATGGTCGCTTTCGTTATAACGGCACGACAGCGGTGGGGTAATGGCTGATCTATATAATAATATAAAAAATATAATTGAACTTTTCAACTTATGAATTAGGTTATATTTTTTCCATCTGACAAATGCCAAGATTTTTCAAACAAAAAGGAAATTAAGTAAAATCAACCACTTAGAATAACCTTTTAAACATTTTCTGTACATTCAATCTTTTATATTAAGGAGGTGACAGCTTAATATGCTTTATAAATTTTCTATATCCCTTTCCCAGAATGATATTAGTACTGCAATAACTTGCAGAAAGATAATTCAACATAAGGATATTTCATCACATATTAGCTGCAGGAGACAAAATGTTAATGAAACAAAAAAAACTGCATTTAAGTAGGTAAGTTTGAGACATTTTATTTTTACTGTTCACTTTATCCTGTTTTGTATTTTAATTTTGTAAAAGAATAACATTTTGATATCCATGAATGGTTGGTTTGTAATGCCATATATGACAGGAAAACCCAGAAAACATCCATCCACCCATCCATTTTCTTTACACCCTTGTCCCTTGGTGGGGCCGAGAGGGTTGCTGGTGCCTATCTCTAGCTAACGTTCAGGGCGAGAGGCGCCAGTCTGTCGCAGGGAAACACAGAGACACACAACCATGCACACACACACTCGCACCTAGGGGCAATTTGGAGAGGCCAATTAACCTGACAGTCATGTTTTTGGAGGAAACTGGAGTACCCGGTTTCCTCCGGGTACCGGGTACTCCGGTATTATGAAACCGGAGTACCCGGAGAAAACCCACGCATGCACAGGGACAACATGCAAACTCCATGCAGAAAGTCTGGGGCTGGGATTCAAACCCAGAACCTTCTTGCTGCAAGGCAACAGCTCTACCAACTGCACCACTGTGCAGCCCCTCCACCCCCCCAGAAAACTTGAATTTGTTCATTTAAATTGTGTTTCAAGTCTTACCTTCCTCTTATTTACACATGAAATGCATACAAACTAAAACTAGCTGAACTAAACTAGCACTTCACATAAATTCAAGGACTTTCTGAGAAAAAAAGAAAAAAGAAATACCTCGTAATGTTGTGTGCTTTTACCTTTTTTCTTCACACACTCCTTCAAGTGGCTTTTGTGGTTCTGGAGCCTAATTCAAAACATCAGATTGCTCCTTACTGGTAAAGGACACAGACAGAGGGGCAGTAACATGGCACCTGGCACCCACAGACAGCCTCTCAGTGAGGGGAACTCAGAGGCGCAAAAAGTGGGTATGCAGGGTATGCAACGCATAGGGGCGCAGCACCAGAGGGGGCGCCAAAACCCCGTCTGGATGGGGCGGCGCGCCGATGATGTTTTCCCGTACACTTTTGCGCGCCTTACGCTCCTTCACCTCGCGCACATAACGAGGTAAATGTAGCGAGTTTTACCCTTCACGTATCGTCGCCTGGGGGCGGGGGGGGGGGGGGGGGGGGGGGGGGGGGGGGGGGGGGCTGAGTGAGCGTCGCTCCTTCCTTCCCTCGGTCGGGGGGAGGGGGGGCGCCGATCTATGTTTTCGCATCCACCTGAATAATGTGTAGTTGCGCCACTGGGGGAACTAATAACAGCACGGCAGTGACAGCAGCCGGAGTGATGTGCAGAGACGTAATTAGGTTAGCGGCTGCATGTGGTGGCTGGTGCTCGACTGTGGCGCCTTTTGGGATCCTGCGAGCTCCTCCTAATGCGAACCTTTAAACAATGCATGTCATTGAGATGCCCCTTATGTTATTATGAAAATTTGTGAGATAGACAAGCAAAGAAATGCTCAAGACACATTCATATATTTAAAACACTTAGATGACTATATTTAATAACAAGATGCACAAGACTGTTAAAATAATTTGTCTTCATTATCTTGATGCATGTACAGTTTTCGAATACACTCCTTAAACAGAGGACAAATGATGCAAAAACGATGACGCGTTAGAACACATGAACTGTACATCTACATCCGTATCAAGTAACACACACTCACTCTGATAACGCTCCTCACATGCACACCCGGATCTCAGTGGTTACTCTACGACTCAGTCGCTGTGTACCGTCCTGCTATCGCTGTCTCATATAGGAACTATAAACATACACTGAAGTGTATCACAGCTTACAGTGAAATATTATGTACATATATTTACTTTTTTAATAAAAATTAAAAAAAGGTACAAAATGTCTGAGAATCATCTTGAAGCAGAGACGTGCAGGTCTTCAGTTCTTTTTGTGGAGAAACTTCATTTTATTTCCTGGGAGGGGAAAAAAGGGTAAAACTAATTAAAATGCATTTTCAAAACTAACATAGTTTCGGAGATCTAAACTGAAACTCTCCACTAATAATATAGATTTAGGAAGTTCAGAGATGCAAAAAATGTTTGTAAGAAAAACAAACTAAGCAAAAGTTTATTTTTAACAAAAGAAACGACTAACAGCATGTAGAGCAGAATCTAAGAAAAAATCAGATATGTTCAAATGATAGCAGCAAGTTTAAAAAGTGAGTAAAGCTTAAGTTTTTAACAGGTTTCATTTCCATACATGCAGATTAGTGGTGGAGCATCACACAAAATGACAGTTCTGTAGGTATTCAGGTTTTAAAGTCGGGCAGGTTTTCAGTACGCTTATATTAAGAAAAAAAAAATCCTTCATTCAGTAGTAAACAAATCGCTTTTTTCAACTTCTGAAATTATTTTGATGTTATCTTCTAAAGCTTCAAAAAGTGGAAAGTAAAATTGGGTTACAATTTACATGAAGCATATAAGTAAGCAACAACAAACAGATACAGCAGATTTTACAGCAATGCAACTATTTGAAAACATTCAATGTTATAGTTGAAACCTTTTATGAATGTAACTCTGTCCATATTTGAGAATAAAACACATTTAAATCACTTTGGAGTTGTTTTTATAACTAACAGCAGAGCTTAGTGATCACTGGGAATCCTCTCTGTTTGGTGTCACTTCTTAAAGTTGCCCAACCGAACATTGCTTTGCGCCCTTTGTTCCACAAATTAACTCTGCATTTGTTCTATTATAAAAAGACGCTGTATTTATTAGGTACATGGGTGTACTGAACAAAAAGGTTTAGTACGCACATGTCCTCTTAATAGATATTTTTGGTATTATTACATATTGCTACACCCCCAATGCAGATGCCTTGGGAACACCTGACATTATATTCCAAATCAAAACATGAAGACAAACATCACATTTGTTATCAATAGGAAATGAGGAAAAATATTATGTTGTTCAAAGAAACAAAACTCTCTGAATATTTTTTTCCCCAATTATACATTTCTTAGTTTGTCTTCAGAAACCGCATGCTTGCTTACTGGTGTGTGTGGTCACAATCTTGTTGAAACACCAATTTTAAGAGCATTTATTCATAACCACAAAGACATTTGACCTCATCACATATTTTTATGAAATTATACTCATATATGATCGCAGGTATACATCACCTAGGCCTGATTCCATTGAGAAACATTGACATATGGTGGCTCATCCGCCATGCTTTGTAGTGTGCTGTGGGTTGAATTCAGCATTTGGGAATTGTTCGACAAACTGTCTATGATATCTTGACCGAAAGAGAACCACCGTGCTTTCATTAGTCCATAAATTCTTGTGCTACTTCTCTCTAGGTAAGTCAATGTGTTCTCTGGTGAATTTTAACATATTTTTCTCATATAGGTTGCTTCTTTCAGGCTCCTGAAATCTGAGACTTGTCTTGTCCAGAACGTCTGAAGCAAAACTCACCAAGGCCTTTGAGGAACTTGTTGACTCCACTCTGCTCTGTGTCTGGTAGCTCTTCCAGATACTGATCCACTCGCTGCTCAAACAGACCTGGCATTTTAACAGCAGAAATTCAAACAAAAAAAAAAAAGTTACGGCTCATCAACACCTTCCAGGAAGCTACAACCTCTTTGTTTGCCAGGAAGAATTCAGTGAAGCGAGAGATGTGTAGGTAAAAACATTCCTCCACAAGAGGGCAGTATCAGTACAATCCTTACTGCAGTCCAGGGACTGCTGGAAGTTCAAGAGAGGAAATCAGAAAAAAAGTGCTCAGCTCCATGAACTTGACAGCAACCCACCTTTAGCCCGTGTTTTCCTCAGCTCCCGGTCCTGAATGAACCCAGCAAACATCTGCGACTCCATGAAGACTCCCAGGAAGCGACGGATGCTCTTGGACGCCACAGACTTGCGAAAAGCCTCTCTTTGGAAAACACGCTCGCCACGTTCGTTCTGAGTGATAAACAGGGAGTAATGTCCCATCGTCTCCAGGAAGAAGCGGATGAAGGCCTCTGACACCAGGCTGTTCAATGAGTTATATTCTACATATATCAGGAAAACACAAAGAAGCATGGTAAGTATTCTGCTTGAACCCAGGAGATGAGTGAAAAGGGAAGATCTAAAGCAACTGGATAGTCTGAGTAGACTCTGAATTTTAAAAAATCTGTTTTTTTAGAGCTAAAGATCTCAGTCCCTAGCAACCCTTAATAGTTAATTGACCAATGAAACTTCGTTGTCTGCCTAAATGGGAGCAAGCGTCTTTGAACTGCAGAGAAAAGTCAACTGACTGTGACTGACATGCAGCAGATGTTACGTAACCTTGCAGAAAGGCATCCCGAAGCTTGTAAAGTTGCGAAACAGTTATGATACCTTCACTGCGACAGGTTTTTTAACTTTTCTGTAGGACATTAAAACACCAACGTAGCGGTCGGCAATGTGATGCTCTGACAAAGCAGATTCATCAGTATTGCTTTCCCCATTTTGCTTTAGCAGTATTTACTAATTCAGACAGAGTGTACTTCAAGTGTTGATTTAATTTGACACAAGTTATAGAAATTGTACATCAGTGTTAAATAGTTGGTCTAAATACTCTGTTATAGGTTTCTCTTTAAAGATTGTGCTTTTAAAAAACTGCATGTAGGCGTGAAAAGGAAATTTTGGTTGATATCACATAAATAAAAACAAATCTGGTTGAGGGAAACATGGAGATTTCAAGAGAAACGATTACTTTAAAATATTCAGTAGCAGCTGTGTACCTGTAATCAACCGAGACACTTGGATTATTGAGAAATCTCCAACAATTGTTGAACCGAGCTTGTAATAAATCCAGAATTGATTACTAAGAATAACTATATACCTGTAGAGTAAAACACAAGCCAGGAGATCTCAGGCTTCAAAGTTTTAACAATTTATGAAGGAAGAAATGTGTGTGTAGCTTGGGACTTTGTCAAAACTAGAGAACTCAATACGAGTTTCATCATCAATGTGTGACATAATCCTAACTTGGCAGCTCATCCTACACACTTCACCTCCACTACCTTCAAAATCCCATCTCTATGTCAAGCCTCTATGACAAACCGCATGAGAAAGACTGAAGAAACAATGTCATCTCCCAGCGAGTTTCCCAGACAGTCAAACTGAGTACAGACCAGCCTGTTGCTCCAATTAACCAGGAGAACATCTGCCTGTTAGATGATGACCTGTCACTTACTCACCTTCATCTGACTCACTGTCAGAGTCCTGGTTGATGATCTCATTCCTTTGCTCAAGCGCTTGCTCCAGAGCTGCTTGAAGTTTTCGTGGCAACAGCGAGGCCTCGTCATCCATCTGTAAACAGTTGAAGTCAGCAGAGATAAACAGAAACGACTGGAACAGACGTCTAAAAGATCTGCTCCAACTGCGAACCGCATGTTTAAAAAGGGCAAAATAAATAACACAATCCTCAGCTCTGGAGTTATTGTTTCTGTGTTGCTTTTGTTCAATACGAGCTGTATGCTACGGCTGATAATTGTCTAGTTTCAGATGGATAATTTTGTTTAACAAACACTACTGATGTAGTGATAAAAGCTAAAAACTAACAAAGTTATTTCACGTTTTACAGGAATTGATGGAGGAAAATCTGAGTGTGATTTAGCAGTACTGTTATCCTCTGGCGCAGCTCCTTCCATGAGTATTCATCACAATTTAACTGTTTCACATTTTGTCTTGTTACATCTACAAACGGTTTGTATTGTTTTTAAAAAAAAAATTTGCTCAATTTCAATATAGATCAACACAAAATAGTTAATAAAAAGAAAAAAAAACAACACACGACTGTGTCAACACATTGTTAGCTTAAGATACTTTGCTTCCAAAGCCATGAGAGCATTTTTCAATTCCCAAGCAATGCTAACTGGATTTAGGTCTGGACTTTGACTGGACCATTCTAACAGATGAATATGCTTTCATCTAAACCATTCTAGTTTTGCACTGACTGTGCTTAGGGCAATAGTCATGGTATAATATGAATCTCCGCTCATCTCAAGTCTTTTGCAGACTCTAAAGTTTGTTTGTTTTTTTTTCCATCTGTGTGGTTTAATCTATGTTCTCATAAACACTAACCAGCTGAAAAACAGCATACCCACAAATGAATGCTGCCACCACCCATTTTGGGGATGGTGTATTTTAAGGTGATGTCTAAGTGTTAGTTTTCCACAAAACATTCAGCATCTCAAGCACCTTCTTTCACATGTTTGCTGTATCTTCTACATACATGGTTTATGGTAAACAGTGAAAGTAACTTTATATTCTTTTCTTTTAGCAATTAATTTCTTCTTGCATCTCTGCCATGGAAGTAAAATTTGTGACATTCATGACTCGGAAGTTATCATTTCAATAGATTAATTGTCCCACCTGAATCGTAAATATCTGAAGCTCCCCCAGAGTTATTATGAGCGGGTGCTTCTCTGAGTCCGTTTTTGGAAAATGATCTGAAAAGTGCCATGTGGTTTGCTGAAAGCCTGGAAAATTTTAGAACCAAACCCTGCTTTAAACTTCCCCACAACTCTATTACTGACCTGCCTGCTGTGTTCCTTGGTTTTCATGAGGCTGTTTATTCACTAACGTTTTCTATCACAGTTTAGAGGCCTTCACAGGACATCAATGTCTGTCCTAATAGTCTATTACACAAAAGGTTTCTCATTTTTACCAATGAAACTGATTGCACTGGATTTGATTTAGGGGTAGTGGAGTAAAGGGGTCTGAGTAAACACATATGAAGAAATTGCCCAAGATATATGTGAAAAACAAGTTGAAAACCTTTTTTCCTTTTTGCTTTTTCTTTCTCTTTATGGTTATCCACTACTTTAGGTTGTTTTATCACAGAAAACCCAATAAAAAAAGTAAAGTCTGTAGTTATAAAGTACTAAAATGTAAATTAATTTCTTGGGATTTACTGCTTTTGCAAGGGACTACATATTGTTTTACATGATGGTGGTTTAAATGCAAATGTATGTGTACAAACCTGTCGGATAAAGCGATCAGTTCCCAGATCAACCATTAAAGCCTGAGTGAAGGAAAGAGGAGCAAATTAGTACAATTTCCATAAAAGGAGCCATCAGATAAGGCTTGGTACAAGCCCAATATATGTTTTCAGTCAACAGCAGGAGCTGAGAATAAGTTTTCTTTTTAGAAAAAATACAGATGCAAGCTACATGCTTATCTCAAACTGGGCTTCTGCTTTTCTTCAAAATATTTATTGGAGCTGAAACCAGAAACTGAAGGAGGGTTTCCCATTCTAGACACCAGCACTTTACTGGCTCCAGTTCCCAACACCACTTAGCGTCTCCTACTGCATTTCTGTGGCTGTGCATGCTAGTTTTGTACCAAATATGAACTTCTGGGTTAGTAATTTTAAGGTTCAGAGCAGAGGCGGGTGTCTGCAAGAGGAATGTCCCCGAATACTTTGAGCTGCTGTTACCCTTCATGCACCATTTAGTCTGCCATTTTCTTGATTAGTGGGTTCATCATTTTGGTTTTTGAGATGTCATCAAATCATTAAAACATTTTCTTCACATCTTGCCAGTGACATGAAGACAATTTAAAAGCTGAACACCAAATTCTAAGCACTTTATTGTTCAAGTCTTTAAAGAAAATCTGAAACTACATCAAAATATTTCTGTCTCAAAAGACATTAGTGTCTGAATAACATATTTCTTTGTCTAGACATACTGTAAATAATAATGTAAGTGAATAAAATAAAAAGATTTCTGAGATAGACTTCAGTCAGAGAAATCAAAAACCCAAGACCAGAACAATAAAGGACATGTAGGTTATATATATTTTATATTAATACAGCAAGAAGGATACAGACAGAGGAAACAGTCAAGACTTCTTCTACTCACTTCTTCTACGGGTAACTCTTTAAGCTTTGGCAATGAGCTGGACAGGAGTCCCACCAGGAAAGGGGTTGGACAGCACACGATGTCCAACATGGACGCTGGCAGCACTGGGATGAAGGTGTGTTGCCAGGAGAAGGGGTAGAGCAGCGCCACCACTGCGTGCATGCAGCTGGACAACGTGCTAATGATGGCAGAAAATTAAAAAATGACACAATGTTACAACTTTCACAGTCAGCACAGTTGCAGGTCCAATTAGGTTAATTGGTCTTAAACAGATATATTTACACAGACATCTGAGAATTTCTTAAATACACATTTTAATATATTAACATTGAGTATTTTTTTTATTGTAAGTTACTGTTTTATTTAAAATAAACAGTTTTTCATAATTTAAAAACAATATAATGGCTTTTAAGAATGACTCACTGAGTACAATCCATTATGGTGTTTTTCTAAATCAAATCAAATTTTTTTTGTATAGCACCTTTTAACAACAGGGCATTTCAAAGTGCTTTACATCCTAAAAACACAAAAGTACAAAATCATAATTAGGTTTTCTAAATGTTGTCACCTACAGTAATTGCTAACTTTAGTCTAAACATTGTTGTACTGTGTTTAAATGATTACTTCATCATTGTTTCCTTCACAACCGTAATGTAATATAAGGCTTTTAGCTCAGTTACGTAGATACTTCAATGCTTGTTTTCTCTTCCTACAACTCATTTCTGATACAACAGACTTAAAAAAAAACAGAGGGCGTTTTTACAAGCTGAAGCAGCTTCTAAAAAAATAAGTCCTTGTGTTTTCCTACTAGTAGTTTAGTTTACACTTCAAACCACAATGACGAAAGCCGGCTCCATTAAAATGCATCTTTGTGATCTTCCTGAGCTCCACTTACAGGGGTGGCATGGCCGTGGCATGTTGCTATAGTTAAGCCAAAGGCTCGCTGACGCAATAAGTAAAAGCAGGAGTTTGGTTTTAACGTCGACAGCTGCGGTACAACACGAAAATCCCAAATAGCGGCCCATCTTTCTCACGATCCGTCGCTTGTTGACAGTGGCTGACCCCTCCTCCTCTGTCTTCCACACAGCCTTCAGTTCATGTGTACAAACAGTGAAAATAAACTGTGGGTCTAATCGTGCACACACACGCGCGCACACACACACGCACTAAATCAGTATGGATCAAGAACAAGACCAAGGATCAAACATGGTATGTGATTGGCTCTATTTAAGGGAATAATTGTGAGAAATATTTTCCACAGTTACTGTCCTCATAGCAGCACACGCCGGTTCACAGTGGTTACTGCTTTTTATTTAAACTCATTAGGTTTAATCCAAGGGAAACTTAGCCGTCCTTAGAGAACATGCAGAAAACAAGGAGCAGAAGCAGAGCTGAGAAAAATAACTCCCTCAGCCTTTCGCACGGTGTTTACTCAGGCTACACGTTTGCCACGGTGGCTTTTCATCTCCTCTTCCCATGAGTCAAATTGCCAAGATTACAACATGTTTTCTTGACAGGCTAAAACAGAATTACTAAGCGAAATCCAAAGTCTACAATAACCGCAGAGATCGGGGACTTTTCTGGCCTCCTTCAGTTCACTCCGCTAACAGAGCATTTGCAGCTTCGCTTTGGCCAGCCTGATTTCCATTTGCCCGGGGAGGGCTTGATAATTTCAAACAGATCCTGTCTCCGGGGTTTGACAAGTTCCAACAGGGAGCGATGGGGCACAGATCTGAGAATAACCTTCGCCACAGGCTACACATGGCCCGGCGCTCCACCGATACCAAAAGGATCCATTACACTCATCCGCCGACCACAAACTCCTGGGAGAAAATGAACTTACAATGAAAACACTCTGCTCCACCAGAGGTTGCCACTCAACTTTGGAAAGAAAGAGGGAAAACCAGAATGAGAAAAGTTATATAAAAATAACAATAATTAAGTGAGTTCCATGCTTCCGACCAGGTAACAGCCAAGTAAATAACCAGAAACATCCGGAGATACAGATTTCAGCAGGGCCAGGAGGAGCAGAGATCTTCTTCCTTTGTAGGCGGTTATCAGTTTTCAACTTGTTCCGAATTGAAAACATAATCTAAAACATCCTAAGAAGTTGTAATTCTGCCTTGGTAAGTCATTAATCCCCATGCTGTACAAACATTTATATTTGCCTCAAATATAACGCATAGTTTAAACTTCCAGGTTATGTAACAATATGCTGCAGGAATTAACAAACCACCCGCCACAACCCACCCCCACACAGTTTTTGTTGAACTTAACCCTGTTGCTCTTTGCGACAGGCATTGTCGCAAAGAGCGACAATGCCTGGAGGGATCTTTTGGATACTTTTTTGGCCTGAGATTCACTAACCACCAAAAGCAAAAGCAAAATTACCAACAAAACTCACCCACAGCCTGAATCCAGGAGGCTGCTCCAGCCTTCGGTTCAGCTGACTCGAATAACCATCGAGTCAACTGAACCGGTTTTAGTTTGGCTTCTCCTAAAATGGGTTTAATTTGGTTCTGGATTTATCAAAGTCTCAAATTCAGCCATTGTTTAAAACAAATTTATAGTGAATGAATGATTAACTTTTTGTTTTGTTGCCGAATTGAAAATATTGAGTTTTTCTTGTGTTCTTCTGTTGTGTTAGCTGATTACATTCAAATGAATACAGACGAATCATAATGAACACTAAGATGTGACCAGTTGCAAGAAAAATAGACGTGTAGTTTAGCAATCCTGACGTCAGTGCACGTCTGCTTTGTGTTAAAGTAGGACAGCTAATCCTGACATATTATCTGTCATGGTTTTGTCAGGCCAGGCAAAATGTTAGTGAGGCTGAAACGGCAGATACTCCAGGAAAGTAAGTAGTCTGTGAATCCCGAAGGAGGAGGAGGAGGCAACATTTCAGTGTTTAAGGAGAAGGGACTTGGATTAATGCACTACGCTTACACTCCAGCTCATGTTTTGAAGGTCTGTACTGTGCAGATCACAGAACGTCTGGAATAAACCGGATCTGCAGAGCTCTGATTAGCATCTGTCCACATTTTTAACTGTGTTAACACGTCATATTAATACCATATATAAATATATGTCAGAGTTGACTACTAGTAGTCTGCTCTACATTAACTCATAGGCATAGTCTGGAGGGTTTTCGGGGACATGAACAAAAAAAACTAAAAAACATTGACTTGAATATTTCTTTGACATATCAATAAGCTTAGCTAAGCAACACACGTGACAATTATAAAGGCCAGTAAAGAACTGACGTGTGATGTTTTAAACAGACAAAACGTTGTTTAACGATCAGCTTCTTTCCATTTTCCATCCAGATGTTTGCTGATAAAAAATGACAGGTTTACAGGCTGTAATATAGCCATATGTTGTGTCGGCTGTGTTATGCGTAGCAAAAACATGACCTGCTGCCTCTGACACTCTGACTCAGTTTGTTCAATGTTACATTAAAATGACAGAAGAGGAAATATATGAAGATTGTTAAAACTTCAGGCCAAGATTGGATTAAAGGTAGCAATCAGCTCAGCGGCCATCATTGTTTGAATAATGCTCTTCACATCCGGAAATTAAAAGAGACATACATTTTTTAGACCTGGTTATATTTCAATATGGCTTCAGGATATATTTGATTTCACCAGAATGTCTGAGATGTTTCATAGCTCACCACTGAATGTTGCCTGAATAACCACATCTGTGTTTATGGTCACCCAATAGTTAAATGTTCATGGAGGGTCTTAGGTAGGGGTCTGAATTTCTGTCAGACAACAGCTGTGCCAAAATGCTCCAAAAAAAAAAAACTTGTCTGTTTCACCTCTTTCCATGCTCAAAATAACATCTGGTAAAGTACATGCAGACAGAGCTGCACATGATGTATTTTTATCCTTTAGCATAATGTTCTCTCTTTGCTCCCTGTCTCCCTGAACAGTTTTCCCTCACTTCCCGTCTGTGAGGACCTACAGCCACCAACTCTCTCATTCTGACAGCAGAAGCCGTTCGACACAAAGAAATTCTCTCCCGAAGGAACACTCCTGGTTTTTCCTCTTCCGATTAAGACCTCAATAGTGCCCGGATTCAGTCAAGTGTATCGGGAAAGTAGTGCGCAGGTGCGTCACAGCGTCCGCTTGTTGTGCGTTTTATCGCTCACAGCAAATTAGACTGATGTGAAAGTCAGCTGGTAAAGCAGAGCACCTGCGGGTGAAGAGGGTGAGATCACTCCAGGACCCACGCTGAACAGGGGGGCCTACATAAAGCCACATTTAGGCTGGAATGAAACAACAGATGTAGGTTAAGCCATCTGCTCCAGCTGCAGCTGCATGCCATGAGGCTGACTGATGGGGAAACCGTGTGACTGCGGCTTTAAGTGATGTGTTTCTAATCAAGTTGGAGTGTAAAAAATTGTACTCCTCCTACGTTCCATTATTAAGAATGAAAAGATTGGGAACTGCTAAGTGCTGTGGTATTTTGCAGAAATCAGTTAACATGTCAGATCAATTGGTTATATAAGTTCATATTTTTAAAATGAAGACATCCATTGCAACTTGTGCACCATCTTTTCTACAGCTGTGTCTTCTTGTCTTATTGTTATGTTTAAGTTGTTTTCTTGCTAGTGTTCGTCACCAGGAGTACATAAACCAGATCATTTAAACATATGTGAAATATGTTTTTTCTGATCAAGTTTCAAAGGATGAGATGAATAAGAATAAATAATCTGAAGCACTGCATAATCAAACGTAAAGATATTATAGTAATGAGAAAAAGAAAAAGCAAAAACTGTATCCTAAGCAAAGTTTTATAATGAGAAACAACTGTCACAGTGATACCCAAGACCTCCGGGAAAGTATTCTGCGGACTTACGATGCAAAAGTGAAACATTTTGAAGGGCGTTCATTTGCAAGTTCACCTCTGAAAGGTTGGAAAAAAAAGATGAAACTTAAGATTCTGAAGTTTTGCAGTAAATCTGATTGAGATGCTGCTGCATTACCTTAAATAGATCATTCACACCTCCCAATAAGACAAAATTTAAATAATCCTGAAAAATCATATGGCCTAAAGTTCTTCCATAGTGATGTGGACCTATAACTAGATATTATGCATAGGGAATAATTACTTCTCACACACATGGTTAGGTTGGCCGTATCTTTAATCGTTTCTTCCTCAGTCAATCCTGGCCAGACTCATCTTCTTTTGCACATACCGTTTTGTGGAACCACCTAACGGGTGGTGCAATCCGGACCTAGCTAGGTATTGTGATTTGATTGATTGGCAGCAGACTTCATTCAATGATTGGCCTGCGGATTTACGTCAACAGCATCCCAACCATCATTTTCAATCTGAGACCACCATAGTTAAGGAGATGCTGAGCAGCAAATCGATAACTATCAAATGTGGTAGAAACACACAAACAACGTCAATTGAACGGGGCAACCAGCAACGCACAAATACACCAAGAGATTTCAGGGAAACTGACTACCCAGTGGTACACATGCAAATTGGCATCATCAGAGTGTCAAGCACAGCTCCTGCATGCACACACGACTCCACCCCCCCCAACTCGCCCACATACCGAGGAACACTCTGCCAATGGAGACACACCCAACTCGGCTAGAACCGAACCAGACATTAACCGTCTAGTGAGACTAGATCTAG
Source organism: Poecilia reticulata (assembly GCF_904066995.2). NCBI lineage: Eukaryota > Metazoa > Chordata > Actinopteri > Cyprinodontiformes > Poeciliidae > Poecilia > Poecilia reticulata. Next base: position 17,749,308 of record NC_088832.1, read on the forward strand.
TAAGATCATAAATGTTTTTTGATAATCTCTTGGCAAGTATTTTTTTCCAAGGCAGTGTAGATGTTAATCCCAGCATTACCAAAGCTCGATGGGAGTTTGGAAGACGTTGTGATGACCTGGGGGGAAATAAGAGAATAAAAAGTAAAGCAAGTTGTGTGGGTTAACTCCAACTATTTTCAGACCGCAATACTGAGCACTAATATAGCTGGCATATATTTCCCAAATATTTTGTAGGTCAGTAAGAGATCATGCTCTGGTATACGTTGCCATAAGAATAAAAACAGGTAAAAATCAGGCTTGACAGGAGCTAAAGTGATGATGATCTGGCAAGAATAAATATAGACAGCAGAAACGATTACTGACACCGGGTGGGTGTGATGAGTGACAAAGCTGGATTACATGTAGGAAAAAGAAGGCGGATCAAACTGAAACAAACCAGGTTATAGAGAAACAGAGCACAGGAACAAACAAGTGGACAACTGGGTATTTTATTATAGACAATAACATTGGCAATCTGTCACACTGTAAAAAGAACAACAACAAAAACACACCCGCTTTAGTGCCTCAGATGCTCAGCAATAACATTGACACTGGTACAGCATAACAATGAGGATGACTTTAATTTATTCTATTTAATTAGATTTTTATATAATGATGGTTGTGATATTTGGAGATTTTTAATCCAAAGGCTTTTAATGCATTTTTCTGACAAAGTTGGAAATTTTATAACAAATTTGTTAGAAATCGATAGCCAAAAACTTCAAAATAAAATCAAGTAAACTTCTACACACAGAATAAAACTCCACCCTTCTGGTGATATCAGTGTCTTGCTCAACTCTTCGAAAACCGTAAACATTTCTAATGTTTACTGTGTGTCAGTCCCACTCAAGTTCACAGGGAAACCGGTTAAGTTGTTCAACATGGTTTTGGCTTTGAATCAGTTCTCCAGAGCACCCTCGAGAAAGTGTTTGTCAGGAACGGAGGGGAAGAAAAGACGAAGACTGAATCCGAACACACAAGTCTACCAGCATGGAGTTTATCCTTCATCACAAAAATGCATCAGTTTAAAAAAAAATGGATTAGAACAAATATATATGCTGAAGTGACATCTGCAGTACACATTTAGTTTGACATTTTTAACATAGCTCCGCCACAGATTGTTTTCCTGCAGAACCCCAAGGAGCTTTTTGTACTCCCTTTTCGTTGCTTCCCTAAACCTCTCAGATTTCACTTAATTCATCTCTGTGTTTCTATGTTAGCAGAGGACTTCCAGGACTTACAACAACAAGATAATACAACAAATACAAAGCCACTGCTACACGTCAGAGCAGCTTCCTGCTTCATGCCGAGATCAATGCAGACACACACATACAAGCTGCTAACTGTTCGCAGCTCCAGCCTGAGGACAGATAAGGAAGTTTGCCACAAAGAGAGAAAAATCTCACCAGGCACCTTGGGGTCAGTCAAGTTGAGCAATTACAGAGTGACAGAGTTGATGATGTGTTTATCTGATTAGGTTTCAAACTTGTTATTACTGGCAACAAGTGGCAGATGAACGCTTTAAGAGAAATTGTGTGTGTGTGCACGCTTTCATGTGAAGGCAACAAAACCTTTATAAAAAAAAATACAAGAGTTGACTGAATGCAGCTATTGCCTAACATGGCTTTCCTCTGCTGTTTTTTGCTTGCATGTGTACTACAAGTAACACGCACCAAGCTCTGCAGCAGAGGTAATTTAAGCATATGTAATGTGACAGAGTTCCAGAGGAGGAAGCTCTGTTATCACCAATGTCATTAAGAGTGCAATGAGGCTCTGTGGCAGCTCTCAAATGATCAGCAGCATGCATGTGCGCATAAATCTTTACCCTGCACGTCTAAGCACAAAGAAGTCACAGCACATATAATAATGTACAAAAAAACAAAGATGTTATCCACATGTTGGGTATAAATGTGATTTATTTTTGTGTGCTTTCATCTCTAGTATGTGTATTTGTGCAAAACTGCCAGGGAACCCTGTCTATCTATGTTTTTCTTAATGATAACAAAGAATGAGTAGCAGGATGAACTCACTTTTCAACTTCTTTTCAGTGGCTGGTGTCGCTCTTGTGACATCAATGCATTCAAAAAACAAAGTTAAAGACGGAGACGCTGAAAAACATACATATGTCTATTTACTTTTCGCTACTGATATGCTTAGTTCTTACAAGGAGGGTAAAATAAAATATTATCTCACTTCCACTGTTGTGTTGTAGACACATCGAACTTTACAAGAAGAAAGATAAGAGCAAGATGTCCCCAGGTCGCCATAAACGATGAGAAAATTGCTGTTATTTCCTTTGACTTTTTAAGTATTAATGTACATAAAGTATTTTGAAAGTAGTTGTTGATTATATAAAGGAATCGGTCTCTGATTTTTTTAAAATCCAATATCAGTCACTTATTGAGTTTTGGGTCTATTTGTTTATGAACAGCCCTCAATCCGACTACAACGTTTCACTTAAGTGGAGAATCTTTGACAAATTGAGAGTTTTCTTTCTCAGCCTTTCCGGTAAGAATTTGCTGTTGTGTATGAGAACATGATCCTGTTTATCACCCAATTCGAACCAAAATTCTGATACAGATTTCAAATTGGATTCTAGGTTATTTTGGTATTTGCAAAAGTTCAAGGTTGACTTGAACTTTTGCAAGATGCCCAGGCAACATTCTTTTGAAATGGCCTTATTGCCCTTCCGACATCAACAAGCAGCAGAAATTGCTTTGTGTATGTTATTGCTGATGTCTTTCCTTCTGGTAAAGACCGGATCATTTTAAGTACATCCTGACATGTTAAAACCTTGAACTGCAAGAAGGTTTCCTTCCCTCCCCCCCCAACAACAACAGCATCTAGTGATTATAAGATATGATGTTCTTTAGTGCTTTGGATATTTGTGTATATTTTTTAAGATAAACAGATATTCTCTAAAGCATCAATGAATTTACATCTAAAATAAAACACGCTATACAATTACATACTTGCAATATAAGCTTAGGATATTTGAGGTCAATTTCAGACAGGCCTAAACAAAAAGGTCACAAACTAACAAAGTTCACCAACAGATCTTAAAACACTGCAGAATGTGTTGACTCTCAACAATGAATCAGGATAATGCATCTTGAGTGAAATTCATGATTCCCCTCCCAGTGACTTCTAGATCCTATCACCTCTTGCGATGAGCAACAAGGATTCATTTTCTCTAGGGACACAGACAGAGAAGTCGCTCGTACGCTGGGAGTGAACGGGGGCATCATAAGTCAAACGGCGACAGCTGAGCCACAGATCACAGAGGGCAGAGTCGTGCACACAGGAAGTGCATTCCTTCCCCTCACAGTCACTGCCCCCACTGATGTTTGTTTAAACTGGGTTCTGATATGTGGAGAGATTACTTCTTGGCTAAATTCTCCACCCTTCGTCTCCAATGCTCTAAAAGTATCCAGCTCCTTTCTGCAGCAACAGGACAGAGTGGGACAGGGAGTCCTTGGGGACTCTTCACATCTTATCAGACCCCACCCTGGATGTACTGCTCTGATGGTGTCCCACTTTCCTGCTGGTATCACAGCTAACCGGACACAGCGCTGCGTCAGATGTCACAGACCAGATTTATGCATTTGACAAACTGAGAGTATAACAGTGTCTGTGCAACAAGTCAAAACCCAAAACTGACAAGGCTTTTTTTGTTTCATTAGAGCCCTGATAATAGAACTATGAGAAAGAAAAAAATCAAGACGTTATGTATATGGTGTCACATGACAATATGTACATTATGTAATACATCGTCTGTATTATGTCTTGACAATGTAATTCAAAGAACATACTCAAACAAGACTGAATAAAAAATAAAATCTTAAATGTTGTGACTACCTGTTAACGGCCAGAAATGTGTCTGTTCTGAATTTGATGTCAGCAGTATACATCAAAATAGTTGAGACACGTCAGAACGACATGAAAAATGTTGGTACGTTAAATCTCTGTTTTTGAGAAAGTTGTTGTTCCCATTGTAGTGGAAACTCACCTGAGTTTATCAGCCACAAAGATGACTCTGCGTTCCAGCAGCAGCGAGGCAAAGACGCGCAACACCTGCCGTACGCTGAGGCACCTGAACAGGCTGTCGAAGTCAACATGCTCCAGTCTAGAGTCATTGGGTCGTCTCAGCTCTATGACCTGAACCCAAAAAAAAATTGCACTCATTAAACTCCAACTTCTTAGCATATTTCCTCTTATGATTAAGATTATGCAATTATCTGATTATGTATTTCTGGACAGGAATTGAACCTGCTTGTTTTTTTGTCATTGATGAAAATTGGTGTTGCTTTGGCAACAGTACTGACCTCATTTCCTGCACCGGGCAGGAAGGTCTTTACTTTGATAATCTTCCCTGGTGCAGGAAAGGGCGACTCCATCAGACTCCTCATGAAGGGATAAACCAGCGCTGCCGAGACTCCTCTGCGTCTTTCCACTTCATCCAGGATCTTAAAGAAGCAAGAAAGAGGACAGCTCCCTTCACAAAACTGACCCATTAACAGCCATTACTCTTATGGACAAATGAGGTCATTTACAGAAAAATACAGTTTTCCACCAATAATAGTTATCGGATAATCATAGTCATTTTATTTTTGTAAAAAAAAAGATAAAAAATAATAAATCTGTTTCCATGGCTACTGTAAAAGAAATTTCCACACAGAGCGGCGTTTGGATCAGAGTTGTCTGCTTTCTGGAAAGCTGATTGGGAAAAACATTCACTGCTCTCATCTGTTACAAAAACTCCCAGAAAAGCTGGATGCCAAAAACCAAAAGAAAGCTCTAAACCATCACATTATTCTTGTCAAAGTTCCTAAAACATAATCACAAGAAGAACTATACAAGCTTTATTCAAGAATTCAAATTGATAAGAATGCATATATGTTTACTGATGTTTACTAACTTTTTGAATTAATAAGGCTGGAAAAGCCAAAGAATGACTGCTGTGAGACAGAAGTGAAGGAAACAACAGTTCTGGGAAATTAGAAAACCAAATGAAGTCTGCAGAGATACGACACAGACAGTCGTTTCCATCATCTGTCAGATTGTTAAACACAGCTGCAACACCACACTGATCAAGGTGGATGTGGATCTGACTGTGTGTGGGAGTGTGTGCATGCAAGACTGAACTTACTGTGGAGAACAAGTCAAAACAACCCAGCCGGCTGATGACACAGTACACCTCTGGAAGACGAGGTCCTTTCCCAGTCGGCTGGAACAACGAGAGAACACGGATCAGACGTAAGGAGATACATCTGCAGATGTTCCTAAAACCGGCTATAAATACACTCACCAGGCCTTCCATCGGTATAACATTACATATTCATCAAGTCGGGGGATTTATAGGACTTTTATTGTAATAAAAAACAGCTGAGTCAAAACCATCAAGAAATAACTAGATCTGACACGCAGTTAAAAAAAAAAATCACAATTTCACAAATTTAGATTGTTGTATTGGCAGCAGCTTGAGATATGAACGCAGTTAACGGTTATAAATTTGTAGCTTTGGTGTTGAGTTTTTATGTAGCAATTGTACAAGTTACCGCCTTTAATCCAGTTTCACCTATAAGGTTGTATATGAAACACAAACAAACAGTTGAAAACCTTTAAGACACACGAGTCAAGAACAACAGCCAATTCATCCTTAAGTATTGACTGGAGAGGACTGTCTTATCTTCTAAATGTTTATTTGAAACCTTTGTTTCAGCTATCAGTGTTGTTTTTATGACACCAGTGTATCAAAAAGATAAGATGCTGGAAAGTGAATCTTGCATCTCCATAAGGCCTGTCAGTGTAATGCGTGCTCTCATGGTAGATGGCTGCATCTGCTTTGGAGTTAATAAAACACAGTGGATCAACAGCGGCTGATGTCATGGTTCCAGTCAGCACCGCAACTTGGATTCTTCCTCGAGCCTCTTCCTCCAGATTCTGGGATCTCGTTTTCTAAATCAGTTACAAAAATTTCTTTAATCTGAAAAGTGAACTTTGGACAGATGTTTTTCTTCAAGACCAGGTAAACCGCTGAGGCTGGCTCAGGTTCCTTAGCTTAACAGAGGAATACCACAGCTGTAACCGATGTTCTGTGTGAGTCTTGAAGCATTTATTGCAGCTTTAGCTGCCATCTTGTGAATTTCCACCAAATTCTTCAATAGGCTTTGAACAATCCCTCTCAGGGCAGCAATTTCTCTGTACCAAATTTGTCCTTCCACTCAATTTTCCATGAATATGCTTGGAAACAATACGTTATGAGCATTCCAGTTCTTCAGAAATTGCCTTTATTGGCTTAGTGCAGTTAGTAGCAATGTAGCCTTGCAACAAGAAGGTCCTGGGTTCGAATTTCAGGCTGATGTCTTTCTGCATGCATGTTCTCTCTGTGCATGTCTGGGTTCTCTTTGTGTACTTCCTCCCACAGTTCAAAAACACTAATTGCTACATTAATTAGTCTCTCAATTTGTCCACAGTGGAAAACTAGACCCTGCCTCTCACCCAATGACTGCTGTTTTGTACCAGCCCCCATTGCTACCCTGAAAGGATAAGTGGGCAAGTAAAGTTATAGGACCGTTGGATGACTTATTGTGGAGGGTAACTATGACTACTGCCTGTAAAGTCAGTAATCTTCATCATGAAAGTGTAGGCCACAATGTAAAGTTTCTGCATCAAGAAGCCTCTCTTTTTTATTTGGAAATATATTATCACCGTTTCTGTGTGACTTCATATAACAAATTAATTCCAAATGTTGAACTGAGTTACTGAGAAAAAAAAATAAACGTGTTCAATGAGATTTGAATTCGGCAAGATGCACCTGAAGATTTTGTTCCATAACTGTATTTCAAAGAAAAGAAAGACGGTCGTTCATTTGAACACTGCCATCTCATTATTTGAGCCACAGTCTGTGATTTGTCCTCCACTGCTACCCAACGAATAAGTGATCAGGCATCCTCCAAGAGGAGCAATTCAATATTTTGGCCTGGGAAATATGACAAGGATTCAGCTAAATTTTAAATTAAGTCTTTATAGAGTGGATTTCAGATCAAGCCGCTGCCTTTAGAGAGCGTCTGCCTGTCTGGTGGTGACCATTACATTTTAAAACACCACAGTCTCTCCGCTAAAGATTTGTTGCCTCTTTGCAGAGATAATGAGATCATTAACGTGATTCTTCAGGCTCCTTCAGAGCCACAGTAAACCTCTCTGTCCACAGACTGAAACACAGCCACAATGAGTAAATTAAACTTTATGAGAGTAATCTGTGTGTATAAAACAAAAAGACATTATACACAGGGTCACAGGAAGAGCTAGGACAGTGCACAGTGATAATATAACACAGGGATGTCTTTAATTTAATCTGCCTCCCAATGTGAGAGTCTTTTATGTGGTTACCTCCCTCCTAAACACAGGTTTATCTATAGGGGACAGTTGATCATATCTGCTGTCCCCTGCATTCTCCCAAACCTTTATGTGGCTTGTAACAACAGAGACCCTCAGTGAGAAAGACACAAATGAACACAGGCACTCTACAAGCGCCAATCCACTTGTCCATATTAGGTATACAATTTGCCTCTCTTGTTTCTCCTCTGCTTTTCCAAACGGATGATTAAATCAACTGTGTGGGGCTTGATTCAAGTCCTTAGGAATGCTCGGCTACTGCCAACTGCTGGACGGATGGCGGGCGGGAAGCAAAGTTACTGAAGGAGCGCAGTTCCCCACTCGGTGCCTTCGTTAAAATCTGCTTCTGTCTGGGTGAATCTTACACCAAATGAGCACATTGAGCACAACTGATTGCAGGGAGCAATTTTTATTAATTTTTTTTTCACTAAGAAATACTATTATGCTGGACATCCAGGGCAAACACTCACAAACAAACATGCTGAAGATGTGAAAAGACGCACAAAAACAAGAATCGGCAAAACAACATCATCTGCGCAGTCACAACATCCCACACAGTCAGGCTCTCTGCCCACAAGCCAAATGGGAGGCTCAGCAAAACACTTCAAAGCGCTTTGCAGCCTCATTACGGGGAGGAAATGCTCCAGAATGACAAAGTGATTTTTCCTGGTTTTTCTTTGTCTTGCCATCTCCTGAGAAAGCCTTGTTAAACTAAATGTCTGAACTTGGGTTTTCATCTATGGTTATTATGTTTTTATTACATATTCCATGCCATTTTAACTATGAGTTATTCAAATGATGTGTAATTTTTTTGTCATAATGCATATAAGGAGAGAGATTTATAAATGTATTTTTTTTATTTTTTTTATTCCCATTTGACAGAAGTGTTCTTTTAAAAAAATGTGGCTTGCATGTTTGTTATTCTCCTGGTAACTCTGCAGAGCCATTTCCTGTGCTGAAGCAAACTCTGATCAGCTGCTACAACAGATACTCCCGCTTTTTCCCCACTGGTCTCAGTCTCTTTAATCTGTTCAGCTGTGCATGTTTTTCATGATTGTACTTCCTGTTACCACAGCAGACAATCAGGCAGCACATGGACATGTCTGCAGGAAAACAACATCACATGTGCAAAGAAAAAGGCCTGTCACAACAAACATGGCTGAATGAGGTGAGGGGTGGGTGGCGAACATGGTGAAGGTGAACCGGAGACGAACAGGAACTTCTTACCAGAAGCCGTCTGCAGTATCCAAACCGCCTGCTGCCGTCCTCCCCGGTTAGCATGAAGGAGAATGTTTCACTGCAACACAAAGAAAAAAAAAACTGAACATCACTACATAGCCACTGACATCTAATCAGAAAGTCACCTATTTCATGACGTATTTGTCTTGCAGGAGCCAGATTTTCTGGTAGTATTTTAAAACTGTCTTACAAAATATTTTTTGGGTTTCCTGACAGTTTTTCTTTAGACTTTGGTTACTTTCTCAGCTGACTGGTTTCAGAAGTGGTTTTGTGGTTTTTCACATGTTCTAGATAAATTAGAAGAAACCTATTAATCCCAGCAATTGGTTGCCTAAAAAAGATATTTTAGCACAAACAAGGTACTTTCTAAAATAGCAGCCAGCTGAAAAATTGCAGTAATACAATAAATAATAAATGCTCAAAGAAGTGGATAGAACTATAAACTTATTAAGACCCACCTCTTTTCCAGAAACAGCAATATAAAAAAATCTTGGTTTCAAAACAACCTAAATATTCTGTATTCTTGCGTTATAGGCATTTTTATTCTATGTCTGCTCACAGATAAAGTGCAGATCAATTCCCACCAGTCGTGTGTGGCTGCAGTATCATGACCCCTTCACCTGCACACCTCTGCATATCTACTAGCTCTGCAAGTTCAGGCAAGTCCCGTTAACTCTCCCACAGCAGCACACACTCATTTCCTATTCCTGATAGAACTAGGCTCCTTGGATGCAAGAAAAACAAAATGAATTGGTATAAAACTTGAGCCTAAAACTGAATGTGTGTAAAAAGTCAAAGCATAAGACATTGGTATTTATTTAGCAGGCGCTAAATGGGGAGTCATTCACTTATTCATTGATTCATTAGGTGGAAAAAGCAACCCTTTGAGGTTTTATTAAAAATGTGTACAGTGAGAAACATGACGAAAAGCAGAATAATATTTAAATATGAATGTGGGCCATCTTCTGCTTTTTGAGCTTTTTGCAGCTTTGGTTGTTAAACAGACAAGTTTTTACAAAAAGTCACCAGGATGTTTTATAACCAAACTCGTGTCAGTTCATACTTTCTACTGGGCATTATCTACCAACAAATGAGCTGAAAGTCATTTATTAAACTGGTTTAATTTAAATTAAGTGATATTAGAGCTTTTTCTTCTAATTATTTACATGTTGACTTTGGAGAAGGAGTTTCAGTTTTTACTAACAGAAAATTTTCTTTAAATTAAAACTTTTATTAAAACTTAAAAACAGTTCTAACACCTATCAGCTATATAAATAGATGCTTCTGAAATGACCTAACAGAGAAGAGTAAATAATGCTTGGAGGATACCTGGTGTACTCCGAGACGGGACTCCAGTCTTTTGCGTCTGGGAAACAGAACTGAGGAATAGCTTTGAGCCTCTGCTCCGCCTCCCTCATCTGCTTGGTCAGCCTCTCCAACTGCAAGGGGAAGCAACAAGAGGATGAAATTATGAAATTACCAGTCGATATTTTACAAAAGGCTACAATAAAACGTGTCATAAAAGTTTAAACCTCTCGACTTTCAAGCCCTCCACCACAGAGTCTGCGTCCCCCCAGGGTTTTATTTTAGTTCTGCTGAACTAAAAAAAACCTTCAGATCTCATTTTCTAATAAAACAATTGCCTGTCACATGAATGAAATCCAGTTATTTTTAACTCAAAGTAGAGTCTCCAGATACCCACAAAGATCTAAATGATCAACAAAGTGGACAGTCACATGAAAAAAATCTATGGAACATTTATTATTATAGCTATTAATATGGCAATTAGTCAGAGAAACCAGAAAACCTTTATGTAATCCAGAGCTGGTATAGTGGCAATAGGAATGATAACAACACAGTGCTTAAATGGCATTTATTACTCGCCTTGATGTAGTTCAGACCAAGTGAACTGTTAAAAAGCATTCTAAAATGACATCTGCCAAAAGTAATATCTCAGTCAAAGCTCTGGAGTGCTTCAACGCAACTTAGAGTTTATACAATTCAGTCAGAAGTTTACATTCACTCATTATCTGCATGAATCTCATGTTGTTTTGGGTTGCTATTGACGTGTTTGAACCACATCACACACGCTAAAACCCCCCCAAATTAGTACAGCCTTAATACCCACAATAACTTCCTGTAAACAGATTTTTATTAAACTTGTGTGACAAAAACAAGGCAACCCAAAGCATTTCCTGAGAGCAGATATAAATAATTTGAATTAAGTAGTTCCAGTAGTCAAGTATCGAAGAGATTTGCATCTACCTCTTTATGACAGGAGCCAACGTAATTAAACTTTCAAATAAGAACTTTGACTATAAAGAAAAATTTCCAATTTTACTTTTTAGACTTTAAAAATAATCACTGATTTTGAAGGGTTTCAAACAATGCGAGCTATTTAACTCCTCACAGTGCAAACAAAAGTTGACTTAAAAGACATAAAATGAGCAAGCCGAGGTCGTCACGCCAGGTGTGCAAGTTTGCCTCAAAGGACCGGTTGCAGATTTCAGAAAGAGCTTTTACCTTGGGGAACTGATAGGAGACCTCAGGGGCGTAGGAGTTCTTTCCAGGTTTCTTTTTCAGAGAAACAACAACAAAGTACTCAAAGAGCTCTCTCTCCTGCCACTCGATGAGCTGCAGCTCCAGCGTACGGTAGCTCGGGGCTCGTCGCAGGATGGACTGCAGCTTCAACAACCTCTGGGTGTGAGCTGAGCAGGGAAAACATTTAGCATGAAATAAATAGGCAATGTTGGGTCTGATTATATGGTTTACCACAACCTAATACCCATAATTCAAGCCTCTTATTGATCATAGATGCAAAATAAGAACTTAATAACTTTAAAGCTGTGGGGAAAAAAAACTCAGAGAAAACAAGATGAAAGTATTGCTCACCTTTGAACCTGTCATCTGAGTCGCTCTCACTCTCACTGTTGTCATCTGGAAACAAACATTAAAGAGAAAATGATTTTTTTTCCTATGGGTCAATGGGGGTACTTTCAGATATGTGTTTTTGTCATGAGAAAAACACACAAATAGAGGAGGAAGAGAGAGAGACGGCTCTCTGTGGGTAGAGGAGACATAAATATTTACCCACTTATCTGGCCTTGGGATAAAAGGGAATAAGGAGCAGCCTTACCTCTGAGAGATGCCGTCTCAAGATTGGACATGGACAGCTTCTTTAGCCTCTTCTTCCCTCGTTTAGTGCAGTAAATGGAGTTGATCCTCTGGACCAGCTGTAAACAGAGACGAGAGGAAATTCTCTGTGAGGAACTTGGAGTTCAGTCTGTTTGTCTTTTGATCCTAAATATAGAGGAAGCAGGCCTGTTCCTGGCCAAAAGTAACAGTCTAAAGCACATTGCATATATTTCAAGCATTGCAGATTATTAATAAGAAATGCCTCAGGGAGGGTTCTTTTAAAAAGCACCCCAAGGGTTGATTTTCATGCAAAAATATCTGACTGGATCAAAGCCCGGTGTCATTACGCCTCTGTTCCAAACAGAGGAATTATAAATGATCCAGAACCGTCCAGACTCTGACTTGGTCCCGACAGAAACCTGATCAGGTTTGTGAGAGCCGGAGCTCTGAAAAGGCCCTTTGCAGCAGCTTGTGTGGGATCTGGCTGTGTGTACCTTGGGGATCCTCCAGTGCCTGCGTGAAGGCAGGGAGTCACTGGTGCCACAGAGGCTGTCATCCAGCAAGCCGCAGGGGGACGATGACATGCCCACCTGGGGGATGAGTAGCATTTCATCGTGGCTGTAGCGTTTGGACAACTGGGACATGCGGTGACTCTTCCTGTCGCTTGGACCGGGGAGGCGGAGAGACTGGCTGCTGGGTTTGGAAGGCAACTGGGCACAAAGAAGAGAAGAGATGCAGTCCGAAGCATTTTACGCAGATGAAGAATTACTGTTGACTTAATGGCTGCCCGATTCTATTATGAGAAATAACAGGAAATGATGTGACCAAGTACACCAACTTCAGCTTCCACCTTTACTTCCTGTATAAGACGCAGGGAAAAAAGAAAACAGAAAGGCTACAAAAATAAAACTTGTCCTTTTCACATCATTAGATTCTAAATGATTATTAGACTTAAACATATTTTTAAAACACTACGGAGTAATAACCAGCCTCTGTTAATCATGTGGTTCCATCAGAAACAACCTCTTTCCATTGCCAATACTCAGCTACTCTTTGTTGGGATAAACTGTGGAAAAACTAATATTGTTCCATAATATCTACTGTTTCTCCAAATTTATTGAAAAGTGAGACACATTTTTTTTCACTTTTCCAAACTGCACAGAAAGCCAATAAACACCTGAAAGTAATTTAGTAATTCAGATAAATGACCTTTTTCTGCTGTTAACCTGCTCAGACTGGAATGTTAAATAGAGGAAGCATATATGTTTAACATTCCAGTCTATTTAGGTGACTCGTTTACATATAAACAAGCCACCTAAACATGGGTTTTTTTCTACTATAAGCCACTGGTTACTTCCAGATGGTCTAAACTCCTAAAGTCTTCCTCTTTTTCTGCTGGGTGTTACAACATATGAAGCCTTTTTCTAAAGGAAAGGTGGTTAACTTTTTCGTTTCATTTCATTTGGGAAGATGAAACCCAATTTCCATTTGTTTGCATAAACAGCAATAATCTGATATCTCCCTAATTACACATAACCACATAAAGAGCACTTTTACAAAGCTTCTTTGATTATGTTCACAGATTTTTGGCAGCAAACTTACAACAGATAAGGGATTTCTGAGGGAAAATAGGACTGGATTTCCTGGAAACAATTGTTACGGAAAACGTTTTTATCAACGTGTATTATGACATTCTTTGCCCAACAGGCAGCTAATTAACTGTTTATTATTAATAAGACGGATGATGGGATTTGACCGTTTGAATTTCACTGGAAATTCAAACGGTCATGAAATGTATCAAACATCCAAGCTGGAAAAATAAGGTAACAAAGAAACATGAGTAGAGCTTTGTGTTTTTGATACAGATTGGATTAATATGAATTACTTAATACTAAATTTCCAAAACAAAGTTTTCAATTTCCTGTTCCTTCAGCTTATATTAGATCTATATACTACATATTATTGTGTATTATAATATCACTATACATTAATAACATACAAGTCATCTACCAAATTATATATCCTTAACCCACTAGACGAGCTGCACAGATGAGATTACTCTTAATATCCATGGATAAACAGAGTTCTTATAAAAGGTAATCATCAGCAGTTTTATACAAAATGACTGATTATAATCAGTCTACAGTCTGTAGATCTGCAGTAACAGATTGTGCCACTGAATATGCCGATTATCAAGGTGACCCAATTAAAGATATTTCCGTTTGCCATGTGGCCTTGCTGAGCGCTGATGAATTTCTCTGTTTATCTTTGGTCACAAACCAGCCTAGGCTTGTCAGTGGCACTTCTGTTTACAGTGAAAGACAAGATTAAAAATTCAGGTCAAGTCTTCTCAGTTATACAACAGCAATTCACAACATCTGTCACAACACGTTTCACTCAGTCAAGAAAATTCAGTTGAGATCAGTCCGGTTCATTTCAATAACGGTCGAATCAAATTCTAATAAAATTCATTCAAATTCAGCAGCAGCAATATGCATCTGAGAAAGAGCAGCTGATTGAATCTGTCATTAAGTTTGCAGCAATTCCTGATCCTCCTTACCAGCACATTGCAGTAGAGAGGAACGAATCCCTTTAACAGGAAGAAACCTCCAGTAGAATTGGGTTTAGCACTAAATTATACACATTTTAAGTTGCACATGTAAGCATACTGATACAATTTGCATTTATTTAAGCAATTTTATCTCTGATGTGAAGGTTTTTTGGTTGTTTATTTTTTTAGTTTTGATCATTTTGCTCACCCTCAAATATTGTTGTATTACATGTCCAGGAGATAATGCTGACAACCGAAGGGCTTACCTGAGGCGGGGAGTTAAGCTTCCTGTCCATAGCGGCCCAAGATCGGCTGTTCTCCGACAGACCAGACTTCCTACTCAAACTCCTCCGCTTCAGGTCAACATCCTCGTATGGATTCTCCTTCTCTGTGGAAACAGAAAGCAAATTCAGCGTCACCTTGTAACTCGTTGTGAAAAGAGGGTAGTGTTCGATCAAAGGCTGATTAGACTGAGGGGTCAGAGCGGGCAGCAAAGATGTCCACCGCATAATCAAGCCCTCCCTATGGACAGTCTGAAAAAGAGGTGAGTCATGGAAGGTAGGTCAAAGGTCATCCCCAGCTGATTCTGGTGAACTCCCTTTTTAAAATAGTTACTGTTGGCAGCAGGCCTTGTAGACCCCCATAGCCTCATTGAAACCCGTGGACATAATGCTGCTGGTGAGTCACAGTCCAGGCATGCAACATGTCTGCAGAGGAAGAGGAGGGTCTACTCCTTAGAGATTTGAGCAATAAAAGTGTTCAGTTAAGACATATTTTAAAGAATAGTTGTATGTCTTTTACAGTCCATGTAAGGCATATTTCAGAAGAACAAACTAAGCAAAGTCGTTTATTCATCTATTTGTTAGTTTTATATAACTCCTTAACACAACGTTATAAAGCATTTCTTAATTACATATTTTAAAAACATATTCTACAGCTGACCACGATTTTATATTTCTCTCATATATTCTACATATATGAGGGAAATATTCATTTCAGGGTTCCTATGATATCTCTATATCAAACTTTTTCTCCGACTCATTGTTAAAATCTAAATTTGTTGTTTTTAATGACATTGGAGTATAAAACATTCATCCAAATAAGGTTTATTATCTGTTATTTGGGGCACAAATCTTACATATAACAACACAAGATTGAAGCCAAAGATTTTGATATTTCAGATAATAGGAAGACCTGTTTGTAAATTCAACAAAAAAGTAAGTTTGGAAAATCAAAACAAACACTTATGATAAAATTGTAAGCTTTTCTTAGCAAACAGCAATCCTCTGCACTAGAGTATAGTCTGAGAAAGAATCACTAAATTTTTAAATATAATACAGCACAATCCTAACTAGAGCAAAAACTGAATATTAATCCTTATTAATAAATCGACACTTATTTTCTCACTATTTGTACTCATCAGGTTGTCAAGCACACAAACCTATTATTTAATCAAAATCAAAAAAGGCTTTAAAAGACAAGTCAAACAGTTTTTAGTATTATCTGAATTTATGTTTCAAAGTCTAAAGCTTTACCTGTGTTTTTATTTCTAATTTAATGCAAACAGAAATTTGTATTTAACTTATTTTGGCAGATGTCATTTTAGAAGTATTTCTGCGTGTTTATTTCTATTACTACATTCAAAACAGGCACTCGTGTTGACCAAACTGCGCTGTTATGCTGTGATCTTAGCTGTGGATGAGACTAGCACAGATGCAGCTACTGTTCTATAGATGTTTCTCAGACAGTAAATTATGTTGGAAAAAAGGAAACGAAAGAGCAATACAGCGCAAGCAGCAGCTTTTACTGATGTCACCTGGCAGAGGACCAACATTAATAAAGAGTGAACTTGTGTAAAGCTGCAGTTCGTTTCTATTCAGACGTGCTCTGAGAATGGCTGTGTTTTTTTTTTTTTTTTTTGGCATTGCCTGAAAAAAAGGTTGTGAGAATGAGAAGAAACCACAGTGAAAAACAAAAGCAGAGCCAGATGGAGTAAAAATGCATGAAGGGAACTTTTATAGGAAAGACAATCAGCACTATCTGTCAGTGGAGTTTGAAAAAACAAGTATCTGTGTGGTAGCCATGACCCAACTTCCTGAGCATATTGATGGAAAACCTAATGAACTCCAACAAAGAGGGAGTGTTTTTTTTTTTTTTAACATCTGGGATTATAAAGACAGCCAGAGTTTCGTTCACTTATCTATTCTTAGGTTAATTATTGAGCCGGCGCTCATACACAGACAGTGTGAACTGCCAACGGCTCCTGGAAGCGTCATGTTGGGTCTCACAGTAAATTAGCTGAGTGCAGTAATCTTCTGTGCATCGTTAACACTGAGGAGGAGAAAAAGAGGGCTCAGTTCGGCCCCACGTTGTGCGGCTGCTCCATTAAACCGGAGCAATACTGTAATGAGAGCCTGCTGGGAAAATGACATGTCTGTATAGCTACTTATATGCAGCAGGGTACTAATCTACTCCTCTGATTACAAACATCTCTCTGACACGCTCCCAGATACGGTATTATGTAGGCAGCGGACACACCTCTGCTGCATGCTGTGATTGTGCATTTCTGTGTACACAATGGACTCTGTGGGCAAGGCGAGGCACAGAACGAACTATACCGACAACGCTGGTATCAGCTTTCACCATGAAGGACATAAAGAGGTGAGCTATGCTACAGTTGCTCTGTTGTAAAGGCAAAGTTGTGGGACTGAAAAACAAGTACAAGTACACTGCAAACTTTTAGGAAAACGTGTGAAGAGATTTCATAAGAGAATGTGCAAAATTGTAGTTATAGTGCCTTGCAAAAGCTCCCCCACCATCCTCAAACTTTTCCACATTTCGTCATGATATGACCAAAATTGTCACAAATTTATAGATGGTCTTCAAATTTTCTGTAATTAAAAATCTGAAACGTGCAGTGGACATTTATAATCAACCCTCGAGTCAACCTTTCACCTTCAAGACTACGCATTTGTCTCTAACAGCTTTCCACATCTAGAAACATACATCTTTGCTCCTTCTGTTAGACAGCTCCAATTCAGTCAGATTTGATAGAGAGCCTCTGTAACCAACAGTTTTAATGGTTTACCACAGAATCTCACATAGACTTTAATCTAAATCATTAAATTGTAGATCTGCCGGTATGTTTAGTGTGAAACTCCACAACAGTCCTGGGTCTTGTGTTTAACTCTGATCAGTTTTCTTTTTCCTGAAGAATAGTATCTTCATAGAATCATACTTTTATCATTTTGGACTCCTCTACGCAAAGAACCTTCTTCTACATATTTGCCGTTCTTTCCACATGACTTTAAAATATGACTTTAAATTAATGTTTCTATGGCATTCTTAAATGATAGCTTTTCACACCTGAGTTCTGCAGCTCCTCTGTACAGCTTCTCTGATTAATGCTCTTCTTGCCCGATATGTCAGTTTAGGTGGAAAACCATGTGAGAGCTGTGTTTTATAATCTAACTCTGCTTCAAATTTTACAACTTTATTTTTGACCTGTCTGCTGCGTTCAATGGTCTTCATGATGTTGCTTTTTATGAATATTCTCTAACAAACCCCTGAGGCCTTCAAAGAACTGAAGAAGCTGCATTTATGCTGACATTAAATTATTTGGTCTATTTATTAATAAGATGAGTCCTAAACACAGAGGTTTCACAGGTTTTATTTTGGTGTGTCAGAGTAAAAAGGGGCTGAATACAATTCATTGTCCTTCCACTTCCCGATCATGTACAACTTCCTGTTGGTCTACATTCTCAACAAAATACATCGAGACATATTGAAAATAAAAATGAAATGGTTCAAAGGGTGCGAATACGTTCCTAATGTACTTCAAATCTTGCTACAAAGAGTTGCAAAATTATAGGTTTGTCAATTCATGGTAAGCTTAAATCATCCCTGACGCAGTCTCCCACATTTGCTTACAAGCGCAAGACCAGACATTTGTATCGAGTCACTGCTGTACAGATTCATGATCCGCTAAGCAACACATCACTCACCACCATTCCATTCATCAGCCACAAAGCACTTGAAAGATAACAATCTGCCCTTCGCTTGTATTAACACAATAGGCTGATACTCCATAGGTAAACATGGAGTTTAACATCAAACAGGTGAAATAACCACAAATGATAGGAAATGATGAAAGCAAGCCAAGCTGTTTGGTGAAGTTCAGAGCATATCTGGGTCAACTGTGGGACTGAAGGGGTATGGAAAGGTTGCTATGGTTTGAACAGTTTCTAAGATGGATTGACCAAAATCAATCTAATAAGCCCTAAAACACCACATATAAACTCAAGCTCATTTTCTCTACTCACTGAAACTCTTTCATAGCGTTGAGGGGGCGGAGTCTATCCCAGAAGTCGATAGGCGAGAGGTTGGGTACAAACCAGGCAGGTCACCAGTTCATCACAAGACCAATACAGAGATACAAAACAACACAGTCACACTTGCACCCAGCTGCAAATACAATCACAAATTAGGCAGAAGAGATGTTCTTTGGATTCCAGAAACAAACGAACCAGAAGAAAACCCTGCCGTTCATGTAGAGAACATGGAAGCTTCACATAGAAAGAACTTAGCCAAGTCTATAGCCAGAGTTCTTCTAAGTGTGAGACAACAGTACCGACTACTGCAGCTATCGTGCAGTAAAGGGTGAACTGTCTAGAGTTTGTTGCTTTGTCATCTTTGTCTAAAGCGGTGTTGTGCTTTCAGTTTTATTGTTGGCTTTTCTGGAATGTTATAATTTTACAAATGCTATACTGTCCTCTATAATGTTGGGTTTACATGTTGGGTGAGCTCCCAAAATGATGCTTTTCTTAAACCATGCTTTCTTTTTCTTTTCTATAAATCCACCATTTCTTTGTTTTGTTTTTTGCTCATTTGTTTTGTTGATTCTTGTTTTTTTTTTCATTTTCATCTTGTCTCACTGTATTTTGTAGTTCAAGGCCACCACAGGGATCACTCTGTGGGACACAATTTTGGTCAAGCACAAAGACTGCCGAGAGAACGTCTCCAAACTGCAAAGTGTAACCCTCGCAGAGCTGGATGAACAATGGGAGCTTTGTTAAGATTCACGAGAAAATCCGTCATGCCCTGACATTCACTCCGGCGCTGCACATCCTCAGTGAGGGAGGAAAAAAAAACAAAGACACTTATGAGCAAGCAATGGACCGTGAAGTAATGATATGCTTGTATATAAAAAAAGTCAACCCTTATTTGGTAATCATTAAGCGTTATAGCATGAACAATATTTCAGGGAAGAGAGCTTTTTTTTTTTTTCTGCGTGTGAAACCCAAGCTACATCATGGGCCTGTGTGTTCACACTGACACACATTTTCGCTGCGTTGATAATGCGCCGGGGGAGTCGGCAGCTGAACTGGGCAGAAGGCCTGGGGTCATTTGCTAGTGGAAAGGAATTTGGCTTTTCAACATGTCCGGTATTTCATACACACATCATCTCTCAGAACAAACTGCTGCATTCTTCAAAGCCCTGCATGCACCCTACCTATGTGGTGTCTCTGTTACTGATTACAGCACCTTAATAAACAAAGTAGTTAGCGCGTGTGAGACAATATGATCATGTTTTTATTGGAATGCCGTAATAATTAGACTATAACTCTGCGCATCACCCATTAATCTTACTCTAAAGGCAGAGTGTTGACAGGCTGAACCTATAATGAGAGCTTTAAACCTGGAATGTCTACAACAGGAAGAGAAAGCAGCAGTTTGTCTCCCAGCCTTATTATATTAGGCATCCTGCGTCAGACTGCAAATTTCACTAAACATCTAATTATTAAACTCACGCAAGAGATTTTTTTTTTCTCAGAAAATATCCACATTTTATTTTGTAGCTCAAGTTTTCCAAAGATATATATTTTAAATGTAAAGTGTATGTTAGTAGCTTTTGTTTGTAATAAGTAAAGAACTTAATTAGTCCACTAATTAATTTTACCATCCTGTGTGGGCCTTGTGTTAAAGTGGCAGCTGACTGTCTAAACCAGTGGTTCTTAACCTTTTTTGAGGTACCGAACCTACCAGTTTCATATGCGCATTCACTGAACCCTTCTGTAGTGATAAATAAAATAGGATTTTTTTCCAAGATCACTAAGTCTTCTTAAAAGGTAGAGTCTCTGAGAACAGTTCTTCAAAATATAGTCAGTGTTTTCAGCAAAGTTGAGCTGACTGTCCAGGAACGACCCAAGGTATTTAAAATTTGCCACAGTTTCAACAGGTTGGTCATCGAGACAAACTGGAACCACTTTAAGGTCTTGTTTAGGTCATTTAATTAGCTCTACATTCTTAAGAGAATGATATAAGAAAATGTATAATTAATAATAAAGACTTTGCGGTATTCTGATTTAGTAATGTAATTATATTAGTTGTGTTACCACCTCCACGCCACTAGAGGCAGTACCAACCCCGAAAAGACGCGACTAAGGAGCAGATTTAGAAGTGCACCGAAAGCTACAGAATTTGGTAAAAACGGTGAGTTTTGCTGAAGTAATTAAAGACACAAGTTCAAATCCTTGCTGAGAGTGGAGCTCCTTCAATCAGTGCTCCTCCGCAGCACTGATTGGCTAAGCAATGTAACGTGATCCCTTGCAGCAAGTGATGGCAAAGCGGGGCACGTCATCACGACTTTACACAAGTGTGTCTTTACCTCCACGGAAGAGGCTCCGCCGAACCCCTGAGACCGACTCATCGAACCCCTGGGGTTTGATCGAACCCAGGTTAAGAACCACTGGTCTAAAAAAACCTCAGTTTGGCGAAACAAGGTTTAGTCCTAATTAAAGAAGAAAGCTAAAGGGACTGATCCAAAAAGAAGATATCTGCTTTCTTACTTTATCTTATTTTAAAAATTGTTCCTGAGAAAAACATAATTAAAGGCAGAGAGAACAGAATCAAAGCATATTTGCCAACAGATCATGTACAAAGCATAGGGAGTGCCCCTCCCTAACATGTTTCTGCACACTGCGAGGTAAAGTATAGATTTATGGCCTGAGCCCAATTCAAACCTGACCTGAAATTCAGGATGGGTCCATTCAAATTCAAAATTATTTGCTTGATGGTCTGGTCCAATTGGGCTGCAGTGGTGCGTTTAATAAGCTTAAACTTTATGAGACTGCACGATATGAAGTTTTACTAATCTACTTATTAAAGTCTAAATAGAGGGGTTGGCAGTGTACCCCGCAGAGGATAGAAACTGCCCACTAAATGCGAATGCAGCTCCACCCTACTCCGCTCCTATCAATCACACATCCCAGATGACTTGCACTTGGCACACCCTGTGGTGACAACAAGCAACAAAATAGAGGTGAAAGATGTTAGACAAAAGCTAAAAATGGGCAAAGTTACACTACTAGCCCAAATTATGGCGAAAAAGCAAAAGCAGCAACATTTTAATTAAAATAACAGGTTGGGTTGACTACGGGCTTGGGCATATAATTAAAGTCCATTTGTTGAGCTGGATCAGGCTAGGACACAATGTCTACAGGTTCAGGTTGGGACGGGCTGGATATTTTAGGCCTGATCTAAACTCTACTTTCATCTGTTGCTTCTTTTTCAAAACTAAGTGCCTGGTGCCAAAACCACCACCCTTAATCAGATAACACCTTTTTAAAAGAACAATTGACAAGGCAAGAGCGGCATGACAGCTGACTGCACGCTACACAAAAATGGGTAGCACTCCAACTAGCTGACCAGCTTAAATTAGTTGGTTAACAAGGACCACACAAGTAGTCTTTTCCTGTGCAATACACTTGTATACACCAAAGCTGCAACTACATGTATTCTGCATTTTTCAAAAATTCTGTCTTCCATCAATTTAATTGCATAGAATACATTTTCTTTCATCTCATACCATATCGGACGATTGCTGTAAGTGAAAAAACAATTGATTTCTGCTTACCTACTATGTCCTCATAGGCATTTTCCTCTAAAGTGCTTTTGGAACTGGGCCGACTCTTGGGGTCTGCAGTCAGCGCTCCGTTCTCTGTGGGGGAGGAAGGATATGAAGACGGCAGGCTGGCAGCATCCTCCGATTCACACAACTCTCTGAGCAGGAGTTAGAGAAGTAAAAACAAACAGACTCATAAGCAAAGCTACAAGTAAGAATGAGTCGTTGAGTGTCATAAAATGACAAAAGCAAATAAAAAACAGAAGAAGAGGAATCCCATGCATCTGAAATACAAAAAACAGTCGAGATGGGGTTGTTTAACTCCTCTAACAGGTGGCTTCATCCCACAGGAACCTTAAAACTAATCACAAAAAAAAAAGAAATGTGCTTCAATCATTAGGAAAGTTCCAGAAAAATAAACATGCAGGTAGCTTACTATCTCTGAGAATAAATCACATGTCAAGACGCTGCAGACATTGACAGCTGGGCTACATTTCAGGGAGAATCTACTGAATCTTCACAACGGGCCATCGACAGCATGTGGTTTTAAGGCCCGTTCTGAAACGGCTGCAACCACAGGAATGTTAAACAGAGTCCATGGGATGAACATTTGAGGATTTCACATAGGAACGATCTGGTGAGGCAACACCCTCACTCAAAAAAACCAAGGAGCCAAAACCACTTAACAGGGAGAAGGCAGGAAACAGACCTGAGCGATTAGACAGACATAAGAACATGAGACGTCCTCACCTGTCCGGGATTCTCACTGGCTTGCTCCCCTCATTCTTGGTGGTTCGTGTGGTGCTTGGTGCAGGAGTGGAGGGTAGGGGTGGAGGAGACTCTGAGGTTCTGTCCGGAGGTAATCCATTAGCTGACAAAACGTCCTTCTGGTCCCGTTTGGCGTCATATTCAAAAGTGCGTTTGGGTTTAGGTAAGGGGTTCACTTGTGTGCCGACAGAGGTCTGTTGACTCTGCGGTTCTGGGCTCTCGGACCGGGTTGAGCTCACGCTAAACCTTTGTCTGAGCCTGGAAAGCTTATCAGAGACCAAAATAGTATCTGGTTCTGTGGCCACAGAGCAGATGCTGCTGCGCTTACTGGCGCATGTGCTGTCCAAGTCATCACCTATCACAAAGGACTTCTGCCTCGCTTTGTCTGGAGCGTAGCAGTTACTGAGATATCGTGGAGGAGGAGGGCTGGGATTCTCCTTCAGGGCTTGTTCTATCTTTTGTATCCTGTTTAGGACCGCTGACGTCTCTTTACGAGCAGACAGGGTACGCACAAACCCTCCAGAAGACTCCGTCTTGCTTTTCCTTTTTTGGAAACGACCCAGACCATCCTTGTCTGAAACTCCCTCGTCATCCTCCGTCCCTGTATAGGAGCATTCAGAAAAAGCAGTGCTCATCCTGCGGACTCCCTTGAAATCAAAAGTTTTCTCACTGCAAGGAGAAGAGAGCAGACTTGGGCAGCCCTCGCTACCGCCAACAAGCTCCCCTCCTCGCTTATCCAGACACAGGCTCATCCTAGGCAGAGACACCCTCCTGCACTCCCATTCTGAGATCTTTTTACGGATTGTGGTGGGGGGGATGCCTGCTCCCGAGTGGGCAAGGGAAAGGGTGCGTTTGTGGCCTTGATTTGAGGAAGGTCCCAGAGAGAAAGTGCTCCAGCTCAGAGGCCTACCATTGAGTTCTTCTCCTGCGGGGACTTCACCTTGATTCTCCTTCTGTTCCTGAACTCCCTGGTCTTCCTGACAGGACTTGGTCGGTAACGGGGGCTTGTAGATTGAGAGCCTGTTGTCCAGGCAGCTGATGCTCTTCAATTTGGAGAGCCGGCCGTGTGGGTCAGTGTCACCTGTGAGAGAGACACCGCTGCACAGGCTAGCCGTTTTGCTGCTCCATCCAGCTCGAAGCAGGAACCTGCCGTCAGTCCTGACGTACTTTGCCTGTTTGGTCTCTCCGTCACTAAGAACAGGCTGCTGGTTCTGCCCTTGGCTGGCAGAAAGTGCTGGGAACGGGGATGTGGACTGGCTCCTAAAACAGGATAGAGAAAGCAGCAAGGGTTAATAGAAAGCAAACACCCATTTTCTCACGACTGGCTACGACCAGTGAATTCTAGGTCAAACACAGAATTAGAATAATAAGATTGGTTCGAGACTGAAAATTCCCGCATCTTAAACAAGCAGTTCTTTGGCACATTTGTAGATTAAAACACAGGAAACTGACATGTTTTATGTTACTGTGCAATTTAATTTCTATGTGTGAATTGCTTGTGTTTCACATGTCACTGAAAAATACAACTTTCATGTGTGAAAAAAGTTAAAGTAATGAGCCGATGGTTGAAACAAATCAGTATGTGGATGTGTCCAAACTTTCTTCAGGTGAATAGGTCAAAAACAATGGTAATCACTTTGGATCAAAGGTAGAAATGCTTTGATTTATAAAATCCTAATATGTCAAAATCCTTTGAATTACAAACAACTTCCACAACTGAAGATCTTGGTGAATATTTTTCTATGACAGTCAATGTCATAAGAAAGTTCACTCAAACGACTTTGTATACAGTCCATGTTTTTCAAAATAACAAGGGTAGAACAGACTTTGATTTATTGAACAGATGGTAAGTGTGCTGCATCTCTATGTAGCACAGTTACAGATTTTAATCAACCAAAAGAGGCAACACAGGGATTGTAAATGTGTCTATTGAACCCTTTAATATGAAGCTGACTGTGGAACAGATGGAACAACTTGTCCAGGATCAAAGCCGGCATGAAAACCTGAAGCCACGTATTCAGAAAAGCCAGAGGAAAGTATTCAGTCTTTGGCAGCATCAGAATAAAACTAAAGGCCAAAGGAAATACACACTTCATTTAATTGACGCTGTGGATTTTTCCAGGTAATTGAAAAATTACTTGAAGAGATCCACAGCAGACCTCACACAGAAGGCATTAAGCGCAATGAAGATTTATGAAAGCCACCTTACCTGCAAAGTCTGACTGCGCCTCTCGGGTTCTCACAGTCTTTTCTGATCCCTGCAGCTACAGTAAGTGATTCTGGACTCTACCAATGTCTCACACAAGTTTTCCCATGCTGTACACCTCCTTTAGGAAGACATGTATCCACACAGTCACAGGACACTCAAACACTCATAGTCTCCCAGAAAGCCTGTGATTATCTGGAAGCTGACTAACAGTTGTGAAAGTGAAGCACCGGGAGATCTGATGTCACCGTCTCGGTTAGAATAACGACTCTTGGGAGGAGGAAGCTGAAGGCTGCTGACTGTGATCCAACAGTGCAGGTTAGGACAGATCTGGCTTTACACCTATCTGCCCTTCCCGTATTTCACTCTCTCTGCTTCAGGCTGGAGAGAAACTCACAGCAGCTCTGTGCCTGCAAGATTGGAGCATGATGGATGAAACTTATCTTACATCCCTTCCAGGGAGCATGAGAATCATTGTCTGCAGATTTCTACAGCCGGTTTTCACTTTGCAAAAGTAAACAATATATTGTCACACAATGCTCAGGTGTTTCTGCAATAGCTGTTATATTAAGTGGACTTCTCCCAGTCCTTAACATATTAAATTTAGGACTTAAGGAAGAAGTACTTAAGTTTGCCATCTTGTTTGGATTCTATATAATCCACAATGACAAACAAGTTAACTTTTTCTGTTTCTTATTTCTATTTTAGATTTAGTGTATACTATCTACCATAGCAGATTACCCATCTAAAACAAACGTATCATCATCTCGCAAGAAAAACTCTTTGCTTAAATGATTATTTTTCAGCTTAATGGTCTCCAGGAGTGGGAAAACAACAATAAATTCAGCTGTTTCACTATATTTAACTCTTTTCTCTGTGGAGTCTGCAGCATCTCCATTGTTGACGAATTCAGGCGCAAATCTCTTTGTTTTCCCACATACAAATTTTTATGGTTTACAGCAAGCTTTGTCATCAAGTAAATAGTTTATTCAAAAAGCTTCAGCAATGTGCAGAGGTTTTAAATCATTCCTTTCTTTAGAATTTTCTTCAAATAAACCAGACTTTGTTCCAGTCCTCAACAATGGAGCCAGTGATCAGTTTTTCATTCTTTCTGAAGGTTTTTTTGGGGGAGGGCAGAGGGCTTTGTCTGCTTAGTCACTCCCGTCTGGTACCATATTTGTAACTAAAAGCCTAAAAATCAATCTACAGCAGGTGAGCACTATGAAAGACATGTCCTGAAGAAATATAAAATATTCTAGCATTGTTGAATCAGGAGAAAAAAGATGTCTTGGATATATGCATGACTTGTATGTATTCATGCAAGACTTGCATGAATACATGTATTCAAGTCATGGGGTTCTGGGTTGACGTTAAGGGGTTTTGGGTTGACGTTAAGGGGTTAAGCTATTTTGATATGTATTTGTTATCTGTTAAATGTATGTGTTAATTTGAAAATTGGAATGTATGTAGTAATGTCTGATCTCTGCATCTACAGGAAAAACAATTGTAAAAAGTAGCAAAAGTTCAAAGAAATGTTTTAAACACCTTTCACTTACACCAAAGAAAAAATAACCTTCATGGGCAATTTAAAAGATTGTAGAAATGTTTCTCTACTTTAAAGCAAAATTACAGATGGTTCACACCTTTTGGGCAGTACTCCTCATACGCTTGTTTCAACTGGAGCGCCCTCAATCTAAAATGCTGATTTAACAGAAGATCTAGAGATAGATTTACACCTGACTTCTTTTCAGATGTTGATTTATTCCGCCATACCATGGCTTTGCTTAG
Organism: Poecilia reticulata; assembly: GCF_904066995.2. Lineage (NCBI taxonomy): Eukaryota > Metazoa > Chordata > Actinopteri > Cyprinodontiformes > Poeciliidae > Poecilia > Poecilia reticulata. The sequence continues at coordinate 17,776,335 of NC_088832.1, forward strand.
TAAGATTTACTTCCAGTGCTGTAAAATAAATGTGGGCTGCCACACGAAGACCTCACAATTAGAAACATTTACAAAGAAATGTGCTGATTTCTTTCCTTTTTCCATATTTTCTTTGGGGTTCCGAGTGAGGTGAATCAGCTTTTGCAGGAATAATAATCCCAGTTTTGTCAGCTTCAGCTGGGTCGGCCACACGTAAAGTACTACCCAAAGAGCTGAACGTCAGTCACAGCCTGGCCCCTGGCTTTAACTCAAGCTTCCAGGGCATGCTAAACCACAAGCCACATCCCGTTGCTAACCAGAACGGGGAGCGCGGACTGCTCACAGAGCCAGCTACTGCTGGGGTTCACAATCCACCAGCTGCTTGTCACTTCTTCATTTGTTTACAACCCGGGATCCGACTCCTGTCTGAGGGCTTTGAAAAGTTCAATCAGAAAGGGAAATGTGTATTTTTTACACCTTATAACAACTTGTTTAGCATGTTTTAACATGAGGTTTGGCACCTCAAACATTTCTCCCTATTACTTTTTTCAGTTGTTCGCCATAAAACACACCTTCAGACCACCAACCTGCACTGGATATGTGCTTTAATTGGAGAGGATCACTGAGTCCACAAAAAGCCGCAGCACAATTTTTGCCTGAAAAATATCCGGGGTTAATTTCATATTTTAGAGGAACATATTGTGAAGCATCTTCCAAGACAAGCAAGTGCTCTCCATCTGTCAAAACATCCAGCTGCAAGGAACGTCTCTGCCATGTTTCAAGCACATGAAATCGTATAATTATGTGTGTAACGTGAGCCCATAAGGATCTGTAAGGCTCTACTGATATATGTACATTTATCACATATCGTACATTGAAAACTATGTATGTACATAGAAAAACAGACTACTACGTTCCTTACGGTCAAAGTCTACTGTAATTCGGTTAAGTACCTGCAGTAAACAACATCTACCACATATTAGAGTTATTTTGAGTTGAGCAAGAACCAAAATCTTTGATAATTAATGGGAATTAATGTAGAAACCACAATGAATTGAAATGTGGTTTAATATATAAATTAAATTAAATTATAGGTAAGAGTTGGTTATTTATTCATTGCAGTAATTTACCAAAAATACTTAGCTACAAGGACAAACTAACTGACAGGAAAAAGGTTAGGTCCATGGGTATAAAATGGTTTGCTTACTGGTAAGAAATGGAAATAAGCTGCAGCTGTATGGCAATGTGAGGGTTAGAAACTGTAGGACAGTGTTTCTCATCCTGATCAGCAGCACTCACATTCCTTCATGCTTTGGATGTGACTCAGCTCCAGCACACCTGATTCAAATAATACCATTACCTCTTCAGATGTCTGTTATAATTACCTTCTCATGTAAATCAGGTGTGTGGCAGAACAGATCAACCTAAAACATGAAGGACTTTGGGACTGAGGAAACAGCTGACAATGAGATCCTGAAATGTTGACAGAGAATGTATGATTAACGTAAAATTACGCAACGCTCAGGTGTTTGCTGGTTTCTGTTTTTATTACATTTAGCCACCTATTGATTTTTAAAACTCACACTTTTATTTTCTCTTTTTTTTTGCACACAATACACAAGATTGTACGGATCAGAAAGGTAGTTAGAAAAGCCTAGAAATAAAATCAGCTCATACCTCTTCAGGTATGAGCTGATTGTAGCAAAAGCATCCGAATACTTTTGAAAAGCCAAAAAGAGATACTGATTAAAATCACTGTGATAGATAACAATTAAGTTTGATTTCTAGGAGGAGGATACAGAAATAATGGCTTGTACTGCAGGTTTATATGTTTGCCTCATAAACAAAATGAAACAGACAAACACAGACATTACAGAAATCAGCATCCGTAAAATACTTAGTTTTCTGGGAAACATTTACCACCACTGAATGAAACTGAGCAGCAATCCACTCAGCAGTGCTGTTAGCTCCAACAACAATCATTCTTGATCAAAATAACCCCCCAAAAAAACCTGTTTTACTAATCCACTGGGTTGGTTTAAATGATTCACGTGTTAATAACAATTGCCTTTAGAGCAGGACACTGTCAGCTCTCAACATGCTAACACAAGCTCAGCACTCACAGTTCAAACATGGATGGGCCCTTGTCCTCAAAACAGGATCACACTTGCAGATGGTTTGATTGACAATCGTTGGTTATTTTTCCCAGGAGTTCAACAATAAAAAAAAAAATAAAGCAAAGAAAATCCAGCACAAACCTGATACCTGATAGAAAGACCTGTTTGAAAATGAATGAGCTGGCAGGCAGAGCGAGATGACTGGAAGTGCGGGTTGACTAACCCGCACCGTCCCAGATGTCACTGACCTGTCGGGGACGTCGCGCGCACATTTACCCCCTCCTGCTCGGGGCACAGCCTTCGAGTTCTTGTTGGCAGTCATGTTTGTCTGCAAACCATCCACTCACCTGCAAGGCAAGAACATGAGACGTTTTATTAGGGCATGTCAGCAAAATCAGACTCGCAAACTCCGTTCAGTTCATTGTCATAGTTGTTGAAGTGTAAATCTAACATAGAGTCAAAGCTAAAAATTAAACGACATCTAATGGACTTTAATCCCTATTTCCATCAACAACAACAACAAAAAACAGGTGATTGAGATTCCTCTGAACCACAGCCATGACTCAGGACCAAACACAGAGTTTCAGCTGTCTGAACAGGTAAAGTCATCATACCTCCCCACACCAAGCAAATTACTTCATATTTTTTCCAACAAACAAAGCTAAACTAACAATGAAACATATTTTTAACAACATTTATCAACACTTAGACAAAGTTGGTGGAAATAATAAGTGGTCAGTATTTTTAAAACATAGAACCACATGGTTAACGTTACCGAAACATTTATTAATTTGACTGTTTTTCAGTTTATGTGTCAGCCACAACATTGAGCGGTCATCCTAACGGTGAAGTGAATATCCTAGCATTCACACGGTTTTTGGTTTCACAATAAACTCAGAGAAACATCGCTAAAAGCTATCTACACATGGCACCGACTGCAACCTGAACAGGACAATGCGTCCTCCAACACTGAAAGATGAAACCGGAGTAAGAAACGAACAAACAAGTAAACTGAAAGGGAAAAAAAAATAGTGAAGATCTCTTCGGCCAAATGATTGTAATCAGATTTTTGTCATTTGATGCACATAGAAAGAGAAAACAAACTGAATGTTTTACACTTTAGGGAAAGGCAAAAAGGTGAGGATGTGAGCATTTTTCTATTCCATATCTCATCTTTTAAGGGGAAACAATGTAATTTTTGAATCAGAGATAGATAGGTGATATACAAAACCCAATTAATAAATAACCGGAAAATACTGCTAACTTATGATCTACTTGGATCTATATAAAAACAACATTTGAGGAACATAAAACTCTATACAGCACAAGAAAAAGCAATAAGCAGTAAATAAGTCTAAAATCCAGCCAATAATTACACAAACAGCAAGAAATAAAGACATTAATCTTAAATAGATTTTCTTCAACCTGTGACCAGTCAGGGTCACAGGTTATACATATATATTACATCTGTAATAAATGGATGGTTGGATAAAATGTCATTGACTCATTGATTCTCACTCTAAGAACTAAAACTGACAGATTTGTTCTACAGGTTAACATCTTATTGTGTTTAAAAAAGATGCAAGAAAATAACTATATATACATCAGCGAAGCACATAAACCATCAGTGCAATGTTTGCTTAGGATGGCAGGTAAAACAAAGGAGGGCATAACTTTGTTGGTGTTTAGTCTTCTCTCATCGACTGTCAGTCAATCGTTTCCCTGCAGCCCAGCATCCTCTCGTTTCATACCAACTGAGGTCCTTAGAACAAATAAACCATAAACAATGTAAAGACGTGTTCCTTGCAGGAAACATTTCCTGGACCTTATCTCTCATCAGACCAAAAGTTACTTAAAGCCTCCCCTCAAACTAAAGGCCAATGCTCCTGAAAACACAACTCGGACCCTTTTACAAGTGGGCTCAAAGCAATTTTTCTGATGCAGAAGGGGGTCAAACAGAGACCTCCGGAGTTCAGAGGTGGAGGATAGGAGGCTGCTTGGCAGCAGGACTTGTTTACAGGAAGTTGTTGTATGAAGGACCGAAGCTGATTCCTGAAGAGACAGATGAGGAGAGAGAATAAGCATTCCTGCTGTCAGCTATTTCCTGTGACTGTGGACTGAGCTGGAAGGGCACAACATGCATCATTTTTTCATTAGGACACAAAGACTGATGTTGTTCTGTGCAGAACATAAACCTCCAGCTCTTCATCTTCTCCAGGAACCACAGCGACTCTGAGCTGAGCGAATTTAAATAAAATACAGCACCAGAATGGGGCAGAGATGGTGTAGATAAACATTGATCACAGAGATGTAGTTGGTGCTGTAGAATTTAACACAAAAAGCTTTTATGTCAAATGTTTTTATCTTTAAAGAAATCTACATATATATATATATATATATATATATATATATATATATATATATATATATATATATATATACTACCAGTTAAGACAACTTTATGCAGAGAATTATGGATGACTTTTGATATAATCCTATAAAACATATGCCATGCTCAAAATCTAGCTTCTGTCTTGAAATAACTCTACCGAATGAAGAGAACACAACTTTTTGAAACATAAAGTTGTTGATCTGAGCCACTTTTACTCATTGATTCATATGGATTCATTTGAAAGTAACTTCTAAATTCACCCTTTTTCAGCTTTTTTTCAACTGAAAAAGGCACAACAAGAGAATTGGGTCACACGGACCCAAGATGGACCCTGCATTGTAAACACCAAGGCGTTAGCCAACTGACTTCCTGAGGGCTGATACCATCTTCCTACACAAAATCACCAGCTGTAAACAAGCACTACTGAGAAACCTCCAGAGTACCTTTAAAGTGCATTCAACCAGATTTAATAAGAGAAAGTTTCTCCTGAGATGTCTGAGCCAAAACTGATCAATGACTGCCTAAAGCTGCATAGAAGGAAATTTATTGCTGAATTCAGCATCATACCCTCAAGCATCTTTTTACTTACTTAGCGTACGAACATATTATCTAGTTCATGTTAGTGCCAAGCCAAGTGTGCCATGTTGGTCTGTAAACTGCAGGTCTTTCTGAAAGAGGGACCTTCCTGTGTTGTTTTTCCTTTTCTTTCTTCAAAAGAACACAACAGGTAGATTGTCCATGTTAGTATTACAACTACATGAGTAGCCGGACTTTCCTGAGACAGGACATGATGCAAAAATAACTTGGTACAAAGTCATCTAACTGCTCTGTGCTTTTATTTAGGCATGGGCTGCTTTCCGGTCAAGATTTTTTAAAAATATTCCTGCCACTTTTCCTGCCAGAGGTTATGTCAGAAAAATTCTTAGAACGAGCAAATCTGTTCAGTTCTACTCTGAGAGAATTTTACTTTGTCCCATTTGCTGAGTCGTATATCATGATGAGATGCCAGATGACTGTATCCTTTTTATTTAAGTGTTTATTCTTATGCAATTGATAACATCATAAAGTAACCTGTAATCGGTTTGGTCAGACATTTTTCACCAATTTCTTCTCTGGTAGAGGAAAAACAGTCAAAACAACAAATCTGCCAAGCAGCTAATACCCTGACTGATAGAGCGCTTTACAGCTGCTCGCAGCTCTGATAATTGAAAATTACAAGCAACAAAGACTGACCCAGAAAGCAGGTAAAAAGTTTTTAAAATATGTGGTTTTGTGTGACTTTATCAAGATGATTTGAGTGTTCACTTCAGATCTGTATATTTTCTCCTATTTACCAAATGGTTGAACTTTAACTACAAATGGGGAGGAACACTTTTGGCTTCTTACTTTGAACTGGCACAATTTCTGGTCTGCAACTACGAAAATAATGCTCCGCCTTTATTAGCAACTTTGATTCTGACGGGCTGCGATTCATTTACTCTATCAAGCACAACACAAAAGCATACAAATGTGCAGCAGGTTCTTTGATGCAGTAAGAAGATTTAAATCCCACAAAAAATGTACAAATTACAACAATTATATCAAACAGCATCTGTCCTTAACTTTAATCTGAATCAAACTGAATAGTACGTAGTTTAAGTTTTTCATTCTAATGTATTTAGTGAACAGGAGGGGAAAAAATGGGATTTTTCTACGATTAAGCTGCAGATTACCCATCAGGGAAGATGAAGGTTTCTCCTGACTGATTCTCATCTTTAACCAATGACTGGTGCATCAAACAGAAATTTCCACTTTTTGTTGTCATCTCATAGTTGTAGCATTAAGACAAAGTTTCCACAGACTTGCTTCTCTGTGGTTTAGTCCTTAAACACAAACATCTGGCCCTTAAAGAAAACTGGGAATCACTAAGTAAAATCCCGATTATGAATCTCTACCTAGTACCTTTAAAAGGAAACAAATGAGGAGCGTCAGGTCACATAGCGGGCAGGTTGGGTATATCATGTAGTCCACAAAGAAGCTAGTAGAAGTTGATATATTGTGACTGTCCATTAAAGCCACATCTTTCCTTTTTCCCTCAGTGACTCCTCTGCCTGTTTAATTTATTTTAAAATAGTTAGCAAAAACAAACACCTACTATTAAATTATTTGACTGTAAAAAAAATGGTACTAAAAAAAGGAAGAAATAAATGAAACAATGACAGTAGCTTTGTATGACTGGAATAAACAGACTCTTTGTGCTGGTTTGTCCTTGAGCAGCAGCAATGGTTAAAAAGTACATGTTTTTTTTTTCTTATCGGTATGTGTGTCAGAGAGACTGTTTGGTTAAATATCTTCTAAAGACAGTCCACATGTCCTTGACCCTGTCACATTTGACAGATCCTCTGATACGCAGTCCTCTTCGCCCACCTCACTTAGGAATGCGCTAATATTTGCTCCATCAATCAGAGCGCGGCTGCACTTGTAATATTAAAGAATGTTTTCAGAAGGCGAGTGAGGGACATACACATGAAGCTGATGCCAAGGGCTTTGCTGTCATTCAGAAAATACACAGGTATGCACAAAATCAGTGTCTGCCTCGCGATTGCCTGTTGACTCTGTATAGCAAATTAAAGTCATCTTTACGTTTTTGCAAAGTCTCATTAACGTTATTCATCAGAGTTTTCCAGTCAGGAGCATTTTGAACTCAAAACATCCAGCAGAGGTGGAAACAATAGCATCCTTATACTGAAGTTTTACTTTTTCCCCAGTATTCTGCTTTTCTGGTTGACCTGCTCATCCATTTCTGCTGATCAGCAACCTGACTTCAAGGTTTTTCAAACCACCGCAAAGCTCACAGGCAGCCAAGAAGGCAACGGGGGAAAGGAAGAGTAAAAATCTCTGTAAATTCTCAACTCTCCAGACGCCAGAACTCACTGGCAGAGGAGCGCACACACACTTATCCGCACCACTGCTTCAGTAACTGCAGAAAGACCAGTTGTGGTGCCAGTTATTAAAATAATCGCTGGCTAAATTAAGTGTTATTAGCACACGAGTGGCATATTGAATTATTTTAATCATTCTTTTTTGAACAAAACTTCAGCCTTTTGGCGTTAAAACACACGGCAGGCTAAATGCAAAGTGTGAAGGTACAATGTTTCCATCTGAAGTGAAAAAGACTGGAGGATTGCTGCTGATATATTCTCACAAATTGTGCCGACAGAGAGTAATTTCAGCAGCTGTTGCAACCGCAATTACACCACCTCATGGTCTGTCATGCTGCCACAAAGTAGCTCAGTTCATTTCCCCTTTTTTCAGGTTAATCACTGCATATTTTCTCTGTGGAAAAGAGAAGGAGGCTTTCAGTGTAACCAAGATATGAGCATGCACAGCTGCAGAGGCAGGCATGCGAAAAACAGAGTTATGTCCCTCTGAGCTGCACCAGGAGGGTTAGAAAAATTTGTCACAGATTTGACCTCTGACACAGGAGTCTGGACTTTGTGCTTTTGTTTACCACTATCTTAAAGTGGGAGTTTAAAAAAAACTACAGAAAAGACTGGGCCACCAAAGAGGCTTTCTCTTGTCTAGAGCTCATGAATTGATACGTAAAGCACATACTGAAACCAGAATAGCCTCAATGTAAGTGTCCATCAGTCACTCATGGCTTAACTAACAGTTAACAAACCATGGCTCTCTGAAGTTTTTTTAATGAACAAATACAATAATGATGTGTTTATAATATATCTGATGGGAATGTTTTTACCATCATGTAAATTAGCGGGTGTAAATGAGCAAAGGATGAAGGAAGAAGAATCTCAAATGTTTGACATTATTTTTCTTTTTTATTATTATTGTTATTATTATTATTATTACTATTAATAATAATATTATTATTTCTACTTGATATTTTCTCTCTTCCTCAAGTTTCTTTTAGTGTCAGCATATTGTGCAACACCAATAGTTGTCATGCTGAAAAATGACGAAAGCGATGTGCAATCACATGAATAGAGTCACGCATGGCTTCTTAAACAAGAACTTTAAGTTGCTATAAGGACTTGTTTTGTATGACATTGTAAAACTATAGTAATTTATCTTTACTGCCAAAGGGAGCTTACATGATTATGCACATGATTTATTTGCCTTATACATATGATATTTCATGTTATTTATGTTCAAACTGAGCATTTAGAGGTCAGGTATGGTGATTTATGATATAAAACCACCAGCAGTTCATTATGACTGAATGTTTTACAGCTTTCTATAAAGAAGCTTTTGTAATTTCAGAGATTGCACTATTTATTATGAGCAACAACAAATTCTGACGAGAGACAAAAAAAACAGCTCTTTGTACTCAGAGCATCAACATGATGGACAATTGCTTGCATCTGAGTAAGATTAACAGAAGCACTCAAATAATTGAGGGAGATCAACTTTTGTAAAGTAATGTTACCATTAATGGTGTAATGTTATTTTATTGAGACATAGTGAACAAGTTTTTTATTATAGCAATAATCCTCACAATATACAGAGCTGGGGGAGATCATAAATTGTCAAAACACTCTGTAGCTGCATTGTTTCCTTCTGCTCACGGCAAACCTACGGTTTCTGAAGCAGCGGCAAAAATGAATGAAAAACAACATGTCGGAGGTTGGAGGAGCCAACATTTAGATTCGTGTCATTTCAGAATCGTAACGCAGTGCGGCAAACTACCCAACACTAGTTAACCTGCCTAACCCAAACTCTTAAAACTAACCTACAGCAGCAGACAGACCTGTTAGTCCAAGTCAGACTATACAATCAGACTGCTCTGTTCTGTCATTTGTGTCTGCAGGGGGAAGAAACGCTGGGAAACAGAATTACAGATGTGAAATTGGCTGTGTGACTTTAAGCCATGTGAGTGAATTGCTCAAGTGAGCACTTATCTAATGTGCAAATAGTACCTTTTTTTTTCCTTACTTTGAAAGGAAGCTTTCTCTGTGTGGCTGACAAAACCAGCTGAATGCAAGGGTAAAGTTTAAAGAGAAACTCTTGTGATTTGTACAAAACCAAAGCAAAATCTGTCAGGACCACTTGTAACAGAAGCACCCAACCTTCTTAATGGCTATGTGGCTGAAAACCCTTCAAGTAATGATGACGGCTCAAGGTTTTTGTTTTGTCTCTATTAGCTCAGCGAATGACGTCAACGGCACCTGGCAGGGATGATGAAAGCTTTTACAGTGAATTATCTGTTGATAGTTCAGACTTACTCCTCCCAAACTGAAGGAGGGATTGGGAAGGAAGTTCCTCCATAGTTTTGTGTTGACAGTCCTGCGACAGGGAAAAGGTCATTGTTTGACCTGCACAATGGAGAGGGGGTTTCAAGAGGAGGAAAAGCAGCCTGAGCCATACGGTTTGCGTTAGAAGATAAGATCATAAGGGTTAAGGCTATCTGTTAGCAAAACTCAAACTCAAGAAGAGACAGGATGCTCAAAATGCTACAAGAATCTCAGAAAGAACTCTTCTCCTTTAAATGTTAACACACATATATATGTAGATGTATATTGGAAAATATATAAATTTAAAAAATGAAGAAACCAGAACTTTAAAACTGTGTCAGATGCAGACATGGGTTGATATGAAAACCTTCAGTAAAACACTGTGGTACAACAAATACCAAGAGAAAACTTTCAAGTGAAAACCTTTTAACTTTGTGTAACCGAGTTTAGATGAGGACCAATTATTCATACTCCTGCTGAAACAATATAACAGGCTGACAAATTTCTTATTCATTGCATATATTTATCCGTACTTTAATTTTAATTGATAAAATCCCTACGTTTAGCAGTAATTGTCTTGTGCAGAACAGTAAAGTGCTTTGCCTTTCTGCTCTTTACAGAGAACCCCAAACATAACAACCATTAATCAGGTTGTCTGTCTGACTAAAGCCTGCAGTCAGCTGCTTAACTTCTATATTCCCAGCTTTTCATTTGTAGTTTCAAAACAGCATGCCTGAATAAGTGTGATGTGTGGCGCTCCATTAGTTTCCACATCGTCACGGTCTCTCTTTTCACACCAGAATACTTCTAAACAGTGAGGGGAAAATAAAGGGGCCTTTTTTCAAACAACTGACTAGCAGGGTGCAGCAATATGTGAGGGAGACGATCTGCTGTGTCACTGTTTTATATAGTCATGGAAAATTTGTGTGAATGAACCTTACATCAAATGAAGAGTATGATGGAAAATTTCAGCAGTTTTAAAACAGTAGCTTACTAAAGCCTTCGTATTTCTTGATACCAAAAACCAGCACACAACTATTCAGGACAGACACAGAGATCGACCTACCTAGTTTTATTCCACAAATGTTTACAAATTATGATATATAAATAAGTTTTAAAAATATTCATTCAAACAGAATTGATGCTCCTTTTTACATGTTTTTACTGACTTCTGACATGTGCTTGTCTCTTAATCATTAAAAGAAACTTCCTGACTCAACGAAAATCATAATTTTGAGCATGACAGATATATTGGGAACTTAAAGAGAATCAGAATCTGAATTTATGTTGTGCCTTCAAGTTATTGTGACAACTCAAATACTGTAAATATATAAATATCCAAATGTTCACAAGGTGCGAATTTGGTCGATTTTACACAATTTCTTCAATTTGTTGTATTTCTCTAAAATAACTAGATCTGACTATCTTGTAAAGAGTCTCGAGATAAAATCTGTTACAGATTTTTAACTAACTTAATTGAATTTACTACAAGAAAGTAGACACGGACCATTTAAAGGTATCAAGGCATACCAGAGTTTTAAACAGTAAGGCTGAAACTACAAAACATTCACAGCATGCTGTTTCTACGTCTGTTTAGTGATTTGTCAGAGAACATGTAGGAGGAACAATCATTTCTTCATCTCTGATATGGAGTAGCACAGGAGCCCCTCCCCTATGTGTTGCTGCACACTGCTGGTCAGCTGACCTAAAGAACGTCATTACACATTTCTCTTGATTGGCAAAGACTAAATTAGTTTTAGTTAGAAACAGTCGCTCTAGTTACTGAAACTACAGGAGAGCTCTCATGTATTTATTGCTGTTTTGAAACAGGTAAAAAAAATGTAAAAAAGTAAAATTCAGCACAATTACTGCATTACAACAAAAAATTAACTTGTTTTGTTTGCTAATATTATAACAGTGATACTGAACATGTTATTTTTGCAGTATGATGAATAATCGTTTCTCTTTTGTTCAAAAATAATGCAATTATGTCATGTCATACCTACAATTATTTTATTTGTATTGATTCCTTTTATTTTATTTTATTTTGTGAAATGCTACAATACCGAAAAACCTGGAATAAGACAGCAGTCCCTCTGAAATCTGCCTGAAAGTGATGTCAACATTCCATCTTATCAAGCAAAGCGAAATGCAAAGCTAAGATTCACATCTTTTGTCAACTTTCTGCTCATTTCCCCCAAAAGTTTGAAGTACAACATGAAAAAGGTTCAGAGGAGTCCGTCTTTTTCCTCTCCTTATCTGCTGCTGCTGCTGCTTTGACGTTTTGGGTGTTTATGCGATAATAGCTCGGTCTAATTACAGCCCACAAAGTAGCAGCTTGTGTCCGCTGGGACATTTTTCTCCATCCTAAGGGTCAACTGAGAGAATAAAGAAGCTTTCTGCTTAGATAGTTCTACTTCAACACATCGATGACCAAATATGGTCACATGGGAACAGCTTTAACGACCCTTACAAAGCTATTTAAAACACCTTCTCTGCAACTCTAAAGTGATTTAAACACTCTTCTTTTACAGTCTTATCCACTGCGATAAACTTCCTGCTGCAGCTCGTCAGTAACGGTTCAAAAAGCATGTGTGTGTGTGTGTGTGTGTGTTGTTTTTTTTTCTTTTCTTTACCTCCGTTTCTCTCCTTACATCCATGACTGCTGGTGACATTTTCAGATTATAATCCCGTTGCGAAGTTTAAATCCCGTTCGTCTGATAGAAACTTTTGGCTGGCTGCTCCGGATACCTGCCCTCCTCAGTAAACTCCGTCTCATGTGTTTCCAACACAAACCGATAAACGCAACGGGGAAAGAAAAAAAAAGAGAAAAGGAAAGGAAAGGAAGAAAAAAAAAACTTCCAGCCTTCCCTCTTTGCTCCCACAGCCTGCTCCAGAAAGCAGAGGCAGGACTTGTTGCTATGGGAACGGGTTGTTTGCCCCCCCAGTTTTCCTGGGATTTATCCCCCACCCCCCGCATGCTCTCCTCCTCCTTCAGACAGGCATTCAGCTCCTCTGCGGCTTGTTTATTGTTCTGCTGAGCTGAGCGGTGCGGATGAATATTCAGGAGTTGAGGGTTGATGATGGGATGAAACATGGGGTTACATTCCGCAGTCATCAGCGCACAAAGGTGTCTTTCAGTACACCAGAGGTGAGAATGTCCACTGTAGCCGTGTCCACGCTCAGGATGAGAGAATGCACCAAACATAATTTATGCTAACTGGCCTGAATTTGGAATTAAATTTCAATCTGTATGTAAAGTTTTTTTTTTGTTTTTGTTTTTTTTTTTGGGGGGGGGGGGGGGTTATGACATTTGTTGGGATATGCAAATGTGACAAAAATGAAAGACTAATCACTAAAAATTCATGTGTAATAATCCCAGCCTTCAGTCATACAGGGTACAATTCATGCCAGAAGTGCCATTTGGTGTCGCTTTTTCTGTACCTCTGTTTCCATTGGGTTGTACTGGGTGTAAATGCTTGGTCAGGCACGTCAAGGCAGCTACATTGACTTTGATTTCTTTGTCTTGGTTACATATACATGGAATATAACCAGACCATCTGGAGAGGGAAGTTCCTCTATCCAGGCTACCGCTGCTTCAGAATGTTCAAATAATAATTAGTTAACATAATTTGAAAATGAGTCAGATTGCCCTACTGTTAGATCCACTCTACACACCCAGCATCCAGGTGAGTAAAGCTGGGTTGGAGCAGACAGAGCATCTGAATAATGTATCATGACATAAAGCACCTGTGTAAATTCTGGAGAAGCGATGCCTATTCGTTGTATAAATGGTGTCTCTAAGTTCCAAACAGCAAAACGTTTTGACTTGACTCCGCCCCCCCCCAAAGAAAAACAATGGCAACCTGGTTTTGTTACAATGTCAGATGTGGGGAAAAACACATCTGTCCTTCACCAAAAGCAGCATGTCTGAGTTTGCCATAGAGCCATTTTGGCAATTTTGCAGTGTTGAGTGTGCCGCTGGTGGAGAGACAGCACGTGCTGATGTCATCTGACGTTCCCTATCCAGCTGATTTTTCTGACTTTAAAGTCGGAAATTTTTACTTTTAAACGCAAATTAAACACAAAATTGCTGTCAGAACTTGGGGATTCTATTCTTCCTTAAGTCTCTAACACCGATCAACGTAATTCAGGATTATATATTTATCAATATCAAATTTCACTCTAATACTTGCCTTTTTTTTGAGTATCAGTTCTGCACATTAAGTGTTTTTTTGTTTTTTAACAATTCCTAAAGGACATTATAGTTGAGCCAAGCATTTGAAATTAAATCATCTAATAAATTTGTGGTTTTGAGTATAGGTCATTCACAAGAGCATTGAATCTCCACTATGTAATTTTTATTTTTTTAAAAACGTGTTTCTTACATATTTGTCAAAACTGTCACTATGTCGTGACTTGTGACACTTTGTTATGAAACAGATAATCTTTCTACAAGCTTAACTTCATTTTTTTTTGTTTTTTACTTATCTTAATGTCTAGTAATGCAAGAGTGCCAAATGTGTTCTAGGAGCAAAACATCTGATTAGCCTTCAAATTGTTGAACTATCTACTTAATCCACATTACTAATAAGATTCTCTTTATACATCGATGCGATGGAAAAACACCCATTTTTTTGTGATTGTGTGTTTCTGATAATCATTAACCATGATGCTTCCCGCGCAAAAGGCTGAACCTCTGAGAGAAATACAACCAGACTGAGCTCAGAGACATTCAACATACAGTCAAATAAAACATTATTACAGTTGTATGAAATAAAAACAATTATAGGTTTAACTACAGCATTAACATAGTTCTTACAAGATAAAGTTATCTCCCTTTGGAACCTTGTAAAAGTTATTAATTTTTCTCTCTGTGCCACTTTGTGTGCTTCTCCAGATAAGATCTCTCTGCATCATGTACAAACTGTGCCATTAATCTAAAAGGTTCGCAAATTTGTTTTACTGCTGTCATTTAAAGTTTAAAACTGTCTATATGCTCGTCTTACTTACATTTCTTGCTACAATGATTGTTTCTTTGATGGTCAATGATCCAGACCAGAGACATCAAAAGATCAAGCTTTTGTGTTTTTTTGACAATACTCTACTTTGCAATTGTTTTATATTTTCAGTTCATCAGATTTACCAAAGAATATTACCAATCTAAATATTGTTTTCTAGATAAAGGTCAAATACCGTCATCATCTCACCAAATATGGCAAAATGTCACAGGTATATAACTCCATGGCTACAAATACATTTTACTTCACGCGATTTTTTTCTTGTATAAGTCTGTTTTTACAAATGTAAAATGCTAAAACAAAATTTCTAGTTTACATCCTTTGAAACATTTGACGAATAAGCACGGTGTCCAAGAACTTTTCTCTCAGTCCTCAGTATATTAACGACAAAGGAAACAGGTGTGTCTGAGCGCCTGCGCTTTACGTCCACTGCAGTGTCCCACAGTGCAGCTGCACTGGGCCCCAGAGGGCCCCTCGGAGTGTGTGCACACGTGCAAACAAAGGCTCAAATCTGCCAGTCATCTTAATACAGGGAGCTTAAATACTTAATTCAGATGCAGCATTGAAGCATTTCCCTTCAAGTCAATGTAAATAATAAGACTGCTGTTTTATTATTTGCTGTAAATTTGCACTCTTTTGAGATGAGCCAAATGTCTGAAATGGTGTAAAGTTGAATAATACACTTTTTTTTTTTACAAGGAATTTAACTGTTATCCACCAAACTCTCTCTCTCTCTACCCAGTGAATAAAACCACATAAATCTAAATAATAAAATGCTCATATATTTTTCAAAGCTTTAAATCAAAACATACGAGGCAACACAAGAAAGCCGCATGAATTTCAAAAATCCTTAGTCTGCTGCTCAGTGATTAAAATGGTCTGAATCTTTCAAAGCATTTGGACCAAAACAAGATATTTCTGCAAAGTATATCGGCATTCACTGAGATCCCTTTAATTAATGAGATCCTGTTTTCATTTTGACTCAGATTTTTATTTTTTATTTTTTAATGAATGAAGCTTTTTCATTTTTGTTTCAACCACAGCGAAAGACTGACAGCCTGTCCACTATCAAAAATACTATCAAAAAGCAAAAACAACCATAATGTGAAGCTTCGGTCTTTTGGGCAAAGGCAGGAGTGTCTTGTCATCCTACAAGCCTGCAAAGATAGAGGAAGTCACAAAAACACAGACATTCGTGGCGGTGGTGATGGGGTTTGTTACGTCGAGTCAGCAGGAAGCATTTCTCAGAGACCCCATCAAAACCTTTCAAGGTCTCGTAAAGCCCTTCTTTCCTGAAAACACTTCAAATCTCACCGTCTGAGCACAAAAGGCTGAGCGACTGGCTTCTATTTGTGGGTATGTTTTACCAGTACTCGGCTTCATTGTTACATTGATCGCCGAGCCATCTGGACTTCTCATTAAAAACCACATCCTCGACTTCCATTATACTGGAGCATCAAAGCCTGAACTTACACTCATAAGTGAAATTCTTTCACCGAGCATCCAAAAACAACATATTGTTTTTTCTACCCAACGGGAATCATCAAAGTACTCTTAAACGTGTTATGGCATTCGCTGTTTAACACACAGGCATGTCTGGTGCAGCTTCGGATTGGTTTGCTTCCTCTTTATTTTTTAGAAGTATTCCGATGCAAAATAAAACTTTAAAACATGTTTGGTTACAGTTCGATTTGAAGTTCTAGATGTTTATTTTAGCTTTCCCCCACCCCACTATATCATTGTTTAGGATTGTTTGGTGATGTCACGTATCACTGCTATGCTGCTGACATTCAGCTTCTCATTGCTTTTAAAATGTCAACGTGCTGCAAATGTGTCAGTGTTAAAGAACTGAGCAGACATTTAATGTTAATTTATCATTTTTACAACATAGAGAAAGGGATTTTTGTTGCTATTTTTATCAGTAGAGGATTATTGCTGCTGAGCTCTGTTACATCCAGTGTTGTGATTTCCACTCACTTAGATGTAATTCTTTGCCTACTTGCCTTATTTAAACTCCGACTTGCTTGCAGAATAATGTTCTGGTTTGGACATTTACAGTATCTCTGATCTTCTGCTACTATATGCCATGACTGGGATCCCGAGGATAACTGGTCAGTTAAGACTAGAAATGAAACATGACTGAGCCTCGGCATTTGCAGCCCAAATGCTCTGAAACTCTGGAATATCCAAACTTATTCAGGAAGTAGCAAAAATGCTATGGGTATTGAAGTAGTACTGTTGATTTGATTTCACTTTTTTTAATAGTTTATCTTAGTTTTTCTTGCTAGGGTAATGAAAACATAAAATGTTACAGAAAATGTTACATATTCATGAGTGTTTTGCAACCAACAAAATTCATCCCTGATATTTTAGCTTCTGGACAAGTTTAAAGAAGCCAAAGTCCATTTTATTCCCCAATAATATCATTCATGATTCAGTTCCGTTTCTTTTGCCATCTAAGCTCAGTAACACATGTCAGAAACAGGTCCGAGGCAGCTCTTTGACTTCATGATTAAGTTGACATATTTTGTCAACGCTGAGAGAGAGAAGACGCAACTTGTGGATTGAAGACATCTCCTCCTCTTTAAAACTACAGCTATCAGCTGGAAGTGCCTTATGCAGAGCAGCTGCCTCCACAAGAAGGCAACCAGCTGTTTTCTTTTTATATTCTGACTGAATGCACTGCAGGAAAAGTGCTGCCATTTCTGCTTTGTGCTTGTTCAGAGACAATAATGTGGGCTGTTTTGATTATTAACAGACCTCATTTGGCACTTGATGGCCTACAGTGGAATCTGCTTTCAGGGTTATCCATCTAGCCATCTGTCACCACTTGGCACATGCTAATTTAAAATAAAACTCACCCACACATTCGTCCTAGTGCGCAAGCATAGACAGGGACAGATATCTGCTTTAGATGCAGCTGGATTTATATCCATTTATTCTGCTTCAAAATGTTCGGCTTCAGTACCAGTTAATAAATCAGAGGGAAAAACATACACGTCAAAGAAAATAATGAAATAAGATATTGGTAGTAAAACTCTTAAAAGAGCACTTTTTTAAAAGCTGCTTGATTAAGCATGCATTAGTCTGACTGACAAATAATAATGTGTTTCTATTTTTATTTTTATTTTTTAATTCTCTGACTAGCTGGAGTTCCTACCTTGTATACAAAGACCTGCATTTAGCATTTGGCATGTTTCTCAATATCTCCCAGACGTCACAACACCAATCCGGAAATGATTGAAAACAACCTTATAGATTAATGCACATAATGAATAAATGTGTTTCCTCCAGACCTGACAAAACAGGAGTCTTTCTTGCATATTTAATTGAATCTTAACCCTTGTGCGTGCGAGAACCGAGGCAAACGTAGAAGACTGTGGAAAATGATACAAGTTTTACGTGAGTGGGGTCGGTTGGACCCTATTTCTGGACACAAGGGTTAAGACAATAGCATGGTTTGAACTTACTGTGAGGACAATGTACTGGGGTGATGTAAATCAGTGTGTGTGTGTGTGTGGGGGGGGCTGTATAAGTTACAGTTTCCAAACTGACTCACAGGGGGGGGGGTGGGGGAATCGATCTGTGGTTTGTTGTGGCATGAAGTCAAACTAAACACAAACGAGAGCAGAGCAGAGGCCATCGATTACTGCCTGTTTCGCATTCAAAGCCCTTGACTGCCCCCTGTAGGTTGAACGTGACAATTGCATGACAAAAGCTTAGAAACTATTTTTCCAACAAAAACCATCATCAACAAGAGGAGAACAGACAGCACCGACCAAAGTCAGTAACTGTGACTTCGGTCATAGTTTAAGGTGATAAAAGGTATATAATCACGGTCAAAAGATATACGGTTATTTTGTGTGTCTTTTTTTTTATAAACAACAAAACTTTAGTAAACTTTCTTAAGAATAGATGATTCCGTTAGATTTCTCCCTAAGCAGCCTTTATGGAACAAACAAAAAAAGACACGTACCCGTGTTTCTGTGTTGTTGCGATGTTTGCCTAATAATCCATTCTTCATCAAAGGTGTGTGGCTTTCTGTCTTCTTGCAGCTTGAAAACTGATTTGCTTTTGTGTTTTTTTTTTCTGCTGGAAAAACGACCTTCTCCGTCTATAACTGCATCCAATGAGTGAGAGGAGGGGGAAAACAGGGAAAAGCGGACTGCACAGGAAACGATGACGCAGCTGGATGGAAATCACTTTTTTAAAAATGAAAAGAAGATGGTTGCAGTTTTCTCAGAGATCAAAACTCTCCAATCACGGACTTTTCGTTTACGTGTCTGGGAGATTTTGAGTCCACACACACACACACACACACACACACACACACACACACACACACACACACACACACACACACACACACACACACACACATAATTTTTGTTCAGCTGTGCCAGAACTTAAAATGGTAGAATATAGGAAAAACAGAATGGGATAAAAAGCAGAATCAATCATATATAAAAGTAAAACGAGATAAAGATGTTTTTTGTTTACATGTGTTGGGATTTGTTTTTCACTCAAACTAGATTCAGAGCACAAAAGACACTAAGTGAGTTTTCTTTAAACCACAAAAGTGGCCAAACCCTTTAGTCAGCAAAAGTAGTTGTGTTTTGTAAATGTGGCAGCTTATTTTATTTTTATTTTTTCTAATTACTACGAGAGAGCCAGGTGTGCTTAATTTTGTTTTCTTTTTACATGTGTGCATTAATTACTTCTAACAAGTGTGTACCCATCATTACTTTGCATTCTGATGGCTTCCCTTGTTGGAAAATTGCACCTGAAAACTTTGCACCTGAGGGAACCTGAGGGAACAGTTTTCA
Organism: Poecilia reticulata; assembly: GCF_904066995.2. Classification (NCBI taxonomy): domain Eukaryota; kingdom Metazoa; phylum Chordata; class Actinopteri; order Cyprinodontiformes; family Poeciliidae; genus Poecilia; species Poecilia reticulata. The sequence goes on from NC_088832.1 coordinate 17,795,901, forward strand.
GAGGTATTAGGTCCTCTTGTGGGGAAGATTGGGGACCAAAACCATCCCCTACTGAGAAGTTTGCCACCAGTGCAGAACTTGCTTCATGAAAGCATCAGGTGGGGATGAGTGTGTCAGTCCCAACATTTAAGTGGAAAACATTTTTGACAACAACCTTAGGGTAAGACAGGCAGCGAAGAATTCGTTTTTATTCAAGAGTAACTCAAGTGGGGTCATAATCCTGCGAGAAGTGCAAGAATGAACAGCAGAAGAGTTGTGTAACGGCACTTCCTCTGATGAGTCCTTTCAGATCTGAGGGACATCTGGAAAATCATTTGTCTTGGAGAAACATAGAGAGCTACCTTTGTTGTGCCGGTTTTAAAGCATCCTGATAAAATCCACGAGTGTTGTTCTGTCCAAGAACCCTGCCATTAATAAAGATTGGGATCAATCTGTCCTTGAAGAGCAATCATCCAGACACAGCTAGATAATCTGTGTTCTTTCCGGCATGATGGAGCGCATTGTCAAAACAAAACTGATTGCAAAGTGGGTCAAAGATCAGAACACTGAAATCTTGGACCCATGGCAAGAAAATTCCCAGATTTTAAAAAACTTAGCCTGTGTTCAGTTCTCAGAAAGTCGGATAAGAAAAATCTAAGCGCTAGACAAGAACGTATCACCGTAAGTCAGGATGTGATAAGACATCAGGATCTAAAATAGCAAAATAAAGCTTTAAGAAAATTGCCAAACTGAATAATTATGAAAAGATATTTTAAAAAATCTTGACACCAAATTTTTGTGCAACATTTGTGTTGCCTATAAAACAACATTCAGTATGGTTTAGTTGAATAATTCGTTCGGACCCCTTAATATGCTGCCTAATGTTTTTCTTGACAAATTATGAGTAATTGCTGTTTAAGCCCAAACTCCAGCTTTGGTCAAGATCTGAACAAAAAACAGTCTTTACCTTTATGTTGGAGCTGGAAAGCTGTTATAAATGCTGTGGAACAGGATTAAACTTTCCAACACATATCTAAATTGTAATGTAATGTACTTTAATTTGTATAGTATATTTTATAGTGGTAAAAAAAAAACTCACATAAAATTTTAAACAATGTAATCAATTAAATAAGAAGTCAATCACTGGATGTCCTTGAGGTGTGTTATTTAATGAGTTTTATTTACAATATACCCAAGTGAAATTTTCCTTTTTTAAATTATAGAATTGAGGGTTTAAAATTTAATTTAAAATTTTAACACGAGTAGATGAGTTCTTCATTAGATAAATTATTCTCTTTAAATACATATTTAATTGATTTAATTGGCATAGGCAGCACACGTTAGCTAATATTTAGAGACAGGGCTACTTTTCATATATTCCTGAACAAATGTTTAAATAAAAGCAGAGCATAAGCTTATTAAGCCACAGAAAGAAAACTATTGTGAAGCAAAATCTTGTTCTGAAATAATCCGTTTTCATTTTGCATAATCAAATGTTGACAAAGAGATGAAAGACTGCAGAAATCTGAGGCATGAAAATGTTTTTCATCAGCTTAAAGGTGTTAGAAATCATTGTTGTTCTAGGATAAGCATTTTTCAGCTCTGTATCCATGGTAGCCACACTAAAACCTATCTGTAGATTAAACAATATCACACAGAATAGTAGATAAAAACCAAGAAAAACAAGCCAGATATTTAACATAAATTTATTTTAAAGTCAAAGGTTACACATAAACAATAGTTAAGAACACTTCCGTGGGTCGCCCTCCGTCCGGTGCTTGTATATCCACTTTTAGGACCATCTCCGCCACCCAAACTTTATACAAAATGAACTTCATAGGTCTGAGTGCAACTCCACCCTGCCGCATCCACACAGCCTCTGACAACAAGGATTTCATTAGGGATCAGAAGCTAAACCAATCACAAAGTATATCAAAGCCTATTCAGTAAATACATTACACAAAGACGGCACGGACTTCATGAGGGCCAGAATCAGTAACACAGCTATGTTAACGATAATGTCACTATCGAATTCTGCAGAGTTCAATTACACCAAGTCCAAATATTAGATTTCATGTATGCAAGAAACATTTCACCATTTGTAAGACATTAAACTGGTAGGACAAACGGATAGAGAAATACTTATAAAAAAGAGCCATTACAAAACATGCTTTCCCAAAGAAGGTTGAAAACTCAGATACGCCACACTCGTTCAGTTCCTCTGCAATGAGATGAGTTGTTTTATGTCGTGTTAAAGTTCTATGGTGCAAATACTGACCACTGATTGATCCAGTTGTTGACATTGAGCTTGTAAACCTGAATGAGGAGTGTTGGAGTGCTTGAGACAGACAACTCCAACTTGAATTTGAGTCGCAGAGTAATTTATTTATTCTTGTTCGTTTGAGCATGTGCAAAATCAAAAGCCATTGTAATTTTTCTATAGACTAAACAACAGCTCCCGGTGACCTCTGCTTCAAAGATCCACATTTCTGTACCATGTTCACGTCAAAACCAAAGCCATAAATAAGAGTACAGCCAAATTAATCTGGGGTCTCTTTCACAGTGTGTTTTTTTTTTCTTCAGACTGTTTGTCCTGTTTCACCTCCACCAACAGCTCAGAAAGCCGTTTAACTGAGAACAACATGGCGGTCGAACACAGACTTCCTCTGTTCCTGGACTTGCCTCCGCCAGCGCTGCTGGGCGTGCTCCACTTTGTTTAGCATATTGGATCGGGAGTGTGAATGGGACAGGACATTGTGAGCATTGGCAAAAGGTTGCTGGTCCTGAAAATGTGAAAAAACAGGTCGGTTAGGAGTCAAACAAAAAGAAAACGAGACTGTTCTTAAAAAAAAAGAACAGAAGAAAAAAAAGCTTGCAAGGCAAGAAAGAAAAATGCATGTTGGATAAGAGTCTGGCAGCATCTTAGAACCAAGAGTTGAGTAAACTTCACAAGTTTAATCTTTCCTATGTATTGAATTTCACAACAGTCCTACTTTAGTCCTGTTTGTTAGTAATTTGGTTGTTCTTTTTCGCTTCCTGCTTGTTGCAGTGAAGGAAAAGAGCGCTGTGTAGTAAATGTTAGTTCAGAGGGGGAAAAAACTGTTAACCCAAACATTTAGATAAACTTCACAAGAGTTTTGTTGTTAAAAAAAAGTTGCATCGAGCTCAGTACTTAGAACTGACACAAATGTGTGCCCAACTCATGTTTTATGAAAATGTTAACATTTTGTTAAAAGCACTCTCATATAAAACGTCTTGTGTGAACTTTGTCAAATCACGGCATGATCAAAAAGCAGCTGTAGCTCCACCTCTACCCTCAGGGAAAGGCAGCGACATATTTCCTCTGTTAATATCTAAACATTCAGTCAGACCAAAGGAGGCCAAACTGATTACTTTTATCCTCTGTTCAAGTAAGTATTCTGGGCTTTTTCACGTGGAGTAATAGGAATGTCAGAAGCAAGATTACCGTTTGTTTTATGTTTGCATGTGCTCTAATTATACGACGCCGTAAAAGCCAACATTGCTGGAGGCTGATTAAACCATGTGCCTTTCCTTATTTTTCCCATATTTATAATCCAGTTACACAAAAGTATATTAGAATGCCACAATGAAAAACAGAATCGATTTTAACTTAATTTCTGTTCCTTGAAGCATTAGTCATGTTCGTACACTGCCAGCTCGCTTGACTCTCTTTTGAAGTTCGATCTGATCCATTTGGAAGAGTGCCTTTGTGTTCTGTACAGTTAAAATGGAGAAACAATACCTCCAACATATATTAATGAGGCCCTGCAGCACTCAGTCCAGGCCTTGCATTTCACAATCAGTGAACAAGATATCTAAAGTGAACAGTACGCAAATGTCCTAACTACCATTTTCTGTCTGTAAGTGTTGTTTACAGTATTTTTCAAAGATTCAGTCCCTCCGAGAAGTTGCGATCGCAACTATTAATGCAAATTCACTCATCATTATCAAATTTTGCTCAGGCTTGTTATTATTACCAGCCAACTTTTCCACAAATCTGATCAATCACTTTAACGTCTTCTGTATTTCCTTCTTTTCCAACCAATCACTTCACTCGGCTGAATCCCCACAATCCCCTTCTGATTTAACTTTCGATTTTGTTGCATGTCTTTAAAGCTGAACCTGCTAGATGAAACCATGCATGATGCTAAACAATAACATATCCCTTTTTCTTTTTTGGTGAAAAAACATTTCGAGATGTTCTGTAGGATTTACTTATAAATGTATACAGTGAATGTTAATTTGGTGTTTTTGTGAACAGAATGTGGACAATGCCTTCTTACTACACTGTATTTGCTTGTGATTGTGGTTGCTAATGTATTATGAAGTTGCTGCTTTAAACATCTGCTGAGTTGGCTGTAGATTCGCTAAGTACCCAGTGTCATATTTCAGTGGGGGTTTTTTCTAAAGGATATTACCCAGAAGGAGTCTGCAGTACCATGAAGTAATGAAGTAGTATTGCAACACACAGACTAGTGAAACTGTTAATTTTTACCCACAATGGAGGGCTACCATGTGATGTTTTGTGCAACGAGGACCTCTTTACTAACATATAAAAAGTCTGACAACACCGACAGAGTTCAGAGTCAGAGCAATGCAACACAGGGAATTGTCTGTTTCTTTAAAAGAAACACATACCCCGACAACATCATCGTCACTTTGGATTAGCTGAGAGTGTCCAAACAGTCGCCTCTTCAACATGGGCTCCAGGAGAGTCAGGTAGACCATGTAGAGCAGCAGCAGGCCCAGAATGGAAAGATAAATTATGATGGTAACCTAAACATGGAGAGCAACCATTGGATGAATGCATTCAATATGAAAATATGATTCAATTACTAGAAGGGAAAAATGTTAATGAATGTTATGTACCCATTGAATGACAACAAAAAGAGATTAATGTTAAGCAGGGGGGAAATAATGATATTGCCGCAAAGATTAAAGTAACTAAACTAAGCAAATATTGCTAATAACTACAACAAGTTAGAAAATTACAAACGTCAGAGAAGAATTACAGCAAAACCCCACAAACTGTGATTAAAGGACACCAGCGCTACACTAAGAAACAATATTTCTGTCAAACAGTAACTCTAAACCTTGGGCTTTAACAATCTATAGTGTTATGTTTTGCTAGTTATTTTTTTTAAACTCGTGAATCATTTTTTTTACATCTGCTAGGTATTTATAAGGACAGGAGGGAGCTGGTGCCCATCTCCATGGGTCAATGGGTGAGAGGTGGGGACAGCTCAGTTCATCACAGAGCCAACAAACACACACACATAGGCAATCAAGGTTTTTCCAAAGTGAATGTACCTTAATAGTCCCCGAGCTTCTTTCTTCATATTTACACTCACAGCGCAAACAGTAGGCCTCAACATCTTTGCCATCCACTGGCATCGGTTCCACCACATGAAGACAGTTACTGATAAGAGAACAGCATTGATAGGCTGTTATTAAGATTAAAATAACTTATTATCAGTAAGATATAGTAGGGTTTCTAAACACACCAGTCTTTGAGGGAGACATTTTGCTTGTAAATCTGTCCTTCCACTTCTCTGTAGGGTGGGCAGATGCATTTACAGCGGATGTCTTCTGAATTCTGCATCAAAAGAAAAGTTTTGGTTTACTGTGATGAGTTGTCATAATTTCATTTTGCTGCCAAGGACACATAATGCAGTTCAGATTATGAAGTGCACCAATGATCATAAACAAGGTTTTCTAGAGTTTTAAGACACCAGAGGCGTCTCAAAACTTTATTTTGATATGCCATTCTTACTATTCATTAAACTTTACAACATAAATTCGATTATTAGAATGATTACATACAGATATGAATTTCCTAGTGCAGTGAAGTTAGATTTACAGAAGGTAAATTGTATCTTTGTATCTTAATGTAATTTCTATTAGCATGTCTGTCCTACTTTCTTCACGATCCTATTGAAGAAATCTGCGTGGAAATGTAGAAAAGCCTCAATACATATTTACACTACTTTAGTCCTATCTGAGTTTTAAAAACAGAGACAAGGAATGTTTCAGAAATCTGCGTGGAAATGTAGAAAAGCCTCAATACATATTTACACTATTATAGTCCTATCTGAGTTTTAAAAACAGAGACAAGGAATGTTTCAGAAAGAAGATTTCAGCTTCACTGAACCACCATCACCATTTTCTGTCAACAGCCAGCTAACCAGGCTATCAGTAGCCTTACCTTTGCCGACACCTGACTGAGTAGAACAAAACACGCCAAACAGAAAGCCTCGACACCGAACAGGAACTTCATCTTTTCGGACCAGTCTCGGAAAGACTCCTTTGAAAATATCAGTCAATTAACTGCTACCAGAGTCCGCACAGCAACGACAAATACAACCTAGAAAGAGACGCCGTTAGCCATCGAGCTAAACCGAGCTCCTCCGTCAGCTGACTCCACTTCCGCACTTAGTCACGTGACCAGACAGGTCAACAACGATAAGGGCTGCGTCATCAAAATGGGATGGTAAAATGGGATGGTATTTCTTTTCTCCAGAATTTGCTCTACTTTTATGGAAAGCCATTTCAGCCGACATTACTTTAACCTCTTTTGCAATTATAGTAACTATATGCACACGCATTTCTCTACAAAACACATTTTGTTTTTAAACAAATGTATATTTATATCTAAAATGTACACTGAGAGCAAAGTACAACTAAAGTCAAATCCTTAGTGGTAAATAGTTCAGTTCAATTCACAATATTTTGTGAATCCTAAAGGGAAATTTAATCATTCAATTAATGAAGTGAATTATTAGGGATTGTTACATCAAATTAAAACAGACAATCTAAAAAAGAATTAATTTCAATTTGATCTTTAGGCACTTAAGATGAAGTTAAATCAAATGCTGCCATTGCCACACATAGGAAATACATAAACAATGAGCAGAGAAAGCAGTAAAAGTCTAAAACATTTGAAGGATTATTATAAAGCCTGGAGAGCTATTAATTATTATTATGAAAAGGATTACAAATAAAAAATACATTGTCGGTAGGTTTTGAATTACCTAGCAGCAATTTAAAAAATTTTCACAGCAACTGTATTTATCCCAAGTTGCTTCTATTAATCTCACAATAAGTGTTTCACAGTTTGTTAACAAATTCATAAACAAATAAATAAATAAATAAAAAGTTCATTCAGAACATGAACCATTAAATTTTCAGTCTTTATTTACAGCACGTTAGATGTACAAAGCCATAAAAAATATACATACGTATCATTCAGGACAGGTGAACCACTCAGCTATATATTACAGGCTGTTTTATTTAGTTTTTTCTATCTGCATTATATTTATCTTTTATTCTGTTCAGCTGTTAGATCACAATACACTGTTTGGGTGTTACCTGTGGAGGTCCTTACATCATGGATGCATAAATCACAGTAGTTATTCAGACACCCTGAAAAACATAACAAATGCCACCAGTCTTTGAAGCTACACACTATATGTTAGCATTTCACCAAAACGTTTTTACACCATATACAAAATATCAATCAGAATAATTGCTTTTGTGATGGGACTACCTCTTTAGTAGTGCTAGTGGTCCCCAAATGTCATTTGTGCTCTATTTGTTCTGGATATTCTTTGTACTTTTTAACTGTGAAAGTAACCTATATTAAAACTAGTTACACACTTTATATACAATCTCACTGACATTCAATATTTATCTGTTCAGATACCACTCTTGTATTCCTTTACGACCAGATCAGGAAAAGCCCCATAAAGTCAGTTTGTCACATTAACAAGCAGAATTCCAGTGCAAAGATCTGCAATTGGGATCTCAGTCCTGGATGGTCTATAAGGAGCCATAAAGTCCTTACAGACACATTTCCAAACTCATGGAAGATATCCAGATTCTATTCAGGGATGCCATAGCAGATCAATAATCCATACATCTTCAGAACTTGGTCTTGAAACTTATGGCTAAAGTCCAGTTGCTTAAATTTAGTCCTCTCAATATGCGATCCGCTCTACTTTGGCCCTGGAACAATAAAAAGAATGACAGAATGGACTCAAGGGGGCCACTGATACTGTCACCAGTGTCTGACTTGAGTTTGTTGTGAAAAATGCTGTTTGAACGAACGGCCTTTTAAGGGCGAAAGAATCTCATGACTTTGGACCTCACGAAGCGGATGAAGGATTTCGGAAACATTTCTTTTGATTCTTGTGTTGTGTAGTTGAAGTAGTTCTGTGGATGAGCCAGTACGTCAAACAACGCTTTCATGAGCTTCTTGTCCTAAGGCGAAAATACAAAAAGAGAAGATATTATAACAACTTAATCTGAGACACAGTGTGCGCTTTATATGTGTTCATTAGAGATGGGTACATTCTTACTGGAATCCATTTAGAGAAAATTTATTTAATCAAATAAATATAAATATAAATAGAATATAAATAGAATGAAACCGAAGATACCTTAAGTATTTCCTGGTGATTCACTGATGCATATAATCTTCCATCTCTCACTATGTCTTCAATCAGTTCTTGGTAATCCTCTGAAGTGAAAAACACATGTAGCAGTAATTAAAAACTTACTATAAAACAGACTTTGATGTCACTACTTTTCGCCTGCTCAACAATAAACTAAGCACAAAATAATTTATTAAAGGGGTTTGACTTTTGAATGACAGTGATCTGTGAAATATCACTGACCAAAAAATAAACAGGCTTGCCTTAGTAAAAAAAAAGCCAAGCAATTTCACAAAATGTTTTATTCTCTATTTTGTTGGTCCATATAATTTTTTATTCTATCTTCAGCAAAAAGAACGCAATATATCTGAGACTTTAAATCACTTGTGCTTACAGGTAAAATTTGTTTCTTTGAATCAAATTCAAAGGTCTGCAGATGGCACTTTGGACACCCCTGATTTAAAGTAACCTTTCCATCACTGATCAATTTAATGGACAAAGCGTGTGTAAACACATAATGACAATAAAATATTCTTGATTCTTCAAACTGTTTATTCTTACCATCGTATGTGACATATAACACCTGGAAACCTTTCGCGCTGTTTCCCTCGTTAGACCTGAACTGTATCCACAGTCTTTTAGAGCGGGAGGTGAACGCGATGGGCCGCTCATATGTTTGACACGTCTCATAAGTCGTCACAGAGTTGGGCAGAGCTGTGAGTTAAAAGCAGGAACAAACACGAGAACCTCTTCAAGTAATGCACAACAGTGATAGTTTAAAATCTCCTGGAATCCAAAAGAGTCCTCAGAGTTTATACTAGCCTTACTTCTCAACCAGCAAAACATTTGTTAGTTATTGTCACTATGATGTTAAATGAATAAATTTTACTTTACGCACGCTGTCAACACACTCTTAGTTTTGTTTAGATGATGGTTAAAGTTAATTTGAACAAATCTACAACTGCAACTTTTCACTTGTTTTTACACATCAACAAATAAAACTTACAGCTTTTTCTCATCACCAAGTAATCTCCACATTCATCCTCAATGGGCAGGTAGATTTCTGGCACAACAATGAGGACCCGGCGTTTAGGCGGTGGGTTGATGGTCCAAGTGCACTCAATGTTGGCGGGATAGTTCCCTGGGTAGTTTGGAGACTCGATGTAACCAGAAAACTCCCCCAGTTCTCCACCACATTGTTGGTCTGTTAAGCAACGCACACGTGTGTTCAAAATGATTTTTTTTACCTTTCCTATTTCACAAGATTTGTCTACTGTCAGAGTCGGTCCTTGTTCAAAATGGAATGTGCCACAGATTAGGGAGCTGTGCTGGCCTGGGGGTGCGAGAACTTTGCAACACTTGCGCATAGCTAATGGAAAACTTTAAAAGTTCAAATATTTCTGCTGTTAGCTTCTCAGCTTTTGCACATAGTGACTTAATAAATAGGTCCACAGAAAATGAACTTGTTTTCCGATGCTAGATTTTTATTGATTGTTTACAAAGAAGAGATCCAGCCACTCCTCCTAAATCTGTGATTCCTTCCAGATAAAAAAAGTCCCATTTTAACTCCTGGTTAAAAACCTAAATGTATGTGGTTGTCATATATAAATTTACTTTAAAAAATAAATCATCCTTTAGATTTTTAAATGCTTAGCCCGTTTGTTTTTAGATTAAAATGTTGCTGATTAAGCTTCACATTCTGCCATTAGTTTCAGAATCCAATGTTGCTGCTTTTCACTTCTTTTGCAGTTTTCTATTCAATTGAACAATCATAACAGAGGGACAAAAACTAAAAAATGTATCAAAGTAAACAAATCTTACAAGAATCTAAAATTTCTTCAAGTAAAATTTGGAATGGAAAAAGTATATTTGCAAGTACATTTTCTCAGAAAAGCTTTATGTAGTTAATCGGGAAAAAAATAAAGAATAAAAAGTAAAAATACCCCATGTTGGACCTAATTAATGAATACTGGAAGGGACTGAGGCAGTACTGAAGTAAAGCACATTCTGTCAGACGGTTTATTCGACTCATCAACGGGTCACCAGTTAACTTCTAAACATGTTATCTGATATGCAAAGAGCATAAATTATCATCGAATGAATGAGGCCTTAGAAGAAATTATGCTCAAGGCCTCCTTCAACCTTTAGCCTGCTCTGACTGGTGACTTGTATAAACAAACATACTTTTGCACTGCATGATGTTGGTGGAGCCATCAAAGTCAGTGGAGGTGTTTCCAGGACAGGTGACACAGTAGTTCTGTCCAAATTCGCCCTGGTAAGTGCCCGTCGGACAGCGGATGCAGCGGTGAGTGCTCGTGTTGTAGTAATGACCCGGAGAGCACTGGACTGCAGGAGCCAAGAAAAATGGCACAAGGTTCAAAATTCATAAAACTATTCACAATCAAATGGAGTATAATAAACTCGGGTGACAAAAAAGAGCACTTTAATATAAATAGAATAAAAGGCACATCATCCAACAACAAAAAATGACTTTTAGCTAGTGATTCCCCCCAGGCAACTGAAGAGGGCAGCAGTGCTCCTACTGGGATGAATAGAGCTGTGTAGACTGTATCTCCAAGATTAAGTTGTAGAAGAAAAAAAAAGTTTCAAATCCCAAAAATTGCAGATGTTTTAGTTCATTTAATAAGTCTGACAGGTTTTCATAAACCTTTCTGCTCCAACTCATCCCTATAAGTAATGAATTTATGCTAGAACTAAACTAGACTAAACATGCATTAATAGGGGAAAATAGCCCTGATAACTCCCACACCTTTGGTCTCACACTCCTGAAAGGAGACAGCACCACTGTGTTTAGTCACCAGGTTCCCTCCACACAGGAAGCAGGTGGTCCGTCCCACTTCTGGCTGGTAGGTTCCCAGAGGACAGGGAAGGCACGGGACGAAGCCGTCATGAGAGTACTGACCGGGTGGACACTGACCTGGATGCACACACAAAGACATTTCTGGTTAGAGTAGACTGCTGAAACCATTGTGACTGTGCAATGTGGTTAGTTGTACGCAAGACTTCAAGCTCTTTAAAGGAATATCAATATAATGTTTTGGATAAGATATGCTTGTATGTTACAACATGTCTCATAAGCACTTCTATTTGCAAATCCTAGATGACAAATACAAAATGGGTGTCGGCAGGAATTCCCTGATTGCTCCCCTTGTTTAGTCTGTCCAAGGAGATGGGACGTGAGATTCAACCACAAAGTCGCTGTTGATAAAAGCGATGATAGCTGCTTCGGCTTTTATTCAGGGCTCAAAGAACTTGAAATTCAAACACATCTTTATCACCTGAGTTCAAGCTTCTTTGGGTTTACACAAAGAAGAACATCTGCAGAGGACACAGATCTTTATCATGGCACCAATGCTTCCTGTGAGAGCCTCTGATTCACAAAACGCTTACCTTGCTCTCTTTGTGACTGTGTGGGTCTCTATCAGCTTTTTCTGTTATTTGTTTAAAGGTAAGAAAATAAATCACACTTCTTGGGAATGTAAATACAAACACAGTTGAACATTTCAGACTTGTCTAATAGTTTCCAATAATCTTAAGCAGTTTCTTTTTTTTAAATTCTGTTCAAATTCACAGTTTGATACTGTAGCTTTGATCTGCAAAAAGGGCTGTATCGCTATTCAAATTTCTTGATCTCCAATAAATGTCATAATCTGTTAATAACAATTCTTGAACATTTAGAAGGCTGTAATTATTTTTCAGATTTTGCTTCCAGGGAGTCAGAGCTCCTTGCCATCTTTTAAATTAGTCTCAATCAATAGTTCTCCAGGTTTTCTTTTTGTCTTTTTTCTGACTGATTTCCAGATCTTTTACCTCAACATGACACCATGGTGTGTAATTTATAAAAACACATGAGAAAGAGACAAATGGAGGTCAAACACAGACATAACAGGACTAGAATCTAATCCACAGCAATACAGCAAACAGCAATGTCACTCTTGCTGTAAAGCCACCATCTCATTTCATCTATTTAATTTTTATACTTAAAATTAACTCACCATCTGTGATTGAAATGTCAATGCACTATGAGTGCCCCATGAGTGGCCAAATTATAGGACAAATTAATCAAAACATATTAGATAATGCCATCAGTTTCACTTTTCATTTTAAGCATTTCACATGCTGAGGTGAGTGAATCTTCATAAGCCTTGAAAGCATATAGATGGTGCAACATGACATTAAGCAGTGCTCTTACCATGTCACTTCATTGTTCCATACAGCCAAGTATTTTTTCCCCATCCTGCACTTCTTTTGGCATCTTATCAGAAAGGACCTTGAGTCATATTCATGCTACGCTATAATATTTTTGTGGTTAGAATATTTTTGTAGTTAAAACCCTGATATACCATGAAACTGTTAACTGGCTGATATAACTAGCTAAATAAAACTCCTGGCTCTTGTGAAGTTGTCTGAAATGTGTAGACACTGCCAACACTGGGAAATTTCTTGAGTTTACGACTGTTTTCATGTCTGAATAATTTCTAGGATGAAATTACTGGCCTAAAAATAAAAAAAAAGATTTTAGTGAAAATGGTGCTGGAGAGATAATGAAAGAAGAAAACTGACAGAAAACAACGGTGAACACACTTCAGAAAGGCCTAAAAAACTACGATGAAAGTCACTTTGAATGTTAATGTTAATGTGGAAAAAAAATTAGGCTGACTTATTTAGCATCTTTTTTCAATTACTTTATATATAACCAATAAAGCTAAATCAATGAAAAAGACAAATATTTTGAGATTTGTGGAGATTTTTCAACGTGTGCCTGCTGCTGAAACATTTCTTCAACTTATTTTCACTTAGAAATCAATATCTTAAAAATATTATACACACATCATAAAACATTTTAGTACTAAAGATGTATTTTAAAATGATGACAGTAATGTTTATGCCTTCATCTGTTTTAAGCTGTGATTTGTTGAGAATTGCATCTCACCTCCACACTCTGACATGTTTCTAGCTCCAATCACTTTGGCCACCTCTCTCCCTTCAGGTGAGGGACAGACTTCACAGGACATCTGTCCCTCCTCATCCTGATACGTTCCAGCAGGGCAGGTCACACAGTGTCCCTGATCACCATCGTAGTACATCCCAGCACTGCAGCTCACTGAAAGATCAGATCAAACATACATCAGTGCTTTAATTGAGTTTTTACACAAAATAAAACTAAAACTACAACTAGAATAATTCTCAATAACAAAATGTGATCAAAACAAGTGTCCATCATCTGAAAACACTTAAGACACCGAAAACAGCCTGTTGTGTCTGAACTTGTAGTTGACGTAAATGCGCAAACTCTGACATGAAAAAAAATGCAGAAAAACAATGTGATGTGCAGGCGTGAATCAACAAATATCGCACTTTGCCCCCTGGCTGCACACTGTCAAACTGTTCTTACCACAACATAAAGACAACAAATACAGCTGTAAAGCTGAATGATAAGACCGATAAAATAACCCAGAGCTCACCATCTCTGAGGTTAATGCAATGAGGCCCAGGTGCGCACTTGAAAAGGATAAACACAATCAAGAGCTTCAAGTGTAATGTTTAAATATTAACACATCAAAGGTGTTCCTGAAAGCTTTATATGACTTTTAATTATGTAAAAAAAAAATAGCAATAAGATAATCTATTATCTTTCATTTGTACATCAGGTAATTCAAAATGCTAAAAAAAAATCTGAAATTATTAGAGCCTTAAATGCTCCAGTTGGATAATATGCGCACTAGATGGATCAGCTGATAGAAAAACCATACTTTCCAAAGCTGAATAAACTTAGTAATTTAAGCTTCAGGAAGTTACCTTCTACTGTGTCTTAACTTCTAATAGGGACCTTTTCAAGACCTAGAACTAAACAGAATGAGTAGTAGGTGTAAGCCAGAAGAACCTCATTGTGTGACAACATTTAATACAATTATGCTAGTTTCTAGTGCTACCACATAAAAATATATATTGTATGTGTCTGCTAATTGTTTTTATTAAAAGAAGAAAACATCTACTGCTGCAAAACTTTGAAAAAAAAAATCTACAAAGCAACGCAGTTATGCAACTAGGATATATATATTTTTTAGTATGTTAATTTTGATAACTTTAACTTAGCTCTTTACTTGTCCACAACATGCCAACTCTAGAAACAAAACAGCATTATTTCAACAAGAACCACTGTTTTCTTTCCCCTAATAACAGCCTATTCTTTTATGAGTGGAAATATTTCCAATCAGCAAAATTTGTCTTTCATAGAAACAAGGGAAAACAGAAGCAACCGTTTTACAGTCAGCTGGCCAACATTGTAAAGCAACAAGTGGGGGAGGGGCAGTCCTGTCTCACTCTTTCTCTTGTACACCCAGACAAAACAAATGGTCACTCCAGCACTTTCTCTGGAATCTAATTAAGTTAACTTTAAGCCATAGGAACAGAATAACATAATATTTTGTGGCTTTGAAATCAAAACTTTTTCAACCTAAGTTTATCTGACTGACCCTTAATGATTATTTGTCATTATTTATTTAGCTTATTGTCAGGAACTTATTAAACAGACATTGTTTGGCAACACACAACCTGCATCCATTGTGAAATTGATTGTGATGTTCTTTTAACACTCAAAACAATGTAAACCTCTACGATTGTATATAATCAATAAAACATTGAACATCATTTTTTGATGTTTTCATAATCAAGCTCTTCTGTCTGAATATGGAGAACTACAAGGAAATAACACAAATAAATCCCAGAAAGTTTTAACTTGTGATAGATCATTCATGAAATTAGCATTATCCCTTATGTTTAGATATGTACGGATTTAGAAGGATTTAATTTACATGTATTTTTTACAGATAATTTATGCTCAGTGTGAGAGCAGATTAAGTTTACAAATAAAGCTTTTTGATATGTGCAATTAGAAAAGCACATAATGGTGCTTCTTGTAAAGCAGGTTCACCAAAAAGAAAGGGCTACCTACCTTTAAAATTGGTTTTTGTAAAATTCAAAACACACATCTCATAAGTGAACATAGATTATGTACAAAGCGTCCAAATCTATTTGTTCAAAAGCCTTTAAAAAAGACCAGTTTAAATCAGCCATGAAACTAAGAGCACCAGTCTCTTCAGAACCACCTTCTTAATGCTTGATACAACGAAGGTTTTGCCAAGCATTAAGGAGAAACTTTTAATGCCAGCATAAACACCCTCACCTCTTTTAAAAGCCGACCTAGCGGAAAATCAAAGGGGGGGTTTTCCCTCTTACCTCACAAAAGTGCAAAGGCTTGATTACAGGGACGAAAATACTTTTTTTTTTTTTTTGCTTCAGTTCCTCCCCCTCAGAGCAATGCCTTTAATTAATTTGGGAATTACTGTGTCTGTTTGATAGTTTAAAGAACTTGACTTAAAAAAAAAAAAAAGCAAAACAAAAAGAACGAGCTGATCTCAAACAGGAATAAATCAACCAAATCCCTCAGTCTGCGGTGATAAACATGCCCTAGAGATGCAGCCTTTAAAGCTGCAGGAAGGCTCAGCACACAGCAGCTTGAGTGGAGCTCCATTATACTCAACAAAGTGTTGGATTTTCCTCTAAAAGGGGGAAAATGTAATTCTATCAAGAGCAGTTCATTTTTGAGGGCCATTGTTTACTCTGAAAGACCATGAGGAGCCCATCACTGCATTGTCCTCTAACAGCTTTTATTTGACAGAGGGAAACAGTGAGGGAAGAGGAGAGAGTTGGGGTGAAAGAGAGAGGGAGAGAAAATAAAAAACCTTGAAGCCTTTCAAATGCAAAGAACACCTCTATAGAGTCCTCGAATTGATGGCCCTCAAAGAGGTTTAAAAGACCTTTCACCTCTATTCAAGGCCCTGCTTCTTGCCCACTTGATGACACAGGAAAACACCACAGTATCACAGCGGTGAGGAGCTGAACCCAATAAAAGGGGTCAGGTTTTCTGAATCCCCCCCATTCGACTCGGCCCAATCGCTGCTGGCGCCCATCGAGCGGAGGCCCAAACAGCTGATGCTAATTGATTCCCATGGTGTGGCTGAAGTCAGCTCTTTTTAGCAGTTTAGTGGCTGGGGGTCATGCAAAGTGGCCCCAGCTGGGAGGGAGGGGTTGTTGACGATGGGCCGCCCAAGACTCAAACTGCCAGCTTGGCTCACCAGCACTTCCTAAACACCTCAGTCATCGCATCTAATGATCCTTTCATGTCTTTAAGAGAACAGAAAAAGATACGTTGCAGTTCACTGAAAATCATGAATAATACAGACTTATGCTTGGATATAATTCTGTGGTTAAATTCTTATACTTTCTTACTAAGCACGCAATCCTCTGTTATATAAGCTAAAGTGGGATCAACACAATTTTCTGTCCAAATTCACAGAAGCCTGTATTGTTTTTTTTCTCTAAAGGAGCGAGCCCCAAATGTGTTTTTTTTTTCCCCCAATGGAGCGGCCAAACTGAAAAGGAATGAACTGCACTCTGCGCTAAGCCAGTGTGGGAGGTGGGGGAAGGAGGGAAAAATATAGCTCCTTTAAAAAGCTGGAGGTAAAGAAGAATGCCTCTCTGAACCCCTCCACTCCCCCCTCTCCCAAATTACATGTCTACACCCCTTCCATGGCCAATGGACTGCTTAATGTCGATCTGAAAGTGTTGGCAGGGGAACATTAGACATCAAGATGTTTAATGTATGTTGAACAGGAGCAGTTTAGACTCAAAACAAGTGTCAACAAGGAATCTAAAAGTAGAAGAAGGTCGCAAAGTCCCAAATGCCTTTGGAGACTTTTTTTTTTTTTTTAAGATTTAGATAAGTCAAGATCTAGGATTGCATTACTCGTGGTCCAAATCTTGCACAAAGCAAGATCTGTCTGAATAAATATTTAGAAGACAGGCACTACTTTCCCCAGAAGATGTTTCAGCAGCAAACTAACTGACTGTGAGGCCAGAAAACAGGGGCGTACAGTAACACCAGCCAGGAAAAACACAATCCAGCTCCCGACTCTCCTTCTGACAGCTTGTGGTCACGTTTAACCAACATTTCCTCCATCGTAGGTTGTATATAAAACCCAACCGAGAGGCGCAACAGCTACCAGGCGAGCCGTCCCGAGGAGAGATGCTGGAAGATCTCACTGGCTTTGGAGCCCCAACAACAGCTCCTCTGTTCTTCCACATAAACCTGCTCGCACCACTGTGCTCCAGCTCGCTCATTACAACATGTCTGCAAATCAAATACGGCACTCATCTGGCAAACACCTGCACCAAATCCAATCATTAAACCAACTTTCTAAATATATCTCCCCCCATACGAGCCACCTCTGTTACTGTCTACTGTGTGCATGCATAGTTGTTACTCTGAGTCAATACTGTAAGTCTGGTGTTTTAAAATGTTTCTGTTCTCAATAAAAAATATCCAACTCACCACATTTTCTGCCCACCAACACTTGTCCCGCCAGACAGTGTCCCGGCAGTCCCATCAGTTGACCCTGACTCCTGGACAGGTCGTAGTCGGCCCCGGCAAAGTGAAGGTGGAACTGCTCCCGGTTGATGGACTTCCTCAGCGTCCTGATGGTCTTCCTCAGTCTCTTTTCTGAGCGTCGACGCACGCAGTTCAGGTCGCAGCTCTCTGCTGAGAGAAGCACTTGATACCACATTTGTTTGCAAAAAAAAATCATCCTGAAAACCTACAATACTTGGATTTTCATGTCATGCTTTATGCACATAAACACCCATAGATGCCAAAACAACAATAAAGGAAGCCAAACAGAAAGCCCCTAACTTACAGCCCTTGCACCTAGAGCCAAGCCAAAACAGGAGATACTTTAAGAGCTTTGGGTCTATTTAGTGACAAGACAGCAGCGGAAGGGAGTCAGACACAGAATAAGAAGAAAAGGTTGCACGCAGGGAGGCAGGCAGGAAGCAGAGAGACCAACCTGTTACCTCCTCAAGGTTAACATCCAGCTCAAACTCAGCTGTGATGGCGAAGCCATCGTCCTCAACGGCCTTCCTGCTGTGGCGGCTACGTGTTCGCTGGCCCAATGAGGTGCAGTGAAGGCTTACATAGCTGAACTGGACATTTTCGGTGAAAAGAAAGCTGCAATCTGTGAACATAGGCAACACGTTAAAAACAACTCTGCAGTAGATGGTTAAGTCTCTTACAATAACCTTGAGTAGGAACTGAGATGTCACTGAAATATGCGTCTGAAACAATTGAGCTTCCTTTTAGTAGACAAACGCTGTAAAAAGACTGAAATCCCTTCAGAGAGGCCAAATAATCCAACAATCAAGGAGGTATTTGATTGATGGCTGGGTCAAACACAACTAAAAGGCTTGCAATGGCTAATTACATCCTCCCCTGTCACTGCCAGACAAAGTGCTGCTCCGAGACATTCAAAAACACCCCAAACCACATCACTTTCACCACAAACGTCTTTCACATTTGCCCTCGGTTTCTGGTTTCTTTGAAGCAGCTTTCAGGTCTGCTTTATTTTCTTTAGATGCTGGCAGTTCTCAGTAAACCCTAAATGTTTTAACCAGCGGCAAATAAAAGAGTCATGTCTATCTGTCATCTTGTGTTTGGAGAGGCTGCTGGGCCAATCTTTGTACCTGAGTGCGCTGAGTTGAAGCTCTCCCACAGTTTCTCCTGACTTCGTTTGAGATTGCACTTGGCAGTGCCAAACTTGAAAGTGGCTGTGGTTTTAATTCGGTGCACTCCAGCCTTTTCTGGGCCTAATGGGCAGAGCAACAGGAAACCTTGTCATTCTGATGTATTTATACATCTCCAAAAAAACAACAGACACAAGAGCAACATTAACCTGTCCTCAGGTTAATGCTTTGTGTGACCAAGCAGAAAGATCTGTGAGGTTTTGTACTTGCCCAAGCAATGAGAGCCACTGTTGCTCTTTTGTATGCCAGCCAAGCAGGGCAGAGGCATTCCACAGGTCACCGTGTAGGAATCCTCCGTCCCTGAAAACACACAAGGGAGCATGACACACAGGCCGAGGCTGACAAAAGTCAGGGCCACAAAAGCCGAGCCAAAGAGCAAAGAGGAAGCATGTAGAAACACGACGAGTGTTCTCCGCAGACTAAAGCTGACAACTGTTCACACAGCTAGATCTAAAACAGTTCGACTTAAGCCCCTTTTCAGGCCTGAGATCCACAACACTGATGGCTTCATCAATCAGTTAAAGCTACGCCACTCAATCACTTTTATGTTGATGTTTCCTATGGCTTCATCGGAGCTTTACTCACGACAGTGATGGAGAGGGCAGCGGTACAGATGTGATTTTGGTTGCAGAATGTTTGCCAAAAGTCTGACAAAGGCCGAGTTTACATACAACAGCATTTTATGTTGCCATAACAGTTCGGATTATCCGATCAAACGTTTAGCTTTTGTCAAATGTCCTGATGGTGGATGGCAGCGGATCAGAATATTTAGTTTTCTGCATATTTAAGCCTCCTGAACACCTGGTATAATAAAAGACTCAGAAAGATTACTTATATTTGAGAACTTGGCTATACAGAAATCCAATCTAGATATGTAAATGCTGTTTGAAAGTAGTTAAATTTAATATTTAATAAATAATTCTCATATCTTGTCTATAAACCCTCCGTAAATTATGAAGCTTCATCAGTGGTTTTCACCTTGAAACTCCCCCATGGATGCCAGTGTTTTCTTATCTCTTTATATGTGTTGAATCATCAACATTGACCTAAAGCAGGGATTTAGATGTTGTGAGTTGTTTTTTTTTTCATAAGCTGTCAAATGCACTCTTAATTTTTACAGACTAGCCACCCTTTCCAGACTGAAGTTAGTGACTTTATTCCTGATATGCTCTTGAATTTCTTTAAATCGGACCATCATGTGTTGCTTTTTGAGATCTTTTAGCTCATGTTGTAAGAACGGTCCTATTTATGTAGTGCCAGTTTGGTTTGGACAGTTTTTTTCCTTAAATCCATATTTGAAAAGTGTTTTGTTTTTTTTTACATTTACCCAGGTAATCTCTATCTGATGTTTTTCAAACAGATACTATGAACAATAAATTAGTTTATGGACATCTCATAGACAACAAGACAAGGACAAAATTCCTGGGATTTAGAAATAAAATGACATTTCAAAATATAAGAAGATACATTTCTATTGAAGCCATGTAAAATAGGACAACACAATGAGTGATATCTAAATTTAGTCTGGGTATTAGCATCTAATTTATTGAAAAAATAACAACAATCATAACAATGTGACAAAATTTCACACGTGGTGAGTACATGTCTCAATTTTCAGCTTCATTAGGGTCGAAGAACTTGCTGCTATTTTGTACTTGTGAGTCATTCAGACCCAAATAGCAGAGGGCAAACCAAAAGCATTACAATCTCCACTAGAACAGCTTCCAGAATCTCAAGAAGGAGCTTGTTTAATTGGGAGTCACCATTTGTTTTACTTTTTATTTTAATTGGTGACTATAAGACATTTCAACACCTATAAATTGAACACACAATTTATATTAACACTTGGTAATTAATTAGATCTGGATTTGATTTTTTTTTTAAAGAAACTAGAACAAACATAATATACTCAGTGGTTTAATTTATAAAATCATATATTTAAAACCTTAAAACTTATCACAGAACTTTAGACTGTCTAAAATACATAATTTATCTAAATTGTGATCAAATGAATGGGATGGAGGCACGCATCTGTGTAGCAACCTAACAACGATGCTTGTACTTTCATCTTTAACAACGATGCTTGTACTTTCATCTTTAAATCTCAACAAAGAGAATATGGATTTGAAAGTGAAAGTAAATAATATAAACAGCAGATAAGAAAAGACATCTGGCTCAACTCACCACTGCTGATATGAACTTGAGACTGGCAGTTCAGAAAGCAGCGATCCCCTCCGTGCTGCTTACTACAGTTCAAGGTAGGCTTAGAGGGGGGGTTTGCAGGTGTTAAACCCTCAGCCTCTGGATAAAGACCACAACAAAACTCAAAGGTAAAAAAGAATGTGTTTGATCGCAACAAAGAAGACGAGAGACGTAAAAAAAATAAATAAATAAAAACTCCATACAAACCCATGCGAGCATGTTTGCAATTCTGATGTTTTTTACTCAGGCATGAGAAAAAAACAAGGCAGAACACCAAAGAGAAAAAAAAGAGAAACATTTCAAAGTATCTCCTGTTTTTGTCCCCACATTGCCTTCCAAATCATTTCACATATAATCACGGTGAAAAAACAAGCAATATATACATATGTAAACACATAGAGAGGCATTAACTTACTGATGCAGTCCTTTTTGTTCCAGTGTAGTTTATAGCCGGGACGACAAAAACACTCAAATCCACCCACAGTGTTCTCACATCCATGCTCACAGCCACCGTTGTTTACACTGCATTCATTCACATCTGGGATGAAAAAAAAGCAAACACATTTTCAAAAATTACTCTGTGCAGCATTTTTGAAAGCTTCACCAGAGAGGTTTATCTCACCTCCACAGTGGGCCAATCCATACAAGGTGTAGCCTTTGTTGCACAGACACTGAAAACCACCAGGGGAGTTCACACATGTGTGATCACATGTGCGCTCAAAATAACACTCATCTATATCTGTAATCAAACACAGATGATATAATAGCGGGTCAGTCGTATCCGTCACCACGAGGCATTTTACTCCATTATCCATTGAAATTATGTGACAAATGAACAATGACAAATAAGTTGAAAACATTGATTTCAATGGGAGCTTCGTGGGAATATGCAGTTTCATCTTATCACCATCATTTTTTCCCCCTATTTATTACCAATGTAATAACAAATATTACCCTGACAAGAGCGCTCATCTGACAGCAACTTAAATCCTTTCCTGCAGTTGCATTCAAAGCTGCCGACTGTGTTTTTGCAGAAGTGTTCGCAGCTGCCGTTGTGACTCTCGCACTCATCGATATCTGCGAGGAAGGAGTTTCTAATCAAATTCCCGGGGAAAAAGGGAATCTTTCACAGACATACCAAATCAGTCTGCTGCTATGCTTTATGAAAGGTGTACTTATGGACCGGTCAGTCTGACCTTTGCACGATTTTCCATCTGACTGAAGTGTGAAGCCGTCGGGACAGCTGCAGCGCACGCCAGTGGATGTGTCCTTACAGGTTGAGTCGCAGCCCCCATTGTTCAGCGCGCAGGTTTCTAAAAATTACAACCCAAACATGTGACTGTCAGCTGTGGCCGACGGTGGTGCTTTGTTTCTCATAGACAGAAAACACATCAATACATGCACAAAAGCTTGGTTTTCTGACATGTGTCACCTTAAAACATGTGGAAAGTTCAGATTTTGAATTTCTGTCTAAATAAATTGATCCTTAAAAAGTCATTAGTGCAGTGCAGATTTCCGGCTTTTAGTGAGACTACAGCTCTGATTACCAGTGCTTAATGTTTTTCAAGATAAAATGCTAAAATGCTGCAATGTTTTTACACACTTTCTAAAAGCCTGAATCACACAACCGATGAATATAAACTCTGTCAGAAAATATTCAAATGGCACCCTAGTCAAATAGAAGGAAAATGTGAAATTTACCACACTGTCACAAGTGCATATATTACAGGAGAGAGACTTGAGGTGGAACAGCGAGCATGCAGTCATTTCACAGTTTGCTTAAAGGACTGAGGAATGTATCGGTGTTCTAGACATTACTCGTCTTCCCGCCCATGCCAGTTCAAGCTGTCATCCTGTGAAGGGTGCAACTGTTACCCATTGACAATCTTCTCTTGACGCGTTTATCCGCCTCAGTGGAGGACGTGGCGTTGTGGTCCGAGGACTCAGTGGTGGCCTCATCTCGCTCTGTGACACACAGAAATCCAGTTAAAAATAGAGCAGGTATGGCTGAGAAACATCTCTTAGATTTATATTTTCACACAACCGTGCAACCCGGCCACTAACTTCAATTCTAGGAGTTTGTGTTACTTCGAAGGAACCAGAACCATTTTGGGATACTCTGCTTGTAGTGGCTTGGTGTATGTCAAATATTACAGCAGATAAGGATCTGCAGAAAAGACGACATTTACACGCCTGGACCTCACACGCGCTGCTGCTGGAAGTAAAGAGATAACCCATCATCTTGCAGATGATTCTTATCTGTCCAATCCATTGTGTAGAAGAATGAGTAAGAGCAAAGCCTACAATGTTTTCAAAACATTCATCAAGATAGACTGCAATGTATAAAGGGAAACAAAAACACCCAATTTTGTTATATTCATAACAGAAACTATTTTTCTGATTGTGAAACTTGTTGGAATGCTATTGGAAAAAACAGGATAATTCAGTTGTTCAGTGACTTAAATTTATTTATTAACTCTATTAGTTAAAAAAAAGACATATTCCCCTTTAAATTTACTAAATGGGGTAGTTTGTTTAGTTTAAAATATGCTGCATGTTTCCTCTGACCTTGGGGGGATTTTACTTATGCAGTAAAACTGCTCTTAAATAATCAGATGGAAGTTGCTCCCTTTTCTCTCTTCCGGCTTCCATTCCTTAAAATTACGCATTTCCAAAAAAAAACTTTGAATGGATTTTAAACATGTTTCAAAGAATAACAGCTATGTAGAAGCGATTTACTTTATTTTCTGTCCCCAAACACAAACGCATTAGTGTGTCTTCAAAAGTGACATTACTTATGTTTTAGAGCATAAGTGTTGTGAGAGAGTAAAATGTTGCATCCTCCATGTTCTGTCTCTCTGAATACAGACATGAGTAAATGTGGAGGTTGATGTTTGAACTCACGTAACCCCGGTTAGTAACAGATTTTCCTAACTTTGAAGTAGCTTGACTAATGTTTTAGAGTTTTAGAGCTTCATGTTCTCTTTTTACAGCCACAGATGGGAATAAATGTCTAACTTTTTTATTCATTTCTTTAACATTTCTTAGTTACATATTTTCTCAAAGTTTTGTGTGATTTTACTTAGTTTTAAAATGTGACTGCTATGAAAACAATTTAAACTCTTGGTCTGATTTCATTTTTTTGTCCCATTCTAGGGCTTTTTGTCAGGGCCATATGATATTCATAAATCATTATATAATAATGTCATAATTTATGATATCATTTGACATTATTCAAATGTTCAAAAGACATTTTGAATAATGTCAACTTTGTATTAAAAGTGTCATAATTTACTGAATGACGCTTTATGACAACAGTCATAAATATTCATGAAGGGTTATTCATGTTCATGACAGGTGTTATGTCATGTTTATGAGTGTCATGTCAGTCTTATTCACGACCCTTCAAATAAAGTGTTACCAATTATTCTTTACTTTTCCAGTGTACTAGTGAATTTAAGTTTTAAAAAGGAAAGTGACACAATATCAAATGTGCATAAATATTCATCTTCTGGTTCCTTTAATTGAGCAGTTAATTTTTTTTACATCATTTCCTGTTTTACACGGCTGCTTACCCACACATGTCTTCTTGTCAGGCTGTAAGGTGTACCTGACATGGCACCTGCAGATGGAACCGTCCTCTGTGTCCTCACAGGTGTGCTGGCAGCCTCCGTTGCCATGGTTACAGGTCACTGCAGAGCAAACAACGGTTGGACACAAGGCAAATCATCAGGGTATTTGCGAGCATTACTTTGAGAGTAGAGCCACGGTGACTTCACTCACAAATACAGTCTCTTTGGTTCCTGGCCAGTTCAAAGCCTGGACGGCACTCGCAGGCCACACCTCCTCTGTGACTCTCCTTGCAGATGTGGGCGCAGCCATGCTCCTTGTTCATACAGTTGAGGCCCTCTGGGATAGAAAGTGGGAGAGAGGTACACAATGAAACTCTCCTGCAGTGACTGACCAGCTAAACACAAAGGCACACATACTGAGAGATTAGTCCAGCATCCTCAAAGACACCGATTGTTCTCATGCCTTGCACAATCCAAAAACATCCAACACTGGGATATTTTTATCACCCTTGCGGAGAAAAAGGGAAATTTCTGCAAGTCTCTTTGCATGAAAAGAAAACACAGCAAGCTGTTCCTCTGCATACAACCCACTTGATGCTGCTTTGAGCCTGAAGCTGAGAGGAGGTGCGGCGCCATTTATATAGATGGGTCACAGCTGAGTGGTCAGGTCTGCAGGATTTACAAAGCCTGTCAAGACCCAATGGAGTGGAAAGTACTTGCATTTAAGTTGACTCCAGTCAAGATGACAAAACAAAGGCACTTCAGACTAATCTGTGACACAGACCACATAAGCCAAAGTGTTGCAGTTATTAACTTATTTTGTTCTCTGGGACACAGAGTATATTTTCCCACAGCTCGTTGCTGCTGCACATAAAAAAAAACCCAAAGCTATGAAGAGACAGCTTGAATCTGTCACTCCTCTTTACACCATCTATCTATCGCAGAAGCAGAAAAGTTTATTCTCCTGGTAAAACCTAAAAGGGTCCTTCAATACACTTTTAAATTCAAAACCTGAGCTGTAAATGAGCCAAGATGGGACACAATGTTCACGACTAAACTCACCAATGGAGCGGTGGATGCACGTGTGCTGGTTATCGCTGAGAAAGAAGCCGTCTTTGCAGCGGCACTCGTAGCTGCCCACAGTGTTGACACAAGTGTGCTGGCACCCACCATTGTTGAACATGCATTCATCCACATCTATGGGACAAGGGCAAGGCTGCATTCAAAAACACTCTACAGTCTTCCTGGAGATTATTTGTCCTCATCACTCATTTCCCCCCCGTCATATAAATCACGTTTGGTGTTATAAACACTGCAGATGAGGCTAATACTTTTTAAATGACTGCGTGAAACTTCAAACGCAACCCACACAAACATGGATTCCTCAAAGATCAGATTAGATGAGTCAGAGCTCCCTGTCAGAGAGTTCCCTCTGAAGCTTAGAGTGGATCCTACCCAGACAGTTGTGTCCATCGTTGGCCAAATTGAATCCATCATAGCAAGTGCAGCGATAGTTGCCTGGTATGTTGGTGCACTCATGCACACAACCGCCATTGTACTCCAGGTCACACTCGTCAATATCTGAGGAGTGACCACATGAATATATGTTTACCTGCTGGTCAAAGGGAGTAGGATTTGAGCCAGTGAACAACGGTGAAGAGGCATGCAGAGATGTCAATAAAATGACAACACAGGAGTCAATGAATACAGTTCTCAAAGTATTGAGAACTTACCTTCGCAGTGTTTTCCATCTCCTTTAAAGCCTCCTTTACATGTGCACTTATATGAGCCTTGAGTCGTCTGACAAATAGCATCTATGTGACAGCCATCACTTCCTTCTGCGCAGGGATCTGCTCAGATTTATCAAAACACGTGGAAAAACATGCCAGTATGTCATTAATGACAGCCTAAAGGCTCTTTTATGTTTAAATTATTAACTGAAATGAGAAACTGAGGAAATGAATAAACACAAAAACGTTAATACCAGTTACAAAAATTATATATATATATATATATATATATATATATATATATATATATATATATAAAAGAATTTTAAGACGTGCGTAAAAAGTCGCATTCCACTCGGCTGAAAAAACAAAACCCATAACACATGCAAACACTCACTACAGTCCCACCTCGAGTCTCTGGAAGCGCTATGCTTTGACGACTATTTAACAAGAGCAAAAACAAACAAAAGTTCCTCGCAGCACAAATAGCTCCCATGGTGATATGGTCCAAGTTTTAGAGGTCTTCTCAAAAGGACGCGGGCGCACTGAAGTCGTGACGGAGCGTCCGCCTCATTTTCATTCTCGCCTGTCAATCCGCTTCAACGGGCTTTAGAAAAGAGAAAGGAGAGAGTGACTGAAAGTAGGGGTGAGAGAGAGAGAGAGAGAGAGAGAGAGAGAGAGAGAGAGAGAATTAAGGCGTGCGT
Organism: Poecilia reticulata; assembly: GCF_904066995.2. Taxonomy (NCBI): domain Eukaryota; kingdom Metazoa; phylum Chordata; class Actinopteri; order Cyprinodontiformes; family Poeciliidae; genus Poecilia; species Poecilia reticulata. The sequence continues at coordinate 17,823,200 of NC_088832.1, forward strand.
GTGCGTGCACGCGGGAGTAACCTGGGGGGTGGGGGGTTGAGCGGTGAAGCGTCCAAAGAGCCAATGGCACCAAAGCGTGGTGTAGGCTTTTATTTTTGAAAGCTCCGAGCGGAAGAGATTGTAGTCCGCAGGTTCTGTGGCACTATACAAACCTGGGTTTTAAAGCTTTTTGCCAATTTTAAGGTCGTAAATCAAGGCAGTCTTTTATAGTTACATTTATTTCTTATTAGTTAGTGTTATCTAGTTTTTTTTTGTTGTTGTTGTTGCTTGCTTTCGTTATTGGAAATTCGGCTAGAATATGTAATTTATGACATTTTATAAACTGGTGGTTCTTTCTATGGGGGCAGGGTAAGGGTCATTTAAATTTTTATGGGGTCACAGAGCAAAGTAATGAAACAAGAAAAAGAAAAGGCATTTATCTCATTGTTTTTAATGGATTAAGTGAGCCACAGAGCCAAAGAGTCACTTGCAGCTCCAGAGCTGGAAGTTGCAGACCCCTGATCCAGCAGATGAAAATTGTGATTTCATCTCAGTACAATTTAAGCTAAAAGTGCAACATGTTACATTTTAATTAATTGTTGAAGCAAAATTGTGATGGTAAAAATTAAATTGGTCCTTGGGGACCAGTTAGTCTCCAGAGCATATCGTCATAAAAAGTTGACTTAATACAATCTCTTCAGTACAAGGGACCATAATAAAGATCATTACTACAGAGATGTTGGCCCCTATTAGCCTCTTCTAGAACCGTCCATGGGCAAGAAAAGAAAAGTATGGAAGGGCCACTTTTAAAAAATAATTCTGATTTTAATGTAGATGTGCACCTGGGAGCAACCAGTTTCAGAGACAGAGATGTGAATTAAGCACAAGGAGCACAAAATAACTTTCTGGAGGAACATGTCAGAGTAAAGTATTTTCTTAATATGCCAATTAAAGTTAAAATTCTGAGTTTTAATCAATTTTTTTAATAGCCATACAACAATGACTAACATTGACTTAAAATACAGACCTTTGAGGGTTTTTTAAACATATTTGCACAAATAGGTTTTGTTACCCATATATTTAAAATATATTTTTAAAAAACAGCCAGATCATATAACCAACAAAACTAAGTAGAAGAAAAGTTATTTTGAAACTTTTGATAAAATGTTATAACAATTTCATTTTTATAAAATACACACACATACCCACATGTTGACGTCATGGACGTGGGTGAGGACTCCAGCAGCTTTTGAGTCTGGTAAGGCAGTTAAAGAGGTCTCAAAAGAAACTGAGATCAGTCGTTTCCCTGTAAGCCTACGGGAAATAGTCTATAAGTAGAGGGCATTTAAAACAACCACCAACATGCTCAGATCTTGCTATCCAAGAAAGTTTTCCCTTAAAGCAGACCACAAGATATTAAAAGAAGTCTCCAAAAACCCTAAAACAACATCACAGGACCTACAGCAGGTTCTTCTGACTATTGAAATGAAAGTGCATACCTGTGCAATCTGAAACAGACTGCTCGAGTTAACTTTTGTTTGAGGTGCAAGAGGAGAAAATATTTGTTCTCTAAACAAAACATGAAGATCAGACTAAAGTTTTATAAAAAAAAATAAACACAGACCAGGATTTCAGGACTAATGATCTTCGTCTGAAACCAAATCATTTGGGTTCCAGAACAGAGTATGTAGATCATTTCAGGAGAAGAGCAAACCACAAAACATGCAAGCAGAAGTGCCACAATTTGGGATTGTTTCCTGCAGCAGGACCTTGTCTCCTCATTATCACAGAATCCACAGAGAAGTTAATAAGGAAACAAGCAAAAATGTTTGTTCATTTAAACAAACATTTTAAATTAACCAGAAAAAAATAACTTTTGAGAATTGTGAAAATAGTACAGGGAGTTGCACAAGACAATAGATAACAAAGTTGGAGTGCTTCAGTGCTCCAAGAGTGACATACAGATATGTTGTCAAATATATATTGGGTTTTAGTATTGAGTTCTGTATGAGATATAGAAATTATTGCCAATAGCTTCAATTTCCTATTGACAATTCTACCAGAAGAATCAAATATCAATGTTTTTTACTCTGATGTTTACAGATATGGCATAATACAGATGTTTGTCTAAAATTACTTGATACATTTAAAACTTTAAAGTAAAGAGATATGTAGTGCTTATATTAAAAATTGTGGGTAGATTCCTTGAACAGATGGAAAACATACAGGGTGTTGTCTTTTTAATTTACAAATCACAGCCAGTTTACATAAAAGAAGGTTGTTAAAAGTTTATTTCAATAACAACATTAGTGCTGGAAATATTGACTTCATGACAATATGTAATTCTTAACAGTGCTGTAAATTAACACTTCTCCACTCCGTTCTTGATGAATCCAGCTATTAGTAAACAAAGTGCGCCCTCTGTCTGCATCGAGGAGGATTTTTTTTTTTTAATCAGATCAGGCGATATATATTTTTTTGTTTTTAGAGATTTGAAGTTTCAAAGAATTATACTTTCAAAAAAAAACTGTAACCTTATAAAATACACTTGAATAATAGTGCTTCATAATTTCTGATGAACATTCAAAGTTTTTTCATTGGATTTGGCTGCAGATGGGAGGTACATGAATTCACAGAATTTAACTGCACTATAACAAATATCCAACACTCTTTGTCTTGTTGATGTAACATATTGACCGTGTGCGGCTTTTGCCCACCACCTAGTTGTACAAGAAAATATCACAAGAGAACAGTTTTGTTTCAATTTTTATTATACAGATCTACTTTGTGATACAGTATACAAAAAGCATATAAAAAAACCATACATTGCATGTTCAAAGGAAGTGCACAAAATTAGAAACAGACTTTTTTTTCTGAAAGGCTCAACACCAGTTAGCTCAAAATTTTAGTTTAAAAAAAAAAAAGGTTGTGTAATAAATAAATATAAATTACATACGAATCATAGAGAAAAAGGTCAGGTCATTCGTTAAGGCACACCTTTACACCCCAAAATGTACCTTGCAAAAACATGGCAACTTCCTAAAGATAAAAAAAACAGCTTATAAAGGAAGCAGCTTACCTCTTTTCAATAAGAATCATAATTTTTCAGCATTTCACTACCCTGCCGCAGAATACAGTTTATATATATTAAGCAACTTTACAGAGCAGTGCCTGTCAATTACTTTAAGTCGAGTTTGGTTACAAAAATGTAAAAAAAATAAAAGAAAAAAAAGAAGAAAACAGCAACCGTTGTCACTGTAGTACTGAGACAGTATATATACACCATGGCAATAACTGTGCAATATAAGCAATATTTTTAACATGGCATACATACATTTTGAGACATTGACTGGTGACGATAACATTATTGCTGAAATAATAGAGCCAATTTGGTAAAAAAAAAAAAAAAAAAAAAAAAAAAAAAAAAAGGGCCAATCACCAACTAAAAGTGACTAAAAGCCCCAGAGCAATTCTCACATTCAAAATGTCTGCATAGTTTGAACTTTAGACAATTGCTTCTTTTGATGAACATGTTCCTCTAAGCGCAAAGATGTAGAGTAAGTACTGGCCTCCAGCATGTTCAGTTTGACAGCAGAAAACAGATGTTCACAGCTCACTGATTCTGCAGGTGTTTCTCTGATTCCTGCAGTTTACACCTACTTCTGCATATAGCATAAGTCAATACAACGCAAGTCTTTCGAGAAACATACCTGAGGAAATAATGAGTTATCAAGCTGTCTTTTAACGTAAGAAAAACTAAAAAAAAAAAAGAAATACATGCCTTCAGCATCCTTTAAGATGTAGTGGTTTGCTGTTTCATGTAAAAAAGTTTTTTGAAAAACTCAAGAGCCAAAAATGCTGTATTTACAAAATTCATTGAAAAAACAATTTGCTTTACAACATGCAATGTAATTTCATTGGAGGCTGTACAAAAGAAATAAATAAAAACCGTCAATCCAACAGGCAGAGGGACGTACTGCAAGCATGGTCTAATGTGCACAAACTGCTGAGCAAATTAAAACTGAGTGTTTCAAACTAGTGGCTAAAGCTGTTCATGTCCAACGTGTCTAATCTGTACACATTTAAAGAAATTACATTTTTTACAGAACAGATTTGCTAATGATCCTTGTGTATTATCAGAAGCAAGTTGTGCACTAGAAGAAACGAATAAAGCTAAGATGACAAAACATTGCAGCAAAAATGTTGAAGGTTCCCTTCAACACACGACGCTGGTATTGGAAATAGCTGGTGTCTTTCATACACACAATTACAGTATTACAAGTTATAAAAAATAAAGCAGTCCTGATATGAAATAAAAACAGAAATTATTTACAAAAATTGATCATTCAGTACAAAAATAACCAAACGCAATCTAGGACCAAAAATGTAAGTCAACCAAATTTAATCCTTATCCTATAAATAACACTAATGCCCAAAGTTTTTTTTTCTTTTTTTTTAAAACAAAGAGCTCAACTCTATACAAAAGATAAAAAAATACCCATATAAAAATGATTATTACGAGGACGAACATTAACTGATCTAACGGGGAATGAAAATGAGGTCTGCCACTGGAGACAAATCCAGGTGGATGCCATGGATAGCCCCATAAAGGAAAAAGGGAGATTGACAAAAACCATTCACCAGGTTTCTTTCAAATCTTCTGGGAGCTGTGGTTGGAGTGTGGGCACCTGCGTGGGCGTCAGTGTCTTCTGTTTTTTTGAGCTGCAGCAAGGCTTGAAAAGTCGGGGATCGATGATCACTTCTCCAAACCGACCTTTGTAGATAATTCCACAGCACACCTTTTGCCTAAAAGAAAAAAAATTAAAATTATATATAAATATATATATGTAAGAGACTAAGCAGAGTAAAATAAAGAAAATGTAATAAAAATGTGATCTTTTTGTTTTGTGATGGAGCCATGAAGATATCTTACCTCTTCCAGTAAGTACGATCCAGGAAGGAGAAGATGGAAGGAGATGAGCGTCTTTGTTTGGACTCGATGTCAGAACCGTCATCCGACTGGTTGCTGTAACTGGGAGACTGGGCAGGAGACATGCTGGACGTCGTGCTGTGAGCATCTGAGTCTGCTTAAAAAAAATTTAACAGAAATAAACTTGAAAGAAATTTACATTTACCTTCTGAACCACTGGAATAATCAGGACTTGTGGCAATATTTACTTGCCTTGTCACTATTTTATTCATTATATTGAAAGAATGATTGCAGATGATTTATTCTGCAAAAAGGGTTCAAATAATAAATGTGTGCATCAACAAAGCTGTATTTTGAATCCTTTGTAAAACTGAAGCCAACACACAAAACAAGCCAGATGCCACTTGTTTATGAAGTGTGAACTAGAAAATAGACACATTGCATGTTTTATTTAAATTAGCCACTAGGTGCTGCTAGAGATTATTAAACAAAGGCATTTAGTTTATATGGAGATGAAAACAAAAAAAAAAATCTAATGCAGAATGAAAATGCACTGATTTGGAAAACAGATTTTAGGAAATGTTATTTTTTACAATATACTTGTATTGGACATTAAATCACAACTATTGATTATTTTACTAGGAATACAAAATGTTTTAAGCAAGTAGACTAAACTACAAAACAAAGAAGACAATACACAAGTGTCAAAAGAGCATCAGTGCGAATAAAAAAAAATAAAAAAAAGATATGGATTTCAAATATCTTATTTTTGCTAAATTACTTATAACTTTTAAAAATGGAAGACAACATGTTTCTTAATATTGTACTACTTACTTTGCCTCTTAAACTTGTGAAGCTTCTTTAGTTTGCTCTTCTTCTTCCCATCACTGTTCTTGATCTTCTTGGGTTTTGTCACCTTAAAACCTGGGCCAGCTCTAGCATCAACCACCTGAGGAAAAGCAATTAAAAACACACAACAAAGTTAACTTGTACTTGAAAACATGTCACAGTCTACCTCTGTGTGCTAAACTGGAGGCATTACTTACATGATTCCAGTTCTTCTTGGAGCCATGAGGCAGCTTCTTCCATCTCTTCACCAGCAGAACGCAAGCATTACAAATGTCTCCAACACGATCTTCTGAGAGTCTAAAATTAATGCAACACGAAAAGGGTATTTAGGTCTGAAACCTCTGCAAGCAACTATTACTGGCGTGTAAATGTATGATATGATGGAATAAGAGGTTGTACCCAAAGCACATCCTGAAGGTCTCTTCATATCTGCTGCTGTCCGTGAAGCGTGAACTAGAGGACTTGGTCTTACAGATGCAACAGCCGTCATTACTCCGGTAGATTTTTGACTTGTGAAAGCCAAACATCCTGAATTTGTTGGTCGGTGCAAGTCAAGGAAAGAAAACTCCTGGAAATGTAAGAAAACACGATCCGTAATGGTCTCGGTGCTCGCTGGTTTCTGATCAGCATAGATGTCTGCACACAGTTGTGCTTTCTGCTATTAAAAGGGGGCGGTCCGTACACGCACACACATACACAGAAATATTGAAACCCTTTTAAACCTTTAATAGCAAATCTTACGAATACACAGATTTAAAGTGTCAGGTTGTGAAATTAAAATCTCAAAAACACCAAAAGCAGCATAACAATACTTGAAAAAATAAAAACACTTTGTTTCATGATCTTACGGAGTTTTAAAGCCAAACACCAAACTAGCACAAGGCAAACAATAGTAACATGAATCTAATGTTATGAAGGGATTTTATGGCATAAAAACTAAACTTTAGGTCGAGTTAAGTGAACCGAGTTGTTTGAAATTTTATCCTAAAACACAACTGTCTGGGACGTTACACTCACAATCACACGAGTACCGCTTTATCCGCAAAATGAGCGGTAATGTTGAACACAAATGTGGACGACAAAAGAGAATAAGCTAGTCTTTATATGTAACTTCAATGCATGCATCTGCTACGGGACTTTGTTAAGCGGCGGATCTGTCTGAAGTGGGTGCCCCAAACAAAAAGCGGGCAGCTGCACTTTCTGAAACCAAAGACAAAAAGCTACCGCAATATTTAAACAACTACATTTGGACACACTTAATGCAAGGTTTTAACTCCATAGATAGAAACACAGAGTTAAGGCAGACACCGTCTTCCCCTTCAGATTAAAACTTTTTGTCTGCGAGTGCGCCAAATATGGCTCATTGTTGTTAGCCGTTAGCATGAGTGCTAGCCGACGAGGCCACGCTCTCGTTCACTTCCACGTTATCCCATTGTCGACATGGTAAGTCTTTACACGTTTAACCCAAAACGACAACGAACGCAAACGACAGGACGCCAGAACCTTACAATATGGCCGCAAGTTCCACATATAACAAGTGTGTAAAAGTCAAAATAACATAAACCTTGTACAAAGAAAATAACAGTGTACTTACTGAACAAAAACTTTGAATCTTCACCGTCCTCTTTTCACGTACTGCGCATGCTCTTACTACTGCTGCATACAGCTGGTCATTAGAATGTGTTTTACATAAAAAGCTGGAATGAAAGGGCGAGCGGACAATGACCATATAAGGAGTGCAGCCGTTGGGTTTGAACCTGGGCTCGACCAATCTCCACCGTCTTCTCGTACTCTTCAGACAACATGAATGATGGGAGGCGTAGTGAATGACGGCGGGAAACACGGCTACGTCAGTGATGAAGGGCCTCTTTTTGAACTCATAGTCCCATAAGCCACCTGGCCCGAGGCTTCAAAGAAAAACAGCTCCCTGACATGGCGCGAACGACTTTGTTTACGTTTTCACAGCTGAGAAAGCGCATTCAACAGAGAATATAACTGATCATTAACGCCTTGGCATGAGATATGAAACCATAATATACCTTTAAAGATACAAGTACTGGTTAGCTATTGTAAAACACCGATTTAGCAGTATTTTGGACACGTGTTAGCTATTTCAAGCAAATAAGGGAATTCAAAACAGCCAGATTGGGCAAATGTACAATTTTAAACAGAACAAGCACCCAAGCAAATAACGATTATATATTACTGAAGAGTAACAACCATACGTAACACTGCTTAGGAAGTTTAAACAAGTCATTTTTTATACAACATAGACTATGTTCCGTATTGCAAAAAAGTAAACTGTTAAAGTAGTCATATGTTGACAGTTTTTTTTAAAAATAAATCAAAAACATTTTAAAAGAAACAGTCCTTAGCATCATCTAAATAACTTTTAGATTATACAATTATAAATGAAGGCAAACCTTTTTAAAAGCCTCTGGTCCCTCAATTTACTCTGAAATCTGCACATGGATACTGGCATAAACCAGGTGAACAAATGGACTGTAAATAATATTCTGCCTTTATGTCAGTTCCCCTTGATAAAATGTTGCAAATGTATATCATTTAAAACATTGAGCTTTCATTCCTTTTCCACAAGACAATATACTTGAATCCTTATATTAAATTAGAAATAAATGTTCATGTAATCTAGAGCTAGAGGAAAGATTAGGCATGTGCTTGCCTCCTAAATAAATTTCTGACACATACTCAAAAAAAAAAAAAATCTAGTTATTTGACATTCTCTTAGACCAAAACTTAAAGAATAAGCACTGGTTTTATTATTCACAGAAAAAAAAAAATCAAAATGATACTTAAGATTGATTTATTCATCATTAGTAACTTCAATCTCTAAAGGAAAATAAAAAGCTGTTTTTGAGATCAATAAAGTGATTGCCGCACTTAATTGGTCTCAATTAAGTGTTACCATCTTCTGACTTGCCAATGGTAACATACCCTTTTGAAATAAATGAGGTCCAGAGTAATGCTTTACAGATGCTTTATTCTTAATATTTTTACACTGTACACGGTTGCTCACTTAGTAAACACTACATTACACAAGTATGTCAATAAATGTACAACTGTACTGGAAAAGAAAAATATATATCTCCCAAGATGCTTTTGTGGGTCGTACACAGATGAGTACAACACAGTCATTCCAGACGCCGTTGGCACACACAAAAAAAAGTCCGTCACATATCAAATCTCTTATTCCGCAAGATAAAGTCCAATCCTATGTAAATGGAGAGAGCTCGGTAATATCTCAGTTTTCTCTTGTAGTTATTGCATAGCAAGAAACCATGATGACAAAAACCAGGAACAAGTGTGGGGAAATAAAACCGTTCTTTGAGCTCCTCGCATAGTTATCAGGAGGTCAGAAGTCAGCACAGGAACTACTCAGGTCATCACGTTGTAGTTCAAAGAACTGAGTACATGTAGTGTAAGGGCTGCAATGATGGTAGAAGGAAATGGCTGCAGGGAGGTATTTACACTGAAGGTTGAAGTTGTTAACTTTGCAAAAATAACAGGGTCAAGCATCTCTTGGAGCACTCTGGAACACAAGACTTGGTTTTATTTTCCTGAAACCAACTGAACATACCATTCGTCACTAGGAGCAGGCTCAAGCCATACTGTCTCATTGTGATAGGAGTTCCTTTTCTTCGACTGAAGGTATTCCAAATAAAAATATTTGCATACATATATGTATGTTTGCTTGGGAAAGAGTCAAACAAAAAAAAAAGAAAATCGCCTACCACTCTATGAGCCACCCTGCCATGGGCATACTTATAAAGCATACTTCTACATCATTTGCTTTAAACTCTGCGTTATGACATTTAAAAATCAGATTTGACAACAGAGCAAGCAACTGCACCGATTTAACAAAATAATACTGTTTTTATCTGAAAATATATTAACAGTTTTAATCCTCACTTTCCCTTAAATAGAACCGCTGTCATCAAGTCACGGCAACAATGAAAATATTGAGCTTTCAGTAAAACATTATAGCACAAGGTCATCCTCAATGTTGTGAAAACCATGGTCCATAATAGAAAACATAATTCTTCAACATCTAATGGCATCATCATCATCATCATCGAGGATAAAAATAAATCTTGAAAGGCTCATTGCACTTAACATATGGCAAATGTGACAGTAGCTTCAGGAAGCCAGAAAGTGTTCTTTGTTCAAGTCTGTTCCTGCATTAAAAAAAGTTCAGTTATTCTTTTCCTCTTAGTGGTCCTCTGTGATATTCCTGTTGGGTACGACTGGTGGAGAGTGTGGTTTGGTTTCAGATGCCAACTCCTTTGACTAACGAAGCCTCCAGGGTGATGTTGAACTCCTGCAGAGTCTGTAGCACTCGGATCAGAGAGTTTACCAGTGAGCGGTCCTTAATGAGTGCACTGTCCTCATACATCTGGGAGGTGATTGGACAATCTGCAAGCAGAGCGATCCAGTGATGCAGCAAATGGTCCCTGTGAGAGGAAGAGACAAACACGCAAAATCAACGGAGCAGCCTTTCGGGAATCCAGAAAACATTAAAATGGGCAAAAATCCTCATTACAAACATCCAGCAAATTATCACGAGTTTTAACAGTGTACGTTGCTTGCTCCCTTTTACTCACCTTGCTCCCAGACAGACAAGCATCTGAAACTTCCCGTCCTTGCCAATGTTTCTCGACGTGCTGTTGATGGCTCGCATGAAGCGGCAGAAGTGGCGCACTCTGGTTTGCCAGTTTTCATCTGGAGTCGCCTCCCGTTGCTCAGCACTTTCAAAGTACACTTGTGCCTTCTCTGTTGAAGGGTTAAAATCATCCAAAGACATTACTCACTGCACAGTCATATGCATGAATAAGTAGCCTATTTAAAGCAATCACTCAAGTTAAAACAGAAGTAATTTGTTTTATGTTTGTAGTGTTTCAGAGAGACATTTTTACACAAATCTTAACTAAATTGTTGCTTTTGATCCAACCAATTCATCAAGCAATTAATTAGCTGCAGTGGGACTGGCTGAACTGTCAACCTTGCATTGCTTGCAATAGAGAATTTTATTTCAAGGCAAAAATACAATAAATAGTAAATTTCAAAACACTTAATAAGACACAGGAGAGCTTATTGTTATGCTGAACCGGTCCATGCAGCCATGGAAGGCCTTTATGCTCTCATTGAAACCATATAAACATGTTTTGATCTAGATATAAAAACAGCATATTGTTTAAGCTGGCCTCATGTGCCATTACTCATAACATTTTCAACATCAACCACAGCATTTTACAAAAGAGCCAAACAGAAAATGCAACAAAAGACCAAGGAAACAAAAAATGCTCAATTCACAAGTCAAATTGGAAAACATTCATCTTTTTGTTGTGGGTTTTGTCAAGAGTTTGTGTTAGAGAATTTGCTATATTTATTGAGAAATATTCAGAACCATATCATGGTATTTCTAAAGTTTGCATCTACTATCATGATGTGCATCTCTGCTTTATCCGTTATCCCCTTGTTAAATTTAATGCATTTTCTGCAGCTACCTTCATGTCCTGTCAATTTCAAATTCCTTAGTGTTGCTACTTTCGAAATGTACGAGTTTAATACTTGCTTTATTCTCTAATGCTAGGGGGAAAGAAAATTAAACCTCCAGTCTTAGAAAGCTCAAGTTCCTACCCAAAAAGTCCCAGATGAAGACGTTCTTAAAGAGTCGAGGTGATTTAAAACCGTGCTGGAAAACTTGCTCCAGAGCCCAGACGAGACCGTACTCCCCACACAGCAGCAGCGTCAGACTGCCTCTCTGTGGAGGGAACAAATGCATGGAGTTGGAGAGGATTCAGAGAACAAAACACAGCTCTTTGAGTAAAACACCACAAGACCAATCTACTAAAAATATGAAATCCTTCGCAAAATATTCCACAAAAATAGGACTGCGGGTGTTTGCACCTCACACCAATATTTAAACTATTCGATTTATGGTGACTCTTAATTTTCTTGGTTTGATTTTTTTTTATTTTATTTTTATTTTTTTACATAAATGTCATGGATGACTGCATCAGCAATCTGGATGTGGTAACAGACTTGGTGAAACAACCAAATGAAAATTTGACTAATTTGAGAAATAACTTAGTTCTCGTTAGGTTCCTTTGTTCTTTTGGTCTCTTAAAAAAGGTGGAGTGAGAGTTAAGGGGATTTCCCCATAAAGGCCCTTTGTTCTTTTCCAACAGTGAGTTAGTGATCAACCCTACAATCAAGTGTTAGATTTTAATGCTCCTAAATAATCCTCACTGAGCATCTTCCTTTTAATTGAAGACGTCAACTGAACCTGCATTCACTACACAATAATTAGTGGTCTTTTTTGTTTTTGTACAGATTCACTGAAGGAGCATAAAAAAAAGAAGAAAAAAAAAGACAACAGATAAAATTTAGAGCAAAACAAAACAGCAGTATTATATTTGAATTTCCCACTGTAGCCCTGAGTAACTGAAGGTTTAGTGGAGTCGACGGGAGCACACGGGCGCGTTTTTCTTCATACGTGATGAATAATAGAACTACGTGTTCGGGCCTGTCTAGACTGCTCATCTCTCACCTCCTTCTCCGGCTTGTGGAAGTGTTTCACGATCCCATTGATGGCCTCTCCCACTCCCTCCTGGATCTGGCCTGTGTTCAACTCTGAAAGGGGAGGGGAAAAGTAAACAATGATGCTCTTAAAAAAAAAAATAAAATAAAAAATAGACAGAAGCATGATCAGGCAGGCAAATCCCCAACCGGGTTTTATCTCTCGATCATTTTGTTTTGTCATTCATGCATTCATTTCTGTGATGGCTGGAAATCACACGATGATCAACATAATCCTTAAAGGAGCATCTTAATAAAACACAGAGGCGGAAAAAATTATTTTAATAATTTTTCCCCCCTTACAATTTTATTTTAATAAAATTATTTATTATTTATTAAAATTTTATTTTAATAAAATTGTAAGGTATGAGCAATGAGGATGGTTAACTGACTGGGTTTGCTGCTTGGTGAGATGGTAACAAATCTCCTCATCATCCCTGGAGATTGCTGCATGGGTGGTGTGCGGCACATCCTCTCGTCATTTTCAGTAGTGGGGGTCATCAGCTCTCCCACCAGTATCCTCTCCAGACTACCATCATCCACGCCTTTCCCCAACCAGCGACCGCATGGAAACCTAACACCAAGCACAGAGAGCTGGTTAAAAGGAGAAAAAATATATTTTTTTAAATGATACTAGATTTTTTTTTTTTCCCTTTGAGTCCAACTTACTTGTAAGTGTGCCCTGTGATCTCGTTCCGGACCACGACGCACTCCACAAGCCACTTGGCGTACAGTCCCGAGTTGTCATGACCCATTTGTACCGTTGTAAGCTTTCCCAGGTTCTGACACTAAAACACAAAGAACCACAACAATGTTAAAACGTAGAAATTAAAAAAAGAAAAAGCAAATTTATACATTCACCCTCTCTGGAAGAGAGCAAAACGTAAAATCAAACACGATCGTCATCAACTTTTAGAAAACAAACTTGGTACCTTCTCGCATTCTGTTGATGTCTCAAATAGCATTGTTAATTTATATTACATTTAATGTTTATGTTTTTATATTATTGCTACTGTACAGAGAACAACAACCAAGACTGGCTCCAGTCTTGACGTGATCCTCTGTACTGCTGCGTGTTTAGGGGTGAAGCTGAGTTCCTGGCCCATATTAAAGCGTTAAGGATAAACACTTTCAGGCTAGGCTTCAGAAGCTTTTTTTAACCACAGCAGTGTGATTGTAAAATGGCACCAGTTGCTGTAGTCAATGAGCAGCTGTTAAGATGGTAAAGGAGGTCCTTGCTGAGCAGAGTTGGTAAGGAAGTGTGAAGTGGGGGGAGGGGTCACCGCTTTATCCTCACAGGAGATCATGAGTGAACAACTCAAGTGGTTTAAAAGAGGAGCTCCCTTATACAACCATATTGCAGAACTGTTCTGTGAATAAGACCTTAAAAGCAGATTGAAGTCAGGCTCTGTTCTGGCTTTAGGATGCGTCCTATTTTCTTCAGATTCAAATGTACAACTGTGAGGGTGGGCTGGTCACACCTGGCGTGAGTATCCGTCCCGAGTGATCAGGTTCTACATGCAAATAAACCCATGATGTTACAAAAATCTCAAAAAAAGATCTCGGGTGTCTTTATTAGGTAATCTAACAGTTTTAATGTGAGAAAGGAGAATACAATGCTTAGAGTCTATACAGAGCACACAAAAAAAAAAACTCAGACACCTCAATCACAGACTGGAAAGCTGTCAAACAAAACACTATACTAGGAAGATAGACACATAATGAGCACTTTTACCAGACAGCAACAGTGGGCAGCTGCTTTTTCTTGTTTCAGGGAGTTCACTGAAACCTTTACACTTAAGAAGAGTAAACACAAACTACACTCAGATTGCTAAACTAATGCAGTTAAAACATCTCGCATCAAAACAAACACGCGGTGGAGAGGATTTGAACAGGTACAATCATCCCCTTAGAAGTCTAAACAGTTTAACATAAATAAAAAGAGCACCGCCTTTTGAAAACAACTTGCGAGCCTTCACTGTTGCCATGTTATTGCACTTCTCACAGATCTGATTTTATTAACAAACAAAAAAAAGATCAATGTTTTAGCAGTCAGGACACAAACCTCAAAAGTGATCTCCAAGGTGTTTCTGGGGACCTGCAGGACTCCGGTCTCTGACAGCTCCCCGGAAACACACACCCAGGGGTTGGCTGTGAACATGGAGCCACCAAGCTTCTTGCTCGGCACGATCACCACGTGGTAAGGGATCACTGGCAGCCGGAGAGAAGGGAAACGTCGTTCTGGCAGCTCAAATCAATAAAATACGAACAAGGTGCATTTTTAGGCGACACTCACTGATGGTTGTGAAGACGTTAGTGAAACAAAAGTAATCGACGGCATTGAAGGACAGCAGGTGGTAAAGGAACTGCTCCTTCTCGTCGTCACAGCGCAGGAAGGCATAACGCTTGTACAGCTTTCTAAAAAGCAGAAGAAGATTGCCAAAGGATATTAAAAGACACTTGACACCGACTAAATAACAGGGTTTTCTGACATTTGGTAATTATTCTAATCTGATAAAGATGGCAGGCAAATAAAATTTGGTAAGCTGAACAGTTTTTGTGGTTCAGGTTTTCGGAGAAAAGCGACTCCACGGTCTGAAAGGCAGACAGAACTTCCCCAAACCCAGTTTGTCCCCCAGATATCAATTATGAAGAAGTCTGAATTATTCATGCAGTCTGGACTACAATATGATGCTTTGCAATTCCAGAAGAAATGCATTATAAATGGCTTAATCACACACCGCCTGCCTTTCAAAACAGACATTCCTGCATGTGCAAAACAAATCAAGGGCAGAAAGATATACTTTAAAATGTTACTGCTGCAGCTCTGAATACAATGAAATAATTGCCGCCAATGCAGAGTGGTAGTTCAGCTCACTTTGTTAGCTCGTGATCTGACAGCAGCTGCTTCAAGTGTCTGGAAAGCAGCTTCTTCTCCATGGAGAGGCGGACCCAGGCTCTGGCCTTGCCCACGTCGGTTTTGATCTCCCCAATGTTCTGGATGTGTCTGCAGGTGAAATGATGGGTTCAGGTGTCAGGAAAGGAAGACAAACACAAAGGCGACATACAAATAGGTAAATAAGCTGAAGGAGTATCATTACAGGGGAGATACAAGAGGCTTATACCATACTACACATGGAACCATCTTGAATTGATACATTTCTTTATGCACGTGTATAAAATGCGCCACACCAGTGAAAACTGCACATAAACTTTCAGTTTGCCATTTAATAACTTCTTAATTCAAATGAGTTTTGTTCTAAATAAAAACCAAAGACATAATTTAAAAAAAAAAGAAAAAGCATGTACTTTTTAAAATGTATCTCTATTATTTGATCATCATATTCCCGTCACAACAGCAGGCTGGGAAAGTTGTTTCTCCGAGCGGCATTTCAACCACGGCGCATTCCCTTAATGTGAAAGCCGGTCCCTCTGAGATGGCTTCCAGCCACTATCATGTCTCTGATGTCCAGACAGATTCCCTTCCACTCCACCTGTGCCGTACGCGTGCCACATCTACGCCTCCTCCACCTTCCACACCCACTCTGCTGTCTCCACCCTCGTTCAAACCTACTAACCTAGATTTCTCTGCTCCAGAAGGAAACATTTGTGAGCTGGTCATATCAGAATCCAGAGAGAAAACAAAGGCCTAAGCTTTTGCTCGGAAGCTTTAAAATGGTGAAAATGATAATAGCAACACAGTAACCGCTATTAAATAATGCATTCATTTATAGGACTCTGCTTCTGCTAATGGTGTCAGATATTTACAACAACATGGAGCAGGATGTATTGACAACATAAAGTAGAGCTGCATGGCCGTGTCCCGAGATGACCCTCCCCCCCTCCTCCCTTCTTTTCGTCTCAGTGAGACTGGTGGGAGGTGTGATAATTAGGCTGGAAGTAACTCGCTGTTCCACGCAGACTCACTCCGTCTTCTTCATGTAAGCCCAGAACGCATAACACTGAATCCTTTTGGTAGAAGGCAGCAAAGTCCACAGTCACACACACATTCACAAAGGCGTTAAAACATGCAAATGTGTTGAAGGAGACAAGAGCATCTCTGAAAAGGTGACTTCTCTGTACATTTAAACATCCTTGATAAACATTTTTAGTTAGACAGAAAAAAAAAAGTCATCTGGGAGATTAGAAACATGGCATCCTCTTTATCTTTGTCGTAGTTTGCACATTTTGCCACATGGTTCCATTTCAAACTCTTACGAAAAAGCTAACTTTAGTAGTAAAACTTTACAATAAAAACTTTTCTATTATGAATATTTTCATAATTATATGTATTTATTTATTTATGTCCTGGTAGATGTATTTTGTCAATGTATTTTACTAAACCCCATTTATTTATTTGACCAATTTACACAAATTTATTGATTTGATGTTTTCCAATTTTAGCCACATCCATCAACAATATTTAAAGCATGTTTCATTGCAGCAGAGTCAATTCTGATTCTGTTACGACACGAGTTTAAAAAGGGAACTTTTTAGGAAGTTGATGCAAAATGAAGCATGTGCAGAATAATTTTTTAATTCACATTTAAAACATAAAAAAGTGTATTCTTCTGAAAATATACTTTATGTGCGTTTCACAGGACTGATTTTGTAAATTAAAATATCTGATATAGTTCATTGACTGTAAAGTAATGAAGATCAGTGCCCATACTTTGTTGCAGTCTATATATTTATAATAATTTAGGTTCAACTCTTCATTTGCTGAAAATGAAAACGGTTGACATTTTTCCACACAGATATTTCTAATATTTTGTTGGAAATTGAGATTTGCTCATTTAAACTGTTCCTTAAGCATCCATATCGCTATGGCAGAAAACATGCTGCCGTCTTTTGTGATCCAGTTCAACATCTACCACAAGGGGGCAGCATTCTTCTACCAAACTGTACATCTGTCCAACGCCATCAGTAGTTGGGTCAACAAGTGCCTGAATAGAGGATTGCATTAATCGCTCGTCAGCATGTTCCTCACCTCATGTCCTGGATCAGGGAGATCCTGAGCGGAGGCATGGCTGATCCGCCGCCATCAGATTTCCTCCGCTCCGAGTCATGAATGAACCCTGGGAGGAAAGTAAGCGTAGCAATGAAAACGTCACTGTTCTCTAAGCTGATTGGACCCCTAAAGAGAAATGACAAGAGTGTTTACCTGGAGGTCCCAACCCGCCTGGAGTGGCATTCTTCTCTTTGCTGTCCTGGTAATGCAGGAGGTGGGACCATAAGGCGGATTTCCCCTGGAAGAAGAAGAAAGTCGCAATCAAATCTATTTCCTGTTTAAAATGAGTCATCTCTCGTGATTGGATCTTCGTGACCATGGTGATATTTTACAGACCTGTTTAACCTGCAGCCCGTGACTCCAGATCCTCTCCAGGAGGTCACAGAGGCTCGCAATCAAGGTGTTCTCCTCCACACCAGTGATGCTAACCTCGCCATGACCCAACTCCACGGCCTCTCGACCCATCTTCTCTACCAGCATTCGTTTTGTCTACAAACAAAACAAAAAATAAAGAACGAACTCATGTCAATACTGAAAACTCAAACTAATATTGGAGGAGTTTGTTGTTAAACTTCAACCCAACATCCATTTAAGTGTAGCAGTTTAACCAAAGGATATACTCAAAAACAAAACAAAAAGGATCCAAGCAAAAACAAAGCAGAACATTTTAAAGGTTTAGTTTCAAAAGGAATAAATCTGTTTACTAGGACTTACAAAGCCTACAATGCGAGCTAAATAAGTAATAATCAAATCATTTTATTTATTCTTTAGGGTTTTATTTATTAATTTTGAAGAAAATAACTGATAATTGATAACTGAAGTGGTAAATATGTGGAAGAAGTGGGAAATTACAAACCTTGTTCCTGCACTCTTTCAATAATCCTTCAACAAACTTCCAGTTGGTCTGAGCGATGACGGAGGGCGACAGGTTGGACAGCTTAGGCTGTCTGATGGTGGTGCCCAAGTTTCGAGCTTCTTGGATGTATTTCTGATAAAAGTATTCAGTAGGTAAATGTTAGAAATAAATAGTCAACTACACTTACCAGGATCAGTTCAAAACCAGCTCTTACACTTTAAACACTACTGGTGTTGTATTGGTATTCATCTTAAATGAAATGTGCAATAGTTACTGTACTTATGTTAATATCCTCTACGGCTGTCAAACTTAAGACCAACACGTCTTAAAAACAAGCTTAAGAAGCAAAACGAAAAGGAGAAATGAAAGAGCTAAAATGAAAAAGTTCAGATAAAGCTCAGCTGCTGAAAATTAAAGAAGCAGATGGTGCTAAAGACCATATGAGCGGACTTCCACATCTGGTCTGTGGTCTACCATCACATACCAGGTCCACAGACACCGACTTCAGACAGGGCCTGAAGGACTGCGAGAGCCAGTAGTAGTCAAGAAACAGCAGGAGCTGCGGCTCCGGAAACAAACACTCTACATGCTGAGAGTGTGTGAGATTGCGAGGGCAAGAAATGCAGAAAGACAAAGACAAAAAATAAACAAATAAATAAATGAAAACATTTATAAAATGAAGAAGAAAAAAAACGTAGATATGTGAGAGGAGGTGGGAGTGCAGACAAGATGGCAGGAGAAAGGTGAAAAATAAAGCAGATTAAGAAGTCAGGCATAAGGAGCAGGTTTACTGAAGCTCAGGCAGA
Organism: Poecilia reticulata; assembly: GCF_904066995.2. Lineage (NCBI taxonomy): Eukaryota > Metazoa > Chordata > Actinopteri > Cyprinodontiformes > Poeciliidae > Poecilia > Poecilia reticulata. The sequence continues at coordinate 17,842,231 of NC_088832.1, forward strand.
CAGACTGAACAGTTATTAAACCCATTTGACGACCTCATACCTCTCTCTGGTCGTTGTCCAGATAAAGGTGCTCGGCGTGTTGCTTCTGCCGGTCTCTCCTCCTCCACTGAGCCGGAGCACTTCTCTTAGCCCATCTGCTGCATAAAGCGCTTTGATCAGCTTTTAGCGGCAACCGGACTCAGAGGTCACTTCAAAAGGAGCAGAACGGCTCAGGCATGCTCACTTGTTGCTGGTGGGCCCCGTGGAGAGCACGTCCGACTGCAGCCGGGGGAAGAAGCCCTGCTCGTAGCGGCCCTGGCCGATCTTCATGTCGAGCAGGTGGGGGTGCAGCGCGGTGTGGTCGATCTTTGTCACTCTCATCTCAATAGCTTTCTCTGCAGATATGAATAAAACATGGATTTTTGATTGGCCGGTTAGATTGGTATAGGAATAAGGATTCGTTTATGTCGCATATTTCTAATTAAAATCCTGCAGTTTATTTTATAGGTCGTTCAGTCTTTATACTGGTATAATTTTGCAGGTGGAGCTCAGTAAATAACGTCAGTTCAATTAATTGAAAAAGTAGAACTTTTATAACTATTCCACAAAAATGCCATCTTTGAAATGTTTTGACTTAAAATAAAAAAATAATTTTTATTACGGAAAAGTTGGCTCACTGAAAAGTATGTCCATGCTCTATACATGTAGGCAGCTGATAAACATTTTCTTTATATGCCGTCTTGTACAATATTGTAATCTTCTGAAATTCATAATGTTGGATTTTTAACATTCCGTAAGTCATAAATCACAAAAATACGTGAAATGCATTACTCTTCGTGTACTGAATCAATTTAGTACACAAGCTTTAACTGTTTCTAATGTTCAAGTAAAGATTCAAAAGACATTAAATATGGTTATCCTGACTTTAAATGTCTCACTGTGGGAATGCAATTCTCTTTGCTTTTGTTCTCCTCACAATTCATCTGTCTACGACTATTTGATTTTCTTTGTGTTCTTGTATGTTAAAAGAAATCTGAAAATGTAAAAATAACAAGTTGGCATCTCAACAAAGAAAATCTTCTTAAAAAAAAAGAAACCAAAAAAGAATTCCTCCCAACACCCACAGAAAGAGAAGCGGCATCAGAACAAAAGCTGAGCATCGACATTACTCTCAAAGGAAGTAAAATGAATGCTGCTTTAGACAGTGATTTCAAATGCCTGATCAACAGCACGCCCACGCTGTCAATAAGAATATCTCAGTCAGTCAGCGAAAAGGACTTGTAGCAGAAAAGGGTGAGACAAAAATGTGTAGGAACACAGCCTGAAATCAGTGAAATGTAAAGAGGGTGAGGCTGCAAACAGGTCAAGTTCCCAAAAATAAAAAGCACTTCATCACTCGTTACATGTTAGAAGTAATCCGGTAACCCCAATAAGGAGAAATGATGAATAAGTGAATCCTTCAACATTCAAACATCTCTTCAGAATCAGACATCTATAATATTAATATGTTAAAAACAAAGACATTACAGAAGTTTTTTTTTTTTTCAGCATCAGAAAGGAGCCTGACCAGTCCTCTGAGTTTACAGATGGAATGAACTGAATACACAGTTAAAGAGCCACCTGCCACCCACGGATGTTTCAGACAAAAACATAATATTACGATGGTTGGTCTTGTTTTTCTCCAGCCCAATGATTTGTGGTCCAGCAGCGACAAAATCTGTGTTTTTAAAGCGCTTTTTAATCGGCCCATCTGCAAACAAGACAGCGAATGACAACTAATATCTGTGTTGGTTGGAAATGTTGACTTCATATGAAATTAGTTTTATAATTTACATAATCATATTCATGAAATCTTACACTGCAAAAAAGGCGAGAAATCCTCACCCTAGTACACTCATTTTATACCGATAACCAACTTATCTCTTCTTACCCGCTTCTTCGATGTTGGTGCATTTTTGGTACATGGAGGTCCGCAGTGTAGGCGTACGGACGTTCAGCATGCGGATCTTATCCACACGGGCGTCGAACACCCTTAGTGTGTGTTCCTTCTCCTCATCGTCGTGACAAAGAATCTTACTATCGATGAAAGAGGCAAACATCTGAGTCTCCAGGAAACGTGACAGGAAGGGCAGGTAGGGTTCTGGTTGATCAGACAGGAAGGAGGCCTGCACACAGACATGAAATGGTGATAATCATGCAGATTGTTTCCAAATGGTTTGCAAAATGACATGTCGCTGCATCATTTTTGCCCCTGCTTTTATGAGCTTGTGTAACATCATTTTTGCCCCTGCTTTTATGAGCTTGTGTAACCTCCTTCCCCCCCGCCCCCACCCCCATCTGAATGTTGCTGCATTTTTCTTGCACGACAAAAACTACACCGCAACAACGCACCTTGTCAAAGTTCTGCATCTGGTCTCTGTTGGTGAACCAGGACTCTTTGTCGTGGCTCGGCTGGATGACGAACACCTCGTAGTCGGCGAACATCTGCGTGAATCGGTTGGCGAAGACCTCGCGTACTTGGATGTTGAGCTGGTGCATCTTCAGCTCTTCCTCGTCGCACTGGGCCCGCGCATCTTTGTTGCAGCTGGCGTCATCCCTCACCTCCAACTGGGTTGAGGAAATATTGATGAAAGCATCATGTAATAATCAGCGACGCTAAAATAAAACGAAAGAAGTGACTGCTGACGAATCAGCTTTCGAAAGGAAACTAATAAAGTTTTGATGCATGCAGGGCAGTCACCAGAAAGTGAAATGAAGCCACCGTGAAAGTGCTTAAAAACCAAAATATATTCCATTAGGTTTATTACCATCAACTAAGGACTCAATTTTATTCCTTCTTTTTTATTTCTAGTAACTCAGCAGCAGGTTTATCAAGAATAAGAAAGGATTGACCTCATAGCTGACAAACTACACAGAGGCGCCTCGCTAATCTGTTCAGGGAGAGCTAATGGCTGCCGCTAGTGCATAAGTGGATTAGACTTCACATATAGAGATTAGTTTAGTCACCCATCAAATTCCTCCTAGTGGTCATTTGTAACAATTATTGTTTGTAAATTGGCAAACAAGCCTGTAAAATGTGCAAACTGAAACCTGTACAGTCTATCATGTGACTGAGCTGTAATGCCCTAATTAAGTGTATTTTCATTAACATTTGGTTTTAGAATAGCAATTATGGGATTTATCCATCTTTCAGCTGAAATGGAGAAAAACAACACTGAAATCATTTTAAGGGACAAATGTGGAGGTAAAACAAAACTTGAGATAATCCAGCAACCTAGTCAAGATGTAGGAGAGTAAAAAAATGTGCTGTTCTTACTTTAAATAAACATAGACTTGGTAGATTTATCGCTGCACAATATGTTGAAATAAAGTTAACATCAGAATTCCAATGCATGATACAAAATGCTTCAATAATTGGCAAGATGCTCACCAATAATACATTTAGCCAGATTAATAAACATTTCTATGACACTCATATATAATCTAGATCAAAGTGAGACGTGCTAAAGCTCAGGAACAACTACGGGGGAATTGTGATGAACAGTGAAGAAAAAGCGAGGTAGTCAATGTCTCGTGATATTAAAGACATTCTTTTGCAATGTCTTGTTTTCCTTATCTGGTGTTGCTCTGATAGGAGTGTGAACATTAATCGATGAGTGGCTCTGAAGCAGGACTTCAGTGTTAAAAGTTAAGTAATTTAATGAAATTTAAAAAAACAAACAAAAAAAAAACATTTGAATGCATCAAGCACTGGAGTGGCTTGTTGCTTTATATTATATAGTTTATATACATTTTTCACTGGTTAAATAAGTAACTTGACTGTCACACTGTTCTTTTAGTTGGATCACTCCTCCATTAAACATTAACCCCCGCTACATGTTAAATGAGCATCTGAGCGGGCGATTTCTAATTCATTAGGCAACGTCATTTCTCACCTTCTCCAGGCTCACTCCGGTTCTCTTGACCAGCGCCTGCAGCCGGGCGATCGTCTCGTTCTCCCTGAGCAGGTAGGAGGTGAGGGGCGACCCCAGGTTGCCGTTGCGCTTGTCGGAGACCATGTCGACAGAACGGAAGCGGGGTCTACCCTGGCTCTCGCTGGAGTGGATGTTTCCCTCCGGAGAGACGCCGAACGACATGAGGACCTCAGAGATCTCCTGAATGAACTCCAGCTTGTTGGGAAACTGCGGCAACTCCTCCGGCAGTTCAATGAAGTGATTATCGATGTCCACAAAACACAAGTTAGCCTAGGTGTGGGGACAAAAAAAAAAAATCATTTTAGTTAGAAATACCATGAAAAACCTACATTGAATTCGTAATGGTTTAAACTAGTCCTATTGTTAATTGAAACACCGCCAGCTGAAGGTTTTAAAGTTCAAACTTATAACTGAATTCACGTCTGCGACATTAGGTTATGCCTTCAACTCTTCGGTGATTAAGCAGGAGCGAAAACATTTCCTGATAATGAGCCGACTGCTGGCCAACTAAGCTGGGGAGTAAAGCTGACTGGCTTGAAATAACCTGGTACTCTTGAGGCGCTATGCAAGTTAAATATAAATGGGCTCTGGATCCAATTATCTGGAGTAACTAGATACCTCAGAGTAACTTCAAAACGTAAACAGATGAGGGTTGAGAAAAGGAGAAGCGTTGAGGACAGCACTCTATTTTTAAATCCACAGAAAGATAAGCCTTCTTTTGCACACCTCTCTAAACTCAAACTCCGTTAGATATGACCACGTGTGTTTGTGAGCTTGTCGCTATTGTACCTCCTGCGGCAGCTCTAGCTTTGTGCGGTCGTCCTGCCCGTTGGAGTGGAGGCCCATCAGATACGGCACAGGAGCGTCCAGGAAGTGCAGGAGGGAAGCGGGCAGAATGGGAACATAGACGTGCTGCCACTGGAAGGGGAACATTAAGGCCGTGATGCTCTCCGCCACCGTCATCAGCCTCTGGTAATCTGGTTGACAGAAAGCAGAGGTTCGTCGAGGACACGTAGCGGCAGTATTCTTTTCATATGACCAGTTTTCATTTGATTTGAGCTAAACCCAAATCGACCACATACATAAATTATTCACTGAAAAGTACTAATATTTATTTTATTTTTTAAAGGTTTTGTAGACTTTAGTGGTCTTTATTTGAAAGTAGTTCGACAGGAAAAGAGAGCAACGAGAGAGGGGGAAGACATGCGGCAAACGTCACCAGGCTGGGAATCGAGCCTGAGACCACCGCCATGAGGACCAAGACCTCAATATGTGGCTCGTGCTTTGCCCCTGTGCCACCACAGCACCCCTGAAAAGTACCAATATATTGACCAATTAAATATGCTGAAGCCCTCATATAAAATGAGTCCAACACAAAACAGAAGCCTGAGGACATCATAAGGCCGATAAGCTGAGGATCAGAAAGTTTAAATCAGCTAATTTATTATTTACACAAACAAACTGCTGACAGAAATTAGCTCCAGCGAAAAAGAAATGACTTTTAAACAACATGGCTGTTTTAAATCAACCTAGAGCATTAGGAGTGGAACAAAAACTTCTTCCCGAGGAGACAAAATGTACAAACATGACAGGAAGCTGATTCTGTCTTTGTTGTGTAACCGAGTTTGGTTATATGGCCGATCAGTCTTAAAGGAATTAACAGTCATGGCAAAGTGAGCTTAAATTTTCCAACTGGGGTATGATGTAAACATCTATCTTGGGTAATAATATCAGGGGTATTAAACATTAAAACCACAGTCGAGGTTAGGTGAAACCAGAATTAGTGTATTTCAATGTAGAGCTGCATGTCTTTCTACATTTTGCAGAGAATGTAGAGAAACAAAAATCAGTCAGAAGGAGCCAAATTTCCTCAATATAGGCCAGTCAAAACGAATCAAGCCATAAAATCCAACTATTCTTAATCTGAAAGTGCATGCTATCCAATTTTGTAGTCTGATTCATACATCTCTAAATCTTTGCTATAGCTAATCATAACCACACAACCTCTTGACTCCCGAATCAACTCACTGGGCTGAACTACTCTCAAGGACATATTGACAACATCTAGATCAGAGGTCTTCAATTCCAGGTCTGATGTTCTCTGGTGTCCCTGGTCAAACACACCTGAATCAAATGGCCGAATTTCCTTATCGGTATGCAGTCAAGTTTTCCAGAGTCCTGCTAATGACCTCGTTATTTCACTCAGGTGTGTTGAAGCAGAGACACAACTAAAAGTTGGAGGACACCTGCCCTCAATGCCTAGATTTGAAAACCTTTGGTGTAGATTATGTGAATGAGAGAATTCAGAAAATCTTGGGGGGAAAAAACTGCATGTATTTTATTTTTTTTAACAAATGTAAAGCAAAGGGATTATAAAAAAAAAAGAAAATCAGCAACCAAACAGAAAATTTAATTAAGGGATTAGGTGAGTTACAGGCAGCCATCTAGTACACTGTCCTCTAAGGTAGAATAAGTAAAAGTCTCTACTATTCATTATTAGTGCAAACCAAACGTTCCAGGTCGTCAACAGGCTAGGCACAGGTTCTGCCTTCTTCTTCCTGTGAGGTGTGTGTGCCCTTTGCTCCCAGGAGAACAGACGCACTGAAGCGTGACACAGCTGCAGCCAGCTGACCTGCTGGCTAACTTTAAATTCCTTCACTGTGACTTCACATTGCAACACTCCTCCCACAGCTCAGGGCTTCACACCTAAGTCAACGGCCATGCGAGCAAATATGCGCGCAGTCCTCCTCATCTGCATTCCTGCTCAATCCCAGCCGACACCTACTGTGCATTCAGCAGCCGCGCTGCCTCTCCTCTTATGGTGCCAGAATAAATGCCACGGCCACATTTGGCTGTGAGCTGCTCCGCAAGTGGGGAACACTCATCCCTTCAAGCACGCCATCTTTCCCAGGATAGGGACAAGAATACTAACGTCAGCCAACCCCTTTTAAAGTAGGCCATCAGAACAAGAAACTACTTAAAACGCTGCATGACTCGAATACTTTGCAGCTGACCCAAATGAGGGCTGATAAGAGTTTGCCGCTAACTATTTACTCGCTCAGTGCAGATGTGGCAGGAAACACTGGGAAGCACCAAATGGATGAGTTTCAACATCTCAGCTTCCTTCACAGCAGAAAAGGAGCAACTTGATGTTTTTTTTTTTTTTTTAATCTTTTCCTAATTGGGCAAAGAAAAAAAAAACTGAATTAGAAAGCTAAGGTGATATACTCAGGCCTTTTTTCAGAAACGCAGCATAATTCTGTCCGATCAGCCTGTCGCTCCTCAGAGACGTCAGGAGAAATTAACATCATAGATACAGGGACTCGTATGTAGCTAAATGGCTTCTGTTCTGGAAACCGGAAAATTATGATGACCCCCGTTCCCTAACAATCATGCAGATGATCAAAAAGAAAACAGGAGCCTGTATGCTTAGGAAAAATCCAGATGTGCAGACAGAAGAACAACTGTAGCCATTTTCATCGCTGTGGCTCAAATGAGCGTAGATGTAAGTTAAACATCCCTAGTCGGGTCAGATCTTCCCGTCAAGCCGCTCTCCCCTAATCTGTCCCGTCACTTTCAGCTGCATGAATCACAGTATCCAGGAACAGCAACAAATGGAGGCCTGACCATTGCTTGTTACCCACGAGAACAAGCTTCTCAGAAAACAGGACAAGGTCCTCCCCCATCAGACAAAAAAATAAAAAACTAAGGTGTTTGTTATTTTTACTCTTGATCAGGCTTCTGATGTGCAGCTCTATTTCCAACACGCAACAGCTTCTGATTGTTTCTGCATGTTTGCAGAACATTTCTCTCCTCAGAGTAATTATTCAAGCGCGTAGCCAATTTTCTTCTCGCCGGAAGATCCCCAGGCCGCAACTCGGCTCAACACCCTTCACATGTTCTGCAGTGATGAGCCTCACGGGGGTGAGGAGAGGTATGATGTCACTCCTGACCAATAATAATCATCCTGCATCATCACCATCCTCCCCCGGCTCTGGGTTGCCTAGCAACACGACAGCTTTCCCCCCCTTTCAAAGCTTCTCCCTCCCGGCCCCCGCCTTTTTGTAAATCACTTGCTTCTCTCTCTCTCGCAACTGTAATGGATCCAGTCGCAACACCAGAACCAGCATCCCTTAGCGATCTGCTAATTTCTCTAAAGTTTCTTTAATAAACACGCAGCCTCTGTTCACGAGGCAACGCAAGAGTTAAACTGTTGATAAATACGTGTGGACTGGGATCAGCTCTCAGTGATTCTAAGGACTAAGTGTTCTTCATAAAATCATTACAAATAGAAATCTGATTCCTGCAGTGCTCTGTACAAATTCAAAAGCAAAAATAAAAGCATAAAGATATATTGCAGCATTACAACACATAAGTCTCAAGATGAATGAAATACTTTTTTTTTATTATTGTGGAAGTTTTGTTGATGCAGACTTTCTAAGCTCGTCATGGATGAGTAAGACATGGTTAATACTGTGAAAGAAGAACATGCAAAGCAGTCCACCAGCTGTAGAAACCGACACCTGCACTCAGTTAAAGGTTTCTCTGAAGCCTGCCCCAGGCTTTCGCTTCCTTTCCAGGTGAGGAAGTGTAAGAAAGACGTCCTTAAAGAAACGTCTCCAAAGTGATTTACAGTGTCCCATTTTTCCTACCCCTTCATCAAAATCAGCTTGTGTACATTTTATTGGAATTTTATGTGATAAACCAACACAAAAGTAGTGTCTAAATGTAAAGTAAGAGGAATAATACATGGCTTTCAATAAAAAAAAGATTAGAAAAAAAGATAGTGGCAGGGTTGTATGGCGGGCATGCAAGTTTCTGGAGGCTGCAAGTTTCAGGAGGCTTGTCTCCTTGTCTCCGTTGCTCGTTACCCACACAACAAGCTTCACAGCGAAAACATTACAAGGTTGTTTTCCCATAATACAAAAAAAACTAAGGTGTTTGTTAATTTTTATTCTTGATCAGGTTTATGATGTGTAGATCTACTTCTAACAGCTTCTGATTATTTTTGTATTTGCATCGCATCTCTCTCTTCAGGGTAATTATTCAAGCACGTAGCCAATTTTCTTCTCGCCGGAAGATCCCCGGCTGCAACTCGGATGTGTGGGTGACAAGCAACGGCTCTGCACATCTGGAGACTAAACTTTGACCTATTCCGGAAAATACGGTATCTCATCTTAGATTGGCTGAGAGGTTGACTGTGAGCATCTATTCTCATATCTTCCAATCAATTCTCAATTGAATTTCAGTTTGGACTTTGACTGGGACAGTATAATACTTTAATTTCCTTGGATCCAAACTACTCCACTGAACCTCTGGCTGGTCGACCTTTTTGTATCGATAGGTGTGCATCTGTGGCATACTCATCCCATTTTCAGAAGGTGGATTGAACGACAGAGGATGAAGTTCAAAGATTCCAATATTTTTTTAGAATTCAACTTCAAAGATTTTTTATTTGTAATTAAAAAATTGGTCTGTCTCATACAAACTGAATCAAGATATTTAAGTTTCTAGTTGCTGTGCGGAAAAAGTTCCAAGGGTGTGAATACTTTTGGAAGGCTAACTACGCCCAGATAAGAGTGTATCTATCAGCTCCAGAGACCTCAAGACTAACAGCAAACTTACAAAACCTGATAGATCTTCATTCATGTTTTTCTAATTTTTCCTTCCCCATGTCCACATCAAGAGATGTTTTAGTTTTGCTGAAGTATATTTCAGGATATTAGCATATTACTTAGTTTAATGTATGTTGTATTAACCAGTCATATCTACTGCAATCTCGCACGACTGTTTAAAAGCTGTATGAAAGAACCAAATGAAACAGGAGAGTGAGACTCACGCTGTGAGTAGAGGAGGATCTGCAGCTCAAGCAGGGCGCAGGTGAACAGCTGTAGAACGTTCTCCACCCCGAGCAAATTGAACATTTCACTGATGGCAAAGTCAAAGAGCGGGAGCTCGGACGTGCTCGGCCTCTGGCACACGACGGGACCATACACGCCCGAGAACTTGAGCGAACGCCCCGACGGTGGCAGGGGCACCTCGTACAGGATGTTGTAGATGAAGCTCTCCAGCGGCAGCGGCGGGGGCTGCGGGGACGTGACGGCCTGGTGAAGCTGCTCCAGCACCTTCCTGCAGGCCTGGGCGAAAGCCATGGGCGTGATCAGGCAGATGCACTTGGACACGTACAGCGTGTCGCGGCTGATGTCGTACGAGTTGAAGCGCTGCAGGCGGGAGATGGCCGGAGCGGCGTGGAGCATAGGGCGGGGCTGCGGGAGGCGCTGGTCCTCCGGTCCGTGCGGGGTCGTCGGGGTGTGCAAGATGTCGTACTGCTCTGCGTTGTGCATGTGGTAAAGAGTCTGCATTGCACTGCATATCTGCTTGCTGGTCACCTCCTCAAAGAAAGTGAGGGCGAAGCCATAGGTGCGCGAGCCGTCCTCTCTGGTGATGATGAACGAGTGGAACTGCGGCTCTCTGGAGTCAACCTGCGTCCTGAAGGACAGACCCTTCGGCATGCAGAGCTGGGGGAAAAGGTGCAGAAAGGAAATCAGAGATAATCTTGGGGGGAAATAATACTAAACCTTAGCAACACTGCAAATAAAAAAAACACAAATTCCTTCCAAATATTTTGGTCTAGTTTCTAGTGGAAATATGTTGGTACACTTGAAATATGGCACAATTAACTCACAAGTAACTTTTCAGCAAGATATAGGAGCTTGTTTTAAGCATGCAACTCTTTTAATATTGACTTTAAAAAAAATAGTACTAGTTCCACTGGCACATTATTTCTCTTACAACATGGGAAAAACAATCTGCCAATAGAACTAGCACTTAATCAAAATTAAGGAATTATTGACCTAAACAATTCCTTATATTTTTCCTAAAGTAACTTGTAAATCAGTTTTGTCTTATTTCAAGTCTATTTTCACTAGAAAAAAAATCTCACCAAGATTTTGTGTTTTTACTGTGAACAATCATTACATGTTTGTCAAACACAAATATTCATACCATGCCAACTGCATCCTGGTCGAATGGATTCCACTCAACATTGTCAGGATAATGTGCTAGGACTTTGGATTTAAAAGTTCTCCGCAATGGACTCTGCTCAAAATTCTCACCTGGAAGTCAAAAACGACAGAGAAATGCAAAAAAAAAAAAAAAAAAAACCAGACAAGTATGCAATTAGTTAGTTTACCACATGCAGACACTGGGGAAAAAAGCTGCAGTTTAATCAGAAGCAAGCTTAAAGTGCCAGGCGCATCACCAAGGGAAAGAGAATAAAAGAAATAAAATCAGCACGTTTCTCTTTAGAGGAAGATTGTATTGCATCATGTAAAGCTGCCATCTGCATCCTGTGCCCGAAAAAGTAAACAAATTACCAGCTGCGTCTTGTGAAAAGTGAAACTTTGCGGATCTAAATGCTTCACGACAGCTTTAATGGCAGTACAGAGGGACACAGAGTAAATCAGTCAGAGAAGCACAAGTTGAGTTGATTTAGACCCAGAGTAAAGCAGAAGTGATGCACACACCAAGGCAGCACTGAAAAGTCATTCAGAGTGTAAGGGGGCGGGAGGAGAAGAGTAAACATTGACCAAGCGATGCCAGTGCAGGCGACACTGGATGTGTGCGCGCGAGATACAGAAGCGGTGATTGTCAGACATCAGCTCCTTGTTCAGCTGCTACTGGAGGAGAGGAGGGACACGAAACCAGTGGGGACAGAAATCAGGGGTGCACAAAACAAGAAGGGCAAAAATCCATCCCAGATTCTGGGGGTTTTCAAAAAAATAAAAAAGGAGGGGATGCAGAAGGGGGAGAGGTGGGTGATAACAAGGTGCATCAGGTTGAAGGTTAAAGGGGGTCAAAGCTAAGCTCTGGTCAGGAGGGAGGGGGGAAAGCAGTGTGTGGTGGGAACGGTTACCTTCGTTTGACCTCGCCAATTTTCCTCTGGCCCCATCTCTGAATTTAGTATCCTCTATATACTGGCATAAAGCTACACAACAAATAAAACAAACAAAAAAATATGATAATTAAAAGCCTGGTTCTTGCTGGGTAGCGCATCACTTCTCAGTTTGTGCACACACATTCTCACAGCTCTTCACTCTACGGTGCTTTTAGCGCTTCACTCTACAGAGAAAAAAAAAAGCACAAAATACACATGGAGAACAACATCTGCTGGAGTCGGGTGGGAATGCCGAGTCAAGCCAGCTGCCGAGGTTATGATATGAACCGAGCAGTTCTGAATGTTATTGGCGCCTCCTAAAGATCCAGTGCAGCATTGGGCAAATGTTCTCAACTCAAACACAGAGGAACAGAACCAGTTGTACTAGCAGCTTAGAGTGTGATTACAAAGAAACAGTTTCTGAGCTAAATGTAAACCTGAGTCACATAAACTGCTTACAAGCTGGAAGTAAATGGCAGATTCTTATATTTACCCAACTACGGAATAAGATCAAGCAACTAAGCACACTAAATGATACAACACTTTTTACTTCATGTTTAAGAGGGTTTATGAAAACAAACAAAACCTGATCAGCTGAGCATAAATGTGCATCTCAGTAAAATTGATCATCAAAAAGTGTACTTGTTTCAGTAATCAAAATGTGAAGTTTGTGTAGATATAGTCCACACAGGGTGACATATTTAGAGTGTTTTTGACTTCTAGCTAATGAAAACACAAAATTCATTTTCACAAAGCATGACCTCATGTAAGACCATTAAAAAATGAATATAAAATAAAACGATTCAGGGAGTGTTGCATCAAAGGGTACTGATAGAAGGAAAAAGCATGAAAGTAAAAAAAAAAAAAAAAAAATATATATATATATATATATATATATCATTTTTTTAAAAAAGCAGATATACAAGCTATTGAGTCAACACTAGCGTAGAGAATTATGAAGTTAGATCCATTCATCTTTCATTATGACGTTTGATTGGGCAGGAAATTAGCCCGACACTGCTTTATAACAGAGCATCTTCAGTCAGAGGCTTCATCAGAAACCCTGGAATACAGTCTGCAACATTAGATACGTCCTGCCCACAGCTTTCAGCATCACCAACAACTCTTTAAGGAACCCTGGACGAGTTACAACAAAAAAATGTTCCCTTCAGATCTATAAAGATATTCTTATTCAGTGGGATGAACCTGTGTGTATCCCTGTGCCTACATACCAACACAAAATCCCAAAGTATTTATCAAAGTATTAATTCTAACATTTCATACAAATATTTCCGTCTGAGTCAAATCTGTAGAATGCGGACGTCGTCAGCAGGCGGTCATGGGTTGGATGATAATGGCGAATGACTGCACTTGCATCTCAGCCCCGTGGCTACGTTGGGTTATCTAACATTTCACATAAAGCAAACCCTTTGTACTCTTTGCAAGCGGCCAGGGAATGCTGTTTACAGTCCCTCTGATGCATCACATTTGTTAAGAAGTAATGAAAGATCTCTGCCGGCACAAAAACGCTTTCATGCAGCACGTAAAGTACAAAAATGTGAGACGAGGAACACATGCTGTCCAAGCGTTTCTGGCTCCCCTACGTCAGCACTGAAGTAAAGCTGTTCTTCAGCTATAATGTTGCCAATGAGAAACGGGGCCTTTTCCACGAGACAAAGGAAATCATTTTTTATTACATTTATTAAATGACGCCATTCACAAAGCCAAGAAGTTATCAATTTCCTCGTGTCTGGTGAGGTGATCCTCCACTGTTGAATACTGATTAGAAATAACTTTAGAATAATAAATTTATTTGGTCGATTTTTATGGTGTCTTAAAAACAAACGTGGGCGACATTTGACCCGAGCTGCATCAATTTCACAAACGCAGCCATCGTCTTTAAATGATCCGATTAAAATGCTGTCAGTGACCGCCAAATGACTTTTATACTGGGGTCTTTGGTACCGTTGAAGATATCCAAGTGACCGACTGAAAATCTTGAAGGGTTTGGTTTAATCTGTTCGATGCTTTCATATCCAAACAACCCACACAGTCGAAAGTAGGCCAGACACACCACCCAGACTACAACAGGAACCAGACAGCTGGATTACTAAGACTAAAAACATAATAAAAAATAAAAATAAAAAAAAATTGTCTCCAGTTAATATTCTACTGCAATAATGATAGCACACTGAAATTTTGCAATCTTTAATAGAAATGTGTGGAAACGGAATCCAAACGGCACCACAAAAACCTACATTCTCTATATGTTTGGAGTAAACCATCTAAATCCTATGAAGACGCAGTGCAACTACGCAAGAGTTTTTCCTCTGATAATCATTTTGAGGTCAGCGAGGGGTTTGTTTTCTCGCCAAAGGACACTGCGACACGTGGCCGAGCAAGGGCTCAAACTGACAATCTTTCAATTGGCTTTAAAACTAAGCCATAGCGCCTCAAAAAAAACCTACGGAGTGATGTTTGTAACTGAAAGCAATGATTTATCTACAATTCAAAATGCAGCAATGACAGTTTGACATAATCAAGCAGATGACTCATTGGTGTTTATTAAGAAAAATATATATAAATATGTAGAGCAGGCTGTCAAATTTAAATTTTTCTAATATGTAATTCTGCTGAACAGAATTGTTTTGTTGTTTTTTTTTTGGTAATAAATGTGCCAAAATAAGAGCATATTGATAACCACGACTTTTAGAGGGGCAGAGGGGAATATATAAAAAGGCTGAACTTTGCACTCAAAAAGCAAAGTTTACCGATTGTGAAACACAGGGAGGCCTTTATCGGAGTCCACATCAGCAGCAAAACAGAGGACGTTGATACAAAACATTCCCATCTACCTTGTTAGATTAAAAAAAAAAAAAAAAAATCCTTAAAGATGTTCTCAAAGCTCCAAGTAAATTTGAGAATATGAAAAAAAAAAACCTGAAAAAATTGAGGCAAAACATAATTCTAGAGTATGTTATGGCAGCTCTGCTATCTGAGTACATAAGGTAGAATGGTCTGTAAAATTTTCTTAAACAGGATATATGTGGTCTAACGTTGATGCTTTTGTAAAGCGGTAATACAAACGGAATTAAAAATATACAAATTACTAAAGAGAGATAGAAGCACTGAGTAATTAAACCCATCAAAGTGAAAGTTTCCAGATAAGAAAATCTTGTCTAGCGGTTTGTACTAAAATTGCCTGCAGCAGCAAAACCTGCTCACAACTGAACTCATTTAGTTATGATATATACATGTTTGACTATTATTGGAACGACTGCTTGTGTTTCTTGAGTAAAAATGAAAAAGGAAAAAAAAAAATCTTTGAACCATTCGTCTTAATCCTGTTATGGTATAATCTAGATGGATTTTAAGAAAAGAAACTAATCAGTAGATCTAGCCTTTTCCATTGCATTTCAAAATATTTTAGTTAACATTCATAATTTAGTACAGCTCATCAGGATTACAACAAAAACTATAATCCCCTTACCTCACAGCCAATCAAACGCCATCTGCCACATCAAGAAAAGACCCCAATATGACATGAAATTCTAATTACTCCAATTATGCTCACATAATTCCTCGTTTTGTCATTTATTCAAAAGGTCTGTGATGCCATGAGAACGTAAATGGATATTTGGTGGGAGTAGTAAAGCAGCAGTGATCGGACGAGGAGCCAGAGACCACCCACAGTTCTACGGTCCTTCTGTACTCCGACGCGCTGACGCCTACTGTAGAGAGGATCACCAGAAAAGGGATGGACCTCACTTCCTGTGAAGTTGTATTCAAGAAGCACTCAATCCAAATTCCTGCAGAACAGCATGAAATACATGCTAACGTTTAGAAAAAATATATATCAATAACCAGAGCTCTGAGCATCAGCTATTCCCTTCTTCAGCTCGCAACCTTCACACTTCAGTCCCAACACAGAAACTAAACATGAAACGGCTTTGAATTTGTCTCTGATGATGAGTGATGGCTCATCATCAGATGTTTTTGCTGACATGTTCACAGGTCTAGTGTACCATTTTAAAGACATCAAGTGGAAAAATACTTGCAAAATTTGTTGTTTTTGTCCTGCTGTTGGAAAAATAAAAATAAAAATAAGAGTTGATCATTGCCATAGTAATAAATATCAAGATTTTAATTTTTGCAGTAGACATTTTATGTTGCAAATAAATGCAAACTATTTTGTGGTGCTAAATTTAGGCCACATCATCTAGCCCTTATCAAAACATTTGAAAAATGTTCTCTCACTGCAGGAAAACCATTTCAACATCCCATCAACCAGCACTACAAGAGGCTGGCAAACGTTGTCCGTCACATTCTATATTGTCGATGAATGACAGTTTCAAGCCAAGTCCACGTGATCCACTTCAACGCTTCAAGTTTAAAAGTGAAATTTCACTGGGGGTTTTGGGGAAGTGTCAAAGATGTGGAGATAACATAAGTAAGAAACCAACATTTTGGGGAACTACTTCTCACAAGTACGTCCGAGATCCTGCATCTTATTGCATTAAACTAACGAGGCACACAACTGATAACAGCCGTCATTCTTGATCTAAAAAACAAAAACCCTGAAATTTATTTCTAGGTAGATTGTTAAAATCCCCCCGAACTGCTTAACAAGCTCCTGAGGAAAAATTATCAATGAAACTGAGCAAGCTTTCTAGCTGAACCATTAGTCCTCATTTGTTTGCAGAGAAGGGTTGAAGAGAGGCAGCCCAGAAAATTTAAAAGGATATTTAGCATCTGAATAAAGAGAGCCTGTCCACAGAGTTTACTCATGTCCCCCAGTGCCTGCTGTTTCCAGTGTCGCTGAGAGGCCGCAGGGTCATACATATGCAAATCAAGTCCCGAGTGTGCTGCCAAACGCTGTGCCGAAAGAAATTTTTTGAATCCATTTCTTTGTTTTTTTTTTTTGTTTTTTTTTTTACCTTCACTGTACATGAGTTAACACTTCACATCATATTAAGAATAAATCACACAAAGAGTTTCATTTAATTCCCTGGAGAAAATCCAACAGAAAGAAAAAGAGATTACTTATTTCATTCACAGTATCAATCACCAGCCAGCAGTTTGTTTCAGCCAAGTTAGCAGCTTAAACTCAGTTAAGTCGTTCAATGTGAACGTTCGGAATAACAGGACGACAAAAGCAGTGGTCCTCAAATGTTTGGATTTAAAACACTTTTGAAAATGCAGAATGACAAAGAGAGCAGGGTTTTCTTTAATAGACTTGAAATGTATGAATCCCATCCTAAAAAAAATAGGAATTATAAGATTCCCTGTTTCTGCATCAAAACATATTTCTTCAGTCAAACATGATAAAACCCATCTGGTTGAAGCATTTCTAGAAATCTGGTCAAAGTTCTTAGTTTTGAAACATGTACTGAGTAGCAGAAAAAAAACTGTCGGATTTTACAGCATTTTACCCGCTGACCACACATCAGAGCCAATCAGGGACAAAATGGCCAATTCTCATCTTTGGCTGATTGATTGGTTCATGTCTAATCATGACCAAAACAACTCATCGATGCCGGCTTGACCTTTCAACAAGCAACCAGCTACAGAAATCCCCTTTTTGCATTTCTACCCAACTGACTCAGGCAACCTTATTAGAGATAACAGAAAAACAACAGCATTTATGAACATCCTGGGTATTTTTTTCTCTCATGTGCATTCTGAAAAATTACATGCAGCTCTTGTCAAAGAAAATGTAATCCACTGCAGCTAGAAAACTGAAACCATCTTACAAAGCCATTTATTTATTCCTGACTTGGCAAAAATGAGAACTTCTAGGAACATCATACCTACAACAAACGTTTATCTGCAGCCAGTGACAATGGAATTTCCACACCATTTCCTTTCTTCAAGTCATAACTGAAACAGTTGATAAGGGTAAGCCCCTAACCTCTTTCTACAGTAAACAGCAGCAAAGGGCTGTAAGTAGAACATCAGTGATGTTTGACCTCAAAGCTCCAGGCTGTGCGTCTGAGCAAGGTTTCGGTGGGTTGCATTTTCTGTCTCTGCACAGAGACTTAAAAGAAGTGTTATCACACACCTGGGGAAAACATGCACTTCCTATGCAATGAAGTCAACTTTTTTTTTTTTTCTTTTTTTAAAAGCTGATTTAAAAAAAAAAAAAAAAAAACATGATAAAAATCATACACAGTGACAGTAAGGTACATTTTTGGGAATCTAAAAAATGATTCTGTACGTCTGACACAGTTCATGCTGCCATCTACTAGCTATGAAAATAACTTTGATCTGATCAACCACAAGAAAAAAAAAAAGTCGCCATTTAGTCACACTAAAGAACATTCTGAAAAACAGGAATACAGTATTTCTTCTGCCCACACATTTCATAGATTTCTTTTGTGTTACAACCACAAAGCTTATTGTTTTTGCTTAATGGGCAAAAAAAATTAGATTTGGCTTCAACTGTGTTGTATAAATAATGAATTATAATTTTATAACGAACATTAAATTTAAAGCCAACAAGCAGACGAGATGAACTTCAAAACTGATCAGCGGTCAGAAAAGAAAACAACCTCGTGTCTGCTTAAGATTGTGCATAGTATAGTTGTCGACATAATATTTAAAAAGATTCTACTTTGCATCTAATATTGATCCAAAAATCAATATTTGGTACAGAATGCTGCACAGTAGCAGAATGACACAGACACTCCCTTCCCTCACTTGCAAGAGCTCACCTGAACAATCATGGATAAGAATCAAAACAGCAACGTGGTGCTAGGAATTGACAATTGGTTAGCACCTTTTCATCTACAGTGCAATTCAACTTCCACAACATGGCAAGCACATCTGGAGAAGAACCTTTATGGCCCTCTTCAGTGGGGAAAAAAAGCAAACATTTTGACTGGCGGTATATCGCTTATAAGGCAGGAAAGTCAAAAAAGTTGAAGGACGCCAGTAAGTCATCATGCTAGCTTTGCTAGCATCTTTATGCCAGTGAAGCGTCTTAAATACAGAAGCTCCGTTGTTTAAGATGAATGTGAGAAGCTACGTGAAGCTCTTGCATATCCCAGGAGTAAAGTTGTACGGCCACACGGCATAACGCTTTCTATTTAAATTTTGACAACTTACTGATAGCCCCATTGCGATGTTAAAATGACAATGTGTCAACAACGGTGAGCAGAAACCAGTCAGAACACAGGGCGATATGACTTTTTACGAATCTAGCTTACTCAAGGTGATCATTAAAAAATTTTTTTAAAAATTAATAAAAAAAAGCAGAAGGTGCAAAATTTACCAGAAACTGAACAGGTCTGCTGCTAAATACTTTGCGAATTTCCCAGTAGGGTTAATAAAGTATATTCATTCATTCATTTGTGCAGCCTGGATTTTCTACACTGTAAACATGTTTTGCATGGGCCACATCTATGCTTATTTCATAACAAAAAAGGTATTTCCAATTAACTGCTTAAGTGAATTGAACATACATACTTTTTATGAAGGGTGTGTTTAATGTATTGCTTTACAGGAAAGTAACACTTTCAATTTATATATTTTTTCTAAATGGTTGCTGAATTGCCTTCTGTTCATTGGTCTTACCCCAATAAAGATGGCGTCAATATCTTTATACTGCCTTTAGTTTTATGCTTCTGGGGGCGTTTTCTAGAAAGATTTCTGTCCTTTCAAGAAAAGGTTTCTGCGATATTGAAAATGGTGTGGGGCATTTTCCTTAGTATCACCATCAAGGATGAAATTTTAATATCTAGGTAACCATAGTCCCCGCTTACAAAAAGGAGACTGCATGCTCTTAAGTTTTAGTTCATCCTATAAAATCAGCGAATTTGTCCTTAAAGCTGTAAACAGGAACTTGAGAAAGGAAGTAAAAAGGAGAAGCACATTACCCTTAAACTAAAACGATTTTTGGTGTGGTTATCACTTTAAGGAGAGAAGAAGTTTCCTTCAGCTACAGCAGCCTCACAGGCCATTCACTACCTGTCGAGTCACAATAAATCACACTTGCATGAGACAGAAACAAGATAACAGGAAAACGTCACAAATTTTAATTGGTTCCTGTTTTCAGACAGCAAAATGCTCAAGGTTGCCCAATTAAACAAGACAATTAAATAATGGAATTCTAGCACCAGTTGTTACCCGTTTTAAGTCAAAAATAGTCGTTTTTACAAACCAGAACAAGAAGTTTCAGTAGTAATAAGCATAATGGGACATTTGAATGCTTAAAGATATAATCTGAGGTCAATACGCCGGTTGTTAGTTCTTCAGCATTCAGGGTTTCCCCATAAAGTGCTGTTAACACATTGGCGTTAGTATGGAAAACCCTGACATTAGCACTAATAGGCCTGGTCCATCTTACAAAACTCAATGTCATAAAACAGCAAAAAACACTTAAAGGAAATTAACAAACCTAAAAACTTCCCAAAGCAGACTCTGTTAACTGAGTCACAAGATATAAAGTGCTGTATTTAAATTTGAAAACAGTGATCAGGCTTCTTACGTCAAAGGTAAGGTATCCTTGAATTCAAAATATTTAGTTAAATTTGTTGCTGCACACTAGCACAGTTGTTGTCTAAAGTACTGACAGTGCTTCTGGTCTGTTTCATTGTCAGCGGGCAATAAAAAGATGCTTTCTCAGTTTGTGTTTTGATTTCGGAGGCAAACATCAGCCCTGCATGTCAGCTGAGCTGAGATCTGGTGATTTAATACCACATGCAGGCCCTGACATCACCGTCCACCAATGTGCCAATCACTTGTACTCGGTGTTGGCCACTCACGTCACACTTCATCGTTGCATTTAAACTAATCACTCGCCATGGCAGCAAAGTGTCTCCCCCACAGCATAACAAATACCATCAAATCTTCTTCACAGCGGGAGGCCGGGGTGAAGATTTTCCCTTGAAAGTCTCAATTACTTGTACCCCATCACTTCAGCTCCCAAACTATATGCTGCAGATGTCTCTTTCAATCACAATACTTTCGCTGAGGAGAAAACAAACAAAACAAAACAATAAAAATAAATGGGAGGGGAGGGAGGGGGGGGGTGTGATGGACTATTGTGCTAAGATTAGGCATTTAAGCTATTTATGTCATTGTTTTTGAATGGAAGGGTGTGCCCTTTTAAAATGTTACAAGTACAGCGTGTCTCTGGTGGATGCTGGTATTGTGTAGGGGGCATCTGACAGTCTGAACTACATCATGTGTGCATGACTATTTTCATTTACATAATTGTAACAGGCACGTACAACTGTTAACAAATATACGTACTCAGCTCTAAAGTGCATTTAAAGCCGAGTGTTTTTCACTTGAAAATGTTCATCACAACACACCCCAACACGGACAGAGAGGATGTTAAGGACAACCACTGAATTAAAATGAGATAAAGAGGAATAACCAGTCAGTAATCCAGTCGATCCTAATCGAGCGTTACAAACAAACAGGCGGAGAGAAGGTAAACTAGGCCCAGCGTTATTATACTCGATCCGTTTTCACCTCAACAGCCGACATTACATCTCAAAAACACACACACACAAACAAGAGTGAGTACAAGAGAAAACAACGAGCCCCAAAAGGGAAAAAAAAAATTTTTTAGCAACACACGTTTAACAATCTAGTTTTTCCTTATTTCGCCGAGCATCAACACGACATTTTATCCCAACGGCTAATAGGCTTACCGGACAGTTCGTCGGGTTCCAGCCCGCTTTCGGTGTCGAGTCCGCAGATCACAAAATAATCTGCGAACCGGGAGGAACCGGAGCTGAAGCCGGTGGTCATTTTGAGACTGGTCCGGTGATGCCCTCACACCTGGAACACCGAGCATATTAAAGTAACTCGGAGAAGTGATTTCTCCTGGCCATTACGTGCGAGACGCTACTGCGAGGCTCGAAAAACTGCACTCATATTTAGCTGCTGAACCCGCAGTAGGTACAGCCGATCCGCACACATCCGCTCATGCCTCCTTCAAAATAAAACACCCTTCAAATTAAAAGCTCCAAGGAACCAATTCAAACGCGCTTTATTTGGGCTCTTAAAATTGGCACAAGTTTTAAAATGAGAATTGAATTAGATTTCTAACATTAGATTCTAAATTAACGAACAAACTTAACTTACATGAGTAACTGTCTCAAATAAATTTTCTTCTAAGTAAAGATTAAATACCTATAATGTTAACCTATCTTAATGCAGAGAATATTTCTGTGAAATGCTTGGGAAACGTTTGAATGTTCATGGCGTTTTTGAATTGATGATCTGCTAGATCATATATCTAGCAGTGGCAACATTTTCAGCTTTCAGATGTCCGTCCCCAATTATTTAAACAAATAAAGGCTACAGAGTATATTTTTGCTATATTCTTTTATTTCTGAAGAGGATGTCAGAATCAAAGGGTTGCTCATATATAGATAGGCATTCTTATTGTAGTTATTAAAGTGTGAAGTTATTTAGTCGTTTTCTAAAATATCTAGACACAGGACCAAATTATTTCTGCTACGCAGAACAGGGGCTCTGATCTGTACATTTTCATAATATAAATTTAAAAAACCTGAAACTGCCGGTGGTCAATATTTTAGGAATCTAAAATCCCTCCTAAAAGCTCTGCCAGTGAACTTGAATAAAGAATGGCCTGAATAACCAATCACCACCACTTGGTGGCACTATTCACTTTGTGTGAAATCTCTTGCTCTATTTAAAGGTTTATTGTTTTTTTTTTTATTATTTGAAGTAAAGCAGACAATAATTGAGAAGCGAAAGAGAAACATTGTCTTTCAAGTGAACTTGATGTTTTATGAACACAAAGAATGCAATAAACTAACCCATCCATTAAAACCTCATACTTGAGAAATTCAACATCAAGCATCTACAAAAAAAAAAGAAACATACTTTTTTTACAGACAACACTTTAATTGCAAAGTAAAATTATTTTAATTGGTGATTTAAAAAAAAAAGCTTAGTCAGGACAGAAATAAACTTATCTGTTTGTTACAGAAACAGAAGGACTTTAATACTCAGCACAAAGTAATACTGCAATTTAAATAAATGAAAAAGGGGACGACAAAAATTATCTTAATTTTTAGGAATAAAATACCTTTTAGAACAAATGAATATTCAGTCTGGGGCTGGTAATGGGACTATGTAGGAAACAACATTGTAATAGCAATCAAAATGTACCTGCATTTTTTTGGGGGGGGGAAATATAAAGTTAGAAGTTTTTGACCATATAGGAAAATGGAATAAGACTGCATTCATCATGATTTATTGATTTCCCTCACCAAATGAATAAGTTCCATTTTCAAAGTCAAAAGTGTTTTTAAGTGTACAAATACAGGCCTCTTAATAGCATAAACCGCCTCTCATTAATATTTACTTTGAATAAGTTAAAGATAACAGAAGAGTATCAATCCCTGGAAATCTTCTCAGGAAATGAAACATTAACCTTGGGCATGCTTGGGGAAAAAAAAGCAAAGTCCTTCTTTAGGCTGCTTATATTAACATAGAGGTTTAAACGAGAACAGTGTGGCAGTGAATCCAGGCACAATTTTAGTTAGAACATCCATTTTTAACCTAACGAAATTAGGCATTAAAATAATAAAATCAAAACAGAACAGTGTAACATTATTGCTGTGGTGGTACAGATAATTGAGATAAAACCAGACACAAAAATGTTCAAATAAATATTAACAGAATTAAAGACTTGACTGTTTGGAAGGTGTTATTCAGCTAGACATAGGCAACTATTGCTCTGGTGACTTTAAAGGTGGATGTTCACTACAGTTTCCATAAGATACTTATGGATCTATTGCAGACAGAATAACAACTTTTGCACTGCAGCAAAACCATGAAAGCATCCTACCAGTAGCACCTGTACTTGTCTGGAAAGAATCAAAAATAAGCAGTGCCTTAAATAAAAACAAATAAATCTAATTTCTTATTTACAAACTGTGCCAGAATCAGCAACATGAGTCACAGAAAGTAATTCTGCACAGAAGTAGTTTACACGTTGTTTAGCATGAGGAGAAAAAAAAATCCACCACAGCATGCATTTTGTGGTCAGTGCTTGTTACGGCTTCTCCAAGAACGGCACACCAGCATCCGCGCACAACACTGACGCGAAAGCAGCTACATTGCGACGGCTGAGGTCCTGATCCGAGCAAAGGGAACCGTAGGGACAGTCGGCGAATGAGATGCTCAGGTGTTTGAAGAGTCCTACTCGAGTTTCTGCTGCAGCTTTTTCTGGAAGCAGACGGGCAAGATGGAGAGAACGGCGAGGATGCCGAGCACGGCCAGGGAGTTCCAGGACACGGCCTCGCCGGCTGTGGTGAGCTTGTACAGCGTTGTTCCGGCGTTGATCGCTACGAAGGACGGCGGCGCCACTCCTGTCAAGCAGCCGGGGTAAACGCAAGCGAGTCAGAAACAGCTGATCTCACCAAAAGGAAAATGAAATAGAAAGCACAAAGGATGTTACCGAGGAAGGTGCCGACGAAAAACACCCCCAAAGGCACGTTGATGACCGGAGAGGTGATGTTAATGAACCAGTTCGGAAGAAAGGGGGTTATCCTCAGGAAGATGATGTAATTGATTAAATGATCTCTATGCTTGTCAACCTGCCAACGAGTAAAGAAAAAAAAGAAACTTATTCCTACCTCGGTAAAACATTACCACAAAGAGGAAACTTTTCAAAACATTCACAGTACAATCAACATAAAGAAAAATAAAAACCCAACAGTTTCACTATATTTGTCTAGAGCTATGACTGCTTCATTCATAGGCTAGTCATTAATTCATAAAATTACAATTTAATTTCTGTTTAACTTTGTTTTTTTAAGTTGGTTTCCGTTTGTTTCTATGTCTTCAGAATTCTCCAACAGACAGGCACACTTTGGCAGGCCCCGGTTAAATTTCTTCAGGAATTTTCTAGTTATGAATTATTACCTGCTGGGACCATTTCTGCGCTCTCTCTGTGAGGTATTTGTAGACCACTGGTCGGCCCACCAGATATGACAACATATAGCAGAAGGAAGCTCCAAGTCCAGAACACTGCCAGAAGAATAGAGAAATGACGATATATTAAAACATAAAAGGGAAAGAGGCCACATAGAACGAGTTAACAATCATAAACTGAAAAGCAACCTTAAATAAATAAATGAACAGCAGATTAGAATACTGTCTATCTCCAACCAGCAGCTGTATACTTAGCTTACTTAACATCAAACAGCAGTTGTGCAGTTATTTAGAAACCACACCAAGAAGTTCCAAAGATGACGCTGAGGGTTTTGGGTTTTCACGCTCCAACCACAGCCCTCGCTACTATGAACACATTTATGAATTATTTTTTGCAAAACAGTTTCCACACAGATTGTTAGAATATAGAAAACTTAAAGTGTTGCAAGACGGACAGAGAAAATAATAAAAACAGTAGTGGCACATTCATGTGGTACACCAAGTCAGAAATTTTGTAATAATAATAATAATTGAATAAGTTTAAGGAAGACTATTTTAATAGCAGCAAAAAAGTTTAATCTTACTAGTAATATTATATAACTTAAATTTAAGCCATGTTAATAAGTCTTTCTGAAAAAGTATTTTGCTTGGCAAAAAAACAAAAAACAGCATGCTTCGTTCGATGGATTTTTATGTTCAATTGTAGAAATACAGCTTAAATACAGCATAAAGCTTTTCTACTCACCAAGCAGACTAAGAAAAGAGCCAAAGGGAAAGGGTAAAGGTAGCCAGACAGGATGCTGAGGAAGATCGATCCAGGGATAGCAAACGTCTGGAGGCTGACTTAAGTGTTAAGGTGAACAACTTTACAAACACAATGAAACACTTTTTATACAGTGAAAAGCAATAGTAGGGAGCATAAAATCAGAGAACAGCCATACGTAACAATAGTACACCAACTTCAAAACAAAATTGAATCAAAATTAATGAATAAATGCCAAAAAACAAACCAAAATTCATTAGTCAAAAAGGGATTTCTTTTCTATTTAAGGATACAAAATATATGTTGCAAAATATGCCACCAACACCTGGGTATAGTAGGTGTCCTTATATTTGGACAACACTGTTCCTAATGCTTTGGCATCATCCATGTCTTTAGGGATCTTGATTTTTTCCATTTCATCACTGTATAAAAGAAAGACAATTGCAATTCAGGAAAAAAAAGCATAAAATTCTAATCATGTATTCTCAGATAAAAAGCAGAGTCCTTCCATTAGCGCTGCTATTCCTCTAAACATGACATGTTTTAACACTCGATAGTTTTGAGGTAATCAAAGTAAAAGGTGAGGAAGTATGACTAAATAAAAGTATGATGCAGCTATAGTTTTTAATTTACCTCTAATAAGTCATCAGTTCGATTGCTCATGTTTGGACAGATGTTCTGCTGTTGGAATCCATTTCTTGCTTTTATCAAAAACATTTCTCTCCTTCAGTTTAAATACTGATATAAACCCTTTATCTATGTTCAACAAAAGAGCTGGCAGGTTCATTTTAACTTTAAGTTTTGCTTATTATTTCCCCACTGTAAACAAAGTCTGATCATGTTATTAGTAAAATTTCATATTAAAATCTGAAGCTCTTTAAAAACTGGTCAGGAAAAAAAAGGACTGAGCATTTCAATCAAAAGATTATCTTTGTGTCAGTGAAAGCAAGCCTCCCAACTAGAATGAAATGATTCTATTCAACAGTAAAGAATTAAAACAGTAGAGTATTATTATTAATAGCAACTCACACTAAAAGGTACGACGTCTGATGCTGCCACCCCCAACACATAACCCGTTTAAAATTTGCTAAACCAAACAGCAACTTACTCTCGAAGTTCTGGGAAGTTCCTGTAGACCAAGTACATGACTGAGGCAGAGCAGGCAAATATCAATGCCAGAATTAGCAGAGACATGCGTGTTGAGCCGCCTATAATTTGTTGAGCCTCTGTGAGGAAAGAAAATGATAGTTACTGCAAAGCAACCAGATAATCCTGCTCCTCGGGAGTTTTGAGTCATTTGCATGTCTTTTGCATCACTTGTTGAGGTCCCTGAGGGAGCTCTGGTTCTCATGTGGGACAGACTCCTGCTACTGCCATCACAGCTCATTTAATCGAGCTTCAGGAAAGATACAACTATTTAAGGACTTTTTTCAAGATGGCATGCTATTCTGAAAACCTTTTAGCATTCTTCTGTTTAATCAAACTCATTAAAAATGTATGATGGCTAGAAACAGGTGGAAAAATGTAACAGAAATGATCAAAAAAAAGTAACAAACCAACTCAAGAATTAGGGGTAAAAAGTGCCATGCTAAGCTGACTCTTCTGATTGAAGGCACCTGTTGCTCTGAATGATAGATACATTATATTGTTACAAAACCATAATTCAGTTACAGTCCACAATAGTTTATCTATTTTTACTTAAATAAAGAAACAAGTGTTAGAAGATCTTTAAACCTAGAGTGAGTGAGACGGACATTTAGGCAATATAAACTTCAGAAAGTTACCAACTTTACACAACAAACAAGAGGCTGTTTGTGTAAAGCCTCTTGTTGGCCAACAAAATTTCCTGGTATAGAAAATTCCAGGAATTCAGGAAAGAAACCCTACACAAATTACTTAAAATGCCAAGAAAATGTACAAATAGCCCTGATTTTAAGCAGACCACTACTAAGTTCATATTTCTTTAAAATGCCAGAAAATGTTATTGAAAAAAAGTGACAATTTGTCAGGCCCACAGGTTATTGCAATGCAATTGTTGCTTATACTGATATCTCAGTTGCAATTAACCCACATCCTGTGACACTATTCTAATGTTCTCAACATCAAATTGCTGCAATCATGTTCTTAGAGCAGTAGTATCTGATCCAGTTAATGTCAAAATAGCCTGCAATGAGGCAATGAGAGTCATAAATACAACATGTGTAAAAGACATGAATGTATGGCAGTGGGAGTGTCATGACTCGACAGGCAGTGCAACTCTGGCACCCCTTGCAATTTTAATTTTGCTTAGCCTTAGACCATTACAACTCGATATAATGTACAAGTCTAAATTAAATTACCTATAATTTACATCTTCACTCAATTCGTACAAATAAATGTGTTATCGGCCACAGCAATCCAGCAATGTCTAAAATTGTAACCAAGAATCGGAGAACTAGCTCGAGTGATGAACAAAGTTCCTTTGATTAGATTCCGGTTTGTTTTAGGTCTGTAGATTTCTCAGGACTAAATTAGTTAACTACCCCTAAAAATCAACAATGGTTCAACGAATATTTTAAACTATTTATCTAATCATAGGAGGTAAAACTTTATTATGTCGTATGATTTTAATGTTATAGTTACAGCTGCCTCGGGTTGCTATTTTTAAAAGACAGAAGAAGTATGTTTGGCTGTGTAACTGTTACCATCTTTGGAGGTCTTGTGAGAAATTGTGTTCCCCTGTGAAAATCTGTTCCCCCTGTGTCGGGAGCGCGCATTGCAGCCAGAGAGGTGGATCCGGCGGATCTGACCATTTTCACAGCGCTTCTGATTGATTTCTCGGTAAAAACTACTCATATAATCATGTCAATGTTGTAACTTTCAGTTTAATCGGCAGCTGTCAAAATAAAAATGCATACATAAATAAACAAGGTCTTGTGTGGAGGTCTTTTTACGCTGTTTTGTGTTATTTTAACCGCGAAGAGAACCGATCTTTTTTCAGCTTTTGTCTCGTAAGCCTGACAAATAAAAGTCAGTCAATAAACACAGGTTTCCAGCAGGGGGGGAACAAAATATGTTAGCCTCCTGATAAAATCTGTTCCCCCTCTATAAAATGGAAACAAATTAAGTTACCCACAAAGACTTTTACTGTGTTAATTCCCATAATCTTCAACAAGAAATCCTGCAAGTTTGAAAACATTTGCTCTTTTTTTGCCAAAGTAAGAATGGGGGACCAAAATATTTTAACCGCCTGATAAAATCTGTTCCGCCTCTATAAAATGGAAACAAATTAATTTACCCACAAAGTCTTTTACTGTGTTCGTTCCTCTTATTATCAACAAGAAATCCTGTGATTTTAATAACATTTGCTCTTTTTTTGCCAAAGTTGGGATGGGGGAACAAAATATTTTAACCGCCTGATAAAATCTGTTCCCCCTCTATAAAATGGAAACAAATTAAGTTACCCGCAAGGTATTTTACTGTGTTCATTTCTCTTATGATCAACAAGAAATCCTGCAAGTTTGAAAACATTTGCTCTTTTTTGCCAAAGTTAGGATGGGGGAACAAAATATTTTAACCGCCTGATAAAATCTGTTCCCCCTACATAAAATGGAAACAAATCAATTTACCTGCAAGTCTTTTATTGTGTTAATTCCTCTCATTATCAACAAGAAATACTACAAGTTTGAAAACATTTGCTCTTTATTTGCCAAAGTTAGGACTGGAGAATAAAATATTTTATCTCTTTCAGCCGCCTGAAATAATATGTTCCCCCTACATAAAATGGACATGTACAGTGAATTAATTTGTTACCTAAAATTTGAATCATTAAATCAAGCTGTATATTTCAGTTGACAGAAAAACTCCTAGCAAAAGAGGTTGTGGATTTTCCTGTTTCCACTGCGTCGGTCTACAGCATGAGGTTGGACATTGCTGTGAGACTTATTCTTAACAGTGGTGATTATAACATTAACATTCTTATTTTGAGTGTTAATGAAAATTTTTATCATTACTATAATTTGTACTTAGCCAAAACTTAATACATCAACATGTGAAAAGTTATTTAACAAAATTGTTAGTCAATAACTTAATTAATTTGTTTCCATTTTATGTAGGGGGAACAGATTTTATCAGGCGGTTAAAATATTTTGTTCCCCCATCCTAACTTTGGCAAATAAAGAGCAAATGTTTTCAAACTTGCAGGATTTCTTGTTGATCATAAGAGGAACGAACGCAGTAAAAGACCTTGTGGGTAAATTAATTTGTTTCCATTTTATAGAGGGGGAACAGATTTTATCAGGCGGTTAAAATATTTTGTTCCCCCATCCTAACTTTGGCAAAAAAAGAGCAAATGTTTTCAAACTTGCGCCGTGAAAACGGTCAGATCCGCCGGATCCACTTCTCTGGCTGCAATGCGCGCTCCCGACACAGGGGGAACAGATTTTCACAGGGGAACAGAATTTCTCACAAGACCGGTATCATGCTAACCATCGAAGTCATCGCTGGAGGGTAATTTTTCACTAGCTCGCTGTGGCTAACTTTAGCTCCTGCTCTTCAATACTGACCTATGTTCGTGTAAATAAGAAGACCGAAGCCCAGTGTGTTGCCTAATTTGTATTGCCAATAGGTATTCAATCCCCTTTCCTCTCAGGTCAACAGTTAGCCTCTTTAGGGAACTTACCTTTCACAAGCTGAGAGTCTCTGTCGCCAGACTTCACTTCCGTCTGCGTCGATGAGGACAAATTGTCCGCGTCTCGTACATCTCTCCGCTTTTTGGCCATTTTTTACAGTTGTTACGACGGTAGATGCTCAGTGTATGGATCGGTGAATCAGCAGCAACCCCGGCACGGTAACACCGGGTGACAGTCTGATGACACGTTAGACAGAGTGACCTTTTACCTCC
Source organism: Poecilia reticulata (assembly GCF_904066995.2). Classification (NCBI taxonomy): domain Eukaryota; kingdom Metazoa; phylum Chordata; class Actinopteri; order Cyprinodontiformes; family Poeciliidae; genus Poecilia; species Poecilia reticulata. The sequence continues at coordinate 17,872,689 of NC_088832.1, forward strand.
ACGCGTCGAGTTGCAAACCCCCAACTACCCACAGCAGCGCCCCCTGCAGTAACATAGCTGAACTTACAGCATAAACAAGTTAATCGTGTTTTAACGTCCTCTGAAAATCGAAAACTTTCAAAAATCAAAGGATAAAAGTTAATTACGGGGATTTAATTTGAATATTTATGGTTAGATAGGAAGGAAAGATCCAAAATTAGTTTTCATTTTGCCCCACTTTTAGTCTATTTTACATGTTTGACAACAGATATTTGTGTATATGAAGAGTAAAAATAACTTGTACCTGAATTCAAATACATGACTTCATGTAATTGCAAGATAAATATTTTAATGACAGTAAGAGATTGTACTAAATATTAAAAGCAGGCGCACCAACAATTTAATTTTGCCTTACTGTGTAGGCTGTTACGTATTTACCACTGTGTGAATATGTCTACCCCCACTTACCCTAACTTGCTGCTGTGACATCTGAATTCCTTCATTGACAATAAAGGATATTTTTATTCTATTCTTTTATATTCTATGTAATAATAGATACCTTTATTTTAAGATTTTTACAAATCCTACCATACCACAGATTCCCAAAAAAATGTAGCAAGTACTCTAATAATATATTAGAATTATTGCAAATTATGTTATTTAATTTGACTTCTAGAAAATACTCCAGGAGTTTCCCCACATGCTTTTTCACAATCCAAAGTGACATTCAATAAAAGGTTTTAGCGATGACAGGGAAGTCATTCAACCTAAAATACCTTGAGGTTGTTGTTTGAAGGAAGCAGTTGAAATTCCAACAACAGAGACACAGCTTTTTATCAGAAAAATGTTTAATTACTGCCATGGTAGATAAAGATTTTTGGAACCACTGTTACAAAAGAACGTCTGATATTGTTTGAAGAATCAACCATGACAACTCATCATGATGGAAGTTTGTGGCCCTTATTTTCTAAGAATTGCTTGGAAAATGGTCCTTACTTAAATCCAGTTCCAATTTATTTGTGGGATAATAATCCATAAAGAGAGAAATCAGATAACCAAAACAACAACAATAAAAAAACGCGCCTCTGAAGATATAAAAAGTATGGAAATAAAGGAGAAAAACAGAAAAATATTTCCTGCTAAACATGTCGGATAAGTAGCACAAGATGACATGATGTTATAAATTCCAACAGGAAGAGATATGTATGTGACAACAAACAATTACAAAGATGAAAAGGAGTAAAAAAAGGAGAAAATAAGAAAAGATAAAAATCATTACAAAATGTTCTAAGAAAAAGCTAAAGATTGTCATAAAGCTCCAATTGATTAATAATAAAATCACAAGTGCATGATTGTTTTGTGGATAAGTTAAATACCCATCTCAGGGTCTTGTTACAGCTAATTTAATGAATTGTCCTAATACAAAAAAAAGTAAAAATAAAATTATCTCTATGTATTTCAATGGAAACTAGTCCACTTGCTATGTTTTTATTAAATGACAATTATTTTTATGTGATGTTTAGAAGTAGATAAATATTGCAGACTTTTAAAATATCTCAGATAACGTTTAGTTGTAAACAAAATATGATAAGAAAGCAGAATTAATAGCAGACAGCGTATAAACTACAACTCCCACAGTGATGCAGCTGCAGCCGGATGTTCGTGTAGCACAAATTTGGCGCTGATCTATCCGGGTACTTCATTCACTGCTTCCTTTCGCGCCGGGTAACCGGAGAGCCGTGCGTCCATGTGCGCAGTGACTGGGAACTGACAGACCTCTGAAATATTAAAATCCGAGCCGCAAACAGAGTTTTCGCGATGGATCCAGAGTCTTTGGTCGAGGCCCTTCGGGGGACGATGGACCCAAACCTGCGGGAGGCCGCGGAGCGACAGCTGAACGAGGTAAAAAGTTGAGGTTAGCTGTTTGCGGTGATGTCAAGATTGTGGCGCGGTTCTGAACTCGGGCCTCGGCCGTCCACAAACATAAAGATGCAGCCATCACGCACACCGGGCTCTGCTGCCCATAGCTTGATATATCAAGCACGAAATCTCTGTCGGTTCGTGTACTGTGTATTGCCACGGGTTTACGTGTTGTCAGCTTATTACTACAAGCCCTAACTAGGAAGGTTTTGTTTTTCTAAATGGCGATAACAGTAACCGCTATTAGCTTCATCTGAAACCAGCTGTGTTGCTAATGCTAAACAAGCTAACCAGTTCTGGTGAGGTGTCCGGGTAATTTCTGTAGCTACCTCCTGTTTTGATACAGCTAAAACCGTATCAGAGACCACATAAGCTCAAAACCATACTTCTGGCTTATCTGGTAACAAGTAAAGCTGTAGGAATTTTTGGATAATTTCTAATCTTGGGGATGAAGATGAAGAACAGTAGCTGTGCGGCTAATATCGGCTAGCTCCGCTACATAGCTGCCTCTTCTGCTCACGTGTCACTGTGATATTCTCCGATCTGTGCACAATGTTGCTTTAGATAATGGAAACGACGCAGTTCATTATCAATCCGATGCTTGTTTTACTTTGATTACGTTAGTGGCGAACAGGTAGCTGCTTTGTGTATATCAAGCGAACACGCGGAAGCTCAGATTTAAAGTCCACCAACTCAGGTCGTCGTCTGCCCTCAGGCTCCATTTAAATGCCCTGCTTTAAACATATAGTTGTGTTTGTCTCATTATGCTGTTTTAAAAGAATGTAGTGACGACGCACCATAACTTGAAGTAGAAGTTGAGTCTTTTTCTGCCTAAATGACTTGCAGAAGGCAGATAACACCAACGCCCATAACAGACTGTAGTGGTTATTGAATTATTATTAATAATAATGATTACCAGGTTCTCATGTTGGTCTTGTATAGTTTGATCATCTTTAAGTTTTTAATTATGATCAGAGCCATGGGCAGAAAACTGATTTGAAGGATGTTGACAAAAAGGAATAGTCCAGAAATCCCTTGAAATGTATAGAAAATGGTTGTCATAAAATATTCCTCACATTTAATGCCTCCAATGACAAATTAGTCTTTTAATGTTATTTAACAGCAAAGGGGAAAAACGATTAGAAACGCCAATGGATATAAAACTTACAATGTAAACAACTGGAATGTAAAAAAAAATAAAAATAGTTGTATTTATGTCATTAGTATGAGGAATCCTTTTATTTCTTTGAGAAATTAAAATGCCAATGTCTAGGGCTTTTAACAGTTTGCATATTGTTTGTTTCCTCTGTGTTTTGCAAAAACATCTCGACTATTTTGAAAGACCCCACTTTAAAAAAAATAGAATCAGGTTCTGTTTTAGAGTTTACAAAATCACGCTTGAGTCACAATCTTGGTTCTAATTTCCCTTGTTGGCTTGTTTTGCTTTAGTTTCGCAGGTGTGCCACAATACATTTTTGTGATTTCTATCAAAACAATAATGCAGATGATGACAAATGTTCGTGTTTTGCTCTATTTACTCAAACATCTCAAGTATATTTTTGGCTGTGCTCAGGGCAAGTTTTTTTTTTTTTTTTTTTTCTCCCTACACCCACATATGCATTGATAGTTCACTTGAATGGCAGAGCAGAGAGAATAGTGTTGTCTTCCAGCTCGGCCTATTGGGATTATGTTTAAATAAAATGTCTGCAGAGATCAGAATAAATGTGTGGATTGTGATGTCCATTCCGACACTTAGTCTTTTTTCATGAAATACTGCTAGTGGTAATGTGTTTTTTTTTTTTTTTTTTTTTTTTTGGTGCATTTAACTAGTGGCTCCCAAAGCTGGGGCCTAAGGTTTAAAGACCTCTAGAAATCAAATCAAACGAATCATAAAAAAGATAACAAACTGCAGGCCTTTTTGAGGGGAAGATTTGGGATTCAGTCGATTAGAGTCCAAAGACGGATAGACAAAGAGTCGCTGCAGAGAGACTGAAAGAATTTACTGACGCTTGTTGGGTTGTGCAAAGAGCTTGGCACACCACTGTATTTGTGCTCACGTACTTATTTTGTCCCATTCATGCGTCGGTGCTATCTAAAGCATAACAGTTTTTTTTTGTGCTTATGCAGAAATGTACTTGGTGAAATAACTTCATCTTTCTTTTTTTTTGTGCTAAAGGATGTGCAATGTTTTGCAATATTTCTTTTCAGCAGAGTTAGAATTTATTCAAATAGTTGCTTCATTTGTTTTTACTAATTTGTCAATACTGTACAATTTAAGATACAAATTATTTTCACTTTTTTTTTGTACATGTATGCAAAAGTCTTTCAACGCGCAGCTCACGGAGTGCATTCTGTCTTTGTTTTTAGCTGCTCAGTAACAGTTTAAGCAAATATAAGCATTCAAACGCCTTTGTTTCACGTATTCCACTTGCCTTTTTTTTTTTTGGCACTCTCACCCAAGTTGCTTTGGAAAAATTCAAACTAAGTCAGAACTGCTGGGCTGTTTAACTAAAGTCTGTATTATGTTTAAGATCGCCGTGTCTGACCATAATCGTCTGTGTTTTTTACTTGCAGGCTCACACCCAGGTTAACTTCATGTCCACTCTGCTGCGCATCACCATGTCTGATCAGCTGGATTTGCCGGTCAGGCAAGCAGGTGAGGCTTCATCTTGCCAACTGTTTTAGAGTAAACAAAAGCCAGAGCTGAACATGTTGTAAATACCCTTCAGTAACTATGTACCGCATGCCAGAATTACATTTCATACACATATTTATGAAATGATTAAGGATTAAATTGCCACTGTGAAATCCTGAAGTATTTGCCTAGCAACTGCGCTTACAGCAAGTTTTTAACGATTTGATCAGGGTTCTGGAACATAAGAGCAATAGTGTTTAGTTATTTTATTTTGCTTTCGAATTGAATTACCTCTTTGCTGAAATGTTTCTGACTATTAATGTTTTCATGCGAGCGTAGACCCGTGTACAAGTTTAATTAGGATCTATTAGCATTGATAAATGAGTCATGGCTGCTTTTATGAGGTTAAAGGGCCTTCCTGAAGTTGAGTACACGCACTGTTGCTAAATAGAACTTGTTTTGATTCAGTCACATGTTACTGAATGGGGAGAAGAATACATGTTTGAAAGTTGTCAGGTCAAACTGGCTCATTTTTCTAACTCTCACACATTCGTAGCTCCACTTTTAAGGTAAAGCTCTAATACGGCAAAGTTCAGATGTAGTACATTACCCGTGTACCAAATTACAAACAGATCAGATTTGTCAGGGAGTTTACCCCTTCATAAGGGTTATCATTATATTAAAACGGTGAAAGCTGACTCGCATTAGACTCCTGGTTATTCCCCAATCTTTATCTCGCTTTCATATGAAAACATCACAACATTGGTGACTACTTGAACGAGTGTTTTGTGCTGCACTGGTTGGAGGTGAATAGGAGGGGGGGGGGGTATGGGATAGGGGGGAGTTATGCTTTGTCAGCCTTGATGGGCCGGATTATGATCACCAGCGGTGGAGACATTTGTGTCAGCACTCTGACGTCTGCGCTCTCATCTCTGCTTTGTCAAATGCCTCTACCCGTGTGTCATGCAGCCGCGAGCTCACGTTGGTGTCACATTCAAAACCACTCAGCTAGGGAAGAGTTTCTTTCTACAGTTTAGACACAAAGTGAAGTAGGATCTGGAGGTTTTTGTCAGATTGATTCAATTTGGAAGTGATAAGAAGGCCTGAGCGTTGTGCTTGCTTCTTATTTTAGGTGTGATTTACCTAAAGAACAAAATCATCCAGCACTGGAGTGATGGAGAAGTTGCTGGCACAGAGCCGCCCGTTAATAACATCCCAGAGGAAGACAGGCAGTTCATCCGAGACAACATAGTAGAGGCAATCATCCAGTCCCCCGAGCGCATCAGGTAACCACAAACCCTGCTGGCTCAGTTAAGCTAAAGGAGCTCAGATTTAATTTTTTAATTTTTGTCATGCGTCCATCTTTCCCTTCCCCGTTCGCGCCTCATATTTTGTCGCTTTCTAAATCGGCTTCCACCAGAGTCCAGCTGACGACATGTATTCACCACATCATCAAGCACGACTACCCCGGGAAGTGGACGAGCATCGTGGACAAGATCGGCTTCTACCTGCAGTCGGACAACAGTTTAGCCTGGCTGGGCATCCTGCTTTGCCTCTACCAACTCGTCAAAAACTACGAGTGAGTCCTGGCTCTTCATCCCGGATGTCTTCTGTTCTCTCTCTCGCCATGTTTTGTGGCAGAATTAACACTTGCGCTCATGTTTGACTCAGATATAAGAAGCCAGAAGAGAGGCAGCCTCTGGTGGCAGCCATGCACATCTTCATGCCCATGCTTAAGGACCGCTTCATCCAGCTGCTCCAGGACCACTCAAACGAATCTGTCCTCATTCAGAAACAGATCTTCAAAATCCTCTACGCTCTCTTTCAGGTACACGTCGGATCTGAGTTTAACCACCGCAAATGGGCGTTGATTTGAAGTCAGTTGTTGCTCTTGCGATGGGACTTTTCTGTTAAAATCAGCGTCTTGTTTTCCCTTAGTATAATCTCCCACTGGAGCTCATCAACAGACAGATCCTGACAGAGTGGATGGAGATCCTGAAGACAGTTGTGGACAGAGACGTTCCCCCAGTAAGTTCAGAACACCTTTAATATAATGTTAAAAAAAATCAAGTCTACCATTTTCTTTCTGTTTTTTTATGTGTATTTTACATAGGGTGTCTGCATCCTTAAAAAGACTTACATTTGTTTACCTAAAATGAAGGTATTTAAAAATGTCTTAAATTTATTAAAAATGTAAGTTGGCTTTAAATCCGTTACTCAGGTCTTACATTTTGTCAGAACTGTTTAATTTTGTATATGTAGGTTTTTATTATCATGGGACTTTTCTGTCAGGCAAAGGTTTGAGTCATGAGCAAACATTGCGTTTTGTGACTCACTGTAGCTACCACCATCTAGCTAGCTGGTCAGCTAGCTTTTTGTGTCCATCATGGATAAAGTGTAAATTTTTCGCCTGTTGGCTGGGCAACTTTCCTCTTCACTTCTGTCTCCAACCTGTACAAAGCTGCTTTCACTGTGGGCTAAACAACTGTCACTGCTGCTGTATAAAATGTTCTTTTCTACATTCCTGTCATGGTAAAAGTCTTAAATTTCTCTGCTAATGGTGTTAAAAGGTATTGAATTTGTGTCGGTGAAACCTGCAGGAGCCCTGTTTTTAAATCTTTCATGAACACACTCTCCTGACGTGATCTGTGCAGGAGACGATGCAGATCGACGAAGACGAGCGACCAGAGCTGCCTTGGTGGAAATGCAAGAAATGGGCCCTTCACATCTTGGCTCGACTGTTTGAGAGGTAAAAGAAAAAACGACAACAAAAATCCCCACAACCGTTTTGATTTAATCCACTTTCTAAAGGAAAGCAAAATTATTCCCCAAACCTCGTCTGCAGGTATGGAAGTCCCGGCAACACAACCAAAGAGTACGCAGAGTTTGCTGAACTGTTCCTGAAGGAGTACGCAGTGGCTGCCCAGCAGGTAGAATGTCAAACTGCAAACAACTAAATTAAACTTTACTGTATAAAAGCCTGGTGAAGTTAAGTCTGGATGTTTTCTTTTGTGCTTGTGTGTTATAGGTGTTGCTGAAAGTCTTATACCAGTACAAGGAAAAGCAGTACGTTGCTCCCAGAGTTCTCCAACAGACGCTTAACTACATCAATCAAGGAATAGCACACGCTTTGACGTGGAAAAACCTCAAACCACACATCCAGGTACCAGTGTGGCTTATTTAGGCATCTCATAAACGAGGGCTATGTGATTTTTGTCACTGCTGTCATGGAATAAATTACTTTAACAAGAGTCTGGATGAGAAGAAATAAGAAATGTATTAAAACCTTGCAAGGTGAGAACAGAAATACAGAGTCAAGGGGTCTGCTCTGACCAACAGTGGATCTGGCTTCCGTTTTTTAGGTTCTGGTCAGAGAAGAGAGACTTGATTGGACAATAGGTGTGAAGCTCTGATTGTTATATCAGGGAGATGGTCTGGACCTTTCCCTGATTGGACAATAGATGTGAAGCTCTGATTGTTATATCAGGGAGATGGTCAGGCCATTTCCCTGATTGGACAATGGGTGTTCTCTTTGACCAATCTCATGATGAGATCATCCAGATGCATGATCTCATCATCAGACACAATCTAAAGCACAAAAGGTGCACATTATAAAATTTTCCATTACACTGCAAAGACGAGATCTATTGCAGTTAACTCCATTTTCCCCCCTTAATAATCATGACAATGTCCCCACCACACTCTCTGTTTTAGTGTCGATGCATGTATGTTCTGTTTGATGCATGTGAATTGTGTCGTGACACTTTTTATTTTTTTTGCTAGAAATCCTGGCTTGTGTTGGGCTAAACCTCTGGCTGTTGCTCTTGTTTTTCAGGGCATCATTCAGGATGTGGTTTTCCCCCTCATGTGTTACACAGATTCCGACGAGGAGCTTTGGCAGGAGGATCCGTACGAGTACATCCGCATGAAGTTCGGTGAGGAACTCCCTCCTCGCCCGTCAGCCGAAAGCAATTGAGCGCGAACGCACTGACTAACAGCTTATCTAACATGTCGTCTTCTGTTAGACGTGTTCGAGGACTTCATCTCTCCAACCACGGCCGCCCAGACGCTGCTCTTCACCGCCTGCAACAAGAGGAAAGAAGTGTGTGGAATCAAAATTTTTAAGACGCGCAGATTGTGATTTCTGTTTACTTTACGATTCATATTCTGAGTTTAAGAAACGATTCCCGTTACTGCTCGTTTTTTCAGGTACTGCAAAAGACAATGGGCTTCTGCTACCAGATTCTCACCGATCCCAATTCAGACCCCAGGAAAAAGGATGGGGCCCTGCATATGATAGGCTCTCTGGCTGAAATCCTGTTGAAAGTAAGCTGTGCACGAAAACTTTCAAAGTTGATGTCTTCCATCTATGCCATTTAATACCCGTGTGTATATTTTATTCTTTTTGTTCTGCTAACTGATCCTCTCTTTGGAATAATTTGAAATGACAAACTTTATATTTTAGTTTGAAACATTAACATGAGTAAACTCTCTGTCTAAATCGTCCCTAAAGTGCATCTAAATTACAGTTTGAACACACAGCTTGTATCTTGAAGATTTGTATTTGGTAGAGATGCACCAATGTGTAAATTTGAGCTGATTTCTGATATTAATATTGCTGTTTTGGCTGATTTTTATTTTACATAACAAAGATTTTTCTTACAATTTTTGACATCGAGAGAAACAAACCACTTCACCTCTGCTTCAGTAAAACTCCCCTCAATCCTGTTCTGTATCACTCCATCATGAATTGCTGGTGGAAATCTGTCACTTTCTCCAGATGGCAGTTAAAAAGAAATTAGTTTGAGTGTTCCTCCTCCAGAGCGTAGGGGAAAAAAAAAAAAAAAAAAAAACCTCCCATAACACTGTCTGTCTTGTTATGTTGTGGGAGACGGCTTTGTTTGGGATTTGCTTCACAGCGAAGCGTTGCATTTTCTCCAGCATGGCGCACACGTCCGTACCGCTTTGTGTGCGAGGCACAGAAGGAAGGAAAATGACACAAGAGAAAGGAAGCACAGCTAGCAGCCCCTTGTCAAGCAAATACTTTCACGACAAAGCCAAAGAGAGGCGCAGAGTGGGCCGGGTCGCTAATGGCATCCTAGACATTTCTTGTTGCAGCAGTCGTGTGCCTTTTAGCATTTACAAAACCTGTATTCTGATGCTTTCACGTTTAGCTGTTTCACAGTAGCTTTTTAAAGCAAAGATTTTATTGTACTTAATTTGCGCGATTCCTTCTTGCACAGAAAAAGATCTACAAAGACCAGATGGAGTTCATGCTGCAGAATCACGTCTTCCCCTTGTTCCGCAGCGAACTGGGCTACATGAGAGCCAGAGTGAGTGTGGAGCGCCGGATCGCACATTTCCTTTCAATAAAGCCTCAGTGCGGCTGGACTTTCAGCTCATCGTGCCACATTAATCCTGACATCCGTTTCTTAAAAGGCTTGCTGGGTGCTGCATTACTTCTGCGAGGTGAAGTTCAAAAGCGATCAGAACCTGCAGACGGCCCTGGAGTTGACCCGAAACTGCCTCATCAACGACAATGAGATGCCGGTGAAAGTGGAGGCTGCCATCGCTCTGCAGGTTCTCATCAGCAACCAGGAGAAAGGTGAGTTGTAACAGAGTTGGTTTGATTTAAATTAAAAAAAAAAAAACAACACATTGATGTATATTTTGTTTCGTCAGCCAAAGAATACATCGCTCCCTACATTCGACCGGTGATGCAGGCTCTCCTGCACATCGTCAGGGAAACGGAGAACGATGACCTCACCAACGTCATACAAAAGATGATCTGCGAATACAGCGAGGAGGTCACTCCGATAGCCGTGGAGATGACGCAGCACTTGGTAAGAGCCGATAATAATCAATGACCAGAATTAATTATTTAAAAAAAAAAAAATCAGTATCACTTTATTGAAGACTCGGTTCAGACAAAATGTAAACAATACAAAGAGAAACCGATCTGCCGCATGTGTCTCCCTGTGATATAAACGCGCTTGAACCTTTCACAGGCAATGACGTTCAACCAGGTGATTCAGACGGGGCCCGATGAGGAGGGAGGCGATGATAAAGCGGTGACGGCCATGGGCATCCTCAACACCATCGACACGTTGCTAAGTGTGGTGGAGGACCACAAAGAGGTGAGCAGCATCAGCACAAACCCACGCGCGCGCACACACACACACACACGTGTGTGTGTGACTGCTCTGTTTCACGCCACTTCATGATGGGAAGCGGGCTCCGGTCTGCTGCAGGGTTCCTGCCAACACAGTTGCGCCACCCACCAACTCCATGGAACAGGCTCTGCTCTCTCCATGTTCAGAATGACTCACAGGCTGAGGCAGACGCTAGAAATAGTGCCGGGGCACTTTGCCACCGTGTCTGCTGGTGCACTGCTGCTGCTTGAAGTCAAAGCACTCCAAACAGATTGACCATCCCGTTTGAGGCTTTGATTGCATAATGGCTGCATACCTGAGAATAGGAAGCCGGTCTTGTTTTCTGTTCATTTTTTTCCACATTGGATGAAGTAAATCGGTGCGATTAACACATGTGAAGACGTCACTGCTTTTAGTTATTATATTCACTATTAGGCCTGTCACAAGAACGGGTTTTTACTGGATGAGAAATTTGTCCCAGGAATTATTGTGGAAAAGCAATATTTATTTTGAGACGATTTTCAATTAATATTTTGATAATGGCCTAGAAAGTTTAGTCTCTCACTAATAAACTTTAATAGAACACAACCAAATAAAGCTATAAATAAAAAATCACGCACACAAACAAAACCGTAAATAAAATCAATTATGAAGAATCTGTTAAAAAAAATATATAAAAAATTTGCTTCAAAAAATATTAATCTGAATGGAAATCAAACTTGTGTTGCGACAGGCTTTCTAGGGACGATCTCTCCCAACATCTTGTTTTTCTTCACAATCCAATGCAAGCTGTGGATTATGGCTGTTTACAGCTTTTACTTCCACCGTTTGTCCTTCCACTCAACTTTCCATTAATATCCATGTATGTTGCAGTATATGCAGCAAGCTCTCTTAGCTCTGATCAGCTTTAAAAATAATTCCACCAAAGTTGCTTCATTTTCAATTAAGGAAAATAACAAATTTTCAAAAACAAGTTCAAATTTCAAAGATAATTTCAGAATTGTCTGACATTACTTTCATAGAAATGCTGCTTCGGATAAGGTTATAAATGCATCTGTCAATTTAAGTCTAATTGACGTAGTGGTACATGACATTTATCCACTTTGAGCTTGTTTTTTCTGGATAAAATGCTTATTGCCTCTAACGTGCTTATTTCCTTTTAACCTGTATTGCTGCAGATCACCCAGCAGCTGGAGGGCATCTGTCTGCAGGTGATCGGCACGGTGCTGCAGCAGCACGTTCTAGGTAAAGCACAAGTGGCTCACGTTGCACCTGCATGTCGTACTTCGGAAACGTAATAGCAACCAAATGACCCTTAAACTCCTGGCTCCGTTGTCCTCAGAGTTTTACGAGGAGATCTTGTCCCTGGCTCACAGCCTGACCTGCCAGCAGGTGTCACCACAGATGTGGCAGCTTCTACCACTCGTCTACGAAGTCTTCCAGCAAGACGGGTTTGATTACTTTACAGGTACAGACACCGAAGAAAGCTTGCGGTCTCATCGTAGAAGTGAAACATGTTCAATGTCGAATTAAAATTTCTAAATGCTGCAAACTAACTAATTTGCATCATATTTACTAGATATGATGCCTCTGCTTCACAACTACGTCACAGTGGACACAGACACACTCCTGTCAGACACCAAATACCTGGAGATTATCTACAGCATGTGCAAGAAGGTAAATGTTGTTGAAAATATGACACTAAAAATATTTTTATTATTAATCCTACCAGAAATGTCCATCTTTACCAGATCTAACAAATTCGTGAATCTTCTGAAATGTTAAAGCATGAAATGCTGGTTTTGGTGAATAGAATTTATATTTTTACACAGTAAAATATTAGTTTGAAGAGATTTCAGAGACGGGAAGTACAAAGAAAATGCTGTTTAAATGTAGAAGAGGTACATATTTCTCTAGTTTATTAAGAATTTGGAACAAAAGAGGTGAAAAAAGTAACATTTACCCAAAATGATCACCAACCCGATGGGATTTCATGCCATTCACTGCTGCCAAAGCGACGCAAAAAAATGTAGCTAAAGCCATACGATTAAATAAACAATTATTTTAAAGTGACCTTGATGACTGACCACAGCGATGACTCCCTCTTTGTGATTGGTGCAGGTCCTGACAGGTGATCCAGGTGAAGATCCAGAGTGCCACGCTGCCAAGATGTTGGAGGTGATCATTCTGCAGTGCAAAGGTCGCGGCATTGATCAGGTCAGGCCTTTACCTTTCACATAGAGGAACCACTGAGACGTCGGCATTGCCGTTAAAAGTCTCGCCGTAGATTTTGTTCAAACACGACTTCCTCCTTGCGGCAGGTTGTTCCGCTGTTTGTCGGCACGGCGTTGGAGCGCCTGACGCGGGAGGTGAAGACCAGCGAGCTGCGGACCATGTGCCTGCAGGTGGCCATCGCTGCGCTCTACTACAGCCCGCCTCTCCTCCTCAACACTCTGGAGAACCTCCGCTTTCCCAACAGCACCGAACCGATCACCAACCACTTCATTACCCAGTGGCTTAAAGATGTCGACTGCTTCCTCGGGTACGAGCTCAACGTCTCCATTTTCTGCCACTTCTCCTCCAAGTCTGTTTTGAAATGAAAACGAAGAGCCTGGAATTTTAAATGTTTACTGATGACTTTACGTTTTCTGATGATGTTTCCTGTCTACCAGCCTCCACGACAGGAAGATGTGCATCCTGGGCCTCTGCGCTCTCATCGACCTCGATCACAGACCTCAGGCCATCAACCAGGTGGGCGGGCAGCTTCTTCCCGCAGCCATCCTTCTGTTCAGCGGCCTGAAGCGGGCGTACGCCTGTCGAGCCGAACACGAGAACGAAGACGACGACGACGACGAAGACGGGGAAGAAGAGGATGAAAACGGTGCGCGTTTTCTCCGTTGTGCTTTCCCGGTTATTCAGAGTTTTTCTTCTGGGGTAAATCGAGTGCATCCTAACTGGATTCTTTTTTTTTGTTACTTTGTGTAGCGGAGCTGGGAAGCGACGAGGACGACATCGACGAGGAGGGCCAGGAGTATCTGGAGATGCTGGCAAAGCACGCGGGAGAGGACGGAGACGACGAGGACTGGGAGGAGGACGACGCCGAGGAGACGGCGCTCGAGGGCTACACTACATCCGTAGATGATGAGGATAATCTAGTGGACGAGTATCAAATCTTTAAAGCCATACTACAGAGTAAGAGGCCCGCCTGTCGCCAGTCAGTGTTGGTAGCAGTCAGCAGCTGTGGGGCTCACCCGTCTGTGACCCGTCTCTTGACGCAGATATCCAGAGCCGCGACCCCGCGTGGTACCAGGCGCTAACGCAAACCCTCGACGAGGAGCAGCGCAAACAGCTTCTGGAAATCGGCACGCTCGCAGACCAGAGGCGGGCGGCACACGGTGAGAGCCCGCTAAGTCGAGATGAGCTCCAGAACTGTCTTCAAGTCTGACAATAAAATTATTTATGCATGGCTTCTTTCTTTCGCTTTGCTTTTTTTCTTTTTTTGTTGCATTTATATTAATGCTAGCTACTTCCAGTGGGGTTGAAGGCATGGTGGGAAAATAAATATAAAAAGGAGATTAAACTCTGCTATTTAAACACAAAAAAAGTGATCAGAATTGTCGTAACTCAAATAAAATGCATTCCAATGCAGTCTGTAAAGGTATGGAGTTGAATTTGTTTTAAAGGCTGGGGTATAAATGTGAGGCTTTGAGTGTATACACTTAATTGGTTGTTTATAGAAAAGAAAAATCTGAAATTTTAAAGAGTTTTTTTTGTTTTGTTTTGTTTTTTTCCATTTTCTGGGATTTAAGTTTTTATCAAAGTGGTCAGAAATGAGACCACACTCGCTCCTAAAAGGGACAATTTTACCAATTTCTATACTTAAGACCGTATTAGCTTTTTTTCCTATGCAAGGAAAAATAAAGGCATAACAGATAACAAACCAATCTATTTTATATTTTCCTGCAGCAGACTTTAGAGCTGAATAGATGTAGAAATGGAACAATACGACACACATGAATCATGCCCTTTTTTCTTTTCTTTTTTTCAACAGATATGGGAATGACAAAGTCTGACATTTTAAAACTTAAAATTGGTCAAAACTTTTTAAGTTTCATTATAAACATTTTGTCAAATGACATATCTGTATATATTATAAACAAATTTGAGTCTGTCCCTGTTGAAACATGACACTGTTACGTCTTAAGCTTTTCATGGTGTTTTTCAAAAGCGAGTACGAAACGTATTCAGAGGTGGTGATAGGGGGCAGTAGAGAGCACTGGAAACTATAACTGACTTAAGAACTGCAGAGCAGTAAAGGAAATGCTTCTGATCCTACAGAAGAAATTACTTCATTTATTTTTCACATGGGGAAAATGACAGTTTCTAAACAAAACAAAAAAAAACCTGGAAAATTTCTTCTGTTTTCAAATCCCTGTTGCTTTCCATCTTCTTCCAGAGTCCAAAATGATCGAGAAACACGGCGGCTACAAGTTCACAGCGCCGGTGGTGCCATCTACATTCAACTTCGGGGGCACAGCTCCAGGAATGAATTGAGTCATCTATTTTACTTTTTTTTTTTTTTTTATTACTCTGTGACTGATTGTAGTGAAGTGAAAAAAAAAAAACAAAACAAAGCTTGTGTTGTTCCCTTAAATAGTGGTTCCAGAACTGGTTCTTCTGAGTCATTCTTCAATCTGTCAAATGGGAAATAGCACCAGAAGATGTGGGGGGGCGGGTGGGAGCGAAATGCAACTAAAAATGCAAGCGATGGCTCAGGAAACCAAACCAAGAACTTGAGCACGAAGCAAGAGAAGAAGCTCTGAACAACGCTGTCCGCTGGAGCCCCTGAGACAGCAACTCCTTCGTATTTTCTTCCCACTGAAACAAATAAAGAGGGGTGGGAGGGAGGGATGGATTATCTGGTGGAATTGATAATGGGACTAAATATTTCATTATCGCCGTGGCCAAGGGGCCACGATAAGATTATACCTCTGGTAGTGGTGAAATCTGCGAATCTTTCTGCATAAACAAACACTCACGTTTATGTACATACAAGCCAAGGTTATTGATTTTTTTTCAAGTAGCCTTGAAAAAAACAAAAAAACAACAAAAAAAAAACGACCAGAGGCTTTTGTAAGGTATCAACAGCTGTATTCATATGTAGCATATTGGATAATTCATAGCACTATGTGATGCCTGATCTCTGTAAATTAATGACTAGCACTTTCATATTGTTCAGGTCTTCTAGCCTTCTGTATCAAGACTGCAAATTTTTTTTTTTTTTCTTTTTTTTTTTTTTAATTCAAGACTATTTAAGAATGGGGGAATACAGGCTGTAACTTTTGTTACTTTGCAGGTGTTAACAGCTGATTTAACAAATGCATCTGGTTGGAGGGAATCAGTTGCACACACAGTTTCAGGACGAGAGGATGCTTTTGGTGTTCAGTATGGCTAATAGGACAAGTGTTTGTCAGCCCTGGATGTGCCGTTGGATACATCGTTGAAGCATGTACAATTCAACTTATCGTGAAGGTCTCGAGCTTTTGGTTGGTGTATGGATGAACCATCTATATATACAACATATTAAAAAAAAAGAAGCGAAGGGAATCATGTTTGTTTATTTTTGTCATATTTTAACCAACATACACAGTAATCGTTCACATGCTGCAGGTGGCCGGATTTTTTTTTTTGTTTTGTTTTGTTTTCTGACAAGATCGTCAAAAAGTGTTTCTGTGGAGGCAGCAGGCCGTAGAGCGAGGGCGACCGCATTACAAACTGCTGCAGCTCTTGACGCAGCTGAGCCAGGTTCAGCTCCCAGTCCTGGACCCGTTTGCTGCATGTACTCCTCTTCTTCTCACTCTGCCCCTTTCCCTGTCAAGCTACTGATGAATAAAGGCCACTAGTGCCAAAAAAAAACCAAACAAACTTAAAATGTTTTTATTAGTATGTAAAAATATGGATTGGGTTTTGTGTATTTTTTTATGGTTTAAATTTTGAAGATTGTAGCTCAGGAAAAGTAGAAAAAAAATATTTGGGAGGAACAGTGAGTAGGTTTGAGTTCATTTTGATTATGGTTTGCAACTAATGAAAGCCCTATGTTAAATTGGAACTGGGAGGTGTTTAGCTTTTGTTTTAGATCAGAGGTCTATGAATGCAGCACTAATGGGGTCAAGGAGTCACAGCTAAGGATAAAGCAGGCTACATAAAGTACAAAAACTGGTATTCTTTACCGGACTTCACAGTTTTAGTAAGGATTTCAATTAAGCGTGAAAAGGGAGATCAAGCCTTTCTAAGCAACATCAAACAGAACATCAACATAAAACACTTAATTCGATGTGTTTAAAACTAACTCAGTCTTCATTAACTCAAAACGTACAAACAGAATCCGTTCTCTCTCAGCCTCCCAGAGCAAATTATGATAAATAGTTTAAGGGGTAAATAGCTATTATTTGACAGTGTGTTCAAGCTCCCAATTAGTTAGGGTTATAAAAACAGGGTTTTGTGACTAAACACATTCAACAAACACAAGGGGAATCTGATCCCATCCAAAACGAGGATTTATTTAAACATCTGCAGCTGGAGAAGCGATAACTTAATAAGGTCCGAGTTTCAGTTTAGTGGGTCTAAACTATTTTTGTCTACTTTCGGGGAAAAAAACAACAAAGAGGAATGGCATAAAAAATTATTATTATTATTATTTTTTGATAAATGTGTCAAATAGTATTTTTAAGATTCTGAAAACGAACCAAAAACGAGTATTGTTTTGGAGCTGATGCGGTTCTCGGTGTTATCGGAGGAGGAGTATCAAGTTAGTTAGCAATCCGGAAACGACTTGATTTATAAAAGTCTCATAACTTATTTGAATTACGCAAACAGGCTCTTAATCAGGTTGCTCTTAATGCAACCTCGTGAAACAGTTCTTTTCACACGCCTCTAAATCAATACTTATTTTTACAAATTTAATACAAAATGCGCAGGAAAATTTTTTTTTTAAACTCCTTAAGAAGTTAAGGAGCAGGTGGCGCTGATCAAACGCGGCAATATTAATCACTGAACAGGAAGGAAGGGCAACATTTCTTAAAATAACAACAAAAAAAAAGCAGTTTTTTTCAAACTTGGAGCACATTTTAAGTAGATTGGCTGTTTTCTTCCCACCGTCTCAGATGAAACCCCCTGAATATTGGCCAATATTTGGATAATGAGGGGGAGGAAAACAACCTGACCCACTCAACATCACGTGGAGTGCGCATCACACTTCTCCTTCTCTCGGCTTTGCCTAAAGGGCGCAGGCTTTCAACCAGAAACAGGCTCGGACCCAAACACAGCGCACTCACGGAGCCACGGCTGGTTCTGGTGCCGCTGGAAGACAAAATGTGGCTTCGGGAGGAGCTTCTGAAAGCCATCTGGCATGCCTTCACGGCCCTGGACCTGGACCACCGCGGGAAAGTATCCAAATCTCAGTTAAAGGCGAGTTTAAATTTCTGTTCACTTTAGGCTGACCACAAACACTTGGGTTAGCACTTTTGCATCCTGTATGGTTCTGCTTCTAAGTACTTCTGTGAAAAATAATGAGCAAAATTTCAGCTATTTCTGCAATTTATTGGTAAATCAATTTTATAACATGTCTGTTGATTGTTTATACTGGCTTTCCAAACAGTAACTATTCCGTGTGTACAGATATATCACCATTAATTTAGTCCTGATTTTGTTTCATAGTTTATTTTTTGTAATTTAACATCTCTTTATTGTAATAGTAAACACAATCTCTTTGGTTGTTTTCAGTTTACTCGTGATAACTTAAAGATTTAGAGGAATGTTTTGTGTGTCAATCTGCTATTACCAGAACTTGAACAGTAATTGTTTTTATGCCTCATTCGAGTTACTATTTTGGGCGATTTTATTTTATTTTATTTTTTTTATTTAATCTTCTCTTCTGTAAATGGTTTGGCAACTAAATATATCTAAATTTGTTTCGCATGTCATGGTTAAAAACAAAACTGGATACAAATAACAAAATGTGTCTACTGAGAGCTTTAAAAGCAAAAACTGCTTTATTCACATTGATAGCATCATGCGGACAATCTGCCCATCAAACAAACCATTGAAGCAAACTATTGCTCTAATTGGGATTTGGTAACCTTGGAAACCATTGGATTTTGGGGTCAAGCAATTAGTTTGAGAAAATTAGAGTTTTGTGACATGGTGCAAAACGAGCTTCACTGACTTCTCTCGTGGAAAAACTTGAGTGTTTATAGATAAGCGGTTTACTTTTGTGACACTTTGTCAGATACTGAAACTGATGACCTTTTGCAATAGTGCAGCTGAGAGCACCGAACCATCATCTAAAAGCTTAGAGATGCCACTGACAGGAACTGAAGGATCGCTCGGCCGGTGATGCGTGTATGTGGCAGACTGCAGTGTTATTACTGTTCCCTGTTGTAATGCTATTTTACTGGACTCTGAGGTTTGAATGAATGAATTCATTCGCATTCACAGTTGTGCTCTGGTGTGTTTGTTGTTGTGTAGGTGCTCTCCTACAACCTGTGCACAGTAATGAAGATCCCCCATAACCCTTTGACCTTTGAAGAGCATTTTAAAGAAGACGATAAGGGACCTCTGTCTAATGAGGGCTACATGCCTTACCTCAACAGGTACATTCTTGACAAGGTGAGGACCAAGAGTGGTAAAAAAACAAACAAACAAACTACTCTTTAATATCACCGTCACACTCTGAAACCATGTTTTTAGAATATTTGCCCAGTTTGCAAGAGACATATATAGACACATAAACATTTTTGCAAACTTAAATATGTCATAAGATATTCTTCATTCAACCAAGAATTATGTTTCTTGAGACGGGTGTCTCTCAAAATATTATAAGACAATGTAAAATGTGTCTGTTTACATTTCACTACAAAGTGGTGTGACAAAAATTAACTATGCAATTTTAAATAGACATTTTTTTTGTATTACGTTAATACCACATTTATTAACATTTCTGAGCTGCATTTTCCTGTTTCCACTGAAATGTTGAGGAATCGTCTTTGATGATGAGTATTTGAGGTTGGATGGCCTCCGTGCCATCGCCCTAATCTTTGTCTGTCAGATTCACAATAATTCAAGTGTGAGGTGAAGAAAATGTACATTTATTTTTATATTGTCGTAATGAACTGTGAAAGACTGTCTTTCTTTTGTTTTATTTTTATTTTTTTTACACAATTTCAGGCTTACACAGAATCTAAAGTAAACAAAGTATAAATGTGAACTTCTCTGAGACAAAGATCCAAATTGAAAATTTGTGACTTATTAAATAAGGTGTACAGGTAATTATGATTTTTTTTTTCCTGGTGCAATAATATTTGCACATTGGCTACTTTGACCTTGATTAAATTATATGCTTCACAAAGTTCACTTTAAACATAATCATTTACTTGCTCTGGTCAATTTTCTTTCATTTGTTAGAAATTAAATGTTTTGTTAAAAATGTTCAGACTGTTTGCCAGATGTCAATTTCATAACTATGGAGGCAATTCTTTGCACAATATTAGGTCATAATGTGGTGAATCATCAGACTTTATCAAATTATATGTCCAAAATAACCGTGCTACTGTTTAAAAACTTAATTTAGAAATATAGTTTCTTTAGTTTATCATGTGCCAAAAAAATCTTTCTGTGGAAAAAAATACAACTTGCTAATTAAACATGTAAAAAAAAAAAAACATGTTCAGGTTAGGTTTTTGAAAATGTAATAACGTAAAAGCAAATATGGGATTTTTTTAAAAACTTTAAATGCTTGAATTTCAGCCAAGTTTTGTAAAACAAGTAAATAAGCTATTTATCTTAAATAAGTTATCCGGTTGATTATTTGCCAAAAGCTAAAATGACAAAACTCCCGATTGAAAAACTAGTGAGTTAATTTTTTAAAAAATTAAACCAAAAATAAATTTAATAGAAAATAATTAACTAATTAAGACTTGTTGACACCATGGGGTTTTTTTATTTGTGGTAAATTAAAGAATAGTTTTCCTATAGCTTCTTTATATTGTTGCTTTTCCAATCATCGATTCAGCAGAATATAGTTTTACATTATTGAAAGATTTATAATACTTCTCCGCTGAAACGTCGACCAAACAAATGAATCTCATTATCACTTCCTTTGTGCCACATTAAAATGACTCATCATCTAAATGTGGAAATGGCTGCAAATTCTGAGTAAGAAGTTTTCTCTCATTTTCACACAAGAGTGGTCCCATAAGTATTCAAAAATAGCTGTGGCTTTGATAAGTGTTAGTTGACTCAGTCCAGTTAGTAAGCAGCTCAGGCTTCCTTTGTTGTGCTGCGAGGCGTTTTTTTTCTTCCCTTTTCTCCGCCAAAACTCTGACTTGAATAAAAATGAGCCCTGTAACAACATCACCTCACATCCTGCAGCCTTTAAGGTTTCCAGAGGAGACCGGCAGCGATCCTTTGGCTCTGCACCTGTAAACAAGCAGGTCGCCGGCGTCTCCCTTCGACTCCTCTCTGACTCCGCGTTCTCGTCCCGCAGGTGCAGGAGGATTTCGACGTGCTGGAGTTCTACCGGATGTGCTGGACTTTGTGCTACAAAAAGAATATTCACCCTCATCGTCTAATCATCTCAGATGCCGATGCGTTCAAAGTCTGGTGCATTTTTAACTTCCTGTCGGAAGACAAATACCCGCTGGTGATTGTCTTTGAGGAGGTGAGGAAGAGGCTTAAAGAGGAGTTTTTGTAAATCCAGCTGATCCAAATATCTGGATTAGACCGTGCCTTTCTGTTTCAGTTTTTCTTTCCCTGATTAATTTCAGAAGCAATTTTTTTCCAATTATCTTTAACTGGAGTTAAAGATAATTAACTCCAGTTAAAAAATTCTGACTTTTGGATCATTCAGGTTTAGAAGGTGGATTAATCACGACATATGGGACGATTTTATGACTCAGACAACTTAGAAAATATTCACCTTTTGAATTTGATCACAAGCAGAAACTGAGCAATTTGTCTCCATTCCTTTTGTTGGATGTAGGAAAAATACCAAAGATAACCTGGTAAAGAGTATTGTAGCTCAAATAAATAGGATCTGAGCTGAAAACTTGGTGCATACAGTAGATGATCTGATGAAGCGTGAGCAGGATTATCTTTGCAGGATCATCTTCTATTTCTTGAATATGTGACTTTCAGAAAAGGATCTTTTGCAGTAGATATGTTTTTACTCTTAACTTTTGTGAAAAGCTGCACAAAAACTGCTGACATGGTCAAGTGCAAGCAGTTGTCAGGCTTTGAGAGATGTTCTGTGGAGGCATTGCTCCAGACTACTTTTAAACGTTATAATCTAATCAGGAGACACACACTGAAGAGATTGCGGCTGGCTTCGAGAATTCTCCTTGTGTTCTCTGAATCATCTTGTTTTCTTCTTTCTGGCCTGAAATTCGCTCATGAAATCTGTAGGAGTTAGTTTTGATTCATTTCAACCTCGGTTGATACGGAGTTCTGACCACGACGTAACAAACCGTGAAATTCCCGCCACTGTGCTGATATTCCAGGCTCATGTTTATACATTATAATCTATTACTATAATGACTTTTTGTCAGAGAGAATGTAACCTAGCGTATTTTAATTGTTGATACTTTTGAGAAGGTGGACGTCTTCCTAGTGTTTCTCCACAGGCGCATTCCTACACGTCACCAAAAAAGATTGGAAAGAAGATGTTGTCATTTCAGAGCTGTTCAAAAAATTAACCACTCGCTTACGTTGCTTTAAACCTTCAAGTAAGGCCGTTTTGTCCGCCCGTGTAGGTCGAGTATTTTCTGCGAAAGCTGACGGAGGCCATGGGGATCGGGTGGTGCGAGGAGAAGTTCACAGACTACAGAATGCAGCACAGCGCGAAGAGCTGCCTGACTGTATGGGAGCTGATCGAGCTGGTGGGAGTCATCTACTTCAGCAACGACGTGGACCGGCAGATCCTGTCCATGAGCATCAACGAGGTGTTTTCGGAGCTCATCCTGGACATTCTCAAGCAGGTCGGACAGGACGCCCAGCAGGTTGGGGGGGGGGGGTTAGAAGACGCGCAGGTCTGAGGAAAACCTCGGCTCAACTCGGTGTTGTGTTTCAAAGGGCTACATGATGAAAAAAGGCCACAAGAGGAAGAACTGGATGGAGCGCTGGTTCGTCCTTCGACCCACTTCGCTGACCTACTACGTCTGCGAAGACCTCACGGAGAAGAAGGGAGACATTGTTCTTGACCAAAGCTGCTGTGTGGAGGTAAAGTGGAGTTTTATTTTAATAATTGGTTTATTGTTTTATTTTAATTTCACTTTCATGTGATTTTTTAAATTTTTTGTCCTCTCCAGTCTCTGCTAGATAAAGACGGGAAGAAGTGCCTCTTTATTATTAAGTGCCTGGATAAAAGCTTTGAGATCAGCGCTTCGGACAAAAAGAAGAAGCAGGAATGGATTCAAGGTACCGACTAGACGACTTCCCCCCATCATCCTGTCATTTTTTTTAACCCTCACCCCCCTCCCCGTCCCTGAGCTCCCTCTCCACATGTTTTTTGGCAGCTATACAAACGTGCATCCAGCTGCTGAGGCTCAGCCTGCTGTCTCCGCACCGCGAGGCGCGGCTGAGGCGTCGGGAGCTGCGGCAGAAGCAGCAGCTGGACGAGCAGCACCTGACGGAGAAGATGAAGAACCTCCAGGCGGCTAATGAGGCCAAACAGAGACAACTGGAAGACATGAGGCTGGTCTGTGGTTGATACCCTCCAAATATTTTCAAAGATAAATCCCAATTGCAAGTCAAGCGGTCGTTCAGTCCGTCTGTGGACCTTGGCTGCGACTTAGACTGAGAAATAAAAATCTTACAAAACTAGAAATGAGCGGGGTGCAGGGGGGGGGAAAGAGCATTAATTCAGTTGAAGTTAGGCGTTGATCACATCTGCTCTTCCCCCCCCTCCCCCCACATATTGTGGTTTATCTCAGAAAACACTCATGGTAAAAAGGGAAGTAAAACTTTTTATGCAAACTGCCTAATATATCATTTAGACACCTGTGTCTGTTTGAAACATGGTGTGCACGCTCAATACTTTTAAAGCCGAGGCAGATTATTCCTCATATTTCACTTCTCTTTTTCTTTGACCACTCAGCTGTTTTTTTTTTTGTTTTTTTTTAAATGTCAAACCGCGTTTCATATTTGCAAGAGCTAAAAGTGGATTTGTGCCGAGTTATATCGGAGCCCAGGATGCCGATTTAAAAAGGAGTCACTTTAAAACATCCTCTTTAATCAAACCTCAGAAACTATATAAACAGTTTTTTTTTTTGCTGGCTGTGGCTTCGGTTCAAGCAGAGCAGTGACGGCTCCTTCCTCTGTCGTGCTTTACAGAAAATGGAAGCGGCCAAAGCCAAAGCAGAGCTGGAGGAGCTCCGGAGGAAGAAAAAACAGTCAGACCTGCAGGATCGGTACAGATTAGACCTGGAGAGAGAAAAAATGGTAAAGGTTTTTCACTCACTGCTTTATAAGTATGGTATCACATCACTGGTGTAAACGCTTAAAGATACTTATTAATAAAAAAAAAAAATTTAATTGTGATGATCACTACAAAGGACATGTGTTTGAGTTATTATTTCCATGTTGGTGTGCCGACAGAAACATGAAGTTGACAAATACGTTTAAAAAAAATTTTTTTTGCATAAACAAGAGGAACTTGTCCAATACTGAGAATAGCTGCTTAAATGACCTAAATAAACCCTGACCAGTGTTTTAATAGGAGCTCTGTGGTGAGCTTAGCCTGCCTGTTATTTGCCACCATGGTGACTGACCGCTGGGAACAAAAAGCCACAATTAGAAAATCTCAAATTCTTGCAATATTAAGCCAGATGTTGTTATTTCTGCTCCAGCTCTGACCTGCATGGATACTTTGATGCACACAGGCATGCGATGCTACGCCCTGGTACTCTGGTACTGGGCCACCAGAGTACCTAGTACTAACAAGCCACACATTAAGTTGTGTAAACCTTTGAATAGGTATATAGAAAGGAGCTAAAATGTTTCACTTTCATGTTGAGTAATGTCTTTATTTTACAGGTCAATGTGTTGTTGTTGAAACTGAGCATAGATGGCCAAGTAGTGGTTAATCACAGTTATGTTTTAACAAGAAATGCAATTAATTATCCACCGATGGGCAGGTTGGCTTGGATGACGTTTCAAAAAATCAGTAAAATAATCAAATAAGTCATGATGTTTTCATAGCATTGTATCTGTGACAACCTGAATTGTCTCCTAATCTCACAGTTTTGGGATTAAAACCAAAACTCCACATGAGATTAAACTTTAATGAGCAAACCTTGGTTTCAGAGCTAATCATGTGGGAAAAGTTTGGGAAAATCCAGGGGATTTTTGTTTCCTGGTTGAGGAGAAATTTGGCTTCTTTGCTTATTCACCGTCTTGACATTAATCTGATTTTTCCTACGTAGGGAAAACAGAAAAGTAAGCTCCTACACATGCATCTTCTATATTGCTTTTTTTTTAAAAATAATCTGACTCTTTTGGTGTTATAAATGAGAGTTTTAAGTTTTCAATTCCTTTAAAAACAATGAAAAAAAATTAACTCAAATTCATGCATGTCGCATCATTTCAGAAGTTGCAACTTTTCTTTTTTTTTTTTTTTTGCTCTTAAGTTCATTAAGTCATATTTGGGGGAAACATTGCATAAAAAGCTCTCATCCTAACATTCTAGTGTGTCAATTTTAGCTGACTCACTAAAATCGTGCCAACTATTTCAGGTGCGGCAGGAGATGGAGGAGCAGATGGCTCAGAAGTCCAGCGAGCTGGACCAGTACCTCCAGCGGGTCAGAGAGCTCGAAGACATGTACCACCGGCTGCAGGAAGCCCTAGAGGACGAGAGGCAGGCCAAGCAGGATGAGGAGGCCATGAGGAAGCTGCAGGCCAGGTCTCAGAAACAAACCTAGCATGACCAAGTCCAGTTCAAGCCGTTAATAGTTAACTTTTTAAGTCTACCAGAGAGCTAATGATTACCTCTTTGTTGTGGTTATAGTGAGTGAGTGTTTATGCAGTTTTGTGTCGAGTTAAGCAAACTGTAGCTGTGATACAAACAATACAGGGAAAAACATATTTAAAAAAAAATGTAGCACAAGTATCCAACTTAACTTCATTAACAGGCTGAGCAACCTCAGAGACTTTGGGGCTTCGTAAAAGTTTAACTGCCGGCATTAATAACCGGTGTGCAAATGAAATCATTTTCAAGTTGGTTCACATTTATTTTATGGTGCCAATGCACAAGAAAATGCCAACACCCTCCTTCTGATCAAGCATGTGGCGACAGTGCAAAGGAAAAACTCACTTTTAACAAGAAGAAACTCTCAATCTCCACCTTGTTGGCCATCAGTAACTCTTTTTCCTTATGTTTTAGAAATCTGTCCTGTTCGTACAACAATGTCGTGGTGCTTCCCTGTTCTTCTAAAACTCACAGGATTATTTAAAGACATATTAGGAGTGTTTGCTGTCTGCTTTTTCACAGGTTACTGGAGGAAGAGGCGGCAAAGAGGACAGAGCTGGAGCAGATCTACCTGAAGCAGCAGAGGACGCTGACTCAGACGGAGGCGGAGAAGGAGGAGCTGATGGCCGAGCAGCTGGCCAAGGAGAGAGAGCTGCAGGCGGCGTCTCAGCAGCTGGACAGACTGGAGAAGGAACGGCAGGGGGCGCTGGAGCAGTATCAGGTTCATAACCATATTCATAGATCAGACAGAGGCGGGGTGAAGCAAATATTTATGTTTTTAGCATTACAAATGAAATGTTTCCCCTTTGGTAGTAGAAGAAGGTAATTAAAATAATTAAATTCCCTACTAAATGACATTTAAAACAACAAATTAAAATGTAAAAAAGACAAAACAAAACCTATGCAACATGAATTGAATCTGTTCAACTTGCTGAAATTAAAACGTTAGTGTGTGGAGTTTGCTGACATCTAGTGGCAAAGTTGTACACTACAGCAATTTGTACCATCTGTCTCTCTCGCGACATCCGTTGGATATGACAGAGTTTTACACAGTTTTTATATGTTCAATCAAGCATCCTGACATTGGGATTTTCTCCAGTCAGACTAAACACAGAAACATCTGATATGTTTTCTGAAAATGTTTGTTATAAGGGGAGCGAAAAGCGATTAAATTTGTCCATTCATGGCCACTGTAGAAAGCTCCCAAAAGAAATTTTTATTTATTTTAAGGGAACAAATGACAACTTAGCCAAAGTTGAATTTAATTAATAATTTCTGACAGTATGTCATCCTAAAATCCTTATCAGTACAGGAGAAAATATATTTTTTAAACGATATATCTCTGCTTTTTCTCCTCTTCTAAAGGAAGTATCACGAAAACTGGAGCGAGCGGCCAACAAGACAAAGACTTGGAAAGATAAAGTGGCCAAACACGAGGGGCTGGTTCGTCTCATCCAGCCAGGTAGGATAAATTCATTCAACCTTTAGCCGTAACCGTCTCCCGTGAATTAACACTGACGTGGCATTGTGTAGGTCAGAGGTCAGGAAACAGTGCTTCTCTCTGTGGTTTTAGGCACAGCTTACATCTGTTTTTGCTTTTTGGTTTAGGTCATAAAGGAGCTCAGAGAATCACCAACTGGGGCCCGGCCTCGTTCACCGACATTGAGCTGGAGCTGAGGAAGAAGTCCTGGCAGGAGAAGAAGAACCAGGGAGCTCCGGCTGAGTGAAGGACGGTCCGAATAAATCGGTGACCTCTTGACACATCATCAGTTAGTTGAAGCTCAGAAAATAATTTCTCAAGATTCTAGAGACGATTCATCCAGTTGTATAAAACGGCCGCCTTCTCTACTTTTAATGCAAGAAATTAAGATTCCCATTCATCTCTATTCAACTCAAAAATATTTAATTCCATCTGTTTTAGTGTTTGAGTCTTCAATCTAAACTAGTTTTAACATAAATAACATGAACTGATATATATTTTGTAATAAACACCATTCCGTTTTGTATGCCGGTGGGAGTACATTTCTGTCTGATCTCTGCTTTAAATAACCATTTTTATAACAAAAGCCGACTTAAATGTAACCACATTTTTTCAGTTTTATATTAAAGCCTTTGTAACTTCTGCTTTATCCACTAGGTGGCAGCACGATAACGGGACATTTTGATTTGTATTACCTGCGCAGGAGCAGAAATCTGCTGCTGCTCTTATAAAGGCTCAAGGGAATATGTGAAACACAAACAAGTATAAAATCATTGCTTTAATAGTATTTTAGTATACTTATTGAGTCGCTTTTGTCTTGTTTTTTCCCCCTGTTGTTCTGAAATGCATCACATGCCCTGCAAAAGTATTCACACCCCGTTAGGATTTGTCAGGTTATTCAGTGAGATTTTATGTGACAGACCAACAAAAGATGCATAAATGTGAAGTGGAAAGAAATGTGGTTTGTCTTTTCATGCAGTCTCCTTTACTATGGTATTCCTCAATAACAGAAAGTGGAAAGAATTCCCTTCAGAAGTTAAGATAATTACTCCATTTAAAGTGTCACGGTTTAAAATTGTTTTTGTTTTAGACATTAGTGAACAAACAATCATGAAGACTGAGACACACAGCAGACAGGTCAGGGGAAAAGTTGTGGAAACACCTAAAGCATGTCTAGGTTAGAAAACAACATCCCGACTCCAAACATCTCACAGAGTGTTGCTTAATCCAAAAGTGGAAGGAGTGTGACACAACAGCAAAGACACTGTCATCCACTTGAAATGTCAGTCTGGGCAAAGGAAATGTTCATCAAAGAAGCAGCCAAGAATGCTATGACAACTGGGTTTTATGAAAATGTGGCAATAAGAAAGCATTCAAAGTATTTTTTTTTTTTGTTAAAGTTTGCAACAAGCTGCACTGTCATCACTAAGAATATGGAGGAAGATGTTCTAATTGGGTATCCAAAATGTGTTTGTTTTGCCCTACATAGAAAATGCTGTGTGACTGAAACCTCCCAGACATTACGCTGAACATATTATCCATGTGGTGGTACATAAAGGTGGCAGTATTATGCTGAGGGGATGCTGTTCATCAGCGGTAACAGGGAAGCTGGACAGAAGATGGATTGAGCTCATTACAAAGCAATCTTTGAAAGAAAACCTGCTAGATGCTTCAGAGGACCTAAAACGGGGCCAGTGGTTCACCTTCCAGCAAAACTCTACATGACCTGAACTGCAATGGAATAGCTTAGATCAAAGCATGTCCAGGTTCTAGAATGGCCCAGTCAAAGCCAAAAACCCTGAATATTGTTTTTCACAGATGATTGCCTTCTGATTTGACTGAGGCTGCAGCTATCGTGCAGGAAGATTGGAAAAAATCTTAATATCTAGTCATACAAAGCTGGTAGAAACATACCACAAAATACTTGCAGCCCTAACTGCACTGATTCTATAAAGTCTTGACTCATATTTAAAAATATTAAAGTTTAAGGTTTCTAACTTGATGAAAAGTAAAATAAATAAAATGATTTATTATCCCTGCAAAATATGTTTGGAGTGTATGCAAAGTACACAGTGATCCATGAGCACATTAGATTCAACTAAATGTAAGTTTCAGCAAATTAAACTTGACATTTTCAAGTGTTTTTAAACATATTCTAATACCTATGCTCCGGTCTAGTTCAAAATCATCCAGAAAATTTGGCATCTCTCTCAGTTTTGTCCTCCTAGAGGACTAAAAGATGTCCTTCTTCTGAGCTGCATACTAAAAGCTACTGCTAAAGACGGCCGAAGTATCTCAGAGTTGTAGGTGGGGAAATGCATGTTGAATTCGATTCTGGAACAAGATGCATCAACATCTGAAAGCTCTGAGCACCTTCTGTCATCGTCTCGGTTCAGATTTCTAAAAGGCGCCGATGTAGACTATGGCCTAATCCCATGAGACAAACCGATACAGGAGCTGACACAACCTGCTGAAGGAGAGGCTGCATTACCTCACTTTAAACCACTTCCACTCACTCAGGTGGATCAAAACCTTCAGAGGGGAACCCGATAACACCCGATGTTAAAACTGATATCAGCGAGACAAAGCGTCACGGCAGTTTGGTAGATTCTGTATAATCTGGCTTATTGTTCCAGTAATCGCACGGCGAGATTAATTTCCCCTAATGCACGCGACGTGCAGCAGTAAGATGCTGGTGTCAAAACAAATCACTTTGAGGTAACAAAGGGCCTCTTGTTTGCCTCACGCACGTCTCAAGTTTTGTCCTCCGCGCCGTCGTGGTTTGGTTACAGGAGCATTGTACCTGGGTGAAGCTGTCACAGCTGGGGCACTGGGTTTGACTCGTGTCTGCCAGGCTGCACAATGAGCTTCTTCAGTCAGTGCAGCGCCAACGTCAGCCTGTTGTTCTTGTTTCTGCTTCAACTTCTTCTTCGAAAGACGGCTTAGAAATGAAAGAGAGTTCACGTCGAGTTCAGAACCGACGGAGCAGGAGACGAGATAAGAACCTGCATTCACACCACTGACCTGACACCATGCACGCATCTATACACCGGCAGCGCACAGATAAGATCAGATACAGAGACAGATTGCCCAAGTGTCTGAGCTCATGCTGCTGAGATTCACCATGATGGAAAGATTTTATGGTTCTCCTTGTTTGCTTGATTTACAGAGCGACAACAAGAACAAAAAAAAATGCCTGTTTTTGTTGAAATTGTTTTTATTGCAGTGTTTTTCAAGAACTATCCTGCTGTGTGTTGTTTTTTTTCTAAACAGATTTACTGTTCACATATCTTCTTGAGGAGGTATTTATATCTCAGAATCTGAGAAATGGCAACCTTTTTTTTTGTTGTTTGTTTTATTTAAAAAACTATTCTCAGAATCGGGAGTCTCTGATCTCCGTAGCTAAATTGCACAAGCCTTCCACATTCCAGGTTTAAGAATATCTCTAACTGTCTCATCCTTACCCCATGTGTACGAAAAGTAGCCCTAATGCCCATGACCAATTCATCTGGTTTCCATCCAAAACATCCTGGTCCAAACTGGAAAAATTTTTATGGGATAGTGTGAAGAAATGTCTTGCAGATGGCTCCTCACAGTGCTGGACTTTTGGAGGAAAAAAAGAAAAAATGTCAAGCTGCTTTGGAAATCTTCATTTTTTAACCCCCTTTAGTGCAAATTGAATGGTTAATTGAACTTTTCTTGTGCACGGATGAGCGGCTCATCGGCCGAAGCGTGCATTGAGTAGACCCCCATGTGCTGGCAAGCTGACATCATTCCGATTTCTGCAATGGGAGTAAAATGACGTCCGATTAGCTTTTAGGGTCAGAGCAGGTGCCCCGCAGAGGCAAATCCCCCAGCAGCTTTCAATCCTATTGCCCATATTGCTGACGCCCAAAGGAAATGAGAACACATCAAGCATTCACTGCAGCCACAGGGTTACAAGGATAATAGGACTAAGAGGACCAAAGAAATAAATCAATATTACGTGTCAGCGGGGTATTTTTGGGGGTCCGCGGAAAGGCCAGTCAGCTTATTTTTCAAGTTGTTTTATCCAACTGCACAGCTGTGACTGCGCTGAAAGAGTGTTGGATCCAAAACAAGCAGATACGTGCAGGCCTGAATTTATAGACTGCTTTTGATTTGTCTTCTTTTATTTGAGAGCGGCACGCTTCCAGCCAACTCAGGCAAATCACTGAACCTTGAGGAAAAAATAAAAATAAAAAATGCGGCCAAGTTACACAAGATTACCATTACAGATATGCATGCTAAAACACTGCTGACCTTTGGGATGATGGAGGCTTTCACCAGTAATTTGTCATCAGAGGAGAAATCAGTTGCAGGAGCTGTAATGTACCTAAACTCACGTCATTGGTTATGTAACCAAGAAATTTCTTTCATCTTGTCCTACTTTCATACAGCTAATCTAAATCAGTGTGGTTTGATCCAGTCAGGCTAGTGCAGCTATGGAGAATCAATAATTGGATGAAATGACTCTTGGGAAACCACCAATTCCAACTCGAAGAGAAAATAATTCCAATCATGCCATTCCACGCAATCCTGCAGGACAACATCCGCTGCATCCCTCAGTTTGTGGGCCTGATCTCCGTGCCTAAAGGAAGCATCTAAAAAATGGAGGGAGCTGCCAAAAGGTCTGCCCAGATGTTAGGCTGATGAAGCTTTGCACCTGCTGCCGCTACATGGCAGCTGTTCGATTGTACTGTGGGACAAAACACCCACCACATCCCTCCAGAAAAAAAACAAAAAAAACACCCGATCTCCCTCTGACCTCAGCTTCCTCCTCCGAGTGAAACCTTGAAGGAGAGCTGCTCTGATCCGCCAACCAGGCGCCAAACGCCATGAGCTCAGGCCCTTAACCACATCCACCTCTGGCAAGGGGAGGCACCTGTATTCATAACAGAAATAACAACTTGGTGTTTGGTTACCTTTCATTAAGAGAACATCTTTATTAAATTTGAATTGTTTCTAAGAGGTCAGAGAAAAAACTTGGCAACTAGAAATAGTGGAAGTTTTCCTCGTGTATCATATGACTCACTGAAGTCACATCAGACGCTCTGGGAGGAAACAATTTCTACATGTAGGACTGTAGGTACAGCTCTTATTTAGCAGATAATTACTATTTTATAAAGCAGAGAAACCAAAAATCATATGAAGTTACAGTGAGCTACAGTGATGGTGGACCACTGACAGAGGAGGGCTGAGTAGAATGTGACTGATATTACTGGTTTAACCCAACATGCTTATAGTGTGGCCCTTTAAAACGAAGCTTACTGAAATTAAAAAAAAGGCCTGAATTATTAGCCTTCTCTCTAAAATAAGCATTTAGCAAATTTTCTTATTTATTAGCCATGTTTAGCACACTGAATGGAGGAAGTCAATGTAACACAACATGCTAGTTATACCCCGTATGTCCCTCGCAGCATTTAGGGTAACATTAGCATTTCGGCTAATTTTAGCTTATACACTAGTTTTAACATACTGAGTGGAGTAAGTTCATCTTAGTCAATATGCTTGTGATTCTCCACATGCTATTCATATTTTAGCTAAACTTAGCATTGATGCTCATTTTTAGCATCAAAACGCTGGGTTCCCCCGTTTAATTTCTTCAGAAATGTTCTAGTTGTTTTTGTATCTCACTTCCAATTACCATGAGTTAAATGAGCTATACACAAACTTATTTTCTTACCGACCACCTTTCACAATATTGGCAGTGAGCATTGAGACATGGAAACCCCCCAAAATTCCAGCGTGGACGATACGCCGTCAGCGTAACTGAAGAAATTTAGAAATTGCTTCAGAAATGTTACAAAATGGAATAAAACAAAACCAAAAGTTTAAAATTCTGTAGGCAAGTGTAGAAACCCATCACAAGTCTTCTAGGCTCAGGAGGCCCAAACAAGACCCAAATTCTACCGTTAATCTTAGTTTTTTTTTTTTTTTTAACAAAAGGGCAACATGGCTGCCCGCCAAGGACGACCAAAAAAACAAAATACTTTCATTTGCATCCCAAACAACACTTCTATCTCTTGCTTGGCTATCCAGTCAATAATGAAGGGAAAGCCTTATGCGCTGTGGAAAGTGAGCAGAGAAAACATGGCTGTTCGCTAATAACACTGAAGCCGACATCAGATTCACATCTTCTATAAGACCCTTCATTACCTGCTTTGACCGACTGTTGGAGCATCTTGATTCGCAGTTAAAGGGAAGAAGCACTCTAAATACTGAAAAAGGCTCAAGTATGTTCGATTTATTTGCAAAAACTTACGTGTCACAAAACATGGTACAAAGAAGAAGAAAGAAAAAAACCCACCTCTGACATCTTTGAATTGCTTCATGTGCTTGTTCTTGTAAAGACATAGGGCAGATGATCAGAAAACTGCACAAAAGATTGATTAAAAAGCCCTTAGGAGAGACAGAGCCTGCCTGGAGAATGTCAGCAATAACATAGGGTCATTCACAACATTTCACCACAAGTAGGGAACATTCAGGGGAGTTTCATCA
Source organism: Poecilia reticulata (assembly GCF_904066995.2). Classification (NCBI taxonomy): domain Eukaryota; kingdom Metazoa; phylum Chordata; class Actinopteri; order Cyprinodontiformes; family Poeciliidae; genus Poecilia; species Poecilia reticulata. The sequence continues at coordinate 17,906,393 of NC_088832.1, forward strand.
GTAAAGACACAAAAAGAACAAACACGTCAGAATTAAATTTAGAAAAGTAAATCCTGCTCAGAGAAGACAGGACATAAAATAAAATGTGATAAAAGTATTTACAGAAAAATAAATGACACTTGCACTGTAAGACATTGAATAAAAAATAATTTACATTGCATGAGACGTCAAAGTTAAGTGAGAAGTTAAAACATTCAACAGAATAGCAAAACATCATGTACTTAAATATATATATAAAAAAACACCTTTTGATACCCCTGTGCAAATTCTTTTCATTTTAATCCATCACGATCACATGTACACTGTAAATAATGCCTGAAGCCTGGCTGTTTGCATCTGTTAGAAAGTCAACATTTAATAAAGAGTGCATTGCTTTAGAGCTAAGTGCAAACAAATTGCTTTTTTTTTTAAAGTTGTGCATTAAAATCTTGAGTTTTTGGCGGTTTATACTTTAAGCAGCGATAACCTTTTTCCTTGTAGTAAAATATTTGATAGAAAATCTTTTACGAGCTACTTTCTATATGCCTCTAAATTTAAAATTGAACCCACAGTTTTAATGGCCAGTGATATAGCTATGATATATTTAAAAAAAATTTTTAACATTTCCTTGGTAGCACAGTCTCTAAAAACGTCAGCTTATGTTTGCTTTGCTCCCCGATCAGAGGGAGCGGAGAGCTGAGGCCGATGCGCTCCACCTGCAGGGTGATGGCGGCCGGGCGGCTGCAGGGGGAGAAGCAGGAAGTTGATCCTCCACCGTCAGGCACTTTATTCGCTGTGGTCCCCTTAAACTAAAGACACTTGGCTGCCGAAGCGAGCTGCTCTCAGCCACACGACTCCTCCCCTGACGAGGGCGATATGTCATTTAAAGCTCGGCGTTCAGGCGTCGGATACGCAGCTCTGGATCTTGTCCATCCACACCTGAGCGCTGGGCGCGTCGGAAGCACAGAAGTTGTAGACTCTCTTGTTGGTTTTCAGCTAAAGTTCAAAATGTATAAAATTAACACATTTATCCATGGAAAAACACTTCCACGTCCCGATTCTTCTTTATCACATAGATCCAAAACAAGATAAACACAAGCAGATGATGAAGTTACATGATTACTAAGCGATCCAAATGTTCTCTATGAAGTGAAGTTCTGTGAAGTAGAGAGTCTGCCTAAGAGGCATGTTCCCTTTCTGATCACATTAGTGCAGCAGTGAGAGTAAAAAGCCTCTTTTCAGTCTAGATGAGTCAAACCTAAAATGTGAAGTATTCGCTTGTGTTCCCTCAGCTGACGTCCTGCCGAGCAGAATGATTCAACGCTCTTTTCTGCTGTTTTTAATGAACAGAAAAGCCAAAGATTTAAATATTTTAGGATGAGACAAATTGACAATGTGAAGTCATATCTCCCAACCAAAGACCGTAAGAAAAGGGTTCGATAATTCGTCTCTTAATCACCTACAAACCATCCAAAATGCAGCAGCCGGCTCTGGCTTCCTCTTTGTTTTAGGATGGACTTTAAGATTTTATTTCTTATGTTTAAAAATTTAAAAGGCTTAGCCTCATCATATGATATCTCTGTGATTTTCTGAACATATAATCCAGTAGGAGCGCTTAGTTCAACCAACCAGCTCCTTAGATGTTCCTAGATCCAAGATAAAATTCAGAAGTAAATAAATTGACGTTGGCATTTAGGCTCAGCGATGCTTGAGTTCAAGGAACTGTTTACGATCCGACACATTACTGTCAGATTTAAGCCCGTCGCAATAAGCACCTAATGAATTAACCAATTAGTTGCGTGATCAATTTATTTTGCACATTTAAAATATTTTCCACTTCCATTGTGGAGTGTTCTGTGCAAAATTAAGGTTTACTAGTAGTTCAGAAGGCACATTTGCATTTTTATGCCATTATCAATAAACTACTTGAAAATGGTCTCAAAAACAACAATATCATCATTTGACAATTTTTCATTGTCCAGTTGATCCTTTTAGAAGCTACCATCCGGCATGGTGGTGGTTGCATCATGCTGTGGGCTGTTTCATTACAAGTGGTATTTGTGCATTGCATAAGAAGGAAGAAAACTACATCAAAATTCTTCCACTTCATCACAAATCAACGAGATTAAAACTAGACTGTGTCCAAACGTTAAATCAAAACGTTTCGAGTCGTTTCCAAACATCGACGTGTACTCACGTCAAAGAACGCCTTCTCGTTGATGTGTTTGGGGGCTCCTATGGTGGGCGCGGCCGGCGTCACATATTCCACGTCGCCCAGATCGATGTGGCCCCGGCAGTTCGTGTCCTCGCCGGTGTCGTAGTATCTAAGCTGTGGAGGCATCAGAATTAACCTGCTGCTCCGTGTTCAGTCGGAGCGTCAGCGCAACGAGGAAGCCGCCCCGCTCACCTGGTGTTTGGTGACGTCCAACACAAACCAGCGAGGTTTCCAGGCTTTCAGCAGAGCGCCGCGTTTGTAAAGGATCCCCTCATAAGACCTGGAGAAGGACGAGAGCTGTACCATCAGTCTTTAATTCCTGGGACAACAAACCCTGAGTAAACAACTTTCTGTTTTTCACTTTTCCATTGTTTCATTTGCACAATGGGGAAAAATCGGAGTCATTTTGAGCCCCATTAATAGAAATAAGGAACAGCATTTCAGCAGTGATGATGTTAGGTTTCTGAATCACTTCATCTCTGTAAAGTCATCTGTCAGAACGTCATTTGGAATTTGAAAAATGAGGAGCAGATGCAAAAACCATCAGCAAAAAAAAACGGACATAAAGTGGATTTTAATGACTGTTTGTTCAGTCCAGAAGAAAATATCCCAACATCTGAGCCAAGAGACTGTACTTTAACCTCTCTGTAATTGTAAAAATCACACACCCAGATTTTAAGCGAAAGTACAGACAATTCTCACAAAAATGACACGGAGCATACCGAAGGGCTGAATCATCTTCCAAATCTGGACTGGCCCCTCGGCCAGTGAATCAGATGTGTTCCTTCTCGTTAGTCTCGGAGCTCAGGAAGTTCACGACCCACCTGTTCTCCTCATTCTTGGGGGTGAACTGGTTGTAAAGCGTCGCAGCGCGGCGGTTGATCCCGTTGGCCGTGGCCGTGCTGTGGTCGTCGCCCGGGCCGCTGTCTGGCAGGTGCAGCATTGAGCGGCGCTGGAAGGCCTGCAGGCTGGACGTGGGAATGAGGCCTGAGAGGGACAGCGACTGCTTTCGGAGCTGCAGAGAAACGCACGCGTACGTACAAGTTTTAGAAAACGTTACATCGTTTCGTAGTTTTGCCTAATAAGACGAGTCGTCTCTTCCTAAAAAGACGCACGTTTCCTTCCTGATTGAGATCTTCCAGGATGCTCAGACGGACTCTCTCCAGAGTAGTCTGCCATTTCTCAGGGCCCTGGTTCAGCTCTCCCTCCAGCCTCTCGATGTCCTGCAGAACCAAACAAATTGCCAAAGCGTCAGGAAAGCAGCCTAAAAGCTGAAACCTGAGCCTTCGGGTACAGACGCTTACAGTGAGAAGTTTGGTGATGGCGTCCGGCTGAGCACTGCTCACGCTGCTGTAACACGGCCACACGATCCTCCTCTTGCTGTTTGCGTTGGCGTCTGCCTCCTCCGTGCTCTCTGACCTCACCGCCATCATCCTCCAGTCGTAGCATGGTCCAGTCGACAGAGTTTCCTCTGTGAAGAAGTCCCATTTAGTCAGGCTGGGGATGCTGACAAACGGCTTCAGGATCACCTGCACAACAAGAGCCGTGTGTGTTACTCTATAGAGTCCAACCTGATACTGTCTGCTTAAGCTCAGCAGGGAGTCATCTGCATACGGGTGTTAAATCACACTCCAAGGTTCTTTTATGTACCCATTTTACTTTTTCCCCAGAAAAAATGTATCTAACAATCTGTGAAGAAAAATCAGAAGGATTTCCTCAGTTGGATTATTAAGGAGAGCTGGAACAAGCTCAGATTATAGCACACATGAAGCCTTACAGCATCGATACATTTGAAAATGACCAAAATCCATTAATCCGTGACTCAAAGTGGACATTAAATAAGGACGTCCCACTACATTCCTGTTTGGACAATCCAAACCAAACCTTTACTTTTGGGGGGGTCTGTAAACCAAGTAGACTTTTATTTCTATCATCCTTCTAATCAGAATCACCAACCTCCCAATTATGAAAAACGTAATACTTTCTATCACTTCAAGCTCAGTTCTGTTTAATAAAGGGTAAATATTTCTCCAGAAATAATTTCAAGACTTAAAAGCTGTGATATTTAGACACTAATGCAGTGGATAAATACTAAGAGATCAACAGGGGAAATTACGTCAAGAGTCAAACACAAAAATAATATGTGGTCTAATCCCCAGTATCTGATTAAAATGCTGATTTAAAGCACTCTTAGCCGATTGGTGTCAGTAAATCACGGCCAGCTGCAACACAGCAGCTGTTTGTGTTGCTGAGGTCCATTAAAAATCAGGCTTTGAACTGAAGTTACCAAAAGTTCGTCAAAGAAGATAAAGAGAAAGCTGACAAGAAGACCGGCGTAAAAAGGGATTAGACAGAAAAATCTAGAATACCGAGGAAAGACATGTTTCATCCTCAAAAGTACGACACACTTAATCAGTTTTGTTTAAAGTTACGGTTTCTTTTTAAGTTTGATGAAACTAGCAGGTCTGAGATTACAGTCCCATCAGGAGGAGTTACCTGTGGGTAAACATAAAATAATCCTTAACAGCTGCAAAGATGAGTATGTGATAAATGAATCGCCACACAGGCTGGCTTTTGTCAGACATCGACATATTTCTAATCATTTCGATGTAGTCACATGGTTTACACCGGTAAATATGAAAATAACGAGCAGCTGGGTTTACCGAGAAGTCCTGAGCCACATTTAAAACTTTGCTAAATTTAGTTTTGAATTGCGCGAAAAAACAGGAAAATAACGAAGCATTTTACAATGTGGCAATGACTTTTATTCGCTGCTTAATTGCACTTCGAACAGCTCCAATTTGATTGTTTGCTGAGCAGCAACTGACTTAACTTAATGCTGTCAATTAAATTAGACACACGTGGTTCATTTCACTAAACTGGAACAGCGACTGTTGCTGAAGCTGAAATGTTTCCCATTTAATTTTACCATCGCTGGTTTCTGCAGCGACGGGAAGCAGAAAGACTCACTTCGGTCTCCGAGGGGCTGTACAGGTAGTTGAAGAAGATGGGACTCCTCCGGTGCATCCTGTTGATGCAGTCCCAGATGCAGATCCCTCTGCGGCCCTGTTTATCCACTTTGTCCTCAAACAGCAACCCTGTTTAAAGCAGAAGCAGGTGGAGCAGATGAATTCACGAACCCGTGAATCTGCAGGAGATCGTTTCAGCTGACGCAAAATAACAAACAGGTCGCCATAAAAGTTGGAGGAAAGCAATCAGTATGCTGGTTTGTAGAAATGAGAATGCCCTTTGAAGTGGGAGTTATTACGACCACGTAAATAAACAAAAGAACCAGCAGTGATACCACAAAAACACACAAAAACAACTTATTAAAGTTTATAGAAGGGACTGATAAAAAGTTGATAGTGCATTGAAATTCAGTGCATCTAATCAACCTTTTCTGTTAATCAAAATATTTCTACAACTTGAATTTTTTCAAATTACAAACTCAAACTTTGGTGCATTTTACAGGCTTTCATACATTACCCTCGTGTTGAAATGAAGGAATGTGCTTCATTCCAAAACTATGTAATATGTTTATAGATCTGTTTGTTGGAAATTATGAGGAATCGAAATGGTTTATTTTCATTTTCCATCCCACAGAAAAGTGATCCAACCTCATTTTGTTGCTAAATTTTATGTTTATCTTTATACGAAGCCATAAAAATAGGAATAAAATTGTGATTCTTTAAAAATGACCACACATTTCCGAGAGTAGATTTTTATTTACAACTTTATGAGCTGACCTTTTCAAAAAGCCCTGTGACATTTGCAGCGCTAAAGTTTTATTCGGCTGGCCTCAGAGCGGAAATGGCTCTTTAGGCTGTAAAATGTTGCAGCCCTGTGGTTTAAGGCCGATGTGCTGTTTTAGATTTCTGCTCCACTTAGCACTTTGCATGTCAACTAAAACAATATACAGTGGTCTCATCCTACCAAGGCACATCCTCCCAAAGGAAAATAATGACAGGTGCTATCGTTTTAAGACTTAATTCAGCTTTTCCACAACTTTCTCTCCAACCTTTCTCCTGTGCCTCCCTTGTTTATTCACTAATGTTCTCTTAGGATTATCACTGATAACATATTTCTGTATCCTTCCACTGTGTATTGATGAACTGATTTGTGTTGATCTATCACATAAAACCCCAATAAAATACATTAAAGTTTCAGGGTTTAACTTGGGGAAAAAAAGGGAAAATGTTAATTGGGTGTGAATACTTTTGCAAAGCTGTGACGGTAACGTTGACACCTGTGGCTGTCCAAGACTGTTTTCATGTTTTCAACTCACTCAGATTGTTTCTGGGTGACAAAGTTCAGTATAACAAATTATTTTCCCATTTCCCTGGTTTAAACTTTAATGACACTGACCGTGCTCCAAGCGCTCATAGTCTGAGTCCAACAGGAAGTTCTTGAAACGGTTGGAGTTGTGATGATAGGCCAGGAACTTTAGATAATACTGATTAAACTCAAACTCCATAGGATGTTGGTCCAGAATCTACAAGGACATTGAAAAAAAAGAAGAAGAAGAGATTAAGACAGCTAGAGGCCGGGAGGGAAAGTCCTTGTGCGTGTCTCCATGTGTGGGACAGCTGAGGATGCCTCTGTGCATCGGCTTCACATCTCTCCAGCGTGCAAACAAGAAACAGGAAGGAGAGTCTCCTGTCCCCTCAGAGGTCAGTAATATCACCACCCGCAGACAGTCCAGACTGGACTGTGGCTCTATTGTTCCCATCCAGAAGGGTGAGGTGGCCGACAAGAGCGCTGAATATTTGAGGCCACCTGGGTCTGCTGGCAAAAACAACAGCTGTTTGGGAGATGAGGCACTTCTATTTTCAGCTCTTGTCCGAATCTCTTCTCCCTTCCCCTGTTTATAACTCTCCAGACCCCAGAAATGCCGCCAACCCCTCTCGTTTGCCAAGCCTACACTTTCAAAAGACAAATGCAGAAACTATGCGTTGATGTAAGTGTATGGGAGTGGGTCTGTGAGACCTCAGGAGACACACACACAAAAAAAACCCACAGCATTCTTCTAATTTTGCATTTCTGAGAGGACAGAGTTTTCTGGTCCTCAGCTGTGGGGGATTCATTCTTAAATCTCCCCCCCCCTCCCACCCTCCCAATGCCTGAACTACACCCAAGTTCTCCCCTCTTCCTTTCTTCAATCCCCAAAACTGCAATCTTCCACATGCGGCTTTAAACAAAAAGCGAACACTGAAACACACAAGAACAGACAGCTCATCTCTGATCACAGAGGTTACGGAGCATCTGGGTAGCAGCCTCTCTGCACACGCTTAGGTGCAATAAACTGTAACACATGCAGCTCTGAGAGGTGCCTAGCTACACAAACATCTAATTAATGACAGCTGAAAAGCTCAACTTCTCTACTTAGTTTTGAGGAATCTCATGAGCTCACAAGCAAGTCATGAATGAAGTTAAGAGTCACGGAGGGAAAGCTGAGGAGAGGCACGTAGCGGAGGACGAGATGCTGGAAAGGTTCTGCAGTAGAGAGGCGCGAAGCTCACCTGGTGCACGCAGTCCAGAAACTGCAGGAAGATGGGAGTGAAGCCGCTGCCCTGGCTGCTGGGACTCAGATTGCTCCGCTGGCTGAATTTGTGGCCGAAGGAGAGCCACTCTTTCTCCAGGAGCACCTGGAAACCCTCCAGGGTTCGATAGAAGGGATCGCTCAGCAGCTGGATCAACGAAACAACCTGAGAAGAGAAACAACAGATACAAAAAATAAAGATCAGAGCATTCATCAGATCGATCATTATCAAGGTAAATAACTTCACACCTGCATAATACAGTTTCAGGTTCTCATTAGAAATGCAAAGTCAAATTGACCCTGACTCAGGAAAGGCTAGCGGGAAATTTACAAATCTTATTTCTTTTCCCATCAGTGACAGCATCTGGTTGCTACCAGGGCAGATTGACACACACACCACATTACTGAAAAAAATAAAGAAAACTTAAAAGCTGCCAGTTAAACATAAAGTCAGACTGGGCACAGTTATAAAAAGCCAATTAAAGGAAACCGTTTCCTACAAGGTAACGTATAAAAATGAACCATGGAAATGTACGGGGTATATTTAGGACGTGAGAGCAAAGAGAGTTTAACTATAAGCAGAAAACAGGAAGGCTGAATGAAGTACAGACAAGTTGCTCTTAATTTTATGCTAGATTTGTCAACTTCTGTATTTCATGCAACATGTTGGATTTGGAGCTCCCTGAAGGAAAAAAAAACACAACTTAAAAATATTTTAATCTTTTTTTTTGCATGTAGGCGATTTCTAAAGACGCAAGAAAAAGAAAATTTGGTCGTACTTCAAATTAGTATTTTAGCTACTAGCTATTTTTGCTAAAACCCTAAACTGCACATGCAAACAATGAACTGACCACCATGCAACATGCAGTTCTGACTTCTGATCCTGAGAGAGCATTTTAAAAGAAAATCAGAGCATTCTTTTACGCTGATGTTGCGCTAAATGATTAAAATGAAATGAATGGAACTTTGACATCTCTTGCTGAGCACATAAAGTATTGTGGTCATGTCTCTTTTCTTGATGTTACAACCCAATAAAATGGCAATGCACAATGAACATATCATAGCAATGAAGTAACTGAATTTTTCACATAAATTTTTACTCTCCGTTGCCAAAGATCGTTTCAAAAACAATCTGTAAATGATATATGCTTTATGCTACACTGCTATTCAGAAATATATCAAGGTTATTAGTGTATTTTGTAATTTGCATGGACAGGCAAAGTCCTGATAACCATCAAAAATCACCCTTCATCGCTGGACTAATCAAACAGACTGAAAGCTGTTTTATTACGTTTATGCAGAACCTGTGATGTATCAACTTGCTGAGCCGCACCCATAGCTCTCAGCAAACCTAACGCCGTCACACAGCCTTGATCAGAGGTGCCTAAGTCCAGTCCTCAAGAGCTACTATCATGCAAACCTTAGATGCATCCATTACCAACACCAACGAAATGAATAGCTTGTTACTAGACGTCTGCAAAGCTGAATGACACCCTGAGGAGGGGATTCAGCCGTTTGATTCAGGTGTGTTGGAAAAGGGATGCAGTTTAAAGCAAAGTAGCTCTTGACTAAATATGGGCTTGACAATCATCTTAAAAAATAAAAACAAAAGCCAATTTCTCAATATTTATTATCGAAACCACTGAGGCACACTTGTCCAATTTTTACTAAACAACTATTAAGAACCACTTGTCCATACATGCTGTGTGGTTATCCTGCTTCCCTGCCCGCGTCCTCTGAGCTAATGAGCCCTGACGCGTGTCGAATGAGCAAGAAACAAAGTTTAGGCTTTCCCTTGTGAGGTTTACTAGAAGACCCTGCGCTAAGTGGTGAAAAAAAAATATCTTGAGCTTTAAATGAAGCCTCTGAAGAAGTGCGATGAACAGTGTGTAAGAAAAAAAGAAAGCAAAAAAAGCAAAGACAGTTCTGTATCCTGTCTGCTGGGTGCCTATGAAGTGAGGCAGGGAGAGAAAAAGCATATGGATCCCATTTGTTTGTGCCGGGGCCGAGCTGGACCTGGCCTGTTGGAGCCGGCGGCCCATGGAGAAAGATGCTCAGGGCCGAACACGTGCCGCACATGAGGGAACCTCAGAGCAGCAGCTTGGGGCCTTACAAGCCTCATAAACACATCAGGAGACTTACATGAGCGCAGGTCACCATGGAAAACATGAGCTCAGAAAACAAATAAAAAATGCTAAGATACTGACAACAGATCAGCACTTAGACATGTTTACATACCTACAAAATCAGAACCATGAGCCCAGAAACCAAGATTAGATTTACGACTGATTTAGTGAAGCGAGGTTGAAATACTTGAGAGTTTATTATCATATCTGGATATCAGAGTTGCAGCCGATCAGAGGATGAGCGGGAAGAGGAGAAACGGCATATTTATGAATCACACATGGCTGCCTCTGAGGTGCGGTGTGAAGGTACTTGTTTCTGCTTTCAATCTCTATAAACCACTCAGAAACAAAGTGCGACAAGACAGGATTCCTCAGCATGGCTGCGCAAGCTAACGATCTACGGGAAGCTCTCCACAAGTAAAACAATCAGCAGGAACCGAAATGATTCAAAGAGGCATTTAAACCAAAGACATTTTTGCGCAACACACTTGCAGCACTAATCAAATCACACAAATCCTCACTGTAATGTGGACAGCACATGGAAACTGGGTGTCTCACTTGAGATCTTAATCAGCAGAGATCTGCCAAAAGTCTTTCTGGATCAACTGATCTCACTCTTTTCCTCACATCTGCATATGTTTATTTGTGTCGCTCAGGAAGGCATTAATGCAGCTCTCTCACTTGTGTGGTGATGTCCCAGCCGTCCTCCAGGCTGAGCAGGATGGATGAGCCGCTGTCCAGAAGCTCCACCAGAGACAGGGCCAGCTGCAGGATCTTGTGAAGCTGTGAGACATTGACATATGTGCATGTGAGCAAATATAGACACATTTATCCACCATGGACATACTGCCATGTTCGGTCTAGGGGAAAAGGACTCATTCAGCGCTGCTAGTTTCCCACAGATTGTGTTGTGTGCCAAGTGTAAGGCTGCAGGGGGCCAATCAGATGACTAGCATGCTCTCAGCCCTGCTTTAAGAATGTGTTTCCTTTGGGAAAATGGCTTCAGAGTGGATTTATTCACATAATTTATCCATGATGTGAATCTGCTATACAGGATGACCCTTTGCTTCCCACATAACTTTCAGCCGGACTCCAAGTGAATATCCGTGTTGTAGATGTGTTGACTGTCAGTCACCTGCAGCATCCACTCAGATTCTTCCAGGGCTTTGAGGAAGGAGTCCTCCGAGTCGGAAAAGGGGGCGCTGGGGGCACAGGCCCTCAGCAGCTTCTTAAATGCAGCTTTCACCTGACGCGCGTCTGCAAACTCCACTGGCACCAGTTCACAGTTCAGGGAGGAGTCCAGTCTGAGTCCCTGTGTTGTGTTCACAATCAAAGGCAAGAACAAGATAAATTTAAATGCTATGGATTTGTCTTTGTGATATTAAGGAAACCTATGTTTAATTATCTGAATTTGTCATTTGTGGGTAGTTTGTGTTAACAAGCACCTGAACGCTGGTACAGTATTACATAGCTGATGGGTGTAATTTCCCAACACTTACCATAACTGTAAACTCTGGTAGGTGAACATTATGTTAAAGCAGACCTACTATGCAAAATTCATATTTTGCACTTTTTTATACTTTGAACTGCTTCTAAAAACAAACCAGGCACTTAGAAAAAAGACTTCCCTGTTATTAAGTCACAGTTGACGGGCACTGCACCGTTACTTAGCAACCATAGTCGAGCCCAGCCTGTTGCCTGGCAACTCAAGCTCAGCTACAGCATGTTTGGCCAGCTGGTTTTACCACTGTATGCGCTGTACAATGGCTGCTGGAAAAGGGAAGTGTTTGGTTGTTGACTTACTATCCAGAAACCACTTGATGAATTCTTGTTGATTGTGGTGGAGGCTCCACTTCTGCTTTTCAAAGATGTTTGGTTGTACAATTATGCATGTGTTTGCGGCCATTTTCGCTTGTGAGTGTAAACGTTGAGTTTTGGGGCATGGCCAGCAACAGCTTATTTGGTTTAAAGTGACAAGAAGTAATAAAACAGCCCTTTTGAAAGTTCAAAATAGGCAGAACTCAGCAGACTAAAATTTCACTAAGAATGATTTTGTGCTAAAAATGGAATGAACATATTTTGTATAGCCCATAGACCTGTACTAACTGTTTAAGGAAGCATAATAGATCATCTTTAAATGTTCTGCATGCTGGGCTACTTAACACTCTGCCATAGCTTTCAGGCAAACATCAACAGAAACATACATGTCAAATCGCAGGGAAGAAATATGATTTCTATAGATCACGACAACAATATGACCACCACGACCTTAACAGCTAAAAGAAATATTTCAACCTGTGTTCAAAGTAGATTTTAGGTCAAAACAGTATGAATGAGCTACAAATATTTGTGAAAAATAAAACTTATCGAAGCTTCTGGTTTTCTCTTTCTCACCCTGAGATGTGACTTTTCTCCAAAGATGTAAAAGGCGGCTCGATGCTTTCGGAGTTGAGCCTGCAGACTGCTGCTTCCTGCAGGGGGCGCCAGATCCTTCCCTGCCAGCCTGGCGCCCACGTCGCCCTGTGACGGGTGCTGAGAGAGTCTGCCGCTTGAACGCAGACTGGCCCACATGCCTGCAAAAAAAAAACAAAAAAAACTTGCATACATTCGCACACATGCAGGAGCCGGCTTGTCTGAATGACACTAATGTACACATGCTGTCAAATACACTACGACTGAATAATGAATAACGTACGACATGCAGACTGCATTCACATGCACAGCCGTTCAATTTGGATTATATAAACACCTCAGTGTTCTGTGTCTGCCAGCAAAGCAGTTGCCTGTGCGGATCTGAGATATTAGAAGCAGAAGTTGCTGGAATTCTTAGAGAGTCAACAAGTCTACGAACCAATATCTACAATAGCCAGCATGCCATAACGTCCAAACATCGTAAATCACCATTGAGAGAAGTGATTTTTTTTCCCACAAAAATCACTTTCAGTCCTTTTGAATTTCATTCATTTTTCCAAACGCTTTAAAGCAGACAAGTTTTATAGGAGCTTTTAATCGTTTAAACTAAAATCCCTTCAAAATATGCTGAAGTTTATTTTGAAACATATCGAGTTTTATAAGCTCTCTGTAAAACTTTTCAAAGCTACTATCAGCTAACTGTTTACATTTGAAGCCAGACCTGATGACAGGATTAAGATGCCGATGTGAGCCCAGTTATAAACAGAAAAACACTGGCGTCACACGTACAGCAAATATATCTGCAGGATTTCTATTCCCTGGCATGCACCTTTCTTGCTTGCTTAGTTGACGTGTCTTCTCTGAGCTGCAGGATTTTCATTACGTTTGAGTCTTGTTTTATGACAAATGGCTTCCTCTCCTTGTCGTTTTGGACCCGGCTCGTAGCTGACCACAGCAATGCTGAGCCAAGACATGAACAACAGAAAAAGACCACATGAAAGCAGCCACTCTTGCTTGTGAAAAACCACAGCTCCCAGAGGAGCAGCCGCAAAGTCAGCCATGATTAGTAGGATGTTACACAAAGGTCTAAGCCAGAGCTGTGCAGCAGAATGAGCCATGTTATTTGACCTGGTTAGTGAGCGTTTGTGTAGATTAGAGGGAGCAGAGAGGCTGAGGCTCTACAGATGTGTTAGAAAGGAGGGGAAGCAACAGTTTCACTATACCTTGATTGTGGATTCTTTCCTTAGTGGCAGGTTTTTGGTTTGGGTGAGCAAATAGTTTGTCTCTGTACTCAAGCACTGGGATGTTGTTGGGTACAGGAGAGAGGATGGGGCAAATTAACGTCACCATACCAACCAAACCTACAACCTCACACACACATGCAAACAAACAGACTGGGCTACATGTAGCAACAAATCAAAATTACTTTGTTTTAATGACTGGGAAAATTATTGTCATACAGCGGCATGCATGAATGAATTTTCCAATGTTATGATTGGTGGAGTCTAAAAAAAAACCAAAGACCAGATTTAGGTTTATTTTATGCAGAGAAGATGTGACGTGTTGTTTCCTAAGAGCAGTGCATGATGGCACCCCGGGCGAGCGCCCGCCTCCTGGTATCCCAGACACAGCTAATCACATACCCAATCATCATTAAAACCCTTTCTGTAAAAAAAAAGCATTTTTTAATATCGTCACAATTTTTGCCAAAAGTGAATCATCTTTTAGCAAAAAAGAAGTATTGAATTTTGTTTGCCAAAATCACTTTTGGCTAAAAAACTGAACAGGATGAATGGATGAACAAATATTCGCATATAAAAAACATCAAAAGATCTACATACACTGTATAAAAAGACACCACCTTCTTTCTTGCAACGTTTGATGTTGATTCAAGCTAAATGTTTTGTCTGAGGTCAGGCGAGATTACCAAAATTACTTCAAACCACCATAAATGACAACATGATTACATGTTTTAAACATTTTTTAAAATCAGATTTTAAAAATAAAATTTACATGGGAAAATGACAGTCATAGTTTTGGTCCCACAGAAAATCTCAGGTTAAAAACATCTACGTATCTTTTTATACAGTGTATACAAACATCTAGAGTAAAATGTAGAGATACCAAAAAAAAAAAACACACAAACAATGTTTGAAGAGTCTTTAAGAAAATGTCTAAATAGTTGAGTTTTTGCACAGCTAGATCAAATGCAGCCCAGACTCAGTTGCCATTTTTTTTATTGAATCATAAGTCACTAATCAAATATAAATTCAGCCACCAGCAGTTTTTAGGATAATTACACCTTACACTGTGCAGACCACACTGTTAACTAGACATGTAATTAAGCAAGTGAAAACTCTTCTAATAACTCTTTTGGGTGTCATCGTGCCCCTCTCCCAGTTTTGCTGCTGTGAGTAAAAATGGTTTAGCAAACAATTTCAGACATTTTCATAAAGATAGCATGACAAAATGCTTCTAATTTTGCAACCAAGCAAAGAAAACAATCCTAAAAATTAAAAACTTAATTATATCTCTAGATTGCCAAATATTTTCCCAAGGCATTTTCTTATATGTGGTTTTTGAACCTCAGAAAACTGGGAGTAAAGCACTCGCCTTTACTCATAAGACCAGTGCAAAAAATTTAGGAGGTGATGTGTCATGCATCCACTAGTGAGCTCAAAATCCGCTGAGTCAATCTGAACAATATTTTTGCCTTTGACCTTTGTACTGAATTGGTGAGTAATAGGTAAGAAATGCTGACTCTGAGACAAAAACACTGTACTGAGATTTCTTTCCAAGAGTTCAAATTCCAACACAAGCAGTCACAATAATATAACAGCTTAACGGTACATTAAGTCTTCATCTGGTAGATAGCATTACAGCAATGCTAATGAGTCTGGAAAACTACAAGCAAAAAAACAACAAAACAAATGCCATTTATAAATTTCACCCCAATGAAATATCAATATTTCTAGAATTTTCTCACTACACAAAGAAGCTTAATTTTCCACAAATGAAGAATTTAAATTTACTGAGCTATTGAATTTACGCGGATCTCATAGACGTGGTGTTGACGTGACACTTGTGTTTCATGTTTCACCTGGCAGCAGAACCACACACAACACTGAATATTTGAAAAGCAACGTCAAACACGCACCTCCTCTGGTGAAGCTGTTTGAGAATGGGATCTCCAAGTGGACGGGAGCCATCTTTGATAATCGCGATGTTCTTCTTTCACTGCCTGAAGGCAAAAGAGTGACACAGCAAAGAGGATGTAAACACAAGTCGCACGCTACATGTATAGAGTTTCAGAATGAGAATTAGATGAAAACTGCATCCTCAGTATGTCTACATAAGCTCATAGAGCCACAGCAAAATCTGCTTGTTTGTTTTTTTACCCTTCTGAAAATCCTTTCTGATCCAAAAACAAGAGTTATTTGAGCTAAATGTGCAGAAACTGTCTGGATTAGCAGGATTCAGGCGGGGCTGGGAGAAGTCCAAGATGAATGAACCGAGGAAAGACCTTAGACAGTCTGGTGATTCTGACATAACCTTTTATTGTACCAATTTCCTTTTAAATCCCTTAAATACAAACAGTCTCCTTTTCTTTCTCCGTCCCTTTTACTGGACACTCGCGCGCGCGCACACACAGACATAGACATAAAGATAAGTCATTAAAGATAACTGCTGACCAGACTCAAAAAGGGAGAAAGCAATTACCTGAGAACAAAGAAAACAACACACAAATAACTTCGACAATTGCTGCTGTGCACCTTCTTTTTTATCGGAAGAAATGAACTCTATGTGGCCTCTTGTCCCTTCAGAAAACAAGCTTAGTTTTTTTCCCACGGGAGCCCCAATGCTTCCCCTTGAAGCTAAATCAGGTCAGGTTGGGGCAGCAGGCAGCAGAGAAGGCAGCTTAACCTGTTGATATTTACTGATTATTTTTTAGTTCAGTTAAAATTAAAACTTGTTTTAATCTTTCAGTTCAGAATATTGTTTGGTTTTATAACAGTAAAAGTTTTTTTTTTTTTTTTTACCTGGCAAACCAAGAACAAACACGTGTCAAATTGTGATATGATCATTTATTGTAATTTTGGTTTGTGTGTCGATATCATTGACCAACAATCTTCATATCCTCACTCACTTCCAAGAGCAGCCTACATTTAATAAATCTGCCCCAGCTTCACTTCTATGGGTTAATTTCTAAAGAGACATGGAAACAAGTTCGGGTCAGAGTGTGTCTCAGTTGGGAAACCTTAAGGTGTGCGAGCAGTCCGACTGGCAGCAAAGGCAACAAAGACTTTTGTTCTGTTTGCTTTAAGCAGCCCTTTCTCATGCCCCCCGCTTTGACTAGGAGCCATTACTGTTAACTGATAACATTATTGGCCTTCTGCCATTTTTATGCTCTGGTTTTCAGCTCCTGTGCAAAGCAGGCCAACTGGTACGGCTCTATATGAAAATCCATCTTTACTGCTCTAGCTGGATTATAAAAGGCTGGAGAGCCATAATAACATCAGACTGCAGCAGTTCGTCAACATACAAACAAAGTAGATTTTTTACACTACAGTAAATCTAGAAGATAAACAGAGGCCAAACATTGTCAGCAGTTTGTCATTAAAAGCAGATAATGTTATATACAGCAAGGCACAAAGACATCTGATTATCATCAGCGTACGGTGTAATTTAGTTTATGATTGTATGTGAAGAATTAGACGACGATTACAGGATAAAAACGTAAACATATATAGTCTAAAATGTTTTTCACACTATATTGTAACCATCACTGGTGGTACTTATATAGCTTGTAGTCAGACATAGCATTTGAAACAACTATTAGAAACTCAGAAACTTTTCAAAAGAAAAATTCAGAAGAGAAAATTTTAAGAACTTTCTTCTCCAAACTTAAAAATACCACAGAGAACTGGAAACAGCTCCTGGTGAATATTTGTGCTATATAAGTCAGACCTTGGACCTGGAAATGACATCAAGCAAATAAAACCAAGCTTCTAGATCGAGGTTCAAAAACTAGAGGAATTTGCTAATTGATATTCTCAGTGTCCAGCCTATTGTTAGCAATACAAACTGCTAGCAAAGCATTTCTCAGCTGTAAATAAACATTACAGCCACATGTTCAGTAATGAAGTTGGTATAGCACTACGTGAAAAGATCTGACCTAATAAAAATGGTAAAAAGTTCAAACAACACTTATTTACAGCAGCTATAACCAACATTCATATGCAGGGCAGCCATAATGGATTTTGAGGTTGAGGTTGGTAAGAAAGAATTTTCCTGAATAAAACTACCTGATGATCAAAAATGTGTCACATATTTAAATCTGATCATGAAGTGCGAGTGGATACTAATATATTTAGTTTTCTCTTTTTTGACACCAAGGCAAAAAACCCAACAACCTGATAAAGTCTACAATGGGCTTTGCTACGAAGAGTTTAACAAACCAGTGGTTCAAATACTATTTTACCTGGTGAAAGGCCGATGAGGGAGCGATTGGACAGGGTGTTGGTGCCGTTAATTTTGAAGATGGTTGGGATGGAGTCAAGGATGGCTTGAAGGTACTTCTCCTGTTCAAGACTACTGGATGAATCTGACGAGGAGGCTGGTGCTGAAGACGAAAATAGAAAAGACAACCACTTTAATCAGAAAACTTGTGTTTTCTTTTGCAACCATGGTCACGTTTTTGGTGTAATTTTTGCAAGTCGTAACCCAAAGTAGCAATCTAGCAGATTTATTGCCAAAAAGCTCAAGTTTCTAGAATTTTCTGTGCCTCTTAGAAAGCAAACCCACATGCTGAGGAAGTGTTCTGTGACTTGAACAGCCCCACCACACTCTTGCCATGGAAGCCTCCTGAGCGCATGAGCACAGCTTTGGTCCGCGGATGTTTCCAACACACAACAGGCAGACGGTTGTGCCTGTAACATCGTGCTACTTTGTGTAAACTGCTGTCTTGCACGGCCTGAGGTACAACCAGTAGCCCTGGGTAGCTGAAGAGAGTGGGGGGAAAAGCAGAGTTCTGGTGTGATTCATTGGGGGAAAAACAAAGTTGAAGAAACTTAGGTGATCAGAGGGCAGCCGTACCTGCGGCAGAGGGAGTAGAGTCTGTTCACGGCTGTGATCCTGAACTGGTCGCCTGATTTGGAGCGAGACGAGCTGACCGTGATGGTCCCCAGACCGAGACGCTGGTAGTCCCGGAAACAGGACTGCTCCACCAGCTGCTCCATGGTGGACTTCTCAGATGCTCTCAAAGTGCTGCAGGGTGGTGGTTCACCGTCGTCGGATACTAAATCCGACATACAAAAACACAGAATTACATAGAGTAAACTTTATCCCAGTTCATATCTTTTTTTTCACAGTGAATTCAATATGTAAAAACGTCTATTTTCCCACTTGAAATGTCATCATCTTCTTGCCAGGTCATCCGGCTGCCTCTGTCGGCCTTCTTCAGCGAGCTCTGACTACCTCGGCCCATCGTGATCTTTCCTGCCCTCTTCGCACCTTTGACAAGGGTTTTCGACAGTGTTCTGTGAGGAGAACAGAGCAGAGTTTCTATCTGAGGCTTCGTTTCATTACACGTTTGATTTAAAACATGGCATTTCTGCCCTGAGTCTGCAAACCTTAAGCCAGTGTTTCTCTCTTTTGGTTTAGGAAGGATCAGCTGAGGAGCTGTTTGTCCTGCCGCAAACGCAAATGAGCTGAAGATGGACTGAGGGTAGCGGATCCTCTGCAGATGCTTCCTGAAGATCTCCACCACCTCTGAGCTAACCTCCTCATCAAAAGCTACTTTTATTAACTGAAACAGAAATACAAAAAACATGATTATTTAAAAAGCCACAATTTTTTAACAAAGTATCAGACGCCAATATAAAAATTTACTCTAGAAGACACAGCATGTAAAGTTCTGGCTATGAGCCTGTGTGTGTGTGTGTGTGGGTTCAACAGCGTACGCAGAGCCAGTGCAGAAACAACATCGCACACAGGCAGAACAACTGGACTTAGTTTGATCTGTAAAACGACAGGAATGAACCATAAAACAATTTTACAGCAGAACAAGTAAAGAGGACGAAAACATGCTTCACATAAACAGCTTTTTGTCTTTGTTTCTGAGAAGCTTGTAACATCGCGACCACAGGGATTTTTAAAAGATATTTCACACTCAGTGGAACTCCTTCCAAAAGTATGAACACATCCGTAAATTTCAGGTTCCTTTTTTTGTTGACAGACATTGCTATCAGGGGATATAAAAACATCAAATTTAAGTGAAACAATAGAAAATAATATAATGCTTTAAAAAAAAAAAAGTGGGTCTTAACAATCAAACTCTCAACTCTGAGCTGCTGGGCTGTGATTTCACCACACATTCCTAGAAAAAAGGTTTACATACGATGAGTACATCGCTCCGGCCGTTTCCAGAAACTTCAACCAAGCTTAACAGGGTTAAGGTCAGATGACTCCGGCAGCCATAACATGACTGATATCAGCGTGGAGGAGGATCAAAGGTCAGCGCCAAAGAGCAAGACACACTTGGGGCCTGTTATTCCGTAGGATGGAGTAACCCAGCACTGCAGGTGATCGCAGGATGAAGGAACGTCCACATTGGTGGACTTCCAACACACATACTGGCATTCAAATAACCATAAAATTGCAATTTGTACTCCCTGTATCACACTGGCTGTTACAGAGTTGGGGAGGAATTTGATCCAAATAGCTCAGTCAGTTCTGGGTTTAAGACTCTGTCTCAAGGTGGTGTTAAGAAGTGGTTTCTGAAAAGATACGCAATCTTTTTTATTGGATTCCTACAAATGTATTTATTTAATTGATAAACTATGAGAGTGCACCGCTTCTTTGAAGCTTTTATAAATTACACAAATATATATTCAGCCACAATAATTAGCTGGCAAAGGAGAGTTAAAGGACTTAAAAGGAAATCTTTATTCAGCAGTGTAATCTCATGCAGGCAATTTTCTAACAACTCGACCTTCAATTACCTAAACTAAGGAGAATTCCATATAAAGTGGCACCACAATAGTCTGTAATTAAATAAAGTACTGGAGATGGGCACCAGCACCCCTCCCGACCCCACTAATTGACAAGGGTGTAAAGAAAATGGATGGATGGATTTTTTTATTTATTTTAATCACTCTTCAAAATGGGAAAGACAGGAAACTATGCCATTCAATTAAGGCTGTAAATTGCTACAGTGTAGATGGATATCTGAAATTGGATAAAACATGATTAATGGTGGGGCTCGATTAAAATGTCCAATCAAGTTAATTGCAGGGCTTTCATTAATCACAATTAATCACATTTTAACCAAAGTTATACATCGACAAAATAAGCAACATTTTAAATTCAAAAACCGTTTCTGCTGCTAAATTATTGAATAAATGGGCACAAGAGCTTAATAAAAATATTGATTATTCGTAATCAGTCATTTAGGTTATTCAGCAACATGTTTTGCATTGAGGTGGCATGTTGAGCTTTAATAGTTTGGGCGTTGGGCTAACTCCTCCTTTCTCCTTTTTGAAACAAAAATTATCCTACAGTGGGCAAAAAAAAAGGTTTTGCCATCTGTCGATATTTGCAGATGTCGCTTGTGCGTCAGATATACGGGTGTACCAGAAATACAGCACATGGGTTCCAAATGGAACCTTTTTATATAAAAACAGGGAATAATTGTGTTAAAATCAATGTAATTAATTTAAATGAATGCATTAAAAGTTCAGGCTCTAAATGTGACAGCTACTTGTCAAAACTTGAAAGTATCGACAGTCAGAGCAATGACTAAACAGTTTAGAACTGGGCCAGTGATAGACAAGGCTGCAGAGGGAAGTAATTTATCTTGAAAAAGTTTGAGAAAAACGGTGAAGGAGGAAAGAGTGGCATTTCGAGGTCACAAAAGCAAGCAAGAAGCCAACAAGGCAAAGAGGAAAGAACAGTATGAACTATCCTGCTGGCAATAGTAAATTGTCTAAAGAATTAGCAGCAGGCCTCTCAATAGTTGTGGTACCTGTGATTTGTTAAAACTGTTTTGTTTGGATTTTGTTCCCACTGAAGAAATTAACTTGCAGCAAAATATGAATGTTTCTTACGGCGAGCGTCCTTAGCAGGGTTGCCAGTAAGTGTGGTGCCAGCTCTATGAAGCACTTAATGTTTGCATAACGCCAAGCCTTTGAGAGCTGACAGAAATGATCTGTGCAACACTAAATCGCACGATTCCTGCTGATAATTTAGTTCTGAGCAGCATCTTGCTGAGCTCTACACACCAACAGTTTAACAACCAGCAAAACTAGGAATCACCTGACAAACGTGCTCGAGTGTTTACCTGAAATGATGCTGAGCGGAGCTGCAGACCTTCCTGCATGTTCTGCTGCAGCTGGTTCTGGATGCTGATCTTCTTCTCTTTGGTCAGCGTGGACACAGGGAACGCCCTGATGACCGCCTGCTCCCCCACTGCACAAACACACAAAGATCAGGAAGAAAAATTAAACAGAATTTTAAAATCATTCATAGCATTAAGAAAATCCCTACATGGCACTGGATATTCTATCACTATCTGCAATGGTATTATGTAAATTATACATTTTCTGCTGCAATTCGGTGCGTACCTAATGGATCATGAGGAATGCCTTTGAAGATGATGCGGTATGTGGTAAGAAAGAGAGCCCCCTCTGCTGGCAGGATGTGAGGGCCCCCGAGGAGGCCCCCGGTGGCCTCTTCCCTGCCGTCGGGGTCCAGCAGCACCCGCAGCCCTTCTGACACCACCTCCTCTCCAGGAAGCAGAGCTGGACGAAGAATCTTCGGCTGATGGGAGAAACACAAAAACCCAGCACATTATGCAAAAAGAAAACAGGCGCCGTACCTGTCTACAGGCACGTCCGCGCTCCAGCTGAGGCGTTTTTTTTATTGACAAGAAAGCACTAAAACTGGACGGCTAAGCTGTGAGATTTGCGTCACTGAATCAGATTCAGGAAATAAATTTATCATCATAATGTCTAATCAGAGCACCATATGGCCTCTTTGGAGAGGTCTTAAACCTTACGTGCAAAAACCACCATGCAGCATTTTTAAAATTATCCACAAACATCCAAGAAAAACAATCAATTTGCAACCCTATGAGGGGAATAATTTCCCTTTTCAATCTCTGCAGGAGAACTCGCTCAATTGTGCCTTATTAAGAAAAAAATGTTGTTTGTCTTGTTCACTGAACTTAACTATTGATTTTCACATTATGTTTTCGACATCTGGACAACTGATAAGAGGTATTTTGCACATGTAGAAAAGATTTTAGCAATAATTATATTTAGAGATTTACATTTAAGTGGAACTGAAATGCATGACAAAGTGCACACTTTCGTTTTTGTTTATTCAGTTTTAAATTGTGAAAAATAAAAATGGAAATAATTAGAAAAATTCAGAATATGGAATTCAGAATATGAATATGGTCAGTAATTATATGAATGTTTGTTGAAATACTTTTCACATGGAACAATCATCAATCATGCATGCACTGGCCTATCCAGTCGAAAGAAAAGAAAAGGCGAGTCCTGGTTTCCAAGAAATATTTAATAGCACTTCATGTCTATGTAGCTGAAGCTCTTCCCATTGATGCCATTTTTGTTCAGTTCTTCTCTCATCCTTGAGCAGTGGATGTTGACCATAAGTGAAGTTAGTGAGGCCTGCAGTGCTTTAGATGTTGTTCTATGTTGCTTTATGACCTTGTTCATAGAATATTGATAAATAAAAGAGTCACTGCCGTTTCATGTTTTCACTATTTGTGGAAAACTGTGTTCTAATCTAGTCCCAGAGTCACAGAAAGGACTCTGTAAGCCTTTCCAGACTGATACATGTCGATAGGTTTCACAACTTTCGAGATATTTTAGCCTACTTCATGTTGTCAAATGGGTAGTGTTAGATGATTTCTTAATTGTAAAGATCTGAGAATTAATATTTCCCAAGGAGTCAAGTTGGATTTGAGCATTTTAACAAATGAGATCTCAATTAACTTAAAAAGTGTTTATGTACTCGGGCTATATTTGTCTTATATTAATTTGAATTTGATGAGGTGAAACACTTAAATGTAAAATAAAGAAATTTTGAACACCTTTTGATCCATTGTGGCTTACAGAAGTGCACTTTAGTGGTTTGTTCATAGGACTGATTATTAACCAAGACGAAATGGTCAATTTCTTCAATTGCATGTCTGCACTGTCGCCGTTTTACCTCCTTTTGACCTGCAGAAACATTCAATTGTTCCACAGTTCAAAATCTGAAAGAAAAGGGACATCAGCTCAATCAGAGGGTTTCCTGTTGAGGCCACAGTCGACCTAAGGGAACTGAGGTCTGGCCCGGAGATAATTATAGCCTCTTGAGTCTGTCCTTGAACGAAAAGTGGGACAGAGAAGCAGAGTCCCCGTGCACCTCATTACTCCTGCAAGCTAAACGATCCATTACGGCTTCTAAGTATTATGACATCAACCATCCAGGTGAATCAAGACTCTTGAATTTGTTGTGGCATGCTTTCTAGCAGATTCTGGCATATTCTTAAGAGTGGAAGTTCTGTCTCACATTAACACGTGAGCAGCAGGCAGAACGTGCATGTTGGTTTCCAAGCTGCTCCCAGGACAGTAATAACATGACGTTTGTTTGTGTGTAATTGTAGGATTTGTAGAGAACTGGCAGACATATGGCACAGCTGGGTCCACAAGTCAAAACATAAAGCGCGCTGTTGCCTGGATAAAAAAAAAAAAAAAAAACTGTATGTGACTGGCGCTCTACAAACCAGACTAAATTTAGAGGAGGCACGAAACGCACCAAGAGTTGTGACGCAAGTAAAATACCCTTTCTAAAGATAATGTAAATTCAGATCACTTACTGTTGCCCATTTGTCTGGTAACATTTAAAATGACATGGCCTTGTCTGGAGAATAACATCCACTTAAAAGTCCAAGACAAATAAGAAACCTTTTGGGTTCTAATGCAGCATCTGGTTAAAATTAAACTAAACACATAAGCACAAACCCCTAATAGGCCTCAGCCCTTGTCAGGCATGGTGGTGTGACATCATGACTTGGTCACCTTTCAGTTACAGTATTATAGAGTTAACTATGCTGCAAAGTACCCACATGAGATCCAGATGATACAAATATGTTGAATAAGTTTATATTGTGCAAGTGTACTTTTTTTTTTTTTTGGCTTAATGTTGATTTAATAAGCCCATTAAAGCGTCTAAGCCAGGTTTAGTTGGACAACAATCTCATTTAAGCTGCTTCTACATATGTTGTAGGACAGGAGCTTTATTGCAACAGACTGACTGCGTGACATGTGTGTATTTGAATGTTGTTGCTACAGACCACTAGTTCAGAGGAGCCTGCAGACTTCACATTAATACTTTAATGTCATGCAAGGTTTTCTACTATATTTTTAAATGATTTATAGTGAGTGAGAAAGAGACAGCAAGTATTCTGAAGAGAATACTGTGATTTCCGGATTTTAAGCCGCTACTTTTATCACAAGCTTAGAACACCGCAGTGCGGCTAATATACGGCTTTTTATCAACGGGTTTTGAAAGTCTGGACTGCAGCATGGACAGCTGTAAGAGAAGTGACTGGGAAGTGCGAGTCAGGTTGGTGAATATGACGATGAAGACGACGACGACTTTAGTGGTTTTAATGCGCAGGTGGAAGACAAAGACAGTAATCAATAACTTGATAGGCTGATGTATTTTTATTAAGTAGCCATGTTACAGGCACATACTGCGTATTAAAAAGTAAAAAAAAAACTATCTGAGTAAATATCTCATATTACAATATGAACACCTGCGACTAATAGTTGAATGCAGCCTATATATGCACAAATTTTTTTTCTTGCCAAAGTTAGTGGGTGTGGCTTATATTGAGGTGTGCTCAATAGTCCGTTAATTACGTTACCCTGGGAAGAAGTGACTTTTATTTCCAAATTGCAAGAGGTGAATTGAATTTAAACAGAATCATAAGTAAAGGAGAGTGGGACTAATATTTAGCAATTATTACAAATACTAATTCCTTGTTTTCTCATAAAGAAAAGTATAAAGAGTCAGACTTTATACGTGTGTCTGACTGCAGGAGATGATTAGGTTTTTAGAGTAAACAGGGGAGCAGCTCTTGCTCTGCAGCACGGCTGAATCATATTTTCCAGCTTTAGGAGAGAACATCAAAATTGAATTTGTTTTATGATCCTCTTTAGCTTAACATTATTCAGAGTAGAGTCACAGCTTTAATTGTACAAAGCCCTGTGCAGATATAAGCTTTCACGCAGCTCAGTGGAGAGGAACACACTCACCTTCTGAATAGGGGGCAACCTCCTGCTTTCCCTATGAACTGCCTCTAAAGTCTCCATCTGCATCGCTACGATTCCTGTGGGTCAGACACGGGGATCGGTTACCCAGAACACACACTACAAGTGCACACGTCCGTGTGTATCCACTTTCTGAGGCTGTCTGACATGTCAGGAGTTAATGAGCTTATACATTTCTGTAGGCGTTGGCATCAACTCATAACACATGCATCTACGAGGTACGAAGCGGAGGGAGTCTGGGATGTGACGGAGTGTGAATGCTGCACCTGGGATCATGCAGTGCAGGCTCTTGATGTGCTCCTGGGTGACGCCGCTCTCCGTGCACACCTTGTCGATGAAGCGGGCAACAAACCTGACCACGGAGTTTGCCGTGTCGCTGTTCTCCGAGTCCTCGAACCCGCTCTCCGTGTCGAAGCTCTCGGCCATGCTGCCAGCGATGCTGCAAATATAAATGATGACGCAGTTGAGATTAAGAAAAGGTCACGGGGCCGCTTCCAAGAGTCGGGGCTGCGTGCTGACAGATCGCACATTTAAACACGCGCCCCGATAAAGAGCAGCGAGCGGCCGGGTGATTTTTCAGCGAAGCAAAGCGTTGATGGCTGGATTTATCGCTCCAAACTGGAGGTTGTTTCACATGAGAAAGTGATGCAACACTCTCCCCGGGACAAATGCTGCATGATGAAATCGAAATGTTCCCTGAGAGCAACAAACAAGTCTGGGATGAAAATGTAAGACAAAACACTTCAAATATTTTCCACATAAATAAATCCTTGGCTGAAGCATTTCTGTAACTTCCAGAAATAAATAAAACTGGATAACATACTAGCATTATGTTATTTTTGTTGAAATTGAAATTAAATTCTGCACAAGCCGTAACAAAACGAAATATCGAATCATTGGACACAATTGTGAAATTCATACTTCGTTCCACTTTTAATAAACACCCGCGGGCCGGTTTTTCCTGTCTTAACTCCCTCCACAGTTACAGCAAAACAGAGGAAAAAAAACTAATTTAGTGTGGCCCATTCAGGGAAGTACGAAGGTGGATGAAAACGAGCCACATTCTGTTTTATGCAGGAGAAGCATAAGCCCAAATGACAGATTGAAGTCGGAAACAAACGAAGCACAGCAGCCTGTTTGGCCTGAAAAGAAGGTATCATGTAGACTGTGAGTTATGAAACGTCCACCCACAGACTTATCATCACCTTGTTTAATAGAAACTCACATCCTCCCAGATCCTGAAAACATAACTTGAGGTTTCCTCCAGCAGAAGCCGATTGCTCTACCTTACATCTTCTGAGCAAGCTTAAATCAAACTCTGACTTTGTTATGTTTTGTCAAGGAAAAATATTATAAATCTGCAGACCAGCTGTGCCTCAAAATAGTTTTTTTTTGTGTCTTCAAAGATCCAAATTCAGTTTTTAAATGTTGATTTCATAGAACAAAATAAATGTCCCCTAATAACAATATTGGCAATAACTAATTCCGACTGCTCTCAAGCGTTTGTACTATGAACAAATCTTTAATTCACTTAAGAAGAATTTTGACCAACTCTACTTCCCTGATTTGTTTTAATGCCTTAAGATTACACATTACAGCATGAATGGTCTGCTTAAGCCTCTCAATCAGATTTATGTCCGGAACTTGACTACACCTCCTACAAATTTAATTAATTAGATTAATTTAGTTGTTTTTCAGCGATTCAGATGTGGACGTGGTGGTGGGGTTTAAATCATTTCCTGCTGCATCACCCAAGTGCACCTGAGCTTAAAGCCACTGAAAATCATCCGTTCAGGATTTTTCTGGTAGGAAAATGAAAATTGACTTTTCATGCAAGTTTTAATGGAATTTTGCATTAAAGGTTTCACTATTTACTCAATAATGCAAAGCTGACACTTGTAATTAAATTTTAATGCAACTTTTAGTGCACCTTTGCATTAAAAGTGTCCTTATTTGCCAAATGACACTTCATGACAACAGTCGTAAACATTTATGAAGAGTCATTCATGTGTTATGTCATGTTTATGACAGTCTCAAGTCAGTCTAATGCACACCCGTTCAAATAAAGTGTTACCAGATCTCAAATGTAAAATAAAGCCAAACAGGAAGAAATCGAAGCATCGTCTTGGTCCAGAGAAGGAAATCCTGACCTGTTTGTCACAATGCTGTTGCTGCCACTCTCCCAGTCAGTGACGGGCGCGTTACGCAGGAGTTTGTTCTTGCTGGTGTCCAGAGGAACCAGCAGGTAAACCATAAGGTTGGCGTAGTGGATGGCCTGGCTGAACACGGTGTTCTCCTCATTCTTCACCAGCTCCTGTTGCTTGTCCTTGCTGAGACTGGGCCACAGGCGCAGCTGCTGCGCCGCCAGGTCCATGGCTGTCTGCTCCTCATCACTACCTGCAGCAGACTGGGAGTCCGCATCCTGCAGAGCCAAGAGTAATAGATACAGCTTCACTCCTTGGCTCCAATCACGCTAAGTTTGTTAAAAATTGTTTTTTTTTGTTTCCTTCAGCTATAATTCACTGTGGATCAATCAATTCATCTTCATTGAGAAAAGATTTAGAAAGCACAGCTCAGACATTTGTTTTTTCCTTGGTGGCGGAGATGGCTCTCTTTTCTTCTGGGGTGTTCAGGTACAGGGCCCGGATCTGACTCTGGACTTCACTGTAGAAAGTGGCTTCCCAGAACTGCTGGTTGGTCCAAATGGGATGGTCCTGTATGCAGGTGTAGGCAAATTGGTTCACTCCAGCAGCCAGTCTCTGCAAGACAAAACAGAGCAGAGGTCATCATGCAATACTGAAAAAAAAAAGAAGTTAAGAACACATTATCTGGTTGAAATTAAACTGGGGCAGCGTATTTCCGATGACATGCAGAGTGAATTATGCAATTTGGAGAGATATTTGCAATACTTGTAGCTCAGAAAATGTTTGCCGCCGTTGGAATTTCGGAGGATTCAATGATGGAGTAACTAAGGAAAACCAAATAAGGATATGCAAAAGAACAAAATAATTATGCGTTCTCACGGCACAAGCAAAAGGGCAACGATCGAGTATTTGCCCAAAAGTTTTCTCATCGCAATCTTCGAATTTTTTAGATTCACGCTGTGTGACAAGGCCGGCTTTATCACCTCGCCAGAACATTGGACAATAAAAACAAACCAAGCAACTAGAGAGTTAACTCAAAAGGTACCGCTGCAAAGCAAAATTATCACCGACCGTCCATATGTGCAGTCAGAAGAGAGGCTGGTTAATCCTTTCAATGTCTGCAAATTTACCACAACAGTTTTCAGTAAAATTAGTCTGTTAAAGTGTTAAGAAGTGGGAGAAACAACAAAATCAAGTGAGCCATAAGGTTTAAAGCAAAAATCAATCATTCAATGCAAGTCATAACTTTTTAAACGGATAACAACCCCTGTTGGAGCAACTTAGCACCCCTCCAGCGCTCCATGTCAAGACGTATTTGGAAACATAGCCATTCTTTTTCATTAGAGTGGTCTGCAAAGTGAATCAGCCGTCTCTCACAAAAACAGCCACTTCAGAGGAAGCTGGAGTTCTCGGCTAAAAACATCAGCACGGTCGTGTGCTGCACTGTGCAAAAATGTATGGTGAAGAGACGCTGAGCGATTCCAGAAAAATAAACTTGCATAGGAAAAACAACACAACCTCAACAGAGGCTGTGTTCAGATTAATGAGCGTCCACAGAAAGCAAAATTTCACCATCCATCCGTCTCGAAGCCTTAGAGCCACATGCATGGATCAGGCCTGTTATTAGATTAGCTTCTGATTTCTCTCCCCTGAGTCTGACACAATCCAGTGGTGTATATTATCACTTTATAGTTTACTTTTGAAGAAAGAGAACTGGTGGCAGGGGAGGTGACTGTAATTACAAGAGACAGAACCAAAACAGCTTTACTCCGACTACGGTGGGCCAGATGCCAGGAGGGTGTTGAGCTTACAGCTAATGCCCACACGGCAGAAAAGCGCACGCGCACATACACGCATACACACCTCTTCATACTAGAGCCAAGTGTTCCTTCCTAGTTCATAGTCGTTAATTTGTTAATTGTTCTTTCCTGTGGTTTAAATATACTTTCCTTTCCACATTTTTGTCAGATTTGATTGACAGAAGCACTAATTTCTGAGGATGCACTACAACCTCAGCTTCTACTTAGTGAAAGAGAAAAAGTATTTAATAGAAAATGCTGGTTAAACATCTTGAAAAACTTAACAGTCACACTGTTAGACAGTTACACAACTGCTGCTTAACCTCCTGCTGATTGTCTCCTAAATGTTAAATAACCAAGATGAAACCAATTTTCAGGAGAAACAACATGTCTCTGATTAAAGTCTGTTTTCAAAGGCTTTCAAGGTGTTTAAGGACTGAATCTTTCATGTCCTGCTGGCAAATGAGAGAACTTAAAAAAACAAAACAGATTTTACTCATAATAAAGGAGAAAGATCTACAATGGTTGTCTGAGTCACTTGACACTACGAGCCAAAAGGACAACTCTTGACCTAATTTTCAACCCCGTAACCACATGTTTTGTTCCGATTCATTATAACTGGAAACAAACCGTGGTTAGCGTGGTATGTGTCCTTACCGTTACCTCTTCGCAATCTCGACATGATTTTTTGAGGTGTGGAAGATAATGTGGGACATCAGGTAAACAGTTTGACCATGTGATCACGTAAAAGATTAGTTGAGGAAATATATCGAAGAGCGTCCTTTTTTTACTCATCAAGTCCATCGGTCTTGAACGTTTTGGCAAACCGGCAACCAGTTCTTCCATGAATGGCATATTCCATTTCAACCATATCCCAGGTGGCTCCGAGTTTTCCATCTTCACTTTAAAATTCAAGATGTCCGTTAGTGACGTGAATGGAGGGTGAATTTATGAAGTTACTGAGACTTTTATAAGCTGCTCGAGCAAAAGAACTTTGGATTCTGATGTGCACAGAAAGTTAGACGACCACTTCCAATATGGGGGGGAAAAAACCCACACAGACATCTGCAATCTGTTTATGTAAAAAGGATTTAGGCCTGGGCAATGTGACGTGCAACTAATATCAACATATAGTTCGGGTTTGATGGTGATTCAGGACTCTGATCTTCTTTCCAATTGCAGGACAAAAGCAACAAACATTGTGGCCGTCTTTAAGCTCACAAACACCTGCAAACCTGACAGGTAACTCATGATTTGAGACAAAGATAAATCCCTTTAACTCACAAACAGACTATGAAAAGACTTCATACACATCTATGAAACACTAAATGACAAATGTCAGAGCATAGGAGCCAAGCACCGAAACATCAGATCAATGCTAAGGAAGGAAAATCCTTGTAGGCTACAATTTAGGGCTTAAATAAATGGGAAATGCTAAATAATCACATTTTTTGCCATTACGAGATCTATAATAATGGTTTAAGGAGGGCTTAAAGAAACTATGCCTCCAGCAAATTAGAAGTATAGTGGCAATGGTTGGTTTGGAATTTTTTACATGATATGCCATAAGATGGTCACTGCCTTTTGCTTTGCTGAAGAAAAGTTTAAACATTTGAACATTTCTGGAAAAATCCATACACTATTAGGAGTCATATGACGCTCTAATCCCAGCAATCAAAGTCATATCTAGCAGCTTAAGCACATTAAACATCAAAATGTAAACAAATAAGCTAAGGAAATGAATAAAACTAAACAACAGAATAAAACAACAACAGAATTAATCTAAACAAAACACGACACTGTAGTTGGAAACTTGGTACCAACATGGTACCAACTGGAAGGTGGATCAGGTTAGAGAGGAATCAGAGGAATCGCAAACAGATTCACTCAACAGAAGTGAACAGATGAAAAAGCAGCAGGCGTGGGGCTTTGTGCTGATGAATGTCACAGATTTCACAGTCAGCTCAGGTGTCAGCAGCTTGCTTTTCAAATCTTTCAGTAATAGCAAAGTGGACGGGGGGGAGTGTTTGAAAACACACCTCATGTCGCATGACTCCATTGCCGAATACATTTGTAAGTGCCATATTTGTTTTTACGTGACGCTTAAAAGCAGGTAGGGCTATTTCCCCTTCTGGCTCAGTCCATGGGTCTGCTGGAGAGCCATGGGGGGATGGGGCAGGGTGGTATAGAAAAGAAAATGTCAACATATTTTGCAAATATAAAACATTTGTAAGAAGCTAAATTACAATTAGTAGCTTTTAATGTGCACACAAGTTTCAGTGAAGGTCTTTTCCCGGAATTGTATGTGAAAAGTCAACCCAAGTAGGGCACAATAATAAAATGGCAGTGGAAAAACTACTCAGTTAATCCTCTGAAGAAGCAGAGTTGGGTTATAAAATCCCATTTTCACCATATAAGGGAGTACTGTTCAACTAGAAAACCTGTGCAAGTAAAGTGAAAGGCAGAGGAAGGACAGCATTAGTGAGAGAAGCAGCCAAGTGGTCTATGAAAAATCTGGAGTAGTTGAAGGGATGCACAGCTCAGGTGGAAGAACCTGTGCAGCACACACAAGTCCATCCATTGTGGAAGAGTGCTAAGAATAAAAACTTAGTTAAAGAAAGCTGTAAGAAGTTATGTTTTAAACATGACAAACATGTAAAGAAGGTGCTCTGATCAGATGATGGCTGCAGAGTGCGACATACGTAAAAAAAAAAATAAAAAAAATAAAAAATAGCACTACAAAATAACTTATCAGCAATAAACAACAAAAATGCTTTGATTTCCACAGGAGAAAAGGAGCTTCCTTCTGCAGGATTTTCTCCATCAGTGGATTCTAAACTTTCCCCTCGCTTCACAGTCAGAAACTCTCCTCTCCGGTCGGCCTCTAAACGACCGACGCAGCCGAACAGAGTGCAAACTTGCCGTAGATCATAAGCCAACTTTTAGATGACATTAATGACCGCGTGTTTAGATTAACTGTTCTCTCTCAGAATGACAGATGATTTATCTCACTTTACCATCAGAACCATGCGTGCTGTCTTAGAGTTGAGCATGGGAAGGAGTCCAGAGGATTGCTGGAATAAATAACGAGGACACATCTAGAGCTGATCGATGTGAAGTCGAGCTATAGTGCAGCTAAGCCTGCCATTGTGCAAGACTGCAGTCTTAGAGTCTGAAGTATACGTGGACCCTGTCAAACTTTGCACGATTAAGTGGTAGAGCGTGGATTTAAGAAGAAATGTAGGCCTCTAGATACTCTCATACCTCTTTGTCAGCTGAGTGTGTTAAGCATCTTGCAGCAGATGTTACGTGAGTGTGTGTCCATGTTTGTGCGGGGGGTATGGGTGTGTTATTTGTCAGGGCTTTCTATATTAAGCCTGTACTTTTCTGACTTGTCGGATATGCTTGGGTCAAATTGACCGAGGTCAGCCTCGCTTATTGATGACCGCTCACAATGCTCACCAAGTGTTTTTTTTTTGCAGGCAGATGTGCAAGGAGGGAGGACAGAGGAAAGAAGAGGGAAGGGAGGAGGGAGGGAAGGTATAGGAAGAAAGATGAAGGGGAAGGAGGGAGTGCAGCTCCGTCGGACCCATCTGGCTGTGTGACGAGCGAAGAGGAGGAATGTGGAGTCGAGAGAGAAAGGGTGAAAAACAAGAAGAAAAACACGAAGGGTGGGGGACAGAAAGGAGTATACAGGTCAGAAGAATTAAGCTATCAGATTCTGGCATCTCGTTTTGAACTCCAGGACCCGATTAAGACCGTTGCAGCATGATTGACTATGGCCTCGGAACATCTACGCCGCGTTGCAAAGAGACAAAAGACTTAACGCGTGTCGTCACTGAAACAAGTGCACACTTGAACAGAGACACTAAGTGAAGACCATCATATCTGTGCTGTCGCAAGCCTGCAGGCAGCGACGTTATTTACATGTTTTGCAAGAATTTAGAGCATTCTTTAACTGCTGATACAAAACAGTCACTTGATACTCTACAAGTCCTTGGTGAGAACGAATGTTTGACCTAAAAACAAGTCATCCCTTCAGACACTTTTGCAAGCATGTTTTAAAAACACCCTAAAATGCAACAAATTATGAAAAGAACCACAACCCAGACCCAACTAGGAATTAATCACAAAGAAAATGAGAACCGCACAAAAGAAGTAACTAATGACATCTAGTCCATGAGTTAACCGGAGTCTAACCCAGCCTTCTTATGTAAAGATGATTGACAAATAAGGTCATTATTTAAAAACTGTTTTTTTCTTTGTACTGAAGTCATCACTGTCTGCTTACAAGTATTTGTTTAATGACCTGTTGCATTTTAGTATGAAAAATAAGCACAAAGAAAATAAATTAATCACAATGCAAATACTCTTCATGGTACCGTGAATGCGCAGTAATTAAGTAAACAGACATGACAAAAGCTGGGCATTTTTACATACACAAAGGTTACGGAGTATGTCATAATCTATTGTGAGGACAACGTGGAGAGCAGTTTGACAAAGTGGGTTGACAAATCGGCCCATGGATAAACTCTGTCCACAGGAATGCTAACAGTCAAGTGTTTTTGTTGAGCAATAGATGTGTATGAGCATTTCAATCTGCTATCCTCAAGCTGTTAAACACATTTAAATGTTAGAAGAGATATCAGCCTGTCAAGGGATGAACAATAACGAATCCACTCATCGGCTCATCTCCAGATAAACCCACCGGCCTTTAGATAAAATCCCTCAGGAAGTGGGTTTTGGAACAAAATGTAAAACCTGACCTGTGAAAAAGGGCAGGTGACTAAGAGGTGCACAAAATCTGGATGAAATCTGACTCCAGAGGTTGACTGACAGTTTAGGCTAAGTTAAAGTTTAGGGCTGCAATTAACGATTATTTTTGGTAACATGATGATTCTGATGATTAATCACCTAAAAAAATAAAAATAAAATAATAATTTAACCACTTAGGACTTTGTTATACAGAAGTACAATAAAATATGAAAACATACAATAAATTCCTTTTAAAAATAAAAAAATTTACATTTTATTGCCTAAAATGCAACAACATAGCATTCCTAAGTGAACACAAAAGATGTAGCAAAAGATGTATCTGCAGGTAAAAATAAAAAATAAAACGCTTCTAATGTCAGCATGTGAAAAGCTCAGCCCTTGCTGCTTCACTTAACGTCAATACAGTATGGCCTAATCCGTTCGTTATTTTTTGGATTAACCGGTTAATAAATGGATAGCCAAATGTGCTTTATAGGAAATTTTTTATTTTCTTTTTGCTGAATTTGAAATGGAGGAAGCTAGAACAAAATCACATGAAGAGCTCTGAGTAGAACAGATTTACAGACAAAAATGTTAACGTTAGATACAAAATGTGTACAGTATACTCTTTCAGCAAATGTTTTTTTTTTTTAGTTTGTATCTTCAGTTAATTAATTGAATTACTAAATTAGTTGACGATTACTTCAAAAATTGATCCATCACAATTAATTTGAGTAATTGTTTCAGCTCTATTAAGAGTTTACAAATACTGTAATTTGAATAGTTTTCAAAGTTGGGCCCAAAACTCCACTAGGGTTATAACAAATACTCTTAAAAGTAAGCCTACTAAACCGAAATATCAACTGTTGATGTTGCTTGCATGGTCAATATACCCTTTTCTAATTGACTTGGTGATAATACTTAATTAATAGTTGGGGTCACAAATTTCTTCTATTGTTATTTTTGAGGGAAACTAAAAACGTTGGCAACCACAGATTTAAACTACCACAAAAGCTGAGGGAAGACCCAAGAGATATGAAAGTAAAACATCAAAACACAGAATCTGGCCAACAACGTCAGTTCAGCGTCAGCGTCTGGGAAGCAAAAAAAACTAAACAGCGTCTCCGACGTGCAGAACCTAGGGGACAGTCATTTCAGAAGACGCTTCCCACGTTCCCTGACCTGCAAACTTGGGGACTATGGCGACAGCGCTACCACGCATGAAAACAGCATGAGGCAGCGAAAAGTCTTGCCAAGAATACCAAACAAGAACTGGCCCAGTGTCTGACATCTGATCTAAGAAACTGGAGAGGACAGTTTCTTACCAAGAATCTGGTATGAACGAGCACTTGAGAAAGATGCTATAATATTGTCAATAGAATCAGAAAGCTTGAACTGCAAAGCAGCACTAGAGGGAGAATAAGAAAAACTCTGCTCTTGCTCGGACTAAGCAAATCAGTTTTGTTAATTGACGATCCAATATTTTTGTCGTTATTCTCCAAAGTAGTTCATTTCAGCCAATGCTTTGTTTGTCTTTCATTACGGCAAAAGGACAGAGTGATCCTTTGAGAAGTAGGGTCTGTGTGTAACGCTGGTAAATTGACTCATAATTTACTCGCAAAGCATTGCGCAAGTGATGCAAAGGAATTTATAGAGAAGCCAGTAGACATTTTTCTACATCCTTTTGATCCATTTAAGACATTTTTCTAACTCTGCACTCATGCTTGATTATCATTTGTGACTCAAGCTACTGCATTTTATGATAGCTAACATTGTGCAGATCGATTTTATTGCATGAATGTTTAATAATAATAATAATAATAATTTTAAAAAAAGTGCACCGGTCAACTAGCAGGTTTGACTTTATTAAATTATTCTCCAGACAGATCAAACCTGGTTCGTCATGTCGCAACAATTTTAAAGAGACATCAACCAAAAATTGGGGAAATGACACAGACCTGACCCTTTTCTGGGTTTTGGTTAGCTTTTCTGAAACAAATCCCCTTGTCTTCTCCTATTGTCATACTATTCAGGTGAAGCACAGACTGCCTACGGGAACTTCACAGTAACCTGCTTCAAAGAAAGCCGGGAGATCCCCTTGAATCGTCCAATCCCAACATCCGGCAGAGATGGTTTAATTCATGCTGGAAAAACACCTGCCTACATGCACCAGGTACAAACAAACAGACTCAACAACCCCGTTTCTCTGAGCGACAAACTGCAGGTTATGTGGTTCAGACTTTCAAAGCAAGGGAACTTCCTTTAGCAACTGTAAAAATATGAAAAGCACCCAATTATTTAAACCACAGCAGAAACAACCTAGAGATCCAAACAAAACTTTCATTTGTTTTTTTTTTTTTTTACTGCTACTCTTGGTATCAGATCTGTAAATCTTTAATAAAAGGTCAACCACAATGGTGTTTATTTCACCCAACCTCTTCTAAAGCATGACTGTCACGCAGTATTAGGAAGCCACATGCAGTCTGTTACTGCATGTAAGGTTTTAGCCCCCGTGGGCAGATTATTCTGAGAAAGTCAAACACATTCCAGTCATCTCACAGAATGTTAAGGACAAGACTAAAAAAATAAAAAATAAAAAAAAAGATAAAAAAAAATGCCTACAAACATGTGAGAGAGGCATGATGAATCAATGGCGCTGTGTCAGGATGACGCATGCCTCAAATTCCCCACCCAAACTGACAGCTCAAGTGAGGATGCCATATTTTCCCTCATCTTTGCTGATCACTCCACAGTCCATGTGCCATTACAACTAAGAATAAATATACTTTGGCACGTTTCCTTCCTGACCTTACTTTACTTTTCGCCCTTTTCGGTTGAGCCCGTGTTGAAACCTGTCAGAGGTTTGAATAACAAAGCAAATAACATTTTTTTGAACATCATGCCTTCCAACAGGCTGCAAGTCTAATGCAGCAAATCATCCCCTAATCTTCTCATTAAAACAGTGGGGAACCACTGTGGTGTAATTATTTTCTTAGAGTTTTTGCTTAGGGTATAATTGTTACATGGTTTACCAAAGTAAGCAAGGAAACACTTACAAAATTTACCAATTCTGAGTGCTGGAAGCCCTAAGACGGCAAACAGGAAGAAAAAGAAGAAACATATGGCTTATTATGGAAACTTTCCTCAGCCAGTGGCATCCAAAGCAGATGAATCATGTGGTGATGTTCAGCAGGTCAAGTCTGAGTACTGCCCCATCAGGATGCAGGACTGGTATGTGACAAAAGCCCAGTTTGGAGAGTTGTGTCTACTGCTATAGCAACTGGCAAGCTGGAAGGACCTTGTTGTGGTGAAAGCCGCAGCTACACCTCACCAATGTTATGATTTAGGAGCCAAAGGCCACAGTCTGTTCCTCACGCTTCTCTGTGGGAGCTTTCACATGCTGCGCTGATTATGTGCATGCTGAAAAATCTGCAGAGGTTACAGGTTAAAACAGCTGTCCCTCCCCTGGAGAATCTCACATCAGTCGTACCTTCAGGGTTCCTGAACATTTTGAACAATTTCAAATTCCAGACGCACATGTCCAAATATCTGTCAACTTTAGAGTAATTTATTCAAGTAAATCATGCGTATTTAACTGATCTGTACACTGTTTAAAGTTTGGTTTGAGTATGCTCAGAAAAAAAACAACAATAAAATACATACCTGTCTGATGATGATGATGATGTATCCTGTGTTACAGTTACAGAGTGCAGAAGTCTAATAATGATGCAATTTTCTTTTCACTAAAAGAGGCTGGACATTATTATCTGTGTCAATGACACACAAACCATCAGAAGGAGAAATTAACAGTCTAGAAACCATATTGGTTTTTGACTCATATTTAAAACATTTAGACCTTTGGTTATAAGTAATACCAAGTGTTAATGTGGATACACTAAATGGTGATATCACAGTGAGTATTTCCAACTTTTTACAGATTCAAAGAAAAAAAAAAAAGCTGTGTTTTTTGTAATAATTTAGTTTTAGAAATTCTTGATTGTATGTTATAAAATATGTGGAATACTCTCAAATCAAGTGGTTTGTTTCTATTTTATGTGTATATATCTAGAAGGAAAGATGATTGACCATTCTTGTTTTTTTTTCTAGATCATTCAACCTCATTTGTTTGCTCTCATCCAATCTCAGTCCCACCACATTTGCGATTTTATAGGTGACAAAAATAATTTGACGACAATACTTTCTAGATCAGAGATGTAGAGACAGAGGACTACAAGAGTACTGCAGGTTGGTTGATTCTCCAACCTGGAGGCTCATGTAATATTGTTTTCCAGTTTTCTTACCCTGTAATAGGCTGTTGACAGGGGCAGCAGGGCAGCAGCTACTGTAAACTCCTCGGAGGTGGAGCAGTCCTGTAGGACAGATAAAAGGAAGTGTGAGACAAAACGGCAGCAAATATTACAAACTATTACCCCACACAGGATAGACACACAGTGGCTAGAGAGCTTTCAGTTTTATTTACGCAAAAAGGATGAACATCGTATTCCTGGATCAGAACTGGCATGATCAAAGTGGATAACTGATAACCTGCTGTAAATTAGAAACCATGGAGACGTGATTTATGGCAAAACCAGGAGTGCAAACAATCCATCTTCATCAAAAGCGTTACATAAAGTCTGGGCAAAGCTCAAAAAATGGCTTGCCAAAACACTCACTCCATTATTAGGCCATGTGCTTTCAATAAACTTATATAATCCCCCTCCTTGACACAATTGTCAAGAGTCACTTTTGGTCAGATTATTGACAGTGTCACAGTTAGCATTCTTGAACCAAACAGTCATACGAATCTAATTCAAAGAAATGACAAAATGTTGCAGAAAATCCAAATATGTTGTCTGTGAAATTAAAAGAGACATCAAGCAGCCACAATTAGTCAGAGAGAGTTTTCTATTTATAATGAGAACTTGCTTGTTCAAGACAAAGGTATTCAGATGAAGGTGCATTAAGAGGCTTAAAGGAGAGAGGATTAGGGGCCCAAACTAAATTTTTCAAACAGAGAGTCTACAAGAGTGATGAGAATAGGTAGAAAATACGCATGTTGGGTTAAAAACTACTTGACTCACAGGAAATTGGTTCTCATCTCTGGTAAGCTGTGTTGGGATTTATTTGCTGAAGAAGAATGGCCAGAGGAAGCTTGATTAAAGACCCCCTGCAAACAGCAGCTCTGATTCTGACCTCTTAACCCCCAGCGTGGCCTCAGACAGAAAACGAGTTCATCAAACGCAACTTTTGCATTTTTCATCCATCGCCTGTAAATGCAAACATCTAGGAAATATTAACTGAACAGCTGCAGTTTCCTAATACTGTGAGATAAGATCAAAGGAATGCTACTCCTTCAGATCATGGTCAGCAACGGAGCAAGGGGGGATCTGTTACCGCCGTTCCTTATGACAAGAATGTACCGAGGGAGAAAATGCGAAACACATGAAAGCCTGCCCCCCTGTCAACCAAGCAACATAGTTTCTGTTTTACTTGTCACAAGCATCTTTTTTTTCTTCCTCTTTCTCATTTGGGTTGCGGTAAAATGTTCCAGCTTGTTGGAGCGACACCAAAGCTTTGTTTACCAGCATCCATAACAATGCCGCAGGTCACAGGAGTTCATGGACTGCAGTCAAACAGAACAACAAGTGGAAATTAACAGAAAAAAAAGTGTGAATATAATATACCGCCAAAATTCCACCGAAAACATAAACCTGATAAAACTGAAAATTAGCGGGAAAGGATGAGCTTTGAAAATGGCTTCCGCTGGGATAAAAATAAAGAACACTTCCCAATATTCTACCACGTCATATCTTATATTAAATATTCGGAAAAAGGAAATTCCACATCTACATGTTTATTCCGTTTTTGATGTGTTGTATAATATTTAAATAATAATTTAAATAATATTTAAATATTTAAATATTTCAGATCAAATATATTTTCAAGGCAGTGAACTCATTTAAATAATTTCATCCGCTAAGAAAAAAAACAGCCTGTGTGTGGCACAATGAAGTAGGCGATAAGATCTCAAAAGCAACACATCACACCCTGATCTAAAGAAATTTAACAACGTTATTGACTTCTATCAGGCTGCAACTCCATTTTTAATCCTTTGTGACGAGCTAACTACAACGAGAGAAAACATTACAACGAGAGAAAACATTCATCAGCGGTGAACCTTCCTAAGCGTGCCTAGCCAAGAAAAAAAAATCCAATCCAAGAGAACCTCAGGACCTCACACAGGAAGCCACAAAATAACCCAGAAAAACATCTAAATAACAGCACGAATAAGAATATATATAACTATTCTTGATGATCCCCAAAACTCTTAGGAAAATATTTTTCATAACTTTTTATTTTTTGTAACTTCCTGGTAGGTTTACATCATGTTACACATGCCATAAAAGTAGCAGAGCATTTCAGAAAATGAATATCACACTGACAGTCCAACACTGTGGTGGTTGTATGATGGTCTGTGGCTGCTTTCTGGTTTTAGAACGTTCATGACTTGCTGCAATTTATGGCAGCATGAAAACTGCTCTCTACCTGAAGATCTTGATAAGCTAAAGCAGATGTGTGACATGCAGCAGGTCAGTAATACAGGGCACACCAGCAAGTTCACATTAGAATGGCAAAAACAAAAAAAACAAAATGAGTTTTAGAGTGGCCTAGTCAAAGTCTGCACTTAAAATGGTTTGAGATATTGTGAAATACCCAGTCTTTCCTTCTTGTTTCAATTTGATGATCTGAAACATTCAAGTCTGCCAAAAAAAAGAAGCAAAAATCGAAGGAAAAAAACATATTGGGCGGAAATACTTTCCCCCCACATAACTACAAAGAGACCACGTTGAGCTTTACTTTTATCTTTGTCAAATCTTTACATTTATCTTTAACAGAGAAGCTAATAGAAGCTTTGAAGGTCAACTAACACAGCCGAGAGATAGCAGTGAAATCCAGACATGATGGCATGGCATGAGATTAGACTGACGAGTGAAAGCTGAGACTGTATTATACTGAGGGCTCAGTAGTCGTCACTGGGTTGAATAGAAGCACGCAGCGCACCGCGGTGGGGAATAGCATGTTAACCTATTAGGGATTTCAAGAATGAGAGTGAGAAGTAATTGTCACTCTACAAGTCTGTTCTAGAGGACACCCCGCTGTCTTCATTTCCTTCCATTATTTAGTGAATGTCTCACCATCATTCCTAATTTCTGAAGCTCCTGGAGCAGGAATGCCGAGGATGACTAACACAGCTATTCTCTCTTTGACACGTATGCAGCCAAACAAACAGGACAAAAAAAAAAAAAAAAGGAGGCTGTGTTTGCAAGCATGCAGGATGTGAAGAAACAGCAACTTCCTGTGAGTTTGAGAAAAGTTGCACTTTCCAGGAAACCTCTGGGATGAAAATACGTCTGTCATAGAGGTCAGTGGACAAATAAAGAAAAAGCTGAAGGAAACAGTCATGTTTTCAGTCTCGAATTAAAAGGAGCAGAAGGTTTCTGCACATTTCAGATTTGCAGAAAGTTGAATCGGACGAAAATGTAAACTAGATGCTGCCTCCACTTTCAATTCTGGTCCTGAGAACACAAGACAAATGACATGAGGGGGTCTCAACGGATCATACAAGATAAGAAACTGAAATTTATTCAGGCGCCAGACTATAACTTTACAATAAAGATTTCCACTGCATGCCCAGACCTCCACCCTTGCCTGCCATCTAGCGTGCCTGGCGATAGACCCAGAAGTTGCTCCCTGCAGGACTTCCATAGCATCAAAGGCCTGATCAGCAGGTGACCATACTCTCAGAGGAATGATTCAGACAACCTATTGAATCCAGGGAACAAGGAATATGAGGCAGTTTTGGAGGAAAAAGCAAGTTCAACTGGTACGAGTCCAATGCCAAGATACCTTTAATTTGAAGTTTTATCCTCTTCTTGTTGAGTGTTAATCAATAACTTGAGTTTTTTTTAATCGAAACCATTTTATTTGATGTTTCTGTAATAAACCAGAGGAATTTTTAACCTTTACACTCAATGATATTACTCAGAAACTGCAAGAATTATAGTCATGTTGGATTTCAGGAATATAAAGCTATAAAACATTAGCATGCAAATGGTGAGGGAGTTTGTACTATAAGTAATGGGACGAAGAATGAATTGCACAAAACAAACAGATTTTATTGACAAAGCACGAAAACCAATTAGAGATATTTAACTTTTATTTAGTTGCGAACATCCTAAGAAAACAGTTATGGGAATGAGACTGGGCAGAGATTCCCAGTGTCCCCGGCACATAAAAGGTCATAGCTATCAAGGCCAGCGAGGCAGAAAGGGGGGCCCTGCTCTCACAGCAGGAGAATCATATTTGATCTAAAGCATGCAAAAATCTCATAAAGCAAACACTGAACGAATTTCAAGTCTCTTCAAATGACGGCTACATATACTCTGTTGTTAGGAGTCAGATTTCAGGGCAATAAACGAAAACATGC
Organism: Poecilia reticulata; assembly: GCF_904066995.2. Taxonomy (NCBI): domain Eukaryota; kingdom Metazoa; phylum Chordata; class Actinopteri; order Cyprinodontiformes; family Poeciliidae; genus Poecilia; species Poecilia reticulata. The sequence goes on from NC_088832.1 coordinate 17,949,199, forward strand.
ACAAATTTCATGTCCAAGAACATCTGTGTTTAACGTGTGCTCTGCTCCAGCCGTAGCGAGCTCACGGACTGCGTGCCGTTGGATCCGCTGCGCGCGGACTTTCCGCCTCACAGTAAACTGCGTTTCAGAGTGTTTTTCTGAGCACCATGGTGAGGCCCTCGGCCATGAGAGCGCAGAGGGCTCATAATCCTATCTGACAGGAAATGTTTGAGATGCCACGACACATCCACAGCAGGGCTCATTCCCCCCACATGGCTTGCACAATGTTAATTTCTAAAAGCTGCAGCACTGACCTGTGTGTACAAACACACACTCACACACACGCACGCAAACAAACTAATTAGTGTGCAATGAAATGAGTAAATGCCTAAGCGAAGGTCAGTGCCGTGTGTGATTAATGGCAGAGAAACGGCGCAGGACCTGATTAAAACAGTCTAAACAGAAAAAATGAGTAACATCACTTCATTCCTGATCATGTGTCAACATTTTTTCCTGAAAGACAAAGCACATAAAAGGTATTAAAAAAGTTAGAACGCCACCTTTAAACTGCTGTAAACTGTTATGTCACTTCCTGCAGCTGTGAAAACCTTACAAAGAGAGACATTGATCAAATATAAACATTTGGGGGGGGGGGACTGTTAGCTTGGAGCTCACGACAAATGTTGCGACTGGCCTCAGATCGGTGATGTCACTGCAGATCAATGTGTCATATTAACACATTTTCCAGAAATTGGAATGAGGACAGATGCTGCCATTAGACAAAGAAACATTTTTAACAGCGGACGTCACACACGCAAACAGATCCGCTTGGGACATCTTTTCCTGACGGGGGTATTCTTGCATGACATGGCGTTGAAGGAGAGGTCACTGCAAAATCTGAAACTAATTACTGGCCACGGCATTTTGTATTTATATTTATTCCACAGACCGTCTGCGGCTGACACCCGCATGGCAGAAGAAACTGAACTGAGGGCAGAAACAAGCCTGCCTGGCATCTAAACAAACCTGATGACAAAAACATTCAAAATCAATAAATTAGAGGCACAAACAGACCTCACAGAAAGCCAGACCATCATTTACCCCTTGTTTCGTTTTACAAAAAGTGCACTCTACATCAGATCTCTTCTCCATGTGTTAAATAATTACTTTTCTCCACATATTGCTGTAGATCACTTCTTTTTTCAGCGGGCTGCCAGAAGGAATCATGAAGGGGAAACATTCTTTGAGACTCCCTCAGAAACTCTTTTTTTCTGTATAATTATATAGTCATGACCAACAAATTTCAGGCTCTGCTTAGACATGTTTAAAGTCAGGACCTACACATCTTGAGATAAATACGTTTACTGATAAACTGAAAGCTATTTTTGCATCTTCTTGCACCGATAAAGAGCAATTTGATATGAATTCATATATAAACGACATGTCTAATAGACATCCGCGCCCTCTGCATATTCCTATATTGTTTAGGGGAAAGGAATGCTTGGAATCTGACGCCCCCCCCCCAATAAAAGCTGCACTCAGTGAGGACAGCTTCAGATTAATAAAATCTCTGGAATGAGCTGATTCAGGGCAGTAAAACGTGAAGATCTGAACTACCAGTAAGGACCCGGCTGCATGGGGTGAGTAACGACTCCTTATGAAACATCGCTGACACTTCCACAGGATGCTAAAGAATGGCAGCACCAGGGAGAGACAAACAGTCTGGGGAACAAAAGGGAAAACTATTGTTTCTGAAATGTATTACATGGATAAACATACATGTTTAATTTATTATAAAGATTTTTTGGGGGATGACAAGACTATTAAAGAGATAGTCATTTAATTTTTAAAATACAAAAAATAAACACATCACACATCATTAATACATCACAGCTGAATATGTAATTTTTTTCTGTATTAAATTTTTGTCTGGACATCATCAGATTTTCACAATTAGGCTTTGTTAAATCATGTTGCATTTCATGACTAAACAGGATGTTTTACCTTCTCGCCACAAATGCATTCTCAGACATCTGGAAGACATTCATGTGTCAATGAGCATTTCAAGGTTTTAAAAGGATTACCATTTCAAATTTCCCAATATTTTCAATCTTTCTGTTATCACAGTTTAATGGTCTTTAATTGTTGTTGAACAAATGGCTCCAGACACTTTCCTAACTAAAAACAAGGGTAATATTTTTTTTAATATTTCCCGATATGAAAAACAAAAGAAAACCACAGTGTGACAGGGATTTTCTCAATTCCTCCCAAGTCCGATTTTTTCTAGAAATCAAGTCTCTAAATCGAGAAGTGAAGACCTCCCTCCCCTCCCCAAGGTTCAGATCAAGTCACAAGTATTTGTGCTACAAATTTAAGCCACGTCTCAAGTCTTTCCTGTCAGGTCCAAATCTTTAGTTCATGATATACAGTTTAACTTTAAAATGTTTTAGTAAATACTCTGATGACTTGATGCTTTCACTCAACTAACTGTGAGAATTTCCTATTGGTTTACGCCTTCTCCTGTGTACAAACCACTTACTGTGACGCAACTCACCTGAAGGGCGCAGTTCATCATCCGAACAATGTAGTCGAACTGCTGGTGGTCCAGTATGGCTCTGTTCTGCTGAACGTGGACACTCAGCTCGTCGGTAAGACACTGGCGAGCTGCCTTTCCTTTCAGCGCACGCAGCGCAGCAGGAAGGGTCTGTCGACGCACAGATCCACAAATGAACAAATAAAAAGTGAAGAACAGCCGGAAAATTAAGTAAGTAACTTGATAAGAGAAGTTGCAATTTATGTCTGTAGTTTGTCTGTAGTCTCAGTTGATTTACTCAGTACAACACGTGAATATGGAATATCACGTCCCTGCGCCACTGAAGCCACTTTTAATCACGCCTTTTGGGCAAATAGCATGAAACTATATATCTGTCTGTCATCACTGCCATTACTCGGTTCTCAGGCTCTTCACCTAGCGGAGAATGCCTCTTGGATTCAGCCTGGCTAGCTGATTTTGGGTAGCTCTGAGTTTTTTTGTGAGGCTACTGGAAATTAGTTTATTATGTTTTGGAGTTGGAGGATCAGATCATGTTCTAACAGGTACAAATGTATCCATTGACTTGCTCCATGCTGACCTGCTATCGTGGTTTTTGACCATTTAAGTTGAAAATCTCCTGAAGATGCAGGCAGGGATTATACAACACCTATATGAAACAACTGGGATACACAAAGTCACTGGCAACAATTCATGCGTGTCATTACACAGAGAAGGACGCACAAACTGATGATCTTCTATGCTAAAATATGAATTTACTAAATAAACCGTTTCTGGGGATACGTCCAAAAAGAGTTGATTAATGATCCACGATATCTAGTCTAGTGCCTGTGTCCCAGCTGGGACACATTACAGTGATAAAAGTGGAGAGCTGTCCGCAGCTCAGTGTGGTGTAACTCAGAGGAAAGATGCTCTTGGCTAATAAGCTTCTTTAAAGGACGATTAGCTTCTCTGATGAAAGACGGTGAGAATCACCTTTTCAGTCTCCAGGGTCTTGTTATCAAAGATGAAGGAAATGCAGCTCTTCACCACCTCCAGCCTGCGAGCGCTGTTAAACACTGAGCCACATTTGCCCATAATTGACACTAAGACAGAAAACAAAGAAAGAATTAGCTGGTGGCTAAAAAAAAAAGCTGATACAAACAGGATTACTACATATTTCATATAAAATTCCAGACTCAACTTTCCAGAGCTCCCCAATCCTTTGCGACCATTAAATGTAAAATACAAAAAAATAACTGTGATTTTAAGGAAGGTGAGTGGAAAGAGAATAGAAAGAAGAAAAGTCAATAGGATACGATAGAAAGATAGAAGCAATGAAACAAATGACAAGGAAAGAAAGTAAGGAAATATGCAAAAAGGGATAAAAATAGAAAAGAAAAGTAAGAAGAAAAGGAAGGATGCTAAGAAATAAGAATGGAAATATGGACATGCGATTTAGACAATGGGATAAAGAATAAAATAGACTCTGGAAATACAAATATTTTCCACACTCTTAAATTATTTTTCCTTCTTTGTCCGGATCTGGAAAATACTAGAATAATATCGTACCAACGGGCGGTCCGGCAGGAACAACACACTTCTTCTCCGGTCGCGTGGAAACAGGAGTAAGGCTGTGTTTCACCACACCATCCTGCAGCATCTTCTCCACCTTTTCATCATCGAGCAGAGGAAACGGCACCTGGTGCACGCGCAGGTGGGATCCTTCAGAGGGCCGAGGCACTTTCTGGAAAGCCATGTGGGGGTTGGGATTCTCCTACAGACCAAACACAAAGAAAATCAGAAAAATGATCGAATTTGACTGAAGTGTTTAAAATAAAGTTCAAGTCATCAATGTTACATTCTATTGTTTACCTGCAATGATGTTAACAGGAACTGATAAAAAATCTTATTCACAGCTTATCAATGGTGATGTATGTGGAATTATTCAGTCATCGACAACAATTATAGTTAGTAATGTACGCTCTGAGGAAAATTTATTTCTCACCCCGATGAAAAGTGTCTGCACTTTTTTACCAGAAAGACTGGATCTGTTTTTGTTTTTTGGCATGAAATCTTACATTTCTGAAGAGCTGCTCTGAGAGCTCCCGGATGCGCTTCTGCAGCATGACAGCGTTGGCTTCCTCTTCCTTGAAGCTTTCCACATCTAAGGCCACCAGCTGAAAAGCACAACAGAAAGAGAGAAAGAAGACACACCTGAACTGCCAGGTAAAAAAAAAAAAAAAAAAAATCACATCTCTCTAATGACCTGAATTGTGCTTTGAACTTCTTATATAATTAAATAGATAAATTAAATAGATAAAAGTATAATTGGGAACTGAAGCTGCATGTGCAAGTTATTTAGCATATGTATAATTGTAACAAAAGAAAAGATCAATTTAAGTATATATTTGATAAAGGTAGTTAAAAATACAAAATGTAAATGTAACCGCTACAGAAATAACTAAATAGTAGAACAAGCTGAGCATCAATTACAAATAGCTATTAAGCAACTTGCTGCGTAAACCTTTCTTTAAACCTGTACTTAGTGTTTGGTGGCGCCGTACCTCGTCGAAGAGATCGCAGGCTCGGTAAGGTGGACCTCTCTCCGAAACAAAGCCAGCAAAGGCCATGCCATCCAAAACCTTGGTCAGGAAATCGTTCTCAATGAGGCCTCGCTGGCCCAAGAAGGCAGTCTGGAAAATGTCAGCATTACAGGGGTTACAATTCAACACAGATGGCAGCAATGCAATCCTACTCAGAGATTTACTGCAGAATAAAAAACAAGCACTGTGATCACAGCAGTTTTAGATGTGATCAAATATCCTCACCCCCCCCAAAAAAAAAATCTCTGCAAGGGTTTTTTTTATAGTTGAAAACATGTTATTCTGCACGCACAAAAAAGGGAAATAAATCTAGTTATTATAAATAACTGCATGCAAATGAATTTAATTTTCTTGTGTAATTATTTGTGCTTGTGGGCAGAGGAGATAAAACACTCCAGTCAGAAATTCCAGGCAGCGCTTTAGTTGATAATGTGATCCATGTGGGGTACTTTAAGGATGATGTGCTAATGGGCTACAACGGAGACACCACAGACACGAACAAACAAAAGTCCCGGCACAAAAGAAAATGGCAAACCTAATGCGTTTCATATGGCACTCCACCGGTCGGTCTATGCCCGGGTTTACAGTTCTTCATGCGACACTTTGATAAACAGAAGGATAGCATCGGCGAAAAGTCACGGTTCCCCCCCACATGACACATTTAAAACAATATGCATACTCACGCATGCACACACAAACACAAACATTATACATCCCCTGACAAGTTTATCTGTCAGGTCTTTGTGTAAATCCGCCCACATAGCTCACTAAAACATTCTTGGCAGATTAAAGGAACAATGTGTTTTATGAGGAGAAATTGCTTAACAAGTTTATTTAAGGGGACAAGTTGGAAAATTTGATTTTTGCTTAATTTTTGCCCATGGCAATTCCATACGAGAAACATCTCACCTTGTGAAAGTGAATAACGGGCTCCGAATGGATGCGGATGAGCTGCAGGCAAGACCTGTAGCCCTGGAAGAGTTGTGCAAACAGCCGGAGAAAGACGGCCCTCACCTCTTTGTCCTGGCACGCACACGCAAGCACACGCACACACATATACACGAAAGAATTACTCATCAAAAAACTATGCTACAAATGCAGTCTGATAAGTTAATTACTCAACAGACATGTTGTTTGTCTTTAAGGTAATGGGTTACTGTCAGTGCCCTCACTCCAGCACTGACCTTTTTCTGATAAGAAACTATTTCTGAGAAGAACAGACTGCCCCCCCTGCCTTCAGATGGTAACAGGAGGTCGTCTGCTCTTCAAAATGAGACGTCTTAGGAATCATGAATGTTGCCAGGTCATGGTGTGCATCACTTACCAGGAGTTTGAGGTTGGAGGGTGCAGTGCGTGGCGGAGGAAATGCATTGTCTGCTATCTCCAAATCAGGGTGCAACACCTGAAACAGAAAAATAAAAAAATTAAAAATCTCCTCATCTTTTATTAATTTTCAGTTCATATTTTTTGACGTTCTTTCAAAAGACATGCCTACACAGGAAAATACTGTAAAGCTGTGTGAGCAAAGGTTTACCAGGGACAGAGTAGACTGAGTTTGGTGCAGAAGAGGTTCAGGGAGCAAGGACAGGTGGATGCACTCTGGGATCTTTATAGTTCCTCCATCCAGGTCAGCAATAATAACATCCAGCTGATCAAAATATATGTATATATGAGCAGATGATTTGACTGAAGCAATAAGATAATACAGGTATATCTATCAAGGATGCTGCTGAAAGTCAGACAATAAAAAGAACATAAACTTTTTCTAAATTGTGAAAGTAAAAACTTTAACAAAAAGCTTAAAATCCCTTAACATGAGAACTCACCAAATCCTGGATTTCATTCTGAAACATGGAGTGGACTCCGATGATGAAAGGCGTGGGCGAGCTCAACACCTCCAGCAACCGTGAAGGTAGAATAGGGATGTACGGGTAGCTGAGCATGTAGAGAAAAGACACCGACAATTAGTACATGTCACAAATGCAATCCTATTGATAGAAAACAATTCGTGGCAATGTTGAGATTAAATGTTGCATAATCAAGATTGAAAAAGTAAGAAATCACCTGAGGCTCCATCCAACCCATTTCCCAATCTTGGTAATTAAATATTGTACAAACGTTTGAAAATTTTTAATCAACGTCATTTACTAGAAACCTGTCCTGTGTGACATGGAGTAAAAAAACAGAAAGTATTTAAACAGACATGATGTACATCTTCTCATGTCTAAACACATTTCTGATAATCCCACAACGCCAAAATGACTCAACACTTGTATTGTGCAGCACAGCTGTCTTACACCTTCAAGGCATGTTTTGAAATATGAAATGTTGAGTCATAGTACATTTACAATTAGGCTGCAAACACTTACCTGTAAACAAACCCTTCCAGGAATTTATCAAACTTAAAATTGATACTTTCTAAAACTGGGTGGACAAATAATTTAATAAATCTTCAGTTGAATCTGGATGTTAAAAGGTTCAGTACATCAACTGTAGGTTTATGGATGCATCAAGAATCGTGCAAGATCAAATAAAACGCCTGAAGGATGTTTGAATTTATTAGGCAGCAAACAGTCCCACCTGGCAACAGCCCTAGTCTTGCAACAAAACTACATGTTTACTTTCCATTTTGTGCTCCTCTTTTGTTTTTCATATGTAAAGATATATCATTTCCAGTGTTAGGCCATCATCTTTAATGGCTTTCATACCACAACCTTTAACTAACTGAAGTGTGTTGCAATTTATTTAAACATAAGACCTTGGGATGCAACACTTTATGCAAAAAAAAAAATCAATAACTTTTCACTTCTCCCGTCTTATTTCCTGAATGTGAGCTCAACGCCTAGATGCGCAAAAAATAAAACAAAAATAACTTTGCAGCAGCATTGTTTCAGCAACTTAATCGTTTATGTTCAATGCTACCACAGAGAGTTTTCAAGCACCTAGCCAACAAGTGCTGCTCATGCAAACAGCAACAATCCAGTATGTTGGTTCATCTAGTTTTCAGGACGTTTGCTTGTTTTGAGAGCAAATAAGAGTAAATTAGAAAAAAAATAAGTCCTGACAGCTTTAAACAACCTCTTAGTTAAAATCAGTCCACTACACTTAAACCACAGACTGCCATACGGTGTACCTAACGCCCAACTGACTCATTCTTTTACACAGCATCTCCTAGAGACGGTTATTTTAAAAACAATAAATAGTGGATAATATATTATTATTGTATTAAATTTCGGGGGGGTTTATACAAAACATAAAAGTAAAAAAAAAAAAAAAAAGTGGAAATAGGGATTTTGTGAACTGGTGCAACCCCAATAAAAACACATAAAAAGTAAAGTCTAGTATGGTTTTAACATCCTCAGGTTCAGCGGTATAAATAGTAAAGCCTTGCTGAGGCATCTGAGCTGGCATGCATGCTGTTAGCCAGCCATGACGACGAGAAACTTGGATTAAGGGTCTTGCCAAAGGACACTCGGTCACAGGAGAGGCCAGGATGGAGCTGTGATCGTCAGCTCTGCAAACTGCAGTCCAGCTGTCTATGTGAATACATCTAAAAACATAACCTCAGACTGCTAAAACTGGTTTCACGTACACTGGCTTTGGTGGCATACTCATTTTGCTACATTATTTGCAAAACAAGCCCTTTAATCTTTGCTTCATCAGAATTTTTTTCCCCTCAGGGACTAAATGTCGACTTACTTTCAGGTGTAACAGAATCCACTGTTTTAAAATAATAATATTATGACCATCAACAAAATCTTGCAACATCCAATAAGCACTAGTAGGCTTGTTGCAGTATGTTGCCGCCACTCAGGCAGAAAAACAGGTATTATTTTGGCGCATAACTCAACACTTATGTATGAACATTAATGTCAGAGTCAAATTAACTCACTTGGGCTAACTATAATCTAGTCCGTCTGAAGGGGTCAAAAGGGAACTGATATAATCCAGCAATGTCCTAAATGAGCAAGGATAAAATAAATAATAAAAAGAAACATAATAGCTGGCACTACAGAAAGAAAGACTGTCAGAAAATGGTGGATATTTTGAATAGATTTTAGTCACAGTGCTTTGGTTGATCAATGCTTGCCCTTCACTGTTTATCCAACTGTTTTATATACTTATCAACTAAAAAATATGAAGACACGTATTCAAATCATGACTACAGTTATTTTGAAGAAATGTTATTTGGCAAATCTGGTACAGGAAGACTGATGCATACATCAAGCAGTAAAACAGGACAGAGGAAGTTCTGTTCGGCTTTCTAGAAAAAGGGGAACTTAAGGGAAATAAATTCACAGACAGTGCACTTATGCAACAAAGTTTCTGGAAAGGAATAGGGAGCAAGGTTAATTATCAGGAAGATCATAAGACACATGAATCATAAAAGTCTGTGTTAGTGGAAAGTCATGTGATTATTTGTCTGGGCAGAAAGTTTACGTGCACATTCACCTGTATCTTAGAGGAAACATGAGCGCTTCCAGGGCTCGGCATGCCTCTCCCAGCCTCTGGTAGCTGCTGGAGTGGAACAAAACCTTGTGTTCTGTCAGAACCGCACAAAACAAGCTCAGAACATTTTGGATTCCTGAAAAAAAACAGAAGAACAACAAAAAATCCTGATGAGGCATTTGTTAGAATCTGACTTGTAACCAACTCCTGACTTCCATCATTCTTCAAACGATGCTCATTATGTGTGGAGAACTCTTTTAAACCTAAAAGAAAACCAGATTACAACACCCACAACTCATATGGTGGTTACGTAAATGTCCATCACGGCTTCAAGACATGCTTCTACGATTTTAAATAAACTTGGATCAGTTTGTGAAAGCTAAATCCACCACAGAAGAATCTTCGTAGAAACAAATGGGAACATCTAAAGCTGATTCACCGTGATGATGGCAGAAACTGACATGTGATGTTTGAAACAACTTACTAAAATGCAATTAAAGGGTTCATGACTGTTATTTTTATGGCAGAGAGAGAGTAAAAGCCTCAAAGTTGTTGGTGGGGCCTTTAGTTCAGCAGAGAGCAAGCCACTTCATGTTTCACTGCAAGTCTGTTGAAAACTAAACCACCAGAAAACAAGTTTGCAGCAGAACTTGTTTTCTGCTGCAAATATACATTAAAGTGATAAAATTGAGCTAGAATATTAATAAAATGAAATGTACTGCTGCAGAATATTCCATCTAATATGCATTTAACTATTTACTTGCTTTCTTAAAAGCCATAGCAGAATTCAGTTTAAAATAAGAGATTTAAGATGCTTAACCCAAGAAATTACAGAAATAATAGTTGGAATTGCTGTAATTTCCCCCTCGACTGTTTTAATTTATTCAAAAAGACACAAAAGCTAAAATTATTCAAAACTCATCAGAACAGTTTTCTGCAAAAAAACAAACAAACAAAAAAAAAACAACAACAAAAGGAAATGACATACTCTGATATTTTATAAATAATATTTCAAATACCAGAATGACAATCGGGATGAATTCTAAGTTTATAGTTCCTGTTATTGTTTCCTATCAAGGAACTGACAGACCAATTCATCACACGTTGGAGTGATAAGAAGAGAGGAACCCTGGCAGACATATCCGCACCGCTGGGGGCGCTGGGTCTGAGCGCAGCGCCTCAGTGATAAACAGGAAACACGAGTCCCAACAGATTCTTTCCAACAAATCGGCTTGTTTAACTAGATGGAGTGGAACCGAATTATGTAATTTCAACAGGGTCTTCTTCCACCTTCCATCTTCGTCCATCATTAACACATTTGGCAGACTGGAGGAGCCGAAGTTTGGGTTTGGGAATCAAGGTGAATCCAGGTGTGCACTTATCTCATGGAAACAGCAACGCATTTCCGAGCCGTAAATAAAGAAGTGACAGGCAGAGCCCCCGCAGAAAGAAGCAAAACAAAGGCAACAAACAACAAACAGCGGGGCTGTTGATGGCCCGTTTTGTCTCGACCCCAGTGGGGGATGTACTTCCTGTGCAATGTGACATGTTTGACACGCATTCCTCTCTGGTGACTCTCTGACCTGTGCACACACAGAGCGATATGCCGACCTGCATGTGTACACAGCCGTCCTAATATGGACATAAAAATGACCTAATCAGCGGGGATGAAACAGTCCTTTTTTCTGTCTGTGCATAAGTTATCAATTTATCTTTTCTCACTTGTATGAGTATAGAAAAATGTGTAATAAAAGGAGCCCCATAAAGACAGTACAGAAGCTGCTTTGCTGCTTGCATAGGCAATGTGTTTTTCTGTATGATTATGTAAAAATAAACTTTTTATCAAAAAACATTGACCAAAAATAACAATAACAACAGAAATTGGGGGACAGTTCATTAGTCCCTTTCAAGTTCAAAAATACAGAAAAACCGCATCAAAAGCAAGGCTGAAGCACATTTAAACTCCCAATGCTCTTTAACTGCGCTGCATTATCCTTTATAACCCTGAGAGTTAGCTAAATAAAATAAAACCAGAGTAGCTTTCCCCACACATGTCCAATGGCTGGTAAATTGAGCAAACAAAACTGACTGCGTAGCCCACTTTGCTGATTAATGGAAGGACGTTTATGAGGACCGACTGGCCCGTGGCAGGATTTAATGTCAACATTGTTATGCGTTTCCAGGTTGGCTGAAAATGCATAACCTCAGCATAACCCCAATCAAAACTATTGTGCAAGTATCCCCCATATGCATGTTCTTCTTTCTGTCCAAACAAAAAATAAAAAAAGTATGGTGTTAATGCACAAAGGAAATAGAGGCTGTTCTGGGTCAAACCACATTCCTCTGATCAAATGGGGCCAACTTTCCATTACAGAATAAATTTCAGGTGAATTATACTTAATTTCACCCTGAGCTAACAAATGCATGCTGCAAAAGTGAAATAAGTGTGGTTCTTCACGAATGACCTCAAATACAAATTAATGTTTGATAGCTCACAAACCATGACAGGGTAGAGTGGAGTGACAGATCTTCCCCCTTAAAGCAGCTAAACTAACACCAGATATGAGTCACCGCGGATAAGCCATATAATGCGTTTAACAAAGCACGTATCACCAGCACAAATCCTTTAACTCCACACAATCAAACGTGTTGCAAATCCTATGCAATGTAAAACGTGAAGACTGCTTCAAATCTGGATCATGTGTTCATTTCAATTCATGCAAAATAGGGCATGACTGAAGGGACAAAAGAGAAAATCTCAAAACATTTCTTCAGCAACATAAACTCTTCATGGCTCACAGCGAGTCTCTTGACTGTGCAAATCATGTGACTAAAAGTAAAGTCAAGCTTCTACAAAGGAATAAATGTTTACTTTACATGCAGTAGGCTGTGTTATATTGATTTTTAAAACAACATTTACAAGAAGAGGTTATTTAATTTTATAATTTCTGCATAGTGTATTTATTGGACATTTAGCTACAAGGATACCAAAAGGTCACAATCAGTCACAATGTGTCCTAAATTATAGGATTTCAGAGCCTGGACCCACCTAGCTGCTGGAATAGCAGGGCAACACTCTTGAATGTGACAGGTAATGTGTCGTTCAGAGGTGTTTGGATGAGTTGCCGGTCTCCTGCTCCCAGGCTGAACAGTTTCTGCAAAACGAAGAGGAAAAAACGTGTCAGAAGGATGTTATGGTACGTTTCCACAAGCTTCATGCCTGGTGTCAAACTGCAACATAACCGACAATCAATAAGTCAGATTTAAGGTCAGGTGAACTGTTGTGTTTTTTAACCCAAGAAAACACAACTAGTTGTTTTGTCATGCCTGAACAAATCAGCTGCAGTGGCTGCACAAGAACTTGTATCACAGGTTCTTGTGAACTTTATGATACAAGTTCACAAGAAGAAACAGATCCAGTCATATTAACAAATTTTCGGAAAAGACCTCAGGAATGTTTTAAACAATTGTTCATAATGTCACTGCAACTTTCAAGTCCGTTTGTTGATGTAACCCAACTATCACTGCTGCAACATCTCCACTCTGTGTGTGAGGAAGAAATTCCTGGCTGTGGTCTGTGTAGCCAAGTATTTGTGTATTGTGAAGAAACTCATGTAGTCATTTGAAAACATTTTCAAAGACCAGAAAGGTTTAAAGGCCGGGTTTGAATGTAAATTTGGATGCTTGGTAAGGTTTTTTGGTTTAACAAAATGCATTGGTAACAAATACCACTGATACCAGATTTAGATTTATTTGAAGCTGCTAAATGCACAACAAAATGTGCTGTTTTTCTCCATGCCGCTGTGTGAACAGACAAAAACTCCAACCAGCAGACTAAACACCATATTGGCAAAACGTGAGCTCATAACATTGCATTCCAAATAGTCCTCTTGACAATTTTTTGTTGAGCACACTGGGATTGTGATTAGGATATATTATGAGGTCCTAATGTCCAACCTTCAGGTGTCTTATTTTTTAAGAGCAAACCTAATAGAGGATTCTTTTTTGTTTCTTTAAGGTTGGCACTTCATATATTATTTTTGGGCATGCAACAAGTGCCAATGTTATGTGTTATAAGACATAAAACAAATTAAAGCTCCTTAAGATGTTTGAGAAAATCCCTAATAAAAAAATTATACATTAATAAAAAAAAAAAAACAGCAGCGAGGAGCAGATCTAGTTTTCATACATGGCGATCGTGTTTGGGTGTTTTGCCGACAGTCTGCACATTTTCTTTCAAAACATGTCAGTTTTTAATTACTTTTATCCCACTAATGATTATCAACATGTACTTTTGAAGAATATCAGTAAGTCTTCAAAAATAATGTACACTCTCCACTGTTTCATACTTATCTACTGCGTTTCAAACTATTAATCAAGTCTGCTTTTGACTTCTAAACTACGGAAACCTCCCAACGAGGAAATATTTAACAGATCTTGATTTTGAAAGAGCAATTCTTAAAAAATAAAAATAAAAACGCTTCTCAGTCTTGTCCCCAGTAGCCAGAGGGGACTTGCTCCGCTCAAAATAGCAGGAAAAAATCCTACGGTCTGACAACAATTTTAGACTTTGTCTGAACACGATGTTCGCTGAACAATCTAATCACAGAACAATCTAATCACGCTGTAGACCTCACCTCCATGCAGTAACCGTCAGGGTCCATTTCTATAAAGTCTAGTGGTCTGGAATCCAGGCCCACTCAAGTAGCAGAGCTGCGTTGTATCTTAAAGAAAGAAGACGCACCTGAGATCCACCTGCAACAGGAACCTGGAATATAAATAGGTTGGCCACCAGGCCCTCCAAAGGGAAGTTCAGGCTGTCGATATACACAGTGTAGATGAGCCCCAAGCATCCCTGTGGGGAAAACATGCAGAGTTTCATGCTTAAAGTAAAATAAAATGAAAATTGATTGCAGTAACATTTAGGTCAATACTGGACAGATAGCATGTCTGTCAATATTGGACAAGGTAGCATGTCTGACTTTCTGTCAAATTAAATTTTGCAGTGAAATAAGATAAGAGGCTCATAAGACACTACGGCTAATTTGCTCCAGTGACGTACATGCTTACACTTAAACCAACTTGACCTGTGCTGCAGACAGTATGAGGGATATCTCAGGATAACAAGATAAAACAATAATTTGACAAAAAAATTCCAGGAATTTCTTCTGAACAAGCAGAAAAATATTTTTAATCGAGATTTAATCAAACTGCGCCTTATTACCCGGAATATTTCAGGATAATCCAGTCTGGACACGAGAATGAGACTTTTTGGTGCAAACACTTGAGCCGGCTGGATCAGGCCATCCTCCTCCGCCTCCTCATCTTCATCTCCGTCAGCCTCGATGTTTTTTGATCCCTGAAGCATTTAAGAAAAAATAAAACGTTTTCAGGCCCTCAGAATAGAGTCATAGAGCTGTAACCTGACCGGAGAGCATGCCAGAACCAGTAAGTAGCCCTAAGCTCCTGGTTTAGTTTAAGGATACATAATGTGCTTCAAGCTTATCACAGTCTGGTAGGTATTTGGCATGTATTACACAGCACGTGCGCATTCTTTCAGAAAAATAACACACATTGATCCAAGATGTTTGGAAGTAAAATGTGCAATAATTTAGTTTCAAATAATTCAATTTTATAGAGGGTTATAAAACACACAAGTTTACTGCGTATTAAGCTTGAAAAAAGTTGTAAAAGAAAATTTGCTGCAATACTTCAACAAAATACAAACAGCTTGACCAAAACTATCAGAGACATTTTCTCTCAGAGAAAAAAAAAAGGTTTTCGAAAAGTTTTGAATCAGTGTCTTATAACAAAAGCAAGAACTAAACTTTTTTTTTTTAAAAGAAGAAAAGAATTAGGACTAAATAAAAGATCAAAAATTATAAAAAGATTGCTTTTGATAACGTCTTAACACCATTGATAAAATAGAACTATATCATCTTATTATTATTTTTTACGCAGAACAGTATTAAAAACAAGAACTGACCAATATGTTATGTATGTCAGAATGTGTTTGGTTTCCGTCTGTAATTGAGAGGTTTAATCTGGATCTAGTTGACTCTTGTTACCCAACAAGTGGCCTAACTGAATCATGGACAAATTAAATCCTAAATTAAACCCTGCGAACATCTGAAGTATTTCTCCTGACTATACGAAAAGATATTAAAAGTCTCCCAATTATCTCGGGAGGGTTTAAAATACGCAAGTCAGACGTCAGTCAGATTTCTCCGTCAGTCCTAAAATTTGGTTCAATTATTAATCAAAACACATTCCTGCACCGGCTGCGTGAACGTTCTCCGAGATCCACGTGAGCAGATAAGGACATCAGCTCAGACAGCAAAGGTTGTCAAAACACCCTCAACTTTCCGGAGGATCTTCAGGGCTTTAAGACGAATATTGGAATGCGTCTCTGTTTTCATGCATGCGAGGGGGCAAAATGTATCCAATCTAATAATTAACATCAGAGAGATAAAACAGAAAGAAACAAAGGTGTGGTGCTAAATTCAAAAGTTCATTTTTCAAAGTACAGTATTTATTACACTTGTGTCTTCATCATATTTCAGTTTCAGATGCGTTTGCATTTCGGTTATTGTCTTCTTGGGTATCATCAAAACTGAACACTGTAATAAAGGCAAAAGTGTGTTTCAAAAACAGAATTGATCTTTTCTTGCGTTCTGTTACAATTTAATAAAAGTCAACCCTACCAACTGTTCTAGCATACAGAACTACTTCCAGTAATAAATGCACTCTTAGAAAACAGGAAGTCTTCTCAACCATGCTTCTGAGTGAAAAGCTGACACACAAAAGCTAAAAAAAAAAAAAAAAAAAAGAGACTGAGGTTTTAACTCTGAGTTTGCATTCTGAGTTTGCAGTGACTCATTTGGTGAACACTTCTGCTTTTGTCACTGAAAGTGAAAAAAAACTGTTAAGGATTTTTTCCCCCCGTTTTATGGTAAATCCAGTCCTTTTTCCGTTGCTTGGATAAAATATTGCTGACATGCTCTCTGTGATTCATAAGTGGCAGAATTCGCCTGTGTGGGGGAGCTCTTGAAGCGATGGCAAACAGCAATCCCTAAGCAGCCATTATTCTAGTTTCTTGTGCCACACTTTTTCCTTCCCCACAACTTTCCATTGGTATGCTTGAATACAGCACTCTGACTCTTTAGCAGTGTCCTTTTCTGGCTCACAACATTGGTGGACGGTCTCGATTGAGCTCTGCTAGACAATTGAGTCAGCAGTCCTCTCCACAGTTGCGCAGAATATTAAATAACATTTCTCTTTAATATGTACCTGTGTATTTAATGTATATTTTCAATATTCACTTTTCCGAAAAATTAGATTTGAGGTTTTCATTAACTATAAACTTTAACTATACAAATTAAAAGATAAACACTGGAAATATATAATTTTCTGTGTGATGACTATATGGGATGAAATTCATTTTTTGAACTGAATGACTGAAATAAATTAACTCTTCAATGATACTGCCCCCCATATATTATGCACAGATCACCAGACCTATTATGCCTTGTAAATAGATTATTTAAAAACTGCAATAACATCCCATAGGCTGTCATGCTAAAGCTTGATTTGTCTTGAAAAAACAAATATGAAATGTGATTTCAGAGTTTAAATTTGTTGCTAATGGCAAGTAAAGACAACATGTAAATGAATGCTATTGTAATCTGGGACTACATGTTGTATTGCCACTTCATTATCAGTGTGCACAACATCAGTATTAGTATTAAATGTGGCATCAGTAAAAAAAACTATTAAAAATTGAGTACCTTATAACTAATATGTTCCAGGTGACATGAGATCAGGCTTTACATGCCAATAATAATTGTATGACCTGCCTAATATTGGGCAGTACTAGCATAATTTGCTGCTTTCATCTGTATCAGCTAAGCTTCACAAAGTAGTGATGAGCAATGGGAGCTCAGTCTGTGGGAGTTCAATCTGAAGATTGACCCCTTTGTAAAGACTCCTGAGAAAGCCAAACAACTGGTCTCATTTTGGTCATTTTCTTCCCCTAAAGCGTCACATTAAAGCAAACACTTTAAGCTCTGATACTTTTGATTAGATCAGAAAATGCGCTTGGTGAAAGAAAAAAGAAAGTTAAGTCAGGGCTATTCTTTTGATTACCACAAGCTGAGGTAAGATAATGTGGAAATGCTGAAGGACTCATTTTAAAGATTCCACAAAAATTACTCCTCCGAAGTGGATGCCTTTTTCAAGCACGACCGCCTTTCAAATTTAACGTGAAAAAGTTTCCCTGATCTAACTGGAATGTGATTGACGACTGCTGTCCACATGTGAAAGGATGTGAAGTCACCGTGGGCAGGGGGACAGGCGCCGTCTAAGGCCTCCTACAAAGGGCCAACACAGTGAAACAATTACCTCGGTATTCTCTAGGCTTTCGGTAGAAACACAGATTAACAAGTTCATTCTTGAGTATAATGTTCTCCTCCAAACATATGTGTTGTAATCAATAATTAATGAGAGCTCTGAACATTTATGCCGTGACCACTAATCTGCAGTCAAACCCAATGTTGTGTGCACGTGTGAATAAGCAAACAGTGCTGGAAGGAGCACTGGTCCATCGTCTTTCTTTACAAGTTAAACTGTCAGCCAAGTCAAGATTTATTAGACAGGATCTAAACAGGCTTTTGTTTTCAAATAATGCCTGAAATCTTGAAAGACAACACACACGCACGCACGCACGCACGCACGCACACACACACACACACACACACACAACATGGCTTTTTAAATGTCAGAAAAACTCCAAAAAATGTTCAAAAAAAAAAAAAAAAAAAAAAGACTGAAATTGCTAACAGAATGCATTAGCTTTAAGGTTTTCTGACAGAAATGCAAGCAAACCAAAGGACGATGGTGGCCTCATGCTCAGCACTACTCCAGAAACATGAAATCATGTTAGTAGTCTCATGAGACATTTAAATCACATTATTTCCCCTCTGCACTCACTTCTTCTGCTCTTCTATTAATTAAAAAAAAACAAAAAACTCTTTTGAAATCAATGCATTTTCAGGCTGAGTGGGAGTCAGGGTAGTAGACCTCACCTGTAGATTTACTTCAGCCTCGTAGAAGGTGAGGCAAGAGCAGTAGTGTCGGTCCGAATCGATGTCTGTCAGCACAACGGTGAAGAAGGTGGGTGCTTTCCTTTCTCTCGACAGCCTCCATCCTCCGGGCTGGCAGAACTGGAAACATATTCAGGTAGCAGATCACTTTTCCAACTATAATGGATTATTTACAATACTCAGATATAGCCTCCTTCACAATCATTGCATATGTGGGAAATATAATTAAAAATGATAAAATAAACGCAGTAGTACACTGTAATTCATTTATTTATTAAGTAAATCCTTAGATTTCTCAAAATTAAGGCTTCTATTACACAATGTTCTCTTCAGCTCACTCCACAGTGTTTTCTACACGATTTAGGTCTTGGGACTAAGATGACCATGAAGGAAGGTTGATTCTATGTCTGTTGGACCATTTTGGGGGTTATATTGTTTATGGTAATTATTCCTCTGAAAGAAGCATTGATGACCCACTTGTTACATTTCTTTCAGAGGTCACCAGATTTTTACATAAAATGTCTGGGTTTTTCAAATACTTAATACTGTGCACCTGGACAAGGTTGCCTGGCCAGCTCACTTCTCCATCAGACCAACCTTTAGTGTTTAATCTCATCTGACCAAATCCCATGTTTAGCAGAAGCTTCAGCAGCGTCTACAAATTCCCATGTCTACACATTTGAGCTGATAGGACAGTGAACTTTTTCCTGTTGTGCCTCCCAAATATCTGCCTAATGGTTGTCATGGAGATTTGCATGACCCTTTTTGCTGCAGTTTTCTGACTGTAAGTATGGAGATTTATTTTACCTTCATTACCATCCTGACTCACTGCGTGGTGGCAAGATAAACATGGGCCCTAGTGGCGAGAGATGAAATTGATAAATTGGCCTCTCTGCCTTATCATACTTTAATCTAGAAAGAAACAAGCTCATCCCATTACCATGAAAATGCTCACCAGGGAAATCTTTAAAGAATAAGTAATACTCTTTAAAGATTCCCGGGCATCAGCGTGGCACTTCATAACGTCATGGTTAAACCTAACAGCCCTATGGAAAGCACAGACAGGACATCCTGTTCCAGTGCAGCAATTACGTCTACTGAGCACGCCATGCAGCAGGAAGTAGCATGATTAGGATTTATTTTCCCTGAAAATCAGCAGCGAAGCCACATGTTACAGAGCATTTGAATTGAGATGGACAGAAAAGGACCTTATTTACTTATACAAAATGGTGTGATAAAAGTAAGACCCTCACATAACACTATTATGCCTGGAACATGAATGATTTTAATATTATTTGAATGGAAAACAAGTTAGAACAAGTTTAACCTTTTCCAGTGAAAAAGTACAATTTATTCATTATATTACATATTAGATCAGTCTGGGTTAAAGATTGAACCTCAGGGAGGTCGACATACAACCAAGTAAAGCAGGCCTGACTAATGATTTCCCAACAATATATTTTTTCCCCCTGAAATCTCACTGAAATAATGCACTATTTATATTTTCAATCACATTGTTTACCGAGAATTTATGGATTGCACAAATTCTGAAAGGCATGCCAGACCTCAGCAAATTTTAGAAATCATTTGGGGGTAAAGAAAATCAGAAACGGTGTTACCATAATGAAACATCATAAAAAGGATTATGGTCTCAAAGCAGCAGAATGAGTAATTTCCAAAGTTGACACACAGCATCTGCAGCTTGACAAAAAACATATTTTTTGTGGTACAGTGTTTAGGTAGACATGCATAGTTATAGATTGTTGCCTCTGATGCAATACCTATTGAATAGCTAAACTTTGAAACAATGGAGGGGGGCAGAACACCAAAGGTAGGCAGGTCAGAGAGTTGAATGTGTTTGTGTCTGGTTTTTCTCTGTTTTTGCTGGAGGCTCAATTGGCTCTAAAAATATTGTTTAGACTGCTTCTTTGGTCTAATGAAGGGGAGGTGGAGATATGACAGGTGGAAAGAAAGGGTGGGCAAGAGCAAAACAGATGGAATACTGGATAAATGGATGTATAAGCCAGTGTGGCCAAAAAACAAGAGCAGAGGAGATGGACAAAGGAGTCAGAGCGGAGAAGAAGAACAGGAAAAGGGAGATTATGAGCGGAAGCAAGGAAAGAAGGAGAGCGGGAGGGATTTGGCTTGTTCAAGCTGCGGGTTTGGACCAGGATGCCACCATCTTCCAGCAGATACAATAGACCTCAGGAAATCTGTTAAAAACTGTATTGTGGCGATGTGTGTGCGTGTGTGTGATCCTGAAACCAGACAGGATCCAAGTGAGGAAAACTCTGAGCTCGTCCTAAAGTATTCCAGCTATGCCATTCATTGTTGTCATGAAGGAGATAAACACATTTGGAAGTGAATAGCCCAGAAGATCACTGCTGATGTAATATCCTGTTTGTGTGTGTGTATGTCCACGTGTGGACAAGTCGACCTAAAGTCTATTACACGTGTGGAAAGTGTGCTAAGGTATCATCCCTTTACCGTTTGGAGTCAATGTTGAAAATACGTGACACACTGTGAAATGACTGGAATTACGCCGCAATTGGGCTGAATCAGATTTCCAATTTCTTTGGAAAACGCCAACCTACTGATAGCGTAACACTCAGGAGGAGTAGGGGTTATGTCTCGGGAGGACAGCGGGGAAACGGAGGGTGGAAGGGGTTGTCCCATCAGACCATCAGTTTCCGAAACCACAAAAAAAAAAAAAAAGAGCATGCCAGGTCAGCACAGCCCCGCCAGCCTGCAATATGAGGTCTAAATGACCCCATCTCGTAAGATCATGGGAGGGTTAAAAACTAGCATTAAACGCAAGCAAAATATTTCCCAACTTTTGACATATTTGAAGAATCTGACATCTTAAAAAGCTTTCTCTCGTCACAAATCTTTACCTATTGTTCATGTTATCTCACTTCTTTCCTCTGAGCAGTATGGCATGGATATGTGAGGTTCAGTATGCTATCTTATGGTCCGGTGTATTCAGGAGAGCATTTCTACCCCAGTTGTGCTCTTAGTCGTTAGCTCTCTCTCTAAACGTGATGCACTAGTATGTTTTGTGACATTTTACTGTCCTCCAATCAGTGGACTATAATGTATGACAATAATAGCAGGAATGGTCTGTATGGGTCAGATGGATGGGCCGCTTTTACAATGGAAACAGACAAAATAGTGTACTGAACCGTACAGACCCATGCCATACTGCTCAGAAAAAATGAGGCATTAGCTTTATTAAAATAAGAACTTTTTAATTTCTCAATGTGGGGACACTTCATATGAGTGGCTATGCCTTTCAAAAATGCTCATTTTTTGAATGCTGCAGAATCTGCACATAAATGATTAATGAATTGAATATATATATAGCATCTTTCCAATCATACTGACCACTCAAAGCACTTTACAGTACAGACACATTCACCTATTCGCACTAATACATTTATACACTGCTATGCAGATTCAGGCAACTGGGGCTTAGGTGTCTTGCTCAGCTGCACATCAGAATACGACCGAAGGAAGCTGGAATGTTACCTACAACTTTCCAATTGCAAGACGATTACGACTGAGCTACAGTCGCTCCACCTAATACACATAAATGCGGGCAATTACAAGAACCTGAACTTCTGTCATGTTATTTTAAGAATAAATGCTCACCAGTGGGTATACACACAAGAACATATGTTGCAACCCTCAAAAAAACATCTGGCTTAAGAAATTGTATTTTTCTGTTATACTTTATTCACACAATACATTAATAAGAATGTGAGCAAAACTGAGAAATTTTACAAGCAGAAACTAATCAAAGACATTCGAAAGACTGGAGCACTGCAAAACACTTGTACGAGCCTTGCCCTTTAAGTGGCAAAGTTAGAGACAACACGGACACTATACAGAGCCAGTGGAACAACTATAGATAAATGTTCTACATTTATCTATAGCACTGCAAAGCCATTAACTGCAGTGCAGTGAATGCAAAGGTCAATGCATAGGAAAGCTGACCTTTAAACTTTGCATGCCCACACGTAGAAACCCCCACATGGTGAAGATAAAGGGCATCTCTTGTTCCCAAATTAGACCCTAATCAAATGACATAGGAACTCTGGGACACACTTGCTGATGTCAAAGCAGACCAAACCGCTACCCTCCAGCTAAACTCTGCATCATGTGCTGCAGCTCAACTTGAAAGATTTGCAACCACACAATTCAGCAAGCAACAAGCACTCTATATGGAAATAGACCTACTAAACATAACAATGAGCAGCAATAATAGACAAGGCAAGAGGGAGCTGTTGCCTGAGCAGGATAAGATAACATTCTTATGCTATGACTGGACATAAAGCCTGCTCAAGCCGGTGCAGGCTGGCGGTTACTGGAGCAGCAGCCACAGCTAAAGATGACTCAGGACAAAAGGCAGAGAGGCAACGACTTCTCACATCTTTGGCGTCGCCTTCTTTGCACTTTGTTACGACACATAAGAGCAATCTGTCTACAAACCAACATCGTGTTACTGTGGAAATACAAACAAGCTTTGGAGGATCGGAAACCCTCTCAAGGGTTCCTGTTACTACAAATTATCTCAAACCCATAAATCCTTCAAGCAAGATTGTCAGCTTAGTTACAAATTGGAGGGAGAGAATCAACAACAGTCATCATATGTTTTGTGCACTTCAAAAAAATAAATGGCATCACTAGGAACAAACATTATGTGAAAATATTGAAGCAACATCTAAAGACGTTAGAAATTAAAGTCAAACTCAATCATATAGAGCATTTGTGGGCATATCTGAACAGGTGAGTGTGATCAAGGCAACCTAAAAATCTGACCCAGTTACACTGGTTCTGTCGGGAGGAATGGGACACAATTTCAGCAAACTATTACGAGAAGCTCATGAAAGGAAACCCAAAATGTTTGGCCAGTGTGAAATACCATTAAAACAATGGTAATAAGTTTAAAATATTTTTAGTGACTAGCAGAGCTCCAATACTGCAATCCCAATGTCCTCTCTAGTTTATTGGTAATGTAAACTCCTACCTTAACTCTGAAATTTGCCAACACTACTAAACTCACAATGTTCCATAGCAGACAGAATGTAAAAGTTCAGACCGATAAAAAACAGCAAGTTATTGACAGAAATCGCTCTCTTGCAGCCTGAATGAACCGCTGACATGACTTGACATGTTGTAGAAAGTACATTCTCTGTCCCTCATATCTCTTTCCTATAGCACCTAATAATGAAAATGGCTAACTTGAGTCTTTTTCAGTTTGTAGCAGCTGTCGCACAAACAATGCTGTTGTCAGCACTTACATAAAAAAACATTTGAATTACACAATGCCGGCCCAGATGACTTACCACCACTAATTTTACTAGCAGTTCTGAAGTCATTATGTTTTATTGCATAGAATATTACCAATTCTTTCTGCTTTGCTCTTTATTACATCACACCTAAAGTCAAACAAGCTGATATTTCTTTCTTAATAAGCCAGGCTGTTGGCCCAGGTAGTCAGCCCGCAGTCTGTTGCTTTACGGACATGCCACTCGTCACTCACCAACATTCAAAACAGCATTAACCTGATAATGGCAATGAGAGGCATCCCTTTAGTTTTCTCTCTCTGGCTTTCCAAACAGCTGACTTTGTCGGCAAGAAACAGCAGCAAGAAACAGGCAAAGGCGGGGGAGCTGGAGAAAATCCTGATCACTCTGGACCTTTCCCTTGTCTCCCAGGCACATTGACTTTAAACTGGAATGGTTTGACAGTAAGTTATGCTTGAAAGTGTTACCTTTTTACAACTATAGTATATGCTGATACCTGCAAATGGCCAATCCATAAAGTACAGAAAAACACTTAAACATTACAAACATAAAAGCACAACATGCAATCACAAATCTAGGAGCATTTTTATTTTATTTTTTTTTACAAAAAAGCAATAACAAAGAGCGACAAAGTTTGAGAATAACACTGTGACAGAGCCTAAATTTAAATTGACTTTCATTACAATGTCTTGAGGAAAACGTAGCAGATGCAACAACATGTCTTTCCTTGATCATTCTCCCTCTACTTCGTTCTTTCCTCATTCATATTGAAAAAGCTCATGGCAGGAAGACAACACAATGACGGAAAGTGCAATGCAAGGGGTGAAAAGGTCAATGGCGTGCTGCCTGGCTGGAGCTCCGGCTTTATCTGCTCTGCAGGATGAGCAGCGGACAAAACAAGAAGAGGTCTCTACTTCAGCTGGGCGGCTTGGTGCACAAGCAAGCACACGCTTGTTTCCCTCAAACTTGGATTCTTCGGTCAAGGTCAGCACAATGATTACAAGAAACCAAACTGTCAACAACATGACCATAATAACACTGCTATTCAAATACTATTCAGTGGCTGCAGAGGTTTCATCCGCTGAGCCACAGCTTTGGATTTATTACATAAAGCTCTGGGGTGCTGGTTCCAAAGCTTTGCTTCATGACTGTCAACAAAACTTGTGAGGATTTTTGTAGTTATGTTATGCAACACTCAGCACATATGGTTCATTTTATGGTTATTTTTAGATGACTGCCATCAAGGACAATCAATGTAAAAAAAAAAAAAAAGTAATCTAGTCCAGCACTATAAAGCCACATTTTCAGTGCCATAAGTACCATATGTGTAGGAAATGCAACACCAGAAAAAGAACCAACTACATAAGAGGCTAATTTCTTAGTCATACAGTCCACCAATAAACTCATCTGGAAAAGTTTGCTTTAACTCCCTTTAAGCCTGCTGCTCACAAACATACCTTAAAACAGACTTAACGCACTTCAGGGCAAATACTTTATAAAAAAAAAACATAAATTAAAAACATGCAGCAACTTTACCACATGAAACTTCTAGACAAAGGGAAATAAAATGAGTCCTTCAGGGGATTCGGCATTCCTCTGCTGAAATAAATCACAGTTAAACCGATCTATTCTATCTAAAAGCCATCCAGGGGTCCCAACCCTTAAACGCGGCAAAGTATTCCAGCATTTTTAATTTTTTTTTAAAGTAGGTTAGCACAACAACACGTCATCCAAACCTTAATGAGTTGAATAATAGTTTAGGGCAAAAAAAAAAAAAAAAGACTTTGGTGAAATATAAACAAGAGCAGAAAATTCCCTTTAGTAATCCAAGAAAAGTCCAGGAATTTTTTCCAAATTGATTATTTATGGATATGAAGGGAAGGATTGATATCAAGACCAGTTGAACGTATTAAATTTATTACTGTAAAATAAAATCTACTAATGCTAGGATGACTTTAAAAACCAATGCAACAGAACAGATGTAAGCTCACCCATTCAAATAAAAAGGAGTAACGTGGTGAGCTGTGGAGTCAGAGACCTTTTTTATTACAACATTAATTATCATCAGACACTGTTAACATCATATAGATCCTGCTTTGGGTGCTGCTCACTATTGTGCCTCTGGCATTTTTACCTTTTTGTAGCTGAAGTGGAAGCATGGCCAGTATGAGCCATCGTCCGTGGGTTGTTTCTTAGCAACCATGCATCAATTTGTACTCATCATCGCAGGTAGAATATAAAGTTTTTTATTTTACTGCTACAAAACCTTTAGCCATTTGCAGATCACATGTTCCCAAGCCCCTTACTTTAGACTTAGTACGTATCAAACTGCATACTGGCTAAAAATGTAAATATATCATTAAAACATTTTAAAGGTAATGACCAATATAGTTTTCGTAAATGTTCTTCTTAGTGCTGACCACATCGTTCTTTGTGGCAGTTTTTTCCCCACAACCAGAGCACAACATAAACTGCTTGTATTTCAAACAACAACGATCGATTAACCTAAAGTCTGATATGAGGTTCAAGTTAGTTCAAGTTAGTTCAGTTGATTGAGTGAATAGTAGTTAGAGTAATATTTATGGTCAATTATATTACACTGGCATTGACAAACTTAATGGAGAATTTTGGAGACCGATTAATATAACATAAGATGAAAAGGAAGGTTGGCAACCAGCAAAATATAATGAGTGATTATTGTCAATTAGAGCAGCACAATTTATTTAATTGAACTGAACATTGGAATATCAGTGTTTTCAATGTTGCAAATAATAACACATTTCAACTCAATGGCATTCAAACTCTTCAAACCCATAATATACTGGGCTAATTGGATGTTCTCAATGGATCTAAAATCTAATATTGGACCTTGATACACACCACCCAGAAAATGATGATTAAAAAGAAGAGAGAGGGACATAAAAACAAGGTTACTTTTAACCAATATCACTACTGCGATATTCAACAATAGTACTTCCACTTTAACACAACTGTGAAAGTGCTAAGCACAAACAAACATTATCAGACCACAATAACTTTTTCCTTTTCTCACATTTCTGACAGCTGTGCTGAAAGATGCTAACATTTCTGTGGTACATGGTTTCAACTTGAATCTAAACACAAACATTTTAAAGAGAAGAATGTGTTCCTGGTCCTTTTTTTCCATCAAAGAGGAGAAACATCTTATTTGCACAGAGTTTGTTTCTGTTAGATTTCATTCACTAACATTAAATGCGAAACTTCCCACAAAGCCTCTACAGGATCACATCTGGTTTTCACACCTCAACAACCTACAGATGTGCACCTGACCTTTAAGAACCCTGAACTTACTGAAGATAACATAAGTAAATGAGCTGTACTCCTAAAGCACCGTAAAAAAAATACAGCAAGACGAAGAACCTCAATGTTTTATTCTGCCTTAAAACTCAGCATGGCCTCAGGGCAACATCTGTGGCCAGCTGGGGGTGTTTATTAATGTTTTTTCCAGACAGGATCAACACGGGTTGTGTTTAGGGTTTTGTTTTCTTTCAAGACGACAGTGTTTTTGACATTCAGATTAATTCTCTGATTTCACATAACTAATAAATAAACAAATTTTTTTTCTCCCCCCCAAATAGTTGCTGTTGTTTTGTTTTGTCTACAAAGAGCAAACACAAAACATCAAACCACATTTCCGAGCACACGGAGTGATGCATGAAAGAGCCGGGTAAACAGCTTTATCCTGAGCCTGTATATCAGTACAATGGCTGTCATGTGTCAGGCTGCTGAGTCCTTCAGAGCGCGGTAAGATAATGGCTGCAGAACAGGTGCTTCCTCCACCACCTTCTGGGGACTCTGGCCAAGTTACAAAGCTCACTACAACTCTTGGTCTCACTTCTGCTTTTGATAAACTCAGTCCGAACCGCTACAGGGTTTGTTCCTTTTCTGGAAATTCGATAATGTAGTGTGAGAAGTAAATGTGAATCTGAAAAGAATATGAACAAACACAGATGAGCTTTCACGAGTCTTATGCACAATATATTTACAGGAAAAAATGTGGCATTCTGCCACATTTAAAATTTTTTTTTTCCTTTTACGCAATATCCCACATAATAGTTCTAATTCCAATTTATAATGTCCATTTCTTTAAAAGAACGAACGAACCTACCTACCTACATACATATATATAATTTTTTTAATTTAAATTTAAAAAAGTTTTCATTGATTAGTACTGTATCTGTTTGTTAATGGGTAGTTTGATAAATACGTTCTGCCACAACCAGTCATTTGAGGACATTTATAATCTGGATATGGTCTGAAAAATGAAAATGAGTTTGACAATAGAAAATATGAATAGAATATATATATTTTAATATATAATATATATATATATATATATATGCGGTGCTGCTTGAACGTTTGTGAACCATCCAAACATGGCCATTGTTTTCTAAAGAAAAATTATAATAATCATGTAAAATGAACATCCAAAGTTCAAATTGTAATGCGGACCTTCCAAATAAGGAACACAAAGAAAAAAAAGATACATATTTTTATTATTCAACAAAGGTATTTTATCTGTCAAAAACAGAAAATCTGCCAAGTGCAAAAGTGTGTGAACTCTTTCAGTTAGTACCTTGTGGCTCCACCTTTTGCAGCCATTACTTCAACTAAACGTCTTCTGTAACCACAAACAAGTGTCTCACATCTGCTGTTTGGGATTTTTGTCCACTCCTCCTTGCAGAACTTTGCCAGTTGAGAGAGGTTGGAGGGACATCTGGCATGTACTGCCCGTTTCAGATCTTTCCACAGCATTTCTATGGGATCGAGGTCTGGACTTTGACTGAGCCAATCCAGAGTGCAAATCTTCCTTCTCTTAAGCCATTCTTTGGTACTTTTGCTGGAATGCTTTGGGTCATTGTCTTGTTGCATAATCCATTTCTGTCCCAGCTTCAACTCCCTGACTGATGGCAAAAGATTCTGGTCAAGAATTTGATAGCCCTGGGAATTTATGGATGTATTCTTGTTAAAGTTATACCCAGGTACTGGTTGCGTTAAAACTCCTTTTTCAGACAGCTGGATCAAAGTTTCTATGTGCGTGTGTGTGTGTGTGTGTGTGTGTGTGTGTGTGTGTGTGTGTGTGTGTGTGTGTGTGTGTGTGTATGTGTGCGTGTGATTTCAGGGAGACGGAGGG
Organism: Poecilia reticulata; assembly: GCF_904066995.2. Taxonomy (NCBI): domain Eukaryota; kingdom Metazoa; phylum Chordata; class Actinopteri; order Cyprinodontiformes; family Poeciliidae; genus Poecilia; species Poecilia reticulata. Next base: position 17,978,346 of record NC_088832.1, read on the forward strand.
CAAGAGAGGTGTAGGCAATTTGAACGAATCACCACTTTTCGTCTTCTTCACTCCCTTGAGATACAATTGGCTGATGGCTACACACCCACTATCCTGAAGTTTAAAAGTTGGAGTTTAAAATGCTAATGCTGAAAAAGATTAAATATATTTTGACTAGGTAATAAATACTTTCATGAGAAATCATTTTCATCTTTCTAAATCTCTTTGTTTACCATCTGACATATCTATCTAGCTTCAGTATTAATAGTTACTACAGAATAACTGGAGCAGCTAACAAGTAAATGAGCTGTACTCCTAAAGCACTGTAAAAATAAAGCAAGAAGAAGAATCTCAATGCTTTATTCTGCCTTAAAACTCAGATGAAGGGTGATGAAGACTTTGAATGGTGATTCAAAGTCTTCATCACCCTCACTAGCAGGACTCAAATATAAATGAATAACACCAGCTTAATATTTTACTGTAACACCTTATTTTTCTGTTAGCACCTGCAAATGCCCAACATCTCAGTATTTTCCATTTGACATTTCCAATAACAAACCCAGCATACACAAGCTTAAAAGAAGTTCAATGAATAAAAAAAAAAACAGTTCTAGGGTCACATTATATAACCTCTTCATTATTTGCCTCAGAGGATTTAAAAATAACGAGGTGTTGCAGCTAAAATAATAAGTTGGGCCCAGGGCATGCAAAAATGTTTCAGTCTTGATGTGTATTTATTAAATGATGCAAAATAGTGATAAAAAAGGTCCAAGGCACTGTTTTTTTTAACGGAGCACTGTAAATGATGTTTAATCTTTATTGCATTAGCCATACTGTAATACTTTTGAACAGCACAAAAGCGTCATAAAATGTAATTTTTCAAAAAGTGCACTGCTGTATCTGTAATTAAAGCACTTGATTGTGACAGAGCTTCAATGAACACTTGTTCACTATGCAAGCTGAACTTAAGCTTTAATCACAGCACCAGACTGATGTTGGCTTTCTGTCTATAGCCAAAAAAAAAAAAAAAATTATTTCTATCCCCTAAAAATCTGAATCAAAAGCTATGAATTAAAATCAAAGCACAGACCATAGAAAAAAACTATCTGGCACAGAGAGAAGTTTCCGCAGGAGAACCAAAACAAGAATAAAAGAGAAGCCATCTGACACAGCGTTATCTGAGCTGTACAAACAGGTTGCCACCACCTACAAGCATTTAATATAATGTGACCACAACCAGGCTTCAATACAGATGTGAGTTTTAATGTTTGTCCAATTCTCTGCTAACTGGACCTACTTGCTCATCTGATCAAAAGCATTCCGACATACCCTGCAGATCTGGAGAATTCATTCAGCGGAGGATGTAAAGCAGATGAGGAGATGCTAGACACACTAAAAGCATTAGACCAAACAGCTCTCCAACTCATTTTGTGTGATAAAATAAGACATGAAACTAAAGGAGTTAACAAGGCTGTGTAGGAGTTCTCCATTTCCAGCGCAGGATTAAACACAATGCTGGCTGAAGCAGATTGAATATGGTAGATGTGATCATATATTTGATTGAGACTGAAATGAAACGACATAAATAAATGAAATAAAAATGTCAGTGTGCAATCAGCTCAACTCCCCTGAACTAAAACTAAACATTTTTTTTCCGTTATTGTGGCTGCTTCAGGTTACATCTGTGCCATACTGAATGTCATCTATCTCATTCATTACTCGGTCAAACAGAGTCAGACTATTTTTCCAAAAAGGATCCCCTCTGGACACCACACCAATTTATCCGACTGCTGTTTGATTAATGGAAACCAGCCCATGTCTGAAAAGACATTCGGTTTGTGTTCGTTGTCTAATGTTCCCCAGCTAAATCTCATCCTGTGTGTATTCCCCATTTCCTGATCAGGAGCAGTGCTTTTCAGCCTGGAAATTCCTGCCCGCTCGACAGCTCCAGCTTTGTTCCCTGATGTGTTTAGCTCTGCTGGCACATAAACCCTTGATTACTCATCTGTGGATCTTCCTGACAAACATCATCCCATTCTCTCCCTGTGTGGAATGGTTTCCTTCTTTGTGGAATGTAATGTTTAGGTTTATTTCTCTCGGTTTTGCAAACACGGTGGGACCGACGTGTTCTGTGACATGTCGACTTATGTCGACATGTTGAGCTGGTCTATAAAGAGAAACAATTAGACTGCATTCTTTCACCAGCCTGTGGCTTGGCACAGAGCCTAAAGCCTGATTAACTACGGCTGCTGATTATGAATGATCCATTAAAGCTTGGTCATGATTCGCTAATTTAAATTACTACAAGAACAATGCTAGAAAAGCCATTCCTTGCGGCATTAATGCTAGTGTTCTTTCAATCCCAGTGAGTCAAACATAAAACTCCAAGTTCTGGAGTAAGGTCCTCGAGTATTTTTCACAGTATTAATTCCTTAAATTGCTACTTAGGCACTTATCTACACAATAAACCAGCAGGTCACAAATTTTCTAAATAGCTCTAGCATCCTTCCTGGAAGTGGGAGCAACGTTCCTCATTACAGCGGGGATTTGCGGGAGCAGAAAAAAGTTCAAGAAGTCAACATTCTCGGCAGGAGAGATGTCACAAATGCGAGATGACTCAAATATTTACAAGTCGGTCAAATCAGGTCATGATCCTACATCAGAACGACCTGGAGCTCAAACTCGACTCCGCAAAAACATTACGACTGAACACACAAGGTGGGCTTACAGTGTTTTTAACGTCAATGTTACAACTGTTGTGTTGTAAACAGATTTTACAGCAATTCCAACTGCGCTTTTTTATTGTGTCTACATTTATGTTCCCCCCCCCCCTTCATCTACGTTTATGAAGTTCTCAAGACAAGCAGAGGAGGTTATAAAAAATTATTATATGTCATCTATATAAGGGTATAGACGTATATAAAACTAACTTTGTTTTAGAATGCCTGGAAAGTATAAGCATGAAGCTTATCAAGTGTCTAGCAGCTTACGCAACAATAAATCTGATTAACACAATACATAGGAAACATCACTCCTCTTCAGTATCACAAACAATCTTAGGGTTTGTGGGAAAAGGAGGTGAAAGCTGGAAAAGGAGAAAAAAACTGAACTTCTAAAAGCCAAAATAACTCCACAATCAAATATGAGTATCTTGAAAAACATCCCCCCCCCCCTCCATTTTCAATGCATCTTATGACAAGGATTGGAATCTATTCAACCACTGTCTACACCCACTTATTCTTACAAGGACATGGAGGAGGTCTGTGGAAGACAGGTGGGTTAGGCTACTAATAGGCCACAATCCCATTGCATTACAAGAACTACGCATACACATACTGACTCCTAATTAATGCACATTTTGGTCTGTGGGAGGCAGTCAGAGAACACAGAGAGAACCCACACACGTATAAAGAGAATATGCAAAGTCCATGCAGAAAGTCCCCTGAGGTGGGAGAAGGTCCTTTATGCTGCAAGGCAACAGTCCTATTGAATGCACCGACATGAAAGCCAACGCTTAGTTTATCACAAAGTATCTATCCTTTTTTATGCCTTTATTAATTTTGATATTCAAAACATGCACAAGTATCTTCTTTCCATTTTCATTTAATGTAGAGTAGAAATTCCATTAGATTCCTGCAAAGAGGAATATATCACATCTTCTGTTAATTTTAGATTTATAAAAATCAACCATAATATTAACCAGATCTGTATTACATTCTCCTGGGTTTATGTTATGAATGTATTTTCACGTACTTTTCTTCTACTTATTTCAAATAATTTTCTACTGTCTGAAAACTGAAAGGCCTCTTGTTGTCTGATAATCAACAATATGATAATTCCTTTAAGGAACCACATCCTTAAAGGAATAAAGGATGTGGATCGCATTAATCACTTTAAAATATTTATTTAGCTTATTTCTTCTGCGCCATTCATCAAACCAAACATTAAGAGGTGTGTTAGTACAACAGTTAAAATTTTCTTGTAGTATTAAATTGAATTGGCCTGTCTTTAAGTGTTTAGAGTGGTATCTCTGTTTGACAGAAGACCATGTTCTTCCGTTTTGTCTCTATAATCACTATTATATGAGTTACTCCAATATTATCAGATACACAAATTGTGCCACTTCACAATAGTTCTCCAGTTTTGGTAGTGACAGCCCTCCTTTCTCTTTGGACAGCTCCCCAAGTGTTTTGTATCTAACTCGTGGCTTTTGGCCTATTTATTTAGCAAGTATTTCTCTATACTGATTGAAAATATATACATAGTTGGGGGAAAATATTCAATTAAATCTTAATCTGATTACAATGATTCAATGGTAATGAGGCCCATCTTTCATTTCTTTAGTAACTAGAAAATAATTATTTTAATATATGTTGAAAAAAATCCATTTTGACTCATGTAACATTCCCTCAGTATCTGGACACTGAAAAAACCCCAAAAGCCTTAAGTTTTCTTTTTTTTAGGACAGAGGTGAAAAAATTTAACTAGTAGTGCCAGCAGAAAGAACTCGAAAGGTAAATAGTTATTTATAATATATAGTTGTTCTGGATAAATATGTCATCTGTATGACACCTAGTATAGTAACTGATCTTCTGATAGTTATAGTAACTTTATGACAATCATTTATTGCTCCTTTGATTTTGATACATAGATATGCAAAGGGAAGGTAAACAGTCACAGATTGAGGATCTTGATAAACAACTGTATGTTCTCAACACGGTTTTTAAATCAAGGTTTCAGATTAGGGCTACACAATATGTCCAAACATATCATAATGACTTTATCAGTGTGAGCAACAGTCACACCAAAAAGGATTGTGTGCAGCCCAGTAAATGCTGGCTGGTATTCCAGGTGTTATGAACCTGCATTTTCCTCGCAAATGTAATATTCAGCCAGCTGGACAGAGTCTCACGGCAGGGTGATTCTCACGAACCCAGTGCTTTGAATGTCTTCCAAGATTTTAAAGTCATACTCATGAAAACTAAAAATAACTCACTTTTATTTCAACAATCATCATTTCTAATATTTGGCACAGTTAATTGTTTGTTACCAAAATACTTTTTAAAATGTTTAACTAATTTTGGAGTCAGAAATTCATTACCGTAATGCGTCCCAAATAAAAAAAAATGCTTTCACCTTAATTTATCATTGTAATTATTCAAGCTGGTTTATAAAAAAATACTACCAACTTGTTTAAAACTATGTAAACTAACTCAATATTGTAATATATAATGATTTCCTATTAAATAATAAAAACATATTTTAATAAAAGTGAGTGTCCAGAGGTGCAAAACTCATTACCGTAGCACCTTGTCGGAAGTCCTGTTATATTTATAGAATTTTTCAAAATGGAATTATTTTGACCCATAATGCACCACAAGGTAGGGAAGAGAAAAGATGGCTAAAAAATAAGATTGTTTGACATCTTTTGATTATGATAATAATTACGTTTCTCCTTGCATATGCCTATTTCCACACCATAAGCGATCATTACCGTAATGTGCATTACCTCATGTGCTTAAAAAGTTAATAATTAGATATTTTCCTGTAAAGAAGATATTAGGGAATTTGTACTGTAGGTGAAAATTTTTTGCTGAGTCACCATAGCATGCTAGCATTTTAAGCTATATTACGCAAATGTCACTCATTACCGTAATGCACAACTTTCATTAACGCGTAATCTGAGACCTATTGCGGTAATGAAAAACAAGATTACGGTGATGAACAGTGTCTTTTTGAAATGAAAAAATAGATAAATACATTGTGCATTTAAACTTTAATACTCCTTCTTATTGTTTTTTTACACAATTACAGCAGTTTTTGATTTACTACCTACTTATGGAAAATGGTTATACTATTTTATGGCAACAAATATCAATTACCTAATGTGAAGGGCAAAAGAAAGTAGTGCTGGATATCAATTAAAATTTCCAAAAATGCTTCGATTCAGAGGGACCCATTTCAACTCATGATCCAATTTGATGGTTTTTTTGATTCAGTTAAGGATATTGCGCCATCAAAATTTTACTTGGAAGGTGAATGAGTGAAAGAAGATGTATATTGGGGGCAGTTCTTCTGGACTGGCAGCCCAGGGTGGTGGTCCACCTATTTAAAAAGGGAAGATACAGAGTATGCTCCAACAACAGAGGGTTCTTAGGCCTCCCTGGTAATGTCTATTCAGTGGTTCTGGATTAGTCGAATCTACGATTCAGGAAGAGCAGTGTGGTTTTTGTCTTGGTCGTGGAGCACTAGACCAGCTCTACATCCTCAGCAGGGTCCTGGAGAGTGCGTGGAAGTAAGCCCAATCAATCTACATGTGTATTGTGATCTTGGAAAAGGTGTTCGACCGTGTCCTTCAGGGAGCCCTGTAGGGGCTGACAGTAAGTCGGGCTCGTTTCCGGTGAGAGTTGGACTCCACCAAGACTGCCCTTTGTCATCGATTCTGTTCATTACTTTCATGGACAGAATTTCTAAATGCATGATGATGATCCATGAGATTATCTTAATTAAATGATTAACATTGATATTTTAAATATTTCAATGATATTACCCCGGTACGTTACACGTTACCGGGTGATATCATTGAATATCAGAGACCCTTTTTAAATATCAGAGACCCTAACAATAAGAATGACAAAATCAGTGCATGTGCTACGTACCGGGCCATCGCTCAGTTACTGTTGAGTCTGAAGTTTAGGTGATAGCTGTTCATTGTCATACACTCTGATACCACCTTTAACGGATGGAAACCAGTCAAAAGTGGACAGCATTCAACAACTGGAAGGGAATACGTTAGACACCATCTTAGTTTAAAACTGTCAACATTGGTGATTTTAGAAAATATTTAACCCCCGCAGGGATTTTTGGTAATCATAAAATGTGGACATAACCTGTAAGTAGGTCAAGATGCACAAACAGATTGTTGCCTGGACACACAAAAAAGCAATCATTCATTTGTGAGTGTCTCCTTAGACACACAGGAATTTGACCTCTGTGTTTACCTCATTTGTATGCAGTGAGCTCACACGCAACGAGACCGTCACAAGACAGTACGCATATTAAGAGCTATACAAGAAACTCCCCTAAGGGGTCAAGATTAAATAAATTTTTTCAAAAGAACAAAGAAAATATATATTCAAAACTTTAGTGAAGGAACATACTACAATATCAATCAACAGGAAACTGCTAAAAGGTGAGAATTAATCTTCCTATAACTTGGCATAAACTGTCCTGAGATTGATTGGTTGTCACCTTCACCTCATTCCAGTACTTTTAAAAAACACTTTCCCTGCTTGTCTTTGAGGTGCGGAAAAAATAAGGTTTTCCTCTTGAACTTCCAGCGGAGGCAGGGATCTTATTTCCTTACACGCTGCCTCTGTCTTTGACATGTGATCAAACGGGACCGATACGACGAGCATATATCTCTGGAGACATTTTGTTTTTCTGCCGGGAATTACGACTTGAGTGGAGACAGCAGGAATGAGTCTGTTGACTGAAAGTTGTCTGCAGGGTACATGTAATGGGCTGACCTTCATGTTTAACACTGAACTCTGCAGCACTTAGGAATGCGTCTGACCTCTCGGTCGTAGCTTTCAAGGCATCTGTCTTCACCCAAATCCTCAAATTAAATGGTAAGCCAAGCTTTCACACGAACCTATTATTTTCAACGTATGCAAACTATGATGTCAAAAAATGACCAAAGTGACACACACTAAACTATGATGTCAAAAAACGACTAGTGGCAGGAAATGGCATGCATTATTAGTCATTTCCATTAAATCAGTGTCAAAAGGTCTTGAAACAATATTATCGTTTATCGCAATTATTTTTGAGACAATTAATTGCTCAGCAAAATTTGTTATCGTGACAGGCCTACTATTATGTCAAAAAACGACCTAAATGACATATTCTAAACTATGATGTCAAACAGCGCTGAAAAAGACACATACTAAAAACTATGATGTCAAAAAATGGCCAAAATGACACAAGCTAAACCATGATGTCAAAAATGAGATAAAATGACACAAGCTAAACTATGAAATCAAAAATGAGGTAAAATGACACAAAGTGACCCACACTAAACTATGATGTCAAAAAACGACCAAAGTGACCCACACTAAATATGATGTCAAAAAACAACCAAAGTGACACACACTATGATGTCAAAAAACGATGAAAATGACACACCAAAGTGTGACGTCATAAAACGATGATGTTGTTTTATGTCAAAAGACATAACATGATGGTATGTGACATTGTTTTATGATGTCAAAAAACGATGAAAAGGACACAAGCTAGACTATGATGTCAAAAATGAGATAAAATGACACAGGCTAAACTATGAAATCAAAAATGAGGTAAAATAACACAAACAAAGTGACCCACACTAAACTATGATGTCAAAAAACGACCAAAGTGACCCACACTAAATATGATGTCAAAAAACGACCAAAGTGACACACACTAAACTATGATGTCAAAAAACAACCAAAGTGACACACACTAAACTATTACGTAAAAAACAACCAAACTGACACACACTAAACCAGGGGCCACCAACGCGGTGCCCGCGGGCCCCCTGTCGCCCGCGGGCCATTTGTCAGTCGCCCACGGAGCAAGTTCTAAAAATAGCCATTCTCATTAGGGAGCATTGCCAAATAAATTATTTAATATTTTTACATTGAAGTAGTAAAATTTGTTTATATTCAGAATAAAAAAAAAAGCTAATTATAAAAAAAATGTAAAATGTAAATTTTTATGCATAAATGTTATCGGAGGGCAGCAGCGCCTGCTGCTCGCTGTCTGCCGACCTTAGAGTGGGAGCAGCTCTTAGGTCTTTTTTTATTTTAACTTGAAGTTAAAAAAAAAAAAAAAAATCTGAAATTTTAATTATCGAACCCTCTTTACAATTAACAAAATTGTGGAGAAAAAAAATATTATGCGTCAAAACATCTTGTACGTAGCGCACATTTGAGTCTGTGGGGGTCAAAGGGCACCCAAAGCTTAAATCTTATTGGTCAGTTTGCTTTTGTTTATTTGGCGGCTGGGCGCTTTTTCTGTAAGCTAAAACTGAATGAGCGGAGTTTGAACCTCCCGCAGTTCTAGGAGCGGTTCGGATTCCGGTTGAGCTTTTTACCGTGTTCGGTTCTGACGGGTCGCCGGTTATGAGCTTTTTGATGTTTCCCGAACCGGACAGTTAGCGGGTCACCCGTTAGCTGACATCTGCCGCTCCTACTTAGCGTCGCGCTAAGACTGTGTGTTAAACAATTTAATCTAGTTGAAACGTTTTCCAAAAGAGTAAAAACTAAGCAAACACTGTTGCTTCACCTTCTCCTCTGCACGTCTGACACCTGAACCGGTATCAACATCCTCCTCTTTCCGTGGATCACAGGTCGGCACTGCTTCCATGTATTTATTAGTATTTAGCATCGTTTGTGTTAAAAAAGGGTTCGCTGCTTTAGTGGTTTAAGTTTGCGCTGGTTTTGTGCGACGCGCACATGATGCGCATTGGAGAGATGCGCACTTACAGGTCAGGTGCAGGGATAGTTTTGTGCTACCTTATAATCTGTTGGACATTTTGTTTCTCTGCACAATTTGTTAATAATAAAGAGGGATAATAAAAATATACAATAACTTTTCAATTTTTTTAATTAAAGGAAAACCTCACAGTGCGTCCAGCAGCTGCAATAATCCAGACTGTCAGTCACTTGTGGGAAATTTAGAATCACACAGAAAAGATAAGAAAGGGAATCAAACTTAAAACTGAACTAAGAGCTTCTTATCACATAATAGCAATTAACCATAGCTGCCATGGTAATAATTACTGATAACTATTGTGAATAGTCCCTAACATTAATATTATTAGACGGCATGAAATCATATATATTATTGTTATAAAGGCTGAGCCAAGAAAAGTAGCCCTTCGTGTTACTCTGGACCCCTGAAGTAGCTCCCAGGCTCAAAAAGGTTGGTGACCCCTGCACTAAACAATGATGTCAAAAAACTAAACTGACACACAATAAACTATGATGTCAAAAAACGACCAAAGTGACACACACTAAACTATGATGTCAAAAACAACCAAACTGACACACAATAAACTGTGATGTCAAAAAACAACCAAAGTGACACACAACAAGCTGTGATGTCAAAAAACGACCAAAGTGACACAAGCTAAACTATGAAATCAAAAATGAGATAAAATGACACAAGCTAAACTATGAAATCAAAAATGAGTTAAAATGACAAAAGCTAAAATATGATGTCAAAAAACGACCAAAGTGACACACACTAAACTATGATGTCAAAAAAACGACCAAAGTGACACACAATAAACTGTGATGTCAAAAAACGACCAGTGACACACAATAAACTGTGATGTCAAAAAACAACCAAAGTGACACACAATAAACTGTGATGTCAAAAAACAATCAAAGTGACACACAATAAACTGTGATGTCAAAAAACAATCAAAGTGACACACACTAAACTATGATGTCAAAAAACGACCAAAGTGACATACACTAAACTATGATATCAAAAAACAACCAGTGACACACACTAAACTATAATGTCAAAAAACGACCAAAGTGACATACACTAAACTATGATATCAAAAAACAACCAGTGACACACACTAAACTATAATGTCAAAAAACGACCAAAGTGACACACACTAAACTATTATGTTAAAAGACAAAGTGACACATACTAAACAATGATGTCAAAAACGATGAAAATGACACACAATAAACTATGATGTCAAAAAACGTGAAAAAGACACAAAGTGTGACATAAAACGACATCGCTTTATGATGTCAAAAAACATCATAAAACAATGTTTTTTGACATCGCTTTATGTCAAAAACGATGAAAATGACATACTAAAAAATATGATGTCAAAAACGGCCAAAATGACACAAGTTAAACTACGTCAAAAATGAGATAAAATGACACAAGCTAAATTATGAAATCAAAAATGAGAAAATGACACACTCTAAACTATGATGTCAAAAAACGACCAAAGTGACATATAAACTATGATGTCAAAAATGATGAAAATGACACACACTAAACTATGATGTCAAAAAACAACTAAACTGACACACAATAAACTATGTCAAAAAACGACCAGTGACACACACTAAACTATGATGTCAAAAAACAACCAAAGTGACACATACTAAACTATGATGTCAAAAACGATGAAAATGACACACACTAAAAACTATGATGTCAAAAAACGACCAAAATGACACACACTAAACTATGTCAAAAAACAACCAAAGTGACACACACTAAACTATGATGTCAAAAAACAACCAAAGTGACACACAATAAACTGTGATGTCAAAAAACAACCAAAGTGACACACAATAAACTATGATGTCAAAAAACGACCAGTGACACACACTAAACTATGTCAAAAAAAACGACCAAAGTGACACAAGCTAAACTATGTCAAAAATGAGATAAAATGACACAAGCTAAACTATGAAATCAAAAATGAGATAAAATGACACAAGCTAAACTATGCTTTCAAAAAACTATGAAAATGACACATAATAAAAACTATTATCTTAAAAACGACGAGTGACACACACAATAAACTATGATGTCAAAAAACGACCAGTGACACACACAATAAACTATGATGTCAAAAAAACGACCAAAGTGACCCGAGCTAAACTATGTCAAAAATGAGATAAAATGACACAAGCTATGTCAACCAAATGACACAAGATGACAAAAAACAACCAAACTGACACACTTTAGTGTGTCAGTTTGGTTGTTTTAACATCACTAAACTATTTTAAACACTAAACACTAAAACACTATTTTAAACACTAAACTGTTTTAACATCACTAAACTATGATGTTAAAAGACAGTGACACACACTAAATGATGTCAAAAACGATAAAAATGACACATACTAAAAACTATGTCAAAAAACAAAGTGACACACAATAAACTATGATATCAAAAAAAACGTGAAAAAAACACACCAAAGTGTGACATCATAAAACGACATCATTGTGTTATGTCAAAAAACATCATAAAACAATGTTTTTTGACATTGTTTTATGATGTCAAAAAAACGATGAAAATGACATACTAAAAATTATGTCAAAAAACGGCCAAAATGACAAGCTAAACTATGTCAAAAATGAGATAAAATGACACAAGCTAAACTATGAAATCAAAAATGAGATAAAATGACACAAGCTAAACTATGATGTCAAAAAACAACCAAAGTGACACACACTAAACTATGATGTCAAAAAACTATGAAAATGACACATACTAAAAACTATGATGTCAAAAAAACGACCAAAATGACATACTAAAAACTATGATGTCAAAAAACGACCAAAGTGACGCATACTAAACTATTATGTCAAAAAACGGACCAAAGTGACACTATGTCAAAAAACGATGAAAATGACACGCTCATTTCAATTAGAGGCCTTCAGATAGACTTTTTCCTTAATGATCTTCCTGAACTAAAATGTCATTCTGTGGTCATGCCATGTGGTCAGCATGAGGCTGTTCTAAGGTGAAATGGTTTCCTCTATTGGAGCTTGGTTTTCCAATTGATTGTGTGCAGAAGTGTAATCTATGCTATTCAATCAAAGATACAAAAATGTGATGTTGGGAAAATATATTAAAATTACATTCTGTTTATGTGGTCTTGGATAACCATGTTGGAAGCAGATGGTTGCTTTTGATTCTTTTTATTTTTAATCAGTTTTAAACAAACAAGTTTCACAAAGCTGATACATTTTAATCAATAGTCGTTTTTTTGTTCAAATTATATTAGCAATAAATCAGTAAATGTAGTAATTAATTAACAATAGTCACCTTAAAAAGTCAAGAACTGTTCATTCTGTGTTGAGAAATCCAAACAGTCATATCATTCATGTTTCCTAACAGCACATTAGTTTAGTATCCGTTTTAATGTACAGTGTGCTAGCCAACTGGTCAGCTTTTCGCTATCAAACAACTTATGACAGTTCAGTTAGAACAAGACTGAACAAATGACTTTTAGATGTGATGCCAGGAGTAAGTCTCATCATTATTAGACGATAAAGAAGATTTGGCCTTGCTGCACAGCCTCATGTTTGGAGCAAGCATGGAGGAGGAGGACTGATGATTTTGGCTTGCTACGGAAAGAAAAGTACCTTGCTGTCACTGACTGAACTCATGATATTCACCGCATACCAAAGTATTTGTGAGACAAATGTGGCCAGCTGTCCCACAGCTGAAGCTTGTTTGAAACTGGGTCATCAACAGGACAATGATTCAAAACACCACAACAAAATTAGCCTGGTTCTAAATACGATACAAATATGTTGTCTACAGGAAAACGATGTTGTAAACATTCACATACGTCATCCATTAAACAAATAGTGCCCGTAATTAAACAAGCCAACCGAGCAAATAAACAGAGTAATTAAAAGTAATTCCAGGGATTCTTTACCGAATATGTGGCAAATGTAATTTGTGTATTTGCTTCATTTGCTCAAAGCCATCTGGTGGTAAACCCAAACAGCAAACGAAAGACACCAAGTCTGACCAAGTGTGAACATTTTCAAGATACCGAACCAATGAAAGAGCAGAATATAACGCTTAACATTTTAACCAAGACATTTAAAACTTTCCACATCATTAACTATGGATGATTTTCTTAGCAAGCACACATTGTTTATTTCCAAGAAAACTGCTCCCTCTAAAACCAACAAATGTGACCTCTGCTTTGTTATGCAACAGGACCTGTGGCATTAATGATCAGCACCTACGTGATCTACTGGTTTTTCTTCTCAGTGGTGGCTCTAGTGGTGGGTGTCAGGGCGGGAGTCTGTTCCTTGGGTTTATCAGAATGAGACGAGACTAAAACAGTGGTTAGCTAAATATATATTTATTAGAAAAGCGCATGTCTTCTTTTCCCCACAAATAGGTTTCACAAATCCATACGACACTTTAAATAACTACTGAATCAGTGATAAATTATTTTGCATAATTTTGAGAAGCTTGCTGATGTTTTTATGCTTATCTCGAGGTTAAACAAAAAACAACACAAAAACTTTGATAGATTTTATAAGGAGAATCAGAGGTTTCACAAGCCATTTCTTCCATATCAAAATCTACTGTGTTTTCTGCTAAGAAGAGCTCTTACTTATCACCACTAAGAATAAATTACACCTGAACCATGGCACATGTTGAACTACAGTTAAAAACAAGGAGAAAAACAGACTGTAGTGCCTCAGTGAAGTCATCTTCAATTAACATCATGTTTGTTTTCACCACTGAAGATTTTAGATTTAAACAGTATTTTCTTCACACCCTGTACAACACCAGTGTCAAACTAACCCCAGGCAGAGACAAGAACTAAAAACATTTCACAATTTACTTTTTCTAACCATTGACCTTAATTTGTACACAAATGATAAATAACAGCTGAAGCTGAGGATGTGTGTTGTAACAAAATGTTGATTCTGAACTCGACCAAGCTAAGGAAAGTTTAGAACCATAGCATCTAATAAAACTGGATTTTGTAAAATGCATCAAAAGACAAATTATCCAAGTATCAAAGTTCAAAGAAATAGAAAACAAATTATATGGTTAGCCAAAATTGTTCATTCATATTTAATCTTAATAGTCTTAATTATATCAGAAAAGCTTGTTCGGCTGCTTTTTCTGCCACATAATAATGCCTAAAACTCATAAAAATGTTTCAGAAATAAAAATCAATTGCAAAATAGCAGCTGGCAACCACTAATACATCTTATTAAGCCATTATCATTTAGTTCAGTGGAATTTACACATTAAAAACCTCATCCAAAGACCCCACTGTGGTACCTTCCGGTGAACCCTTGGCCATTTACAGTAAACCTAGCACCCCTGCATCGATGCTAGAGGGTGAAGCGATGGAAATTTACTAGGTGCACACAGCACTGACCCCCGTCCACAGACCTGGCTCATCCACAACAGATGAGGATTTGAGCTGGTTCCTATCACCATCACTTGCCTGTACAGATTAGAAACACATTTTTCCGAGCACAAGTTGTAAACGCTTTTTCTTGGTGCATTCCTCATCTGTGGCTATTTAGTTTGCTGGGGGCCTGTTGTGACCACAAAATGCTTTTCGTGCTCAGCTTGATCCGCTGTTGTCTACAGATGTGTTTGTTAAAAAAAAAATATAAAAAAAAGTCATTTTCTTTTTCATGGAGAAAATCTGCAAATAATAATGGCTTACATACCAGCTCAAAACGGAGCCAAAATGCTAATTGCTAAGTGGGTCTGTTAAACACCATGGTGTATCATCATTAAAGCTTCAAAGAAGGAATTTCAGTCATTTGGCTTTAAACCAAATTTTGTCACAAAACACGTAGCCGGAAAGAACTTTTCTAGAAAAGCCTCCTCCTTCTTGTACCTTTTTGTTTCAGTTTCTTCAAGTCTATTTAACAAAACAATCACCAGCATGTTTTGCAAAACCCTAAAATATTCTTAAAAACATAATGCATATCAGAAGCAAATGACATTTAATGAAAAATGCTAAAAAGATCCGCCCTGCATTGAGGGGAACTATTCTCAATTTAGCATCACAACAATTTCCAGTGGTATGCAACAGCCCCGGATGACATCTGGAAACACTAGACTAATAGATTCAGCTAAACTTGTTGCAGGGTGTCTATATTTAGAGGAAAACCATGACAAGATACTTGAGGGATGATGCTGAGCGAGTGGCGCCACACTGATTCATCCCTCAAATTCATTAAAGAAATCAAATGAGTTCCAACCACATCGCAAAGACATCCAGTGCCCAAAATAACAGCAGAGAGCTTTTTTTTTTACTTCCAAATTTTAAAACGTCCTTGTCACAATTAATGTCTGTCTGCTTTGATTGTGGTGCAACATATCACGGTCCATCTCTAAGCAGCAGCACAAAACAAGACACATTCCTAATGGCCACCAACAGACTGAAGTGGCTTGTACTGGAAGATGCCTGTGTGACACTCAGCCACCCAGACACAAATAAGTGAATATTTGTGACAGAATAACAGCTTCATTTGTTTTGAACTGTCTCATAAATATCGCTGTATAAACAATAAATAGTGCTTTTTTTTTTTTTACTCATGTCTACAGAGTGAAAGAATCCATAATGTAGCTAAAGCTGCAACTGTGTCAACATGATCTAAACATGAACGGTATGTTCCCCAAATCACGACAATAAACCACACATAAAGAGTTTCCTCTTTTCCCCCAGACACAGCTGTGAAATTCTGCAAAGCCATAAGAACCCCACGCTGTGTTTTTCCTTTTATGTGCTAAAAATACCAGCAAACATCCATTTTGTTTTTTTGGGGGGGAAGCTGGAGTGGGTGGGGGAAAGAGAGGGTTGTTGGAAAACTGTGGATACCAGAGTTTCCTTAAATTATGGAAGTGTGGATAGTGGGGATTTGAATAAATGGTTGAGCCAAACAGGGCATAAATCTCTAATGTTGGGAAATGACGGCTTCATATTACTGCCCGTCTCTTCAACTTGAAGCAAAATATAAGAAAACCAAAAAAAAAAAAAAATGGTAAATTGAGATGAAAGCTGTTTATCACAATGAACAACCATAGAATATGAAAAATGAGCTAAAGTTACATGATCAAACTTAACGGCACAGAACTGCCTGCACCTTCAGGCGTCCCCCATTTCAATGGTTGCCAGTCATCACATCTACTTATTTTGTGTGTTTCCTTGCTACTATGAAGATTTATGAGTAGATTGCTGCCAAGCAGAAAGACAGGCAACACCTGTCTTCATGCCTTTCATGTTTTTAAAGTTAGCTGCTTTGGTTTACTAGCTTTTAGTGTAGCTAGCTAGAATGATGCACCATACATTGTTCTTATCATACTTTAAATTTGGATATTTCCTATTTAAATTTACGCATATGTTACACAATGCTGTCAGACCTTACAAATGTGAAACTTGAATACTGATAATCATTTTATAGCAATAGTAGCCTTTAAAACAACCAAAAAAAGCACAAGAAAATGAATATTCATTCACTGGCCAAGTTGTACAGAGTGTGCAAAAATTGAAACTGTATGAATGATCAATTTTGGAATGTAAAATATTTTGTTTCCCCACTTTCATTTTTCTTGCTGAGTCCCAAAACAGTTTGCATAGTCATTAAGAGCTTATCAGTAGTGCTAAGTTTAAACGAACAAAAACAGATATAAGACAGGCGCTAATGTCCTGGGCTGTGTGATCCTGTCAACTGTGAATGTTTCTCCTGGGACTGAAAGTTTTTCCCATTCCTGATAAGAAAATATTTTCTATATCTATTGGATTGTCCATGTAAGGATAACAGACTAACAGACCTCCTGTCAAAGACCCCACGGAGTCAGTCAGATGAGGAGAGGCCAAACCAAAACAGGCAAGTAATTCTGTTCGTTGTGTCACCGAAGAAGATGGAAAAATACCAGATAAGTTGGGTATAAAGTGAAACGTGAATGTGAGTAAACTGTCCTTGATTAATGAGCATGAGGTGAGAAGAAAACCAAATTCAGAAAAACAGTGATGACTGTAACTATAACATGAAATGCCAATGTCTACAGCTCAAGCGCCAAAGGGCACATGTATCAAATGTCATTCTTTTACTTTGAAAACACACAGAGAGATGTACGACTGGTGTATTCTTAGCATTTCATTGCCAATAATTTAATATTGAACCTTTCCAAAGGAACAATTAATTACTTTTTTCATCCCAAACACACTTTTTGGTCACTGTCTCAGTGAGTAACTATTGAAGTTGTTAAAACTCACCATCTCCACCCCTTGAGGAAAGGCAGTTCCTTCCCAGTCTTTCTTTGGAAACCGCTGAATGATCTTCCCACATCCTTCTCCTGATCCTGCAGGAACAGACAAATATCTGTCAAACAGGTACAGATGAAAACTACCCAGTTACTGTATATGACATCTTTTCTCACAGGGAGAAAACAAGTCACTGAAAAAATGCTTCTGTAAACATAAGTGTCACATTAATGTAAGTGTTTAGTACTTTAGTATTAGTCGATGATTATCTTTTGATATTTAAAAATTATTCAACTTTGTTCATTTACTTCAGACTTGAGCAGTTAGCGGTTTTGACTTTTTTCGTTTTGAAGTTCTTGTAAGAAAAGAACAAAAGTATTGATGACAAAATAAACAAAAATGTAAACAATGATTTTATTTTTCATTCAATATTGTGACTAATATTTTAATTGTAATTTATAAGTGGTGTGAGACTTTCTATGGTACTAGAAAGTCTTTCGAGTCTCTCTACTCCTATAGAAAGTCTCTCTACATCATATTTCTCATTGAATTATACATTTGGACAACAAATTTCTACAATATAAATAATTTGTATAAATAAAAACACAGAAACAATAATAGTCAGTCAGGTTTATTCCTTAATTTCTTGCAAAACGTAGAAGAAAATGTGACAACTGCCTGATCCTGACAAGCCTCGAGTTTTCCTGGTAACTCTTTTTATAGAAGTTGTCCATTGCCTTCTATAACTAATTAAACCATTTGCAAATTTGATTTCACTTCTCACTTTCAAGGAAACTTGTTTTCAATTATTTTAAACTGTAAAGAGGAACTGTGAAAGGCTACAACAAACTTTAACATGTTTTTTTTTTCCAGAGTGCATTAAAACTAAATGAGAATGTGCAACTGATATAATGTTTTAAAGCAAAAAGATTAATTATTGGGATGGATTACAATACATAACATTCAGATTTTTTTATGTAATGACAAGAAACTTGGCTGAAACAGAGCAATATGGTTGTTGTGGTGAAATTCAATAAAATAATTTTAGCAACCAATGTAAAGCTAGCTGCAGTAAACACTCAAAGGAATAGTATAATCGAGTACATTGAATTATATTTTTGCCAAGTTGTTGAGAACATGACTTAAACGGGTGTGACTGAGCATATCAAGATGTTTCATAAGGAATGTGGTCAAAAGACCAAGACTTGGAACTAATACAAAGCAGATCATGAGTCACAAAACAAAAACAGAAAGGAAAAAAACACCAACTTCTTCATTCCAAAGCCTTGAAATCACAAATTGAACAATGATATTTTTATTCAAATTTCTACACCTTGTTACCTTAGCTAGCATTAAAAAAAATATGAGAAATAATGAGCTAATCAGCTCAAGAAAACAAACGTCTGCTCAGATCTAGGTAACAAAAACTTTTAAAATGTCCCTGTTCAGTTATCAACTAAACTGGCAACCAAAACGGATTAAGTGTTTCTATTTTTTCTTCATGAACAGCATCATATCACCTGCAGTGATCTTCTGCAGGTGTAATAAGCTTCACATTTGACATCTCATATTTGGAGGTTTGAGCCCTGAAATCTTTGCCTCCAAATCAACTCTGTAATCGATTCCCAAAGCGCATCATATGGCCAGGGCTTGCAAAACCACTACATCTAAATTACAAATACATAATTCATGTCAACATATCTATTTAGAGGTTGACGTATTACCGCAGCATTCTTATTTAGCAATCTTGAAGGCCAATTTGAAAGGATATTTATCTAATTAGGAGAAAAAATTCAATGACTTCATTTTGATGTTATCTTAAACTTCTCCTCACTCTGTCAGTTTGGAAGCAATTTTTGTTCATTGCAAAAAAAAAAAAAAAAAAAAAAAAAGGTCTCCCAAAGAGACACTTACAGACAGAAACTGCATACATGTGGCCGGTAAAAGAATTTATTTAACCGAGATAACTTGATCTGTAAATGCTTTTTTGTTTAGGCAAACTACAAAACTCAAACCATGAAATCAGAATCACCAGTGCACCGGAAAATAAAACAGTCAAATAAAAATGGAGAATGCCACATTCAAGGACAATTTGTAGTCTAAAGCCTTTTTATTAGAACTAAATAAAAAAGTCAATCAGATTTGTACTGGACATGTAACAACAGTTTACATCAGGAAGTGAGAGGGGAAACTGTCAAGAAAGACACATGAGCAGTCTGGCACTAAACTATTTGCAGTGAGCTTCTTTTGTTAATACTGTGTTCCTGTTTGTAGATGCTTTGGACATTAGACGTCCTCTTCCCAAAAAAATTCACCAAAGTTAAAAGGTATTTGTCATCATTTAATCATACTGAGCTGATAACCAAGGATGTGTGTCTGCGACAGGCACTACGGCCTTGTGCCAGTCAAAAAACTACAGACACACCTTAAAGGACAGCCAGTGAGAGAACAATCCGTGTGTTGCAAGGAAAATGGTGCTAATGTTTTTGTTTGTACAAGGGAATCTCTGTCCTTCGTACTGCTGTGTAAGCCAGAACAGACATCTGAAGATGAAGCATGCCAGTCACCGAAATGTCTCAACTTCAGCCAGTTCTGCTCACAGAGAGAAATTAGCAATAATCTGAACTCAGGTTAAAAAAAAAAAATTATATTGACTAAATGGCACACGACACATTGCCCAAATGGAAAAAAGAAAGCCATCTCCTAATCAGTCAGTTGTGTATGGAAATGTTTGGAGGAACCGGAACAACAACCAGAAACAACAGAAAGCTGCTGTTCTGCTACCAGAGAAGGGGATTAAAAATATATCTATATATACAATTTATATATCTTATATATATATATAATATAATTTATATATTTATTATATAAATTATATATATATATATATTATATATAATAGCATCTTGCTGTGCTGCACTGCTCACAAATCCAAGATCTAGCATTATGTGAATTCAGATTATTAGACCCTTACAATATATCAAATCACAACCGTTCTTGCAAGATTACTGGCTGGATATTGCAATGGACCTTACCAAGCTCCACCCAGAAACGCCCCAACAGTCCCACGTGACTGCATTGCTCACAAACAAAGCCTCGCGGGACTTAGTTTCTATGTCTAAACATGGCATATTTCGTTTTAACTGACTCACCACAGAGTATTTCTGAATCGATTAGTGTTGGATTTCTGCCGGATTTTCAAAAAATATCAGCCACGACAATGGACAGAGGAACCAACAAGTTCATATCTTTTTTGGACGACATCAAGGTGTTTGAGGCACGGGATGCCTCCAACATTGTGCGAGTCACAGCTAAATGCTACCGATTGATGAGGAAAACAGCAGATCCTCACACCCTCAGCATAAATATAGCTGTGGACAAGATCACTGATGCCTATTGTTCTTGTAAGGCTGGGTAAGTCGGACATTCATGGTTTTGAGGGTTGCTTTTGAAATGACTGATTTCTGTTGTTTGCAAATGTTTCAGTGTGCCTAGGCCTGATACTCGGTACTCGGTGCTACATGGCTAACACGATTACAGTTTAGTAAAAAGCCTTTTCAGGTGAAATAAAATCTTTAATGTGTGTCAGATACGGTACACATTGCATATCGATCTGTTCAGCTAACGTAAAGCTGTAACAGACAGGCTTCAGGATGTAGAAGTTGTATCGGTACTGCCATTATGCTGTACTTGGCTAAAAGGTTTTCATAATGGATGTGTTTATTATTGACTTTAATTTTTTTATACACTAAACACAAAGAAAGCAAAGCAATAATACTTACGCCAGCAGACAATCCTTTGTTCTTATTGATCCTATGATGGTTGAGCTGCGGTTGAGCTGCAAATGCGGTCGTGCACAAGCTTTAATCCAAGCAAGGCTTTCCGTTTCAGATTTTGGAAATCTGTGAATTTTAGTTCCACAAACACGACCAGGATACCTGACATCGCCTGTACAGATACCCCACTAACGGAGAACCATCTAAATAAAATCTATGCATCATGTAATATTTGCAACATCAGCTTCTTAAGTAAACGTCCATGTGCAACTTTGCCAGGCGTTAGCACTGGTCAAGGCTTTTTAGACATAAATCAGGACACCATGGTAAGTGTTACATATCCACTGTTGGTGCTGGATGTTTGGCCGATGAGAACTTTTTAGCACTCATAACTCAGTACAAGCCATGATGTCACAATCTCCCAGCAGGTTTCCTTATGAAGTCCACGTGTTACAGTACAAACAGAGATTAGCTACAACACAGAAGAGAGGCAGAGTTGCCACAACAACCGGAAATCGAGCAGCTACACATCAACAGAATGAAACAAGGTCTCGGGACTGCAGCCATCCGGCACCTCAGGCCTGCTGTCAACGGGTCCTTGAAACCTGGAACTCCACATGGGAGGGCGAATCATCAATCAGCACGAAGGCCTAAGGTCTGCGATCCCCTTGGTTTAATCGTGAACATACATTCCTGCGCTCACTCTTTCGGTCAACAGAAATATTTAGATTCACACAGAAACATAAACCTACAAACAAAAAACATCTCATTTTAGTAAGAAGCTCAACTAGGCTGGCAAAAGCTAGACAACAAAGCTCCAAGATCGAATATCCTTAACACAGGGTGGCATGAACTGAAGAAAATTCAGCAACTGGGATGCAAACAACTGTAGTTAATCCAGGATTACTAAAGAATCCTGGATTCTGAAAGTTTACAAAAAATTCCAATTCAAAGTAAAAAAAAATTTTTTTTTCAAAAGATAAAAAAAATGTAAACCTTCCTAGCAAATTCAGGAAGGTTTTAATCATAATCATTATTTAACCCTCTGTAATTTGCTAAAGGTATGTTGCCTTAAAGTACAGTAGATAACTTTTATAAAACATATTCTATTTATATATTTGTTAAAACTGTCACTATGTCATGACAGCATAATATAAGTTAATCTGTGAAAAAATAAATAAATAAATACAGCTCCTCTGTCTTCTTCCTGTTGTTCTGGAGAAAAACAACGCCCAGTCTGAAACAACCAATCAGAGCCAGGAAGAGGTTTTTAGCACTGTCAATCTTGCTCATGTATGCACTGCTCACACCCTTCTACTTGCTCTGCAGCAGTATAGCTCCATCCCCAAATTGGAGCATGTCGTGAATCCTCAAGCTAATTAGCGTAGCCACCAATGATGGCGGATAAACAGATTTCCTGTAACAGCAAATACTTTTTCATCCATTAGCAAACTCGTTTATGTGCTGTGATCATTGTAATTATCTGAACTGAAAACCTCATTCTACATTTACTCTGGTCATCTTTGTGTGATATCAAATTGTGTTTAATTATCTGAAAAATTGTTACAATGACAAAAACGTGGAAAAAAAGCAGAAATCTGAAAATTGCTATTCACGGCACTGTTGGTCTTGTTTTGCTCATCAGATTAGTCAAGTGGAACACGTCCAAATATGGCACGGTGATAGCAGGACACCAATCTGTCTGACCATTGCATGTTTTGGCTCTTTACAGCTCCTCTAATTAAAAACATATGGACTGAGTGCTCCCTGTTCTAATTTTCAACCACAGATGAAACTAAATGACAAAATTCCTCACATTCCACAAGCCTGCACTCGTGTATTAAAACAAGCCCCGCTTTCAAACACTACCCCCATGATAACTATAAAGAACCCCCATAAGAGAGGATAATGGAATCCAGACCTGAAAAAGAAGCATGCTAATTTGCACATCCGCTAGCAAGAAACAAAGGGGGATGAAGTGCAAAAAAATAATCCTGTTTATTTATTCCTCTTATGGGCAGAAGATACAGAAACAACAAGAATGAAACTTGTTAAAAGCAATGACAGATGTTTAAAAGGGGGGGAAAAACCCAGTTTGATAGGATATAGAAGGGCTTGGTACAGTTAAGCAGTGCAAATTAGAAAAGAAAACCATATAAATGTTCCCTAAATATCACATAAAATGTTTTAAAAACCTGATTCTTGTTTGAGAGTCTTAGGATTTAAATGAAGACATCTTCAACAGGTGCTTTCGATTGCGCTTCTTATTTTCTGACTTGGACAAAGTTGAAGAATAGAACTCTACTTACACAACAAGTCAACACACACATATTTGACTCGGGCTGAATAAAACTAATAATTTATTTCTGAATTGCGTGATGTGGCATATTTTCAAGCGCAAGTGAAAAACCCACAGAGGAAAACTTCTTCATCTTTCTTGATTATAGCAGTAAAAGAAAAAAAAAAATCAGTTTATCTTCCTGATTTATCTAACAGCTGTTGTGGTTGATTAAATCAGCCAACATGGTCTCTTCACCATATATGGACAGGCCCCCAGTGGACTCTGCCAGTTTACGTAATACGGACGTCAGCCCCTAACCTGATTTTGGCCCGGTTATGCACACAGGTGGACTATGCTGGAACAAATTGACAGATATTGCCTCTCCACATTTTTTAGATCCCAGATTATTAAGATTGATTGAACATAGAGAGAAAATCCATCAAAAAAAGGAATCTGTGTAAATTTATTTCTGGTACTGATTTAGCAACTTGTTCTGGTTCTGAAAAAAAAAAAAAAGTGGGTCGACATGAACGCAAGAAAAACTGAAGTGGATCAAATTAATTCTTCAATTTAGTATTAAGAGCAATTGTAAGCATCGGATTCGATGTGGGGGAACCCATTTGGACTCGCTTGTAGTCCAAATGGAAAACCAAACTGATTGTCCACTAAATGATATGCAAAGGATGAAACGGAACATAGTTTGCATGGCAAAATGGTACTGGAGATTAACTAAGTGATGACATCATAAATCAGGAAGCTTCAAGGCTTTGAATTACAACTGCAGGTCAAATATGTAAAAACCAGGACAGAACCGTGAGGGCGTGCCCCGGTCAAATGCATGAGGAAAACCAAAACACATCAGGATGAGTCTATTCAGATGTCATTCTGGAACAATTATCAAGATCTAGATATTGTTGCACAGAAAACCCACTGGAACAATAAAAAGGTCAGAGTGACTGGTTGAACAAATGATGCAAAGCCTTGGAAAGTGCTTCTTTCAGCATCCCGAATGTCATATTCCACTTCTAAAATTACTATGACTGAAATGCTTCCTGCCATGAACTTTGGGATAATTTGCATTACCACAAACACCATCATGTTCTGGTTGTACTGTACCTTATGGAGAGATGTGACTAAAGTAACAGAAGTCAGTGGACTTCCCCTTTGTATCAATTTGGCCTAAACAAACAGGAAGAAACTGCTCCACTGTAACCTGAGTGTTTCTCACCAAAAAGCCTGAAACTACAAAACACAATGAATAAAGGCAATAACTCTATGATGCATCAATCCTATTTAAATGCTTGAAATGGAGAAGAAAAATCTGAATTACACACATAACCAATTTACTAGTTTTCTTAAGGGGCCACTGACAATACATTATCACCAAAGGGGGTCGACGACCCTTCTAGTCCACACATGCACAGATACACATTGAAAGGAAAAAAAATTTAACGCATTCACTGAAAATTTATTATTTTGTAGATGAGCCTTTCTTGGAGATGACAACTTCAAGATACTTCCTGTATGGAGAACCTAGCAGCCTGCATTGGCCATGAGTTATTCTGGCCTGTTCTTTCATATCAACCCTTTTCAAAGTGCAAGGTATTTTCAGCCCCTTCTTTCTAAATTTGATCTATGGATTTAGGTGATTGGCTGAACCAATTTAGCCGCTTCTCTCTCCCTTTTTTTCTGTCACCGTTTGAATCCTGTGTCTGAAACCCAGTAGGGAGTTGCTGGTCATGGTTAGGATATGGTGTCATGGTTTCCTTTCCACTTTCAGATTATGCCCCCAAACAGTTTTCACTGAAACCTTTCTTGGTAACCAATGCCACAAGTGTTTTGCACAATAATGTTACGAAGGTTTTGAGAATGCTAATTGGCTTTGCCAATTATGAGATGTTTCTTATGCAACACCTTGGTAATGAGACGCCATTTTACAAGCCCAGCCCTGGTTCTAGAGGCACACTATCCAGTAAGTTTTAGGTGTTTCTTTGCTTCAATATACATTTTAAATTGATGGCTTTTGATGAAGTGCAATGATCCGAATCAGGCCTGTTAAAAGAAAGGACACATGCAGTGTGCCTTGAGGAACAGAGTTGGGAAACACTGACAATGGACAGAACCTGCTGATATTAATTTGCACTAAGTGGCAGGATTGTGTTCTAATTCCTGAAAGATTTCAGCTGGTGTCATAATTTTCCATGACTTTTTGTCTCCCTTACTTCACATGTTCAGTACTTTTCCCTCTCCCATTTTATTTTACTACACATAACTTCGTTTATGTTCACAAAATAAAGAGAACTTGCAATAATGTTGGGGAATGTTGCAATAATGATAGGACTTGCAATACATAGACAATTTATTTTTAATCTCAATGTTTTTGTAATTTGAGTTTATAGTAGACATATATCCCAGATAATGGGGTAGTCTATCCAGTGAAGTTTTTTTTTTTGTTTCTCAACAACAAAATTTTATTGAAGCACTTGTTTCTAGATAGTCTCCCGCAGTTAAATTGTTTAACTGCTAAACTGCTGATCTTTATTGTGTCACAATAAATATCAGAAGCATGGAGAGCCTGTATGGAGGGTACTTTAATCATCAGCTAGTCAAAACTAGGTGCCCTCTGTAGTTCTTTGTAATATATGCGTACTGCATGCAGCGATGCCAGAATTACAATAATTTTGTAGCATATTTTGCAACCCTAAATTATGGTCTGATTTATTTGTATGTATGGTTTGTTATTGACATCTTGGAAGAATTTCATGCTTCATGCAACAGACAAATATGTTTACAAAGAAACACTGATTTACTTGACACTGTGCATATATTACACACCTAAATTGAAATAACTTTTCAGTGGATATTCTAATTCATTATAATGTACCTGGGAATCAAGGTAAAAATCAAAAGAGTGCCACTTGAATGTAATTTGCAGAACTCCTTGCAGATGCTGAACAAAGAGACAGTACGGTAATCTGAAATTCACATGCATCCAAATCTGCCATTTCAAATGTCTACAAATTTCAAATCTGCCCATATCAATCACTGAACCCAACAACAGCTATTTATACAATACATGCACATGGGAAAAGAGAAAATATGACATTTGCAGGGTAAGAAAAAGTGTTTAGTCTTGAATTTCCCCTCCAAGTCATGATGTTGTTTACTATATTTTTAAATAAATGGATGGTCACTGCAATCTATGTCTAACCACATTGGAAAACTGAGAAAAGTGGCTTATAATGTATTGGGGCTACAAGCTGAAATAAGTCTGTAAATTGTCAAAAAGCTAAAAATGTGAATTTTCCTCAAGAGGATTGCACAATTTATTTTTTTCCAAGAGGTTAAACCTCAACTAATAAGCACTGAGAAAGCCCCACTTTCATTATGTTTACGTTATTACCGATAAAAGCAAGACAAACTACACAAATTTATTTAAATATATAATAATTCACACAGCCAACAATAACACATGGCAGCACTTCATGATCCAATGTCGGAACAATAAAGTCTCCAGCTGTTAGAAGAGCTAACAGTACCCCAGCAATGTTTACTTTAAGAGACCGTTTAACCGAGTTTGAAACTTTGTTATTTAATGTGATTTTTGGCCCCTTCAGCACAATAACATAGCTTTAAGACATAGTGATTAAAATGATATCAGACGATGGTGCTTTGCATATTTTCTCAAATCCAAAAGTATTAGCTTATCTCAATGTCGAAAAAAATATTTCTTGAAGCAATCGGCATGCATGCAATAAATATCCAATTATTTCATCAGGTCTATGAGATGCAGATAAACTGAGCAGGCAGCAGAACTAAACAGACTATTTATTATGTCAGAATGAAGCCAACAGACAGAGTCATACATGATTTAAGCTAATACAAAAGATACGGGTCATAAAACTACGGACCCCAACCCGGGGCAGATCAACGGGAGCTTGTACTGCAAACAAATCTGCAGAGCCAGACATCATAACAAGCCACAAAAGCAATAATATAATTATGATGTGTCCATAGCATTTATTAATTAGACTACATCAAGATCAAACAAGTGAGCAAAAGTGGCAGATAAAAAAAATTAACGATGAACTTTTAGTTTATGTAAAAATTTATTTTTATGCAAAAGCACTTCCCATGTGGGTGTGCCAAGTTAGCCAGCTAGAAAAAAACACACACTGACTCTCTGAGAAGTTTGAACAGACGGTCAATTCATTCCCAACAGCTCTGAAGGGCGAGACCTTCCATGAACTCTCTGTTGGTACGACTATTACAATAATGCCCTGACAGACAGCCCTGATATGCAAACAAGCTGGGAAGCAACAGCAAATCCGACACTTTCAAATCGACATCTTAACATGCACGCATCCCATTCCACACAGATGGGGGTTTTTTTTGTTTGTTTTTGTTTTTTGTTCATTTGAAATTTGAACTTCTTAATATTTTTGCAAAATTCTGCTGCATTACATGAGTAAATCCCAAAGTTGAGACCACAAGATCCGGACAATGAAGTTCCACAAAGCTGAGACCGTCCACAGCATCTGCAAAGTGCATTTAATGAGCAGTTTGAATCAATAAAACAGTGCTGATTTCCTCCAAATAAACTGTTAGAAAATAAACTGGTCTGACTTTTTTTACTAGGAAAATTGCAATTTTCAGAAAACAGTTTGCCAGACTATATAAAAAGTTATGCCAGTACAGAAAAACAGCTCCCCGTTGCAAAAGGGAAAAATGCAGAGTACAGTGTGGGTTCTGAAGAGTTTTCCAACATTTCTTGTGGAAACTATTCCAAGTGGGAAGGACACTGCGGCGATTTCACAGTGAACCCACCTCACTGATCACATTCCTCTTTTTTATGATCAACAAAGCATTTTGTTTCACATATTATTCATTCATTCATTCATTTCTGGGCCACAGAAATATTTCTGGAGATGTACACTGTGGATGTATGTGCACTGCAAAGAGACAAGGAGGAGAACAATATAAATATTGAAATGGGTCTGGATATACTTTTTCTATTACAGCCACGCTTGTTTATAGACTTTTTCACCGTCTCTTCTGGGTGCCTTTATTTTTACTCCCACAACATCTTGTGACAGGTGGCGAGAATCTTCATCACCACAAAAGGTGTGAACCGTATCCTCTGACTGTGAACAGATTGCAATCTTAAGCCTTATTCACAGCGATCCAAATGTGAGAACTGGGTCAGGCCAGTGGAGCAGAAGTCAGGATGGAACGGCAGGCTCAGTGATGAGCCACGTAGGGACTGCTGCTGCTTTAAGTTAACGAGCAAGTTGGGACAGATGAAAGAGAAGTCTGTTGTCGAGACCAACAACTCTGCACCACTGAAACGAGCGTGGCTTCAATAAGGCATTCATTCGAGAAATTTTTTAACTTATCTGATTTTTTCATAACAGGCAAAGCATCTTTGCAACTTTGAGCCAAAACAGCAACTACTCTGAGAAAATACATAACTGCAAACAGACATATCCAGTAAAGAGCCAGGGAATGCTATTACTCTTCAGGAGGAGATTCAGATCCCTTATCAACTACGATCTGTGATGACAGATCTTCACTAAGTCGATCTTTAGTGCGGAAAAGAGGAAAAACAACATCGTTGTCTCTTCCTTAAAATGTCTAAATTTTAATCTAGTTAGATTTTTCTGGTAATACAGGGAACAATCTTTGTCTTGAGCACATGCTTTTCTAAGTGGATGCTGGGATGCACGCAGCCAATGAGAGGTGCTGTTTACCTAGTGTGTGCAGCGTAGCGAGGTGACAGCGCATTCAACGAGGCCAGAGCAGACATGAAGCCGAACAGGTGCCACTGTAAGAAGCTAGGCAAATTAATCCAATGTCTTTGCTTTCTGCAGACAACATTTTGGCAATAAATAGCAAAGCTTTAAGCTGTTTAAGAAACAGGCAATTTACTAAATGAGCAGCCCTAACTTGAGAACTGTGTCAAAAGAAAATAAAAAAAAGTTTTAATCCATTTACCTATGAATGATTTAATGTGAGCAAAGCTGCTTCCCGTCTTTCGATGAAAGGAATGTGAGGCTGGACTTGAGAAATAACATGTAAGTTTAAGCATGAGGGGCTTCCTGTCCCCCTGCGAAGCCCCAGCGGAGAGAGTAAAACTCTAGTTCTAGAATTGCTTTTTGTTGCAGCAGTGCAACACTGCAGCCAGCACTCTTCACCCAAACAGAAATAAATCAATAATCAAGGGAGGATCCAAAAAGTGTTTAATGGGGTGACCAGATATGGCCCTGGTTGGATTGTTTACCATCATATCAGCAACCACTGTCTTACCCTGAGAACAGCAGTATACAATAAAACATATTTGATGAACTCAGTCTCTCTGGGTAGATGCAAAAGATGCTAAAAATACTGGAATACACAAATTCTCCAAACTGATGTAGAAAATGGTGGAAGAAGCTTACAAATGAAAATAATACATAACTTATTTTTAATTTAAGACTGACAAAATTAGGACTAGCAGTGGGAATGTTACCATCAGCAAATCCAGGGCTAACGTAAAGTAAGCATACCGATATCAATCGTTGCCTACTTATTTCCATTACTTTTAGTTAAACAAAACTATGTTTTATATAGATCAATCAACTTAAGTACATGTGAATTAATTGAAGATATCTATATAACAAAAATCACCTTATTGACGCATATGTACATAGCTTATTCGTTCCCAAAATATCCAGATACCACCATGGAAATAATTTAAATCCTAATTTTTGTGTCTCAAAGAAAAAAATGACAAAATGTATTTTTGTTTCAAGCAAAACATTATTTCCATATATTTTACTGTAATAAGTTTGCCTTATAATAAAATGTTCTACTAAAAAGTCAATTATAAGGCTTTTATTTTAAATTCTCAAAGAATGGAGAATCTTTGGTAAACTAAATTACTTTCTGCTGAAAAATTCATGATGATATAAAACAATGTTGAATGTTTTTGTGATGGTGGGACAAAACTTACAGTAGGTCTCAATGTAATTTAAGTCAAACATTTAAACATTTAATCAATGCTCCTTCTGGTGACATTTGCTGTGTCCCACAAGTATTTTGGATGTTCTGCTAATGTACCTCCATGCGTTCTGTTGTTTCTTAAATTAATATTAAAATCATATTATCCTTTCAAGGCTGCCTGGGGAGAGAAGGGGTCAGCAAAACCTAAAGGGTTCTTTGCCCCCCCTGCGCCCCCCCTTTGTGGCGCCACTGAAAAATGATACAATAAATGACTGAGGACTGCAGCGGATAAAAACAGATCTATAAATAGCAAACATAGCATTATGCTAGAAAACTACAAATGAGTTATCAATAATCATGCCCGAGCTTGACTCACTGAACAAATAGATAAGGCAGGAGCCAGACTTGAACTTATATGGCCAAATCGGAGCTGCGGACGGACAGCTTTCCCGTTAACGGGCGCTGGAACACTGGATCAACAGGGCAGGATGTGACAGATTTTAAACCCATATAAAAAGTTTCACTTGATCCGAGTCAAATATCACATCCTTCGCTAATGAACAACCACCTCCTCCACTGATTTAACACAATGTGTGAACCCACGCCCCTCCGTGTGGTTTCTGACATCTGGCCTGCTAATGGGAGAAAAAGAAAGTGTTTCCCTATCTCGCCTTAGCCTTAGCCGTGTGGCTAACGCTATGTAGCATCAACATCATCATACACACAGACACACGGCCTGCATCAGCGCAGCTCCGCTCAGTCCGCGACCGCAAACAACTTACCGGCTTTCTCCTGGTCGTATCCGACGACAGTGAAATAGTCAGCCAACCTAGCCATTTCTGCTGCTTTTCCAGAGAAATACCAACACAATTCAGCATTTTTCCTCCTTCCAAAGAACAGCCATGTTTGACAGAAGGAGTGTCACTGCGCTTGCGTGCGGGAGTGGAGATACATCCATGGGCGTGGGCCCTTTCAATTTACAAACACATCACTGTATCCAATACTGACAGTTTTTATTTATTTATTTTTTTCCCAAATAATAATAGTAATAAAATATCCTTTAGGAAACGACAGGATTAACGTCCAGTACAACCAAATGTGCAGCAGCCACACGGGAATTGTTATTCTAATCTTAGTGAGCAGTGGGATTTCATTTCCTGCCTGAAACAATCTCGAATTTGCTGGCGGCTTTGAGGGCTTTTCAAGAGCTAGTGGAAGAACCAGCTCCAAGATACCGTATTTTAATAGGAAGAGGGGAAACTCAGGAATTAAGTTCTGCATAAATAGCCTATTACAAATCCAATTTTGACATAAATAAATATTAAAATAAGACTGTAATGTAAACAATATAAATAAGTTATCTAACCTTTACAGCATATTGTCCTTTGCTTATTGCCTCAAATATTAATTATTTAACACAATTTAAAAAACTGTACACAACAGACTTTTGTTCATGTCTACAGAAAGCAGAAAATGGTCAAATCATAGACAAGTGCACTGTTATATTTATAAAATTGGGGGGAAAAAAAATCAGATTCATCTACCACAACCTGTTATGGTTTGCTATAAATGAAACCTACAAGAAACTGTACAAATAAAAACTAAGATTCTTCAAATTTCAATGGACCATCAACATGATTAATACTGCCACAATAATATGGCAAACCAATAAATGGGTTTTTTGCTTAAAGAGTGCAGAAGAATTGGCAACAACTAAAGGATAACAGTTTTTCCACAATGTTTAACATTGTGATATTTATCCATCTTAAGTTCTTTTGTTGGCAGAACATGACTGTCACCAAGACATTGTTGATTAATGTGTTTTTGATTACATTCTCAGATGACTATTTTTTTTTCTTTGGACAGTTCAAATATGTACATTTAATTTGTAAATCTGACAAAGAAAAAGGCGAGCAGAAGGATGGAAGATTTCTTGTAAATGCAAATATTATTTTTCATAATATATAGCCTTTTCCTTCTTTATCCACACCAGGAAAATACTTCAATCAAATGTCACATCTTTCCAAACTATGTAGGAACCCAGAGTGCAATTCCAAACCTTACTTAAACAAAGCAAATCAGTCTGTACAGAAGTAATCTCAGGCATGAGTTTTTACTAAGTCAATATTGCATGATGTTTTTAGCCATTTCCTTAAGCGTATTTGATTTGTAGGTATGACCAATAAAAAAAACAAACCTGAAAGGTATCTTTCAGCGTCTCTAATTTTATTAAAATCATTTTAAAAATATTGCTAACAGTAATCAATCCACATTAGCTATATTATGAAGCAACATGTTCAAAAGTCACTGTTCTCCAACAAAACTTTTTTTCTGAACCAAATCATTTCAACTTATTGCAAGTTCTACAAAACTAACGATTCCTTTTTGGAACACTCATGAAGGAGGGTAAACTCTAGAGTTAGAACAAAATATTGGAGAAGAATGAAAACAGGACAACCTGTCACAGGGTATAGCACGTGGGGATTACTTCATGTGTGTGAGACAAATAGACAAACCAGCAACAATAGCAGGAACCCAGCAAGCGATTTCCCTCACTCGCCGTCTGTGTTTTCAATGGCTTTCTAAATTTTCTAAATTCCTGCACATTACTTTGTTAGCTAGTAAGGCAAAAATAAAGGCTGTAAAGAATTTGAATCCACAAGAAAAGACAACTGGGTTTATCTTGGAAAATTAGATGACAAGTTTACAACAGTCATGAATCAGCCTCTTGATGTTTCTTGATGTAAACTAAAAGGTGGTACAAAACCTATCAAACTCAAACTTCATCTTCACAAAGGAAGGGGAAAGATTGCTATATAAGGAGCCAAAAGGCAAAAGAAGAATTTTGTTATAACGATTGCACCATCTCTAGTCGTAAACTCTGTTGAGGGGATTACTGATCCGCTGGAACCAGTTAGCATTACAAAGTGCTTACAAAACATTTTCTTTTTTGACAACACATGTGTTTGCCATTTATGTATTTTTCTGGAGTTTAAAAATATGACACCACCAGCGGAATGGGGTCGCATGAGAATATAAATAAACTCATAAGGATTTCATTATCATACTAGGAAGTGAATAAGGGGTCTTGATATGCAACAGAGGAATGTCAACTGTGGAGCAAACCTCGTTTCATGTACATTTGTTCACAGTTAAAGAAAGTGAAAGCAAAATCAAAAGTGAAAGATTTTTCTGCCTCCATGCCTTGAGGATATTTCTACACTGGAATTTCTGTACTGTTCAAACCAAACGTTTTTTCTTCTGGTTTTTACAGCATTTCCTAAACTATGTGTGAGATTACACATGTGTTGGCACATGTTCTTTCTGGGTTTTAGAGTTTTCTTCATAGCAAAAATCACTGTAAGTTCAAATATTTGGGGCTCCAATTTGTAATTTCCTACATTCTGGATCACTTTCAAATATGTATCTTTAGTATAAAACACATGTTTTAAGTTTGGTCATGTAATGGAGTAAAAAAAAAATTAAAAAAAATAAAAAAAGTCATAAAAACTGACCGGATTTCTTTTCAGTCATCACCATCTAGATTTTATTTCTCCCTTTATGTAAAAGTGTATTCTAACTGTATTCTAATTGTTTAACATCATAATACGTATACATATATATATATATATATATATATATATATATATATATATATATATATATATATATATATAGAGAGAGAGAGAGAGAGAGAGAGAGAGAGAGAGAAATATAGAAATATATAGTATATATACACCTCACAGGCTCTTATTCAAACTCAGATTTATAATTGTAAAATTCCATTTAATTTTTTTAAACCTTCCAAATGGGTCCAAAGTCAATATTTGCCTTGTCCAAGCAAATATAGAGTTTATTGTATTTACAGCTGGACATGCTTATTATATTTAATCAGAAACTCTATGCTCGTCTCGAATTCATTGTCGTCTGGGTTTCCAGGCTCACATGGAACTTCACAGTGTTGGGGAGTGCCTTGGAAAGCCGAGGATGGGAACATTCCTTAAAGATATTTTCTTTGTTGCCGGAGAGACTGAGAAGAGCATAAACAAAAAGAATTGGCATATCTGACCTTAGAGTTTAAATATAACAATATAAAAGTTTGGCAATTATTAGTTGTAATGCATAGAAAAGAAACTGGGACAAACATCTTGCATTCCTATCTGAGTGTTGTGTTTGACTCATGTTTTTTTATTTTCATTATATAAGAGTGGATAGAAAATTAGGTTATGACTAAGTAAAATAACGAAAACAGGATAAAATGACAGCACGAGATTTCTTCATGTCTTTTCTTTAAAGTTTTGTTAAACATATGATTTTAATCGTCATTCCTTACACTTATTCCCCACCCCTTGTTGCTGAACATGAACACAGCAGAGCAGTTAAGTGCTTTGAATGGAGTGGGGGAGTTGCGCGTGTCGATCACCGAGCCCCTCCCACCTGGAGACCGCTATAAATGCTGCCTGTCTGGTGCATAGAGGCTAATAGCAGAGTGACACAGCTGCCTTACAGAAGCAAAAGCAACCTGGAGAATACCTGTGGAGTATTCTTTCACTGCTGACTTTGGAAGAAGAACTTTCTCGCCTATCTGAATTGAACTACAGGTATGTGCACTTTGCTTTAAAAGATCTCATATTGCTGTGGTTTGCCGCACTGCCAGCTGATGGCTTTATCCTTGCTCCTTTTTGAGGTCAAGGCACAAGTGTAGAGACAAGAACAGGTTATCTGCCTGGTTATATAAGCAGTTCAGCTCCTAATGTGTGCGGGTCTGCGTAGGAATTGCCAGCAGGCTGTCAAGCATCCAACAGTATTAGCACATTACTTGTTGTTCTTAAATACTGTAAGTGAAATTGTTATGATTTGCACGTTTTTCTGGACTTCTGCTGAGTCTATTTTAGACCATGTCCTTCAAATTACTGGCCAGAGGCCCAAAGCATGGTCACAGAATTGCTTAACCGAGCAAATTCTGACCTTAGCTTAACTTTCTAAATAAATGAATGATATATGCAAATAACTTGGCTTTTGGACTCTTGTGTAAGAAAACAAAATAGTGGTTCTTGGTGGAATTCTTAATGTGGTAGTTATTCATGCAGAAAGGGACAGAACGGAAATTTGTGCAGCTAAATATTATATTCCACCATAACTGTTTAACTTACCAAACTTTTTTTCTCTCTCTCCCTCTCTTGCCACAGGAGCCAAAATGAAAACGATCTTCCACTCCTTCCTCTATTGCTGCCTGCTGGCTTCAGTAGCACACTGTGTGGAACTTGAGGTGAATCCCGAGTTGAAAAAAAGGTGAGTTAACATTAAATCAGTTCATGCAGTAATAATAATAATGTTTCAACTCTGTTAAGTCTTCGGCAGACGTTAGCTGCCAAGAATAAGTCATTCCAAGACTAATGGAGTTTTTCCCCCCTCTTCTCTTGCAGACTAAGCATATGGCTTGGGAGCAGATTGAGACGGGATCTTGAAACTGTCGCAGTACAGAAAACAGCAGAGTCTGAAAACTTTGTCAGACCAGAGGACATCAGGGATATCTTGCTGCCACATTCCAGGTAAGAAATGAATTATCCAATCCTAGAAGTTCAACCACCTAATCTGATCAGGTTCTCCTTAAAAAGTTATAAAGTAACAGCATGGATTAATGTCCTGTCTCCCTTCTGTCTCTAGCACTGACATTAAGATCCGAACCAAGAGGTCCGCAGGTTGTGCCCTGGGTACCTGCTCGGTGCACGTCCTGGCACATCGTGTACAACAGTTCAAAGACAACAAGCTGAAGACCAGCGTCCCTATTAACAAAATGAGCCCTCACGGATACGGCCGGAGGCGCAGATCTGTTCCAGAGAGGCAAATCTCCCTAAGGATGGAGGAGGGCAGGTTGAGACCCGTGTGGAGTCTGAACAACTCGCAAGTTCACAAGCTTGAAGCTCTGCTCAGAAGGACATGAGGAGGACTCTGAAAGAGGACTTGGGAGCAAAATCAAGGGAGCTGGACTCTCCAGCTTGTGTCCCCTTCTGCTTGGCTTTGAAATTCTCCAAATGCCTAAGACTCATGCCAAGTACACTCCAGCGCATTTGTTCCAGACAGGAGGACTGAGTCAGAGTGATTCTGGATGCAGCCGTGGCTCTGGGATGCCTGAGCCTCGCGGCTCAGTGGACTAGAGTTTGCAAACAGCTGGCTTAAAGAAACTGGATGGCACAGTATGGAGCAAACTACAGGTGCTGTTCTCTGCCTGGCAGAGGAAAAGGATGAGTGCAAATACATGTGGGCACATCCTGAAAGAGGAAACCCTCTATTAGCGTTTTAGAACTTTACACATTTATTCCTCATGGCCTAGACTTTAAAAAGTGCTATTCCCGAAGGACTACATCATGTTCTATAAGACTGCTAATAATGGCTTGCACTTTTCCTTTTGAACTTAAGCAGAATGAATCATAAAAGAAAATATATCATTATCAATATGCCTAAAGAGCTTTAATGCTCTCCGTTTATATCAAGTTTTGGACACTGTACAAGGGGAAATGCCTTAGATTCTTTGAGCTATGTGCCAATCCATACTGGATTTAACTATACTTGAAAATGTTTTTGTCTGTAAAAAAAACAAAACAAAACAAAAAAACATGTGCAATCTTATTTTTTTAGTGCAGATATTTGTGTATATATGAATTTCTTTATTTAATTATTATATAAAAGTTACATTAATGTACTTATGCATATAAAGCTATTTTTGTACAGAAAGAGAGAGAAATATACCTATATGGGCATTGTAGCTATTTGTCATTATTCCTTTGCAAACTGTGCTAAATTGATGTGTTTTATATGTATGTTATTTTATATTTGTAAATGTATTTTATTTTATTTGTGTCATTCAATAAAACCTTTGCATACAAAATCTAAAACCTTGTTGTGACATCCCTTATTCTTTAGGGCATTCTATTGTCTTGAGGAAAACACAGAACACCTGGTCTCTCTTAAGGTCTTACAGGTTCTCATTAGCGTGCCCCCACCCCTTAAACTCTTCCTCTCACAACATTCCCCCATTTCTGACCCCCGCAGTCTCCTCATATCGGCACTAAAAGAAGGGCAGACAGGGTGCCGGGCACATTCCGGATGAGTTTCACTCATATTTGTTGGCTCGCCCCACACCACAGAGCAGCCCTAAAGCCATCAAGGGGGAGGTTGAAGATTTAGATCCATCTGCATTCAATGGTACGTGGTTTTGGACACAAGGAGCCTCACATGGGGGGTTCCGGTCTAGCATTCCTGCGAGAGCATCACAGAGACGGTGAAACTCACATTTGCCATAGATCACCTCGCCCTATTGTAGAAGCAAACAAAAGTACAGCCTACATGTGATGGATTAAAGTTTAAATTTACTGACCACTAATTATTGCATGACATAACCTGCAGACTTTGCTGCATGCAGGGTAACAAGAGGCGTCAGGTAGTCTTTGTTCTTAAATTTAAACCTTGATGGCTCTATACAGAAAAGGAACGATGCCAGTATGACTGAATAAGATTATCTCTATAAAACCCGGAGAGCTTAAATATCAGCAGATAGATCATCGGTTAAGAGAAATGTCTCAGTGAGGACACAGTTGCGATCGTAAATCCTGCTCTATGATGTAAATGCGATCTCTGGCGCCCTCTAGAGTTACCAGATCAGAAAGTACCGCCACTAAACTTTTAACCGAGGAAAAGAAAAAGATGAGAATCAATATTTGAGTCTTCTTGCTGATTTGTACGAAGTCTGCAATTCAACATAAACTGAATTATATTTAAATGCATTGCATCATTGACCGTGCAAGTTCATCTTAAACCTAGTTTTCTCATGCTGAAAATTATGATTTTTTTTTTCCGCAAAAGTATGCAAAATCGGGATCACTGCATGCATCTTCGTTCCATATAGGGATAAATTTGTCCCATACACTAAAAACTTCAAATTGAAATTCATCCCTACTATCAATCCCTGAAAACGTTACAAAATTAAGTCATACAGCAAAGGCAGTATAAAAACTTCAA
Organism: Poecilia reticulata; assembly: GCF_904066995.2. Classification (NCBI taxonomy): domain Eukaryota; kingdom Metazoa; phylum Chordata; class Actinopteri; order Cyprinodontiformes; family Poeciliidae; genus Poecilia; species Poecilia reticulata. The sequence continues at coordinate 18,017,189 of NC_088832.1, forward strand.
ATTCTTGATATAGAACAAAAATGCCAGAAGGACTAAAGGTGTGATTATTTTTGTGGAGTTCATCAATATATATAACAAAAAAAATTCAGGCATGTTTAATTTCAGCCCAAAACCTTTAGATTTTTATGCAATTTTTTATGCAAGTTGTAGTCAGGTTGTCAAAATGCTATGATTTTTAGTGACGTTATAGGAAAAATACTCAATACCATTTTGAAGCATTGACTCGTGAAGCACGAGACCAAAGACTGAGCTAAAAATTTAACGTTATTTAAAGGTTTAAAAGGCTCAGTTTTTTGTTGAAATATTTTATGGCAAAATTATTTAATCTGCCACACAAATCAAATGACTGCTCCAAGCAGAACAAAATAAGGTAAAGGAGTAAAACAATTGCGCCATCTAGTGGTCAGATACTCTGTTTGCAATTTATTTATCTCGAATGACAAACACCATAATTAGGAAAAACACAGCAGAAAGTAAATCAATAAAAAAAAAATTACCATCAAAGTTAAATCTCTCTAAGAATAGAATGAATGGATGTACTGTGTGTACTGTCCAGCTATGTGATGGTGTCACTCCTCCAGTAAGCCAATCAGCTTGTGACGCCATTGATGCACTGATGACATCAACAAACTGAGCAGTCTGGGTCAAGAGGCAAAAAATAATACCTGAATTGAAGCTCTTATTACATGCTAAGCTGCTGGTCTTTCATTCTACATTGCAATTGCCTAATTTTTCCTAGCTGGATATTGGCTTATTCATACAATGTAAAAACGTGCCAAAGTAAAAAATAAAAAAATAATACAGAAACAAAAGCTTTAAAATATCTCCTTTGAGTCTGGAATACGTCTCTGCTCTCCCGTGTAGGGTGTTTGTTGAATCCAATGAGAAGAGGAAGAATAAAAAAGGAAAGGAGATTAATTATAAATGTGACCATAATGTTGTCATCAAAAGGATACAGGCTAAGGACTAAGATGCTAACTTACTCTTAAGGTGCGGTGATAACCTCAGATGAGAGGATTAGCCTGATAATCTCAACAACTTCTGAGGCTAAATCGGGGACTGCTGCTTATGGCCTCACTATTATGCGAGTTCACATAATAGTGTGCACTCATGCTGCAGCGCAAGTCTGTCTAATCTTCTCTGCTAAGGCTTACGATGCAGAGCCTTGCAAAAGTATTCACACCCAAAATTCTTCTTAAACATTGGATCTATTACTGTTGGAAAGTTGGATGCGTTTCCTTAGGCTTTTATGTGGAGGAAGAAAAAGAACACAGCACTTGCAGTGTTTTAAAAATGAATGAAAAGAGTATGCAGAATCTCTTCCCAAACAAAATCTGGAGCAATTGCTGTTCTCTAAAAGCCTTAAAGGCTTACTGCGTTAGTAATCATCTTGAAGACCAAGAAGCACGGCAGATGGCTCAGGGATAAAGTTGTGGAGAAGTTGAAACAGGGTTAGGTCACAAAACAATAAATCAAGCTTTGAACATCTCACATAAATGTGCACCAAGAATGCAGAAGGCCTTCGCTGAAGGAGCGCTCAAGTGCAGCAGCTTCATAGGGTAGTAGATGAGGCCTAAAAGTGATATTATTGTCAGATTTCTTCTGTCTCCAACCATCAGCATTGGGCCGAGGAGATATGCAAGGACAGGGTTGTAAATAAGCAGCTACCCTCAACAAACTACACCACAGAAGATGGCTGATGCCACCACAGAGTCAAAATGGGTCTTTGAAAAAAATAGCTTCAAGAAATTAAGAGAAAGCAAAAAGAACTCCAGTCAACAGTTTGAACAAGAAGGGAACAAAGTGGAAGAAGGTTCTCTGGTCAACATTCCTCTGGACTTGCTTTTCAGCAAGAACAAGCTGGATAATGGTAATGGGAAGATGGATGGAGCAACTGACTCCTGGAAGAAAACTTACTGAGGGTGGCACAAGACTTGAGACAAAGCTACAATGGAATAATTTAGACCAAAGTAAGCTCATGTGTTTGAGGGACTCAAACATTCCACTCAAAACAATGGCAAGACTTGAATAATTGTGTACACAATATACTCTTTGTCCAGTCTGATTAAGTGCTCAGTATTTCGCAAAGAATTGTCAAAAAATGATTCTATAAAGTAGAAGGAGGTTCTACAAAGTATTGAGGCATGTGAAATGAGTGCAAATGAATATGATGTCCATATTTTTATTGATCAAAGAGTGAAGGCATTGTGACACTTTCCCTTTCTTTCCAATTACACACAACTTTTGTTTGGGCTATAAAAATGACTTTGAAGTGTGAGCCTACAATATTTTCAAGCTACTGTACTTCACTTTAATCTGCCAGGATTTGTAAAGAAATATTTTCCGACGTCGCTTCTCCTTTTGCACATAACCAGAACATGATAATTACACATAATCTTAAAATAATAATAACACACAGGCACTGAAAGTGGCTGCAACTCTTGTGAATATGCCTGAGTTAACTAATTCAGTTCTTGAGTCAAAATAGTCACAGAGAAACAGGCTAAGTCTTGCAGGAAATTATGTCAAAATGATTATTTACATGCTGAGAATCATTACATTTAGTTAACACTTCCTCCATTGAGATTAAGTCAATATAAAATGTTGAATCCTCATGAAGGCACATTTTAGCGTTTTGATCTTATCTGTTCTACTGCGCGGTCATCATGACACAGTTAAGGATGGAGTCAACCATGTTGCAGAGTGGAGGATAAGATATTACACATGTTTTCCCAATTGGAGCACAGCATAACTTGAATGTTTTTGTGAGAGAACTTGTGCACAATGTTTACCCACTTCAGAGACTGTTGAGAAGATAAGTGGAGGAGTCTTTGGTACTGGTGGGTACTGGTTTACAGACATTACCAACCATTGGCTGGTGTATTTGTACATCCTAACATCTTAATCTGCTATTAAATAAATTATACATTTTGTTGCTGGGTTGGATAATGTAATTTGAATCTTATTTATGCCAATCAACATAGAAGGGTATGTTTTGGGTGACTTAATAGAAACTATAAATTATTTTTTACAGTGTCTTTCAGAAATGTTGTCTTAGGTGAAAGCATTTCCCAGCACTTTGTGTCTTTCTTCTTCCTTAGGGCCTGGCTACTGAGGAAAATATGAGACAAGGAGACGCACCTCTTACAAAGGAGTCAAGTGTTTTCTGGGATAGAGTGAGCTTCTTCCATTCTCTTCTCACTCCTCACTCTCTCTGTACTGTAATGTGGTAAAAAGCTTTTTCTCCAGTAGCGTTGATCTCTTTATCAGATATGACTTTGACAATAAGCGCTGTAAGACAAGATAAAGATATCAGGATAAAAGCGATATATATCAGAGATCTGACTGAGTTGGCCAGTAATGGCCTCCTCTAGCCTCTAACAGGATTTACATTAGAAGCAGAAAATAACAACTTTATTTTCCAAAGGAAACATGGATATGATGTATGATCAGCTCCATATTTCCACATTAAAAAAACTTTCAGCAAGACTCATAGCCCAAAGGTCCAAGCAGTGGCACAACTACACATTATTCAGGTGGATGCGAAAACATAGATCAACCCCGAGGGAAGGAGAGACGCTCACTCGCCTCCCCCCCTCCCCCCTCAACTGGGTCCAAGTTAGAATAACTTAGTCACACTAGCCAAATTAAGAAATTCTGTACATTAAAGCTAAATAATAATATACTTAATCTATGTATCTAAGGATAAAAAATTTAAGTGATGCAAAATAATAAGAATTGAAGATGTGAATCTCAAAATAAACTAAAATCTGAAAATACCTAAAGCTCAGCTGATGGTGTCATGACTCTGTAAGGCTCCAACTGGTTAATTCACAACATTAGAGGCTTACTACTTCCTTGTGTGACATCATGGAAAAATAAATAATAACAATCAACCAATATGTCAGGAAGGGATTTGTGGACCTCTGAAAGTCCAATTCATCCCTGGGTACAATTCCCAGGTACCTGAAGGTGTTATATTAATCATTTTAAACAAGTATACTCTTGTTTAAACAGCTAGGTAATTTTCATCCACAATAGTTTTCACAAAGCACTTAGGCCTTGTATCCAAGAGATTAAAGTGTTGTGTTGCAAAATATACAAATGCACCCCCAGAACAAAAGACCTTAGGATGATTATGCTTGAAGGTAGTAAGAGGAGTCATTATCCACAGTGTAAGAAATTCTTTGTCAACATAGTATGAAGGGCCACTCAGAGAGGAAGAAGCCATTACTTCAAAGGCAACATAGAAAGTAGAAATACACCCATGGACAAAGATCTTTTTGGCCACATTGAAACCATCATTGTGTCTTTGAGGAAAGAACACCATCCCAATTTTACAAAAAAGATGGCATCATAAGGAAAAAACATGATCTGGAAGTAACTTAAGAAGCACCTCAATACATCAAGAAGTTAAAGTTTAGCCACAAAAGGGTCTTCCAAATGGACAATGACTAGAAGAATGTTGCCAAATTATGGACAGTGTCTTACACACACCAAAGTCAATGTTTTGGGAAACAATGCATTTTACAAAATGGTCAAAATCTACAGCAAACTATTTTGAGAAGCCTGTAGAAGGTGTATGTAGGTATTTTTGGTGCAAATTGAAAACGTTTTTGTACAATAATGTAAATAGGTTTCAACTCTTAGTAACTTCACAGTGTTAAAACAGAAACTGCAGTTGCTAGGAGTATCTTTAGCTACGTTTACAGATCCAAGAACCAAGGTTAATTATCTTTGTCCAAACCAACCAAGATAGATTTGTAACAGAAATACTTTTTTCTTCACACATAGCGCTGACTGCCTGTAGTTGAGAGCTGTCCAACTGAGAGAAATTGATATTCCTATATGTATATGTCAGGGTTATGATTTTAGCTTAATGAAGTAGATTTGAAGTAAGAAAACAAAGCTCATTTAGAAACTCCTCTCAGATGAGTCATAATCTCCAAAAGTGTTGCTAACGGGCAACTTCTAGTCCAACTTCAAATGGCAATGAGATGTAATATCCATCCATCCATCCATCCATCCATCCATCCATCCATCCATCCATCCATCCATCCATCCATCCATCCATCCATCCATCCATCCATCCATCCCCATCCCCATCCCCATCCCCAATCCGCCTGTTGATCTCCCGCTCCCTTTTTCCCTCATTCGTGAACAAGATCCCCAGATACTTAAACTCCTCCACTTGAGGCAAGACGACCACCCTGACCCGGAGAAGGCACTTTACCCTTTTCCGGCTCAAGACCATGGCCTCGGATTTGGAGGCACTGAGCCTCATCCCAGCCGCTTCACACTCGGCCGCGAACCGCTCCAGTAAGAGCTGCAGATCACGGTCTGATGAAGCCAATAGGACCACATCATCGACAAAAAGCATAGATGTGATCCTAAGGCCACCAAAATGGATGCCCTCAACACCTCGGCTGCGCCTAGAAATTCTGTCCATGAAAATAATGAACAGAATTGGCGACAAAGGGCAGCCTTGGTGGAGTCCAACTCTCACCGGAAACGAGCCCGACTTACTGCCGGCAATGCGGACCAGACTCTGACACTGGTCATACAGGGACCTGACAGCCCGTATCAAAAGGCCCGGTACCCCATACTCCCGGAGAACCCCCCACAATGCCCCCCTGGGGACGCGGTTGAACGCCTTCTCCAAGTCCACAAAACACATGTAGACTGGTTGGGCGAACTCCCATGCACCCTCCAGGACCCTGCTGAGGGTGTAGAGCTGGTCCAGTGTTCCACGACCAGGACGAAAACCACACTGCTCTTCCTGAATCCGAGGTTTGACTATTCGACGGATCCTCCTCTCCAGGACCCCTGAATAGACCTTACCAGGGAGGCTCAAGAGTGTGACCCCTTTGTAATTGGAGCACACCCTCCGGTCCCCCTTTTAGAACAGGGGGACCACCACCCCAGTCTGCCAATTCAGGGGAACTGCCCCCGATGTCCATGCAATATTGCAGAGTCGCGTGAGCCAACACAACCCTACAACATCCAGAGCCTTAAGGAACTCCGGGTGGATCTCATCCACCCCCGGGGCCCTGCCACCGAGGAGCTTTTTGACCACCTCGGAGACCTCGTCCCCAGTGATTGGAGAGCCCAACCCAGAGTCTCCAGGCTCAGCTTCCTCAACAGAAGGCATGTTGGTGGGATTGAGGAGGTCTTCGAAGTATTCTGCCCACCGGCCCACAACGTCCCGAGTTGAGGTCAGAAGCACACCATCCCCACTATAAACAGTGTTGGTACTGCACTGCTTCCCCCTCCTGAGACGCCGGATGGTGGACCAGAATCGCCTCGAAGTCTATGGAAGTCTTTCTCCATGGCCTCTCCAAACTCCTCCCACGCCCGAGTTTTTGCCTCAGCAACCACCCGAGCCGCATGCCGCTTCGCCCGCCGGTACCCATCAGCTGCGTCTGGAGTCCCACAGGCCAAAAAGGCCCGATAGGACTCCTTCTTCAGCTTGATAGCATCCCTCACCGAAGGTGTCCACCAACGGGTTCGAGGGTTGCCGCCGCGACAGGCACCAACAACCTTGCGGCCACAGCTCCGATAAGCCACTCAGACTCCTCGTGGGGGACATATTACATGAGATGTAATAAGGGTAAGTAAAAAAAAAATCATTATGAATTTTAAGAAAATGTCTAAGACTAGCACTCTAGCTACTAAAGGCTCATAAAGAGTACCGTTTTAAATAAACTTGTGATGAATGTCTCTTAAATATATACCATTGCTGAGGAGGTTGAAAACTTTCAAACGTTCACGTGTCGGCCGTTTGCTGTTGGTAACCATGGCCGAAAACCGGACGTTGTTAAGCTAAACGTTTGCAATCAGAACTACTAGTTTATTTTGACGAAGAAGAAGAAGCAGAAGAAAACGACGTAGTAGAAGAAGAAGAAGAAGACCTGCAGGAGAAAAGGTAAAAATATAATAACTATGATAGCAACAAAAAAAATATATCGGCCACTACCATTCTTTTTTACATAAGCGTATATGCTAAAGTTTACAGCTCGTAAGATAAGTCTTGGTTTAAAGCTTATCCAAACTTCATTCACTTACGCACTTTCTCGACGTGAACTCAGTCTGCTGTGTCTGATATTCTGGGTCATTTCTTGAGTGTAATTATTTCGCGCAGTTGGTCGGTCACATTAAACACAGTTTGTCTCCTTGAATCTAGTAGAACCTCCCGAACACGTCCTCTGATTTTAGGAAGTACATTTATAATTGAATTCGCCTGGAAATCTAAGAAGTGCAAATCAGTTAAATATTCTCTCACCTTTGTTGCTAGGAGACACTGAAAATGTTTACGTTTGGGAGAGAATTAAAGACTCCAAATTAGGGGACTGATAGGAAGAATTATTATTTTTTGTGTGTTCAAATATATCTGGGCTCCTTATATTTTTATATATTTTGCATTTACTGTCTGTATGTATGGTATATTTGTAACCCAAAGGTGGGATTTCCCTTTTTCTAATCTTCTAAAACCATGCATTTCAATCCAGGCCCTATAACTTCTAGTTATTAAAAATATTGTGGTTTTTCATGACAGTATGTCTCTGAACCACAATGTTGGGCATATACTTTAAATTGGAGAAATTTTATAAGCATCCCATTACGACTTTTGTCAAAGATTTTTTTTTTTTTAAGTATGTGTACCTATATAGATAATGTAGCAGATATTTGTTCTATTACGTTGTGAGGTAATAGTAAATATTTGGGAATTTTTGTCGTTCTAGTAAAAAATAATCCTCTGTAAATCTACTATATTATATTTGTTAGAATAAAATATTTTTAAATGAGGTCATTGAAACACTATAAGTCCCGCTTCAGGGTGAATCAATAAAAGAAATTGGAAAATAGAAATGACATGGCCTTGGTTAATGTATAAACTCCTGGCAATTTGTTAGGGAAATTAATATAAATTTCTTGTTAGTATGGCCTGCCTGCAAATTATAAAAATTGACAGCAGCGGTGATACAAAAACAATTCAGGAAGAGCTCAGTAGGTGGCGTCACTTGGCAGAGGCTTGTTCTTGATTGCCCTACACTAAAACCGTTATACAGGAACATCTTTTTGTTTACCTTACACAAACTGATCTCAACAAGACCTTCTGTAGTCACTATTACCTGCCGTTTAATGTAGCCTCTGCCCTCTTGTAGACATGCCTCGTCAATTCCCAAAAGTAACCCTTAGTGAGGCAGAGGAAAAGAAGCAGCTACTGGTAGAGAAAGTTTATGCTACAGCGCTAAAAGAAGAAGACGACCGGGATACTTTGTCAATGTTCAGTGTGTCTGAGGACTGTCCATTAGGCCTACAGCAATCCCCAGATCAAGAGCTGCTGAAGGAGCTGGCAGAGCAACAGTCAGAGGAACCTCAGAGGTATGCCCTACCATTTCAATAGATCTGAAAAGCAGAACGATCAAATCATGTTAGAACGTTAGAATTCAGAAGTATGTTACACATTTTTTCAGGAGACAAAGTTTTAGGCTGATCCGTTCCAAGACACTGACCCTCCAGATCCCAGGGGCTTCAGATTACCCAGATTCTATTACACCGTCCGGGTCCACGAGCTCCAGCTTCTCATCTGTAACAGAAAACTGTCCTGATTTCCAGAGAGTCACTATTAGTGGAGATTACTGTGCAGGAGTATGTGTGATAACTTCCAAGAAAGTTTCAGGAACTTTGTATTTTGTACATCTGCATATTTTGTACATTACAAAATATGTAATGTCCTTCTCCCACTCAGATCACATTGGAAGATTACGAGCAGGCAGTCAGAAGTCTGTTTAAAGCTCTGATGCTTAGAGAGAAGTATTCAAAGCTAGCTTATCACAGATTCTGTAGAACTACAAGCCAGTTCCTCCGCAGTGCTGAGAACTTGATATGGAACATAGAAGACGAAGTCCTGCCTGGTATAAAGTGTCTGACATTTTAAACTCAGTTTGTGCTTCTTTATGTGACCTTAACAGAACATTGTTATGCCCTTCAGACATGCTCCCATGTCCCGCAGTAGGTGAGGATCCCTACAGCATGAACAACATCCCTGAGAATCTCAACTATGAACTGAAGATGAGGAATGGGATTGTGTGTGTATATGAGGATGGAGAGGCACTCAAAAATGATCAGCCCACTGATCTTCCTTACCCAGATTTGGAAACCTATGCCATAGATCTCAGTGAGCTACTGACAATGATTGCAGACGGACCTACGTAAGTTGCAAAAGTTAATAGACTTTGGTCATGCTGGTTGAAAAACCAGTTGTTAGCACTTACATGGCATGTAAACAAAGTTCTAATCTAATTTTCAGCAAAACCTACTGTCACAGAAGACTTAACTTCTTAAGTTCAAAGTTCCACCTCCATGAGATACTCAACGAGACAGCTGAGCTTAAGGAGCTGAAAAGCATTCCTCACAGAGACTTTTACAACGTTAGGAAGGTAGCTATTTTATCTAGAAGGTATAAAAAAACATTAGTTAAAGAAAATGATTAAAATAGCACATCCAAAGCGGGTTGTGCTGCTGCTATGTGTTGTTAGTTAGGCTTTTGGGGGTGTGTGAGTTTTCTTTTGGGTGTTTGATTTAGTATGAGCAGAAGATAACATTTACTTGTCTTACTAATATTATTTAGTAATAGATATGATTGCTTTCAGTCAGTGACACCAAAAAACCAACAATGACTATTTGCCAGTGATTAAAATTGGCCATTTTCCCCCTCAATCATACTTGTAATTCTGGAAATTTAGATTTATTTGTTGGGTTTTATTTTCCATATTGCATTTAATGTATGAAACTTGTTTCTAGCAGTAAATGCACAGATAAAACGGCATGTTCTGTAATGCTTTGTTTCAACTTTAGTAAGAATCTAATCCATTCTGGAGTAGTGATGTTGGTGCATAAACTGGGATTATTTTGTAATTACCTCTTTTTCGGTTTGATTAAAAAATACTGCATCTGTCTAAATCACATTTTCTTGTTCTTTTCAATGTTGTTTACGTTTATTTTTCTGTAAAACAAAATGTAAACATTGTAGTCCTTGAAAATAAAACTGGAATGGGCCAAAATCAAAAATAGCCACCTAGAGGCAAGAGAAAACCAAAAATCTTATCTAAATCTAAAGCACGCACAACATAGTCTCTGTTTTTAATTATGTTTTATTAAATAAGTTTGTCACACATACAATTTTACTATGGTTTCAGCATCTTTCTGAAATTGTAGTAATTATGATTTTAATTATTTAAACTGGTTTTGTTTGGTGACATTGATGTTTGTGAAAACAGAATTTAGAACTTAAAAAAAAAAACTTGGAACCCTTGGAATAATTAAGGCTATAAAGTGTTGAAATAGACCTAAATCAGCTTAACTGTATATTTCCTCAGCACACAGAATTGCTTCTTTTTTCCAGGTGGATACACACATTCATGCAGCTGCATGCATGCCTCAGAAACACCTACTCACCTTCATTCAGGAAAGATACAAAACCGACAAAGACCGTGTAGTCTTGGAAAAAGATGGCCAAGAGATGACCCTTCAGCAGGTTTTCCACAGTCTCAGCATGGATGCTTACGACCTCACTGTGGATTCTCTAGACGTACACGCTGTAAGCAAATGAACAAACATTTTCAAAGTTGTCTTATTTTTACCTGCCAAACTTAGTAAAAATTACAAAGCTTATTCCCTACAAGCTCCTACTATTTCTGCTTGTAATCCAGGTAATTTCATTTTACTACCAGATCAGTGACAAATGATCATCATGCTAACTTCATAATCTCTCTTTGTGGCGAATGAAATTTCCAGGGCAGGCAAACGTTTCACCGGTTTGACAAGTTCAATTCAAAGTATAACCCCATGGGTGCCAGTGAACTCCGTGAGATCTTCCTCAAAACAGACAACTACCTTAATGGAGAGTACTTTGCTCGGATTATAAAGGTACCTCATCCTGTAGTCATGCATTTTCAATTAGAGCTCGAGTAGAGAGAGTTTCATGCACCTTTTCCTTGCATCCCACAGGAGGTGGCCAGCGATTTGGAAGAGAGTAAATATCAGTACGCCGAGCCGCGCCTGTCCATCTACGGACGCTCTACTGATGAGTGGAACAGTCTAGCAAAGTGGTTCATTCAGCAAAAACTTCACTCGCCAAACATGAGGTGGATGATTCAGGTTCCTAGAATATAGTGAGTATGTCTCGGTTAAAACATGAAAGCCTCTGACTAAGATAATTTCAACAAGTATTGACAGTGTTTTTATATTCTTTTTAAGTGATATTTTCAAGGCAAAGAACCTGGTAACCAATTTTGCCAAGGTTCTGGAGAACATATTTCTTCCTCTTTTCAAGGCAACTGTGAATCCACAAACCCACAAAGAACTCTTCGTTTTCCTCAAATATGTATGTAACTTGTTTATAATTTCAAAATGCATTCTGAAAAGAAGTTTAAGCTTTTTTTTTATTTAGAATGTTTATGCAGAATACAAAAATTTTTTAGATGGTTTTATGAAAACCTCATCTTAGTTACTGTAAATGCTGTCACTTAGACGCAGTAATGCATTTTGGTGTGTAAAGATAGTCACATATGAAGTGAATATAAATATGAGTCAGGTGTTCATTAGGTCCTCACATAGAAGAACAGCATTTTAAAGAGCTTATAAAAATCCCTTGTCATTAATTTACAAGTAGGACTAGAAAGTTAATTGAACATTGATTATTTATCCACTTATCGAAACCAGTTTATTGCAGAAATGTTACGAAAAGGATCATGTAGCATTGACTGGTTTGTGTTTTTGCAGATTTCAGGCTTTGACAGCGTAGATGATGAAACCAAACACAGCAACCACATGTTCTCTTATAGGAGCCCGAAGCCAGAACAGTGGACCACCCGTGACAACCCTCCATACAGCTACTACATCTTCTACATGTATGGCAACATCATGGTGCTCAACAACCTGAGGAAGTAAGACTGAATGATGGTTTCTTCACATACATACAATTACCATTTAAAGGAAGGGCTCACATGGAGGAAAGTGTATTTTCTACCTGATTATAAAGCTTATTAGTGTTTATTCTGCCATCAGTAGATTGTTCATTTTGTATAGAAATAATCATAGGTAAGTGAGAAAAGATGTTTATCTTAGTAATAAATAAGTTTAGTTTGATGGATGTCATATAACCGACTTGTGTCATCCATAGAGAGCGTGGACTGAACACCTTCCAGTTTCGTCCCCATTGTGGAGAAGCAGGATCGATCACTCATCTGGTCTCTGCTTTTCTGACTGCAGACAACATCTCGCATGGGCTCAATCTGAAAAAGGTACCTTAACATTTAGAGAGCCTTAACTCTGAGCTCTCATTTCTATATTAGAGATATTAGAGAAAGAGTAACCAGAGTATAGGGAGGAATTAGCTGACTTAAGTGTGGTCTCCATATGGATGCCAGTGTTTTTCTTTTTTTTTTTGTTAAGGTCTTGAGCAACTGGAAATAAGAGCAGGGTAACTGTAGGGGGAGACAAAGGAAGTTATACAATAAGACATTTATTTAAATCAGTGACATTCCATGAGGCAGCAGGACACTTCTAAAATGTTCTTAAAAACACTTTATATTACTCACACTAAAATTTGACGCTAAAATTGGTTTCTTTAGTGCAGCATTATTTACCATTTCAGATTAAAAATGGGAGCTGAAACATTTCCAGAGTAATATTTATCTTTTTATGCAGAGTCCTGCGCTGCAGTACCTGTACTACCTGGCCCAAATACCTATTGCCATGTCTCCCCTCAGCAACAATAGCCTGTTCCTGGAATACTCCAAAAACCCTCTCAGAGAGTTTCTACACAAAGGTTTGTGTGTGTCACTGTCCACAGATGATCCCATGCAGTTCCACTACACCAAGGTAAAAACATGTCGGAACACAACTTCTGCAATTCTTAAGACTCAAGGATACAGATTTAGACTTATGTAAATAGTTCTTGCTACACAACTTAACCTGTCATAGGAACCTCTAATGGAAGAGTATGCCATAGCAGCTCAGCTGTGGAAGCTCAGCACCTGTGATGTCTGTGAGATTGCCAGGAACAGTGTGCTGCAAAGTGGGCTAAGTCACCAGGTAATTTGAGACACTTTTAAAAAGATTTCTGCCTATAATCAGGCATCACCAAATTTGGTCCAAAGCTAACTAACTATATGCAACAACTTTAAGGAAAAGAAGTACTTCTTAGGAGTGAACTACCTAAAGGACGGACATGAAGGCAATGACATCCGTCGGACAAACGTTGCACAAATCCGCATGGCCTACAGACACGAGACGCTGTGCAACGAGCTCAGCTTCATAGCCGATGCAGTGAAGTCTGAAGCTATGATTTCCCATTAGGGCTGAAAGGAAACTTCAGACAAAAGAACAACTCTCTCTCTTCTCTGTTACCATTGGTTTGCTTTATTTAAAAATAACCCAATGGCTCTGATAGTTAATATAAAGATCACTTCTTCAAGTGAAAAAAAGTAGTTACAGCTTACCAAGACCGGGACAGACTTGTGAAATTGATTTGTATTTGCTATTGTCTTTTACGTAACACCTATATGTATAAAGTATGATACTTTACAACGTATTTTCTGAAAAGTATATGCTATAAAAAATGTAAAACTGTTACTGACAGTATACACTGAATGCCAGAGATGAGACAAAATGGTTTAAAGAAAAATATGGATAGGTGACATTTCCTTTGTCTTCTTTAATGTGTTTTATGAATTGTTTTGTTAGAAAAATCTCATGAAATAAAAATGTGCAAGAGAGCTGCCTTTTTTTGGTTTAATCTACAAAGAGAATCATAACAATAAAATGTTGCCAATCAAAATGTTTGTAAACATGTCCCTCTAGTGGCTAAACTACAGAACTTCACCGACTGACAGATTACACAAAATATTAAATAGGTACATATGCATTCTCCTCCCAAACATAGTTAAAAAGCTTATTCTGCTTATTCTTCGCCATCGTCCACGTCTATCCTCTGATCCTCCTGAACTTCTTTAGTGGTTTCTGCAATGGTCTTCACAGATATCCACTCTTCTGTCTGGGTGTAATCTTGCTGCTGCTGCTGCTGCTTCTCGTCAGAGCGCAAATGACAGTGCCTTCCTCTTTTCACAAAGATTTAAACAGAGAAAATAATTAGATAAAGCCGTTTTTTTTTTTTTCTTCTAATGTATTAAATGTTTTATCATTAGAATCACTCACAGTTTTAAGTATGCAACAAAAGATATTATGGTAAAGAGTAGGCCACAGATGCAGGAGATGAGTACAACTTTTGCTGAAAGAAAGGGAAAAAAAACAACTTATGTTATGAGTTTGTATATAATCCCCCCCCTTCTGCTAGTATAAAATTTCCTTCACTGCTCAACAGCTTACATCCAGCAAAGGTTTGAGCACTGCCAACAAATCGGGCTGGCTCCACCTCATTGCTCATGGTTTTATCAGTTGATGTAAAGGAAGGAGGATGGGTGGAGGACGAGGACATAGACTGGGTTGTGAGGGTGGAGTTTACTGAGTTTGCATGCTCAGAGCTGCTCAGGGGGTTATTAGTCACTGTGTCCTTCAGTTGTATTAATGCATCTGTGGATGAACATGAAGGACATCTGATTAGATTAGGAAAGACTTGCTTCTATGGCATTGGTTGTTATGGTTGTAATTTGCAAGTATTTACACAGAATAATAAAAAATATATTGTAAAATAGAACAAAAGTAATTGGACTGAAGAATATTTTGTGTAGTTTTGTATAAAACCATATAAATGACGTTAGTCACAACTTAGTCAAAAGTGCACTGATCAGTGATTTTCTTTAACAACTCACCTATTTCCAAACCTTTTTGCTTCTGACCCATAAAATAACACCCTCACAATAACCCACGCAGCTTTCGAGGCACCTTGAGGCTCAATATGCATTTTCCAGATATTTTCATTTAAAAGCAAATTGGAAATAAAACTTTTTGTGGAGACAAATCTATCAAATATACCTATAATATCTTAAATATACCTAGTCAAAGGTGTAATAACCTGTAAATATCCCACTTTGCAATCTATTTTGGGAAGACATTGCATATTTTGTTTTTACATCAGAAAACTTTGGGTTTCTTATGACAAGAGTGCTTAAATCAAGGCATTAATCACCTCATCACAAACTTGAGGAATAAATTAGAGCATAAAAATACAAACCTTACCAATTATTATGGCAGTTTTCAAACTTGTGGTTGTCCTAAAATTAACTTTTATGTTGAACAACTTGGGTTGGGAACCACTGATCATACCAACGAGCATCTGTTCTGCTTTGTTTTGCTGCTTAAGCCATAAGGAATGTAGATAAATATGAAGAACATCACAATTAAATGATATAACATGCCCCTCTTACTTTGCAAATGAGTAGAAAAATAAAGTCATACCTGATTCGTTAAAGCAGAATACATCAAACCGGTTTGTTACGGGGGCTCGCCACAGCACCAGTCCAGTTTTTTTTTGGCCACAATTAGCCAATGCGTGGATTCGAGGAATGACTGCAATTTGTTCATCAGTCCATCCAAACCTGAATTACCCCAAAGTATTATGTCAGGTATTTATTTTAAAGTGTGCTGGGGAGTCATTGGAAAGCATTGCTGTGGTCTGACCTGCATGTTTCCAGACCTCTGCTGAGAGCTTCCTTCACCTGAGCCTTCGAGGCGATGCTGAGTCCGAGGGACTGACAAATCTTCCGGGCTTCAGAGGCATTGAAGGCGTACTGAAGATGGTTTCGGTTGTTTTGGTAACTCACCTGGATTACTCCAGCTTTGCTCTGGTTGGCTGCTGGGAAAACTTGAAGCAGCAAAAAAACTCACTTCAGGTAAGAAATTCTGCTGTTGATTAGATATGTAATAAAATAAAGATCGCTCACCTTTTATGTTGCTTGTGTTTTGATCAGAGAAAACAGAAGAAAAAGCCAGAAGTGAAGAGATGCAGACCCAGATAATAGTCATGACTGGTGAGAGAAGAGATGAAACGTGCTGGCGAGAAGGCAGTCTTGCAGCGTTTGTGTTCATCAGCCAACTCACTCGGTTAAATAGAGGTGAATCTGTTCTCAGGGGTGTGCTGACTCTGTCATCGCCAGAGAGTAAAGGAAAGGGAAGAAGGAAGTACAGAGTGCAGGTCAGACTAAGTCATCTTATGCTGCAAGAGAATGACCCAGGAGAGAAAAGATGTAGCTGAAAACCTCAATTGAGAGGGACTTTGAAGAAGTTTACTGGAAAGTAAACTAGATTTGATCTATAATGGTGATACTTTAAGCCTATATAACTCAGTGTTGTAATATTACAATATCTGAATTTCAAACAAACAAAACAAAATGTACAACTGTTGATTTTTCTTCAGTTTTTTTTTATCCAGACTTGGCAATTTTAAAATAAGTTCACCTCACAGCATCACAAAATATCACAGCTTGGAAATCCTTATAGAGCAAGATCTTTGTGAGTCACTGTACCAGATTTTTTTCTTAAAGTACATACAATGTCTTTTCAGTATTTTGGGGGAGTGCAATGTAATCAAATTGTAATTTCTAGAACATATATAATGTCTAGAACATATATGTAATTTTCATGCAGCACTTTTACAAAATGCTTGTTCATTTTCATTACCAAAAAGTACCTAAAAATACATTTTCATCTACAAAGTACTACAAACCTTCTCATTTTCATGTTTTTCTATGTCTGGGTTTTCCTATATTGAAGGTAAAAAAGAAAATTACTAAGGTTAATATTCAAAAAAGATTCAAAGCAGGCTTGTGAAATTACCAACCGTGTGTTTGAAATTTTCATTATTTCCAACATCTGAACTTGTAGTCTTTGCTCAGGATTTCCTCCCTTGAGGCATTACTCAATCACAAATGCTCCTGTTATCTCTGGTATCCTCTGAGCCTTTGGCACACGACGACATCCGAAACATCTCTGCACAAGGTCTGTGCACCAGGAAATGACGCAAAGCATGCTGATGGAGACTTGGATGGTTTTTTGTGGTGAAATGTCAGGAAGGTGAGTGAGGATGATAAATGACGGCCTGAAGCAACAGAAGCCCGAAGAGACTTTGGGTTTTTCTGACCTTATAAATTTGAACTACCACACCAAATGGTTTCTTACGAACATTGAACCACTAAAATGAGAAGTAGACTTTCTTACATTTTGGAGAACTGGAAACAAGAAAATGGATCCTTTTCCTGATAAATGTTTGAAATAAAAACAATTGTGTGGTAACCCTGAGATGGGACTGGCGACCTATCCAGGGTGTACCCCGCCTCTCGCCCGTTGACTGCTGGAGACGGGCACCAGCGCCCTTGGCAACCCCACAAGGGATAAGCGTGTGTGTAATTAGATGGATCGATCGAATTGTGTGGTAGTAAAATTATCAATGGTATTTTTCTTAGCACACCAAAGTCTGGGGATTTCAGTCAGAAACTCACATTAATGCAAAGACCTCTTTTTGTGAGATTGAAACAGTGTTGAAGAAATAGCTGCAAGAAGCTTTGAAATGACCAGATCATCCATCCATATTGTCCATGCGTGTTTGTCCTTACAGGGTCGCATATCTGCTGCATATCTCCAATGGTCACTGGGTGAGAGGCAGGGTACACACTGGAACTGCACCACACACACACTCGCAACTAAGCATAATTCAGAGGAACCAATTAACCTAACAGTCTTGTTTTTGGATTGTGGGATGAAGGCGGAGTACCCAGGGAGAACTCACACATGCACAGGGAGAACACTTCAGAAAGAGTCCAGGCTGGGATTTGAACCCAGAACCTTATTGCTGCAAGGCGACAGTGCTTCGAACTGTTCCACCTTGTGGTTAATGACCAAATTACTGCAGATGATGCTTTAGTCAGGTATAGATTACGTGGAAAAGTTTTTTTTACTTGCATGTTCTGTGCTACCTTTGGGTTAGTAAGTAATATAAGTAATGAGCCCCTGTGGGTGGGCTATTTCCAGCCACTTTAAAGCTATTCATCCTTCATATCATTGTAGAGTTGCTGCTTTTTGCTGAAACAGGGAAGTGCCATCCATCCACTCATTTGATTTTTTTCTTCTTCCATTTTTCTTCTTGCTCACTTAGGGCACAATAGTTGCAAATCTTTAACTTAACTACCTTTAAATTTGTCATTTGTGACATAAATAGTGCAACAAATAAAAAAACTACAAGTTTGCAGGAGTGTAACAATGTCATAAAATATTTGCACTAAATTTCACTGTCATATAGCATAGCTTCAGCTCTTTCTTATACATCTAAAGAAACCAGTTTTTCTCCTGATAAGAAAAAAATACAGTTTCAACTAATACATTTAAATCTGAAAAACCTAACTTGTAGCAAAATGATTTAACTTTTAACTTTTGTAATGTTCACTATGCAAATTATTATTGAATTACATGGTGGCATAAGTTCTGGCTTAGATGTTGGCAGGGGTCTTTCAGTCTGGAGCTTGCATGTTTTCCCTTTAAATACGTATATTGATTTTCTCCATGTGATTTGGTTTTGTACCACAGTGCAACAATATGTGTGTGAGGTCCTCTTTGAATTTCATTTTGGTGTAGCTATCTAAGCTCTATGATGGATCAGTTAGAAGTCAACTGATTACCTCATTCCTCCCCTGCATGGCATCATCAATCTGTGTACATAGAGTAAACTGATGGACATATAAATTTTTATAGATTTTCTGCATGTGTGTGATGGTAGTTCAGGAAGAAGGGTTTGATTATCCTGCAACTGGTAGGTTGCTGGTCCAAACACCTGCTCGGTTGCTGTGTCCTTGGGCTGATTGAATGGCAGCCTTGCTTCTGTAGCGCTCTACCATCAGTGTGCATGAAAAGTTGAATAACTTGATAAAGTACTTTGCATATGCAGGCAATTTACTCCTTATGTTGGGTCTTCTTGTAGAAAACTTTGATCAGATTTGATGTTGAATAAAATTATAATTACACTTAAGTATAAAATTATTTGTAGTATGACTTTTTACAAAATATGTGCTGTTGAATCTTTCTTTAGGTTATGTACAACAACAATTAACTTTATAGTACTAGCACATCAAGCAGTTATCATGACATAAAAAAGTGTGACACCATTTGACTTAGTATAATTTTGTTTGAATATTGTTACTCCGTCTATCACCCATTGACTGATAGAGACTCCAGATGCATGGATGGATTAATGAAAGTTATTAAAGCACAGATTCATTCTTGGACACCTTTTATTTAAAAGGTAAATTAGCAAAACGGTTCTCAATCCAGGCACTCGGAATGGTAATCTAAAAAGTGCTCTCATAAACAGGAAATCTGTCAGTGACCCAAATCTCAAATCAGACAGTCTCCAAATATTGCACTAAAAGCCTTGTTTCTATGTGCTTATTTCTAAACCTTAAATGCCCTTCACAAAACTTAACCAACAAATGCAAAAAAAAAAAAAAAAGTTTTAATATAAATAAAAAATGTGTTGTATAGAAATTTCTAATACACATTTTTTTTACTGTGGCATTTTAAGGAAGGTGCCATATTTCAAAGTACCAAAGCTAGAATGTATTATTACATATTCACCTATGAATTAAATAAGTTTAATCACACTGTATATTTGGTCCCTAAACTTACCATCAATAAACAGACAGCAAACTTTCCATTCTAAACAAAACTACAAATTAGCGTAGAAAAAAACACATCCTCTATAAAGCCTCCAAACCAGTTCCTGAACCAGGTCCTTCGATCAGTCTTTCCATTCAAGTGTGTCCGTCTGTAACGATCTGCTAGAATGGTGAAAACATATCTTCCAGCTCCTCTGTTACAGACTTCTTTGGCTCTGCTCGGTCCAGCCATCTCTGTTGTGTCTCGAAAAGCGTTTCTTATGTATCCTCACGGCGGTTGTAGTAGTCACTGAAGAAAGTTAAAATACTGACTAGCACGCACATCACCACAAACAGCACAAGGACGACCCAAAGAAGGCGCCGGCTAACAGAAATCGAGGGACAAAACCGACTGAGGAGAACTAGCACCTCCTCCATCCTCCTGTGGAGAAAACACAAATGTTTCCGTTCTGAGAAAATTAATGAATAATGTTCTTTGAATGTCATGCAATGATATTAACAGTATATATATATATATATATATATATATATATATATATATATATATATATATATATATATTTATTATTATTTTTTTTTAAATGCAATAGATGTAGAAATAGATAATGTGATTTCAAAGTATTTTAAACTCCAGACATTCATTGGCAATAATTTTGACGTTACTGTTTAAAATACCTATATTATTTCTGCTAAATATCTATTTCTTAAGAAAAAAGACACGCAGATTTAATTTACCTGCTGCTCTTATACCTCTTTCCGCTTTCTTCGTCTTTGTGTTTCAGCTCCAGCAGTTTCTCTGCTTCCATTTCCTCCACATGTTTCTCTTCCAGCAGAGCTTTGGTGTGTTTCAGTCCCTCTTGGTAGCTTCAGGTGACAGGGACAATATTTCAGCTACACTTAGTCTGCACCCAACTTTACTGAAATAGTGAGGCTGTTTCCTCTCATTCATAAACTGCACATGGTCACACAGACATCAGTTTTGGAGAAACATCTAACATTTTTAGAAAAGCTGTCACTGTAGTCCTGTATTTTCTTAAATTATATTCCTTGTTCTACAGAGATTTTTTTTGTACCAATCTCATTGACACCTTTGTGAAATGAGATCTTACTGATTTTTTGTAACCTCTCTGAAGACTTTAACAGAATCGATCAATCAATCAAATTTTATTTGTATAGCACATTTCAGCAGCAAGGCATTTCAAAGTGCTTTACATAATTAAAAACAGAAACACAGTCATGTAACATTGAATAAACAGTAAGAAACAGAAAGATATAAATAAAAAAAGCTAATAAATAAAAAAAATATAAAGATAAAAAACATTAAAACATTAAAGACATCAAAACCCACACTCTAACCCTAATTTAGCCATAAGCAACTCTTAAAGAGGTGGGTGTTAAGTTGAGATTTAAAGGCACCCAGTGTTTCAGCTGTTTTACAGTTTTCTGGAAGTTTGTTCCAAATTTGTGGAGCACAGAAGCTGAATGCTGCTTCTCCTCATTTGGTTCTGGTTCTGGGGATGCAGAGCAGACCAGAACCAGAAGACCTGAGCGGTCTAGACAGTTGGTACAGCAACAACAGATCTTTAATGTATTGTGGTGCTAAACCGTTTAGTGATTCATAATCTAACAACAGTATTTTAAAGTCTATTCTCTGAGCTGCAGGGAGCCAGTGTAGGGACTTTAAAACTGGTGTTATGTGCTCTATCTTCCTGGTTTTAGTGAGAACGCGTTCTGGATCAGCTGCACTGCGGGGATTGATTTATTAGTCAGACCTGTGAAGACGCTGTTGCAGTAATCAATGCGGCTAAAGATAAACGCATGGATGAGTTTCTCTAGATCACGCTGAGACATCAGTCCTCTAATCGGAGACATCAATCCTCTAACCCTGGAGATGTTCTTCAGGTGAAAGAAGGCCGACTTTGTAACTGTCTTAATGTGGCTCTGAAGATTCAGATCAGAGTCCATCACTACTCCCAGGTTTCGGGCCTGATCGCTGGTTTTCAGTTGTAATAATTGAAGCTGTGCATTGACTCTAGATCACAGAAATAAAGTTAATGTCGGGGAAATGTGGCTTTGACAGCTGAACTATATTTAATTTGAATCAGATTCACTAAGTGATGGCAGGGGTAAACTCAGGAATATCAAATACTGAAACTGAATTCAAAACTGCTTCAACAAAGTTAGCAAAGTAGTTACATACTTCAAAAAGCAACATCGTGCTCTATTTAGTTTAATGAATCTGTGATTTGTACATGACAAAAATCTGGCATTTTAGAAGACCTCATGAGATTCATTCCAAGTGTTTCTCCAAAGATGATATATTTTTCTGGGATTTTCCTCCAGCAAAATGTTTTTTGGTTATCTCATATTGAATTTTTTTTTCACTAAATCGCACGTTGGAGCTCAATAAAACTTAATGCGACTAAGAAGTAGTTTAGAATAACTAATTGGTATACAAAATGGGCAATTCTGTTGGCCCAAAGGATGTTTTTATGTCTCTACAGGGCTCCCTTCTCCTTCTGTCAGTACCGGTAACTCCTGATTTAAAGAAGCTTTTAGGAAGCTATTTTCTGTAGCACAGACATTAACAGACGTTTACAAGTTTGGACAGCAAAAACAGTAAGCACATAAAAAGTACCGCTGTTTGAGTTACAGATGTTTCAATAATCCACTTTTTTTTTTTGGAGCCAGAAAATTCTCATTTTCTCAGCGAATACACAACCAATGATTTATAGTCAATAAAAATGTCTCGACATAACAGAGGAGAAGGCCTCACCCTTTATTGTACGCTTCCTCCTCGATCTTTGCCTTGATCTCGGCTCTGATCTCGGCTCTGAGCTCCTCCAAGTTTACCGGGGGTTTGGCCGGCTCACTTTCCGGCTCCATCCCACTCTTTCCACTGCATTGTTTCGGATAGGAAAGAACAGTCAGCCTTGGACCGGCACCACCATCACAGCAGACGTTATAAAACACTTTAGAGTTAGGCTCCATCAAAACAACGGTGGCATGTCTTATTAATGCATGCGCCACAGATCTGGATTAGTGCATTAACAGCGCTGAACACAAACAGAGCAAGCGGAGCTGGCAGGTTTGTTATTCTCACAAAGGACATCTGGCTCATGCATACAAGAGCTGGACTGAAGCTTACTTTATGACCACAATATGACTGGAGTCATGTGCCTGGACTTTGTCAGCGTCTTTCCCAAATGTTTAGATTAAATCTACATTATTATTTTCTTAAGCCTCTCATATTAGTTTTAGCTCACTCGGGCTTTTCTCTGCACTGTAAAGCACATCCTGCAGGTCACACAAACAACCCAAAATCCCTAGCGCAGCAGAAAAAGCTTGGATAAGAAATGATTCGAAGTTCAGGATTTCTCCAGGAACATTGCGTCCAACGCTGCAGGAATGGCCCCGAAAGATCAAATATGCATGTTGTGTGTTTAAGCAAACATACCACTCTGGTGTTGGTTGAACTGCTTCGGTGGGAGAGCTGCTTTTCACATCATTTGCTTCACACTAGAGAGGAAAGTGATACAATTTATGTTTTTTTTAAAACAAAACTAGGAGTCAGGTCTTTTTAAGCGAAAATACAGGCTCTGAAACCACAACACAAAGCTGTTTTTCCAACTAAATGATTTAATCTCAGTTGTAAAAGGGGCTAAATCGTTTTCTGACCAGCTCATGACCTTTCATTCAAAAGCGAGTCCGGCTGTGTGTGGGTTGTCACTGTAAGAGATGCTTCATACCTCATTTCCCATCATTTCCCAACAGGACAGGAAAAACCTACCAGGACAGGAAGAGCAGCACCCGCTGCGAGTCCCACGTTTGGGCCCGACGCGCCTGGGCTCTGACCCGGGATGTTGAGGAGGTTAAACTTAGGTACCACTGCCACGCTCACCCTCCGCCGGGGTAAAGCCTGCAAGGGACGCAACAAGAAAAAGCAAGATGGGACCTTTCTGCTGGGTTTCGATATGAAGACTTAAAACTGAAAAACATCACTGGTTACCTTTCCAAGGGTGAGGGACATTGATCTTGATGGCCGTGCAACCCCATCGTCTTGATTGGAAAAAAAGACGTTTGAAGGAATTATTAATCAAAGCAGAGCTCAGCATCAACAGCATAAGCTGTGTGGAGGTTGTTTTGTGCTAAACATGAAATGTTTTCTGGTTATAAAATGCTTAAACAGTGAAGCAGGAAAGCAAAAGTTGCATGGTTTTATTGCTTTATTGCATGTTCATCTTCGTACCTCCAGTGTCTACGGACGCTCCATAACAGCGGTTTGAGTTCTGGTTGGCCAGCTTCTTAAACTCCATCAGCTCTGCGTGGTCCTTCTCATATGTCCTCTTCAGATTTTCCACGTATTGCATCATAACCTCAGTGGCTTTGTTCATACGTTTCTCCTGTTTGGCAATAAAACCCCCGTCCATCAGGCCGCAGGGACAGGAGCTGAGCATTCACTCTCAACAAAGAGTCAAACAAGCTGTGAACTATGTGTTGACATTAAGCTGTAAAGTTACTTGCCAGACTTTTTTTTTCTTCCAACATACTAAATTCAACATTAGGTATAGCTTTATTTCTTTTTACTTTTTTTAAAGAAACTTTTAAGGGCCTTTCAAGAGAAACATCAGATTACAAGAAAGTCTGGCTGCTTGGAAGCAAATCATAAAGACACGATCAACGACTCGAGACTTTTCCACATGTGTTTGTGTGACTGCACCTGTCGAACTGCTCCAACTATCTCTGCTCTGCTGGAGAGTCGTGTGGTCAGTCGGTACAGCACCGCCAGTGTCTCTATCAGGCGTTGGTAAGCTTCCCGTTGCTCCATGTTCTGCCACTGTGGTGCAGTCATCTGCAAGGAAAAACACAACATTGTGTCACAAATTACATCAGTCCCCATTTTCTAGCACGCCTCTAACTTGCAGTCTATCTAGGAAGGGAAACATCGAAACAAAGCTCCTGTTTTTCAGGGCCGACCTTCAGCGCTCCTTTGAACTCCTCCAGCTCTTTCTCAGTGTCTTCCTCTGTCAGGTTCCTCTCCCTCTCTGCTTGTTTCAGTCGAGTCTCCAAAGTATAGTTGTCATTACGAAATGCGAGCGACAGCTGGACAAAGGCGTTCTGCAGGGAGGTATTTATACTTTATCTCACACATTAAACACTTTGTTAAACTGCAGAAAATGGAATTGCTTAAAAGTTTTCAGAACTAAAGCAAATACACAGCTAAATGAGAAGCATTAGTGGTATGCAGAACGTGAGGCAGAATCCAGCGACCCTGAACGTGGGGAACAAGCTGTGAGTCTGACATTTGACCTCCTGGTGTTTTGCTTTCTTGATCAAAGCCACTCAGCTCAATGTTCCTACACAGGGGCCACTGTTGGGAGGAAATATACGACCTCTGACTGTCCTGATCCAGACGCGTCCCCGGGGGAGCAGCGAGAGGAGCTACAGCTGGAGCACAACAGCGTCACAAATGTTAGCATTTTCTCCACAGGAAATCGCTGCAAGTCTCTTCGGCCTGATCAGGAACAGAAAAACACTTTCCTGTTGACAGGACAGCGCCAGCTCCAGGCCGGATAAATTTTGTGTCAACTGCGTAATTAAGAAGGTTGGCAGCAGTCCAGGTTATTACCTACAAACCCACGGAAAAGGTTCAGAGAGTCCATCTGTTTCCACCGCTGGAACACAACAACGCTGTTTCAAGCTAACAAATCATTGAGGGCATTTCACTTTTCTGACTTGTTCCTTTAGGACTTTTAATGGCGAGAGTTTTGAAAGTAATTATTTTATGTTTTCTTCTGAAATAAAAAAAATAAAAAAATATTTTTTGTAGTTTTGCACTAAAATAGTTACAGCTTCTTAAAGGGTTTAATTTTTCTGTTCTCACAAGTTATTTGGCTCTCAGTATTTTACCTGCAGCAAACAGCCATTTAAGTTTCTCACCAGTGTGTTGAGAAACAGTTATTCAGAGCAGATATCCACCATCTCCAACTCCAGTCACAAAAAGTTTCATAACTGATCAACATTACCATGTAAACATTTAAACCAGTGTACACTTTAGATATGAATATTTAAAACAAACTCTATTTATGTCAAGAACAAAGCTGGTCAGTAGTCGTTACAATGAGAGTTTTATGTAAATAACGTTTCTCCCACATAAAATGTGGCAGATGACTTTCTAAAGGCAGCCAACATATTAACCACGTCACGGCAGCTTAGGCTAAATCAAACACTGTTAATCAAAAACTCGGCCCTGTTTCTCCATTAGACACTGAGTATGTCTTCCAGATTCGGTTTTGCATTTGTTTCACCTGGAATATTATTGTCATTTATGAGTTCCAGGTAAGTTTTTCTCATTTGCATTTTGAGATGATTTTATGCAGGCAAAAAAAAAAAATTCCCTGGAACTGACCTGAGCTGTTGGTTTGATGCTCTGGTCAGAGGGAATTTTAATTTCTGCAAACTGAGAACTGTCAGACGGCCAATTAATGCAGATATTATATTGACTCATAACAACTACACAATGTTCTACTTCAGACAGAGTTATACCATAACGAGAGAGTATTGTCAGGTTTTCAAAGAAAGCTAAAAATATGACAACTTTATTTTTTTATACTAGACATGTTCAACACATGCTTATGCTTCTGTCTTGTTTCTTTTTACAATAAAAAACAAGAAAGAAGCACAACTTTATGTTCTTCGATCACTTATTAACTCCAATATAAAAAAAAGAATCATAAACACTTTATTGCTTTCTCCTTTCTGCAGACTTTATGATCGGCCTTACACCTGCTGCACTTATGAGATCCGTTTACTTACTTATTACAAATGTGAATGATTACATCAAGACTATACTAGTCTTTAATAATCAATTAGATATTCACCATGGTATTAACTGCATGGCATGCACAAAACAGTAAAAATAACTAACATTAACTTTTTAACATTAACATAAAACCTAGCATGGAACGATCCTGTTAAAAAAATAACTCCATATTCCAATTTTATCTGGAAGCAGAAGGCTACATAGAAAACTGCTATTATTTTATTTCTTTCACAAAATGTCAAATGCTCCAACAGCTGCAACCACGTGACCATCTGCATCATTGGCTTCAGTTAAACAAGAACATTAATTAATGCAACCACCAATAATAAACCCGAAAGCTCAAATATATGCAGCATTGTTTTAAACAAATTAGCTCATTTTCTTGTGAAAGAAATGCAGATTTGATCAAATATTTGGCATGCAACTATTTCGTTTGCAAATATAAATAAAAAAGATAAACTTGAGTCTTATTGATATTTAATAACAAGCAGGTTATTAAATGTTATCACTGAGAAGCTTCAAAAGTGCTGCTAACAGCAGGTTATTTCATCCTGTTTGTATTGAGTCCTTATATTTCAGTAACTTTAGCGACTTAACGAAAACGAGATTCATTTCTATCTTTTTAAGGTTATGACTAAATGTATAAAACAAAGTCTACAAGGAGAAGAGCATTAAAACCAACCTCAACTTCTTTCTCGGAGAGCGGAGGGGCACTGAAAAGAAATGAGGAAAACCTTTTTAGCAAATGAAGAAATATACTTTTTCAGCAACAGCCTGAAAAGGAGAAAAAGTCAAAAAGATACACACCAGCCTGGCAGACCCCGGTGAAGTTTTAGTTTTCTTAGCATCACATCTGAAATGTTTGGCATGGCGTCAGATTTCTCCTTCATCTCCTCGTTGCTTGTGGTCTTTGCAGAAGATGGAGATCCTACACACATTAAAAGAGTTTTCCAATGATGTTCTCTTAAAAAGATATACAGCAGCTTAGTGCTTACACTTTTTTATAGTACAAAGTTTATGGCTCAATCCCCCTCTAAAGTACATAAATACACAGAATAATTTCCTAGTGCCATAAAAAGCGGTCTTCGCCTCACATAATTTAGCAATCATGCCATCTGCTGATAAGAAATAAAAATGTCGCTTCTCATGTTTGCCAGTAAATGGGTGGGTACAGAAAAGAGAAATGGGTCATCATCATTTTTGTGCAGGAACACTTTTCTCTGATTCAGGAAGTTTACACCCTCACTGATGGCACAGAATGTGCGGCTGAGAGAAAGCATTTTCTGTTCTACACAAAGACTGCGTGTATGGAAGTGCTGGTACCTTTTTCCTGCTCGGCCGCTTCACTCAGCTCCGGTAACTTGGAGCCAACTATACTCTGGTTGCGCATCAGCTTGTGCTCCTGGGAACAGGCCCAAACACGTTACTTCTTAAAACATCCAAACAAGACGCGGCTAAATGTAGAAAAACTACATAATGATCGTGTAGTTCAGTCTGCAGAGTGGATGTTTTACCTCTCTAAATTTGGACAGTTTCTGTATGCTGCCTGGTTGGGCCTGTAGGTCTTTGTACAATGAGGACTTGAACACACCATCTCTGGGTTTATCCAAGAAAACCTCGTCGACTGTTGGTGGGAAACCGGAGGCTCCAGTTCTCGAGTTAATGCTGCCGACGGAATCCCAGGAGACCGCCCTCATCAGCGGAGGGAAGGCACCGATTGTTTTGATCTCCGCTGTGCAGGGGGCCTGCTGGGTAGGGGGTCTGGGTACGGGCTTGGCCACCCCCGTAGCTGGGGTCAGGTTTGGGTTTCGACCTGAAACCTCATCTGCTTTACTGACGGCCTGCGGACTCCGAGGCCTGGTGAGGTCGCGGTTTTCCTTCTGAACGGCAAAGCGAGGTGTTAGCGTCCCGGACGACACTTTCCTTTTCTCAACCGGCCTATAATCCACCGAAGGCTCATCCTAGGATTAGCAAGATTAATAAAACATTTATCACCTCTGTTGTGTTTAGATAAGTGTAATCAATTCAATTCAAATTCAAAAGTGCTTTATTTTTACCATCTTCAGCATTGATGAAGATGGAAATTGTTTTTAATACCCGCTAACTGTTGAGCCAATGTCCAATATATTCCAAATGAAAAATTTAATTAAGTAAATGCTTTTATAATTTAGGAATGTTTTACATAGATAGTGGCATAAAGAGACACATTTAAAAATATCTGGAGAAATGGAGGGTTTTCAAAAAAAAGGGTACTAATATTACAGTTTAATTGTATGTAAATATAAAATAATTAAAAATACAACTCAGTATATCTGATAACATTAGCTAAGTTTAATAACCCTTCAATGGGTTTAACTAAGGTTCACTTGCAGCAAGTTTGAAGGTGAAATTTTTATTTCCCCACTAATATTTACATAAGAAATGAGTCAGTGGATCTGTAACTCTCACCTCCTGATCCTTGTTGTTTAAATCCGGCTGCTCTCTCCCTGTAGGCACCTCTAAATGCTGGGACAGAAAATCAGTCAATTTTTCTAGTGTTAATAAATATGACTGAATGGTAGTCATACTTCTGATACAGGAAAACGTCGTATACCAGACAATTCTGGAATTGGGCATACTAAAAGAAATATCTGGGTCATTTTTGTGAGAGCAGTTTCTTTACTTGACTCACAGACTGTGGGCAGCCATGTGTGGCCTCTGTGGTACCTGCAGCTGGAAGGGAAGAAAGCAACTAAGAAAACAGGCTCAATTTTCTGTCAACAAACAAACACG
This sequence comes from Poecilia reticulata, assembly GCF_904066995.2. NCBI lineage: Eukaryota > Metazoa > Chordata > Actinopteri > Cyprinodontiformes > Poeciliidae > Poecilia > Poecilia reticulata. Next base: position 18,046,412 of record NC_088832.1, read on the forward strand.
TCTTATTTTGGGTGTTCCAAATGTTGCCAAAAACCTTAAATATGCAGTTTGCTAAATTACTGATTTAGATTGGTCAGGTCAATCAAATTTAAACTCTGCCAAATGGCACTCGAGCATCATGCTTTCCAAATTAAAACATTGACATTGCTTTGTTATGAGTTCTAAACTTGGATAAGAGTTTGCAATGAGCAAGACCAACCACAAAAGAAGAGGTGAAATATTATAAATATTTTCTGGCAGATATTTAGATGAGCCCACACAAAGTGCGGTACAGACCAGTCTGAGGTGGGCCAATGAAAGAGCTGCTTCTTGATGAACGTGGGGAGGAAGACGGCGTTGGAGACGGAGAGAGGGCTGAGGAAGAAAAAAAATCTGTCGTTAAAACAGCGATGCATGCAATACAGGATACAATAGTTTATTATTTGTTTTATTTAACAGAATATGACAAGCTGCATCCTCTCCTCTATCAACCTCAGCATGATGAAAAACACAGTTTTAATGTCATTGAATGCATGAGACGTGGTATGTGGGCCACCTGTGGGTGAGTCAGTGAGGCTGCTGATGGATCGGCGTCCCCGGCGGGTCAGGAAGCGGTCGCTAACCATCTTGGCCTGTTCGAGAAGCTCCAGGTTTTTCTGCCGGTCCTCTTCAGAGAGCTGAAGCTCTGGAAGTTGATCTTTCACCAGGTCAATCACATTACCGGTGCTGTCTGAGAGAAAGAATAAACTAGTGATGGCACGACGTAGATAATGTAGAAGAGTTATACTCTTTTATGCTGTCTCCATAACTACATCATTTTTAATTCAGGGTTTTAAAATATCTGTGCATATTTGAGATGGTTTGGAGTAAGCTGTATCAATTTACGCCTCTTCTCTGAGAAGTGTAAAGCTTCCAGGAATAAGTCGACTGTAAATGCCAGAAAACAAATCACCAGACAAAAGAATGATATTTATGATCACCTGTTGCTATGATTCTCCGTTAACTCATCAAGGACTAAAAGGAATCAAAGCATCAAAAGCTTTTCAGGCATTCGGGCGGACACGTCAGGAGATTTATCTGTAAAGCTGGAGACAACACCACAAACCTGGAGCACATCTGCTGAAGGCGAAACACGGATTTGGAAGCAGTTTCTGCTGATTGTGCAACAAATGCTAAAACAGTCAGTTAATGGAAAATATTTCCAGGATAAAACTGGTGAATCCAAACCACAAACTAAATAGTTCTCATAGCGTTTATTTTTAGACTCCAGCTGCAGCACGTGAGCCTTTGTGGGGTTTACCCACCAACCGTGGTGATGGGTCCTCCAGTGGAGTTTCTGGCCTGGCGAGCTCTGGGACTGTGTGGCCTGACAGAGGACAGCAGTAAGTCAGTAACCGTGAAGTGAAAGCGGGGAATCTATTTCAGGGTTGTATGTGGTGGGTGGGCGATTTACCTGGCGTGTTCGAGGGATCGTCCTTCTTGTTGGACAATGACGGCCTTCTGTGGGTAGACGATGGTGGGGGCGGACATTATAACGGCTTGGCTTTCACCTGGTGTAGACTGCAGTCCAACACAATGAAAGAAGAGCCCAGTCATAGCAGGAACACAGTAATAAAACACTGGACTCATTACTGGAAAGTGAGCTGGAAGGTGTACGGCACCCCAGTTCTTCTCCCAGTTTAAGCAGTTCCTGCTTTGTGTTGCAGTATTTAGTAAGGACAGAGAGGGTCAGTCTGATCGGCAGTAAATAATGGCAAACATGTACGGGCTGGTTTCTGGACTCACGCAGGTCAGCAAATTAAACTCCTTCTAATAAGAGAAAAAAGACATTCATCTTTCTTTTCCAGCTGTTGTTGAAAGCTGTCAGTATAGGCTGCACTTTTCCTGACATCAACAACAAATAAAACAATAAAAACAGTCAGAAAAGTTCTGTTAGTGAAAAGTTTCGCGACAAAGAATGACAAGCTTGTGACTCCCATTGGTGGCATTCTCAAAATACAAAGGACAATATTATAATCACATATGCAACAATTATATCCCGCTATACTGTTTCACACTTAGGATGTGTAATACAACTGAAGTACTTCTGCTCATATCTATCATGCTGTCAGATCTTCATTCTGCCCTATGCCTAATGACAAAGAATTCAATTGAGACATACTTTACTGCATGTTGTGCTGCAAACAAGCTGTCATTGATAATATTAGTCCAAACAGATCAGTGCAAAAGATTTGCATGCAGAGTTAAATTACTGTATACTGACACACATTTTCGTAAAAACAACATCTGACAGCTCAGTTTATTCACTGTCATGAAATGGGAAACTGACCTTTAAACAGAACCTGTCTGACAAAAACACTCCGTAGACTAAAATATCTCAAAACGAAAGGAAAAGCCAACAGCTGACCAAAAAGAACCGAAGGGCCCACCTCACGTTTGTAAAAACATTTTGATGATCCCACAGACAAGGCCCATTTCGGGTCAGATTCGGATCGAGCTAAATCTTAACTCTAGATTGGATAACCCTGGAAATTGTTTTTATTTTTCATTTTTGGTTTTTCAGTGCACATACAGTATAATCATCCAAACTGCCTTGTTTGAATGACAACACTGAACTCCAAAGTTTCAAAGTCGTTAGTTTTACGGCCGCAAATTCCTGTGTGATTACCAACAGCGATGCTAATAAACTTCACTAAAAGCTAATGGTACCAGGACACTAATAACACAAGGAAACCTTGATGTAACACTGTAGACAGACTGCAGATTCAAAGCAGCACTCATCCAATAAAGATGGGTAGTTTTATTATGTTGGCATATGTGCCATTAGATTCTGAGATGTCCCATCCAGCTTTGGTGTTTATAAGCCATTTCAGAGAGAGACCGTGCTCAGTTCAACACTTTGATGTCAGTGGACTTTCTGAGATTAAGATTATCCATCCATCCATTTTCTTGCACCCTTGTCCCTTAGTGGGGTCGGGAGGGTTGCTGGTGCCTATCTCCAGCTAACGTTCCGGGCGAGAGGCGGGGTCACCCTGGACAGGTCGCCAGTCTGTCGCAGGGCAACACAGAGACACACAGGACACACAACCATGCACACACACACTCACACCTAGGGGCAATTTAGACAGACCAATTAACCTAACAGTCATGTTTTTGGACTGTGGGAGGAAGCCGGAGTGAGATTAAGATTATGAGATATTAAATGCTGTTTAAGATGTAGAAAGAATACATTTTACCTCCGTATTATGACAGATTTTAAATGTCATCCCAAATAAACATGTATTGATAGTTTAAATAATTTAATTGGAATATAGTAATCTGACTTCATCTTATCTAAGTAGCTAAAAATGACTAAAATTGTGCTGTTTATCTTCAGGACAAAGGTCACAAATATTACTCTAGCGACCTCTAGTCGTTGTTTTGCTGAGATGCATTGTTCTCCAGACAGAACTGTAAGAATCTCAGTGGTCTCTGATTTATTATGAAAGCCAAGCTAAAAGACCTTAGAAGACTAATGAATCATTTAAGAATCAGCAGAATGATGAGACTCACTTGTAAACATTTTAGGTCAGAGAAGTGCAGAGAGCCAAAACACAACATGCACCAAACCAAATAGCAATAATTCAAATTGTGGGTTTGGTAACTTCAGTCCCCCCTTCCCCCCACACACACACAGCCAAGCCTCTGTTTGAACAGTGGGGAGCATATTAAACAGAAGAATGATTAATGTGCTCTTCCTGGCAAATTAAAAGCAGCATGTTGGAGGAAAAGTCGCTAATTTTAAAGTCAGATAAATGCAGAAGCATTGCTGGAATTTCCTCACACTGCCTTTGAGTTATTTGTGAGTGTGTGCTTCAGACGGGGGCAGAGTTTGCACTCACTGTTCGAGGAGAGCTGGATGAACTGTCCAGTTCTTCGGGAGAGTCCTCTTCTTCTTCCGGCAGGGTGGGCATGACGGGGGGCAGAGAGGGGCGAGAGCGGGAGAGCGGGAAGGACAAAGGACTGGAGGACGCCCTCAAGTTGCCGTTGCCTTTCTTTAAAGAAAACTCAGGCAGGGAGCGTTTCTTCTCTTGCTGGAGCTGCAAGATCACAAAACACATAAAGATACAAAAGTAGGTTGTTTTAGTCTGAGCTGAAACACAAGTGCAGAGCTCTTCTTTTCTGCACTTGTTAGAGGATAGACGCATTAGAGATAAAAGGAACCACTGCTAAGAGAGTCCACCACACCATCACACCCCAAACAAATCCCAGAGTAGCTCCACACTCCAAAGGCTTGAAAAAAAAGAAGACAGAATCCAACTCTGGAATATACCCTAAGCTTGGCCTCTGCAAAAAAAGAAAGTATCCTGAAACATTTGATCAGCCATTCATTAACACCATGAAACCTATTTCTCATTTATTTAATGAAGATGTACTAATATACTCCTACAGCATGTGTAGAGCTGGGGCTCAACAGTTCTTTAAACAAGTGTGCACTATTAATAAAAGCAGCTGGGTAATGAAGTCTGGATTTTCAGTACAAGGATGAACAATTATTTAATGGCACTCTGAAGGAAACTCTTCCAACTGTAGATTGTGTGTATTTAGGCTGATGACATCACAAGAGGCACAATAATCTTACCAATCAGATGGCGATTACTAAAGACCACAGAGGAGGGGAAGAAACAAAGCGCCGTTGAAGAAACAAAGCGGAAAAGCAAGAAAAATCTGAGTGGAGTTACCTCATGTGCTATTCACACCGTCACCATCACATGAGGCATGCCATGGTGCCATATCAAAAAGTTTTTATTTTGGATAGGGCAGATTATTTGTTTTTCTTGACTGAATAACAATACAGAAAGACAGCATGCAGTTCTATAGGTGACACACTTTAACAAACTTAAGTTTGATTCACTTCAGAGGAAATTTAGGCAAGTAACTTTAAAATTGCGCTGTAATGTCCACATGCAGGAGAATGCCTGCAAATTCTGTGAATGTGTGTCACATTATTCCTGTGCAGGGGGTACATGTCACTCCATCACTACAACCTCTGAGAAATCAACTTAAATATACAAGACAAACCAACACAGATAAAAGCACAAATGCCACTTCACGATTCTAAAGAAGAAAGCATGAGTTCAGCTGAAACCACTTAGATCATTTACATCTGAAGCTCAGCAAAGGTAGAAACTACTGCAGCATAAGTGATTAAATGAAACCTCTAACAAATAAACACATTATTTTCATCTGTTTTTCTTCCCACACTGCAGTTTTCTCCGGGCAGTCACGGTGCTGATTACAAACACTCGGAGGGATGCGCTTGGTTGTTATAACACTGAGCTGCACTCAACTCTCACAGGCTGACTGATGCAATGAGCTCCTCCGGGACGGAGTAAAACAAACAGAAGGATTTGTAGAAAGATTATATAAAAACACGAGTGCAAGCCATGTGGAAGATTACCGAGAGAGTTAGTCACACTGATCGACACCGGCTATCAGAACTGTAAATGTTGGAGTTGTAACAAAGGGGTCAAACGTTAAAAGACAACAAACTAACAAAAGATTTACAGTGGGAAGTGAAATAAGAACAAACATGCGATGTCTAATTACAGGAAGAAAGCATCAATCTGCTTATATGTCAGTTCTGGAGGCATCAAACATGTTCATAACAACTGTGGAGTTTGTGACATTAAAGAATTCAGTGAAACGAATCAATCTTTCCTGGCTTTCAGATGCTCTTGTTCTTTTTGCATGGTTCACTGAACTGGAGGCAAAACTTCATGTGAAAAAAATGTGTGCAGCCATTGTGTTAACCCTGTTTAAACTCCCACTGTTCTATTTTTAGCAGCAAATTTATGCAAATCCAAACGCAAAACCATTTTAACCCTTTGAAGGAAAGCGGTGCCTTGAGTACGTGCACAAACCAGCGTCAGGGGTTAATGAGGTCTGATGCTAATGGGATTCAGGGTCGTTTAAATTCACCACAAACTGCAAGAGCTCCATAACCAGGTGTCAGTGATGAATTACTGTTTCACAGGTGAGACATGAGAAGTGTAATAAATCTTCAGATACAGCGAAGTCTAGATTATACAATGCTGCTCAATATCATCACGAACATGACAAGTTCCTGGGAACATAAAGCGGCAGCAAGGCTGTGAGTCACTGGGGAGGAAATGGATTGTTTAACTGTTTCCCAGTGAGCTGCTGGGATATTTCCTGACTACGTTAATACGCTCTCATGCAGGAATACGAATTCCTTTTCATTCTCACTTTGCAGAAGCATTCAGTGTGTATTCTGGTAGGTTGTTTACGTTCATGAAAGATTAGAGATGTTTTCAAAATTCTTCTGTTATATTCTAAACAAAATGTCAAAGCCCGATGGCTGGGTTTCCTTAAAAGACGGTCATTCAAATTATTGCATTATAATTGGATTAGAATACTCATTGTTTCTTTTTCTAAGTCTGACTTTATGATTGCTTTATATTGACATTAATTAGATTCTGTCTTCTGAACTAAATTAAACTATATTACCAGAGATTAACTAAATCTCTGTCTTGTAAAACTAATGAACTATTTTTGTATTTATGACATGTTCCACACATATCTTCCTATTAGAAACATAGTTTAAGTACCACTACTTGCCATCATTGGATTTGACCTTTGGGTTACAAGAACTGCTATTCTCCAGGTCTCTTCAAATTGTGCTAATAGAACCAAATCTTGACAGAACAATATATTATTTCCACAGATATGAGAAGCATCTGATCTTAGTAATTATGGTCGAAAGGTTTTGTCTGAATGCCTGTAAACACATGCCAAATTTCTTCTTAAATTAATCTATATCTATTTTTTTGCCTATTTGGAAAGCTTTGGAATAATCAATCATTAATCATATCATTTTAACCGTGGCTGTTTATTCAATGTAATGATTATAAGTTCAAAATGACTGAACATGGAAAAACCATCACTCACGAGATTTTTGTATTGGCTAGAAATATAGATTGTTTACATTTCTGGAGCGATACCCTGAAGGAATCTCTTTACAAAAAGAAACATTAGCTATCAGATAAGTAAGCTTCTGATTTCCCGATCAGCCCATCCAGATGATTCATCATCCCAAAGTGTATTTTTGAATACACTTTGAGAGACAAAGGAGGACTACTCAACCTTTTGAGATTTGGATGAAGTAAACATTTTACACCATGTTATGTTCAGCTAGTTTTTCTGAAAGGATGCAGGATGCATCATGTAGTTTTTACTTCTTAGAGACAGCTATACTTTTGGAAAACCCAGTTTTAATCAATTTAGAAGGAACTTTGAATTACCAAATTCTTTTTTAAATAGCAGTTTCTAAAGAATAATTAGTGTTATTTGTATTTGTTAGCCTTTTTTGTTTATATCTTGCTGTTCTAATCTTCAGCTGAGGTTTTAATGGCAGTGTTGATTCTGAATCAATTCTGCTTCTGACAAATATACAGAAATCTAGTTTCTTTTGATGTTCAGTGGAGGTCACTTAATGAAACACTCTGGAAAAGTTCTCGATTCAAGAGTCCTGCCCCGACCAAATACCGACAGACACGCTGAAGAAATGTTGCACAGCTTGAAAAGGACTGAACCTAAACAAAGGTGCCAACCTGCTCTGCAGGAGGCTGCAGTGCAGAGTGCTGCTCCCACAGACCATGACACTGAGATAAATATTGCAGAGTAATTGAATCACTCAGATGATTTCCTGTGGGAGAAAAGAACAGAACATGCAATCCTGAGCTCAAACATTCTCTTGTAACCAACTCTTGCCTTTTGTCTTCAAACAAACCAGACAGAAGACTTGATTTTCTACCAAAATTGTTCAAGAATGAGAGAGAGAGAGAGGCAAAGGGAGCAGCACCTTCCTCCCTTTATCTGTTACATAAGCCAACTCCTTCATGCCAGATTTGTTTAAAATTTGGTTGTGTGAAGCACAGAGTGCAGAGCCAGTAGAGGAAGTGGTTTGGACCCAGGCACAATCTGAGATAACATGGCAGAAGCGTCAGAAAATAAAAGTTGCAACGGGCTCTGTGATGTAAAGTCAGGCAGAGGGAGGAGAGTCGACTGAACAGACTTCCAAAGTGGCAAGCCACACATTAGCTATGCAAGCAGTTTTACATAAAGTCACTGCAGTCAAACAGAGCAGTCCACAAACCTTCATGCAGATGGTTCAAGCAGCTGAAGAGATTAAAAATACAAACCAAAAATAAACCCCAGCTGAAGCTGCATGTGTCCAATAATCCAGTGAAACCCAACAGCGGCAAACAGCTGAACATCTGAACCTGTCCACAAGGAGTGTGCACGTTACCTGAGTCCACCGCTACACTGCTGCGACTCCAGCTGATTTCTCCAACTCAGACACTTCCCACAACCAAGCTGTCATTGTCACAGTTTTCCCCAGAAAACTCTCAGTCCTCAGGGCTTCTTCTTCCTTCTCCCGTCCCCTCTGTTCCCTGGCTTTTTTCAGCAGCAACAGCCTCTCTTTCACTCCTGGGAGCTTTTACCATTTAAGGAGAAGGACTCAGTGCGCCTCTTTAAGCTGCTGTGAAGTGTATGCGTACGTGTGATTATGTGAGCTCAGGCATCTGATCCTACAATTATCCCTAAATAAGACCAGGACAAGATGAAACATTTTTATTTTGAAAGCGCTTCTCTTTTTTTTAATGTATATATAAGTGTAAGAAACTTTTTGTGTGCTTTTCTGTGTGAGACAGGCAGAAAGAACTGCGCCTGGCTGATCTGTGTTTACTCTTTTGACTATGAGGAATCCACTTCCGAGCTCTTAAGCTCCATAGCTATTTGCTAATCTGCTCTGTCAAAACCTTGATCATTGCTGCTCTTTCTTACTGCTTCGGTGTTAATGATTTAAGTTCGCTGACCACTCAGAGAAAACAAGAACACAGCAAACACACTGTTTGGGGGAAGACAGCCTTAAGGTCACATGATCAGTTAAACTACTGCAGGTTGAATGATGCTGCTTACAATAAAGGAGCAGTCTGAGCCAGGAAGTCGTTCTCGTTCTTACTCACCTGACTTCAGTGCATTATTACATAACCTACTAACTTAAGTTGCTGCTTTTGACTAAGTTTACAGTCCTTTTGTCTTATTCTAATTTTCTATTTCCAACATGGTATAAACAGTGTCTTTGTGTAAATGATGACATTTCACCCTGAGGATTTTACCCAAAACAAGACACCATTGATGAACATAATAACTGTGTTAAAATGTAAAAAAAAAAAACAAAAAAAAACTGATGGAAATCTAGCCATTGTTTAAAAATATATAACAATTACAGTCAGTGAACAGACATTACCTCATTACCAAATTATTACTGCAGCCTTTAGCTATGCAGTGGGAATTAAAATATCAGAAACACCAGTCTGAGTCTGAACTTTTTAAATATTTACTGAATAAAAACAAATGGAGAATTAAACTAGATGTTTCTGTAAAACAATATATGCACCACCCCACAGAGTAAAGAGCAGACAGGCCACAAACCTTATTATTTTAGCAGAATACTACATGGTTCAAAATGAACCAAAAAGAAGCAAAACATGCAAATTTATGAAGCCGCCTTTATCTATGACACGTAGATAAAGCCATTTGTCATGAACAAAACATAAAAATGCACCAGTGAAATCTAAACTTGGACCTTTAGAGAAAAAGATAGTTTCCAGTTTAATAGGCTTTGAACATATTGTTTCTGTGCATTTGTTCATCTAAATAAAGTCTTAACACTTTATGTAATTTGTAATATTTTAAATGTTTACTTGTGAAACTGTTTCCCTTTGGACAGAAAGTGTTCCTTAAGCGTTAACAAGGAATCTGAAGTTGGCCTAAAGTAGATGAAAGTCTTTGTACACACCATAATATTATTGTTATTGCTACATCTACCTGGACCTAAGATAGTTTGAGGAAGCATGTGCTGTATAACAAAAGCATAGAGTACAGTACACTTCCTGCAAATGTATATTTTCGTGTAAAACAACTCTAAAAACACAGTAACACAGAAAAGTATGAATGCAAACGCTACATGAAGAAATAACACAACATTTTTCAGAGGAGTGGGTCTTACCTCCCAGCTGCTGCCTCGTCCTGCAGCACCTGTTAGAGCCAAAGCACAGACAGACTGTGAAAACAGTTGATTTGCATTTAACAGCAAGGCATGTGCAATGCAAATGTTAGAGGGGACAGTAAAAGAAAAAGGAGTGGAGAAGAAAGAAAGGATGTGACACTGTGACAGAAAGAGGAAAACAAAAAAGATAGCAGAAATAAATTTAGTTGTCTTCCCATTGGGGCTGATCCTCACAGCATGACGTTCAAAACTATTGTACCTCTTGCTTCAGGAAGTATGCCACCCAGCCCACCTCTATAGCTCAGGGCAACAATAACCTGGCAACCATCTGAAGCACATCAGGTGCTTGAGCCGCAGGCTAAGAGCTCCCGTTGTCTGCTTCAGGGGCTCTCAGGAGGAGCCTCGTAATGCGGTAACAACTGAGGAACCAAGAGCTAGTGAGCAGCAGCACCTTCAGAGCTGGTGTTTTCTCACTTCAAGCATTTCTTTCATTGGGAATTGGTGAAATTCCCAATGAATTGGGAATTCTTTATGTATAACTTTATGAATCAAATTTGATTTTATTTTTAACAATTATTGTAGCAGTTGTATTACTTTGTAAAGTTCTACTAGCATACTTTAGGTTAATAAAACAACAGTTCTTAATGTTTTTTTTAATTATTACTACAAAGGCATCTACAATAACTTATTGAAGAATTTTGAATTAATATGAGTTAAAACATCATTTATAAATTAATTTTGAATTTGAATTTTGAACAGATCCATCTGACTTCCAAAACACAGAAAGTAGAACCTGCACCAAATCGCTGGCAGGTTTGCACATATATGAGAGCAATTTGGATTTGAGATATTTCTAGATTATTAAGCTCCTAAACGAGAAAAATCTGGTGAAAAGCTGGTTAGCCCTAAATTTGAATATTGGATAGTTTACTAACTGGTTTGTGTGGCCCTTTTTTTTAAAATACTTTGATTAAATTAAATCAAATGAACACAAAATAAACCCCAAGAAGTGATAAGGCTTCTAAACATTTTACTTTTTTCTCATAAATAGTCACTGTGGCTAAATGGTCTTAGTTTCAGACCAAAGGACATGCCAACAAAAACTAAAGTCTTTGTCCCCCTAGAACATTTGCAAAGTATAATGCTGCTTTTTATGGTTTCTTAGGAACTATGACTTCTTCCTCTCTGAGTGGCCTTTCAGCACGTGTTGGTGCATCACTTGCTTCAATCTGTATAAAGACAGTTTCTTATGATAGAATCGTCACAAGGCTTTATTTTCTGTGGCTGATTTTTACGTTTTACATCAAAACACGTTTATCTCTTCAACACATATCCTATTTAACTCTGTTAAGAGAGAATTCATAAAGCTCTACAATTCAACTTATCATCATAATGAAGCAACAAAGTCTTTACTGTTCCTCCCCTGGCTGCTGTTTGAATTAATGCAACTTCATTTGCTAACCAAAAGAAAGCTACCACCAACTTGGCACAACACAATGTTACTTTTAGATATACAGTCGTAAAATAATCATAAAGAACAGACACTGAGGCAACTATACAGCCTGTCACAGTAAGTGCAAGTTTACCTCCAATATGGCACGTAGCCATGTTAGCTATCACTGTTTTAGGCAAGAAGGAATATAGAGATTGACATTTTGAAGAGATGCAAAGAAAATGACTATTTTTAGCTAAAGCTATTGCTTCCTAATTACTGATGGGAGAAGCAATAAGAGATGTCAACATAATTATATTTATACAATACATGGTGTAATCATGGCTAAAATTACTCAAAAAACTTTGTAAATACAATCTGGATGTCTAAAACATGATAAAGGACAAGATTTTGTCTAGTGTTTTGAGAACTGGCATAACTAAAGTTGGAAACAGTAAAATAGTGAAAGTTTACTATTAACTTTTCAGTTATGAAATATGAGATATTTTGACCTCTGATGAAACCATAATAACCCTGAATAAACTCCTGCATTATTGAAACCACAGAGCCACATTTCCTCACAGTAGAATATGAGTAAATTACAGAAAATTATTTAAATTGCTTCTAAACTTGCACACACACAAAAAAAAAAAATCACAAAGGCTGGTGCAAATTAACCAACTGTTGGTACAAAATGTCTTTTGGTGAAGACTCATTTTGCCAAAAATATTACTGTCTCTCCAAATTAACATAGAAAACTCATTTGGATCCCTCCCAGTATTCCCAGTGGCCCCAGATAGCACACCCTCCCCTTCCTCTGTACCAGCTGTTGAGTGAAATGTAAATATCGGCACAGTCTATTTTCAGAAATCCCCTGGGATTAACACTAGAAAAGGAAGTAGCTTTAATACATCTCTGTCTCACTGTGTACCCCATTACCATGATAACACCATCAACGTATTTCTGTGTTGCAGTCACCATACCATTCATGGGCAGCTGTGGAAGCTCTGGGACTTCTGGGAAAACAGGAGATGAAGAAAGAATCTGTGTAATGTCTTTCTGTTCAGGTCCAACATCATCCATGACGTTTATTGTTCCTGTTTCACGATTAGCTGGCAGTGTGAGACCTGGGGACTTCAGGAAAACAGAGATTAGGTGTGATACTGTATTACTAAAGCTGCAATAAAGGTTAAGAAACATCCTCATTGAAAGATGATCATCAAAAGTGAATCTTCCTGTTAAAAAGCCAAAGAATAAATAGATGGTTTGAATAAAACATGTTCAAGGTTAATGTTGATGCTGAATTGTAAAGTTTGCTTTTACCGTAGCATCCCAACCAAACCTTTGCAGTGCTTTGCAGTGTAGTAAATAAAAAAGTCGTTTACAGTAACAACCTTTTGATTTATGAGTTTTTTTTAACAGTTAAAAAACGTTTATGCTTTTTGTTGTAAACGGTCAAAAGCTTTGATTTGATTAATTTCATTCTCTCATAAAAAGCTGAATAAACACATAGATTCTGTAGTTTTGTAGGTTGTACGAGGACCTGAAACAACCAAAATGTCCTCTAAGTTGGAGAAATCTGGTTGGACTAGGATTTTATTTGTGGAGTACCAGAGGAACAGTGTCTAAATACAATGGACACCATGTTGTTTAGATTCTTCTTTTTGCAAAAACGTGTCATTGTTCTTACACTTTACAAAAATAGCCACAATATATTGTGGTTTGTGGTGGTAATGTGACAAAATCTGAGAAATTTGGGGATCTCAAGTCATTTAAATATTATTGCAAAGCAGTTGATTTGGCTCTGGAGAAAACAGGCCGTAAAATCCACACATCTGTGAGGTTTTATGTCATGCCAACAAATATTTAGACATTTAAAGAGTTGAAGGGGAACTGCTAGCTTTCCTGACTGAAAATATGTTTCCTCTATGGCTCAACCATCCACATCATATCACACTTTGTTTTAAGTAGGAACATTTTTACATTCTCTCTAGATGATTTTTGATGCTGTGTGCTAAAACTTCATTTTATTTTAAATTGTTCGTACTATTTAGTGATTTTTTTTTGTTGCTACGACAACTATGTATGGATTTTAGGTTAGCTAAAATGGGAAGAAATTTGCTTCCCTCCCATGAAATATAAACAAATTCCTCAGAATGACGAACCTGTGACGGACGTTTCTCCCTGACCTCAATCGGCTCATCAGTGTCCGCTGCTCGGTCTAAAGTCTCTCCCATCTTCTGAGTGATGCTCTCCATCTTTTCTCTCACCTGGCTCACCCTCCGCTCGCTCTGCCTCACCAGCTCGGCCGTCCCGAGAGCGCTGCTGACCATCGCTTCGATCCTCCCGAGGGTCAGCAGGAGACCGCTTCTGTCCGCCTGCGGCTCAGGTTGCTTTGACTCTGAGGCTGGGATCTCCTCAGGCTTGAGGACTACAGTCGAATCCCCCTGGTCCCTCAGCACCTTTTCCACAGCCGCGCCTTCTTCTTGACCCTCTGTGTCATCTCCTTTATGAACGTGGGGAACTTGACTTGTGAGTTCAGCACAGCCTTGTCCAGATTTCAGAGAGGTATGCAGGTGACAGACCTGCTTTTTCATGTCACCTAAGTCATCCTCCGTTAGCAGGAGCTTTGTCTGCGTCTCATGGCACTCTGGTAACACCGTAGCTTGCTCCCTGCAAGTTGCGACCTCTTCTTCCAATTTCACCCGAACTACCGTCTTGGCCTCCTGACTCTGACTCCCAGTCTGGCTGTGCTTGTGCTCCTTCTCACAAGATTTCTGCTTCTTCTTGTCTTTCTCCCCTTTCTCCTCCCACACAGACCTGTGCAGCCCAGGATCTCGGTGCCTGAAACCACCACCACCACAACTCTATAAACATCCATTTTACACACTGTTATCTTGTTAACTTGTGGCATTAAAACTGCACTTATGCTAGGCAGTAACTCTTGTGGGTTGTGTAATGGAGATACTCATAAATACGCTGTCAAGACCAGACATCATTTTTATAAGCTGGGCCTTGAGACTAACGTACTGTCTCCTTTCTGTTACCATAACAGGAGAAAGCGGTAAAATCTCACATACACTTTACGGAGCTTCTGTCTCAGAGCTGCCTGTTGCTGCTGCCGGAAAGGAAAAGGCCTGTCCTGCACGAGAGAGGAGACTAGATGTAAAACTGTTGCTGCATTTAGCTCCAAACATCAGCTCAACCCCCCCCCCACACCTCCCTCCTCACCTTCCTGTGCAGATGATGTGCTATTTCGTCACTTTTGGTCTTGTGAAGGACGTCCTGAATATCTTCTCGGTGTAAGTTGGCAACTGGATCGCTGTTGCTACCTTGAACTCTGTGAAGCTGTTGCAGACAAAGGTATGAAGCAGATGGATCTAGATGAAGGAGAAGATCTTTGCTGTGGCGATGCCAACCTGCTGCATGTCCTGCATCTCGCTCTGCAAAGAGCGCCGGTTTGGAGGGTTTAAGCCGTGGGAGCTCGGAGGAGCAACACCGTGTCGGTCTAACCTGTCAGAATTTAACACATTTCATTAAACCTCTCAGCTCCTTCAGTATTTCTGATGTTCATAAACAAGTAAACAAACGTCTATAAATCATGTGGTGTCTGCTGAGGGCAACAAATGTGATAATGTGTTTTTAAAAGGCTCTGTGATGCAGCTAAGTCTGAGCTCTACATTGGATGATACCGTCATATCACTAACAATGACTTCTTTGTGTCACTTTTACTGGTGACCAACGTTTTGCTGTCAACTGTGTGAATATAGAATTTCCTCATTCTGCGCTTTGAAAGATAAGAAACCACAAATTGATTGCAATTCTTCAATAAAATAGATAAAAAGACTTCCAAATGTTTTTCTTGTGTACACTTATAACAGCTGAAATATTAATCTCTTACACAAAAACTGAAGCTTATTTTAGATCAAAACGACGTAAGAAACTGAGACAAACACAACCAAAATTTAATTTTTAAATATTTTTTTAATTAACTCATCCGAAATGAGCTGGCAGAGAGATAATTTATATTCAAATCCTTCATAATCCCCATTTTAAGAGATATCCTGCTTCAAAGCATCTCCCTTCATGCAAGCTCACGCACAACTGATAAGAAACAAATTCACTTAATTTAATGGGAGACATTTTTTGGGCAAGGTTTGCTTGCAGCTTTGGACTTTTTTTTTTTTATCTCCACACAAAACTCAAATAAACTGAATACAACTTTAATTTTAAAAAAATGCACCAAATGCATGAAAAATTTTATTGTGAGTGGATGTGTTTAGGAATGTGGTAGACCTGAAATGTTTCACAGTGCAGACTCCTCTATTCATAAAAAGGCAAAGGTTATATGCAATTAAATACTGATCCGTAGCTAAGGCTAAATACAAGGACAGAAATCCGAAGCTCCGAGAGCCAGAGGCTCGCAGAGCGGCTGGTTCTGGTGAGCTGGCAGCAGGACAGAGAGAGCAGACAGGCTAATAAAGCACAGAAGCAGAGACATGGCTGCATCCACAGAGCTAATGAAAACAGGAAGACAAATGAAGCAAAACATGAAGAGAGCACACATTTACACTGACTAAGGCAAATATTTAAAATATACAGTCTAATAAATAAAAGACATGAGAAGCAAAGTTTTTACCTTGAAAGCAGGAGAAAAATAATATTCATCCAATGAAAAGAAAATACATAAAAGACAGGATCTTAACGACAATAAAGCAAAATCTATTAATACCTCTAAGAATGAAGCCAGGCAGGTGGGGGTGGGGGGTGGGGGGACAGAATGAAAGTTTATATTCATTAGGATCCGGTTTTGCAGTCAGAAATTCTTCTGGTCTGGTTCTGTCTTTCCTTTTTCTAAACATCTCACAGTTTAGTCATGTAGCTGTAATGCATCGTTCAACTTTGTGACTTCTGGTAAATACCGGCAAGTATTATTAGCAATTGCCAGCTGTAACATTGGTGACGTTAATTACCTCAGAAGTTGCTGATGTGAATGTTCCTGTAACCTCCGCAGCTCTGACAGCAGACCCTGAAACACCACAAACCAGTAAACACGCAACAGCTAATACTCACGGCCAGAACCCGACTTCCTTCACCATCTGAGTTTTGTCTTTTCTCACGTTGTCTTGATCAACGTACCTCAATCATTTTGTAATTTTCCGCATGAAAGTTCTTCATCTTGTCCAGTAGGATGTTTTTCTAAACAGTGAAATTTAAACAGAATTTTAAAAAAAAACATAAAAAAACTCTGAATTTATAATCCCCCTAACATTTACGCAACAGCCTAACCCTTGTTATTTCTTTGTGTTTCAGCATCACCAAAGCCAGAGTCTCCACATGTTCAGCCTGCAAACACACACACACACACACATCAAGTTATTTAAAACTCAAATCCCTGAGAAAAAAACACATAGATCTGAACTTACACTTAACTCGGTGTTAGCCCTCATCAATTTGTTGACACGCTCTTCAGCGCATGCCCTTTCGGAGGATAGTCTTTTATTCTGTGTAAACAAAATCAACATTTGTGTTCATCTGAACTCACAAAAAACTTATAGTTTAAGTCTACATTACCTTGTCTTCAAGCACTCTAATGTGAAACCTCAAACGGTCAGTCTCGTTGGTCTGAAAAAAGGATTTTCTAGTGTAAAAACGATGCCCAGCACATACAACGATTACAGAGTGCTCTATGTTGGACGTACCAGTTGGGTGAAGCTCGTTTGGGTATGACTGGCTGTTTCCTGAACCTCCTTCAGCATCTGACGAGTCTCTTCCAACTCCTCTGTCACAGACTGGACTTTGATGGCTGATCTTTGAGAACTGTACTCAGAAAACAAACAAACACAAGTAAAATAGGAAGTTTAAAGCAATTTCACAATGCAAACTCCTCTATTCATATCTAGGCAGGCAGAAAAACATAAAAAGAGAATGCTGCTGTAGGTAAGTCTTCTTCAGCATTGTATATTCGTCTAAGAACATTTCTACAATTTTTTTTATTTGTAATTATGTGTGTGTGTATGTATGTTTGTATGGATAAGTGGATGGATGGATGCCCTTTTGTTGTTTTTCTAAACTCTTTTTCAGTTTAGTTCCACAGATGTGAAGTTTTGATAAATATATTGAATGTGTAAAAATGTGTGCAGGCTGTGTCTCTAAAATGTAACGTATTTGCCCCAGTGTGCATTTGCAAGTTGCACTCTGGCATTGTATTCTACTTTTAGAATAATGACTTCTTCATCCCTGAATAACCTTTTAGCACAACTTAGTAAAGAACTAATTTCACTGTGAATACTCTCAGAATGACCTGTCAGAAGTTGTCTCCTTTTTAAGAAAATATGACAACTGGACATTTGTGGTGTTTTTATACTTGCTTATAATTGTTTTGACCAAAGGACATGACACCTTCAGGTATCTGAAAGTCATAACCAAGGATGAAATAACTGGAAAAACGTGAGAAAACATGGCTATGGGTATTTTTACAGTGTATGCAAGTTTGAACCGTATATGACAGAAATACATCATTGGTACATACATGTTTGTCATTGTCCTACAATTTTTACATTATAACATGTTACATTTTGTGTTAAATATCATGATCTAATTACTTTAACTGATAATGTTTAAAACTAGATACATTTGTTCTGCAACATATGAGAGTAACGCATGTTCTTCCTCACCTGAGCAGCTTGGTCTGCAGCTCTGTGATCTCCAGACTGAGCTGCAGGTTTTCGTCCTCACACTGAGCCAGCATCCTCAGCAGGCTGCTGTTCTGCTCGCTCAGATGGTGACGAGCTTGCTTCAGATCAGCCACTGCATCAGACAGGTCCTTTTTTCCACTAAACCCAAATAAACAATAGTGCTAAAAAAAGAGTGAATACTCAAGATAAACACATTTAGTTTCTGAAGGAAGGAAACTACTAACCAGAAACAGTAGCGGCCCTCTGTGGGAGCTGCACTGGCTTATAAAAGGCAAATCCAGTCACAATGTAAGTATTTTCCTATTCATTTCATTAAGATATTAAAATTGATTTGATCTTACCATTTACAGACACTTCAGAGTAGTCTGACTGAGACAAAGAAATGACATCTGAGCTGAAGAATAAAACAATTTCATTTGATATGAAACTTAAAAATATATATATTCTACATAAAACCTTATTTTATAGGTTCCACCTTCACAGCTCTCTCTCACCTGTCCTCCCTGCACAGAGCAATCCACGCTCTCATCACGTATTGGAAAGTCTCCCTGCTCACGTAAGGGTCCTGAAGGTCAGGGTCCAGGAGCTGTCGCAGGGAAGCCAGTTTGTCCTCCCCTCCGCTCTGAGCTGTGAGGGTTTGCAGGTACTGCATGATGCTGGAGGCCAACGCTTCTCCTCCCGAGGCTGAGACGAAAGCAAGAAAAAAATAAAAAATTAGCAAAGGTCACAGACAATTACATCCTTATATGATCAGGTTGTGATGAAAATATGAGCAGACAGCTGTTACCTGTGTTGCTTTTATCACATTTGTTATACATGATGTCCAGGAGCTCATTTTGAGAAAATTCATTTGTGTGCTTGCTGTCTTGAAGCATCTCTCCTGCCCCACAGCTGTATGACGCTGGAAATAAAAATGGTGAAACATTATTGCATTTTTTGCATAGAGAAAGAAGAAACTCAGTACTGCAACACTTACTGTCACAGCGGTCAGACTTTATACTTTTCTCACCCTCTGCTAAAGGATTTACATGCACCTTATAAATCTAAAGTTTAAAAAATAAAATATTGTATAAATATTGAAATATCTAAATACCAAGATACAATTTTATTTTTGTAAGTTTGAAGATAAACTTTTGTGTATGGACAGGGCAGCTGCTAGGTTACATAATAAAAGGTTTGGAAAGGAAAAAAAAATCACAAATAAGAAAACCAAATTCATTATATAAAACTCCAACTTTATGGATTAATTAGAGCTAGATAGCTAGAGAAGAAGCAACAAATAAAAAGTTCAATTCTTACTTTTCAGTCCAAGCTGATCTTTTGCCAAAATAAAAAAATATATACATCTAAAAAAAATTAGAACCCTAATTATATTCAAACTCTTCTTTCTTATCAATCTAATGTTTATCTGATTTTCTGTGATGCTACATGAGCCATAAACGTGCTTTCCCCCTACTTCATGTCATGAACAGATGACATCCTGGATCCTCCTCTTGGAAAAAAAAAGGCTGCAATCTGTGAAAAGAGGGGGCAAGTGAATTTTCTTTTTTATTAAAATGCACGAGTTCAACACAAAGGCGGTAAAATGTTCGTTTTTATCAAACATATAAACACTGAAAAAAATATAGCAAATTTGGATATTTTCTGTGCCGTCTTAAAAAAACGAGAGGCGAGGGAGGAGTTTCCTATAAGAAAGAAGAGGGAAACCAGAGAGGACTGGGAAGGGCAATCCAAGGTTATTTTATTAATTGAGAAGTAGAACCCAGTGCTTCACACTTGTTCGTTTTACAGAAACGTGTAATTCATAACAATTAGACAGTCTCATGAGTATTTTTATATTACTTTATGAGACTAAATAACATGCCAAATCAGTTTTTGGCTAAGTTGAATACTATCACGCTGTTTAAATCCTAAGGATTTTCAAGATTTTGATTTTTGAGACAATTAGTGGCCCCATCTGGTGATCTTTACCTAAACATTCTGAACGCGCGTGAACGCACACACCTGGAGGCTAATGAACTACTTGAAATTATTTTTATACCCCGCCTTCATGATGCGCCGCTTGGCTCGCCGGTGGATAAATGGTGCAGATGTATGACACCAAGTTCCATTAATACAAAACGTACAAATAAAAAAGTGCCCTAATTTGTTCATAATTATAATTGCACTTTTAATATAGCGTATTGCCCGTATTATTATTTGTAATACTATTATAAATGGTGTCAGTGCTTCTGAGGGGGAACTTTAAAGAGGGAAGTTTAAATTTTTGTTCCCCTTTAATCCAGCCGGACCTAATTCTGGTGACACCATCCGTTAAGTAGCTACTAGCAAACAACGGAGTGGATGTTTTCTGCTGGTTTTTTTAATTTTTTTATTTTTTACCAAACAAAACTAACTTGAGAGGAAGTTACCTTCTGAATTCAAAATGTCTCGGGGTTCCATTGAGATCCCTTTACGGGACACCGATGAGGTAAATATAAAAATTTTATGTGTGTTTTGTTGCAGATGTTTCTAGGTGAACCCTTCTGTGATGTTAGCAGTTGATGCTAACTGAAGCTACATTGAACTCAGCTTTCCCCGAGGCTCGGCTTTAAATAATGTGATGTCTCTGCGTTAAATTTTGATATTTGCAACATAATCTGAATTTAAACAATTTACAGTCATGTGCAACTAGTATTAGAAAAGATGATCAGATGAACAAATTGATGTCTATTTAGTTTTTTTTACCAGCCTATCTCATTTATTGTGGTGTTGCTCGTCAAAACAAAAGTTCAAATATTTGTTCAAATAAAAAGTTTAAAAAAAAGTTCTAAAAGTTCAAATATTTTGTGTGTGTAATTTACTAGTATATTTAAGTCTATAGCTGCTGAGAGTAATATGGTAATAAACCTTAAATATTTGTAAATTTAATTTAAACAAGCGTAAACGACAAGTATTACAAGTATTTTATTAATTATTATTTATTTTTTTACATCTATTTTAGCCGTATTCTGTGATCAAGATGAAAATGAAAAATATATATTAAAACATTATACACTATGCTGATGTAAAACATACAGCTTTATGTTAATTTTAAGTATTGCTATAATAATTTAATATAATAGATCTCCCAAACGCCAAAATGATGGCATGCCTTATTAATACATGTAGTTCCCAGGCTACATTGGGAAATTTGTAAACAGCATTTATATAGGGAAAAGAGCTTAACATAATGTTATACAACTTTAGTTAAAATGCATGCTTTAACATCACCAAATCTACATAAACTTATTAACTGATCTATGTATGGTTTTGATTTGCAAGGAAAATAAAGAGTAGTGTTTGTTGCTTGTTAAAGATTTAGTTGTCAAATTTGTTGCTAGTAAATCAATATACCTAAGTAGCAAAAATTGCCTTAATTAATCAGAGTTGATTAGAAACGTCGTAATCATTATATGGATCATTGTCGCACGTCTTTAATGCCAGACTCAGGGGAACAGCATCACAACTTAAACAAACTGTGCTGTGCAGGTTATTGAGCTCGACTTCGACCAGCTGCCGGAGGGAGATGAGGTTATCAGCATCCTGAAGCAGGAACACACACAGCTGCACATCTGGATCGCTTTGGCTGTAAGTCACTTCTGTAACCTGAAATTATTACTTTATTTCCACATATCGTGTGGGACTTATAAGTGTAAAGACTTATAAGATTTACATTGATTAGAATAAAACATGTGAAGCAGCATGAAATTTGATATTGTTTGTGTGTGTGCGTGTTTTTGTTTTTTTTAGTTGGAGTACTACAAGCAAGGCAAAACAGAGGACTTTGTCAAGCTTTTAGAGGCAGCGCGTATCGATGGAAACCTGGACTACAGAGACCATGAGAAAGACCAGATGACCTGCTTGGACACGTTAGCAGCTTATTATGTCCAGCAGGCTCGTAAAGAGAAAAACAAAGATGCCAAGAAGGAGCTCATCACGCAGGCCACTCTGCTGTACACCATGGCAGATAAGATCATTATGTACGACCAGGTAGGCGACATTTAGCGTAGAGCTGCTGTAGCACTGGTGTTTTTTATGTTTGAAGGTAATATAATGCGTTGCTATCTCAATCAGAACCATTTGTTGGGGCGAGCCTGTTTCTGCCTGCTGGAAGGAGACAAGATGGACCAGGCTGATGCTCAGTTCCACTTTGTGCTCAACCAGTCCACCAATAACATCCCTGCTTTGCTTGGTAAGTGGTGTGACTATGTGGAGACTATGTTGACCACGACTACTGTGATTAATGAATAAAAAATATAAACGCTAATTTTATTCAACAGGTAAGGCCTGCATCTCATTCAATAAGAAGGACTACAAGGGAGCGCTGGCGTACTATAAAAAGGCTTTACGAACAAACCCTGGCTGCCCAGGTAAACAAGTTGCATCTCCACTCCTTCCACAGAAACATGACATTGCTGCTGCTATAGCTTAATTTATTCTGGGTAGAAATCCCCTCTAGTAGGACTAATTGTTTTAATATTGCTAATTTGAACTTGTGTCTTTAGATCAGGGGTCCCCAAACTTTTTCCTGTGAGGGCCACATAATTTTTCCCTACTCTGGTGGGGGGCCGGAGTCAGTTTGTAACAAAAAAAGTGTGACGATTGCAGGAGTGCCTAAATGTAAAACTGTATTGTTTTCCAGAAAGCACAATCAAATAACCCTCTCTGGGTTCTTCGCAGAAAAAAATCCATGAAATAACACTATTTATGAAATAAATACCGTATTTTCCGGACTATAAGCCGCAACCCCAAAGTTTAAAAAAAAAACAGTAAACATACACATGTAAGCTGCAGATATCTCTGCCGCTCCAGGTTTTCCACAACGATGCAGCAGCAGCAGAGGGGGGCGGACACCCAAAATCTGAGTAATAACAGGTCAATTGAATATCACATTTATTACGGATGAAAAAGAAAAAGTTGCCAAGATTAGATTTAACTGAACTGATTCCGGTAGTTTCCAAACGGTAACTGTAACAGTAAAAGTGCTGATCCTTACCGTCTGCTAGCATGTGCTAAATGAAAATGGGCACTTTCTTCTTCTTCTTTAGATTTCAATGGCAGCTTGCATCCATTATTGTTGCACTACTGCCATCTATTGGATCCTAATATCTATGCCTCAAATTCTCATAATGATCCCAGTATTATTTAAAAAACGAAAAATCTTCTTTTTCCCCTCAATGCTATTTAACTGATCAACAACATTCTCAAATTTCAATTCCCTATTAAAACCTAATTCCGTTTTAATGGGCACTTTCTTTTTTTATTTCCAATTTTGACTTCCAATGATTCACTTCCTGCTAAAGAGCCCCCTGGTGGTTGAAGAAAAATCCACATATAAGCCACCTGGTTAAAAGCTTAGGGAAAAAGTAGCGGCTTATAGTCCAGAAAATACGGTATATGAAAAAAAATCTAAATGCTCTCTGGTATTGTTCAGGGGGCCGGACCAAATGTGGAGGCGGGCCGGATCCGGCCCGCGGGCCGAAGTTTGGGGACCACTGCTTTAGATCAACTCTCTACCTGCTTCTAGGGATTCAGAAGAATCATGTCATAAATGTTTCCTGAGTTTTTGAGTTTTCTCTCTCTGTTTAGCTGAAGTCAGACTGGGGATGGGTCACTGCTTCGTCAAGCTCAATAAACTGGAGAAGGCCCGTTTGGCGTTCGGTCGAGCTTTGGAGCTGAACTCTAAGTGTGTGGGAGCGCTGGTTGGCTTGGCCGTTTTAGAGCTCAACAACAAAGACTCTGAGTCCATTAAGAACGGAGTGCAGCTCCTGTCGCGGGCTTACACCATCGACCCCAGCAACCCCATGGTGCTCAACCACCTCGCCAACCACTTCTTTTTCAAAAAGGTATTTTAGTCGCTGGGCTTTTCTTCGCAAACCCCAGTCTGCGTTGCTCAGCTGATCACCGTGCTTCTCCCTCTGCAGGACTACAGTAAGGTCCAGCATCTCGCCCTGCACGCTTTCCACAACACGGAAGTCGAGGCCATGCAGGCTGAGAGCTGCTATCAGTTGGCGCGTTCATTTCATGTGCAGGTGAGGCTGCCGTCTCAACCGTCTTACAGATTTGACTTATTCTGAGTCCTCTGTGTTCAAATGTCTGTCTCTGTTTTTACTTTTTGTCAGGAGGACTACGACCAGGCGTTTCAGTATTACTACCAGGCTACTCAGTTTGCCTCTTCCACCTTCGTGCTGCCCTTCTTTGGTTTGGGACAGATGTATGTGTATCGTAGAGACAAGGAAAATGCCGCTCAGTGCTTTGAAAAGGTTTTGAAGGCCTACCCCAACAACTACGAAACAATGAAAATCCTGGGATCCCTCTACGCAACGTCCGACGATCAGGAAAAGAGAGACATTGCAAAAGTAGGTCTTCATCACAACCCAGAGTTTTTCTCTTCCCTGGTTAAAAATGATGGGTGCCAGTTCTTTAAAGCTGTTGGTTTTTTGTTCGTTAGGGCCACTTGAAGAAGGTGACGGAGCAGTACCCGGACGATGTGGAGGCGTGGATCGAGCTGGCTCAGATCTTGGAGCAGACCGACATCCAGGGCGCGTTGTCGGCTTACGGCACGGCCACTCGCATCCTCCAGGAGAAGGTGCAGGCCGACGTTCCCCCCGAGATCCTCAACAACCTTGGGGCTCTACACTTCAGGCTTGGTAACCTCGGGGAAGCTAAGGTAGCAGACTGCTGTTGCTCTTAACACAGCAAACAATTAATTCGTATCAAACTTCTGTGGCGTCCAGAACTCTTATATTTCTCCCCCCCGTCCCAAACAGAAATATTTTCTAGCATCCCTGGACCGAGCTAAAGCTGAGGGCGAGCACGACGAGCATTACTACAACGCCATTTCTGTCACCACCTCCTACAACCTGGCCCGTTTGTACGAGGCCATGTGCGAGTTCCACGAAGCCGAGAAACTCTATAAAAACATCCTCAGGGAGCATCCGAACTACGTGGACTGTAAGAGTTTGATTTCATGTTGTAAAGGGTGTTGTACAAACAAGGACAGTGTCCTGTAAACAGAACTCTTTGTTCATTTGTCAACTTGCAGGTTATTTACGCCTCGGAGCGATGGCTCGTGACAAAGGGAACTTCTACGAAGCGTC
The DNA here is from genome assembly GCF_904066995.2 of Poecilia reticulata. Classification (NCBI taxonomy): domain Eukaryota; kingdom Metazoa; phylum Chordata; class Actinopteri; order Cyprinodontiformes; family Poeciliidae; genus Poecilia; species Poecilia reticulata. Next base: position 18,071,720 of record NC_088832.1, read on the forward strand.
CGACTGGTTTAAAGAAGCGCTGCAGATTAACCAGGTATGAACTGTTGGTTTGTGACTGTAAAACGTTCTTTTTTGAAACCCCCCCCCCCCCCCCCCCCCGCCCCTGGCCTGATCTGATGAGGTCTCCGTTTGGCGCAGGATCACCCAGACGCCTGGTCGCTCATTGGAAATCTTCACTTAGCCAAGCAGGAGTGGGGGCCGGGCCAGAAGAAGTTTGAGCGCATCCTGAAACAGCCGTCCACTCAGAACGACACGTACTCCATGCTGGCTCTGGGGAACGTGTGGCTGCAGACTCTGCACCAGCCCACCAGGGACAGAGAAAAGGTACCAACGGAGTTCATGTTTATCCAACAGACGAATGAATGAAAGGGTGTAGAGGAGCTGCAATGTGTTATCCTTTAACTAGAAAGTTTTATCTTTGTTTCTTTCTTGACTATTCTGATTAAGGAGTTTTTTCCCCCCCTATTCTTGTTTTTAGCTCTTATTTTATTTGGTTATTTAATTGAGTCATTCAGAAAAAGTCATGTGATGGACAAAAACATTCATATGTTTAGCATTTGCCGTAATCTTTTTAAAATGATTTGCATCGTCACTGATTTGAATCTGTTTCTTCCGGTTTCAAAGCCAAATAATATTTTTCCTTGACTGGGTGACCAGAAGGTGCAATATTAACATGTAAACCCACCGATTTTTATTTGCAGTAAATAACATTAAAATTTGATCTTCACAGGAAAAGAGACACCAGGATCGAGCTTTGGCAATCTACAAGCAAGTCCTGCGAAATGACGCCAAAAATCTCTACGCCGCTAACGGCATCGGTACTTTCACCCTTATGTCCTTTTGTTAGTTATTTACCATATTTCCCCACCCGTGTTCTTCTAAACACGACGCTGTCTCTCTCCAGGGGCCGTCCTCGCTCACAAAGGTTATTTCCGAGAGGCGCGTGACGTGTTTGCCCAGGTGAGAGAAGCCACGGCGGAAATCAGCGACGTGTGGCTGAATCTGGCTCACATCTACGTGGAGCAGAAGCAGTACATCAGTGCTGTGCAGATGGTAAGAGGCTTCCTGATCCTTACCGTTTTATTTCTTCGCACAGGTGTAACTCGGTTTAAATCCTCCGTTCTGCTTCACAGTACGAAAACTGCTTGAAGAAATTTTACAAATACCAGAACACGGAGGTGCTGCTGTATCTTGCCAGAGCTCTCTTCAAATGTGGGAAACTCCAGGAGTGTAAGCAGATGCTGCTGAAGGTAACATAGATGAGCTGCTTTTTTTTTCTTTTTTTTTTTTTGGAAGCATCAGATAAGCATAACCTGACTGTGACATGTGGCCCGAAAGGCTCGGCATGTGGCGCCCAGTGACACGGTGCTGATGTTCAACGTGGCCCTGGTGCTTCAGAGACTCGCCACTCTAGTGCTGAAAGACGAGAAGAGCAATTTAAAGGCTGTGCTCAGTGCAGTGAAGGAGCTGGAACTGGCTCACAGGTACTTTCACGATTTCTTTTCTCCATCCCCTCAGACTGTTTCTCAGGAGGCTCAGCGTGAGGAACTATTGTGTCTCATCTTCTTCCGTCTCCTCCTCCTCACACAGATATTTCAGCTACCTCAGCAAAGCTGGAGACAAGATGAGGTTTGACCTCGCTCTTGCTGCGTCCGAGGCCAGGTAAGACCGACTCCGTGAACCTGGAGCCAGCATCCGTCCTGCGTTATCAGATCTCAGTTATGTGCTTTGTTTGGACGTCATCTGGCTGCGCTGGGCTCTCACCTGAGCAACAGACCGTCAGACGTTTTACACCTAAACTATATTACTTGGGCTCAAATTCACACAAGGCTGAAACTAGGTTAATTTTGCCAATAGTTAGCATGTAAGGAAAATATGTGTGGACGAAATGATTAGTTACTTCAGAGCTTGATCCTAACGATGAGGATTTTTATCCTGTAAAACTCCCAACTGTCCTCTGAATATAAGAAAAAGGGTAAACATTATAAGGAGTGCACCGATAAATCGACCCAGATTTCCTCATTTTGGGCGATCTTATCCACATCGACAAAGATCTGAAAATCAGCCACTGTCTCCTTTTGCTCTGCTGTGACAAAGAAAGACTGACTGCCTCGCCCACCAGGTCACATGTGCATGTTAGCGATTAATAAGTCACCCCAAATTTTTTCAAATCAATAAAAATCTATATCAGCCAAAATCAGAATTGGCCTTTTAATGATTGACCAGAAAACTGCAATTGGAAATGTGATACAAATTCTGCTGGTGATTGTTGCTTCAAAGCCTGAAATATGTCCATAAGTCCCATCATGTCTTCATTTTGTTTAGTCACACCTTAAATTTTGACATCTTGTCTTTTTTGTTTTTTGTGGGGGGCAGGGGGAGATTTTGAGAAATTAAACAAAAAATAGGAATTAGCCAGAAGCTCATCAAGTACAGAAAGGATTTACTGCCCGACATTCAGCTGTTCCTACAAACCAGCAAGAGCTCATGAAAAGAATCTTTTCTGTCATCTTATCCTCCACCTGCTCCTTCAGGCTGTTGCTTTTTTACATGACAGGATTTGGAAAGAAGCAGATTTCAATGCTACTATTGGTAGCTATTGTGTAAAAGGCACAAAGGTTTGGTAACTGTCGTGCTAAACAGTTTAATTGCATACAGAAGACAGAAGCAACATTTCACAAATTTATATATCTGGGTATGCTTAGTACAAGTTATGGTAATTAAGTGCACTTGGGTAAATCCCTTTTTAATATTTCGCATAAGACTTATATTACCTTTTAAAAAAGCCTACTAAACTAGCAGAAACCCTTCATATATATATACACACACACACGATATTTTAATAAAACAATCATTTCTGGACCCTGATGATTTCCTTCCTAATTTGTTTTCCCCGTCAGTGACCCCAATGCTTACATTTTACAGCTCCAGTCGTAACATCAGCATATTGTGATAATTATGTTCCCTTTTATTACATGCACGGGTCTTGTTCTTAATGCTGTTGTGTTGTGGGATCGCAGGCAGTGCTCTGACCTGCTGAGTCAGGCTCAGTACCACGTGGCCAGAGCCAGAAAGCAGGACGAAGAGGAGAAGGAGCTTCGTGCCAAACAGGAACAAGAGAGGGACCTGCTGCGCCAGCAGATGTTAAAAGAACAGGTACCATCTGAAAACGCCTCCTTGCTTTCCTTTTCTTTGTGTTTCGGTGACCGATTAGCTCGTTTGCTCTGACTAACATTTAGGAAGAGCGGCAAAAAAGAGAGGCAGAGGAGCAGAAGAAGCTCCTGGAGCAGAGAGCTTTGTTTGTGGAGAAGACCAGGAACTTGCTCACGTTTGTGGAAGGACCAAAAGAAGCGACCAAAGAAAAGAAGAAGGGAGGAGGCGGCGGAGGAGGGCGTGTAAGTGTTTCTCTCAGCACCCGGCTCCAAACAAACTTACTTAAATATCACCATTTGTTGCGACCGGGCGTTTTGAACTCGTTTTTTCTCGATCTCTTCAGCGTAAGAAAGGAGGCGACGCGGACGACTTTGTCAATGACGATTCGGATGAGGACCTTCCACTGAAAAAGAAGAAGAGGAGAAAGAGCAGCGGCAGCGAGCAAGAGGATGGCGAGGACGGAGATAAAAAGAAAAAGAAGAGGAGGAGGTGGGTCTGCTATGTGTAGCTGTATTTTCTGCTGCACGTTAAGGTGGATAAGTGGAATAAACTTTTATTCTTGCCTTTCAGACCTGCAAAAGGAGGAGATGACAGCGATGATGAGGAAGGAGCATCTCGGCCCAAAAAGCAGCGCAAACCCAAAGAAGGACGCAAGAAGATTGAAAAGGTGCTTTTGTTTTCTTCGCCATTATGTTTTTTTTTTTTTGTAAGGAAAGCCTGGTTGATGTAGAAAAACCAGCCATGAATTCATACTTGATTGCATTTCCCATATGCTTTACACCCTAAGTTGAACATAAAGTTACTGAGAACTCTGAAAGAGTGTTTGATGTTGGAATCTTTGTCATTTCAGCCCCAGCCTGAGCGAATGCCACCATCCCTTAAAGGGAAGATCAAGTCCAAGGCCATCATCTCGTCCTCTGAATCCTCGTCAGATGAGGACGGACTGAAAATAGCTGAAGACAGGTGAGTGCCTGCAGCGGCGGTGAAAGAAACCGAAAGATGAGTCAGCGAAATGTTCGTCAGCGAAATGTTCACGAATGCATCTCGGTCCAACAGAACCCGGGACAGCGGCTCGGGGTCCGAGGACGAAGGCGGTCACAGGAAACGCATAGCATCCGACAGCGAATCAGACGGCGGGAGGAATCGCTCCGGCAGCGAGGCGGGAAGCCCTCGCCGCTCCGTCGGCTCGGACGACGAGTCCGGCAGCGACCGACCAGTGAAGAAGAGGAGGGTGCAGCGGCAGTCCGACTCCGAGCAGTCGGACAACGAGAGCAAGAGGAGCCAGTCGGGATCGGACGAGTCGAGAGCCGCCTCGCCTGTGGCCGCTTCGGACAGAGGCTCCGAGGCAGGGTCAGACAACGAAGGGTCGCCGCGGCGCTCCGACAATGGATCAGAACAGGAGGCGTCAAATAACGATGACAGCGATTAGGCCACTCAGATTTAATTAAATGCCGAGGAACATTTTTGTTAAACATGGATTCAGTTTGTGTTAATTAGCTTTCGGTGCGTTTTCAATGTCTTACTTGCTTACAAAGTTTTTCTTCAAAGATTTTTGTTAAAAATTGATTAAAACTGTAAAACTTAAGTTGAAGTGATATTTTAACCCAAGTGGGAAGTTGCTCCAATGAAATTAAAGACAACTCTTTCCTATGACGACTCTGAAAACCAAATTTGGCGTTAATCTAGAAGTAGGATGATTTGCTGCTTCACTTTTCTTGCTGTGCAGTGAGAAACTGCCCCAAACTTGACCTGTTGGGTCAAGTTGTAAATAAAACCTACAAAACATTAAAATGGAGTATCTTGAAACCACATGCTTCTTTGTTCTGATTACCAGAGTGGAAAAACTGAGGCGAAGAATTAAACAGTCCAACTTTATTCAAGATTGATCCGTAGTTGTACACTGAACTTCGAGCACTTATTACATTTAAAGGCGCAGGTGTACACATACAGCACATTCCCAATTTCATGATAAAAAGACCCTTTAAAAATATTGCAAACAGATGTTTTTACAAGTGGTTAACAGCGGCAGCATAGTTACGTCTGCTCTAGCTGTACAAATGTCAAAAATTAGGACATTCAAGTATAGTCAGACACTTTAGAGGTATATCTATACGAAGTGATAAATTAAAAAGGCCACACTGATTTATTCTAGGAAAGAAACGTTTCATACATTAAAAAGATCTTGATTTATTCAGCTAGATGTGAAGAGATCATAATGTGCAAGTAAGCTTGACCACATCTGTTCATTACAGATTAAGATTTCCTTTAGAAAATTTAAGCTAAATAAGGCCCTTTATTAAACTGAAGCAAATAATCAAGAATTTCACTATTGCAACAACTCATGATGTTAAGCAAAGTGCATCAAAAATCTGAATTATAAATGCAGATAAAACGAGGACAAATCTTGGTCTTTGTAAACAGTTTAAGGAAGTTGCACTCGTTACTCCGACTAGAAACAAAAAGGGTAACAGAGTAGGTCAAACGATACGTTTTCCTTAAATCACTGCCTACTCCTGATTCCCAAGATGACTGAAATGCACCAACCCTTGCTGTGAGACATGGAACAAGACAGAAGCTCTAGGAAGTGCATAAAGCAAGATGAAGCCAGTTGGATTTGGCGAAGCATTTTGTGAATGAGTTGTAACAATTGCAACTAAACAAAAAAGAAAGGGGCAAAACAAGGAAGAAGAAAAAAAAAATTCAACTCGTTGCTTTCTAATAACACATGGCTTTGGCTGATCTCGCTCAGTAATCTTCATCCTCCGACTCTTCCTCTTCAGCCGTCTCCAGCCAGGTCAGCCATTGGTTCACCTGCATCACAAAGGAAAACATCAATCAGTGGTTAAAAAAAAAAAAAAAAAAAAAATTAAGTTCTGGTTCAATTTACCTGAAATAAAGCTTTCCCCTTTCCAGGATACTCCTCTGTGATGTCTTCTTTCCATGAGAGGAAGGCTTCTTCTTCAACTATTTCCATGTCGTAAAAGTTCACAAAGTAGCGCAGCAACATGCCTAAAGCACAACAATAAAGGATTACAGAAAAAGCCCCAAACGGCAAAACATTAAATCACTTTGGAGAAAACTAAAATCAAAACACGCACCTTTGGGGAAACTCTTGGTGTTACAGTGGACTTGCAGGGCGTACAGCGCACTGACTTGCAGGTTAATGTGATCATGGAGGAACTTCTGCAGGACTGGCTTGAAGGAGAGCAGCAGCTGCTTCTCCTCATCCAGCTGCTCCTTGCTGGGTGATGCGAGCTGCTCCTCGTCGTCGTCTGGGTTGATCTCATAAGCAATGTACTGCAGAAGACTGGAAGAAACGGCAAAACCCTTCAACTTGAGCCCTTAAAGAATGCTACTTTATCAGCAGAAGCTTTGTCCCTCACCTGGTCACAAGGATGTTGACAAAGCCCTTATCGGTGTGAAGTTTGGGTGAGATGTTGTCTTTGATCCACTTGTAGATTGACTGTGGTGACGGATCCACTTTGATCTGCTTCAGCAGCTCCTTCTCCAGTTTCATCAGTGGGAACAGAAAGCCAAGACCTTTGCCCTCTAAAATCTCCAACATCCTGTCCTTGTTCTGGTCAATTTCTGATAAAAAATAAATAAATAAATAAATAAATAAATAGTCAGCTAAAAAAAAATTACTTCAACTGTACATGTAAACAGAAAGACTGTAAACAGAACGAGCATACCAGGTAGCATCTTCTGCATGTTGACCTTGCTCTGCTGGAACAGGTCGCCCAGCCAGTCTTTGTCCTTCAGTTTGACCATCTGCTGCAGGCACAGCAGGAAGAGGGGGAAGTGGGTACCATTCTCCAGCTGATGAGCCAAGTCGTCAATGCTGACCAGATCAGCGATTACAGCTCGAGCAGCAAACTGGGCCAGGTAGGATTTCACCAGAGGGATTTCTTCCTCGATCTTAGCGCTCTGGTCCAGAACACGCAAGAAGGCCTACGAAGAAATCCAAGAAAGTTCGGGTTAGTTGATATTCCAGCTGAACGATCGAGCATTTTCCCGTTTATCAGAGGACACTCACAGGCAGAAGGCTTTCACGGCTGACGACTCCCTCAGTGGAGAGAGCATGGATCAGTTTGCTCGCATTTTCCTTGTCTTCGTCCGACCGCTCCAGTGTGAACACGATCATCTTGTTCAGCATCTCAGATAAGAAGTACTTGGGCGCCTTCATCTCCTTTGCAGCGCTTACAGCCTCCTCGATGTCTTTCCCATTCAGATAGTTTGCCATAAGCGTATCCTAAAAAAGACACAGACAAGTTTCACTGAATGATGCAACGCTTTACAGGAAGGAAGTTGAGCTTAAACCATGAGAAACTCACCGTCATTTTGTGCAACTCTTCCTTAGTTGGTGGAGCCTTTTTGTTGGACTTTGCTGGCTTTTCCTGGATTGGAGGAGGATTACTTTTGAGGCCAAGCTGTAAAATAAATAAATAAATTTAATGTGCACCTTGCAAGACTTGGAGCACCATGGAAACTTTATTTAAACAAAGGGAGGTTACCTGTCCGATTGGAGAACCAGTTTGAGGCATCAAAGTCATCTGTGGCTGCAGCTTTGGCACTTGGTTTTTATTCATGATGAAGGACTGAGCTGGCCTCAGACTGATCTATAAGACAAACACAAAGTGGTATAAACTCAACTTGCAGCTGAATTTTGTAGATTTTCTTGCCATCACACGAGTCAGTACCTCATCAGCATTGAGTTTTCCTTTCTTGCTGAACCTTGGACCCACATCCTTTGACTGTACTTGTGCTGAGTGATTCTGTTTATGGCTGAAAACTGGTGAATTCTGCCCCTTTAAAAAAGAAAAATAATGAAAAAAATTGTTTAATTCAAGTGCTAAACACTGTGAATGAGAATTAAACATTCAAGAAAGCTATGAGTCTTACCTGATTTGGCTTTATGAATGGCTTGCTTCCTGGTTCAAATTGAGGCTGGTGTGAAGCGTTGCCATTTCCCATATGGCCGTTGAACAGTGGGCTTGCACGATGACGACCCATGGTGGGGGAGTAATGGTCTTGAATCACTCCTGGACCAGTTCCAATGCCAATCCCTGTTCAAAGTCAGACATTCGATTTTGCCATCTGATATTTTAATGACTCCAGGAAGTAGTAAAACTTCTATCAGGGTAAAAATGACCAACATACCAGGCAGTTGTCCAAACATGTCAGCAAGCCCACCGAGAGGCTCTCTTTCAACTCTCCTTGATGGCAGGAAGGAGTTATGGTCTGTGAAGAAGTCATTCCTCATCACATCATTGGATGGTGGAATGAATACACCCAAATCCTAAAAAGCAAAAAATATCTCTAGTGAGTTAAATTTATTTATTTTTTATTTTTTTAAAGTCGCCGATCTAATTACTGAACACCTGTCTAACCTTTACGGCATCCTGGCGAACTTGGTGAATGGTTTTTGGCCCGTTGTCCACATAAGCTTTGCGAGGAACCCAGTTGTTTTCTCGCAGCTCCACCATGTTCTGCAACAGGAAGCGAATCCTTGCTGGCAAGTCCTTGTTGTTCATTAAGGATTGCATGCGTCCAAAGTACTGATCAATCAGGGACTGCGGAGAGAAATTGAAGAGTTTTCAATACAACATCACACACAGTTGTCATTGTTACACCCATTTAAGTCTACACACCTTAGCCTTTGCATGATCAATTTTAGGTCCCACAGTTTTCATTATTTGACAGAGGCATTCCAAATCTTCACCCATATCCTTAAGTTGGACTCTCTTCTTCTTCTCCAAAAGCTTAAAACATTTTGAAGAGCAAAAGTTAGATTCCCTACACATCAATCCGATTGTTACAAAGACATGTACCATATTAAAACTTACTGTTTTAATACATCTGTGAAGAATGGATTCGTGGATAAGATTGAGTTTGCCAAGTTCACCGATGAATTTGATGTTACCCAGCATCTTGATCTTTGCAATAGCACGCTGCTCCTCCTCTTCAGAGGTGAGCGGGTTGTCATGTTTGTCAAAGACTACATAAAAAATAAAAAAAATTAGATGGAAAGAATGATAATACTATACATATTTTAAAACAAATACAGCAAGATTTACTCACCATCAACATTCTTGGCACGGTTTTCGAATTCATCTTGAAGTTTAGAGATCAGAAGCTTTCTAAAGGTCTGCAAACAAGAAAAGAAAAATATAAGTTGACTCCAACTCTTCTAAGAGCCTACAAATATAAATATTGCTTAAAACCTACAGTATTTTGCTTTTGAATTGCTTGACTTTCTGCTGATGGGCCTTCAAAGTTTGGTGCATCCTCTGCCAGGCGGAGACATAGTTGTGCATAAAGCTGGCTGTACTTGGGTTCTTCAAGGGCCTTGTCAACAATCTTAAGAACATAAATACTATATATTACACATCACTGGTTCAGTATGCCCACAAACAAAAACATATACAAGGATAAAGGATACTCACCAACAAGACGACTCCTTTTAGGACAAGTTTTGAATCCAAACCCACATTGAGGAGCTCCAGGCACAGTTTGTCAAACTTTTCAGGGGTCAGCTTATTAAGTATGCTAAGAAATAAAATATATTAATTAAAAGAAAAAGCAAGTAAAAACATGAAGATATACTTGGAGTCACAAAACTTTAAAACAACTTTGAAAGTACAAGTGTTAACTTACCCTCTTACTTTCCTGAAGATTGCATCATTTTGTCCTTTCTCGTTGGAGGAATTGACATCTCGTCTAGTGCTTCGTGAAGGAATCCATCTCTGAACGCCAGGACCTGGGGTTTTCCCCAGGAACTCGCTGTTACAAAAAAAAAAAAAGAAGAAAACAACAACAATATGTTAGTATAACAATGCAAACAGAACAATGTCTAACCATTTTATTTTTGATGCACCGGCTGAAACTTGTGTCTCCCATGTCTAATGTTAGTAACAAATTTCAGAGAAAGATTCACATTTCCTGCATGATATGAAAGGAAGGCTCCTTATGTGGAAAAAAAACAAACAAACAAAAAAAACATGCAAATGTTTCAATACTACTTTCAATTTTTATTTGAAAATAAACAACTTAAGGGGTAGAAAAGTCACCTGTTGCAGACAGTCTTGGGATAGTGCTGAGGTGCACCCCCACCTCCTCCCCCTACACTGTAACACAAAAGGGAAAAATAAATGTTAACATCACAAAAAGGCTGGCTTTACGTCCTTTATAGGTTGAGCAACAGAGAATCAGGATAAGCAAGTGTAATGTAATGTTAATGCCGAGTACCTGAAACGAGAAGGTCCCCCTGGTGCGACGACACTCTCCACTTTGGCGGCTTGGCAAAGAATTTTAGTAAAGAATTAAGCAAAGTGTGGGGGCTGGAAAAACGACCTGGAGACAGAAAAAGAAAAAATCAAAAGCTTAACAATGAGCTAAAAAGATAAGCAATGAACATTCGGATTCATTTAGTTTGTTACAATCAAGAACAGAAATCTGTTCCTTTTTACGAACAATTTAAACCAATTCCAACCGAGAAGTGGAGCACATGAACGTCAACACGTGTAGGAGGCTGTAGGGAAGCTAGCATGCTAACTTAGCACGAAAGTGGAACAAAACAAGACCATGGCGTAATGTCATCCTATTTCTTCTCGGTATAAAGATCACGTCATCGTTAGCCAAGCCTTAAACCCTCAGCAATACTGGTATACGTTAATAGAAAGAAAACACTTTACTTGAGCAATGTAGCCCAAATCACTTTAACCAAATCACGAAAAGCAGGAAACGCTTTCAGCAACTTCCACAGAAACTTAATATAACTGGAGGAATGATGATCAAAATCGACGTTAACTCGCGTCATTGCCGACGCATTTTGGAAATGACACGCTCTGAAAATGAGCTGTTTGACCTTCTTTCTAGATATCATAAGAGGACTCGGTTTTTAGCGCTTTCAAATCAGATCTTTTATTTTCACAAAACCTATTTGAGGAGCTTGCCAACATACCCAAACCCTTAATTGTACAACCATTTGCTTTGTTATACATTATAAACAAATTTCTGAACAAGAATTAGCTCAAAACGGAAAGGGGAAAATTCCCATCAGCTGGTTTTATGAGGTCTTTGTTCTAACACCGGAAGTCCAGGCAGCGACATTTTGAGGAGGGATGAGGTGGGGGATTCTCGAAGCTACACCAGAGCTAACGGCTAAAAGGCCAAGAACCATCCTCCGGTATCAACTATGAATTTTAGATTAAGCGAACAAGATATCATTTCACATGTAAGTTCAAGCTAAATAAGAGGATACGGTGAAGTTTTCTCACTCTTCCGTGAACTACATAACCTCGACTAACTTCCTTCTCGAGGCGTCGGTTAGCTAACGTAAAGCCAAGCAAGAAAAACAGACAGAACTTACCTTTACTAAAGGAACGTCAGCGTAAGTGTTGTCTGGTTGACCAAAAGAGAGAAAATAAAGACAAATTTAAAACAAGTATTCAAAAAGCTGTCGTGGCACCAGTTGGTTTCGTAATGTAATAATCGGGAAACCAACAAGCTCAGATGAGACTACAAGGAAGGGATGAACTGCTGACTGCTCCCGTACGTCACGCGGAGGATGCTTTTTGTATGGCACGCTACCTGAAACGTCATCGTCCCGAGCGACGTCACGTTCAGTAATGTCTTGAACATTTCGCAACGCGTTCCTTCTTCAGGGTTTGTCTTATCAGTCTTCGGGTTTCCACCACGAATATTGAAACAAAGCAATAATTTCTGGTCAAGAATACAAAAACAGAAAAATATCGGTGTTCTTACTGTTCCAATTTACATAGGTGCGTCTTCGCTATAGACTACTGTCTGTAACAGGACGTACTAAAATAAACAAACACAAGCATTTAGCCAATTCCAAATGCTGTAGAAGCGAGGAAAGATCATATTTATCTAAACATAGAAGAAAAAGCAAGATAATCTTTGTTTGGGCCATTATGTCTTTGCGGTGATGAGGCCTTTTCATATTGTTGTAGTTTGTGCATAACTATTTTTCAAAATTGCAACAAAAAAAAAGCCCATTGTTGGTTGGGTTTTTGCCCATGAAAAAAATTGCCAAATTCTCTGCCAATTGTGAATAAGTTATCATTTATCATCATTTATTGTAATTAATGTTTGAAGCTGAAGAAACAACCCCCTGTGCGAATTTAACAATTTACTTATTTGACAAACACGGGCCTCAGTGTTGTGTATGACAACCATACACAACCACAACAGCATTCAACCTCGGCCTGGTCTCAAGCTTGATCACACACTGCTGTGGGATGACATCCTCTATTCCACCCATCTTTTGTCAAACTTTAGCAAGTATTTTTAAGAATACAACCTATGTTTTTAGCTTCCTGTCCATCAAATAGGTGCCTTTTCTATACAACTGCAGCATTTAAAGGGAACTAAACCAACTTTCCATTGTTATAAGATTTATATATTTTTTGCTTCAAAGAAACAAAAAACAAGTTTTGTTACTTTTTGTGATAATTTTAGTTTTAGGTCTTCTTATTGCCACTATTAAATTCATAATAAGACATGTAGTTCTAACATAAATCTCTTAAAAAGATTCAATTATGTATTAAAGAACTCGTAGTTCTGTGGTTTCCTAATAGACTACTTTGTACTCAGTGCTTGTGTTTCCTCGAATTTCTAAAAATAGATAGCCTTAGGTTTTACGTACCTTGACTGTTTACTGTTTCTTCTTGAGGCAGACCGTCTACTGGCAGTAAACGTTCTTTTTGATAAAGTTCATAGATACAATTGCTTCAACTTTTTCTGTAGTCATGGTTTTAGGCTACAGGAGTGCACAGACACTTTTCAATTGCTCGATCTGCTATTTTCTTTGTTCTCCACTTATATATTATTTAAAAGTTTTGCTATTTACTAAGTTTCTTTTCGTTCTTTGTTTTCTTGTAGGCTGTACACCCTGTTGTGCTCACAACACACATCCAGTCAAATCACATGGCTGCTCATCCTCGGCTATGTTCTTCTAGAACTTTCTTCCTTTTTCATCTCCCTTTTTGCCCCATGCTTGCTCAGAATGCTAGACAGCTGAGGGAAGACTGAATGCAATATGCTTCTTTGAATCAATTTCTCTTTATCCGACCTAATTTCATTGCACTGCATTGTAATATGATGGGTGGAACCGGTTTGGAAGTGTATTTGAATTTGTTCTTGACTGTACAATACTGAATTTCATTGGATGGAAAACAATTTGACTGAATGTTTTTGACCTGTTTTGGATTTTATATAGGGTTCTCATATTTAAACTTCACATAACTTAAGTCAGATAAACACATTAACTGATGTCACCGAATGTCTACAAGTCTTAGTTTAATTTTCTGTCAAACGCATAAGCAATTCCTTATTTTATTTAAAAAAATGGTAACAAATAAAATCGGTCAAGAGATTCCACTACCTGTGCAGGCCTTTAAGAGACAACATTTTAATTTAAAAACAAATCACAAGGAATATTTTCTATACTTATTTATTTATTTTCTTCTAACTGTTTTGCATACCTTTAATGAAAAAGAGCTGACAATGTGATTTTACTTGCCAAAATAATTTATGGCATTCTGCTTACATTTACTGTGTTATATTAGTAGCTTCACTTAAAGGATTTCCAAATGTCTGTTCTTGCATCAGCATTTTCAGTCTTTATCAACTACCATTTTGTTTACCTCCTTTATGCATCAGTTCTTATCATTTAAGCACTAAATACTTTCATTAGTTTTATTAGCTGGATAAATACTTTTATCCAGCTGGATAAAAATTAGAAACTGGAAATATGGTTTTGCCTCTAAGGTTGAAGAGGCATGCCTGCACAAACTGCTGTAAAATATTATTTTTGGAACATGAACTAAGTACATTGGAAAATTAGCTTCACTAGTTGCAAAAGTTATTTTTAGAATTAAGAAATGTATACTTATGTTTTTTTTATAAAGTGTCTTACTTTAGATCATTCTCCCCACAATTTTTTTAAATTCTGTCCCTTTAATTTGGCACACCACCCCTTTGAAAGCTTAATAGTCATAGGCTTTATAAACTAAGAGAATGTACAAACTTGGTTATTTTTTAAGGATTTTGTTTTGTGTCCTATAGAATAAATTTGGTCTATAAGAATATAATCCTAGACTCCTTTACCTTCACCAGAGCTTTCTATAAAACTGCCTTCTGCCAGTTATCTATTTTATTGGTTTGATTTGTTTCTCTGTGAACTAGAAGTGTAGATTCACAATACCTCCATTGGATTGTGTGTTTTATTGAGTGAATGATAGTGTCTTCATGTTCACATAAATCTGGCAGGATGAGTCACTTCTTGCCAGTTGGGCAAGATTAGACTGGCTCAGGTTACTCTCTGCTGTAAGAGCTAACATAAGAGCATGTCAATCTTTGCTGCTACCATGACAAAAAGAACACAGTTAACTGAATAAACTAATATATTAATGTTAAATAATCTTTTTTTTTTTGTTTTGTTGGCTGGTTACTGCTAGACAGTAATCAGTCGTCAGGGTGAGACGGTGTGTTGACTCATGATGTGGGTTGACCTGCATGTCTAGTCTGTCTGCCAGGTTTGCATTACCAGTGTGTTTTCATGCATAATACCCACATGTTCCAAGCACAAACAGAACTGGAACTATGTCTTTCTCATGCTTAAACCAGTGCTTTCAAACCTGTTTACTTTGTCGCGCTTTGAAGTTGTCTTTTTTGTTCCCTGTTGTCTCATATTTCTGTGTATGGGTTGACATCTATGTAAATGTTTTAGTATTTCAACCTTTGCAGAGTCACCTGTCCATGTTATTAACACGCTAATAAAATCCAGCTGACAGGGAGTGATTAAAAAGCCTGTTTGAGATTTATTTATTCAGTCAGCTGTGTTGTACCTATAACTACTTCCTGAGAAAAACATACGGTGTCTTTTTTCAGGAATTCACAGTGACGCTCGCTGATTATGGACTCACTTACAGAGACTCATGTCTCGACGTGTTTATTTGATCATTTTCCTCTACCGGCCAAAGATTCATTCAGCGTCTGTCTTCACGTCCTCTGTTTGATTTTTTTCCACCCCTGCAGAGCTTCAATCATTCATCAAAAGCCAAATAAAGTCAGTTGTCTCACAGTAAACAGTCCAAGTTAATTAAGCCCACTGTGCCAGTAAAAGATAACAACATAGTTTTGCTCTTCAGAAAAACTCTTGCTTCTGTCAGAGCATCTGCGATTATTAGTTAACATATTCTTGGTTTCGATTGATTCTCTTTGATCTGAGCTTCACTTTTGTATTGATGCGGTTTAAATCTTATTTGAACTTTTGATCAAATGTAAACAGATGCTAAATTAAAACTTTATAATGCACAACTTGAATCATTAACTGAGCTGATACCATATCTTCATGCAAAAAACTAGATATGAAATTTAAGTAATTTCTTTACTTGAAAAGGTTACAGATCTGAATGTTTATTTTGTACACTATCATCTACATTAGATCTACATGAGATGATCTATGCTGTACCTCATAAAACATATAAATGTCAAATGAAAAATAAATCTCATGTTGTGTTTTTGACTTGGACAAACCCACAGAAGTTAAATTAATTCTGTATATATATTGCACAAGAAAACCTAAATTAAAATAAAACTTAGATAAAGTTTACATTACATGATTCAGCTATACATTCATTTATCTTCTGCACATTTAAAATTCAAGCTTCTTTATGGTTTGCAAAACAGTAAAATAAAAATATAGTGTCAAAGTTTAAAACTTAAAATACAACAAACAGGAGGATATGAGCAATAAAAATAACTAGAACAAAAACAGTAACAATCACTTTCATATTCAGCTCCAGTCAAAAGCCAAAAAAGAAAATTAGTCTGTAACAGAGCGTGAAATGTCATCTTCCAGAGTCTTCCATTATTCACTATATGAATCTAACCTTTTGTTACTTTCTGCTCTCAGGCTGTGAAGAACATCCTACCGGTGTGCGGTGAGACCCTGAAGGACGAGATGAAACTTGTTCCAGTTCTTTGAAGCCCCTGCAGGATGTTTTCTTTGTTTCCTTCTCGCAAGTCGAGACTCAACATTCCTTGCTCTTAGTTCACCACACAAGTCCCAGATTTTTTTTACATCTTCAACAATCATTCATAAGGAACGTCGGATAAATGGCAAATTCACTTACAGGAAATGTTAAATCTGAAATGTATGTTTTTATTTGAACGTAATGTTTTGATGTTTTGCTAAATTAAACACTAAAGAAACATAATAACGCTAACTAATGCTTTCTGTTAGACAATAGTTTTGTCTTGGAATTCTGAAACCCATAATTAGCTGTAAAACATTGCAAATGTACAGAGTTAGGTAAAATTACTGTACTAAATTTTAATATCATATTGTAGACCACACTTTTTTTTTCTGAAAGATCAGTGCAACGTTATTTACCATGCAGTCATTTGTTTTTATATTATAACTGTAATGAAAAAAAACCCTCCTCAAATTGCTGAAAATCACAAATTGTAAATGCAGTACGCCTCACGCAACTTTTTTGTATGTGTCACTGTTTTACAGTAAGAGTCTTATTTTGGTGTAGCCAAATTTATGATTACTTTTTTATGTGCTTACATGATTTAGAGGATAATGATCAACAAATATTAATATCACATGTAAATATAAATGAGTAAATGCAAACATCAGTTTTCAAAGGATGCTTAAGGAGAAAAAGCTGTCTAAATCCACGTTATGTAAAAAACAATTGTCTCCTTGGTAAATTATGGATATGACTATGATTAACAGTCTGATAATCATGAGAAATTCCCAAATATGTCTACAAATACTTCTGAAAAGAAGAGTTGACCAAAATTCCTCCATGGCAACGTAAAAAACTCATCATCAGTTGTTGCAAATGGTTTAGGGGTCTAATACTTTTTCACCTGGGGCAAAGCAAATTTTGGATAGAGTTCTTTTCTTTCATAAATCTGAAAAGTATATATTGTATTTACTCAGATTATCATTATCTAATAAGACATCGTGGTAATGGTCTAAAACATACAAGTGCGACAAAAACAAAAAGGGCTTGTAAGGGTTAATTGTTTTTACAGGACTATATGTGCTGTAGTCTTTTGTACAAGTTCACAACGGAGCTGCAGCATTCTGAACAGTTTGTTCTGGGCCAGTGAGTCTGAGCCACACAAACCAAACCAGCTGATAGAAACACAAGGCACTTTCACATTGTCTTTAAAAAGATCAAGAAGCTTCAGCTTTTTACAATTCTGGGCTAACTTTCAACGTTAGCACTAATCTGTCTATACTACTTTCAAGAACACTCAGAAACTGTTTAATTTAAGAACACTTTGTCTTAGACTTCCTCTTAAGTAATTCAGACAGCTCCCAATAATGGTTTTAATGGGACATAACTGTTAAATCTTTTTTTTAATAACAATTTCTGATGTTTCTGTTAGGGAATTAGGAGCTAAACCAAACATCCAGACTACAGAATATGCAACTAATCTGCAGCGATGTGCGGAATGTGGCCAAGTTCCTTAGAGTGATTCATGCTTTTAACTCTAGGGAACCTTGGTCATTTCTCTGAGCATGTTCAAAACAGACATGTCCCCATTGTGTCCTCACAACCGCTAAACTGATGTTAGAAACGGGTGATACATCTGAGTCGTTAGAGCAGAACATAATGAGCACTGCAGGCTGGAAAACTGGGAAATAATGGATTGGTGAAACAACCCTAAATTCTTAGTTTGATACAGCAACCAGGAGACAAATGAAAAGCTGAGACAGATATGTATAAATTGCCATGCTTGTTACCAGAGGGATACCAGTAGATTCAAAATGTGATGAAACATGTTTTAAATCGCCCTGAGGGAGGAAGAGCTGGAGAACGAGCCTGCTGTTTCCAAAAAGGCAATGAGCTTTGATGGAATGAAGATGAAAATAACTCTTGTGGAAGACAAAGTGCTCCATTCACAAGCTGGAGGCAAGTCAGAGCTCCAACCAGATTTACTTCCATACATTTGTTGCAGGAGCCTTGTGTTTCCTCTCCTTGGGCTTCATTTAACCCAAATGCAGGATGATAATGTCAATTTAATCTAAGCTTATTCAGACAAAAGTCAACATGCCAACTAGATAAAATGAGTCAAACTAAAACCAACCAGTTAAAAAGATCTTGATCAATAATTCGTTGGGTTTTCTTGAAGGTCTGTCAATTGTTTTTGTGTGTGTGCGTTGACTGCTTTTTAAACTCATTGCCCCTTGAGCCTAACCGGGAAAGTGTGTTATTTGTGCTTAAACAATAAAAGGAAGTGAACAAACGGAGGACAATATATGTTGTGTCAGGTCTAAAAAACACAACATACACCACATGAGCTATGTATAAAAGTCCAGTCTTTAAGACGCAGGAAAACAGCCCAGGAAAAATCTACTACGTGACCAAGGAGATCAATCATCCTTCAGCTGATCATCAGCTATATGCCAAGTTTTCAGCTAATAGCTCTTTGCTGTTGGTGCTACGATGCTGTTTTAAGTGTCAGACTGTGTTATCTTTGGGACTTGTCATAGAAATTTAAATAAATTGTTTGCAACCAGAGGTGGATAATAACAAGTTATATTTAATATGCTACATTTATTTGAGTAACCTTTTGACATTTTTTTATAAACTGCTACTGTAAATATTGGTTTCAAAAGTTTTATGTTGACGAAAACTCAGATTTTCTCCAATTTGTTATTTTGAAATTAAGTGATGTATTTTCAGTCATTCTTCAGTACCTAAGTCGCCCTTTTCACTGAATACATATTCCTCTGATAATGGCCAGGTAGGACGATGAATATATCAGAAAAACATCCTGAAATCCTCAAAATTTTGTAACAAAAGTCCCAATGTAAGTCTGCTTCCAGGGAGCAAAACATAAAGAAACAAGGCATGGTATACTAATTTCACACAGTATCTAATATTTATCATTTTTGACATCTAAACTGAGAAATACAACAAACAAATAAACCTGAGCTGCATGAAAGAAACTCAGTTTTTGAAAAAAAAAAAAAAAAATCGTTTTTCCCAGCAGGTGGTGCTAGAGCCCTATCATGGTAGTTTTATTTGCCCTGCTGATCAGCTGCATTAAAAGGTAATTAGAGAGCAATAAACTCAATGTTTCTTTTATTCTGACAGCTGTGCACATGGAACTTTGTGGCTCTGATATGTAAAGTCCATAACAAGTAACAAAGTTGTTCCCTTTGCATTTTTAGAATCTCTCCAGCAGCAGAAAACAATCAAAAAACACTACTGTTGATCATGTGAGGCACCTTAAACTCCTGTGTAGTCCTTTGTTTTTCAAACCATCCTCTGACAGACAGACGACTAGTGGCTCTCATGACATCAGTAACATTTAACTCACAAAGTCAGATCTGTAAAAACATTCCACATACAGCCAGCTATGCAGCAGAGGTGTAATTAATTTCTTTCATGCTTTCTGTTCTCCAATTTTTCATAGCTGACATTTTGTAGCTTGTCACGGCAGCAGAGGCACAGCAGAGATATAATTAATAATGATAAAAATGTCAGCATCCCATGTGAGTGAGCTAGTTAAACTTTTTTTTTTTTTTTCTACCATGCGGTCTTACTCACTGTCAAAGCTCTGAGGGTCTGCAGCTGAGATGTCATTAACAAAATATACTTCAGCTGCACTTTTTCACGTCACATCAAGTCAAAATGTCGGCTCTGGAAAAGGTCGCCGGCAGGGCTTCTTTCACACGCTCGGTTCGGTTATGCTTGTGTTTGCTGCCGGGTCGTTATCTCACCTCTTTTTAATTTCGAAGCATGTATGGCGTTCTGTGCTGCAGCTTTATATCGATTCTACATAAATAACTAAAGACCAAGCGCTCAAACATTTCTTGAGAGGTGAAGCTGAGTTGAGTAAAGCAAAGTGTTTGATTAAATGAGAACACGCGAAAGTTCTGCTTTTAATTCTGGTCTAACTTCAGACCTTAATTTTGTATCAGCCTCTTCATCTTGTCAAACTGCTTCTTCCAACACTCTTACAACAACCTAATAAACATGCCTAACACCTAATTGCAAAGGGAAGGTGTTGGTGTGAACTGATTTCTTGGGCAAATTATAAACTGATTTAACAGATGGTGTAGAACTTTGCAAAAGTCACCCTTCATTTATTTATGTTTCACTTTTAAGGAGCCAGATGTTCTAGTAATCTTTTAAATTAGTCTTCAAAAATAGTTTGGCAGAGTTTTTCTTTAACTTTGGCTGCTTATCTTAATAAATTTTACTCCAATTCCCAGCCATTTTCAGACAAGCATGTACAGTATCTGTTTATTTTTGTTTTATTTGTTTCTTTGTTTTTCTGACTTATGGTTGAATTTGTTCGAACCTATGCAAATCATGGTCTCGGTTTTCCGTTCTTATTTGGATGGAGTTGAATCCAGTTTGGTCTCGTGCTGCTGTAACCTATCCGTGTCAAGACTCTGTGTATTGTGCATTCAGAGAAAGTGTTTGACATAACTTTGTTGCAACAAGTAAATATTTGAGCTACTTATGCGTTTCTATCATCCAATCAGAACACTCTCTCTACTCTTAATCTTACAGTCAATCTTACACTCCTGCTGCATGATGAATATTTGCTTCTTTTTGTACACCTGACAGCAGTGGCGCAAAAAGTGGGTATGCAGGGTATGCAACGCATAGGGGCGCAGCACCAGAGGGGGCGCCAAAACCCCGTCTGGAGGGGGCGGCGCGCCGATGATGTTTTCCTTACGCTCCTTCACCTCGCGCACATTAGGAGGTAAATGTAGCGAGTTTTACCCTTCACGTATCGTCGCCTCGGTGGGGGGGGGGGGGGGGGGGGGTGCTGAGTGAGCGTCGCTCCTTCACCCTGACGTTCCGTGCCTCGGTCGGGGGGGGGGCGCCGATCTATGTTTTTGCATCCACCTGAATAATGTGTAGTTGCGCCACTGCCTGACAGTGTTTTCATGGGTGAAAATCCAAATTGATCATCAGTTTCTGAAATATTGACATCTGCCTTTTTATACTAGCATAATAATCCACTTTTTTCTCCACCACTGTATGATGTTACTTTGAAATTCAGCAACTCCTCTTCTTCACATATACTGTAGATGGCTAAATGTACTCAGTTTCTGTTGTGTCTTTTGTTGAATCACCATCAGTTCAATAAAGTTCAATAAAGGATAATGTGGCATATTAACACAAAAAGCGTTATTTAAAAAAAAAAAAGCTGTTGTGTGAAAACTTTCCATTCAGAATATTATCAACAGAAAGACACATCTCTTAGGTCCTATAACAGGCTGTACTGTTTTTTTCCTTGAAGAAATGACTTTCAGATACTCATTACAAGCTGCAGTTTGCTGTTCCGGTCTGATATGTTCTTTTTAGTCTTCAACTCAGCAAATTTATCTTTTTTTTTTTTTTTTTTAAAAAGGACAAGCTGCACTACATGTTCTAATGGCCAGGTATAAGGACTAAGCAGAAATAGTTGAAAAAGCAGCTGAAGTCCAAAGATAAGATTAGAAAGCCCTTGAAAAAAAGCTGAAGAACCCTCGATCCAAATCACTTTAAAAGATTATAAGAAGGTCTGCTCCCTGAAAGCAAAGTATAAATAATTGAGGAATGAATCAAGCTGTGTGCACAGTACACTAAGTTAAAATATGTATTATTTGAATTATAAGTAGTACAACAGCTACGTTTTTGATCAACCTCAAAATGGATTATTTTCATTTATTTTGCCTTTGATGCTGTACATGTGAGGGAGAATGACTGAAAAAAAAAACACATCTAAGTGCAAGGAGACACATTTTCCTACATTTCTGACCTGCTTTAATATTCACTCTTAACCTCACATAATGGGCTGATTTAGATGAGCATATCCTGAAGAGAAACACTTATTGCGGCTCTGTACCTACAAAGCTAAAAGGATCCACAAGTTTAGAAGTCATCCATTAAGGAATCAGGACAGCAGGGTAAAAATCCTCTGTGGAATGCAAAATTAATTGACTCAACTCTCAGCATACTGAACATGAATCACATTAATAACAACTACGTCCTGTCTGAATTATTCATGTGTACTGGCCTATTGAATCCTCTTTCCCATGGTCCCTCTTTCCCCTCCCACCCGTCACCGTATGGCACAGCATATATTGTAATAACCCCTATCCCTACTACCCCCAGCTGTTTTTTTTTTTGTAATTTGTCACTGTTTTCATTCATCCTGGGCTTGTCTCACATTTATGACATTAGGCTCTCCTTGCTTGTCATCTAATTGGCTCTTATTTATAACCGATGGAGTGGCCTGTACAGAGCAGAGACAGTGTGGAGCACTGCAAACTGACACATAGAGCAACTAAAACTTGTTCAAACCAAATGAGTGCTTTGTATTCTCAGACTTTGCAGAAGTGAAGTTGTGGTGGCTCTCCGGAGCCAAAACGTGTTGGTCGTAAGGGACTGTGTGAGCCATCAGTGACAATCTCCTGGTCGGTTTCCAGCTCCAATTACATTTAGGCCTCCGTTCCACCAGGCCAGTGACGTTATCAGGAGATTTGCCAAGAAGGAAACATTCACTGGACACAAGTTAAAGGGATTTATCTGAAATAAAACAGAAATAATCAAAAGAAGATAAGATAAAAAAAAATACTCATTATCTAGTTTTTCCATTTCCAAAAGCAGGTTTCGAACTTCCTACTTTTTCACAGGGCTTGGCATGTGAAGATTTTGCACCACTTTCTCTCCCCTTGAATTTATTTATCATTTTGAGGTAAATTTTGAAAAAGGTATAGAAACTATAAATATTATTTAATAGTGGTAAAACAAAATGCAGTGGCTTGCCCCACAGATTTGTTCAGTTTTTACCTTTTTCTCAAAGTTACATTTTATAGATTTTTATCTAAAAGATTATTAAGTTATTAAAAAAAGTACTTCGGGTAAATGAGGCTTCTCTACTACTTATGAACCCAGAAAAGTACCATGTCTGATTGAACAAAAAATTCTGCTGTTTATCCTCATCAAGCTTTTGACATTATGACTCAAAATACCCCCCAAAAAGAAAAAGAAGATTTTGAATTGGTTTACCTAAAGTCTGGACTTAAATCCAATTAAGATGCTGCGAAGTAACCAAGATAGATATTTTCTGAACCAAATCCTCTAATGTGGCTTTTTTATAACAACTCTGGAAAGAAGCTTGTGCCAGAATTTCTCTAGAGTGACACGAAACACTCCTTGCCAGGTATTGCAAACATTTGTTGGTACAAAGAATGATACAACCACGACCAGGGGGCAATCACTTGTTCACAGCCTTGATGTATGCAGGAACTAATAAAGACTGTATCAGAAAATGTAAATTTTTGAAACAATTAGCTCATGAGATATCATCATAACTGTTATCTCATGAAAGCCAAAGTAGCATTAGTTTTTTATCTGCAGAATTCTGTCTCTTGTTATTCATGAGAAGAGGATTATGGTGGAGGAAAGTGATCGTTCTCGTGTTACATATGTTTCTGTATCAGTTGGGGATAATCTGTGACACTAAATCAAACCCAGCATGTATATCTCTTTTTGCTGGACGTTCCTTGATGTGACATAATCTGCTTGGATCACTGCCTCTGTCTATTGATGCATTGATTTGAAACAAGCTTTTTAAAGTCACATGACTGAGAAACACAAAGCTATTTACTTGACAAAAGGAACTTGTTTGTCATGAGATATCATACAGAGAACAGCCTCTCATCTTCTTTTTAGATGTTTATTAATCACTACACTACTAATTTAAAATGAAATCCTCTTCATCCCATCTTATTTAGTTGTGGAGACTTTGGGTAGGGTATTTGTCTTGCGATAGGATGGATGAAAGTTTGATTTCAGCTTGCTCCTGTCAGATGTCAATGTACATCTGTACAATGAGTATATAGTCAACTGGCCAACTACATACATGAACACCTTGAATTACATCTGATCTTAGGGTAAATAATTTAATATGATGTTGATATCGATATTAAAAATTTAGTAGCGCAGAGCAGTGTTGCCAGATAAGCAACCAGCTCAATTAAAGCTACCAGCCATGTAAATTCACAAGATTTTGAAGTATTTTTACTTTACTATGTATCACAGTCACACTACACCACTGAAAACTACTTACCATGAGTGTTTTGCTTTGTTGTGGGGAGCTTGGACTTTCAGGAAGAAAGTCAAGCCCAAATAAGCAACTTCACTTTCAAAAACAAGCCCAAAAAACTGAAACCACTGAATTTGTAAGCAACTTCAGAAAAAAAGAACAAGCCCAAAGTTGCTTATAATAAGTGGACTTGGCAACACCGGCGAGGAAGAACAACTGAATTTATTGCATACGTGGCATCTTATCTGTGGTACCAGGCTGACATGTACTGAGCTCCTTAAGGTGATCTACTCTTTCACAAATGGTTTTAGAAGGAATCTACATGCCTCAGTGCAAGAGTTCATACACCTGTGGCTAAAGAAGTGATTGGAAATTCAATTACAATAACGGTATTCACAATATCACAGACAGCACAGACACAGCAAACTGAGAAAGTTTTCATTTACTGCCTACAGAAATGGTCCTTGTCCAAGCTTTGACTCATAAGCAGAAATAAACATCTCACATTAAGTTTCCTATCATCTCCTATCACTAAGATTTCTGCTTTTCTGAAACTCTGTGTGAATCAGGTTAAAAAACACAAAATATTGCTAAGGTGAAGCAAAAATGAACATTAAGTAATGTTTGATTTTTTTTTTTTTCAGAAGAAATTCCACTTGTCAGACACCAGGAAGAATATTTCCTTCTAATGTTTTCAGGTAATTTTCTGTTAATGTTTTCTAGTGATTTAGTCTAAGTGCTTGGCGGAGGAAATGGGATGAGGTAGACAAGATATTAATGTCGGAAACTTCCATGTGACATTTAACAAAGGTTCCTGACCAGACTCAAAGTGAATTCATGAACTGCATCTTAAATCCATTCTATCACAGCTTAAACCCCTCCATACCGGGATGTTTCATGCACAGCATAACTAATTCTCCAGAGTCTATGTGAGAGATCTTAAGCATCCAGGACATAGAAAAGAGGATGGACACCTGATGTCACTTGTGTTTAAAGTGTTTGCAAAATTGTCCCCGCACAATCAAACCAATTGCTTTTCCAAAAATAGCATACCCCACTAAATCCAGATGACAATACACTACATGGTGGCCCCAAGACATCACTGAGGGACAGACAATTTTCTTGAGCGTAGAAAAGTAGAAGAGCTGCTCCGTCTCAAGTATAAATTTAGTCAGTTTAATATACTGTCTGCCTTGGGTGATGTCTGATGGCATCATTCTGTGAAGAAATCTAATATACGGCAGAAAAACATCTTCCCTCGACATCTAAGCAAGTAATAAAGTCATTTATCAAAATCAGACTGTGATGACAATGCTCACACTCAGTGGTCTATTCTAAGGCCCAGCAAAAGGCAACCAATAACCCTTTATTATCTCATTCATAAAGGATTATTTCTGCTCTCTTTCAGTCCTTCGAAAAAGGCACACAATGATGTGCAACATGGCGATTCTGGCTGAGATGCAAATACTTTACAACCAGAGAGAATCTACTGCAGAAAATAAACGTATCAATTATTCTCCTGTATATATGCTTAATAAGTGCAAGATGTCTGCATCCTGTAGGTGTGAAACCCCCCATATCATTGTCCTTCCACCACCAAACTTGATAGTTTGTTAAGAGATGTTTGTGGAGATCAGGAGTGCCTTATGGCCAACGCCCGTTTTGGTGCTTACTTGCCTAAAAGTTTTCTTTTATCAGAAGTGTTGTGGATCATTCAGAGGGTTTCTCTAACAACAAGCAAGTCCTACTTGTCAAATATTTTAATTGAAATTCTGCATATGAACTCTGAAGTGGAAAAATTGCTTTCTTGCTGTTTGACTTGTAGTTGAATAAGCCAACGTGCCAACTCCTTGAGGGACTGGCAGCCGTCTTAAGCATTTTGGATTTGGCATTATGTAAAAACAAAACAAAAGAAAACCTTCAAGCTTCTCTTTCACAGATGTGGTCACAGTCGATCGTGCTCAGTTATTCAAGTTTATTTAAGTAGCAGCACCTGGCTGCTTCTTTCTTTCTTAAATTCTTTGAAAGTATGGTTCAGTTATTACATAATGGACAATTTACCACTGGGAAATCTTGACTTTGTTCTTGTGAGGAACTGAATTAATTCATGAAACAGTGCAATATTTTTTTCACATCTTGCATGCATCTGCAACAGATTCATGATGCAGATTTCAGAAAACGCATGTAGGTGCAAACATGCTCATCGTTTCTAGCTGATGTGAGAACTTTGAACCTACTTTTAAATCAGGGGACATGTTATGTATCTTTCTATACACTTTGTCAAAATAAAAAAAATAAACACTTATACTTTACAGACTGTCATTATATCACATTATTTTCACTTGATACATTTTAAAAAGACTGGTTTTCAAGAGGTGCTGGATATGGACTTGCTATTCACCTCCCCTTCGTTCCTGTAAATGTATGCATAACGCCTCATTTAAATGTGGGCAAACTCCATCAGCACAGAGATATACTGTTTGTTCAGTAGCACCATTTTATGAACAGGTCTTCCTTTGTGCGCTGTTTGACAATTAGACAAATGCATTACTCTAGTTTGCACACATTTAGTCAGTGGAAATTGCTTTGTGATTTTGACCATTTTTGTACCGCATCACTGAACTCAAATGACAAATTAGGAGCAGTAAGAAAATTTGGATTTCAAAGAAAGTAATGAGGTTCATGCCTTTAAGTAATGACAAATAATGGTTTAATTAGTGTTTAGTGTTGATTGTTTATTATTACCTAGCAGTAAGTTGCTCCCTGTTTTTCATCTGATCTCTTATTCATTTTGTACAGAGCTCACTTTGTAGTCTTTAGTGTGAAGAGTTTTATGCAGTGGGAGTTTACAATCATACAATCATAAAACATCATTTGTCAGTTTTGTATTTAACACGTTTTCCATACTTTATATGGTATCTATTAGTGCAAGTATTTATAGTTAACCTCCAAGTCTTTGTGATCTAACCTTAAATGATGTTATGTTAAATGATGAATCTGAACTATATAGTGACAATTTGGGGGTCAATTCTGTTGCAAACTCTGTTGCCAGCAAGCAAATTGTTCAATGACCTTCTCGAGTACAATTCCGTTTTTTATCCTCATTTACTAGATTCTAAACACTTTACAATATTTTCCTCATAAAAATATCAACTGAGGTAGCCAGATGGGGGTCTGGCTGTTAACATTTTTACACCCTCTGCACAATGAACAATATGCCAGGAAAATATTACTCAGAGCATGGAACTGCAGCAGAGCACTGAACATATAAAATACTAATTGTAAGGTGTCAAGTAAAGGCCATATGGGCCTTAAAACCAAATGTATGTTGTAAAAATGAATGACGAGAAAAAGGAATGCTGCCTCGATGCTATGTCCTCGCTCGCATCTTTTAATCCATACGCTTACCAAGACCAAATAATTAACAAAGAACATTTCATTTAGATATTAGCACAAGCCTCTTTTTATGAGTAAATGTGACTTTTTGCTGCTGGTGAGATTAGTGCCTTTACTCAATCCACTTGCCTACAACTTTTAAGAAATACACCTAAAATGAAAGCATCATTAGACAGTCTTGGAGATTTGGAAAAAAACTTTAAAAAACTTCTGAGATGCTGCGTTCTGCTTCATGTTTTTTTCTTGAATACAAAGTGGAGCTATGTTATTGGCCATGGTAACTGCTTAATCATAAAGTATTGATTAGCTGTAATAGTATTTATTCTGCCTTGCTCGGACACCAGACACCACTCAGCATAGGTCATTTTAAATCTTTATAGATTTTTTGTGAGTGCAGAGAGCTCTCGTTGATGGGATTCTTGGATCATCTGTAATTTACTCACTGCTCTTTGCAGATTTCAGAGCACGACTTATCAATTACACATTGAAGTCATTAAGATCATACAGACCACAGAAATTGTGTCTAGCGAACGCTTCATAATTCACAGAATCTGAATTATATAGTGACAATTTGGGGGTCAATTTTGTTCTTTCTGATAAATCAAATTCATTTTATTAGTTGACAGGATTATGAACTGCACAATAATCTTTATGGCCAAATATATTGCATAGCAAAGCATAAGCATAGTAAAAAAGGTAAAGAGCATTGCACCTCTCACCACTGACATGCCAAAGAGAGAGGTGCCGGTGCTGATTAATGTTTACAGCAGGTCTGTTTGCCATCAATTCACTTTGACAGGTATTTTCATGGAAATATTAAGAAATAAAATAAAATCAGCAGACTTTATAATTTAATTTGACATTCTGCTCAAATAAAATGAAGGTAAAATAAAAATAGATTTAAAAAAATAATAACAGATTAAATTGGATAACTCAAAAAAAACTTGAGTGAGTCCTATTTTCTCTGGTGAATAAAAAAAGGCAATTCTGTTTCAGAGTTTTGCTCTGTTGTTGAGAAGGTTAGATGGCAGTGGTATTAATGACCAATATATTCTTCTCTAGTTCTGAAGACAAGGCACACAGGGAATAAGATGAATATTATTTTAAGAAACAGCAGAAAACAGAGGAGACTCTCTCACTCTGTATGTACGTATGTGTACATGAATTGCAACAACATTAAAACATACTTTTATGACTGTATGTTCCTAAATGTAAATAATTATATATTTTGATACCCAGAAAAACTTATACGGCTATTGCAAAAACCTTTCTATTCCAATTTTTGATACTATGCTCTCTATTTGCCATTGTGGGATCTTCCTGGTAGAGTGGGCTCACTCCAGAACACTTTTAAATCTGTCTGCAGGGTGCCGGTTTACTTAGGTTCTAGCTAACCAACAACCTTGCAAATCTCTTAATTTCTATTTTATACATGTTATGCACTGATGTTCCAGTTCTTCATATCAAACCCAGTGTGCTGAAGAGCAATACTCCAAAGTAGTTCTTCATTAAAACTTGCTCTTCATCAGCTTTTGAGTGTGTTGTCTGCTGATTTTTGTTAATTTTTTTCTGACATATTTCTTGATATCTGACATGAAAATAAATTAAACTACTGTGAACTAAAAACCTATATAAAGCTGAAAAGAAAAGCTCTAAAATTTAAATGTACATACACTAAAAGGTAATTAAAATCCATCCTCTCCCAATTCATAACAGACCCACTGAATCACTGTTAATTACAATATACATGCTAAAGCTATGTGCATTTTACTTCCACAGAACTGTTTTCATATTAAAACTTGACTTTGGAAGTTAAAAAAAACCACACACACACATTTAGTTCTGGTCCATGAATATGTTTTTTTTTTATTCACAGTCCTTCACTTTATATCCCTATTAGGCTTTATTTTTTTCTCCATGCAGTTTGACATGTATTGGCTCTGATAGCTCACTCCCACATGGTGCATACTTTAGTTTTGTACTTCGAGTGTGTTACACATGTTGACAGATGTCTCACAGCATAGACTCCGACAGCGATAGATGCCAGGAGAGAAGATTGATGGGGCGACGCTTCAGCTGATCGGCTGGGAGCTAAACTACGTTCAGACTGAGGTGATTTGACCGGGTCTGAGAGCGTCCCTTCAGCGCAGGGAGGCCTGTCTTCCTGGATATCCACTATCAGAAGTTTAGTCTGAGGTTTCAGTTTGTCAGCTCAGATTAGAGTCTTTGCGGTCGAGCCTGAAATTTAACTGCTGCCTCAGTGATTCATCACAGTTTATTGTGAAAGTATCAACAACACAAGGATGGATCCAATGATACAGTGTTTTGCAGTTTTAGAAGATTTATCATTTTCCTTTTTTTTTTTTTGTCTACCGGGTTGCCAGGTTGCACATAGACTTTCATCTGCCCCATCTGTAATGTCATATAAATACAACTAATCATCGTTTAGCTCGCAAGAATGCACCTGTGACACTTGCAGTAATTTTTCACACAGCTGAATTTACTGAGGTTTATCTCTTTTCAGAAGTAATTGATTGTGCTTGTTTATTAAGTTCCTGTCTCTTTCATTTGATCATCTTATAGCTCTAAGTGTGGAAGAAGTCTCAGCATATTCATCAGGTTATGACACGTAAAACTACAACACATCTACCTTCCAGCTTCAAATGAGATGATTTTCCTGCCCCTGCTAAAAATATGATCAAGGCCGAGTGTGATAGATTGGCATTTAAAGGAAAAAGGAAGGAGACTCAGTCAGACTCTGTCAATCAATTCTTGATCTCATAAGCAGAACTCTGCAGTATTCTCATTTTTTATTTAGGTCCTCAGGAGAAGGTAGACGCTTTTCTTTTTAAAACGTGAATTGAACCTGTTAACTTGGGTCAACTACGTTCTGCAAAAATCAAAAATGGAGACAAAACAAACATGCTTCAGTTGCTACACAAATACTTCTAAGAGAAAACATAATTAAGTCAAGAAAAAACCGAAAAGCCGACACAATTAATGGAAGAAAATTAAAATCCTACTGCAGTTTGTTTGTATGACTAAAAAAATCATTGCATTAGATTTTGGTTTTGTTATTTTACTGGTTTTCCCTCAGAGCTCCTTTTTTTAGCCAGCTCTTAAAATCACTATCGAGGTTCATAATTAAAACTACAGTTGTACCATTGAAATAGATCCAGGAGAGTGAAAGAAATAGCAGTGCATTGATTCTCAGGCAAAATATCAGTATCCTGCTGCTATTCAACAAGAGGTTCAGATTTTGTTTAAAAATCCACTTGAATTTTGTTAATTCATAAAAATGGAGAACCAGAAACCACCACTAATGTAAATGCATTGTAAATAGTGATAGTAAAAATCGCAGTGTATCAAAATAACAAGCTAAAACTCTTTTTATTTCTACTATATAAATGCATGGAAAACATGTCTACTTAGTCACAATATCAGATGAGGAAATAAAGAATAATAAAAACATACTTAATATTGTTTTTCAGGTTATCAATGCTGCTGACGTTTACTTATTACTAATGCACAGGAAGAGCATGTTGTTTTCTGAGCAGCTGAAACCTTGTGCACATATAATGAGCAGCTAGCATGTTATTTGACCTCATATCTCAATCCAAGATTGAGTGAAGCTGTGGTGCTGCCAAGCATCTCAGTGGATCGTTTAGATCAGAGCCGTTTCTTGTGAGCTTTGGATTTACAATGGCACTGTAAAAGCAGCAAAATTTTATGTCTCTTTTAATATGCATCAAGCAAACACTCCAGCTGCGGCATGTGCCTGTCCACGTTGAGCTCAAAGCTTGACAGCATGTGAGGTCATTCTGAGGCGCTGCGCTGTGGCTTTAGTGTGTAGTGGTACTGACTTGTCACAACACGTGTTTTGAATCTGTGGATATTCAGTACCTCCAGATACAAAAAAAAAAAAGAAAAGAATCCTGAAGAAAAGCACTGTAACAAATTATTTTTCTTTTAATCGGAGTGGGTAGATTTGCTGGCAGCATGTAAGAATATGATGGGAAGTGTTGACCCAAATAAATTTAATGTCGAATGATCAGCACACACCATTATCCAATCTACAGAATTCAGCATATTAGACGACTTAATCCTAACCTCTTGAGCTTAATGAACCATCATGCTGCTGTTCAGACATAATAAGCAATCTGCCTTATCTGCCCCACATCCCTAAGAATCCCTGTAGATGTCAGAATGAGCAACACTGCACATTTGTTTGAGTAGTAATGTTTATAGTTTGTTAATTTTGTTTTCACTAAGGATTTCTATTTATTTTTTATAGAGCTGAGTACTTATATGAACTCCAAAAAGAGACATAATATTCTCACTGTCTGACAAAAAACATTAATCCCTAAAACTGTTAGAGTCTTAGGGTCTTTTGTAGTTTGATTTGATTCTAGTTTCATTATTATTTTATGTGTTAGTTTCTTATTTTGGTTAGATCAGTCTTGTTCCTGTTTTTCTTTAGTTCAGTGCTTTCTTAGTGATTAAAGTTTAATTTTGTTTAGTTTGCTTTACTGTTGTATTAATTTCCTTCCCCCTGCCTCTCTCTCTCTTTCTCTTTCTCTCTCTCTCTCTCTCTCTCTCTCTTTCTCTCTCTCTCTCTGTCTCTCTCTCCTCTGCTGTCACAAACCTGCAACCCATTAGCTAATCAGTCCAGGTCCATCGTTTCAGCATTCAACTTCCCAGTACTTAAGCACCTCTTTCTCAGTCACTCCCGGCTGGCTCCTCCTTTTCCATGTACTCCTGTGTCTCCTGTATCTCCCTGTTGTCTTTTTTGTTGTGGATTACTTTTTGTTTCTACCCTGGCTCTCTGCGATTTATGTAAGCTTTGTTTATCAATTTTCATATTAAGCATTCATCATCTACTTTCTGCTTCTGCCGCTCTTGCATTTGGGTCCTACTTTAAACCCACACCTCATGACAAAAATGGGTCATATTTATTTCGAACATGACCCATTTTAGGGTCATATTTCTTTTGCTATTTCAGTGACATCACACAAGGAAGCTGTGTGTTTGAGGTGTTGCCTCAAAGTACATCTACAGGTGAATCTTGATCTAACTCAGATGTTACAGAATCAAAGCCATTACATCATTATCAGGGCTTTCCAAAATGATTTGGAAGCTCACTCATTTCAATGTGGTCTATGTAAATTTGTGACTTCAAGAAAATCTTTGAACACTTCTCTTTCTCATTCTGGGATTTAGCAAATAAAAGTAATAATTTTGTTTACCCTAACTGTACAGAAACTGAAAAAGTCTAGTCTGATTTAACATCTAATATCAGACAGAGATCAAACAAGTCTTAATACACAATATGTAGATATTTGGTTTCAGTTGGTTTCAGTTGTTTATCGAATCATTGTTCAGCAATTTATTAAACAAAGCCCTTATCCATCATTTATGGACACAACTCTAAACTCTAAACTTTTATGGACAGACAGATTATTTTATTTTGCCAACATTCTCACCATTGCAGCGACTTTCAGACAATAATAAGCTGGTTTCTCAACATATTGTATGTTATTCTTGTTTCACTCTACAAACAATTGCAGTACTTTTCCCCTGACATTAATTCACCATAGCTGTGACTAAAGTCATTGTCTATGCCCCTTCTTTTAAATGCCATAAAGAAACTCTGAGTTTGGTGTTACAACCAGTTGCCAAAAGTCCATTTATAACTGGGTCCTAAGTGACATCACGAAGATTCACCCTTTTCTCTTAATGAGAACTGCATACATTAAAGTTCATTATCATGAAGTCTTATAGCTGCAACATTTTTCTAATCTCTCATCTCTTATATTTACATCTTTTTTTACTCCAAAAGAATAGACTATTTAGGATAACTTGCACAAGACTGATATAAATGTGTGTTGCTGTTGAGGAACCAAGTGTTCTTGTTGTGCGCGAGTTCAAAAATAAACCTCTCTGCCTGAATCCGCCTTCCTCTGCTGGATTGGGAGCCTGTTTATCAGGAGGGGGGTAAATCTACAAGGACGTTTCGGCTCATGGATAATCAACCCCCTTTTTTTTAAAGCACAGTGAAAGTGATGAGAGAGAAAAAAGATGCAAACATTTGCTTGGATTTGCTCAGTGTGTGATGAACACCTCACACTAGGAGGCCACACCTACATCTGCAGGAGAGAGACTGTGTGACCAAATGTCTTCTTTGTTCTGTTTTTATTTTCCTCTCTTTGTCTTAGCTAAATATAATTCGAGCATTTGAAGCTGCTCTGCTCCAGTCAGTTGCGCTTCTTTCAATGTAATTTTCTCTTCATGTTCAGTTTGGATTTTTATCACTTTTCAGGTATTTTTAGGCAATGAGTTTATCTTCTGAATGTGTTTAAAGAACTATTAAGATAACTCTACAAACGGGCAGCGTCTGTTTTATTCATTCATTGCCAAATAAAACATTTGAATTGAATTTTTTCCTGCCTGAGACCTCCAAAAGCTCAAGTACTTACACCAATGTCAATATTTTTTCTTTCCCAATGCTGGAAGATGTAGCTGATTTTGCACTCTTACGTTTTTTTATTACTACTACATGGCAGATCATTATTGAACATTTTCCTGTATATAAATCCAGCAGCATGAAATGATGATCACCATTATATCTGATGGATGTACATTACTTTCTCCAACCTGTCTGTATTTCACATTTATTCTGACCTCATCTGAAAATATCCTAAGTTCTTTGGCCACTTTCACCCATAACTATATCACACCTGTATAACATCTGGGTTTTATCTACTGCAATATTTCTTGCTTGTTTGTTTTTTTCATGTTTTTGTTTCTATTATGTAAAGCATTTTTGAATTACCTTGTTGCAGAAATGTGCTATATAAATAAACTTGCTTTGGCTTGAATTGGCTATAAAAATGTGTTTTAATTTTTTGTGTTTTGATGCAGCTAAGACGTTTTACATTCAAAAGTCTTTGTAACACTATTCAATAGTGCTACACAGCTTTTGTGAATTAAGATTCACAAAAGCTGAAAAATCTAAATCGTTTGCAAAAAAACAACCTTGAAAGGAACTGTTCCACTTATGTTTTTCTGAGACTTTACAGTATTTTTTGTCCTAGTTTTAATAAACTCCTCCGCTGCAATGAGCAATCTTATTTGCTATGGTTTTGTTGAAACGTGCGATTTAATCTCAATTTTCTCCACTGCTTTCCACCCATTTTTTTTTTACTCTGGTTGAATCGGTTTTCCCTGACAGGGAGCTTGTTGGCTCCCTGAGTGCGTCGAGCCCCATTAAATTTTTAATGATGCTTTTCAGCATGAATTAGGAATCCGACACAACTGTCAAAACCTGATGTTTGTCTGCATCATACCCAATGCAAAAAAGTGAATTAATAATCTGTCACAAAACCCAAAATAAGACAAGACAAAATGACCCAATGCATCACCTTATGGTCTCAGTTGATTGTGAATGTGGCTCTATCTGCACATTAATAGATGTCTAAGATGTAAATATTTGAGTTTCTTCTTCACACATGACATGATGCTATTTTTGGTGCTTTTCACATTGGGATATTCCAGGGCAAATTCTGTTTTGTTTAGGTTTGTGGTCTTAGCCTTCAACGAAAGATGTTCAATTATTATTATCATTGTTATTATCATTATGATTATTATTATTAATAATAAAAAAATTATAATTTTATGTAATGTTTCTATTAAGGCAAAGGTGTGGAGAAAAAATATTACTGTACTGTAATAAACATAATTTTACTTCCTCTAATGGTCGAATGACCATGTTTGCCTTTAGAAAGACAAATGCACAAGTCTCTGACTTACTCTTCTAGTTTATTGATTTGTTCTCCACTTTGGTTTTGCTTTCAATTCTAGTACTAAAACAACCTCTTTTAATGCTGCTTCTACCTTTAAGGTTTCCCAGATATGATGTGTCACATGATGTTTTGTTAAAAGACTTGATAATATCCTTATCAATCTCATTTTTCAATCAAACAGTTAGAGATATGTAAGGAAAAATAAAATTAACCCTTGTTCTTTTGGGCTGATTTTATACAGTCTGTAATAAAACAACCTGCACCATGGATCTTATGAACTTGTCATTGTTTTAAACAAGCAGCCATCCACATAAAACTTAATGTTATTCTTCTCTCATGTGGTTAAACCAAACCATACATTTATGTTTGTCCATTTGTACGGATGACTGTGACATTAATATGCTCAGCATGATACTGACAGCAAGATCAGTTTAAACCATGTGTTCCAACTTCATTTTCATTTGGATTAAACACAAGCAGCAGTTCTGTGTTGCACAGCTGTTGTAGGAAGGCTGGCGGGACGAATGATATGCAAACACAATCCAGGACCCAACTGCCTTGGATGGCACCGGTTGAGCTGGATCACGGGACCCTGAGGTTAAAGTGGTTTCAGCTAATAAATATGTATGTGGCACCTGACTCTGTATGTGACCATAGATGTCATGTTCGTCATCTGAAAACATAAAAAGGATGAAAGATAAACAAAATGTTATCTAAAACTAAAACCGGTTCTGCAACAAGGCAGTTTAAAGTGCTTCACATCATAAAAACACAAAAATAAAAAGTCATAAAAGTAGCATACTGTCACCAATTAAGAAACCCGTAACAAACATTACATTTTGCTGAGTGCCATTATCAAAATCGTTGACGCATATCATATACGTTGATCAATGTCCCATTTATTATGGTGCAAAAGAAACTCCAAACAGATGAGTTTTAAGCATTGATTTTAAGGAACTCAGTGTTTCAGCTGTTTTGAAGTTTTCTGGAAGTTTGTTCCAGATTTGTACCACATAGAAGCTGAATGCTGCTTCTCCATGTTTGGTTCTGGTTCTTGGGATGCAGAGCAGCTGGAGAATGCCAGTTCCACTCTCTTATTTTTGGCTACAATTTCAGTTATCCAAACTTTAGATTGAATATTTATGTTGGTTCCAAAATTAGATGTGATTAGCCTAATGTAGAAAACAACAAAATGGGAGTAATTTTTTTTTTTTGTTAATGGTAAAATCTTCCCATGCTTCAATTAAAAAAACAGGACGTCTCTTTCTTCATGATGAAAGGTTCCAAAAACTTACCAAGAAGTCCCTCAGATTGCATGTTCATGTTAAAGCAGTAAACCAACAAGAACGCTAAATCAGCAGCCAGAACTGATCGAATACGAAATAGAGTAATAGATCTATCCATTATCAGAAAAGGAGATAATTTCATAGAGAATCAAGAAATAAATCCCTTTGACCACCAATAACATCCCATTAAAACATCGAGTGTCATGATAAAAAATTATTTACACACGGGAACATGAAATAATCTTTCAGTTCAGAATCACATCGTTAAACAGAGTATAAGTGTCATAAGTGATGATTTTATATTCTAAATTGTTCAGCTGGAAGGAAAAATGATAGTTTGTCTCTTTGTCTAAATCTGTAGAGAAACCAAAGTTATTTTGTTGTAAACATCATAATATAAGTGATAGTATATGCTTAAAGAGGATTAACGTCACATGCTTGTGTATGCCGCATACTGTTATGTTTGAATAGTAATTCATCAATTTTATTGAAACCATGCAGTTTAATTTAATGAGCATTCCTGATGTTCGAGTTATTTATTATTCATTTTAGGAGCATAGGGGACATTGCACTGTCAGTCTGTGTGGTAGAATTGGCATGGCTCAATGCAGTAAAATAGGATTGTACTATTGTACTAAGATAAAATAATAGCAAGAGGAAGCACAACTTTCCATAACATCTTTGTCATGTAAGACAAAAATAAGAATTGCTAACCTGCGTTCAAACTGCAGAGATGTTGTAAAGTCAGTAGATTTTATGAGAAATTGAGGTTGGAAGCTCAAAAGAAAAAAAGAAAAAACTACAGGATACTTTTGTGTGATCACTTTAGGTTTTGGTGGTCTGCTATTTTAGCAAAGTGGTCACCTTTGTAACCAAATGAGGAGATTTCGTATAAAATAGATAATACAGAAACCCACCTGGTTCAGATGTTGATGCATTGGTACGTTCCAAACTCAGCAGAGCAGTTATTCTGAGTTAAAGAGATAGGTGGGGATCTGCTGTTGTGGATGACCATTGGCTGGATGCCCTCTTGTAGACCCCATTCCTCATGCCGTCACTCACAGTGTAACAAGGTCAGAGGCACGGATGCCTTATTTGACGTCCTTGCCGAGGTGATGGCCAAGATGATGAATCAGGCCCTAAAATGAGAAGCTTTGATTTGCAGCTTCAGTTTTTCTTATCATCAAGGTCAGAAAGAGAGGTGGTGGAGGTATGAGATGCAAAACTCTTTCATCAGTCACACACCTGTCAATCACAATATTATTTTTTTCCTCCTCATGTACACTTTTATCTGCGCCAAACATAGGCTGCAAGTGTAGCTTTATGACCTGTAAGCCAATACCAATAGAGCTGAATTGCATAATTCATAATTTGTTCTGCAGAACAAATCAAAGCAACACAGACCATGCACCCAATAACCAATAACGAGCATTTTCCCTGTCAGCATCTCGCCTATTTATGAAAAGGGTTTGCTTTCTTCAAAATCCTTTGTAGATACACATGACTTTTTGGGTTCATTAGCATTTCAAGCATTTAAAAATCTGTCACATCTTCTTATTCGGGAAAACAGGATCAGAGTTGCTTACCGCAGCCTTCAGCTCCACAGGTCATTTGCTTTTATTGAAGATGACATTGTGAGCAGCATATTAAAGAAGTGAGTGAGCGTTATAATGTTGCCCTCTGCTTTTGGAGGTTAGTCATCCCTCTATCAACTCTGGCCTTGTTTATAAATGACTCCAGAGAGTTATTCACATGAGGCAAATTTGCTTCTTGGATAATAATCTGTGTTGACCAGTCATCTTTTATATATTTTCCAAACCTTCTCTCTTGAGAAGATTCGCAGTTTTGTGTAGATGAACACGTGGGTTATTATGTGATACAATTTATAGCTACAGTATATTGGGACTTTTGTAATGTAACAAAATGATCAAGTTTTCAGCTGGATTCATGAATTCACTCATGTTTTTGTTGCTGCCTCACTTTAGGAACCTTCAGAATTAAAAAGCTGCAAAAGTAGCAGGAAAACTGGGAGAATAAATTTAGCCTAGTGAAAAAAAAAAGGTCTGAAGGCTAAATTTTGATACATGAAAGCTTCTTGTAAGTTTTCTAGCTGCTTTTACATTTATGTTGAATCTGCCCCAAAACGCAAAGACTAATTATGTAGTTAGTGCCTGGGTTTATCCTCTGGAAAGGTGCAGCACAAAGACACTTGCAGTCAGCATATTTCTGTTGAAAATGGTAAAAAAAAAACAAAAAAAAAACTATCCAGAATTCTTTTCACTATGAAGCATAAATACACTACCCATCCATTAAAAAAAGGACTGGACCACATTTTGCTTTTAACATGTTTCACTTTGTTTGTTACATCTTTTTAAAAAGCTTATTCGATATCACAACATATCTTTCTGTCAAGAGTTGTGCTGTTTATGTGCAGTTGAATGAGGAGTTGGACCATTTCATCAAGTCTTCTACATGACATTACGACACTTCTTCATGGGGCTTATGACTGAACACACCATGTCTTCATGTCTGTCTTTCATAATTAATCCAATAATCCAGTTTTCATGTTTCCTTGTAAAGTTTTTCTCAACCTCAATGATGGGTTGTTTTCTGGAGTACCCAGCTTGTTTGCTTGAATACTCAAAATTTATGAAAATGTCAAAAAATGTAAAGCTGTTGACTACATTATGTGTGATTAAATAATTTGTTGCCAACTTCATGGACTCAAATGAAATGAGAAATGTGTTCTCCTTTGTTCTAAAATTGTGTTCCTAATGTATGGTCATTCATTTTCAAACCTTTGGTGAGGAGCATGGAAACATGCACTAATCTGAGCCAGATTCTTTCCGATTCTCTTCCCCAATACTATTGTTATCTGCCCTCTTATAAACTCTGTAAAGTTTCTTTAGGTTTTGGTCACTTCACAAAAATAATTCTGATGCATATAAAGTTTGTGTTTTTAAATTAGCTCATGGATCATTTCTATCAAAGCAGCATTGTAAGCAGTACTTTAATATTTTAGGAGACGTGCCTAAGTACATTCCAGTATAGTACAAGACCTTAGAAATAAGTCAATTTTCAAACATTAAACCTAGAATCACACCTTCACTTCAGTGAAATGCCCCATCCTGAACAAGCACGGGGCGACAATGGAGAAGAGCAACTCTTGTTTAACAGTAATAGAAATCAGTAGAACCAGTGTCAGAGTGAGCGCTCATCCGCTGCGACTGATGGGAGACAAATAGTAACAATGCTGGTTTACAGTGACACACCATTAAACAGAAAACAGAAACACACTTCAGTAAGGAAATCTAAAGTTAACATGAGGAAGTCATTACCACAAGCTAAAAACAGAAAGGTTTGAGACTAGACTCTACCTGATTGAATAACTGATAACTCAAACATCCACCTTCTGTTGTTTTAGATACTTTGTGAACCTAAAGTAAAGTGTTCTCTTTAAAGACACTTCAATATACAATAAGGCCGTCATATAAATAACCATCTACTGTATGTTTGTATTCTATGTATTCAGGAACCAATGGAAAGTAGCTCAGATTAAAGAAACATAAAATGTCCTCTTAGCTTTCACCAGAGCTCCATGATATTACTTGGTCTGATCAAAGCTATTAGAATATTTCTGTTCAGAAATGTTCCAGCATACGAATTATATACAAAACTGAAACTTGCCCTGTACTTGTCTGACTTACTAAATTGGAGTTTCTTGTTTTTTAGAAGCAGCGCTTCAATGCTTACTCCTTATCTCCAAGTGACTGCTTTGATTACATGGAATTAAAAGAGAAACTTTATTTCCCACCTTCCA
Source organism: Poecilia reticulata (assembly GCF_904066995.2). NCBI lineage: Eukaryota > Metazoa > Chordata > Actinopteri > Cyprinodontiformes > Poeciliidae > Poecilia > Poecilia reticulata. The sequence continues at coordinate 18,112,291 of NC_088832.1, forward strand.
TTGAAGTGTAACTTCTGCTGCTCAGTAACTTTCTGAGACACAATGTGGATTTTGTTTTTCATCAGACATGAGGTGATGACTTGTGTGTGTTTGTGAGAAAAAATAGTTTTAAAAAGGGAGAAAAAATGACTTGTTTTTGATTGTTTGTTGAGGCAGCTGTAATTGAGTTCTGTAAAGAGATTTCAGGAATAGCTTATTGACAGATTTTTGTCCAGCAATCTAGTGAGGATTATGGGTTGTTGTGCAGCGAGTAGCTTTGATAGGTCCAGAGTCAGGTGGCCATAAAAACGATCTTCTCTCCATTTAGAGCTCGGACCACATCAGTGCTCTCCATCTGCTCTGACAGCTGCTGTTTGCCAGCAGTGCTTAATTTTGCAGCTGGGTCAGAACGTTTGTTCTGTGCTTTGAAAGGCAAACACACTAATCACGAATATTATATTCAAAAGGGGCTCAGACGAAGGAACCTTAAAGAATTCCTTTTAATCTAATGCCGATATATTACAGATCAAACATAAGCCTTCTCTTTAGCTTTCTAATACTCGCGGTGCACATTCCTTGGCTCAGATTTAACAGAAAGAACCCTGCTATCGTTTTCACAGTAAAATAACTAGCCGTCTTTCATGAAGAACAACCCAAAAGATTACAAAGGTGTGATTTTCTTTTTTTTTAACAGGCAGAGATTTCACAAATGACCAACTCTTTTTTAAATAATCTGTATTCAGAGAAGAGCCGTTGAATCCAGCTTTGACCCTTTAATGCTGTGCGTTTCAAATGTGTCAGACCGTATTTGAGATGCAGCGGATGAACACCACCCGTATAACCTTTGTCACTCTGTTTGCTGGATCCTGTGTCGAGCACAGCTCTCTGTGTGGTAGGACCAGAATGGAAATAAAGTTTTGCTCTAATACCCACATGATGTCTTTCTTGACAGTGCTGCAGCGGTATGAGGGCAGACTTTAAATCCAGATTGAGGTGATAGGACATTGTTAGGAGGAAGCAAGGTCTTCTCCTTTCAACTACTGCAGTTGTCTCAGGCCAGGCGTGTCAGGGTTCAGTTATTCTCTGTGAGTTTGTTGAAACGGCAGCTACTGTATGTGTCTGCTTGAGCCCGATATGCGGAAGGCGTGACAGACACAGACTGAGTCGGTCCTTGAAGTGTGATTAAATTTTGATTAACCCATGCTGTCTTTGGCTCACCTCGTTTCTGTGAGGTCTGACACCCAATCTTTCACTGAGACAAAATATCACAACCTCTGTCTGCAGAAGGCATTTCCTTCACTCTGACGGATTTTCAAACTGTGCATTTTTGAAGGCCATTCAATTGTTGTCCGTTCACTGTTCTTTTGCTGCAGAAGACTGGTTGTACGGCGGGAGCATTCGACAGAAGAAACAAGAATTATTGACACTCAGTTAAATTACTTGTGGGTTTCGTAAAATTCAATTCAAGGTCAATGCATCAACATATAGCTCCCAGGCATTTAATAAGGCTCTTGACCACAGAGATCTGACACACAGAAGGAGCTTTTTTTGGTGAAAAATGTTCAGTTTTTAACAATGATTTTCTAGTGTATCTGTGCAGACCTTGGTCAAGTAGATTTGAACAACATTTTATTCAACGCTCATAAATGCTTCATGGGTATAAAAACTAAGTCAGTTTGCCAGCAGTTACCTCACATTTACACCTTAAAATATAAAAACACATATTGCTCACAAGGACATGCTAAAAAAAATTACTCGCCTTGTCATACTGAGAATGATTCTGATGGTATTTTGATGTGTTGTTCACGAGGAAGTAGTTTTACCTCCTGCTTGTTTAAAATTTCTGCTTGTATTTTAAAAATGGTTTGAATGGTGAAATAATACATTTGTTTTTAAAATAGCAGAAACAGTGTAGAGTTTGCTAAATGCCTTCTAGCAAAACGCATGGATGGATTAAATAGACGATAAAGGTCAGGATGTTGGAAAAACATTTTAGGTTAAAGGTTTATTTTCTCCATGACAAGTGACAATGTGTGTTACAGCTGTATTGTTATAACAGTCATTTTCACTGGCAGCAAAGTAGCTACAGAGCATGACACTGGATCTGTTCTTGACAGATAGTACAGTGATGTTTTTAGAGTTGTATCCTTCACTTTATAGTAAAATGTTGAAGCAGGAGCTTCTACCCATGCAAAAAAAGAAAAAAAAGAATGAAAAATAACACTGTATCACATTACAGCATGACATTTTTCATATTCTGGCATCATGCTTTCCATGTTTGCACAATACACTTTCACATTACAAAACTTTTCATATTCCTACATTATAAATATTACTGTGATATATTATAAAACATTGAAATATTGTTAGAGCAAGAAAACTTTCATGTCACAGCATTATACCTTTATCGTTGGATGATAACATGTATTGATATTAAAGTTGATAACTTGTTGAGAAAATGTCTTATATACTGGAGCTGATAAGTTTCATTTCATGCTTGACTTGGATCCAATGCAAACATCAAAATGCAGGACAAGGAGACTTTATATTTTCAAAAACTGCTTCTACAGTTTTCTCAGAAGGTAGGACTGAGAGTAACCATTTTCATGTCTTAATTTATAAATATCAAGGTAAGGATGTTAAAGTTAATAAATGTTTTTTACATGTGGGTTTTTTTTTTTTTTTACATATTTTCCCAAACAACTTTCACCAAAACACTCACAGAACAACATCAATACTACAAAACTCTAGTGCAGCAGCTTTAACAAACAGCATGAATTTATAAATGAACAGAAATTTAGTTTTCTTTTTAAAAGGTTTGGCTCAGATTGTATTGACAAAGCATAACCAAATGAAGGTATACATTTGAAAGAAAAAAAGGTAATTAAGACATTATCGATTGCTGATTGAAACATGGAACGAAACTCAGATTTTCCAAAGATGTCAGATTAGCCTCATGATGAAGCTACTAAAATGCAAAAGCAAACAGGCTGCAGATTCCAAAGTCAATACTGATTTTCACTGTTTAATCTGATTTATGGACCTCTAAATGGGAGCTCATCCATCACCGTCAAACGCAAGATCGAATCGATAAAATGCCACAGCCTACATCCTCTCACTGACTGGATATAACAGCAGTAATAAAAGTAATGTAGAGAGTGATTCAGGCTGTTCAGCAATTAATCTTCTTTAAAATCTGTGCTCATCCCTCTTTCAAGAGGGAAAGACAAAGTTGAAAATGTTACGGCGATGGATGCTCAATTGAACTCACTTCATGAAATGTACAAGTAAACTTTTTTAGCCTTCAACGTGTCCACTTGAAGAGAAACTTAAAACACTGCATGTGTTGAACCCTTAGGAAGCGTCTGTTGTACACTTCTGCTTTGCAGAGTCCATTATTTAGTTTTGTGTTGTAACAAGGAGCTGCTCTGTGTGCTGTGAGGCTGCAGTTTGGAACCAAACAAGAAAAGAGACATTGACGGACCTGGGGAAATTACTGGAGATATTACCTCTGGAACTAGATAGAAGAATGACCTTCACACACATATTTCTCCAAAACTGCATGATTTAAAATGAAAAACAAGATGGTGAAGATTTTTTTTTTGCAATATTTAATGTGAGAATTAAATGATGAGAAGTTGTTTTCTTATTACAGCTGTTTGCTGTTTAGGCAACATGTGAGCAGAAGAGAGTACTGATGGATTAACAGCAGCCAACACCTGGTTTTGTGTTTCTTCGTTATGTTTTAATTTTTGTGAATGCTATCAAGAATTATTTTTGGAGACTATACACAGTCATCTTTATGTTCATAATAATACTTTTCACAAGTGTTCTTATTTCAAAGCAGTTTAGTGTTTATTACTGAATTGTTTTGTCTAGTTTGTTTTGCTTAATTTATTTAAAATGTCTCCCAGAATCAGATCAAAAAGGTAATTCATAATTAATTTTTTTTCTACTTGTTTATGGATTTTTTCCCCACTTTTATTTTCCTGAATTGCATGATTTTTATGTAAGCATATTCTAAACACCTAAAGAGAAATGTGTCAAATATCAACAGTTTAGAAGAAAAGCAACCCAAATATAATGCAATTAAATTAGATTTTTTTTTTCATATGAATGTATTTTTTGAGGTTCTTTAAACCCAAACTGTTTTTTATACTTCTGTTTTGTAAAAGAACAATATGAATCTTTTCAAACACCTGAAAACTTAGAGTTCATCACTATTACATCTGTTTTTTGCTCTGCTGGCTTGTTTGCTTTTTGAGAGTGATTGATATTTTATCCCCAGAGGAATTTCTGCTGAGCAGCCTTTTATAGACCAACATGAGGTTAACTGGGCTTATAAAGCTGTAATAACTTTCTAACAACATCAGAGAGCCATACAGTTTTAGCATTTATTTCCAGAGGAATTCATTGGTATTTTCTGCTGGTATCATATATTTCTGGGCAATCGAGCAAACTGCAAAAACATAAAAAGATTTGAGTTTTTCACAATCCTTAGTGCCCAAGCAATATGTTTTGAATTCAGAGAGCAGCAGCAACTATAAGGTCCCTTTCACTGTGAACATCACGGCAAACAGATTGTTGGGAAAACCTTCACAGTCCGTGTAATAAAGTGGATTATACTGTAATTGTTTTATTTTATTTTCACTATTACATAGATGTTTCTCAAGTTGACGAAATGAAAAAAGGACATACATAAATGCCAACAGGCCTCAAAGCAAAACTGTTTCTGCATAGCAACTGATCTTGGGTGGAATAAAAGTTTGTTTTGAGAGGAACCCCATGAGGTTACCTGCATCAACAAAAAAAAAATCCCATGTGCTTTCATGCACCACAATTATATAAAAAGTCATTAAACATTACAAATATTTCTCACATATATTGTGGGTTTGTAGATAAGTTGGAGAGAAATGAGGATGTAGGCACTTCTTGGAGGAGTTTATTTTTATTTTGTCATAAGATTCAAATAGAAATACCACTAAGGTATTTTATCCAGTACTGTTTTCAACCTCAAACTAAGTGCTGACGGAGCATTGAGTAGCTATGAAATGTGATCTTGCATTAGAAGCTCTGTTTTAATAGGAGTGAATATATTTCCACAAATCTAGGAGTATTTGTGGATTTTGCAGGTTACATTGTGAATTTAATGGAAGATTGAATTGGACCATTGGGACAGAACCAGATGCAGCCCAACACTGCCCTGTTAGTAACCAGCCCATGAATATATTTTCCTGTTTAAGTACTGGTACCTCTAACATCTGCAATAAGAGAAACAGAAGTTGTTTCTATTTATTATTATTTTTTGGACATTTTCATTTTCATTACTGCAAATTTCACAATGTTCCTCTACTTAAAACACAGACTGAAATGCATAGAAATAAACCAATCAGTCAATTCATACATTTTAATAGCTCAAAACACTTGAGTGTAAAAAGTAAAGGGCAAAGATTAAACTGCATGTGAAGGCGATTACCTCCTGTCACATCTTTTCAGCTGATTTGTTCAGCTATACGTTGAGGCCTGGTGTTATCTCTCAAAATTATTTTTGCTCATTTGAACCATGCTAACAACTAAAACTTTATCTTTCAGAAAAAAAAAAAAAAAAAAAAAAAAAAAATATATATATATATATATATATATATATATATATATATATATATATATATATATATATATATATATATATATATATATATATATATATATACCCATGTGTACCTCCTTACAGGGACAAACATAACACCCACGACTGTTCTGGGAAATCTGCTTTTCTCTGCTGGGGAGCCATAGTTTTTAAATGACAAGTCATTTCATCTTTTCAAGGCTTTATGTTTATTTTCAATAGAGAAGCACTAGCTAAAACAATTCCCAGTTTCTGCATCTGTTTTTGATGTCCCATATGCCCTGCAGTACTGACAGCTTCCCCTCAGCTGTCTGTGGCTCTCCTTCATGAGAGACGGCAGAGGAAATTTCCTTCCTGCATCCTAGGAGGGAAACAGATACTCTCGCTTCTGACAGGCTACTTCCCTTTTCCATGTACTATTTAAAACTCAGGTGATTCCCCTGATCACATCACGACTTCTGCCAACGTATTCCTTCATGTTTTATGTTTCTGCGCATCTCGTGCAGAAAATAATGACGAGATGTGGTAGGTTGCCTTTCAGAGTCTGCTTGCTCCCCGAAGAGGCTTAAAGATGAATTATAAATGGAACACAATAAGATATGGGAGACGACTTGTGTTTTATTTTTAAAGGAAAAGGGAATGGTGTGACATATTGGGAAATAAAGTTGTCTTAAAAAAAAAACTAAAATAAATGTCATACCAGTGCTATAGAAAAAGTTTGAAAATTACCACAGAGCTAATACCATTCTAAGTGGTGTGTAATAAGCACTGCAAGCTTTAAAACCAAAATATTTTTATAATGATATGACCTATTGATTTTGGAGGCCATATAATAATTTCCCACCTCACTTCTGTACTATTTTGTATATGAGTTAAATTGTGAATTTAATGGGAGATTGAATTTGGGACAGCATCAGAAGTGATCCTGCACTATTAGTTAATTATAATTTAATTTAGACAATGACTTCACTGCTTTCTCAGTTGCTCTTTTTGACATCTACTGCACTACACCTTCTCAGCTACAGAGAGAGCAAAAGTGTCAGGACAACCCTTATTTTAAATTTAAAATGTGCATATGTTACTCTATGATCACTCTGTGCTCCTTTGGTTCATGCCATGAGTTTTTGCAATCTTTTAAACAAAGTATAATTCTGCAAAAACATAAACGGGTGTAAAACAACTTCTGTCAAAATTTAATTCCACTTTAGATAAGCTAAACATCAGTACTTCTCCACTGAGACAGGCCAAAGACAGTCATTTGGCAAAAATGAGTTCTTAGGGGAGGACAGAGATATTATAACCCTGTTTTGATCAAAATTGGGGCAGCACTTTTCTAAGATATTAGATGTGACTCGTGGGCATGCAGAGACATCTCCACAGCTCCCTAACAGCACGAGCCAGTCGGCTGCAGCCATTTCTTCACATTTCTAGGAACGGCATTATCTTCGGTGGCAGACAATAAGTAAAGAGAAGCACATTTTTAGATCCAGCCTCAGCATTTATCATTTTTAGTACAAGATAACGTGCTGAAGCAGCCAGGGTGAAAAATATGCATTCTATAATGACAATATCAGCGGCACGTATTCCCTGTGCAGCATAGTTCAAAGCTAAAAAGTGCTGTTTGGAAAGCACACCAGCAGGCGAGCGATCAGCCACATGAAGATGTAAGTAAAGTGCATGGGCGTACGCTTTTCTTTCGCTCACAAATTTGCACGTGCAGAGCTGCTCTTATTGCATACGTTAGAACGCATTAGCAGGGTGGTCCTTTTGATGAAAGTGGGTTTCCATGTAAATTTAATACTATGGTTTGCCAAGCTCTACTTGAATGTGGAAGGTAATTAGGACCGGCATGTTGAAAACATGCTGTGCTGCTCGTCTCCACCCCAGGTGCACCAGCAGTTGCAGCAGAAAGCTGTTCCAGTTCGCAGCTTCTCTCCTCTGCGTTTGTCATTAAAAAGAGACATCACCTTCATGACTCCCGCCGAAGGCTGCCTCTGAATGTGTACAAGTTAGCAGTCTGTATATGTTTGATTTGTTAAGCAAAAATAAAGTTACAATCTAGAGAAATTTTCAAGTTCAACATATCTGGAATAAAAGAGATACTCAAGCACATGCAGAGATGACTGTAAAATAATTTATAAATGACAAAATGTTAACGTTTTCAAAGCAACTGAAGAATTACAAAGTCTAATAATGAAACGTCAAGCTCTTAAGACAATGACTTCAATTGTTTTCTGTTTCTTGGATAAGCAGAGGAAGACTATCCCCAAATCGGTGTGCAACAAGTGAGACAAGCAAAGATATGAGACAACACAACTATGTATTTTCAAGTCTTAGAATTACTCCTTAACGTAATATGTACTTTTCTAGACTGTAGGAGGTAATCAAAGTACTTCTAACAAGCCTGGGCATGGACAGAAAGAACACACAGACTACACAGAAAAGCTAGGGCTTAGTGAAATTTGAAACAAAGACCTCACCTTCAGGTGACGGCCGTGAAGAACAGTGTCGAAAGACGACGCAGCCAAGGCTGCAACAAAACATTATGTTGACAATGGCTCTGCTGGTGTTTCAGACGAAGTGGAAACTTGGAGGAGGGCAAAAATAAAACCCAGTTTAAATGGACTTTCCATTTGTTCCATCCATCCACTTTTGGCTCTGTGCAGCGTAACAGAAAGCAGGTGCAGCTCATACACTATTGCATCGCAAACATGCCTCATTTTAACCTGTTAGGTGAGTAGTGTTCATCAGAATAGTTGTATCTAATAAAAAAATAAACATTGTGGAGGCCATGTCAGTCAGTGTTAGAGCAGGTGAGACTATATTATTATGCACTAATAACAAGTTTGATTCCGGGCCCCAAGTTTATTTCCTGCATGCCTTCTCCTTCTTTCTCTGCCCTTCTTCATGTCAAGGTATGAATAATGTCCACTAGTGCCACAAAACCATGAATAATTTCTTGCATACACTCAGTGTTGTAGATATACCCTGACATTTACTTGTAAACACAATTCAGCAAATTACAAATTCAACTCATTGCATTTGGTTGTCTAGACATGGCAAACACAACATGCTGAAGAAGTTCAAACTGAGAAAGATTGAGCACTGTTAAGGAGCCACAGGCAACCTGAAGATTGTTATTGAACATCTCTATCCCTTTAGGACCACATTATGCCCATATGCTGTCAGATGCTTCCAGCAAGATAATGCATCATGTCACAAAGCTCAAAACATCTTAAACAGGCAACGAGTTCATTGTACTCCAGGGGCCTCTGCAATCACCAGATTTCAATCTAATAGAGGATTCTCCTCAAGTGCAGCTGACAAATCTGCAGCAACCGTCAATATAAACCAAAATCTCTGAGGAAGGATGTTTACCACAGCTTGCCGAATCTAAAACGGTGAAGAAGGAAGGCATGTCTGAAGGCAAAAATGGATCCAACCCGCTATTCCACCAAGACTTACCTGAAAAAGTAGCTAGTGAGTATTATCTTAAAGAGAAACATTAAGCTGTACACACATTTTGAAATATGTCACTAGGTAAGTAGGTTAATATACGTAAACAAATGTAATAAATAAAAGGAACAGCAAACTATAGAGATGAATTGTAATTTTGAATACTTTTAATTTCAATAATGGTATCACACACCTTTGGGCAACGAATATAAAAGGCACTTTTACTCAGTAGTTCTCATCATTTTTTTGTTTTTACTGATATACATATAAGAAAACTTTTAACATTTATAAAATATCATGTCCCAATTTATTCCAACATTTCTCACAACTGTACAGCTTCATTGAGTAGTAAATCTACAGACCTGAGACACTAAAATAAAAATAATTACAAAATAATTACAGGTTTCGAAAGCTTGCTACACAGTAGCAAATTTAAACAAAACAAAACAAAAAAGCAGGTCAACAGAAATCTGACTAAAATACATTTACCATAAAATATACTAAATATACCATCTTGTCAAGTATGCAAAATATCTGCAACCTATGGCTGATCTCGTTGGTGAAATAAAATGTTTAACATTTAGGATGAAATGATGGCCGCTCATCAGAGGACATCATGGCTCAAAATGAACTTATCCAACCATGCAGCGCTTTCCTGCTTCTTATCCTTTTCACACAGCGCTGATATGCAGCCAGATACACACAAAACGTGCTCTGAAAAAGACTCCAGTGTTTTCCTTCGGCACACGATCATAGCAAGTTGCTAAACAGCACATTTGTGATGAACCATTTCTGTCCGGAGCATTTCTGCAGAGCCAGTTGGTAGCCAAACTCATTGTCGCTGTTCACCGCAAGCTCTAGGCATCTCTTTGATTTTCTGTTCTGAATAGATCCTCCCTGAAAAAAGATAAAAGCAGGCTAGTTAGAATTGTGCTGGACTCGGGAAGAGCAATTTGAGCAGAACGCAACTTCCCCTCTCTAAACCCACATCGCTGTTAAGGAATATCAATGTAATCTGCAGAAGTGCCTTCCTCGTCGGGCCCAACAGATAATGTCAACATAGTTAAAGGCAAAGAATCAGAAAGAACAGAAAACACACTTTCTCAGATTATTGACAAAATGAAAATATGTAGTAAAGGAAGGAACTGACTTCATGTTTACGTTCAAGGCCAAAATTTCAATATTAGGATCTAACGTATAATACAAAAAATGCTAAAGAAAGATGCAGAATAAAACAGTCTATAAGCTATATGATGGCCAGAGTCTGAACAGAAAGAGCCCATCAGATGGCTAAAAGCCCAACACTGAGTTCTGATAGAATGAAGCAGTAGTTACTCATTACAGTGTCAGGGTTGACCAAAGAGGAGGCCTTTAGCAGTCAATACAGTGTTAAGAGAGTTGTATAGAGAGAGCTCTGCTCTTCACTGAAGGGGATCTGAAAGGTGTGGGAGGAAAAATGCACAAGAATGTGACAGCTTATAAAGACTGTGATATAAATTATTCTTGGTGTTTTTCTACACAAGTTTGGCTTTTCTGTGAAAGCACCAACAATATTTATAATACGTAACAGATTCATAGCAAATGCTGCAATCCTTTATTTATGGACTGTTAAGTGCGGACGGCTTGTGCCAAATCATGAATCATTGCATCCAGAAAACCACAATCTAAGACCTGGACCTGTGGCCATCCTACAAGAGCAGAATACAGACTAACACATTGCACCAATCAATCATAGCGTTTTGGACTCTGACAGGTAAAGTCAATCATGATTATCACTTAAACCTGTCACCTGTTAGGCAGGCTACGTTCACACTGCAGCCTGAAGTGACTCAATTCAGATTTTTGTCAAATTGGACTTTTGGCGAGGTCGTTCCAAATATATGCGACTTGTATGTGATTTCCAGTGTGAACTGTAAACGACCTGAAAGTGTCCTGCATGAGCAGAAGAGGGTGCAATAATGTCACAGATAGAGAGCGTGTTCAGTGTTTGCGGAAGTAAACGTGGATGCTATCGATGGAGCATAGCTTATAATTTTGAAGTTGTTGTCCGGAGCCAAGAAATTAACAGCTTAATCCTTATTATTGTCTGTCATTGTTGCTGTTTTCCTTCTGGCTTGCTTGTATCAGAATGCAGAATAATAACGTTTGTCGAGTATCAATGATGTTCAGGTCAGATGGCCGTTCAGATTCAGGTCATGTTTGAAAAGATCGGATATGTCTCGGCTATCCGAGTGGCCAGAGTTGCATTTGAAAAAATTCCGACCTGTGTTGTTCAGACTGTCATGAAGCGATCAGATACAGGTCGCACTATGGCACAAAAAAATCTGAATTGGGTCACTTTGGGCTGCAGTGTGAACACAGTCTTATTAATGATGTATTAGGCAGTAAGTACTCATTTGGTCTTTAAAGTGGATGCATCAGCAAGTCATGAGAGGGTGTTTTCTGTCTGCAGTGGTCAGAATCTATCAAATGTGCTGCAAGGGAAGGAAGCGAAAGTTGTGAACTGGCAACAGTGTGGGTGGCCAAAGCTCTCTGATGGATGTGGGGAGAAACGTTAAGCCTGAGTGAACAATCGATGGTGGCATATGACTGCTTGTACTGAGCCAGGTTCTGCTGGAGGTTTCTTACTGTTAAAGAGTTTTTCCTCTCCACTATCGCTACATGCATGCTTGGTATGAGGGTTTACTTTAAAGTCAACAACACAACATGACAGTGTTCTGTCATCACAAAATGTTTGTCCAGGAGGAATGAATGCTGAAAGTCAATGACTTGATGTGATCTGTTGGGTTTCCTTAGATGAAAACGTTTTAAACTACTTCAAATAATTAACTGAGTTTAATGTACTGTTTGATAACTAGGAACAACTGGAATTTATGTGACAAAACTGAAATGATTTTTTTTTTGTTAAGTGCCCCAACATTATATTTAATATGAATTGATGCCATATAAATAAACTTATTGAATTGAACTGAATATGAAATACAGTAACTGAAACTACTAAATAAGTTAATCCTGTTTGATATCAGAATACACAGTCCCTCACAGATTGTTGAGTATTGCACTGCATAGGCGTAGATGAATAAAGGTGTCCATAGTGGTTATAATGATGTGCTTTATTGGTGTATCACCACAAAGTTTAAAGGAAGCTTGCTCAGATTTTTATTATACACCTTTATCATACACAAAGAAACTCATCACTTATGCCTACACGCAACCACGACTCACTGACACTCAGCTGCACTCTTTCCTAGTGTCCGTCTGTCCTCCCACTCAACCCACCCACTATACCCCCTACTTCTTGCAGGGTCGACCCTGATAGGACAAAGAGGTATATAAAGGAACAGGCAGTGTTCACCCAAGACAGGTGTCCAGAATTTGAGTTAACAAAAATAACATAAAAACATAAACATGAAATTAGCTTGAATTCTGCTTGGGCTGTAGCTTCTTGAATATTGGCTACATTCACTAACTGATACCCATAAGTTCGTCCAGCAATGACTCATGCTGATGGAGTTGGTGGGAAGGAAAGGTTACGAAAGCTGAAGCAATGACTGTCTGCTTGACACATATGCATAGAAAATATTGTTTTCTGTTTACCGCAGACATCAGCCCTGAATCTGATTATGAAAAGTTGCAAAGATATTTTTGCACGCTTCTTTAAAATATGTTTCTTTTGTTGTAACACACTTTGTTCTCAGTTCTTTGTTACAGACTTTACTTGGCCCTGACAGATGTAACACTGTCTCAGTCAATAATAAAAGCAGAAAATTACCTTTACTGGTTGTTGTGCCTCTTGTGATGTCATCGACAAAATTTACAAAAAACAAAGCTATTTTTTTCTCGATAATGTTTTTTGTCAGGTTATATTTTGCTAAATCATGCAGTGAAATGACACACTTCGTCACTTAGCAGTTTTATTATTATTGTACATCTGTTACTGAAAAAATACACTGCAGTAGTAGTTTCTTTCAGAAAATATTTTTAAAAGTTTATTTTAATTTGTCTTCAGCAACGTATTAGAAACTAAGAAGAGTAAATGCAAAAGTTGCCAAGTGGAAAGTATAATTTTGTTGCACTATGCGGATCACATTTTGAAAGGATGATGATAGCAGGACAGTTGAGTTTTACTTAACATTGACAATGTCATTATTTACAGAAAGATATCAAGTAATGGAAAAAAAAGTAATTCAGAAGGATTTCATTGCACAATTTTCCTATTGTTCACAAATTTAACTTGTCAGCTCTTATTTCAAGAATTGAGAAATAATAAATTTTTCAAACGTGAGGTGCAAGTCCAAAATGAAACTCTGAATGACTCTAAGTCTGTACAATGAAATGCTGAGTTGCAGCTTTGCTCCTTTGTTCGTACAATACAAATCTCCAAATATTTGCTGATCAGTGAACGTGAGAAGATCTAATTTATGCCACAGTCTGTGGGGTTTAAGCTGGATTTTCTGTCTTCCTGGTAGAACAATGGGTATTTATATGTAATGAATAAAAAGGCATTCCTGCAATTCGAACAAGTCTGACTAATCTGTGTGCACATCTATACACATTACATTCATTCTGCAAAGCACAACTTAAAGTCAATCACAATAAGTGGATTTTGTGGTGACTAAAAGAAGTGAAACAATCTTGCAGCTTTAATGGAAAAAGATTAAAATATCTTGAGTCATGAAGGTCTCCTGCAGATTGGTGTGTTATTTGTAGCGAGATCAAATAAACCCTCTTTTATTTGCAGATCCTTCAGTTTCGTAAAGTTGCTTTGGCTGCATCAAAGTGATCTATTTCCGTTTCAGTTCAACACTTTGCACATGTGCAGTCACAACCATGTCAATAATTGATGCCACATTTCGGAGACATGATAAGCTTCAGCCTCGCTGACACGCTCCCACAGCGCTTACTGCATTATGCAGCGTTAACTAAAATAAAGATCAGTGTGAAGATCTGTGACATCCGAGCTCGAGCATGAAAAACCTTTTTGCCGATGATGGTGTAAAACCAGGCAGACAAATGAGCGGTGGCAGTGCAGCGTCGAGAAGGTCAGAAGGATGATGTTTTTGTTCTAAAACAGGCCTAATTTCAGAGCACTTACATGGAATAAGTCACATCTTACTGCTAGAGAAACGGAAGCCTGTGATTACTGCGGCAATGACAGCCCTCAGAGGCCACAAAATGTATGTACCAGCTTAATTGCTATTATCGGGTACGCAGTGAGATGTCCGCTGGTTCTGTTAAAATAGCTTATATTTCCAAAGCTTGAAATATCAAATGTATAGTTTCAGTGATTCACAAAATAAACAGCTCCTTAAAATGCATCCAATATTTTCAAGCACCTGCCACGAAAAAAAAAAAAAGAATACAAAAAACTTTAACCATAGGTGTTTTTAGAGTAAACAGTTTTAAGGATTCTGTGTAGGCCAGGAGAACTGTTGTAGTTCCTAGCAAACCTTTTAAAATCACTAAGTTCTTCTCTTACTACTCTATATTATAGGCAAGTGTCCTTCTGTGTCGAGGCACGGTTACAAAGTAGCATTAGCCCATTCACTTTGCAGTCATCTGTCCTCTCAGTTTTCACTTTCCCTTTTGATCCAGACATAGTATCACAAATGATAATTTAGATCATACCCAATGTCATGGCACTATATTCACTTCACCCGTTTTACATGCACTGTCTGCTTGGTGGCGCAGTAGCCCAAATGAAGCATTATGCAGCTTCTGCTCATGAATGGAGCAATTGGATGGAAAGCTGAAGGGCTTCATGAAGCTTCGTCTTGCAATCACTGCTATGTTGTTTGTTGTATGCCAGCGTACTGCTAATAAGTTTGGTTGTTGCAATGTGAGTGCGCCCTCTTTGGCAGCCATCTTGTGTTGTAGCTAAAAATTATGTCTGCTTCAAAAGAACATGCTTTATAAGGAAGTTTGATTGGTCAACATAAATTATGTATGTGGATATGCATGACAAATGTTGACATCATATTTGTCTAAGTTAACCTTGTTTTTCTTTTTTCTTCTCTGGAAGCCTGACGTGATTGGCCAATTTGAACTGAGGAGGCGAAAGAGTAGCAAAGTTGACAGCATGTTTTAGGAATCGTCACCTGAGTAAAGAGCCAGTGGAGCTTCATACGCTTGGCTGCGGCGTAGCTACACTCAATGAGGCGTGGCCTGCCGTTTACATCCACCAGGCACTTGTTGTCGTCGTCGTCTACGGTGGGACTGAGCAGTCCGACAAGGAACTGCTGGTTACTGGTGTAGTACACATTCTGAAAGAGAGACCACATGCTAAAGTGAAAAAGTGTTTGCTCACCGTTGACATTTAGCTGCTCCCTCACCCAGAGCTCCACATGCCCATAAAGGTGCTTAACTGTGCAGTAAATGAGGCTAGGTCATTAAGGATGAAACAGACATCTAAGGCTAAAAATACCCCGCTCCTGGGTGAATAGAACATAAGAAAGGACCAGGTGATGCAAACAGGCTCTTTATTTATTCAGGATAGGAGAGAAAAATAAGTAATTGCACGCGCTCTGTTGGAATTTTGTTATGATAAGCTGGAAAAAAGCCATAAATTATTTGCAAGAATAATGCAAAACCGTGTAACGTATTTACAAAACCTGCCGTAGTCTGACTTTGTGCTTCAGAGCAATTAACAATAAATTTAGTGCTAAATGAGTCTTTTAATTCGCTCTTGTGTGGAAATTTAAGATCCAGAAGGTCAGTAAAAAAAGAACAGAAAGAGAGTTTGATTTTAAAAAGTCTGGGGTTCATTTTTGTGGTTTAACAAAAAATGTAAAATCAGTCAGTAAAAAGAGAAAATACTCATGGAAGCTTAAAGCAAAAAGTAGTAATTTATGTGGCAGAACTTTATCTTCTTTTTCTCTCTCCCACTCATCATCCAACGACCCCACATATTTAGCAGATGACCTGCTAGAAGGGTGTACCACGCCTACGATGACTGGACCACTGTGTCTAACTGTGCACTGCTGAGAGCCGGTAAAATTAGCTGCCCGCCTCCACCTCAACCAGCAAGAACAGTCAAAGAAAATTAATAATAATGTCACAGGGAACTTTTTCATGCATACTGTGTGCTTCTAATTTACTGTATATTATTGCTCTGCATTGCTCTGAATATCCTAAATATGTCTTTGCTTTTTTTTTGTAAAAAGAGAGATGAAAGCGATGGAAACATTAACATATCGACTGGTTAGTAAATTAAGCATGATATGGAAAATAAGATACTATAGTAAATGTATCATTCACAATATACCCTAAACAATTTAGAGGAGTATTTGCTTATTTTCTTTGGCAGCAAAAAATATGTAGATATTCTTTCACTCTAATCTTATTTATCATTCTTTGCCAAAAGAGCCTCCTTCACACCAGACTTTTGTTTTTAAGAGGCAGCAATGAGCAAGCTGTCTTTCTTGTGGCTTTTGTCTTATGCTGCTCATTTTTGGAGTAGCTCAGGCTGTCGGGCCGAGTATCACGTTTTTGTCTATTGTTTTTGGCTTTAAGACCATGTTTTTTTTTTTTGGTCATACGTCTGCTGACAATCTGCAAGCTTGGCAATACTTTTCCTTCCATGTGTGGCGTTTCTTTCAGAATAATTATCTCCTTTGTTTGCAACCACTACTGAAACACAATATCTGAGGTGTTCTCGAAGCTTGCTCAAGAAATAGCTACTTATAGTGACACATTTATGACATACTACAAAAAAATATCGCAGTCAACAGTGGAGCAAGTGAAATCAATATGGAATCTAATACTTTTTGGTGATGCAACATTAAAACTCAAAGATGATCCAAAGCAGTTCATGGTCTCCTTGTCTCTCTAAAAGAGTTTTTTAAACCAAACTAGCAGCATTGCTACATCAGGACAAGTGTTTTCTTGGAAACAGTCGAATCCCCAGCCGACGACAGGAGGTCCTTTCTGATCCTGAGGTTTGAGAAAATGCAGTGAGTCCCAGTCAAAGCATGAAGCCAAATCTCCCTATTCTCAGTGCAAACTCCCATTGATAGCAGATGCCAAAAAGAGAAAGCAATAGAAAACTTGTTCTTGGTGCAACTTACATTGTTTTGCCTTGGGCAACTCCCTACATGACCCACAGCAAAAGCCTCCACTGGTGGGAGCCGACTGTAGCATGAGCCACTTGGAGCAGAAAACATGTTCAAAGAACCAAGAACCAGCATAAACCTGGCATTTGGCCGTGGTTCGAACTTCTGTTTTGGTTCTCAGTCTAAATTAGTGAGACTTTTTGTCAATGGAACCCAGTATAGGATATAAAAATAAACCAAGACAAGAAAAACATATTCAACATTCAGATAAAGTCAGATTGTCATTGAAATAATAAGGGGTCTCTCTAATCGTCTTTTGTTTGTTGAAATGTTGCCCATCATGCTGAACCCCAATCAGAGAAACTAATAGTGTGTCCGTTAAAATGATAGTTTCAAATTGAATTTATAAACGCAGATTGTGATACTGTTCACACTGTAACTGAAGCTGTTGTTGGTAAACCCTTAAAAATCCAGATCACAAGTTAGATGTAGCGGTTAGCTTTGCAGAAGAAGGTTCACAAATACTGTTACATTTTCATATGCAAATCCTTCATTGTCAGAAATAACCAGATACATTTTGACTACATAGATGAACTGTGAAGCTCCACAGAAACTCAGAATACAACAGAGGGAGGATGAAACATCTACTGGCAAAGATACGTCTTTGTGATATGACATCCGCTGGCAAACCAGCGTTAATCTGTTTTTATTTAAGTGAGGAATCATGTGTAGCAGCACATATAACTCCAAAGATATCTCTCTTTTGTTTCTGATGTGTTCATTTTTAGAACACAACAGAGAAAAGTTTTGTAATCATCAAACGAGGCTGTAAGTTTGAATCAGGTTTTAAATCTGCACCGCTGTGATGTCATCAACACAGGTGCAATAAGTCTGAAAATGTGTCCTGCAGATTCCTCCGACTGAGCAGAACAATGGGAGATCTCTGTCTCTAGGAAAGTTTAACAATGTCTGAGAGCAATCTGTTCAGATGTAATGGGATGGAACAATCAATATGAGCTGGAAGAGGCAGGAGAAAATAAATGATTATCATGCTTTGCTAACACTTAAACTCCTGGTTATTTAGCTGAAATATATCCTGAACAAGCGGTTCAGAGAGTTTAGGACATTGAGTAATGAGA
Organism: Poecilia reticulata; assembly: GCF_904066995.2. Lineage (NCBI taxonomy): Eukaryota > Metazoa > Chordata > Actinopteri > Cyprinodontiformes > Poeciliidae > Poecilia > Poecilia reticulata. The sequence goes on from NC_088832.1 coordinate 18,130,542, forward strand.
ACTGAGAAAAAACCCGCCTCTTATAAACAAGCTGTTATGATCTTCAAAACTATGGGGCTGAAATTTAGTCTAAATGTTTTTACTCTCTTATAATGCTCTACTAAAAAGACATCTTCTGACAGAAAAACTGAAAACAACACAATAATGTTTATAGTAAGTTTTGTTGGGGGGAAAAAAAATGCAATTTCTATTCAGCAAGTCCTGAGAAGTTGATTATAATATTTTGTTAAAAGTTACTGAAAAGCAAGGGAGTGCTTTTTATGAGAGTCTACCGATAGAGGCAGATGAAAAAACAAAAGATGTACCACAGAGGAACAGAGAGAAAGAAAAGGATATGAAGAGAGGGCTCCAACCTGTGGTGTCATCCCATGACACAGATACAGGATGGGGACGTTGTCATTGTCGGGTCCCTGGTCCAAACACAGATCATTCTTCAGAGAGTTTCTCAGCTGACAAAAAAGAAATGTACATAAAAAAAGAACATTGTTTTACAGAGGGATAAAACTGTGACATTGTTTGACCAGATATTTGTAACAAATATTGTAACAAGTAACACATCCACTTCTGACACACTGTCTAATTTTTTGCTCTACATACTGGGTGAAAAGCAGATAAATAGATGTTTATCTTCATAAATCCACCCCTCTCAAGCAAACTGGTTTTTATTTGTGACCTGAAACAACCAATAAAGTCTGACAACAAATAAAGCTATCTAATGGAACACAGTACAAAAAAAGAAATTAACTAACTAGTAAAATACTCTTTTCAGGCAGTAAAACACTTGTTACTTTATTATAAGATATATTTAGAATATAGAAGTTTAAAATAAATAAATAAATAAATAGTTAATTCAACCCTTACGGACCCCAGAATCTGGTAAAACCAGCATAAACAATAATTTGGCCTTAAAATCCTGTGTAAATAAGATATCATCCAACAAACAGGCCCCAGTCCATCTGTTTTATTAAATAAGTCTGAAAAGTCACAATATAATTATTTATTACGTTGTCATCCATAAGTCTGTCAACAAATCACTGAAATGAATAACATAAAAAGAGAAAGAAGTGTCGACCCAGGAAGTTTATTATAGCATGGAGGCTTGGAGATGAAAAAAAAATATGAGTTTGTAACATGTTACTTCAGATCCTGGGTGGGATTTACTTTGTAAATTATCAATGCAACACATGCAGACAGAAGTCGCTTCATCCATAAATTCTCCTAATTCCTGCAGAGCATTATTCCCCATCTGAATTGGAGGGATCGTTAAGTTTTCAGCAGTTTACTTTAGTAATGAAAATGTTTCCAAGAATGTAAAAATGTTTGCAACCACAGAGGGAATGAAAGCTGTTCATGCCTCCCACCTTTACTGTGATTCACATAATATAAAAACCGAATCAAAATTCAAAAGTACAGCAGAAGCTTGAGTGGGTTAGAACATCCAAAATGAGAAACGTTTTCAGAATCTGCTTAAAGTCAATTTTGCGTTATAAAAATGCAAATCAAATGAGATACGCTTCGTGAACATGACTCAGTCTTCCAGACCCAAAGGAAAATTATTCATGCTCGTCATGACAAAGGTCTCCCTGATTGCAAGGTACAAAGTGCACAGTGGGAAGCTGCAGGGATAGTGGTTTTAGAGGAGAGAAAAATAGGCAAACACGGGTGATAATAAAAACACATCTGGGAATGATTTCAGCTCCCAGCTTGCATTGGAGATAAATACTTCTATCTGATAATCAGCAAACCCACAGGTACCTTCACTGTTAGGTAAACAACACAAGACCAGACATTTTGAATGCAGGGGGAAAAAAAAACAGCAAACAAACAGAACTGATTGACACCTGTGAATGCATAGCCACATTTAAAACCCATTTGAGCTCCTGTAATGAATGTTGTATTTCAAAGAAAGGTTTGAATGATGCCTGGTGATAAAAGAGGTTTAAAACAAACCTTCAGATTCAACTTAACTGCTCTGACATCATCAATGCAAAAAAACAAAAAAACAAAAACATGATTGAGCTAAAATGACAACTCATATATTCACCTTCCTGGGACAAGGATTGAGGGTCGGGGTAACCGAAGCCTGGAGATGCACGACTACATGTCAGGTTAATAAAACCCCACAAAACATTATGACTAGAGAGGGTTAAAGTAACTGCTATGGTTGTTCTGGACAATTTGTGTCCTGGGATTCACGTGACCTCTAATCTCCCTGGGAACTCCTGTATTTGCAGGAAAGGCATAATCCATAAAGATGCAACACGATGCATAGGGATCTAAAGATTTATTAATGGCACCCCGTCATTAATTGCTTGAGCTCTTTTGGGAGCAAAAGAAGGTAAATGAGTTGTCATTTGTGGTGGCTGATTGGTTTAGCAATAAAAGACTCAATCCTCAAAACCGAAACAGAAAATAAACGGATTTGTTTATCATTAATAGCTGACATTGTAGGATTTGGAGAAAGTAAAAACTAAATTACTTGTAGGGGGACTTGATTAAAAATTTCAATTGAGTTTATTGCTTGGCCTGTAATGAAGTAATCAGTTATATGGAAAACCACATATCGACAAAATACAATTTTCAATTCAAAAACCCTTTGTGCTGCTAAACTATTGAGCTCAACAATAAAAGTATTTGTTGTTTTATTTTGTTTTTTAAGTTATCCAAACATCGGATTGGAACAAAATACAATAGCGCCTATTCAGCCTCAACTGTTTCAGAAATCCTTTATCATTCATGTAGCTTCATGTAATTTCTCTTGAAAAAAAAAATCCTACCAGATTGTTTTTTTCAAGCAAAACTATTTTTAAAAGTATTTCATTATACGCTTTTTTAAGATATAAATGCAAAATACTTTTAAATAATTTTATGACATCTATTTAACCACATTAACCAAACTAACAATTTACAAAACTGCTTGCATGGTCTTAAATGTTAACCTAGAATAAGGTTAACATTTAAGAGGAGAATGTGTTTCCTTAAACTGGTACTTTTATTTCATTTTGTTTATAGTGCTTCATTTAAAGCTGCAAAATATCCAGAAGAAAAAAAAAACAATGCCTGGCAAAAAGAAAAAAAAAAGTCACATCAAATTAAAATCACAAGACTTTACTTCTGCGGAAATCTTAAATAACAAAACGTCATCATAGATTATAGAAAAAAAAAACAAACAAAAAAACCCTGTTCTCTCTTGCATTAAATGAGGTCAACATTCAGCAGCATGTAACAAATCCTCAAGCCATCCGGACCGACTGCCCATCAAATGCCTGTGACAAATGTAGAATAATGAAGTAAACTCAACTGAACAAATTATTCTAAAGACGCCAGTTTATTCTTCCTCTGTGTAAGTCCACTGCATGTCAGTTTCTAAAATATACAAAAATATCCATAGGACACAAAAAAATCTCTGCTTTAACAGTGCAGTTTGTGTGCCAGTCTGTGTTAGGATGCGTCGTATTGATGCAAGGTGGGAGGACTGTGGAAATAAAGCTATTTGAGAACAACTAGAAATGGGTAAATAGAAGCGCAGCCAGCTTGTCCTGCTGGCTGTCAGTACTTCTGTCAAACGTGGCTGCAAAGCCCTTCAAGGGAATGTATTTCACGTATAAAGCTAGATTTAGTTAATTTATCTCTTTATCAATGCAAAGAACAAAAAAAAAGTCTAATGAAAACAAGCGAGCAAAGCAACATAAAATGTGCAGTAAATTTATGCATCATCAAAGCAGCATGGTGGATTTAAAGGATTTGCTTGGGCACAGCTATAGGCATGTTCTGGTTTATTTTAGACACGGGATTAAAGCTGTGAAGGAAAGGAAAGCTTACAACTCCATATGCGATGGTGTCGCTGTACATCCTCATCTCGGGGTAGATGTTGACCAGGTACCAGCGGAACGTTTTGCACTGCAGTCTCTTCCTCAATGCTTTTCTCTCTGAGATGTTTCCGATATCAATCCCTGAGTCCTGGATTAAAAGAAAAACATTCATACACAAAGACATGGATATACATGTAAAGACAAAACAAAAAACTTCAAAAGGTTTGCCAACAGGTAAATCATGTAACATATTAGTAACAGATATTTTCTACTAACTAAGTTTGTGTTTCTTAAAACCAAAAGCACTTAATTTTTTTTTCTTTTCCTGACATGAAAACAATCTGTTATCCAGCTGCTGAGTCAAATAACCCCAGTCTGATCGCAACATCATGAAAGGAAGTGAGATCATTTGCTTTGGGTGAATATAGATCCCTTCATAGGCTTTAGAGGCAAAATTACCTCTTACTTTCCAGTATTTCTTTCCGGTTAGCTCACACTTTCATTGTCACAAAGAGAAAATGGATGGTTCTGAATGTACAACACATTTGTACTTGTTTGAGCAAGATTTTTTCTGTGTGCGTGTCATTTTTGTTAAAATGATTTATGGAAGGCTGGAGATGTGCTCAGTTAATTTTATGTCCATCCAGCAATGAGAAAAAACAATATGACTCTCTTCCTTGATTGGCTCATGATTTACGCCACTGCAAACTACAAACAGCATCTGAACCACCAAATGGACCGGAGAACATGCACAGTATGGAGGACCGTAATTATGAGTTTAATTGTGAACAACGCCAGGATCATATGTGTCAACCTTTGGAGCACAATGAACTTGATTTCGCAGTCCTGTGAGCACATCTCTCAGATGAATTTGCATGCAATAAAGAAGTAAGAAACTGTGCCGCTCTGGTCAGAGTTTTTTCGGACACCGGAACTACATATTAGTTACGGTGTGACCTGCATTTTGTTCTTTGTTTCCACGAACGTGGATATAGGTGTGCATCTTTTGACACCTAAATCCAAAAGGTTGCCTGTTTAAGAAAGTAAGAATAAAATGCCTCACCAATTATCTACCATTTATCTAAATGATAAATAGATGTGTATGAATAGCCCAATAATCGACTAAACTTTTGTGTTTCAGTATGTTTTTTTTATTCCATTTTCATTTTAAAAAATCTGGGTTTATTTGAGTCCGTTAATATGGGGACAGGATCCTGTCCATATTATTGACTCTAGTGAGGGACAGACAGTAATGGAGATGTTCCAATGTCCTTTGAAATTTTTTGTTTTACAAGTAGGTGCTATGTCAGAGAAACTTTGCTATTTTGCTCATCCTGCAGAAATTACCTACTCCTCACTGAATATAACAATTGATGACTCTTTCAAGGCTCTGTAATTGGAATGAGAACACTTTAATTAGGCTTAGCATATAATTGCCATGTGCTTTTAGTTGAAAGTGGATTTAGCTGTGGCTTTTACTCTTTCTCCTTTTTATTAAAGGATTCATTTTTTATTCTGCAATCGGTTGTTGTTCTGTGTTGAGTCAAACTAAAGTGGGTGTAAATGTTGCTGACAAAGATTTTTGATGCTCTGAGCTGTTCAAATGTTACCTAAGATGGGTGCAAACTTCAGATGAACACCGCAGATATTTGTGCTCTCAATTAACACAGACGAGTTTTGTATGTAGTTAGTCCATGGGACCGTAGCCGGGGCTAAATTTTATGCTTCTTGAGTGGAGCCTCTGTTAAATGCCTTGTTATTGACTGAATGAATTGCCTGCAGATGTTCAATTCGTCTATTTATAAAATAGATTTACATAATCAAACAAATTAGAAAAAAAAGACTCATCCAGCAAACATTTAACTTCCCCTTGAGGGCATACGATATTCAAAACATCGGGAGAATTTTTGCTATGACTAAATCCAGCTTATTATAAAAAAAAACCCCCACTACCTATATATTCTAAAAACATAATAAATAAATAAATATCAAGATGTTGAGCACAACTAAAGCTGGGATAACAAGAATTGTTTTTAAATATGGATTGCTATTGCCACATACAATCTTAAATATTCACTAAATTAAACTTTATGTGATTAAATTAAATTAGGAATATCTCGGTTTATTAAATTAACTTTAGCTTTTGGAAAAATATGAATTAGTTTTCAACTAAGTCACAGCTTTAATCCAGTTTCCTTCCCTTGTTCATCTGTCTACGTTTTATTATCAGCCTCCAGCATAATAATTGATTATTATAATTGACTTGGGCAATGATTTCTTTATTGCCCAAGTTTAGAACATTTCACTGCATCATATTAAGAATCTATCTATTCTGTAGCACAAATCTAATTCAGAGCACTCTGGAAGCGACAGAGAAATCATTTCATGAGGGTCTTTAAGAGGTGTCAGGGGTCTTTTTTAAGAAAACATCTGAAATTGGAAAAGAACTGATAGCTCTCAACCTGTGACCCTCAGAGGATGTGGCAGCAGAAAAGAGTTTGTAACTTATTGCTCCAGTTTAATTGAGCTGTTTTTGGTATTTTACTCAGTATATTCATACATGCGGGTCTATCTTTTAAAATCAAGACTAATTGTTTAAGGTTACAGAAACATAAAATCCAAAAAAGATCAGTAGTTTACAAACTAAACAAGAGCTGTGGCAATATTATTCAATGATGTTTTGTTTTCTGACATTACAGCTCGCACTATAGCCTAGCCACACAATTTGTTGAAGTATTTGACTTTTCAAACCTTTTAGCCAGTTTAGATTTGACGTTTGGAAAAAAAAAAAAGGAATGCATGCACTGGATGATTATGCTGCCCATAAAAACTGTGGAAAGTCATAACAGATGGCTCACAAAGGACATGTGATGAATGCAAAATCTAACACATTCAGGGTTGTTGCTTCTGGTTTTCACAGAAGATAACATTTCTAGCTGAATTTAATAAAATAAACTGATGTAATCCATGTTTTGTCTTTACTGGTGTACTGCCACATTACCACTGCTTTGCATTTATTACCTTGGAGAAATGATAGTTCTGCCTGTGGGGTTTGGGGATGATATTAAAGGCTATATTTAATCTTAAACTTTATATCCTTGTGTGATTGAATTACTTTGTGTGTTTTCTGCAACAGGAACATCACATAATAATACAGGAAATAAGGTAGCCTGCAGTTTTTAAAGAGATAAATCCTACAGTGGCAAAGAGAATCTTACTTAATCATATATATATATATGCGTGTTTGGATGGGTGGGTGAGAATATGGGTTGTGCTTAATTTTTAATTTTGTTTTTCACTTTGACTACATCTTTGTTTAGTAAATAATGACATGATGGAATCTGTGGTGTTTTGTTTAGAAAAGTCATTTCATATATTATAATATTCCTTTAAACAATATAATTGCAGAAAATAATCTTGTGATAATAAAGTTAATCTGGTGGAAACTAGTTTACAAATTTAAACATGCAAATTATTTCAAATAGTACATCCAGATAAATAGGATCAACTAACAAAAAGATTATCACAGGAAGAAAACTTTTGAATTTCAAAACTGAAAATGCATTATGTGTTATTATCCTATTGAAGAGCTAGATGGAGGAAATTTTTTCATCTCGTACCTAAGGTCAAACGTTTGCTTTCTTCTTTAGTTCTTCAGAACACTGGAACCAAATAATTTCTACTCATTTCCAAAATTTCAAAACGAAATCCTTCCAGATTTCCTCATATTTAATCACTTGAAAGTGCAGATAGCTTTGCCCATACCGATGTCAGAGCTTGTCAGTAAGAAACAAACTGTTACTTGGTATATATTCCACTTACATATTTTATTTGTACAAAGTTCACAAGCATCACTTTTCGCCTGCAGATAATTCAAGACAGTTTTGTAAAACATTAGGTTCATCACATTCTTACCCTCATTATGATCTCAAAACTTTTATGTTACACAACCTTGTGAGGTCTCACTCATCTGAATGTTGTACAATGTAACCTTGGAAGGCCGTATATAAAAGTTTTTAAATAGGACTGAGCCTAAATATTTTCATTAATTGGTGATCTCATTTTGTTAAATTTTAAATTCCAATAAAATTTGAAGTAATTCACAATTATTTGTGGATTTAGAGAATTACTTTATTTACTCCCCCAGTAATAAATATTGACTGCTCCAGGTTGAATCCCACCTCCCCAACCAACAAGATGTGGCATTAGAGTAAAATCATTTTATTACTATTCGCATCCAATTTTAGCTGGGAAAATTCACCCAGATTGAGCTGCAGCTACTATTTTGTTTTCACCTTTGCTTGTTTTCTGTTCAACATCTCTTCTTTCTTAGCATTTAATAGACAACACAAACATCCACAGTTCTGATGCAAAGATGGCCATCATTTTAGTAATTTGCAATCTTTTTAGTTTGCAATTTTTCTCGCTATACAATTCAAATATGACTTTTAGTCTTAATTAATGGGAATGAAAACAGTAAAAAATATTTTCTCGCGGAAGGCTCCATGTTCCTGAGGCACTCCTACAATCTGTAGGGACCACAGCTCATATGTTGAAATATCAATAAAATGAAAAATGAAAACTAGGTTAACACAATCACTCACCTCAATGGGGACATTCCAAGCCATGTAGACGTGACTTTTGAACTCATCCATCCAGACCTCGGCTACCCTGAGGGCGTTTCGCCGAACGTGAGACGTCAGATCCTCTGTGTACGGCTTATGAGCGCGTTCGATGTGGGCAATACGAGCACAAGGCAGGACCTCCACACTGCCACCACATTGCCACACCTGGTATGGAAAGATCATATAAAGAAAAGTCAGTGCAGGGAACTTCAGGGTGTTTTTATTTAACCCTAATAAAAACTGAAAATCACTAAGTTTATGCAAGAAAGTTTTAGATTTACTGTTGTTTGTAGAAATATATATACATGTATATATTCAGGAACTAACATCAGACTCAAAACCTGATTGTTGCTGTGATGTAAATGCACTTTAGGGATGTCCTATAACTCCGTATGCCACTCAGTGTCAACAGTGGAAGCATGCCTGGACTGCTTAAAGCACGCACTGGTTGACAAGCAGCTGCCCTTCATCACCTCGGACTCCCGCCACGGCCCTGCCTGTGAAGAGGGAGGCTTTGTGCTGGAGAATGTAAATAATCCCAGTGCAGACGAGGAAAAGCCAATACCACTAACTCTTTACATAATAAATCTCTCTGGGACGTTCAGGAAAAACAGGGAAGAAATCTCTGCAACTTTACACACCTGTGGTGTCTTCAACTAACATTTCTTCCAAAAAGATTTTAAGAAGGTTTTTTTTTTTTTTGCATATTATGTGAATTAATATGCATTTTATTATGCATTCCTATTGTGTGAAAAATGCTCCAAGCACTTTCAATTAATATGCAATCAGACAACAGTTTGGTTGGTTACCTCTTTACAAAAACCCACTTGAAATAGTTACATTCTCTTTGCTTTTTACTACATTGTTACATACTTCAGCAACCCAGTCAAATGCATTTAATCCCTTTCTAGTAAACATTAGAAAACCTTCTTCAAAATATAAATATTATAATTTGGAGGGAGCCAAGTCAGATAATTAATCAGGAGGATCACAAAGCTCTTGATTAGTATTTAAAGAATCTAAATGGTCACTTTAAACGGTTCACAAAGAGCTATGAAGAAGCTTTTAACCCCTTTGATCAGCTCTATCCGGGCTCATCAAGGATGATTTTACTTGTAGAGACGGTAAAGAGTACTCGGAAATCACTTGTGTGTGCTGAGCTCAGCACTCCCCAACGCGACCTCCTATGTTTTAGATGAATACGGTTAATATCATCACTGAGGCTTTTCTGTGTGCAGAAAATTCCTTCCTCTCATTACCATCCAAAACAAAGTAACAAACAGCATTTAGTGCAAATCAGCATCATCAGAGACAAAGAACAAACATCACATGTGAGGTAAACTGTTGGTTTGATTTGGGGATTATTCACGAGACACTGGAAAGCCTTTCAACAGTAAAAATAGTCATGAAAGCCGGTTAAGTAACCAAGATTACTTCTCACACTACCAAGATGATTAATGTGTATTTATGTGTGTACTTGTATTTGTTGGATTAAAGTATAATATCTACCAGCAAGGACAAAAAATACTTTTTTGTTAATATTAGTGTTACTGTATTTTTCATACCTTCTTGAAACAAATAAAACTTAATCACCAAACACAATAAATAAAAATCAAATGATTAGAAATGGGTATTTTTTTTTCAGTTTTCTGAGCGGTTTTAGGTATAAACCAGTGGTAGAACCAAATACAGTATTCATAAAGAAAGAGTATATCTGTTTTTACAGATATTTTAATTACATCTGTTTTAATGAAGCAAACACATTTCTTGATGTTCATGCAACACAGAAGGTTGTGCTGATGTCCGAGTAAATAAAGGCAGAAAATAAAAAGGGAAGCAGCACAGTCTGATCTAATACTGGAGGTAGGAGGCAGTCTCTCTTTGTATATTTGTCCTTTGCTATTTATTTTTTAGTCTATGAATGATTCAGATGGAAAATTTCTGTTTAGAAAGGTATTCATGCAATGCATTATTTTTTTCTCAGGTTGTAGTTTATACACGGCTATGCGGCTGTAGCATTAGGGTTACAAGATTGACTACAACAAAAATGAGTCAAACATTAATAAAAAAAAGGAAAATCTCAAGTGAATGACATGGACGCTGTCTTAAGTCAAAAAGCCTTTGGATAAGACACATTTTAAAACTATGAAAGTCAGATTTATTGGTATTACCAGTATTAGGAATCAGCAACAGATTTCATAACGTTGCATAAGAACATTTTTGAGACGTTCAGTTCAAAAGCTTTATCTAAATAGTTCATTGGCTGATGAATATTACACTGAGCTACCAGAGGTACAAAAATATTGGATTTGAAAAAATCTCAAGAAATCAAATTGCTTGAAAGGCTTATGCGATCTTTCGCCTAGTTTTAATGCAACGTTTTCATATTGAAGTTGGTCATTTGTATCTTTAATGCAATGGTGCAAAAATGATCCTTCTATTGTTCTGAGTCACATTTCATGTCTGCCTAAGAGCTTTTGCTTGACGGATATCCGTAAACTGCCTTCAGTTTTTGTTCCCTAAATTCATTACAATAAACCATTGCTGTCAAGACAGCAAATCTGAGTCTGTCATAATTTTCACTGGCTGCAGTCAAAGCATAGCAGCCTTATATCACCATTCCCAACAGTTGCATTTGAACAATCAAACACACCATCTAATTTGCATCTTGACTCATGCAATCTGTTTTCCTATGTGCTAGTGAGCGAAAAACAATGCTGCAGCAAAACAATTATAGGACACTTTGCCCATACGCAGTCTTCAGTGTGACAATTTTCTCAATTTCCATGCTGTCAAATAGCCGACAAGATGTGTAAACACAATTACAGACACTTGCTTCGTGTCATTTAGGGATGGAAGCATATTTCAGCCGCACTGTGTTCAATGGAACCACCGCTTTCCCTCCTCCAGCGGATGTTTGGGTCTGTTTTGTTTCATTAGGAGTCAGGTCCGTCCTCCGAGTCTCTCCGACTCCACCGCAATTAACCAATCTCAATCACAAGAGCAAAAGCACTTCTTTGTAAAAATGTACATAAAACATGGAGAGACACCGCACCTTCTGTTCCATCTTCAAGCCATTCTCTCACATCCCCTTAAACAAAATGTTTTCCCAAATGTATTTTGGGAAAACATTTCTTCTTTCTTTGCAATGAAAGAAGCAAAACCAGGTGGAGCTGATTCACAAAAATTGACTGTTGGCTCCAATTTTTGCTCATTTTTAGTGCTTGGTATCTGCTCTCCCAAATACTAAGGTAGTCATCTTTTTTTCAGCTAATGTAAATTAGCATTCAGCGACAAGTAAAATGGGCAGAAAAGTTAGAACGAATGAAAAACATTTTCTTGGAAGTTAGCTTAATGTTCCAGTTTAGAGGTTCTTTTATAAACTGGAAAGATAACTTAAATGTGTGATATTACAAGCAATTATAAGTGTACTATCAATCCTAATCAGTTACCTATAGTCCTAGGCTGAGAAATCTCTGGTCATAAAGCAGATCACAAGTCCCTAATATGTCCTTTTAAAAGTCTGTTTATTGCAGTCCTAAACCAGAGAGGAAAAAAGAAAAAGACAACAGACAGCATACAGAATGCAAAGTGCTGGATTTGTCTCCTTTGTTAAAAGGAGTAACAGGGTTTGAATTACAAGACGTGATCCCAAAATACCCCTCCCTTCTCCAGGAGCCGTCTCTAGGATCGGTTACCAATCTGAAGCCCCAAAGCAACAATCTTATCTGTTGAGCAACAGAGTCAGAGACAGTGTGTCATAAACTCTATGTTGTAAATCACTCTCCAGTGACCAAATCACTGGAGAGTGTGAGGTGGGAGATTGTGTTAATCAAACCGATCTAAGTCATTCTGTGACAGGAACAGCATGGTGTGCTAAACAGATTTGTCTAAGCAGCATGATACATAGAGAACATCTGCACTCTTATCACTGAAAAGCAGTTCTTGCTTTTCCCCCCAGCATTTCCTGCACCAACAAATAAAAATTGAACAAGAATGAAATAAAATATTTCCTAATGTTCCAATGTGAATGTCTGTAAAGCAGAGCTGCTGACTGTAAATGATACTGCAATGGTTCCTTCAAAGGGCGTTAACTTTTAATAAACATGTACCAGATTTTTCAATTATTGCATGTAGTTTCCAGGAATATGAGCTGCGCTAATCTGTAAACTGTCAAACCACTTCTTTTTCTTGGCCATCATTGCTTAGTATTGCACTCACTCCATGCTCTTTCCACAGGATAGGGTCTTTCCTTCTCCCCGAAAGCAAAAACTATGCTCAGCACAAGTTCTTATTCAGTGTTAGTTTGGTTATCTTAAATTATTCTGGAGGTCACACACTATCTATTGGCATGTACTATAATTATAAAGTTTGTGCTAAAACAATATTTTAACAATTTGTAGATTTGCAAAATATTGTGCAACAACTCGGGCATCGGTAGAAAGGGTAAACTTTATACTCTGTGACATCCATGTAAAGTTAGCAGTGCAGGTTGCTTTATTAAAACTTGCTGTTTACACTCATGAATTATGAACAACTTTCTGGAGAACAGCCTGCTTGGTGCAAACAGCACAAGCCTTTTGAGAATCGGACACTTATACCCTAGATGATACAAAATATGAACAGATAAATAAAGAGAGATACTCCTATAAAATTATGCCTGATACTTAATTTAAAAATAGCCAAACCATGTTTGCACATACAGAGGCTGATTGCCTAGAAACTTCCAGTGAAGGATTTGTGAATGAAGCTAATGCTGAAGGTTTTTCTTTCTGGTTCTATAGTGAATCCCAAGTGAGCATTGGTTAAATGGCACAAAATAGTAGAAACTTCTGTGCAACACTTACTAAACCCTATTCTTTTTATTTATTTATTTATTAAGAAGAGATCCATCATAAAGCACTGCTCTCACATTTAAAGGACAGCACTATGTATTTTCCAGGCATATGGCGCTGTTTTATACCATGATTAAGTAAATATGTAAATATATAGCATAGAAATGCTATATATATATACAAACCACAATCTAGAGGAAATTTGACTTCGAATTATAGCCATAAGCCTTGAAACTAGTCTCTGTCTCTTTAAGAAGCTTCTATCCTTTCTGTCATTCCCCCTTCAGGATGTCATCACAACAATGGTTCTCCATGCTGCTGCTTACAACCATTCTTAGAAGTGTTTTACTTTTTTTCTGCAGTCTTTTAGCAAATAATTTTCTGCCCCCCGAGAAACTCAAATGTCTTGTGAAAACATCCTAATATTTCTTAATTCACTTGACTTTAAAGTTCTTCAGTAGTAAAATATTTCATTTCAAAGCTAATGTTAGCATTAAAGTCAAAACACTGAATAATATTTTGCTGCCTGATGCACAACTCAAAGCAGTGCAGGCAGCCAGTACTGCCTCAGTCTGACTACACCATCCTTTATCTGAACCAGATAATCATAATTTTCATTATCTGAAGGGAAATTTAATGCCTTTTCCCAGCTAACTCAATTTTGTGAAAGTAAATAGGAAAACATTATCTCCACCATGCATGTATTTCTGTGCCATGATCTATGACGAAATCTCACAAAGCCTTTCATGGGAACAACAGTTTTGTTTAGCTTTATTCAGAAATGCTAACAGGAAAAATAAGCTACTTAAAACATAAGAATGAGGACTTTATTGCATTTAAAGAAAGCTGTTGAATTGTTTCTTATTTGACTATAAACTACTATCACCCATAGAGAGAAGAAAACACTGAGAGCAGTCTGAGAGCACTTGGTTCTCAGACTGTCAGTTCCTACAGTTTCTAAAAGTGGAAGATCTTTTATTCATTCATTCTCATTCACACAGAAAAAAAAATAAAACTAAGCCTAACCCCTAACCCTAAAATGTCAAGACAGCAAATAAACAATAAAGAAATGATAAAGCAGAAACATAAAGGAAAACAAAAGTAGTAAGTCAGGATCATAACACAGAGAAGTAGCAGTCATATAGTTAAGACAAGGCTAAAAAAACATTCCTCTGTGGCTTATGTCATCCTGACTAGTGCAGTTATGTTGCTTTAGGCTGTTGGAGGACAAAACTGACCGTTCCTCACTCTGCCCAACCATTTATTTTATGTTTTCCTTTTTGTTTTCTCTTCATAAAAGCTACATCTGGCCTGGCATGCTGTTCAGCTGTGACATCTTCCTGGAGGGGATCAGGAGGAGCTATTCTGCTAAAAGCCCCATGACCATTACTTTCATCTCACAGTGACAGCCTCCTGTATTACAGTGAGAATATATTGACAATTTAAAGAAATTTGTGAAGTTACACTGTCAAGTTCTCCTCTAAGCAATTATGAAGTACTTTGAAGTCAAATCGAATCTTACTTTATACTTCATAAAAAATCTCTACGGCAGCCAACCCACTACGGCACGCTTCTATCATCGTTTGTCCTCAGAATTTATTGTTTTCGTACAAGTATGTAAAGACTTGATTATGTCAAGACTTGGAAATATCTGCTGGATATTTTGTAAATTGTTCTGCATACCTGATTATCATAATTTCAGGATATTTAAGTATTTAAAAAACCCACTATGTACAACATTCTCCGTAAAAGAACTGGGGTTCCGTTTTCCTAGTATTGATTTGTTAATAATGTAAAACTTTTCAAGACTTCTTATCTAATAAATGAAGACACTAATGAGAAAATGATGAGTGATTCTCAAGTTTCAATAAAGGTTTAGGGAATATAGGTTATCATCCCTCTTACTCGCTTGGGTCCTTAATTAACATAAAAAGATTACCCAAACTTTAAATGGCTTAAAGTTTTCAAAATCCACTTAGTCACAGCACATACTAACCAGGCATCTCCTCTGTAGAGGCTGTCCTTAGTTTCTAAAGTCTTATTTATGTAATAATGGTAATAAAATTCCAACTGAAGTATCTATTTACATATTTATTTGAAAAGTACATTAAAATATTTGCTATGTCAGAATTTGTCAATGTTTGTATAACGTTTCTAGTTTTAATGGTTTCTAGCTTCCACTGAGTCTGTTTTTTACTGAAAATTGTTTAAAGCCGAAATTGTTGCTTTTGATATATAAAAGTAAAGACAAACACAACAAAAATCTAAAATTTGATTCTGGTCCAAATCTTTTGAAATACTTATAACTCCTCTTCACTATTTCATCTCAAACTATAAAGCAGCAGATCAGTAGATGGTAGACAGAAAATAAAGAATTTATAATGTTCAGATTTTTATCAGCTCATATGAAATTTGGGTTAATATGCACCAATAAATCCCAAAAGAGCTTCATTACATGCAGCTAAAGTCACAGAAAACTAACTTCAGAGTCCTACAGCAGATGGTACGGACACTTCTTGGATGACATGGGGAGAAAGTACAGTCTAAATTCACAAGGGTTGTGTGGTAAGATGCTGCCAAGTGTCTTGAAAACTCAATGTGTAAGTGTACTTAGAAAGGCTGCTGCTGTGTGAAAGGCAGGAGGGAAAAACTGCAGCAGAGAAACTGATGTAAAAAACTGAATTAGGCTGGTACAGAATGTGGATCTTATTTTAAATGCCAAACCATGTCTGCATCTTTTTGGGGGTTTTCTTTTTTTCTTGATCCCCACTGGATTTTGAATGCCACCCTTGAAAATAAATAAATTAGAAGAACAAATGAATAAATAAACAAATGTAAATCATGGAAGACAAGGCTGCAGTATTCCATAGGGACAGCAGAGAGAAAATTCACACAGAATTGTTGAATTATGAATAGATCTGTAAATATTGCATTTATCTATCCACATTTTAGAGTACTTTGGAAAAATTTTCTTGATTGGTTTATTTAACATAGTTATTTGGGTTGTGGTAATTATTTTCCAACAACCTTTTTTAGTGTCCAAACACAGGGTTACTGATAATTAAATGCCCCAGAAAACTTTCATGAAGGTATTCAAAACAAAGGTGGTCTAGATCAGACTAAAACACCCTGTTATGATTTGTGTAGAAGGATTTAAACTCCGGAGGGAAATTACTCAATTTATATTCAGATATTGTGAATATTTCTGAGTATGGGAAAATCCCAGGAGATGCTTGGTAAGGTGCATCTTCCAAAAAAAAAAAAAAAAAAAACTTCAAACTGAAATCACGTCTTGCTCAGTTTTGCTGGAAAGAAGCGGCAGAAAAAAAAAATCCCATTTCTGTTTAAATCTTTACTCATTGTTGTACACAAGAATCCTTTAAAGTGAAAAGTTTCACACATTTTACTAGCCTGTCTTCTATTTACATGCTAATCCAGTGACAAACCATCAGGGGCTTCAAAGAATTCAGAGAAGCCCTAGACTGATGCTCGCCTATAATTTAAGAAAATAAAACCTCTTTAAGCATTTCTTCAATGCACATCAGTTTTGAGTCGGAAAATAAATGAATTGATAAAACGAACAAAACCACAGCCAAGCAATTTTTAAATGTGCCGTCTGTAAGTGTTTGAGACAGTGCTGCGTTAGGTGTTTGAGAGACAGTATTCTGGATCGCAGTTAAAATACAATGACCAATTAAACAAAGTGATTGAAAAACATCAGGTGGACAATCTCATCAGCAAACAATATTTTGATTTGTAGCCAGTCTTGAAGATTTGTAGCTGATCATTTGATGGATTCTGTAGGAAATGGTACTACAGAGACCTGCAGCACTAAAAACAGCATTGATATTGCTGTGGATTAACTAAACTATAACCGTACAAATGAAAAAGTCTCCCTAAAAATGCTATGTATTATCAACTCCCTTTTAAACTCAGATTTGTTATCTGTTTGAGGTTACACTGGAGGAACTGAAGGTGTATTTCAGACAAAGCAGGGGAACCAAAGTCACACAAAAATAAGTCTGCTCCTTGTCTTTAGATTTGTGGATTTTCAGAGATTAACATTTGCAGATTGTTTGTTAGTATAAATTAAAACATTTCTGGGTTTATTTTATGTCACATTCTATGAAGCAGTACCTAGAGCTCTTTGCAAAGTCAAATTAAATTTGAAACACTATAAGAAATGTAGAGATGTGGCTTTTTATATTTTATATCTCTTGGTTTCATAAATAAATTCAATAATATAGAAGGTATTATAGCCTATGAAAAAGTCAGTTATGCGAGTTTTGGAGCTGCACCATGTAATCCTTTGAAGGTAATAAAAAAAATTCATAAATCCATTTCGAAACTGAGTAATGGGGCCTATCGAATCCAAGTAGACTGCTGCTTGTTAAAATGTAGATTGCCTGTCAATATTGCAGCAAAAAATAACATTTTAAAATGTCACATAGATAAAAAGGAAACCATAAAAATGAGTATCTTGCTGGCTACTGTGAACTATTTTTATTTCCCAGTACTGAATTATATTTGACTAGTATATTACCAGCAGGAGGCACCTCATGATAGTTTTCATTCTGTACCAGAGTCCCATCACTATTCACATCACCTGTTAGACAAAAGACTTTCTTATTGATTGAGCTGTTGGTCTGAGATTACATAGTGGGAGACGATGGATTTTCTGCAGTCCAGGGGTCATGAAACTCCATCAGTGCTGTTCTACAATTATAGCCTGAGTCTGTGGTCTAACACTTAGTTATTCACCTTTAATGATAACCTAAAGCCTTCTTTCTGTGCTCAAAGGAGAAAGTCAAAACATCAATGCAGAGAAAGGTAAAGATGCCCAGGTTGTTTACTTGAAACTGATTTTCAGTGACAGTAATTATATTTAGGATACTGTAGATGTTAGGTCTGAGTTTTCTATTATGAATACTGAAGTTGAAAACTTGAGACTTAGACATAAGTGGAAATTGCTGTGGTAAAGTGACACTTATTGTATTAACACTGACCAAACTCTGTTTGGTTTTTGTATGAACGATATATTATTTACTACAATTTTTGGAACATGCTTGATTTAGAGCTAATACTAATTGATTGATGAGTTTTCATCAGAAACCTTCAGTGTAAATCATTATGATGATGACAGTTATGGTGTTTTGTTTCCATTTCCATAAGTAATGTTCATAAAGCCTGCTAGATAATAGTTGTTCATAGCTCTCAATGATCCTCATTTTTCAAGAAAACCTCAGAGGGAGATTTGCTTTGCTCTTGTTTTGATGCATTGTCCCAGGCTGTCTTCAAAAGTGCAACATTCAGGATTCACGGGTGTTTGGGGAAATTTCTTTAATTATAATTTCGTTTCGAGGTCCTGAGGTAATTTTAGATGTATTCTCTACAGACTATGTTGCAGGACCACCTCAGATGATCTTGCATGTTTGGTTTGAGGTATGATTACGTTAGGCTTTCAAAGAAAAATTTCAACACATACAGACAGGCAGAACTCAAAGAGACATTTCAGATTTATGTTGTAACCGAAGCACTGCGGTGTGATTCATCCTGGACACCGGTTACATTTACCAGGACTCTATTTCAGGCTATTGTAGCAGGAAGCTATCATCACAATTTTGCTGCATCCACTGGATCAATATGGGTACATATAAGATGTCCATGTCTTTAGTGGAAATGGACATCACCACGCTTCCATTGCCACTGGGTTTCCTGAAAACAGATAATAGCTGAGAGACTTTATTGCTGTGGTCACCTCTAAAAGTCTGAAAGATGCTAAAGGCTACAGTTTTGTGAGTGTATTCGGTTTTGTGCATTTTATCTTAGCTTATTTGTGAGACTCCACATGATGAAAGACAAAGAAAAATTCTTCATTCTAATGTTTGCTTCGTCCATAAATCAACCAACCATTAGCATTCTACAACAAATAAATTATATTTCTGAAAAATACTCTTATATTTGTGAAAAGAATGGTAAGAATAACAAAGTTTAGTTGTTTTGGTCTTACCATGTCTGTATGTGCAGTTTTGTACTAGTTTGTGTATTTGTCAAATGTGTTTTTTTTTCTTTTTCTTTTTGTATTTTTGTCAATAATTGCACAAACATAACAGTTTCCAGTTTCTGCAAATTACCTTTTTCATGGACATGCTGCAGAATGTTTGTCACAAGAATGATTTTAAAACATTTACTTGCTCCATAGAAGAGACTCGTGGGATCAGGGTAACATCAAGCAAACTTCTGTTTTCTGTTAGCATTTTTAAATTACACATCAAAAGTCAACAAAGTGGAACAAAAACCTGCCATGAGCAAGAACCGCAGCTGTGCATTTGCACAGCAATATAAATACACAATATCCAGATGTATGCATGTGTAATCTCAGGAAGTATCAGAAATCTAAATCCCAGGGATGCATAAGTTGGAAGCTTTAAATAAACTCTGACATGGCTGTGAACCCAATCACTGACACTAACTTTCAGTTGTTAATGACACCATTGTTTTGGTTAAATGTGCTGACATGAAGACTTAGTCATGAGAGGCATATTTTTTCTGTTTAAGAAAACTAAACAGACTGCGGATCATAATGGAAAACTAAATGTTCTTAACGGTGAGTGACTGCTGAAAACTGGAAAATTCCTTACAAACATTCACTATTTCTGGCAGAATAAAACTGGCCTTATATTTCCCTTAAACTGAATATAGTTGTAAGCTGTCCAATTGTGCATGCATGTCCACGTTACCATGCACCCTTTGGAAGCTTTAAATCTCAAAGTCCATACAGATCCAGCCTTTGAGGAGGCAGAGGAATGGAGAGAATTGCATATTGCCTCAGAATGATGCTGAAAATCTAGTTCATACCTTTGTTACCTCGAGGCTTGATTAATACAATGCATTATTACCTGGATGTCCCAAAATCTCTCAAAGAAATCTTCAGCTCATCCAAATTGCAGCAGCTGAAATATTGGCAAAAATGAAAAAAAGAGGCAATATTTCTGTGACTCACTGTACAATACAGAAGTAATTTAAAATTCTTCTTCGTACCTAAAAAGCGTACAATAACCAGGCTCCATCTCATCATGAAGATCTTATGATTCCCTTCCATCCAATCAGAGCACTGTGCTCTAAGGCTAAAGGACTACTTGTGGGTCATAGAGTTTCCGCACAGGGCCTGTGGCCGTCAGGAGCCTGCCTGATTCAACAGTCAGATGAGGTCTCTATTTTCAAGGTTTTTCTTTTTCTTTTTAACCACACAAAGCAGTTTGTATGGCTTTTGGTTAGACAAATAATGTCCAGATAAACAAGGACATTGTTTATCTGGTGAAACTATAACTCTACAACTAGATTTATCTCGTCTAGCACGTAAAAGCACCATGAAAGAATCCACAGTATTTCACTAAATACCCCAGAGAATCCAATAAAACTAACAGATAGTGGTGTCACAATATAATGTTTCCACAAAGCAAAAAACATAAAAAGAAAACCATCGCTTATTTTAACCGTTTTACCACTGAACCTCATAAAGTTGTGGCCAAGGACTGTAGCTGCTGGCCTTGTTCAAATGTATCTCTGAGGACACGAAGAGAGCCAGCCCTTTGTTGGCAGCCGGTCTGGGGGCCATGACCAGTATGCTGCAGGCGGGCAAACTCTGCTGGTGCTCCATCGCAGTGGTTCCCAACCCTGAACCTCAGAGCATTTTATCCTGAATGATTTAGATACTGCTCCTCTTTAGTATGCCTGATTAATATAAATATTTATATAACAACCTATTTCAGAACCTTTAGGAGGTAAATCTGTAATTTCACTGTGATATGTGAAATTGCAACACAGAATAGCAGGTGCAAGGTTGTGGACTACTCTTTCTGGGATTTCAAATCTTGGGTCTAAAATATATAGGCCTAACTTTAAATCCATATTTTCCTTAAAGTATGCCTGCTTTTTAACCATTTTTTTTTTTACTGTGACCAATTTTGCAGTGTCTTGTAGTCAGACATGCTGTCGACAAAATGTCATTGCAATGTTAGACAAAGACAATAATTCTACGTACCTACCTAAATAGCAACTCAGTAAAGCAGTTGGGTTAATTATAGTTTGTAAATGTCAGCACAAAATTAATCCTAACAACGGTTTTGAACTAAAGTGATGTTAACACAACATTTGACGAATGTGTTCTGTTTTAAAGCTGTGAACAAAAATCCAAATATGGCAGCTAAATGATTTCTGGGATTAGTCTTCCTTCTGTTCTGCTAATTGGATCTCTGTTATTAGCTAGGATGGATAAATCTACATTTGGCATCCTGCTCTGAAATTCCTTTCCACAGTAGACTTCAGTACGAACAGAAAAAGGCACTCCTCTCTTGCTTTTATTGAAAAGGCTGTTAGCTCATATAATGGTCTTTGTAACTTTGCTGTGAGCTACTATTACCAATCCTTGAGAAGGACAGCTCCTGCTCTGACACTTCTGTGTGTCATACAGCTATAATAAACACACACCGTGTATTTTTGTGGTTCACAGGCAGAGCTGATGGTGTATAACATAATGATATGGTGGAAATTATAGAGAGGGTACATCTGTCTGCTCTGTCCAGCATTATAAAAAGTAACACAGACTTTAATGCTGAAAAGTCTCTACAGACGGATCATCGGGGGGGGGGAGGGGAGGTGATTGTTCAGACTCGGAATCAATCAGTATTGACTTTTTTGTTCTTGCTAAAACTACACAAGTAAGAAGGTATGGGGGCCATACACATGCACAGTAGCTAAAGGATTATTTCTTCTGCTGTGTTGACTATTTTAGAAGTGTTGGGTCAAGTCGTTAAAAAAATGTGATCTGCAAAGTCAAGGTGACTATTTCACTGGTTTCTAACAATCTCCCTGAAGAATCATGAATTACCTTTTAAATAATACCTGGGATGACGTTTACCTTGTTACATTTTACAGGCTGGGGTTTTCTGAAACTGCCCAACCAGCTTTTCTTCTGCAGTAAATATCTATATATGCTAAAATAGATAATAACTAACATAACTCCCCAGCTACATGTGGATAAACTGTTGGAATATTACAGACATGCATAAGCCTGCATGTGTTCATAGCATTTTGAGATCAATTGGAAGGATTCATTCATGGGCTTGCGGTTGCCATGACAGCACTGTAGGCGGAAATAATAGAGCAGTATATTGGGAAAAAAAAGTTTTTTTTGAGTGATATCTGACCATAGATTTGGGAAAGCTTTTTAATTCCTGATGTTCAAAAGTGATAAATGATCAAAAATGTGTATTTCTTTTAAATCTGGTGTTTTTTTAAAAAGAAGTGTGCTACTGCAAATTTGATTCCTTGTCTGTTGTGTCCTTTTTATCACCTTCGCAATGGGGTTTTTATTGTCATTGTTGTGCAGACTCAGCATTGTCACTAAAATCGGGGCTGCATTCAGTTGCAACACAAAGAGGCCTAAAGGATTCTTGCAGGCACGAACAGACGCTGAAATTTATGTCACAGGAGCTTTGCGGATAAGCCAAAGATCAAGCCAGCTGTGGTGTGAATCCCTGCTAAAATTGATTCAGACTCAAAGGCAGACATTTTTTGTGACAAACTAAAGTGCTTTCAACTAGTTTTGGAATTTAGAAATGCCCAGCAATTACAGCACCACTCTGAAAAAAGCACAAATTTCTTTAACATACTGCAACACCACCAAAATACTGCTTTGAATACACATGCCACACACTTAAATCAAATACCATGTATCCAGTACTTCTATGGTTTTATGGAAAAAGGTGAAGCCTGGAGCTTTCCACTTTTACAGCCACTGTAATATTTTCCCCTCACATTTCCTGAATAAACAATGGACTTCATGGCCAGAGGCATTACTCACCCTGATGCCCAGCTCCACATTTTCTCCCCCGTACACCTCCATGCCTTCATCCAGCAGACCAATCTCCTCAAAGTACAGTCTGTCCACCACAAAGCAGCCAATCAGAGCCGGGCTCCTGAAACATTTAGAATGAAGATCAGTTTTGTTCCATGACAGTAAGGACCCCCAATATATATATATGTAATAATGTTAAAGATCACAATCTAGTATTTTTAGATTACTGACATTTACTAATTTAATGTCAAACATATAACTGTGCAGCTGGATTATTTTACTTACTGGATTGGGTCACTTTTGTTGCCCCTGTGCCACCAGGTCTTGGGTGGATTAAGGTAGCGGCACCAGAGTTCCCAGTCAAAGCCCTGGGCGGACAGTGGATACTCTTCAATCTCAAACGTGTCATACTTGATGTTGTCAAACGACGGCGAGATTATGCGTGTTCTGTCCTCTTTAATTCTCAGCAGTATTGGTTCAGCCCTGACAACATGACGAAATATTTTAATGTCATCATTTGCATTTAGTTTGACAACTTTACTCTCCATTGAACATGTTTCAAAAATGATTTCCAATAAAATCTGAAAAAAAAAGATATCTACTTATAAACAAGATAACTTCTGTATGAAAACAAGGGTCACTCTCAGGAGCTACATGAATTCCACTGTCGAACGAGGACAGGATCCCATCTGTGCAAGTTCAATCAAGAAATCTCTTCACAACTAGATAATGTAGCTATGCTAGTATTATAACAAAGAAGATACACTTGGGAATGAAAGCAACACAAAGTGGAGAGACAGAGGGGTCAGCAGATGCAGAGGTAAATAGTGCACAGAGGCCATCAGCTGTCTGCAGAGTCAATAGCTTCAGATTAGTACAGGAACAGTACATGTGTTTCCATGACTGAGCACTTGTATCCAAGTCTTTCATCAACAAGTGCAAGGCAAAGGGTCAGCTGAAGGTATAAAGCGTGCCACCACAGGACTCTATAGCCAGTGAAAACACCAGCTCTGTCTTGCAATTGAATTACAAAGAGGATGGCCTGACCGCATGTTGTAAAAGTGTGAAGTTAGGTGCAGAGCAGACTGTAGTGTGGGACGGTTTTTCCAAGAGTTGAGCTTTTGAATGAGTCGTGAACCATTACCAAGACATTTTGGGTAATTTATGTTATAATTGGTAACGCTGAAATTACCAATTGTAAATTTACAATTGGTAAATTTACAATTTACCAATTGTAAATTGGAACAGTAGATCACTGTAGAAATCCTTTGCCATCCCTTTGCAGTTGAATCTGTTGCAACTGCAAACGGTGGGGAAATGTCATGTTAAAGCCTTTGTACTAAAACTGGGATGTCATTAAAGTTAATGTGAGCGTAAAAGCAAGTCATCCAATACATTTGGCATTATACTATACATTATTCATTTACGGATTGTTATAGTTTGTAGATTTGAAAGAGAAAACAATACGACAGAAAAACATTAGAGAAAATTACAAAATTTGTATTAGTGTGAACAATTTATTTATTAGCCATGCAACACACACAAAGCTAACAACTTTTACAGTGAGCCATTAGTATTAAAGCACTTGAGAAAACAAGCTACCTTTGTCTGCTAATTGTATCGCAGCATAAAGAACTTAAAATAATATTAATGTTGTTCAAAGAATATTATCAATAGATTGACATTTTAGGTAAAATGATTGATTTCTGCCACAGTAATGGGTATAAATCACATTGTGCTGAGTAACATCTTGTTTAAGCAACACTTGTAGGAATTTAGGAACTGTCCAAACCATTTGCAATTTCTCTGATGGTAAAATGTTTTTCTTCTAATTCCCTAATGTCAGATTTCAGCTCCTGAGTAGTTAGGGGTCTCCTATATCTATTAATCACACAAACATTCTCTACGGACGCCACTGTTATAACAGGGTGTTTTTTTTTCAAAGAAATGCAAATGTATTTGATATTGTTATTGTAAATCAAGTAAAACCTCTCCTAAATAAATGTAAAAAAACAAAAAAACAAAACAGGTTCAAAGTAACTTCTGCATATTATAATAGAAGAAACCGAGTTTCGCTTTTCAG
Organism: Poecilia reticulata; assembly: GCF_904066995.2. Taxonomy (NCBI): domain Eukaryota; kingdom Metazoa; phylum Chordata; class Actinopteri; order Cyprinodontiformes; family Poeciliidae; genus Poecilia; species Poecilia reticulata. The sequence continues at coordinate 18,155,756 of NC_088832.1, forward strand.
AGGAAATGTTCCAGTGCTTTATGAGAAACACTTGAATAACAAATGAGAGGCAGAAAAGTGTATCAGTTCAAACAAGTACAACATCAGGCTGAAACCCATGTTTGTTTTGTGATGGATAAACACGTTGCCTGTATAACAGGTCACACACCTTTGTGTTGTAATGATCAGAAAAAACAGAGTTGGACAGTTTAAATGTGGTTTCAGTTTCCCCGTGTTTGTCTTGAGAAAATGTTATCTGTATGCCAGAATTTTAAAACAGTTTCCACAAATCCAATTCCTTGTCTCAAGCTGACATACAACTTTGAACAAAAATAGTATACATGCATTTTATACATAGCTAAGACCATTGTTTTAAACGCATGTTTACATAGTAAGAACCCATAACTAACAGTGACACTGACCCATAACTGTCAGTGTCATAATCCCTTTTTTATTCAGATTGCTTTAAAAACATGCATATAAATGCAAAGTATGAAGAGTGGATTAACTGCATGGAACTTCACAGCAAACCTATTCTTGATAATTACCAGCTCAAGGGATTCACCTGAATTTTGTTTTATTTTTATAGTTTATGCATCTGGTTGAAGGTTTCAGCATTGCACAAATTGCTTAAGTGTGTGTGTGTGTCATAATAGTGCAAAGTAAACATACATATTTAGAACATTATGGATACTAAGAATTATAGCTAATAGCATACACAGTAATGTAACGAATACAATGTACATACAGACACATTTGAGTTATTGGGTTGCTTGAGAAATTAAAAAGGAGAAATTAAATTTCTCAGTCGTACAATTACTTATCAATTACATTTTATATGCAATGCTAACTTTTTAGCATTACATTAATCTACTCAAGATTTAATGAAACATGATGCATTATTCTAAATTTCCAGAATAAACTGACTTTAAATGACTGAAGAACTTGTGCCAATCTGTTAAACCTAGCTAATATCACTTCACGCTGCACTTGTGAGTGACTCACCAGCCGACATTGAACTCAACGTGGGCATCAAATAGGGCAACAACTGGGGCAGTGGCAGCCCTCCATCCACTCACTCTGGACCGGATCAGCCCCTCCTGCCTTGTGTGCCGCACTATCTTTATAAATCCTGGACGCTGACCGTTTGTTTCTGACACAAAGTCCTGCAGTTTTTCCTTGAGCTCATCTGCAAACAAAGCAAACAGACAGAATGCATTTTGCATCAATATCAGCAGAGCTTTTGAATATTCCCTTCAGGATTAGGTGAGTAAAGTGAGAATTGCCTCAAGCAAACCACCCACAAGACATCATCATGTTCTCCTCCAGTGGGCAGTTTTTCAATGGGCAGAGGCCAAAGGCACTCATGCTTCATTGCTTTGATCAGTGGACCAAATAGGGAGCAGCTTGAGCAGACTGCTGACTTCCATGGGGTTTAACAGCCGTAACAGGGTCTCTGCAATATTGAGTGTCAGCCTGCAATCCTTTTCAACACATGGCAGATGTCCATATTAAAAGTTGATCTTCATTATTACTTGACTCATACACAGTTTGATGAATCATACCCTGCAAGATGAGGTCAGACTGAGTGTTAGTGGAGCAAAATCATAATTTGTGGGTTTTTTCTCTTTTTTTCTTGGAAATGTAATGAACTACAATAGTCGATTAAACTTTCTATTTTATTTGGTATTAATACATATCAGGATTTTTTAAGATATACCATTAGCTGAACATTTGTAGATAATTGAAGGCTGTTTTGATTGAGAGCACAAGCTTTAAAGTGGATCACTAGCACTATTGTATCACATCTGGAAGGTCTTTACATCTATGGATGGTCTTTAAAGGTGGACTTTGCATATGCTCCTCTTGTAACTATGAATTTTCAGCAGTTAATTTTCAGCTTTCCTTCCAGAAACATTTATGTTAGTTGAACTTTAACCCAAAGTTGACTGGATGTTGTTACCATCAAGCTGTTTACTATTGTGCCTATAATGCAAAAAGTATTGAAAATGGCAATTTTGCGTGGCTCTAAATGTTCAGAACAAAGTCAAGTTTGTGGGACATCAACTCCTGTTTCTTCATGTTTTCTGTCTTGGCATTTCAGGCATACCTTATAGAGCAGCTTGCTGCCTTACATAAAACCAATGTCTTAAGACAAATTTTTAATTGAATGATTGACATATTGGTATAACCTACAACTAGTTAGCTTATTTGCATGGATTTGTGGGTGTGTGGATGCATGTTTGTGCCAGTGGAGGGGATGTGTATATGAACTTGTCACCTGAAGTCGCAAAGTTAAGAGTGGTGAGAAGGGCAGGAAGCCTGCAGCACTCATTACCCAAGAGCAGCAAAGAGCAAGTAGCCTTCAGTCATAAATGCGACAGCAGCCCCAGTCAGACACACACCAGGCACCCCCACAGCCTTAAATAGTGATACGTTGGCAGTAAAGCACAGCAATAGCAGCCCTCAGGCAGAAAGAGGCACTGTGAGTGAAGCAGGTCACCGAACTTCCCGACCTAGTCCCCTATGCAAATAAAGCCCGGACCCAGTCATCCGGGTAGCCAGGCATCTGCACAAACCCCCGGCAGCAAGACTGCCCATCACCCACCAAAGAGGAAAGAGACCATCACACTGCAGCTGTGGTAGTGAAGAGAAGGACGTCACAAAGCCATACCTACTTCCTGAGTTAGAACCCAGAGAGGAAGGAGGAGTATGTGCTGCTTTTAATGCCATCCATCCATCCATCCATCCATCCATCCATCCATCCATCCATCCATCCATCCATCCATCCATCCATCCATCCATCCAGCCATCCAGCCAGCCAGCCAGCCGGCCAGCCTGCCAGCCAGCCAGCCAGCCAGCCAGCCAGCCAGCCAGCCAGCCAGCCAGCCAGCTCTCACTGGAACTGCTCCAGTGAGAGCTGCAGATCACGGTCTGATGAAGCCAACAGGACCACATCATCGACAAAAAGCAGAGATGCGATCCTAAGGCCACCAAAACGGATCCCCTCAACACCTCGGACCAGACTCTGACACCGGTCATACAGGGACCTGACAGCCCGTATCAAAGGGCCCCAGTACCCCATCCTTCCGGAGTACCCCCCACAAGGCCTCCCGAGGGACACGGTCGAACGCCTTCTCCAAGTCCATAAAACACATGTAGACTGGTTGGGGTGTAGAGCTGGTCCAGTGTTCCATGACCAGGACGAAAACCACACTGCTCTTCCTGAATCCGAGGTTCAACTATCCGACGGACCCTCCTCTCCAGGACCCTTGAATAGACCTTACCAGGGAGGCTTAAGAGTGTGACCCCCCTGTAATTGGAGCACAACCTCCGGTCCCCCTTTTTAAATAGGGGGACCACCACCCCAGTCTGCCAATCCAGGAGAACTGCCCCCGATGTCCATGCAATATTGCAGAGTCGCGTGAGCCAACACAACCCTGCAACATCTAGAGCCTTAAGGAACTCCGGGTGGATCTTATCCACCCCCGGGGCCTGCCACCGAGGAGCTTTTTGACCACCTCGGCGACCTCGTCCCCAGAGATTGGAGAGCCCAACCCAGAATCCCCCAGGCTCAGCTTCCTCAACAGAAGGCAATGTCCCGAGTTGAGGTCAGCAGCACGCCATCCCCACTATAAACAGTGTTGGTGCTGCACTGCTTTCCCCTCCTGAGACGCCGGATGGTGGGCCAGAATCGCCTCGAAGCCGTATGGAAGTCTTTCTCCATGGCCTCTCCAAACTCCTCCCACGCCCAAGTTTTTGCCTCAGCGACAACCCGAGCTGCATGCCGTTTCGCCCGCCGGTACCCATCAGCTGCTTCTGGAGTCCCACAGGCCAAAAAGGCCCGATAGGACTCCTTCTTCAGCTTGACAGCATTCCTCACCGAAGGTGTCCACCAATGGGTTCGAGGGTTGCCGCCACAACAGGCACCAACAACCTTGCGGCCACTGCTCCGATAGGCCTCCTCGGCAATGGAGGTACGGAACATGGTCCACTCAGACTCAATGTCCCCCACCTCACCCGGGAATAGTATGTGCATATTAGGATCAAGGGTGTAGGATTTAGTGTTCTCCTGTGTACCGCCATAACAAAATTAATTTCTTTTTCAATATTTGAGCATGAACAGACCATCTTAAAATTAATATTTCAATGTTTTATGAATGATTCCACATCATTTGCTCTATTCATAAAAAAGTATGGCACAACTTCGGTTTCATTATCATTTTTTAGGATCCGGCACCCCAAGATGAGACATCTTCATCTCACAATGCACATAATGAAATTACTTTAGTGTTATTCTAGAGTCTCTGCTATGATATTTAAGTTTTACTTGTGTTGATTCTGAAGCACTGATGCATGGATGCCATGCATAAAGGGCAGTAAGTATTCTGCATTACTTTTTTTGTTCTTTAGCAAAGCGCAAAAACATCAATAACAACCAGGCTTATCTGGTGACCTGACTGTATGCTTCAGTGTCAAATAAGTAAGTGTTTCTCAATAGCATCATGTCATCCTGTGCCATTAAAAGAAAGGAATATAGTGTGAGTGCAAGGTTCTCTGATGGTCCTAGTATATTGTCTTCTAATAACTAATGGGATAGACTCTACAGGTGTTGCATTACAATTTTACAAGTTAGAAAACCGATTATGCCTGTGTCTAGACTTAGCTGGGTAAATTAATAAACATGTTTACTGATTTTAAGAAGGAATGATTCATGGATAAATAGCAGAGACATTAGGTTGTTTTTCTCTTTTCTGTGCCTGCTGGTTCTCAGCAGGGGTAGGTATTTTCTCCAACAGACAAAAAGTAACTTGCAGCAGCATATTTTTTACCCTTTCTGTTTTTCTAATGTGCACAGCATGAAACAGGTAGCTATCGTATTTGTTCATTATGGGGTGGTCAGGTCTGTGTTCTCATAGACTTAATCAACCAGCGGTACGCTGTACCAACTCATGTTTTACAACACTTATCAGAAAAATTAGCTTCTGAAGTCATTTACCTTGGTCTTCTAAAATTAGCTGAAGGACGCTGCAGAGACTTGCGTGAAAAGACTGCTGCAACAGATTTAATAACTTTTATTTCATCAATAATTAAGATATCCTAATGCGTTGGGAATTGAAAAAGAAGAGTGATGTGGCGTTATGCCTCATAACAAATCACAATAAAGCACACACCATTACGCCAGCAATGGCTGATGGCTACCGCTCATCAATCTTTCAGGATTGATATCCTGCTGAAGCTCCGCCGGAGTTACACTGAAGTTGCACAAAAAGCAAGCGAGTTTTCAAGCATAGCTGTGCAGTCATGAAATAAATCCAGCAGCTTATGATTGTAAATCTAGCTGAAATGTCATCTCAGAAAATAATGAGCAAAGTTAATGGTGAGTGAAAAAAATGAACATGTTATTTTGGTCAGATTGGTCTAGCCTTAAGTCATACATATCAGAGTAACAAACCACATCAATACTGATTTAGATTCTTGCAAAATATAGAAAGATGGGGATATTTTAATTATAATATCCATGTTTTGTAATATAATTTACAACCATTTTATAATTGTACGATGATGCTCATGGAAGTCTAACCTGAAACATGATTTTTATTTTCATAAAATGAACACTGCATTCATGCATGTTCCTCTGCAAGCATCATCTATCACCATTAGAGCATTTCTTCTCGCACAGCAGATGGCAGATCGGCATGGTTACAGGTCTCACACTTGCTTTTTAGTTTGAGCTGGAACACTTGCTTGGCAGCTTCTCAGTACCTAAGTCCACCACAGCAAAATTTGTGTCTGAAACATCCAGCAGGTACTGGCTCTTCCTCGGCAATCAAACCCACGGCCCACTGGCAGTTTGTTAAAAAACAGCGTGAGTGAAGCTCCAGCCTGAAGATTGGCTTTGCTAGTTTTGGCTGATATCACCCCAGCTTTTTGAACCCTCCAGCTTTCATTAGCTGGTTTGGGAACAACATCGTGTAAGATATCCAACAGTGACTGGAACTTCTCTGCACACCTTAGGCTGCTGAATAAATCCACATTAGATTACTGCTCTCACAGCAAAGCACAATGCTGAAACGGAAAGCGAGTTTCAGGTTCTTCCTGGCAGACAAAACAATGCATTAAGGAAACAAAAAATTTTAACATTTTGAACAGGACTAACATAAAATTAATATTATCACCTATTTCATCACAGATCAGTCTATTTTTAAGTGTGATAAATTGACAAAGTGAAAGTGTTAATTAAGTGCCATCAATCTCACTGTCTCCTTTTTAATTTCTCAAAAAAAAAAAGGCTGATTAAAAAAGCTGAAATAACTTAAAACATGCATTGGAAGCAGTGGCTGCCTTTCAATCTGCTCTGGTCTCTGATCTACCTTATCTGGTGCAGAAACATGGCACTGAAGCAAACAGGAGCCACACCATCTGGAGGTATAAAATTTTAATTCCAATATGATGCAACATGTACTAGTCCTTAAACCTGGTGTGATTCCATTCATATTTTATTGTAATATAAAATAACAATTGAACCTCAATGCTTCAATGAAAGGTGTGAAGTCAGTTACTTGATGCAGTATAGCAAAATTCTAATCTTTAAAAAAAAAACTGATTTTAAACAGTTTAAGTAAAAAAAAATATCCTCAAAAGCATACTTAGAACAATTTAAATATCATAGCACTACATATGGATGTCACATAATGTTTTACTGAGGTTATTCAGTGTGAAAACAAAAATTTAAGTTACTGTTATTATTCAACTTTTTCAACCAATTTCAACCTGATGGCTTGTGAAACAAAATACTACAAAATCTGCTGGTAGTTTTGGTAAGTCAGCATCACATTACATGAAAAGTTCAAGAAAAATTGATAAATCTTTATTTAAAAAAAAAACAAAAAAAACTTTAGGATTTAAAATTAAAAAATTATAATAAATTTAATAATATTTGACAGAAACTGGGTGTAAATCAGAAATTGTTCCCACTATTCAATAAACCTCTGTGGTGTTCCGTCCTGCAACTGTTTCTTCTCTATTAGGGGTCAGGGAAGAACAAATCTCCTGGAGCTGTGAGGATCGCTCACAGCTGAGTCACCAACACTGGCAAGAAACTAAGACATCACTGACTGATCAGAGTGTCTATCCTCATTTACACTCTCAATGTGTACAAAGGTCTTGGTAAATTATAAGATATAAAGTAATTTCACCTCCAACAGTTGATATGTTTATTTTTATTATTTACTCTATATCAGTGTTTCTGAACCTTTTTTGGCCCAGCGCCCCCCTAGCCCTTATTCAGGTCCCTCACCGCCCCCCACCAAAGAATTTGCAGGCTACTTTGCACTGACCATTATTTTATCATTAATATTACTATCACTATTGTAGATGTTTTGATTTGTATGCTTTGTATTTATTATCAAAAATAATTTCCCAGAGAACAAAAAAGTCATGGGAATAGAAATTATTTTCACAGGTGTCTACAAAAAATGCAATGCACATTCAACTTAAAATTGGTAGGCCTAAGCAGCCAATAAGAGTGGAAAACATATTCTTATTCTGTGCCATTTCATAGTTGTTAAATATTCCACAAAATGACCAGATAAAAGATGTTCAACATGCCCGTTTAAACTTTAAACTATTTGCAAAACGACTGAGCTCTGCAACATTAAAACATGGATAGAACTGTAACTACATTAATCATAGCTCTTCTTCTCGTAAGTGTTTGTCAGTTTCTGGTGGTGCAACTCTGTGCTGCCTTCAGGAGAATGGGACATCAGAGTATCATCCATAAAACTTCACCCACTTGGCATTTATTGTGAAAACCAGAGCTTTCAGTGGAAAAACAAAAGTTCCAGGTTCTTTTAATGCCATACAAATATGAGACAGAAACATGGATTATATCTTTATATATACCTGTCTATTGATTCATAGATTAATAGTTTTACTGGACAGAAATTACAAAGAACAAATCTTTCTTTGGGAAGAAAGCATGATGATGAGGCATCATCATGCTTTGGGAAGCATGATGCCATGATGCTTCCCAAAGCATCATGGCTTCCCATGGCTCATGATGAGCCAACATGAATAACACTCATGATGAGCCATGGGAAGCCATGATGCTTTGGGAAGCATCATGGCTCCCCATGATGAGGCATCATGACGATGAGGCATCCCATGATGAGGGAAGCCTCATGACATTAATACTGACATGAAAAATAATATTGAAGAAATAAATATATCAAATCTAATTAAAAACATAAATAAGTGATCAGTTCTTTACTGTTATGTAAGATATATTTATTCTCAGTACTAGATATGGTTTCAACAAACCCATGACATTTCAACAATATTATTTTACCTTTTATCTGGAAATAGTGTCTGTTTATTCTTGCCATACAGTCTCTGTATTAAGTATTGCTCGAAAGGTCTTGCCATACCAGTTTATTCCTCTGTATTTACTTTAGTTTCTTAGTTTATTCTTGCATTTTCTTCTTCATTCATTTCCATTTAGTTTCATTTGATTAGTATTATCCTCTCTTGGTTTATTGCTACATCCACTTAAGTTTCTTTCCTGTTGCTAGATTTATTTTATCGTTTATTGACCATCAGTAATCTACTCATCACCTGCTGCGCCGCCTAATCGTCATGTGTTTCACATCATGTGTTGATTTTTTCACTGTTCAGCGTCGGATTCTCTGTTTTTATGCCATAATTCACATCTAGTTCGTCGCTCCGTTTTATGTCCCGCTTCTCCTCTTTCAGAATTTTGCGGAATGTGCGCGTCTTTTTTGTTTTTAAGCCCCTATGGTGCAGGGTGGTCGGGAAACGTATCGATGGGGAAAAGGCAGACTGACATAAACCTTTTAAAACAACGGAAACAATTTCTGCATTCTGATTATTGAAATTTAAAAGTGCTGTGTTGTTCTATCACCCCCGTTTCATCCCGGACCACTTACAGCACCGATGTTAATGCTATAAAATGAACGCTCTCTATCGTGGTATCACCCGTGGAGGGATTTCTTTTGGGTTCATTTTTCAGAGGGATACACAGTGAGGGTATCGTGATTTTAGCTACCAGTAGCAGGAGAAAGGAGCTGCGCCAAGAAGCTAACAGAAGCTAACAAACACTGAATAGAAGAAGAGCTGCCATCGATACAGTTGCAGCCAAGCATGGTTTAATGTTACACAATACAGTTTTACCAAGTTGCTCAAAGTCTAAACTGGCATTGTTGTGCATTTAAGGTGTAAAGTTTACCTTCGACTATCACCCCCCAAAAGGCATCCCAGCGCCCCCCTTTTGTAAAAATGTCCGCCAGCGCCCCCTGCCGTCCTCTGAACGCCCCCTGGGGGGCGGTACCGCCCACGTTGAGAACCGTTACTCTATATGGTGTAAACATTTAACTCTAAAATTTTCTTTACTCTACTATAGAGCTTACTACTATACTACTACTATACTACTTACTATAAGCCGCACCTAAAAAGGTTAAAAAACACGTACACATATAAGCCGCACCACGCTATAAGCCGCTGGTATCTCCACTGTTCTCAGTTTTTCAATCTACTATTAAGGATGCAGCCCTGCATCTCCAACGCCGAACCATGGATTCGTTCATGCCGAGTTTACCTGCAGTGGCTCTATTTCCCTCCTGTACTGCCAGATCGATAGCCCTCAACTTAAAAGCTGCATCATATTAACTTTTTCGTGTGGTTTCCATGATGAGGGAAAACATTTCTCCGTTGTGCCTGCTGCTAAAATGTGCTTGTTCCAAATAAAAATTAGCACTTTCTTCTTTGATTTCCAATTTTGACTTCCAATGATTCACTTCCTGCTAAAGCGCCCCCTGGTGGTTGAAGAAAAATCCACCAGAAAAGCCGCACCGGGTTACATGGTTCAAAGCGTGGGGAAAAAGTAGCGGCTTATAGTCCAAAAAATACGGTAGTTGACCACTTGAAAGACAACTTGGTAATAAATGTAACAAGCTCAGGTTGTTCTGCATCGCTACAGATTCTGCAGAAACATTTTTCATATTTTTCATTTATTTGAGGAGATTTTCTCTGAGTCTTTTACATGTAACTTTAAAGATGGAATCATTGTCTTCTGTACAAATCATTTAATAGGTGAGCCCCCTTCTTCAGTTTCTTCCAAATTTGACAGGGAGTTCACCAGTCGGGAGTTTTCAAGTCACAGCTTGGGACACTATCCAATTACAAAAGAATCAGCTGGGTCAATTTGCCATTTTCTCCCTTGATGGCTATGTATGTTCTCCTGCATGCTAATGTCTTCTGGAATTGAACTGTGACAACGCCAGGTGACTAATGTGAACAAGCAGGTGGCTGAGAGGTTAGGTGTGAACCCCTTCAAGAATCTCAGCAGAGTCAGGGGTCAACAGCCTGACGACATTTAAAGCTCAGTCTTGGTTGAAATGATAGCACCAGGCCTATCGGACGCAGTGTGACAGAGTGCTCAAACAAACAGAGTGAAATGCCATCAGCAAAATGTCGCAGTGTCACTTGGGACTCTGAAGAAGCTGAAGACGACAACTCTCCAGCTCGCGGTTATGTAATGAAATATGAATGTTCATTGCTCGTGATGTGGTAATCTGTCTGTGCCGGAAACTTTTAGGTTTTCACATTTACATTTTTTAATAGACATCTTAAACTTTCTGGTCAATAATAGCCTGAGGGAGCATGACCATACTTATTCCAGAGTGTTAAATTAACAAAATTGATTTAAATTCAGTTTCAGGAGCCTCCAGGACATGCCACATTTTGGTCGATTGACTTTGGCAAACAGTTTTTCCCACGTTGATAATCTAATTCCTTGTTGAAAGCAGCAGAGCCAATTAAAAGGCATAAAACTTATAAATGACTTTGGCACTCAGTCATTACCGTTTTTAAGATTGGCTTTTTGCCGTTATAATATAGTCCTGTAGAGCAAACTACCAGCTCCACCATCCATATATAACTACAGGTTGATTTTTTTCCCCTATCCATAGTACACCTATAACCTGTCTTCTCAGGATACACTGAGTATGTTTCTAAGTCAACAATCCTTACAAGACATGCAGTGAATGCAGATGAAAGAATTAGGCTTAGAAATGAAGACAAGGCTCATTGCAAACACCTCATCACCTTGCTGGATTGTTGCGTGCCCCTGGGCAAATTTCCTGGCTGTGCAGCTAATTAGTGTTATTCATCCATCGGCTCAACCCAGCGAACACGGCCCCCTAATTAACATTAAGAGAGCCTGGAGACCATCAGAGGAGCAAGGGACATCATAGATTTCTCTAAACATGTAAATGCTGATTTCTGAATTACCAAGGTGTTCCTGAATTTGCATTCTCCCCTCTGGATATTTTACATACATGAATGGTTAATATCAAGTGATTTCAACAGGAAATTTCATTTTTAGATGACAAAATGTATTTTGACTTTGAATATGAGGCTAGTGTCATCTCTTGGGAGACATTCGGACCATCAGCTGCTTGAGAAGTTTTTCCAACTAGAAGCTATCACTTGAGACAATTGAGTCAATGGAAGTACTCCTGCACAAAACTTTTCAGTTATTTATTTTTATATAAAAATGTTTAGTGTATTGAACAAAGGTATTTCATTATGAAAAATAAATCCAAAATATTTGGAGCTGTAATTGCAGCAAAAGTTAGTTCAAACTACCAAAACAGAGGGCAGAATACATTTTAGATTTTTATTGGGTAAACAAAAAGTTGACTACCATTAATCTTTTTTTTTTACAGTTTGAGCTGGACTATCTAAAAAAACACAAATATAAAGTGACGTTTTTAGGTGGAAAGTGACAAAAGTTCAAGGATTCTCTCAATACATTCACAAGATTTTGCATACCTGGTTCAGAGCAGATTTATTGTTTAATGGACATTTGTGCTAAAACATGCCAGTATTTTGACAGAGTGTCACAGGAAGTTCGAGAAAAGTTGGCAAAGAGCACTGCACTATTTTGTTGCCACAATCAAAAATGTGCAAACACAAACTTTTTTTGGTTTAAACTTTGAGACAGCAAGTTGCTCTTTATGTGCTTCAACTTTATAAAGTTTTTTCCAAACTTCTGTGGAGAGCTCACTAGTGTCAGTCATCATAACACCACTGTCATCCTTCAACAGCTCATCTCCTGGGAGATTTCAGAGCGAGACATCAATTACATGTGAGACACATGCTTGTCTTTGTTGGCATCAGGGATTATTGTGAGGAGGGAAGGACTAAGGTGCAGACCCACATCAGAAATTGACAGACTAAACCTAAAAGAACTTCAATGTTGACTTACTCTGCACAACCAGCCAATATCCTCGTAAAAAAACCATAAGCAAGGTAAAAAGAAAATCACCAAATACAAAAAAATATATAATAAACAACACAACCTTACTGTTGCCACTAAATGTTTGTTAATTACTGATTTGACTGTAGATCCTAGTTCAAATATTGTTAACTAAAATCAAAACAAGCAAGCACACACTAAAATACATATCAATTCATGTGTTTCCATCTTGTTTTAACTTAATAATAAAATACAGAAAACGCACTGACCATAAAAAATGTGTTGCAGGTTTCTTTCAAAGTAGCAGAAGATGAGGAATTACAAGAATATTGTCATATATGCATCAAAGTACAGGTCATGAACATGTTTTGATTCTTGTTGAACTCAAATGAAGAGTCACATCCAAACATGTGCTGTTTGTTGATGTGTTTTGCAGACTGAAAAAATAATTTATGACACATTTAAGGATTAGAAACCCAGCCTCATCAGAATTTCCCATCTTTGACGTACTGTTAACCAAACACATTCAGGGAATAGCTGAACTATTTCAATCACTCACCAATTAATCAGTGATTTCTAATCATGTGACAAAGCCAGACATGCACAATATATTGAATCATAATCATCATAGCAAAATCAATATCACCAAGATCAAAAAACTAATGTGCTTTGAATTTCCACACTACATTCCAATATTACATCTGTCAGATTGGGTGCTCTAAAACATCTTTGATTTTCACCATATGAATAGTTTTGAGGTTGAAAGGCAAAATTGTAAATATTAACTATGGAACGGAGACAAAGAAAAAATGTGGAATAGTCATAATTGATATCATCACAAAATTCAGCAACAGTCTCATAACTTCATGTTTTTCTAATACTGTAAAAACTAGCCCAAGATGTCCTTAGTTCCTGTTGTCAAACATTAATCATAGGTACATTTATGATTCAGGTTCTGTTAAGGTCTGTACCATTTTATGTGGTTTATCTTTGTTAAAACTTTTTATGAAAGGTAATAACATGTAACTTTAACAGTAAAGTAAATTAACAATATTTTATTATATCTAATAAAAAAAATTATGGTTCTGAGAGAGATTCTTAGTGTATTGTTAAAGATTTATTGTATTTAAAACAAAACAGTTTTCTTAGCTTAGACTTGCCTATATTTTACTTATTTAAAAAAAAAAGCATTTTAGTCCTTTAAAATGTGTGGCAAACCACTATAATACATTTTTGTGTAGAGTGTATTGGCTTCTTATCACTAAACCCACAGAACTCAAAAGCTTTGAGTCCGAGTGCACAGTGTAAACTTACACAACAGTGAATGCACTGATATGTATGCTATTTATCAGATGTTAATCTCAGTTGCTTTGGAAGTATGTGCAGGTTTAGTAACTGTGTATAAACAGGTTGTTATCATACAGCAGCGTCTAAAAAAACAAGTACTGAAGAATTCAGAGTATCTTCTCTATGACAGAATGGTGCACACTGCTTCCACGTGCTGATAAAGCCGAAGCTGCAAAGTGTCTGTCACACCTGCATTTTCAACTCAGCGAAAGCTTTAAAAAATAACTTTAAAGACGGGGCTTTGCTGTCAGCTGTGAGGTGTTTGGTGGAGTGAGATTTTTTTCTTTACCGTTATTGCTGTTGTCGTCCACTAGGATAATCTCTTTAAGAAGGTGGGAGGGTGTCCTGTTGATGGCAGAGTGGATGGATCGCAGGATGACTGACAAGGCTTCATTCACAAATATGAACACAATGCTCACTTGAGGAAGGTTCAGAGGATAAGTGATGTTTCTGCACCTAAGGAAGACAGATAAAAGTCCTGGTAAGTGAAGCCACAGATACTCAAAGAAACAAAAAAAAAACCCACTTTGTAAATAAAATTATATTATCATGATTTATATCACAGTAAACAAGTTCATTTGGTTAAGGAATTATATTTATTATTTTCTATACAACACAGAATTTGCTAGTAGGAAGCAGTATTTAAAAAAAAAAAATGTCTACGCATATAGTATCATTTTATAGCAAATGTGTGACAGAGGAGCGTGTCACGAGCTGGGACGTAGCCCCACAGTAAAGTCCGTGCCAACATGCAACTACGCGCACACAAATATGCGCACCCGACAGAACTTACTTTTTGGCGTGGTTCGTCGTGGGGGCACACGCTGTGTTCCTGCCACAGTTGCCATACCCACCCTAGCTTGTAATTTTCAGTGTCAAACATTTTACCGGTTCCAATATAAAAGCAAAGCTATTCCGGATTACTGCGCGCCAGGGGAGGGAGTCGCGTGATGACGTAATGGCGTCATCAGGATGTTGTATGCATTGAGTATTGCTGTTGAAGACACGTGGCCCGAATGAGACGCGAAATTCAGATGGAGGTCTGGAAGTGGGTTTTTCCGGTTCAAAACAAAGCAGAATGGATCACAACCAGACCGCTAATGCCATAAATAGGTTGAAACAAACGAGGCATCTCAAAAAAATACGTGTATATTTAGGATATAATCCGTATTATCTCGGTAAAAAATTCTTATCATATAATCTTGAGGATTTACCTGGCATCGAAGTGATCCACATAACTAACAAGATACATCTGGAGCTGCAAAGTTTATATTATACGACGAGCCAGAAGAAAGTTTTCATTAGCCTGGGGAATACAATTATTTAGTTTCAGGTTGGGTGAAATATTTAGGATCAAAAGAAGCATTAAATGGCTGTGGACTTGTTTCTGCTGGGTGAGTAGTGAGTAGTGAGTTGTGCTATTTTAAGTAATTGATCTACAATAACAATGCTAACAACGAACTAACCCATGTTATTTAATGAGCTTGGATCTCCTGGTAAATAATTGATTTATCTTCTGTAAACCCAAATTCATGCTGGACTTGTATGTTAATGTTGAGTCGTCATATGATGCTGGATTCAGGTCCAATGTAGGTCAACCATTCAGCAGCGATCTACAGAAACCCCAAGTTCATGTCTGGTCAATGAGACTCTCAAAGTCAATGATTGAGTCAATGATTTCTCAAACAGGCCTGAAAGAATCAAGGTAACATTCCAGGTATGTTTGTGATGAAGGAATAACATTATTATATCTCAAAGCTCAAAAAATATATTTTGCATAACGCCTCTCCCCTTTAAGCTATTATCATATAACTAATTTAGAATTATGTTAAATAAATGGATCTGTATGGGTAGAAACAAATATTTATACTGAGGTCTGGAGTGAAATCAGCTCTCTTATAAAAATGTATGACAAAGTGTTCATATTTTTTATGTTTTCCATCCATCCATCAATACACTTTTTCATTTTTAATTGGAAATATATACATAATATTTGTGCAAAAACCTTCCTTATAGCTGTAAGCGACAGGAGTAGTAGTATGTTTAAATCCTGTAACAATGTCTTGGGATGAGCTTTTCGTTTAAATGTAGAGAATGAATTGTGTAATTGGGATATCTAATTCATTGCCATCTAGTGTGTTAAATGTCACACTGCTGTTCATGAATCTCCTCTGCTCCCTGTTGGATTCACAGTGTTATGACTGGGGCACTTAAAATGTGAAACAAGGATTCAAACTATGTATGATTAACGTCTCCACCTGCAACAGTTTTGTATGTGCAGAGACAGTATTAATGGGGATAAATGGTCTATGGGGAGTTCAGCACAGTGACGACAATGCCCTGAAGATCCTTGAGCCATGTAAACATCCATATGAGGACATAATGTAACCTGCTCCTGTAAGAGTTGTGGCGAAAACTGGGTCACAGTCACTATGTTGCGGTATCAACAGTTTTTACTTCGTATAAACGTGATGCTTTAAGCCTAGTATTAAATCAAAAGTAAAATTTCAACTGTAGGGACGTTCTTCAGGGATAAGGGAATTCTGCAGAGTCTATTTAATAAAAAACCTTAATTTCCACCAAAGGATAGGGTCTAAACGAAACACCAGGGACTTTAATCCTTTTATAGCTAGAAGCTCCAATAGCTTTTTGTTTTTCTTATTATGGCTGTACTTAAGCCTCCTGTTATATCTCAGGTCAATTTGTAACCATAATGAGCATTAAAATGAGTTATTTTACATAGTTGCAATCCTCCATACATCTATTTAGTACAGAGATGCTGTTTGGGTCAATTTGACCTGGCAGTCAAATTAATGTATAAAAAGGGTCATAAGTGCTTAATACACACAAATGCACACCTTTTCCCTTGTCTCTTTACCTCACTAGTAAATTGCGAGAAGGCAGGTGTTGTGAAGGTTTCTGGTCCCATGGGCAAACTTGATCCATGTTACGTGGAATCTCAGCAGAGGAAAGGGTAAGCACATAAATATTCTCTGCATGCTAGTCCTGCAACATTACACACTGCATGATATAGTAGTTTTCATACTTTCAAGAAAGAACCAGCAGAAATAAAAAGGTGACAGCCCTAGAGGTGCTGGGACTTATCTTCACTCTCATGGCAGTGAGATGCAGAAGGATGTGTCTGAAGTGTGAGCAGCCATCAGCATTGAGGTCAACTCTAAGTCTGATTATTCTGATTATGAAACAAATGATGAAAATATTAGTCATGTTCCTCCAAGCAAAATATCTGTCAAATGGTGAAATGCAGTGGTTTTGACCTCCAAGAGAACTGCAGAAAATATAATAGACAGTATCACTAGTATGGCAGTAACTGTCATGAGGCGGTGGTTTACGGTGAGTGAGATGACGCTTAGGCCCAGGTTGTGATGGAAAATGATGAATTTAATGACAAGGATCAACAACAAGGAACAACGGGGAAACAGCACGAGGAAAACTGGCAGCACGGAGACAGGTGACATCAATGAGCATTCAATTGACAAGGACCCGACGAAGAACACAGACAACAGGGGAGACTAAATACACACGGGGCAATCACGGGAACGAGACACACCTGGGAGACAATCAACGGGGAAAGACGCAGAGACAGGACTAACAGGGAACAGGATCACACAGAAACTCAAAAATAAACACATAGAAACACGGATCATGACAGTACCCCCTCCTCAAGGGGCGACTACCAGGCGCCCAACAAGAAAAGTCCAAAAAACAAAAAACAACCCAACAGGGTGGGCGGAGGAGCGACGGCAGGAGGGCCAGAGTCCAGAAAACCAAACCCAGATCCCAACAGGGTGGGCGGAGGGGCGACGGCAGGAGGGCCAGAGTCCAGAAAACAAAAACCAGATCCAAAACCAAACTAACCCCGCAAAACCCTCCGGGGGCCGACCACGGCACAGGAGGTAGACCTCTCGTGGGAGGTCCGGCGGGTGGCGACGCAGGAGGCGGAGCTTGAGCCGCGGCGGGCGGCGACGCAGGAGGCGGAGCTTGAGCCGCGGCGGGCGGCGACGCAGGAGGCGGAGCTTGAGCCGCGGCGGGCGGCGACGCAGGAGGCGGAGCTTGAGCCGCGGCGGGCGGCGACGCTGGAGGCGGAGCTTGAGCCGCGGCGGGCGGCGACGCTGGAGGCGGAGCTTGAGCCGCGGCGGGCGGCGACGCTGGAGGCGGAGCTTGAGCCGCGGTGGGCCGGTCGGAGCGCCGGCTACTGCAGGCGCTGGAGACTGGGGTTCGGGCGAAGCAGAGGCCGGGGAACCGGCAGGACGGCCGGGCGGAGTCTCGGGCGGAGCAGAGGCTGGGGGACCGGCAGGACGGCCGGGCGGAGTCTCGGGCGGAGCGCCGGCTGCTGCGGGAGCTGGGAGCTCGGGCGGAGCGCCGGCTGCTGCGGGAGCTGGGAGCTCGGGCGGAGCAGAGGCCGGGGAACCGGCAGGACGGCCGGCTGGAGTCTCGGGAGGAGCACCGGGGAGCTGCGCACCGGCAGCGGACTCTGGCGGAGCGCCGGCTGCTGCGGGCGCTGGGAGCTCGGAACGAGCGCCGGCTGCTGCGGGCGCTGGGAGCTCGGAACGAGCGCCGGCTGCTGCGGGCGCTGGGAGCTCGGAACGAGCGCCGGCTGCTGCGGGCGCTGGGGACTCTGGAGGGACACTAGGGGACTCTGGAGGGACACTAGGGGACTCTGGAGGGACACTAGGGGACTCTGGAGGGACACTAGGGGACTCTGGAGGGACACTAGGGGACTCTGGAGGGACACTAGGGGACTCTGGAGGGACACTAGGGGACTCTGGAGGGACACTAGGGGACTCTGGAGGGACACTAGGGGACTCTGGAAGGACACTAGGGGACTCTGGAAGGACACTAGGGGACTCTGGAAGGACACTAGGGGACTCTGGAAGGACACTAGGGGACTCTGGAAGGACACTAGGGGACTCTGGAAGCCGCACGCCGGCAGCGGGCGCAGGAAGCTCGGGGAGCCGCACGCCGGCAGCGGGCGCAGGAAGCTCGGGGAGCCGCACGCCGGCAGCGGGCGCAGGAAGCTCGGGGAGCCGCACGCCGGCAGCGGGCGCAGGAAGCTCGGGGAGCCGGGCTGTGGCGGCCGGAGACGGGCAGGCTGCGGTAATAGGTGGAGCTGGCTTAGGTCTCGCAGCCAGCACAGCCTTTACCGTCTTCAGCTCCAATTCTACCTCCTGGTAAAATTCCACCAAGCCCAACCGAGGAAGGAGCTGGATCCACCTGTCCAGCTGGATCGCCATACGTGTGGCGGCGTTGAGGCGGCTGAACGGTGAATATGGTTTACTTATTTCCTCGTCGTATCTCCTGATCTCCCTCCACAGGGAACGACGGTCTGCTGGGTCCATGATGCGATGCGTTTCTCACCGGTCGTGGTCGGGTCCTTCTGTCATGAGGCGGTGGTTTACGGTGAGTGAGATGACGCTTAGGCCCAGGTTGTGATGGAAAATGATGAATTTAATGACAAGGATCAACAACAAGGAACAACGGGGAAACAGCACGAGGAAAACTGGCAGCACGGAGACAGGTGACATCAATGAGCATTCAATTGACAAGGACCCGACGAAGAACACAGACAACAGGGGAGACTAAATACACACGGGGCAATCACGGGAACGAGACACACCTGGGAGACAATCAACGGGGAAAGACGCAGAGACAGGACTAACAGGGAACAGGATCACACAGAAACTCAAAAATAAACACATAGAAACACGGATCATGACAGTAACTTGCGTTAAAAACATCAACTTTTGAGCTACACTTCCCCAATTCAATGCAAAAAAGTATTTCTTGAAATGACTAAACTTAAAAAAAGGTATGTTTTAAGGAAGAAGTAGAAAAATCTGGATAAAAAGCATCTTGATACATATTTTTGTGGCGGTCCTCATTCTGGCAATATACTCTATGCCTTTCAAACAGCTAAATGTGGCATAAGAATCTGTGCAGCATGTGTTGCAAAGACCAGCTATGAATAGAAAATCTACCTTACAAAGCCAACTTTAGGAGATGCAGAGAAGTATCAATGTACAAGAGTTGCAATTGATATGGCAAATGGTCTCTCACTGGGGGTCCAACATAACATGTGACAATTTCTTCACATTGCCCTAAAAGTGGAAAAAATGTTGCCCTCGTGAGCACTTTGCATTAAAGTCATGAAATCAGTACTTGAAAGGTCCAGAAAGCAAGTATGTACCTTTAGTACTATGGTACCAAAGGGGGGAGTAGTTAGCTTGGACAAGTCATACAGCATCATGTGAATGACTGCACACTCGCAGCAAAAAGATAAAAATATAATTTTCATGTAAAATCTCTGACTTTTCTGTGTAAGTTTTCCTAGTGGACATTAAAAAATTAAAATAGTTGCATTTTTGTGAAAAATTTGTGAATTATCCTCATCCTTTCTTTATATCTTAGAACATTATCGCACTAAATATTGGTTGCAATTGTTAGTAATGAATGTAATGACCAAATACACAAATGTTTCGGGGGAAATTTTTGAATTCTGATCCTACTGCATTTTTTTTTTAAATCCCAGGGTCAAATTGACCCGGTAACATTATTGCTGCACCTCAGAAATTAACATAATAGGAGGATTAACAATCCGTTTCTCTTTTGCACTGTTACAATGGCTAAATATCCAGAGGAAATTTAATGAGTATGAACAACATATGCAAAAAGGATGAGTACAATAGGATCGCTGGTAATAAAGAAAAATGCAACATAATAAACATTGTAGCATCTGTGCGCTACGTAGGAAAAGTACTTAGTTTTACCCATCGGGTCTCAGGTCAGGAATTGGCCTGCTTAAGGACAGACGATCACTGAGGTAGGCGTTATATCCGTAGTACTGGAACATCTTCAGAGCCACCCTCCGGTTGTCCGGACTGAGCTCCTGGCCCCAGTGAGCGAACAGGGATGAGTCAGAGAATGAGGTGTCCTGTAGCCCATCTTCTCCCTTCCCTGGTGTTTCTGGGAGGCAAAAACAGATAAATAGCATGAATATCTGTCTGGCTCACAAGGCGAGGTTGATTTAGCACAAAATGACCTTTAAGCTGGTTGAATAAATAAGTGCTTATAAAAACTGTGATGAATGCTTTAATGCTTGAGCTGTAATCTATGCTGTCAGGTGAAAGGTGGTGTATTATTTAAATATGTAGACTGCTTGTCCTTCAGCATAAATGTGATCTTCTCTTAAGACCAATGAGGATGGGGAGAATTATTTATCTTCTTGAGCAAAGGATATGTTCACTGTCAGCTGTGATTAACTGTACTGAAGATGGCTTTAGGAAACCAACTTCTAAAAATATCTCCACTAAAACACTCTAGTAAAGAACTAGGGTAGTATTAACTAATTTCTGCTCCTCACAGGATTGTAGGAAGTCTTTTTGTTAAAATAAAACCTAAAAATAGACTGAATCAAAACTAACATGAGAAGGAGAGAAATTTGTCAGTTTCCTAAGCTAAACACTATTCATGATCCAAAACTTTGTGGATATCCAGACATTTTAAAACACTGATGACGTCCATTAAATGATCGGTATGGCTTCTAGGTCGCTGATCTAAACCTCCAGAAGAATGCCTGCTCTTAGATGGCAGCTTTAAAAAAAATCAACACATAACGTGAATGAAATCTGAGCAAGAAATAAGAGTAAAAAGTGTGTTTGCATAATTTAAATGTTTATAAAACCTACAAGTAGGCTGAATTTCTTGCAGTTTTGCCATTTATCACATTAATGTGGTTGATTCAATGAGTTGGTGTTCCTGCAGAAAGTAATTATGAGTAAGGTCTGGGGAATAAATAAGTTACTTGCATCTAATTCTGTAAGAGTCTTAGGTCTTTAATAAACTGCCTCAAAAGAGATGCCACAAAACGTGCAGCAATTATTTTTCAATTATTTATATCATTACCACTGCCAAGAGGTCATCCCTAAGAGGAATTACATAAATGTTTGGGAAAAGAGTTTATTTCCTGATGATCTACTTCTGAGTCACAGATAACAATTCCAGAGTTTTAATTCAAATGTCCAAATCATACATAAATTAAATCTAATAAAAAGTAACTCCTGAATCATGCATAAACATTTCATTAAAAGCAGCACATGCAGGCACTATAACAACAAAATTAATGCACATTTCATTGGGGATTTTTAGCATTTCATGTTGTTACTGACAGATTCAGGTTATCAACTAGTATTCGCATTTTATAGCTTTGTTTTCTTTTTTCAGTGAAATGTACCAGAGGAAGAATAAGGATGGTTTCTGTTTATTTTGGCAACATGATAAGGATGAATTAAGAGCTTAGGGTAGTAAATGAGGCTCGAGAGCCATTTTAAAGAGCTGCAGAATAAAAGAAAGAATAATGACAGGACAAAAGCAGGGGGAAAAAAATAGGCTTTAGTTTTTTTTGTGACTGCCTGTAAAACACAAGGTTACCTCAGTGTGTGTGTGTGTGTGTGTGCGTGTGTTTGTATGCAGTGTATGAAGCAGATTGTACTTTAAGCAGATTGGGAGTAGTTAATATTTATGAGCAGACTGTTTTTTATGCAGGACTTACATTTTGTGTCGGCATAGTAAAAAATTAAACAACAAAGAGGAGGCAAGTGTGAAAGGATTACGTTAAGAAGCATGCTTCTTAACGTAAAGACAAAACACGAAGAATTTTCTCCAAAATGGCAGCAGATAACATTAAGAAGCTATACAAGTAACTTTGTTTAAACTCTTAAGTCCATTGAAAATAGAAACGCCCATGTTTGTCTTACTCTGTCGCTTAATGCTGACTTTGTTCAAATGTAATCCAATCCAATTATGCGTTACAGCATGTTGCAGGCCTCTAATGTTGTCCATGCTGACACCTACCTACAATCAGAGCATATGCACTAAAAACGAATGATGCCAGGCCTGATTAATATCGTTTTTAATCTCATGAATGGATGGGTAGGTGATTAATCATTGAAAAAGCCTCTGGGGAAGAATGTAAGCCAGCAGAGGTAGCATGATGCTCACAATACTCAGCCTGGAAACACTGGGTTTCAGCATTTGTGTGAATGTTTTATTTTTGACATATACCACCTACTTAAACAACAACACCTTTGTGACAGCCATGTCTCCTGGCCGGAGTGACTTGAGGAAAGTACCACACTTCAGAACAATATTTGAGAATTCTTCTATGAACTTTTCAAACAGTTCAAAGCATTAATTTGGCTTCCAAATAACCGATATCATAATCTGATGAAACCAGGGGACTTCAAAGCCTTCAAGTTTCTGATGCAAACATATTGGTGCTCAGTAGCAAAGGACACCTTCAGAAGTTTCTGCCTCTATAGACTTTGGGCTAATTTGTTGGGCTAAAACAGAACTTCACAGCATTAGGGAGTTTGAAAGTTATCGTTACCCACTGATCTCTCTATTTGATTGATGAATCACAGTTGGGGTATGCATACCCTGAATCCACCATGTCAAAGTAAAGGTTAACGATATGTAAATTATGCAACCCTCGGGGAACTAAAAGTTCTTATACAGATTCATGGAAAGACTTTAGGTAAAGTGTTTAATTTTATGGTATTAAATGTGTGATGACAGCGAGGGGACTTATTATATTAATTCAACAGTAGAAACTGTAAGGTCACAAAATGCTACTAGCAGCAAGTGTTAAGTTATTTGTTTACCACGCATTAATTCAAGATCATTTTGTAAAGTATTTTGTTTGAGATTAACAGTGTAAAGTTTAAAATTAGATATGTAAAGAAAAAAAAGTTTAATGTTTCTATGTCATTATTTTCATTTTCCCCATGAAAACAATTGCCAAACCATGTAGGGAAAGTTCAGTTTTCCATCTCAGTGTTTAGTGTTGTACACGGCATGTGTAACAGTCACTGATATGATACTGTGTGTAACCACATGGTGGCACCACTTGTCTATTATGATCAGTAGGCTACCCTTTTTACTTTTTTTCGCGTATTCCTTCTGTAACGGACTACTCCTCTGTGTGCACACAGGCTGGTGTGCTCCTGCAGTAACATGTAGTAAAACTGGCACTATACATTTTATATTTGAAATACATGAGTACTTGTGGGAAAGTTACAAGTCGTTGCTCATTCGCTATCCACTTACACACCTTCGCAGCTGGCTTCACATGCGCCTCATGTTACATATGACTATCCTCAAGTCCTGATAAATTATTAAGTAAATTAAACAGGAATAATTTCCTTGCTATACTGAATACTTCAAACATTCAGCATGCTGTAGTGAGGGAATTTTCCTCAGCGCAAACAGAGATCCTACACACTATAGCATAGCACAATATCACATTTGAGTGTTACTGTGACATCTGCATCACACCCGCATACATAGTGCATAGTGCCCATCTGACAAAATTATTTGGCATGTTCA
This sequence comes from Poecilia reticulata, assembly GCF_904066995.2. NCBI lineage: Eukaryota > Metazoa > Chordata > Actinopteri > Cyprinodontiformes > Poeciliidae > Poecilia > Poecilia reticulata. Next base: position 18,179,766 of record NC_088832.1, read on the forward strand.
AAATTGTTGGTGGTAACCTAGCTTAGCTGGTTCACATTACATCCGTTTCAGGATCAGATCTGTAGAAAGGTGATGCTGGGACATTACTTAACTTTGTATCTTCATATGTCATAAAAATTCAAGGTAGTTATTCAGTGGTGTAATTGACTAGATGACTATTAGTATCTATCTATCTATCTATCTATCTATCTATCTATCTATCTATCTATCTATCTATCTATCTATCTATCTATCTATCTATCTATCTATCTATCTATCTATCTATCTATCTATCTATCTATCTATCTATCTATCTATCTATCTATCTATCTAATTTTAATTATAATAACTTATCCTAAATCATTTGATCCCAATGCAAAAGTTTGCATTAAAGGGACAATGTTGAAGCTGTGAGTAAATTCCTTGTGTTATTCATCCAGCTCTATGCCATGTTTGGATGTGCGTCTCTATGAGGTACAGGAGTATTTGCAGAAACGTTTTCTCACTGACAAAGCATGTGTTTTAAAAAAAACAACAACACAGTGACACCTCAACAATCAAAAATAAAGAAGAAAGTCAAGTCAACATCCAAGTTGAGTGAACACAGCGAACATATTAGCCTGAGGCAGGATAACTTCTCACATCCAACATGGTTGTTGAAATTTCACAACTGTGAAACAGATGGGAAGACTCCTAGCCCTTGATAAGACAACCCTGTGATTAGACAGGATGAAAGTTCTGCAGGTCTTTCAATCTGGACAAGTATGCCTGAAGACCCACTCGTTAGAATGTTCATGCTGTGATTAATTAGGCCTACTGAGACGGTTCCCTCAACAGAGAATCCCTTAAGCATCAGTGAGAGCACATTGGTGTTGTTTGAACATGGTAAGTTGGCCTTAGTCTTTTCAGATTATGTTCAGAAAGATGGTGTTAGCAATAACAACACATCCTTACAGTAGAAGAGCAATTAAACTACATCAAACAGCAAAGCACACTCTACATTACACGACATGTTTCTATATATGTACTTAAACCTTTCGTTTAAGGGATAGTTTTTTCTAGAAAATCCATTCAGAGAATTAACACTGATGCTTAGAAATGAACTGCAGCTGTTTACCAAACAGACGGATTCATATGCAGAGTCTGAGCTCATAGACAGTAGCACTCCTGGCAGCTGAAGTAAGACATTTGTCAGCATTTGTTGTCTTTACAGCAGAGACACTAAGCCACAGCTGTCTGCTTTCAATGTTCCAGAGAGGGAAAATACATGTAAACATACAAGAGAAAGACTTTGATGGTCATCACCCTAACTGTAAGGAAACAACAGAAAACAGGGAAAACATCTAACAGAGCCAAGAAAATCAGCCGACATAAACACATTATGCTGTGAATATGATCCCACAAAAAATCCCAGACAATGCATTAAGATTTTATCACATCATCTTGTCTCTTTCTTTTCCTGTGCAGCGAGAAGGTTTTAAGTTTCAAAAGATGATGCTGGTTTTTTGTAATGTGAACAGAAAACTTATGCTGCATAGACTCCTGGTAAAAAGTTACTACAGGCCAAAAAAAACGTATTGTGATAACATATTTTCAAGCCTCATTATCTCTTATTTTAAAGGCAATTTTAACTATTACACATACAACAAATTATAGGAAAAACAGACACGTATATAATTAAAGTTGGGAATATTTGATGCCATTCAATAAACACAAGCATATCCTTAATTATGCATGCTATCTGTATAAAAGATGAGCCTTCCTGGTAAGGAGTGTCCCAATGTGGCTTTACTGGCTCACTAATGGATAATTTAAAATTAAACACATGAAGTTGCCAGGTGAAAATTATATACTTAAATTAAAGCTTTAAGACATATAGGAACCTGAGATTTCTCACACCAGGGCTGGTGTTTTTAATTACAAAACTTGATAAAAGAGATGCAGATGCTATTTTGTTTTTCTTTTTACTTATTTCACTGCAGTAATAAATATGAGGTGGACTTAGAGTTTCACAGCATTTATTCAGACTCCTTGCTGTTTAAAACAAATTGTGGTCACTGGCTTTATAGTTATAGGCATGCAGTTCAGTTCTTTTGCAGATTTATTTTCCTTTTGAAGAACTTTTGGATGGTGCATCATTGTACATTTACAACTTATATCCCTGTAAGACATTGCCAGTTACTGTTTATTAATATTCTGAAAACAAATTGTAAATAAAAAATATAAAACCAAATGTTCTTATTGCCAATTTGCTTAACTATCTTAGCATGCCTCAGTTTGACTTGGACCAGAAAAAATTGTGGAAGTAAAATATGGCCGCATTATTAAACTTGCTTGATCTCATGCAACTCTTTGAAAATCCTCTCGAAGATGAAGATTTTAACCCACAGTTTTTTGATTGCAAGACGACTGTTCTCTCCAACGAACCACAATCCCCTATAGTTCCTACTCTTACATGGAGACATTTCCTATTAACACGTTCTATATAACTCATGGGGTTTTATCCATATTGTAAAGTGAAAGCAAGTGATTTTGTCAAAAGGTGACTTTCCCCTTTTTGTTGCTCGTGGACAAGCATTTCAGAATGACTTTCTTTGTTGTTATGATTTTGCTGTGTTTAAGAAACCTCCAATTAAAACAGAGTTTATTCTCTAACTGGGTTGCTTAACAAACAGAATAATGAGCATTGGGTAAGAAGCCAAAACATCAAATGCTTTGTCACTGTCAAAACAAGGACATTAATTGTGACACTGAGAATGAGGAAATAACCTTCAGGAAGTCTGCTAACTGCATGTCTCGTCATTCATTTGAAGGACGCAGAATTTGTTGACAATTTAAAAACACAATCAACTTTAAACTCACTGCATACAACTTTAAGAAGAAAATAAGTGTGTCTGGAGCTCTTAGTTCTAGCTGTATAATTTGGTAAATAAACATTTTATATGCTGTAACATTAAACTTATTGTTCTTATTCAGATTTTAACTGATACATACACACACAGTAGAGCACAATTTAGGACAATTCAAATTTTAAAGGAAAACAATACACTGTTTTAAAGATTTTGGTATGGTGTTCATTTGTATCCAATCCTCTGTGTTAATATATTGCTGAACATTTTGCTACAATTACTGCTGCATGTTTGGACAACTGGAGAAATTTGTGCCCATGTTTCTGTACAGAGTAGTTCCAGCTCAGTGTTCAAAGAGCATCTCAGTATATACATTTTTAAGACTTGCCATATATTCTCGTTTGGTTTTAAAGTCTGTCCTGGTAGAAAATGAATCTTCACTCGTCTGAAATCCTCAGCAGGCTCTCATAGGTTCTTTATCAAGGATTGCCAGGTGTTGGCTGTTCTCGTCAATACTTACCAACTTCTCTGTCAGGGCTGAAGAAAAGCATCTCCACTGGATGATGATGCTTCCACAATTCAATATGGTAATCACATAAACTGTGATTACCACAGTTTAATTAAATGTGGTAATCACGTGTTAAAAACTGTTTTGTTTAGATGGATATTAAGGTGTTAATAATTTTGCAGTGTAGTATCTTTTTGGACAAGTGAAAATTTGGGTTTTCAAACAGTAGAGCAAAGCTTGTAATATTGTTTTACAACCTGACCATGCTATAAACTTCTCCACAACCTTGTCCTTGACATTTCCAGTGTATTTCTGGGCTTTCTCTAATAAACATCGGAGGCCTTCAAATAACAGCCTCCAATATAAAGTACACTGTGATTACTTTATATAAGGTGGACATTATTTTATTATTAGGAGATGTCTGAAGGCAATTGGTTGCATTTGATTTGTTTAGGGCTATCACAATGAGGCTATGAGGCTGGGTTCATACAAATTCACTCCACACTATTCAGATCTTTGTAAAAAAAACAAAAACAAAAATAACTGAATTTTGCAAACCATGTATCATTTTGTTTCTACTCCAGTATTTTAAAGTATGTGTTGCTCTATCAGATCAAATCCCAATGAAGTACATTAAAGTTTGTGACTTCTACAGATATTTGGTATGTTAACTAAAGAGTTTTCATTTCAACACGCAAATATATTTCTAAAGGGATATTTATAGATATTTCTAAAGGGTGCTAGTGTTAAACAATACGTATGACTGAATACCAGTCAAATTATTTCCTACTGATTTTTTTATGACATATCTCAGCAACATTTGTCAGGTGAAAGATTATGATAGCTAAACCTGAGTGACACTGCTCAAAATATGTAGACACTCTAAAAAAATGTTTGTGCTTATGTAAAATTATATTTCCTTTCCATACCTTTTTACTGATGCTGATTATTCTTCCTGAAGTTTTTGGGATGAATGCATATACACGCACACACACACACACACACACACACACACACACACACACACACACACACACACACACACACGCACACACACACACACACACGCACACACGCACGCACGCACACACACACACACACACACACAAAACATCTCTCACTCCAGCAGCTGAGATGCAATGTCTCAGTCAGACGTATCCATCTGATTGCCCGTTTTGGCATGTAAGTGATCACTGTTCAGGTATGCTTGGGTCAATGACACTATATAATATTCCGACGGACACATTTTACGTGACTACTTTATGTTGTTTGCTCAGTGAGAGAGTTGAAGAAATCTGGGGTAGAAAATGATTTTTTTTTTTTATCTGTGCTGACTGTCTTATCTTCATCCTTGTTCTGTTTCCAACAGAAACCCAAATCGTTTCAATATCTAAGAGCCATGATGAAAAGGTTTAGAAAGCAGCACACTTGTTTTCTTGCAACAGCTTGACTTCTTTCACACCTCTTTCCAACGGTTTGGTCTAAATCTGTATTAGCTGAGAATGTCTCGATATTTTCAGGGTAACTTGACACATGAGAAGACGAAGAGACACGTTCAGCCATTTCAGTTCATACTTACTTTAAAGACCGCTCTGCTCTAACAACAAATTAGAGGTCAGTCGTGCCTTCATCTCCTTATAAATTACCTTCTCTGTTCCTGCTGCTGCTGCCAGCTGGAGGTTTTACAAATCAAAGCTGATAGTCATTTAGTAGAGGCTAAATGACACAATAACATCACTTCACTTTTATTACCTTTGGACCCTCTCTCTCTCTCTCTAAGGTTTAAAATGAGTTTAAAGGTTTAATTGATTTTGGCAATGCTTGGTTTAAAACCATTTCAGAAGGCCCAACATGGGTCTTACATCATATAAAATGAACATTATGCTTCCAGTAGTGTAGGTTAATGATGGTCTTGGCTTTTACTGAAATAATTTTAATGCACTAAAATATAAAAGAATGCTTTTAATCGATATTTATATTTTAAAAATGTGGTATTTTAAAGATAACATTCACCGAATTAAGAAAATATTTTTTAAAATCAGATAAAATAGACAGAAAAATGACATTCAATGTGATTATTTTTAACTAAAATAAAGCAAATCAAGTCTCCCTGAAACATGTCAAATTAAATATGCCTTAATAAAAAATGGCGGGATTGCAAAATACAAAACAGGGCAAGCAGTCACATTGATTATGCTTGATAAATCTTGCCAGATAATGTTTAAATTACTTTAAGGTTAATTAAAGAGGCAGGTCCCATGATTTTAGCTGTACATTTCAGCTTTAATGCAATACATTACACTTTGTGTTGAATTGTAACAAAACAAGCTTAAATTAAGCTACAATTACTTCACAGCTTTCCTAAAAATATACAAATTATATGCATTACCCAGAAAAAAGTAACAACATGTGTGAAGATAAATGATAGTCAAAATGTGCCTTGCTTTTAAGTTTTGTTGTCAAGTTTGTTAGACTTGACAACAATAATTTTAAGTAAATGTTTTCTTAATATTCTCTCAAACGAACAAGGAAACAAATCATTAACAGTTAAATATTTTGAATTGTGATTTTGTTTTAAATTGTAATTTATGTTTTGTGTTTTTTAGTAATCTGGTTGCTCGTGCACATTTGTTTCTTTTAGCATTCAGCTCGTTGTCTGTAGAAGATCTGTTTTTTTTTGTCATTTAGTACATACTGCATATCTGTGAAATATTTTTAATTTGGTCCTAAGTCATTTTTGGCTTCTTTTACCTGGTTTACTTGTCATTTCTGTGTTTTACTCTCAGCCACATCAGTCTGTGCTCTCCCAAAACTCCTCCAGGTTCAGTTAATCAGTCTCCCTTGATCCCAATCAACCTCTCAGTATTTATGTTCACTGTTTACATTCACCTCTTGCTGGACTTTCCTGTGTGCTTCCATTTGGGGTTTCTCTGCTAATTTGATTTTGTCAGCTTGCTTCTCATTAAATCATTTATAAAATGATACTGCCTACCCCCTGCCAGCTTGCTTTTGAACCACAAAACATCACAGAATTAGTATGCTCTGACATTTTTATCTAGTCTGAAAACCCCAATAATTAGCTTTGGACATTAGGAACAGTGTAGTAAGACTGTCAGCATGTCAGTGTACATTTTTGTTACCAATCTCTTTGAAAAGGATCAGCTGGGTCTTGGCTGTTTAGTCAACAGTGTCGGGTTTTAAAAGGGCAAAGCTGTCGACAGTCCCACGCAAAAATCTACATAAAAAATTAAAATATAATGCATCTTATAAGTTATTACAATGAAGCAATCAATAGTTACACTGGTTAGTGTTTTGGCAACATCTTAATCTACTTCAACAAAAGGTAACAGCCATAGTGATTTAAAATAAAAAATATTGTATTAAGAAGGAACAGTGAGTAAACAGAAGAGGGAGCATTAAACAGTCACTTTATGCAGGGAAGAAGTTCTTGTCTTCAGCGTGTGCAGTGGCTCTCATACATTACGACCCGCTTTGCAGACGGTTTCACCCTTGCTGCTACAGCTGTACTAACTAGAGATCCTATTTTTTTATCCCTGCAATACAGACACCAAGCATGGTGTCCACTTACTGGGAGGAAGGCTGTGTTCACCACTGTTTGGGTCTCTGTGACTCTCTCATTAGGAGGCATCAGTAGCCGGCACATCACACTGACATTTTCCCCATGAACGAGGAGAAGGGTGTGTGGGTTTTCTTCCCCCTTGTTTATTCCCAAGAGACGATATGCAGCGGCAGAATTTAGGGGGACGGTCGTGTTTATTTGGTGCAGCTTTTGTCATCTCCTACCCTCTTTTGTTCCTTTCTCCTCATTAAAGCGCTGAAATCACTCATGCCCTTCAGAAGGATAGAAAGGCTTTCTTTGTGCTTTTCCATTCTGTAGGAGAAGGGTTCCCCTCCAGAAATTTAATGCCATTAGTGCCTAAAAGTCTGAGCAACTGGCTCCAGTGCGTTCTCTTAATTTGAAGAGCAGCCATTATCATGAAACAATGACACAGAACCCTGGATATTTCTTCAAAGCACACTGCTATGATTGTTTCACAAACAACAAGGTAAGAGTGATGTATTTCTAATACATTCAGTCATCTGAGATGATAACCTGTCAAACCTAGCAGCCCGTGTAAAAAAACCAAACTGATTATACAGTTTATCATCTTTACCTTCCAACTATCATCTGAGCTCTGACTTTAACAGTATTTGACTTTTAAGGAGGTCCTTCCTTGGAGAAGCAATATATAAATCAAAAATATTTTGCAGCATTTTTTATGGCAGAAAAATATACCTGTGTGGCTGTGGGCATGAAAAACACACAGTGAAGAATTCCATTAATCTCTTACATGAGACACCCATCAGTCTGATTCAATCTCAATAATTTACCTGTGATGAAGTTTAAAGTATGACCCAAGACCCACTTTTCCTATACTTTTTCCCCACAAACTGACTTACTGCTTCTCAGTGTGGATTTGATTTTCAAGATGCATTATAACACAATGGGACAAGAACAGAGCTGAGAATGAAGAAAATGAGAAAGTGTTGAAAGGACAAGGGATGTTCAGGATGTCTGGTAGATAAGAGTATCACCATATGGGTTTTTAAATCTAAAAGAGCACCCTGAAAATGATGGGATTATTGAAAATGTCAGCATCCACTGGAACAATAGACTCAGAAGTCAGAATATCAATGGAAACATGTAATGCAGCTGCAGAAAGAAACGTTTTCTGGGGGTTCTGTAGAGGAATGTTCCACTATGCATTTCTGCTATTTGTTTTGCATTGGCTGCATAGCTGTACACCTGGTATTTTCTGATTTCTGTGGTCCCTTTAAGTCAGTTAGTGCTCACTGCCACAAAGCAAAGTGGTCCAGGAATAGCTTAGGTAGCACAACACTAAGTTTAAGGTCTTTTGGACTCAATTTTTGTAATATTTCCATCTGACTGAGCATCTTTGTGATTTGCTTGATGAACAAGTGAACAAGTGTGATCCTTGGAGGTCCTGTCCTCCAACCTACAGGACTGAAAGGTGCTACAGCCAACATTTTGGTGCCATATACCAAGGCATACCTTCTGATGATTACTGGGGCTCAGGTTGTAATGGGTCAAGATTGAGATTGCACAACAAGTGAACGTAAGTGCAAAAATGTTTTAGCTTCACTTAAATTGAGCCAAAAATCTCACAGTGAATAACCAGCCATATATATGAGCTGAAATCTAGTGGAGAAAACTTTTTGAGCAATACTGGTATTTATGGGACAATACAAGATGTATTATTAGAGTGAGACAAAGTAACTACATGAAAAATAGCAAAGGATATGCAGAACATGTTAATCTTGTAATGTGTTTCAGAATGACACCAACCTGTAAAACATAACAGACCTATGCACTCTTTAATGCAAATAACCTCAAAGTTAGCATATGAGAATTTAATAGAAAATTGAAGGCTGTCAAAAAGCTTTTAAACCCAAACTTTCATTCTATTCACCATCAACTTCTCCACATAACATTGCTTAAAAATCCAAACTATCTCATTAAAGCAAACATACGATGCTTGTTCTGCTTATTAAGTTTAAAACATTTTAACCCTCTTATGATTTTTATATATTCCATATAATCTTGCATTCATATTTCTTTACTCACCTAAGTAAGTTAAACCATGGAAAACGTGTCAATATTGCCTATTTTTTCAACCACATCCACCACAAATGTCAATGATATAAACACCTGTATTTATCTTTTCTTGCATTCGAATGTCTCAACCCGAATCAATTTCCCATGTCTTCCCAGGTTGACAACGTCCACATTTAGACTTTTACATGATATTAAAGGCAATAGGCTGTGTAAGTAAATTTCTCATAATTTTCTATGACCCAGTTCGAATTCTTACAGGCTCACGGGAGCCGTTTCTTGCCGTGAACAGATGCAACCATGACTAGTCTGCTCCCAGACAATCTGTGATAAATTTTGAGATCTGATCCAATTTTAAGCCAGGATGATGATTTTCATTAATTTTTATGTGAAATGTAATTCTCCTTTAAAACTGGTTTACTTAGGAAATTAAATAAACCAACTTCCTCTAGGACTTTATGTTCTCACAAGGGAGAACATACAGGACCAGTCACACCAAATATATATATATATATATATATATATATATATATATATATATATATATATATTTTTTTTTAGCAAATAATGACTCCTTACCTGAAGCTACATTCAAGTTTTGGCAGTCAACAATTGCAACTCATTTTTCCATTGGTTGGAGTTTACTTGTTATGGCGGGACAGATGGTTAATTTAATGACCTGCTAAGTATTTCTTTGAAAGTGCCTGCATTTTTCCAAACAGCTTTGGCAGAGGACTTTACAGATTGATTGTTGTGTATAATTACCCATCTGGCACATTGGTTTATGATCCACTCAAACTACACACTGTGGACTTCACAGCAAATGTCCCAGAATTTGGTGAGATATTTTAGCCTGAATGACCCTTAATCAACATCCCTGGAAAGGTGGCGACCGGCTGAATGCGGCTGCTTTGGTACGACACAGAAGCGAAAGCAGAAACTTCAAGTTGTAGTTTTTAGTCTCAATAATTCTAGTTGTAAACAATGTTTCCTTGAACAACGGGTTATGGTTTTTATGCAACTGCTTTATTATCATTATCACTTATTTCAACCTTGTAGAAGGAGTAAAAAAAACTGTGCAGAGGTTTTACAGATTTTCTTTCCTTTTATAATATTAAGTTATTCACAGGATTTCAGGTAATGCAGGCAAATCCAGCCAAACTATAACTGTAAATATAACTGTAAAATTAGTTTCTTAATGAATCCAAGATATACAAATGTCTGTATATGTTTTGATGATTGACAAGTAAGAACAAACCTTTTTTTAAAAGCCTTTTCTTAACCACTGCAGCTGGAAAAATGTTCTGTGTTAATTGTGTTTATGAAGTATGAAAATTATATGGTATTCTGTTTCATATTTTCTTTCTTTTGATAATAGCTGATGGATGGTGAGAACCACTGATCAATTATTCAACAGGAGAACTCCTTGGATTTTCATTGAGAGTACTGAGCAGCAAGAAAATATATATGTAAGGTCTGAGTTAGTTTTGGCTAAAGTGAGTTGCAAACTCCCTCTCCAGAGCTGTGTTAAAAAAAACTCACAAGCACTGCAAAGACAAAAATAATAATAAAAAAAAATCACCACTCATGTTTAATGTTGGTGATTTTGTCCAATGTAAGATTCTATAACTAAAAACTTAGACATTACTGCAGTGTAGCCTTGAGAGACGTATTGGAAATAAAGTCAGAATGACAGTGAAAATCTCAACTAGAAATTAAAACATAAAGGTTTTGGTCAATAAACTGTTTTTGTTTGTTTTTGTGTGTTTTTCTGTACATTATTCACATTGCCAGGAACAGCCATGAAGTCTGTCGCTTAATAGCACCATTAGCCTTCTGATACACCCAAACAGTAAAACGGCAGGACATTTGATTTATGAACATGTACGGTAAAAGGCCTTCTTAGAGGAAATCTAAAGTGCACATAGGAAAAAATAATGGAAATTATTACTATTATTTTTTACCCAACTTCAAGACTCTTTTGTTTAAGTATTCTCTTGTATCTTTGCTGTGTACAAACAAGTTATCCCGCAAAGTGTCATTAAAAAGACAAAATATTTGTCTTCACTCTGAACCAGTTTCCAAATATTCCAGTTCTTTTAAATGTTTTACATCACTTTACAACCACCTTGATAAGAGTCACTGTAGCTTTGAGATTGGCCATACAGTATATTATTCTTTTCCCAACATACTGTGTAAATTTACAGATAAGTAAGTTGAATAAAACTTTTCCCTCTTGCTAAGACCTCAAATGCCCAGTTTACAGTTCAAGGTTTCTAATATTTCTTTTTTTATTAGCTTGTTAAACTTGTCATCTTTGGTCTTTCTGATTCTAATTATTTCTTTTCTACGAACCAAAAAATGTTGTAGAGGCAAGTCAAGCAAAAAAAAGGAATCCACAACAAAAATGTAGACAATGAGAAATCTCACAAGGACTTTCTGCAGATAATAGAAATAATACTGACGGCAAAAAAAAAAAAAAAAAAAAAAAAAAACAGGAATTTTTTTTCTCCAATCAGAAAAATCCAGAAGCATATTGGATGTTTTTCTCTTTTTAGAGAATACATTTCAAATTTCTACTGACATGAAGACCGCAGCATCAGCAACACCCTAAGTAAATGAGGCATACAAAAAAAAGGCAAATTAGTCTAATAATTATAAGTCAAGTGTGTTAAGTATTGTACACGCTTGTATTAAACACTTCATTCGCCTTGCCTGCTGGTGGTGGATAGAGGGCACAGTGGCACTGGTGCATGGTTGCCAGTGTGTGAAAGTGTCTGTTAAGTGGGAGAATGACTGAATCTACGATGAAATGCTTTAATGTCCTCTGGCAGCAAAATTTGGCTTTGCTGCCTAAACCCTGAGCTTCACTGGCATTTTAAATATGTGTGACCTGAAAGAAAAAAAAAACTAATTTTAAATTACAAAACTTGTGTAATATTATGGCTGCAGTAGATATTTCAATTGATGATAAAATATCAAAAATTATTTTTACAGTTGGAAAACTCTAGGGGCAAAAATAATAAATTTTGTAATCATAAAATAAAAAACACCACTCTAAGAAAATTCAATTGTATTCTCACATGCTTAAAACTTTCCCGTTTTGCAGTTCAGCCACGGACAACAAAAATGTTCTGTTTGAGGTTAAGACACATGTATAACTTCTTATAAGTTTTGCACTTAAATCAAAACCAAAAAAATAAATCTTTGAACTACCCTTCAAACATTATGTGGTATGATTTGAAGATTAAAGGCGAGTGAACATACAGATGAGGCAGTGGGATGCCACTCACGCTTCTAAGATATATATATATATATATATATATATATATATATATATATATATATATATATATATATATATATATATATATATATATATATATATATATATATATATACTACATCAAGCTGTACGCCAAGAGCGAGCGAGACATCGACTCACTGATCCACACCACCAGGATCTACAGCACTGACATTGGGATGTCATTCGGACTAGAGAAGTGTGGTCGGATGGTTACAAAGAGAGGGAAGGTCGCCCACACAGAAGGGGTCTCACTCCCAGAAGGAACAATAGCAGACATAGAGCACAGATACAAGTACCTGGAAATACCACAAGCAAATGGCAACCTTGATGAGGTCACAAGGAAAGGAGCCACAGCCAAATACCTCCAACGAATAAGGCAAGTCCTGAGAAGCCAGCTCAATGGCAAGAACAAGATCCGTGCAATAAACAGCTATGCCTTACCAGTAATCAGATACCCTGCCGGAATAATTAGCTGGCCAATGGAAGAGATGAAGGCCACGGATGTTAAGACTAGGAAGCTACTAACCATGCATGGAGGATTCCACCCCAAATCCAGCACCCTGAGACTGTACACGAGCCGTAAGGAAGGAGGCAGAGGACTAGTGAGTGTGAGAGCCACTGTCCAGGATGAAACATCCAAGATCCATAAATACATCAAGGACAAAGCCTCAACGGACGATGTGCTCAGCGAATGTCTCAGGCAATGGGGAACAGAAGACAAGGTGCTGGAAGTACCATCATGGGAGGACAGTGTTGTAGTACAGAACAAGAATATTTTTCCATTCTGATTGGCTGCTGTTAGGCCTACTGGTTTTAAGTTGAATGTCAATTCGTTGCATTTTTCGTAGACACCTGTGAAAATAATTTCTATTCACATCGTTTTTTTTGTTTTTTGGGAAATTATTTTTGATGATAAATACAGAAACAAGCAACTATGATTCATGTTCAAAAGTTATTTTTTTACGTTCCATCTTATAGTAATCACTTAACAAAATTGTTTATTTGACTTCAAAGACTAGAGTCAAGACTGCTTTACATTTAATTCATACGTCAGTGTTGTGGTCAAGACGACCTAACCCGAGACCAAGACAAGACCAAGACCAGAGTGTATCGAGACCGAGACAAGACCAAGACTTTCAGGGTCCGAGACCAAGTCAAGACCAAGACCGAGGGAAGTCGAGACCGAGTCAAGACCAAGACCAGCGCTGCCATGTGAATAGAAATTATTTTCACAGGTGTCTACAAAAAATGCAATGAATGGACATTCAACTTAAAACCGGTAGGCCTAACAGCAGCCAATCAGAATGGAAAAATATTCTTGTTCTGTACTACAACACTGTCATACGTTGAAAATGTGTATAGTAAAATACAATAAATTAGTTGTGATGTACAGAAGATAAACATTAGCAAGCTCAAGAATATGTTTAGCTCTTAATATATAATAGTAAAGGTTAGTTATAAAGACTAGATGTCAATTTATGGTCTTAAATTAAAGTCTGCAAATTGATTGTAGAAAGGTTTCATTTTTACAGCACTTTGCATGAGCTACTTTCGAAGTGTTTTGTGTTATACAACTACATTTCCTGTGGACTTAGAATTTAGGTTTGTTTCAAAATTATGTTAAGAATATATTAACATTATAACAATATATTTTACACTATAATTAATATATGGTACAGAATACAGACTCCAATGGTTTGGAAGACAAAAGTATTTTGAAATGTCCAAGGTTTTTTTTAAAAAAGTTTGTGAATATATCACAAAAGAGTAAAAAGACAGAGAATTTCAGTTTTGGGTTAACAAAATATTGGTAAATATGACATAAAAAACTGTTAAATTATGGAAAATATTTTGATGGGAATTCTGAAAAAAATAAAAAATACAGAAAATGTCCTGGTAATTTTCTGCCAGGATATTTTCTGTTTTTTTACAGAATTTCCAGCAGAATTTTTCTGTAATTTAACAGTTTTTTCCCCCCGTAATTTAACATATACACACTGTTAAATTATGGCCCACCACCACCACCACTTCAGGCGACATTTCCCATATTCTCAAACTCAAAGCTTGACAGGTATGGGGCAACGTGAGAGTTCATCTATTAAACTGAATGAAGATGAAGACATAAACTAAAAGCTGGATCACAGACATTTTTTACAAGCGTATTTGTGAGCCTGCCTCTTTTTATTACGGTAAATTTAAATTAATTTCTTCAGGTTAACTTCGAAAGCAAGCTGTTATTATTACAGGTTAGTTTTCTAAACTACAAAAAAATAACTGTTAGGGAAGCTCAAAAATGAAAAATTGGACTCATATTGATATCACTGCTGTTATGCAAGATTTACCAATACTTTATTTTGTTAAATGTTTTTATACAATTACTCGATTAATTGTAAGAATAATTGATAGATTACTCGATTGAAAAAATATTTGTTTACAATAGCCCTAATTATATAAATAAAATAGCATTTATAGGAGGATCGGGGGGATTAACGTCTCTCCTTCGCCCCCCTCCTACAGCCAGACCTCCTCCCCTTCTTGCAATACACCGTCCGTCCAGCCCCCCCAGCACTGAACGGTATGCTAGACAGGCCCCCGCCCTCTTCGATCCCTCACACTTCTAATGATACACTAGCCCCCCCTCAATGTCTCTCCTTCGCTCCCTCCTTCTTTGCTTCCCCCACCACCCACCCCTCTGACGATACATCAGCCCCTCACCTTCATTCCTTCTTCGAACCCCTTCTAATTATACTCTAGCCCCCATATGTCCCCTAACATGATTACCTGAGGTAATACCACCAGAACAAGGCACTTAAAACCCCCAGCACTCAACGGTACGCTAGACCAGCCCCGCCCTCTTTGACCCCACACATTTCTAATGATACACTAGCCCCCCCTCAATGTCTCTCCTTCGCTCCCTCCTTCTTTGCTACTCCCACCCCTCTAACGATATGTCAGCCCCCCACCTTCTCTCCTTCTTCTTCGAACCCATTCTAATTATACTCTAGCCCCCCAGTCCACAGATTATCGCCTCTCCTTCGCCCCCCTCCTTCTACAGCCAGACCTCCTCCCCCTTCTTGCAATACGCCGTCTGTCTGGCCCCCCCAGCACTCAACGGTACGCAAGACCAGCCCTGCCCTCTTTGACCCCACCTACTTCTAATGATACTCTAGCCCCCCCTCAATGTCTCTCCTTCACTCCCTCCTTCTATGCTACCCCCACGCCCCACCCCCTAACGATATGTCAGCCCCTCACCTTCTCTCCTTCTTCTTCGAACCCCTTCTAATTATATTCTAGCCCCTCAGTCCGCCACCGTTCCCTCGGCCCCCCATTCTGACTCTTCAGCACCCTCTACCCACCTTGATCTGAGCGGATGACTAAAGTTTTCCGGTATTCTCAGATTGAAAACTTGTAAGCACTCTTAAGGCCATAATCATCCACACCTGTAAGTTGTGAAGTTCTGCTGAAGAAACGCATCCAGTTTTGACACTTCTGACAATGTGTCACTCCGTTGGTGAGAAAAAAATCCTGAAAACACCGTAAGGCATGAGGACTCAGAGGCAGGCCCTGATTCGGAGGCTGGTCCTGACTTGGAGGTGGGTCCAGACTCGGAGGCTGGTCCTGTCTCGGAGTAGGGTCCTTTCTCGGAGGCGGGTCCTCACTCGGAGGCGGGTCCTGTCTCGGAGGAGGGTCCTCACTCGGAGGCGGATCCTGTCTCAGAGGCGGATCCTGTCTCAGAGGCGGGCCCTGTCTCGGAGGCGGATCCTGTCTCGGAGGCGGGTCCTGTCTCGGAGGCGGCTCCTGTCTCGGAGGCGGCTCCTGTCTCGGAGGCGGCTCCTGTCTCGGAGGCGGGTCCAGACTCTGAGACGGGTCCAGACTCGGAGGCGGGTCCAGACTCGGAGGTGGGTCCTGACTCGGAGGCGGATCCTGTCTCGGAGGCTGGTGCAGCCTCGGAGGCGGGTACTGTCTCGAAGGCGGGTCCAAACTCGGAGGCGGGTCCTGTCTCGGAGGCTGGTCCTATCTCAGAGGTGGGTCCTGTCTCAAAGACGGGTCCTGTCTCGGAGGCGGGTCCTGTCTCGGAGGCTGGTCCAGACTCGGAGGCGGGTTCTGTCTCAGAGGCGGGTCCTGTCTCGGAGGCTGGTCCAGACACGGAGGCGGGTCCTGTCTCGGAGGCTGGTCCTATCTCAGAGGCGGGTCCTGTCTCGAAGGCGGGTCCTGTCTCATAGGCGGGTCCTGTCTCGGAGGCTGGTCCAGACTCGGAGGCGGGTCCTGTCTCGGAGGCTGGTCCTGTCTCGGAGGCGGGTCCTGACTCGGAGGCGGGTCCTGACTCGGAGGCGGGTCCTGACTCGGAGGCGGGTCCTGACTCGGAGGCGGGTCCTGTCTCGGAGGCGGGTCCTGTCTCGGAGGCTGGTCCTGTCTCGGAGGCTGGTCCAGACTCGGAGGCTGGTCCTGTCTCGGAGGCTGGTCCTGTCTCGGAGGCGGGTCCTGACTCGGAGGCGGGTCCTGACTCGGAGGCGGGTCCTGACTCGGAGGCGGGTCCTGTCTTGGAGGCGGGTCCTGTCTCAGAGGCTGGTCCTGTCTCGGAGGCTGGTCCAGACTCGGAGGCTGGTCCTGTCTCGGAGGCGGGTCCTGTCTCGGAGGCGGGTCCTGTCTCGGAGGCTGGTCCTGGCTCGGAGGCGGGTCCTGTCTCGGTGGCGGGTCCTGTCTCGGAGGCGGGTGCTGTCTTGGAGGCGGGTCCTGTCTCGGAGACCGGCCCTGACTCCTCCGAGTCAGTACCGACCTCTGAGTTGACCAAATTTAGAGGCCCAGCTGAGCGTGGACTAAACACAGCGTTCTGTACACTCTTGGTAGGTTCTTGCCTCTCTTCTTCGTTTGAGTCATCTTCACAAAAAACAGCCTGTTTGATGAGCCCCCATGCCTTTTGAAAAACGGTGTCTCGGAGATTGATTTTTCGTGGTCGTGATAGGGTTCGTCTAAAGCACTCCACAACCTTATAAATAACTATTGGGTTGTCACTTCTGATCATTTTGAAGAGCAGTTCTCTTACTGCATCTTCATTGCCCCAGAGAAGTTGCAAGATGTCTCGGCAGGCTTTTTTCTCCATTTTCTCATAAAAGACGAAATCTATGTCCTTTACTTCTTTCCAGATTTTTGGAGCAAGCTTTCTCTGGACAGGTTCGGTGTGCTTCCTCTTGTAATGCCCATAGGTAGATCTATAACTGGACTTGTAAATCAATCTCCATAGGATGTTTTCCACCATAACTCTCCTTTCATCTTCGGTTCCTCGTCTGAAACCCATCCTGTTTGCGTCCCTCAAAAACTGTTCAGGGTCCATGGCTGCCTGAGTATAATCCTCACTCAGGCAGTTTTCATCTGCGTACAAGTCTTCAGTTGGAAAAAAAGTCGTCCTGAGCTTTCGTTTTGTAGACGCGAACATTTTCTCTTTAGGAACAGGATTCTCCAGGTGCTTTTTGAATTTCTCTACAATAACTTGGTGTCCTTCTGGGTGTTCAACGAGTGCGATTAAATGCAGTCCACTGGCAAAGTGGAATGCATCTCTCGCAAGACTCTGGAAAATCCTTTCTCCTAGCTCTTCTGACACCTCGGAGAGTACGTCCACGTTTAATTCTCCAGTTTTTCTCAAAAGCAAGATCATAATTTTGCTGTGTTGTTCCTGAAAGGTGTGTCTGACAAGGTGCAGAGTTGGTCCATCTGCAGCCTTTTCAATCACTTCCCACAGAAGTTCACTGAGAAAGTTTCTCTTCTTGTAATCTGGGCTTCTTTGTCCAGGATGAACTTTTTTGGACAATGTTTTTTTCACTTTTGTCCAAAAAGAAACGTTAGGCTTTACATCCATTTCCCTCTGTGGGCTTTCGTCGTTCATCTTTATTGTGCTTGGCTAAAACGTCCAAATGAATCTTGTGCTGACTGACTGAACTGATTTGTGTTAACTGATCAGAGAATTAACTGATCAGATGGTGATGTCATGGCCTCTATGACATCATAAAGTCATCCTCAGAAGGGCCTCCTGACACAGACATCATTTGAAGTCATGCTGATGACATCATTGTCAGCAGCATGGCAACTGTTGCTAGGGCTAATAACACGCAGTGAGCATGCGCTATGAAAAAAAAATAGAATCTGTGGGCACTAAATGCATTATTCTCTCAAGTCTGAACTGGCAGTGATCTGCGCAGAGTAACAGGACGGCCAGGGAACCACTGGCCCCTCCACTTTACCGCCCTACCCATTTTTATCTGTTATGTGGGTTCCATCTCCTAACAGGCTGTTGGTGTTCCCACTAAAGCCTGAATAGGAGACCTCTGCGGATTGTGGCACAGAGATGGAAACAAAGCTGAATAAAGTTTGAATTGATACTGGTTAAATTTATTTCAGCTCTTAGTATTTAATAACTATGTGTTTTTATGGGAATGTGGATCTTTCAGATCAATTTGAGAAGTAATTTTGATAGGTAAACTTAATTTTACTGTGTCTAGTAGCGCAGGGTGTTGGTCTTGGTCTTGATTTGGTCTTGGGCTGGGTGATCTAGACTACAACTCTGCTACGTGGCTCCTTAGTTTCACGTCCTCCACTGCCAGTTGGATTTCTTTCAAAATAAAAGCCACTAGTGGCAAAAATAAGTGAAGTTCATGCTATGTTAGGACAGGAGACAAGATGTTTCCATCCCTGAAATTATGATGCATAGAATCACATATCTAAGTTACAAAACTATGTTACAGAGTAAACACAATAAAAACATGCTTTATCTGTGGCATTGTTCATTAAAATGGAACATTTCTGATGTATTAAAATTAAATACGATCGGTACACTTAATGATATTAACAATTAGATATTAATCAGCAAGTACTTTTACTTTTAATACTTAAGTATTTTTAAAAACCAGTTCTTTTTTCACTTTTACTTAAGTAAAATGCTAATGTGGTACTTTTACTTTTACTTGAGTACATTTTTCTCTGTGTATTGTATATATATATATATATATATATATATATATATATATATATATATATATATATATATATATATAACAGCATAAATACAGTGGATGCCTGTAGCCAAAGCACACAGAGTAAAACACCTTACAGTCCGGGAGTATCGGAGGGAACAATCAAAGCACAGATTGGATCTATCGACTTGTTAGCTTGTTTGCTGTCTGTGCTGGTCCAGGAGCTGAAGTAAAATGGAGAACACAGTTTACTGCCCACTTGTACAGATGCTACACTGCTCAACCGGCAGGCAGAACTGAAACCACCAATTTACTGCTGGGAAGACTATGACTGCAGCCAAAAAAAAGAAGAAAAAAGACAATGTAAAAGAGGATAGAGTGTATAATGAATCATTTATCGTTTGGAAAGAATTTGACATTTCAATAATTCTCTCAAGCACATAAAAGCAAAAAAGACAAAACAAAAGAAAGATATTGATGAAGCTATTTTTGTGCATCATAAAAAATAAACTTAAATGTTTTTGCCAGGACTAGTGACCAGCCATTCAGCCTTTACTGTCAGTGCACCTGAGGCTGCAGAATCAAACTGCCAACATGAGGACCACATAGAGAAATAGGATATATAAGCCTATTTGTATTCTGTTTCATGTCTGTAATCGCAGTAGAGCATAAGTGCTCTTGTGTTTTAAAAATCATTTTGAGAAAGGCAGCATGTACTGCCCTGTGCTCGCTATCACCAGTGATGATTTTGTGCAGGCTCGACATTAATTTTAGTAGGAGCATAATGGGATACATAATTAGTAAGAAAACTCGGTGCTTTGTTGCAAGAAGTGAAACAGTCGAGTTCTTATCACCACTGAGCAGACGGCTCACAGAAGGCACATGACAGGGGAGTTTTTGCACAGTTCTGGTTTGCACCTCAGGCCAGGAAGAAGCAAAAAAACGCTTTTGGCTGGTTACTGGTGGCCACTACGGGGCTCTGTGCAGCTACATGTTAACAACATTGTGGTCATGTGGTTTTAGGAAATAAAAATGCTGCAGAGAGCTGTCAGACATAAGAAAAACAATGACAAAAATAATATTTACATTTCAAAATTGAACGGAATGTTTTATTTTTGTATAGTTTAATGTAAAAAACAAAAACACAGCATCAATGTCAAGACAATTATATTCTCTCTGTCTCCCCTCTGTCTGAAGCACTTAAAACTCTTGACACACTTTAATGGCTTTGTCACAGGGCAGCTTGTCAAGCAAAGAAAGAAAAATCTTGGCTACAAGCAAAGTATTCACATAGGCTGCAAGCAACCTTTTCTCTGGGAAGAATAATTTGTTTTTGAGGACTTTTAGCATTGCAGGCTTTCTAAATAAATAAATTGCTGTAACACTTTAGAAGGAAAGGTCAAAAACAAAAAGCTATTATGCAACCTCCAAGATTGCCATTGGCACTTGTCCACAAGATTTAAAAGATGTAATCGGTGATGTTAAGACTCATTAAGTAGAGTTTCAGAATAATGACATTTTGCATTTTGTAATATATTTTGGGTTTATAATGCCCCAATTCTTTGACAGATCCAACCTCTTAAAGAGATTGTATGTTTTAAATGCCAAGAATTTACATTCAAGAGATATTGTGGGATGTCCTCTAATAGTTCCTCTAGCAGCTGGAAAGACTGCTGCAGATCTATGTAATGGTTAAAACAGAAATACGTGTTGCAGCAGATTTACACAGAGTTACAGCAGCAAGTTGTAAAATGACTTCAGATTTTGCTCATTGAGGATTTAGACTTATGGAGGCATTAATTAATTAATTGATTAATTAATAGATTTTTCATGTAATTTCAAACAAAAGTCCTTTGTGTTTTTATTGCATTTTCAAAGCACTGTTGATGTAACACAGAGTGATTTAGTAACCAACTCAAACTGATGGATGTATGCTTTTTACAAGAACGTTTTGTAATTGTTTCATATTTTTATTAATGCACTGTATTGCTTTATGAGTTGTTAAAGCTGTGCTGTGATATGTCAATTATCTAAATGTTTGCATTTGCAAGCCAAAATAAAAGGGAAATTCTCTTGTTTGATAGATTTAAGATGGAATGTTTGATCTCTATAAATTTTGGAAGCTTAAAATACCATTTAATTATTTATTTGTGCAAATCTTCTTTACAAAACCTAAATGTGGTTGTGTTGCAACATTTCAACAAATCTTTTATAAATATTTGGAAGAGCAAATTTAGGAGCCTTGTTACACACTGTGTTAAATATGAGTTGCAATGAAAGAAATAGTTTATCTTCAAATATTTATTCAAAACACTGAAGCAATTTGAAAAATGCTGCCGTTAAATCACTTCAAAAATGGAAGGAATAGTCAACCAACAAGATTTTATCTTTCTGTATCCCATGGAAAGATTTAAAGAAAAGTCCACAGAGTAATAACAGCACTTAAAGACCTTGATCTTCATACAGAACTCGATTTTAATACAAAGTGGAATATTTGTTGAAAATCACTGTATGAACTCAAATACTAGCAAGAAACAATAATTTTTTAAATTGAAAGTCCAAAATGGCTAGAAAAACAATAAAAGCATGATCAGTTTCTTGATCTGTTTTGTGACCCAATATCAATTAGGCAGCTGAAAGAGGCTTGAAAAGGTTTAACCTGCAACGGGGTGTTATGTTTTATAAAGGAATCAGTCCAGTTGTGAAATATAGTGCAAGTGATGTATTATTATTATTATTATTATTATTATTAGAGGATTTATTCCTTTATGCATAAGTTGATTTGGATGGCTTTTTCCTAAATAAATACAATTATTATTTGAATTCTAGTAGTTTTCGGGGGGGGGTTATCTTTGTCTGATGCCCTGCGACAGACTGGCGACCTGTCCAGGGTGACCCCGCCTCTCGCCCGGAACGTTAGCTGGAAATGGGCACCAGCAACCCTCCCGACCCCATTAAGGGACAAGGGTGTAAAGAAAATGGATGGATGGATCTTTGTCTGATTTAAAAATTTAAGGATCTGAAATTCTTGAATGTGACAAAATAAATACACAAATAAATCTGTAAAGGGGTAAAAAATAAATAAATTTTTCCATCGCTCTATGTCATTCAATATGTCCCCTAACATGATTACCTGAGGTAATACCACCAGAACAAGGCACTTAAAAGTGGGAAAAATACACAAAAACAATTAAATTAATGTGTTTTAATTCCACATCCTAACACTGTGGTGACAGAAAAACCCTAGAAAAACACAACAGCTAGTTAAAGGAGCAAAATAATTTTAAAGAAGAGGTGGAAAAAAAAGTACAAAATTTGTAAGAAGTGAAGACCGTGGCAGTGCCATTGGGGATCGAAGCAATCAAGGTTATGACTGCCAAACGAGGGAGAGTAACTCCAATGTGTGCGCGCGCGCGTGTGTGTGTAAAGAGGTAATGAGAAAATGGGGAAAAAGGTAACCAGAGCTGCCAGAGTAACAGCAGAACTGGAAAGGCAGAAAGGGTCAGGGTCAGTGCAGCGCAGATGGTGGAGCTGTATCTGAAATGTCAGGAGAGTTTGTGTAGCGGATAAATAGAAGAATTAATAACTGACTGATTGCAAAACAAATGAACTGTGAGAGCATTAAAATAAAATAAAAGTATTAAAATCCATTCTTGACACAATTCATTAACTCTATTCACTAACAACAGGTTTTAGTGCATATTCAAGTAATCAGGCAAAAAACTATTAATCCTGTTTTCATGCAGCACACATCATTGTCCTTATCTATCAAGCATATGTGGCTTAAATTATAATAAAAACATTTGCAGTTTAAATAAAATGCTTTACACTTCAGTGACTCTGCAAGAAGTAAAACTGACTTTGGAACAAAACACTGATGTAAAAAATGAGTTACATACTTTTCTAAATATGAAATAATAATTCAGTGAAAGAATGTCTGTGCAAAAATATAATGACAACAAAAGAATAAAAAGCTGTCTTTTTAATTATTTCAGTTTTTTTTTGTCATTGCAAGGTAACTGATCTGTGCCTCACTTTGTCACAATAACTGATGTTTTTCCTAAATAGTTACGAATAAAAATCTAAAAACATTTGTTTCTACCTAACCAATAGCTACACAAGACAAATGTAGTTTTTAGGACCAAAATCCAGTCTGACTTTGCAGAACTGGACAAAACAAACTTGTTTAAATGTGATGCACATGAAGAGATCTTTCCTAACCTAGTTCCAGTTTAAATTCCCCGTATCACGCTCTAGGTGAGACGTCGCTGAATTTATTTTAAGTTCTTGTTTCCATGTGAGACTGAGGCTGGAATTGTTTGCCAACTATAGACATTAGTCATGCAGGCAGCACACCCCAATGCGGGTCCACATGGTTCTGGAAGACAATCCGGAGCAGGTGTCAGATGGGTCATGGTCTGTGAACACGGGCAGCACCAGCAGAGGAAATGGTTTCTTCTCAATCAACCTCATTCTGTCAAAAGAGTCTTGAATGACAGGTTTACCAACACAAAGTTGTGCAATGCCCTTTTTATTCTTTTAATCTAAGTTTAATCTTTTTCCAAGAATGTGAAATTTTACATTTTTGAAACTTAATGTCTCTTTTGGTGACGTCACACAAGAGCTGCTTGGTTGACTTAAATTTTTGACCAAACTTGAAAATGGAGCACTTATCCTGTTTGATGAAAATGAATAAGAAAAAACAAACCATCTAGCAACAAAACAAGGAGAAATTTCTCCAAAAACAAACAAAAAAAAAAAATGTTTGCATGGCATGTTATGTGAAAACGTTTTAATCCTGGTTTTGAGTCTGTGTAGCCATAGCAGTACGTTATTGTCTTTTGCTGTTTTTTTCTGTGTTGTTGCACTGTTTAATGAAAAGAGCAACATGCTGCAGAATTCGCTGTCCCACTTACGGCAAGCGGTTTTCAATTTATTAACCAGAGAAGCCACATAGTCATAAATTAGTTCTCCATGGTAAAAATGAACTTTTCAGATATTGAGAACGGGAGTCTTTCTATTTGTAAGGCTAACTTTAACAGCATTCTTTCTAAGACACAAAATTATATCAAATTTCATTCCTTACTATTGGATATGTAAGATGAAACATGATGGTAATGATGAGGTCTTCCTTAAGCTGTCTCAAATCTCTCGCCTCCTTGGATGAAAAGTGTATTAATAAATAAGGTCGACATCATGAGACCATGACAGCAGCTCTTTTAATTATAATGCAGCAGCACAAGCTCCACTTCCACTTCACTTCACCCACTCAACAACCTGCCTCTGTCACTACATCACATACTGGTTTTAAAGGTTAATAGAAACTTTTCCTTAAAAAACAAACTGAGGTATGAAGAGATCTTCTCAAACTAGAGGCTAAAATGTTTTGTGAAAGAGGTCTGGGTGACCATGGGTTCATCATTTCTTGACATATCTGTGAATCTCAGCTGGATGGTAATATAACCACAAATATATTCTTCCCACTTAAAATGAACACTGCCTGGCTGAAATGATCTTTTTTTACAAGCAGAAACTCTCAAATAGATATCTGTAGCTAAAATACAAATTTGAGATAGATATGTTTTTGACTAAAAGCGAAAATGGCTACACGACATTGTCCATAAAGTTTGATTTGCTTTCAAAAGTTACATAAGAAAGTTAAGAAAGAACAAAAAAAGGGGGTTGAAGTTTTTCCAATAGTTAGTGTTGCTCTGCTTCTGCATTCTAGATAAAACGTAAATCATTTAAATCCTTTAGATCTAAAATTGATAAAGCTGTCATTTCAAACAATATACCAGAAATAAGGATTTTTCGCTGCCTTATTTCTTTTTTAAAACCTTCTAAAGCAGCATGACTTTAAAGTCATCCTCATAATAAAAGGCTTCCTTGAATCCGTGAAATCACCCTCAATGGACAGTAGTTGTAGCATCTAGCACTTTTTCTGGTTATCTCACTATATTCAAAGTTCTCTGCAGCAAAGGTCCCATCTTCTAAATCATGAAATGCACATACCTGATGTGTGCACTCCCCCTTCCCCCCCAACATATACAGGATTACTATTGAGCATATAAAATATTATATCATTAAATGTGGAATTAATAAGCAAACAAAGAAGGAATTTAGAGGACTGAATATCTAAATCTGATTTTGGTTCATCTCTTTAACACAAGAAATTTACTTTTATTGTGAAGGTGAATCACACCTACAGTCCCATAAAAACATTGATGTTCAGCACTTTATTTTAAAGTTATCTCTTTCCTCAAAGTTTTATCATGTTGCATCTAATGAGAGAACTACTGTAGGAGTGTGGGATTACTTTCATCTGATTGCTTTAATTCATTCTGACAGGTGTGTCCACACATAGAGCCATACCTACTGAAATAAGCATTTCTTATTGACAGCCTCAACAATAATGCTTATTATAAGCTAGAACCATCCATCCATCCATTTTCTTGACATCCTTGTCCTTTAGTGGGGTCGGGAGGGTTGCTGGTGCCCATCTCCAGCTAACGTTCCGGGCGAGAGGCGGGGTCACCCTGGACAGGTCGCCAGTCTGTCGCAGGGCAACACAGAGACACACAGGACACACAACCATGCACACTCACACATAGGGGCAATTTAGACAGACCAATTAACCTGACAGTCATGTTTTTGGACTGTGGGAGGAAACCGGAGTACCCGGAGAAAACCCACACATGCACAGAGAGAACATGCAAACTCCATGCAGAAAGACCCGGGCCGGGAATTGAACCTAGAACCTTACAAGCTAGAACATTACAGGAAAAAAAACAAACCTTCTTGACTTTGAAATGGAGTACAGAGAGACCGAGTCCCTCTCATCAGAAGAGAGAAAATATTACCCTGAAGTTGATTGTATATGTGACGAAAACAGCTGGTATATAATAGCATATGGGTTTGAGCCAGAGCACACTTTCTAATTTAGTGCCATTAATTATGAAAAAGTGGTGAGGAATAAGAAAAGGCTGATGTAGCAACAAAACACTTTGCTGTTTATTGCTACTTACCTTCACTGAAGATACTAGATACTTTCCAGGATCGAGACGTAAAACTTTTACAAGAGACTGGGAGTAAAAAAAAGTGAAGCTCTCCCTCATTGCAAACATTTTATGACTTTGAAGCATTAAATCTTAAAAAGTATTGTGGTGTCAGGCTTTGTTGTTTCGTCATTGCTTAAGCGTCTATTTTGTTTCTAAGACAGTTCGGGATATAGAGGCGTTTTAATAAGAGAACTTTGAATAGTGGATGCAACAACAAGCAATGCTGATTATCCTGGCGTCTTTCTTAAGTAAACAAATCAAATGCCCCCAAAACTGCTGACTTTACTGCTGGAAATCAATAAAAAAAAAGGTGATTTGATTAGTTTAATTCATTAAGTTGAGGGTGTTTATGGGTTTTTCACAGTGACGCAATGAGTGAACAGCTTGTTATAAAATCAGGTTGTAATATAACCTTCATGCCGTTCTAACCCAGATTTCTGACTCACCAGCAGAAACAATTTCAAAAACTCAATTGGGTAGAAAACTACTCTAAAAAGCTTCTGCAAAAGCCAACTGATGCACTTATAAAGTCTCAAGGGACAATCTTTGATTCAAAGCCCTTGTAAGAGCCTTTTTTCAGTGTAATTTTGTCCATTTATGATGATTTAGCCCTCGGAAGCCAAAATAATTGATTATTCTCATTACAAAACGTTCTCCAGCGGACTGTTCAGCCTGCAACCACAACCCGATTCAATGAAATTATACAATATTGCTCCATTTTACATTCCAGCCCCTCTCCACAAACTCTGCCTCACACCTTCTGCAGATAGACAATATTAGAGAAATCCACAGCAGAGTATGATGCAATGAGCAAATAATGGTGTAGCTATGTCCAATGAAGGCATTTAAGTGTTTCAGTATGGATTTACTCATCTCATTAAATATGTCCAGAGTCATCTTATGCAGCTTTCTGCAGTTATGGGAAAATAATACCAACTTCCCAAAATGGAAAAATTAAAATTTAACATGCCTCTAATTGGCTGTTTTGCCATTTAACAAACTTATCTTGTTTAACTGAATGTAAAACTGTTGTTTCATGCCACATATTTTCAAACCATTGCTGGAAACATTGCCCATTCAATATTTTAAAAGAAAAAAAAACTTAATGAAAAGGTTTGTTGTGAGTCACTTTACTCCCAACACTTATCTTCACATTTAGGATTTGGAGTTTAGTTGTAGCTTTGTCTTGTTTTTACTTTACAGTCACTAACCTTGAATGTCAGTGTTGGTTTTGCTCCAAATGTTTTTCTGCTCTTATTGATTTCTACACTTTTGTAAATTTCATTCAGCCCTGTTATTAACTTTAGATCAATAGGTTCTCTCTGTTCTGGCTTGCAGGCACAAGACCCAGCTAAAAGTGATTACAAGCAGTAGAGAGAAAGATTTCCCACACAATCCGTCAGAGCAATCAAAGTTTACCATGTCATTAGTACCTGACAACATAAATGTGCAGTAGCAAAGAAATATGTTAAAAGAGCATATCCAGCATTTATTCATTAAATCTCCATGTCAAATCAGCACTATTGTGATCCCCTTGCCATATTGTTAGCTTTGGAGTGCCTGGTCCTTAGTGGATACCTGACTGATTTGGCTGCATTTCTTGAAGGAGTGCACAACGGAGCAAGTTCAATCACTCTTGCTGAGATAATGTTCTTTTGTCTTTTAGAAGTAAAATCCCATTTCACTTAGGATGCATTCACAGCAACATCTAGTTTGTTTGGCGAAGTCTGAATATTAATTCAACTATGATGAGGGCCACCTAAAAACCTAGATCTCAGTTTACTTGGTTTAAATTCTGGTGCAGATGTGTAACTGCACCAGAATGTATCTGTATATGTTAATGCCTAGCAGACTGGACACCAATGTAAAAGGAGGAAGCAGACCATAGTGCAGGGCATTATAGGTAAATTCAAGCAAAACAAACATGCATGTCCAGTACCAGCAGGAGAAATAACTAATAGTGATTTGCCAAAGACAGAAAAGAAATCCTACAGCTGCTAAAATCTAGCAACTATACTTTTGTTTACATGTGAAAAAGGAGGTTCAGTGTCTTCTTCTGAGGTTTTTGTGGAGCTGCATACATCTATCTGTCTTACCATACCTCTCCAGTCAGTTCAATACAGCAGTGTCTGCAGTATTGATTACATTCAATGTTGCTGTGTTGATATCAGTGCTTCATTTTCAGTGAATGTGCACACCAAAATGTGTGGGGTTTTTTTCAAACTTTTTCAAGTCTGAAAAAGTTTGTACACGGTTGCTTGGTTGAGATTAAGAAAAGGTGACGTGTAAACTGCTTACAGCTGAATTCCAGCAAAAGTGATACATTGATTATTGCACTGATGAAAAGATTCCTAAAACCTGAAGGCACATTAGTTTCCTAAAGGCACTTTTCCACAAGAGCACCTCTAGCTGGTGTGGTCCCGGTCTGCCACGGTCAGATTTTCCATTAGCAGATTCGGCATGGCTCGACCTGCCTGTTCTCAGATTTTTGTACCTACTTCAGAAGAACCACTAGAAGGACCGAGCCAGGTACGGCACCAAAGAAGTTTGATTCCATTGGTTGATTGGCTCATGAAACTGTGCATAAGCCAATCAGTAGTTCCAGTTCTGTAGGATACCGGAACTACATATTAGCTTTAATTTTTCCTTTGGATTAAAAAAATAAAGTTCATGCGTGTCCATTGGTTTAAATATTTTGACTGCATTACCCAAATCTAAAACGTTGCACATTTAAAAAAACAAAAGTTTTCTTTATAAGTTCACGAATGCAAGCAGAAGTTTAGCACATACTTCACATAGCAGGTGCACCCAAAAAAGTCAGACAATGAGGGTGAAAACCACAGAGAGCAAGAAGAGTTCAAGCAGGTGTTGGCTTAGATTGTATCTCTATGCACTGAGCTGTTTTTTGTTACTGACAGGGGCTGAGTTTGTTCCCCTTTTGGTCTTTTCTCAAATACCTCTGTGTGTAAAAACATGGTTAAATGTGAAGCGTACAAAGGATTGTGTACAACTTCATTTCAGGGCTCCGCTTCTCTGACTTCCAGGGAAAGAGACTTTGAATGCTTTTTCCTTTGAATAGAGCCTTTTGAAAGATTGATCTTTCTCTATTCCAGCAGTTTCTCTCCCCTTTATTAAAGGATTTCCACGACACTGCTAACATCAGCAGAGAGATGACCATAGCTGCTGCACGTTCACGGTCCGCCCACAATAGTAAGGAACAGAGTGTATAATGGAGTAGCTCACTACCTGGAGTGAAACCGGTGAGCGACTTGCCAGTGGAAAAGTGCCTTTAGAACCTCTGAATCTGATCTGAAGAATCTTGGTGTGATTTTTCACAATTTATGTTCCTTGATTTTCATTCCAAGCTCAAAATTGGACATAAGACATTATCTTCAGAAAGACTAAGTGAATAAGCACCGTAACATTTTCACTTAAGGTTCTCCTGCTTTCCTGCCAGTCTAAACCTGTTCCGTCACTAAACATCTTTTTTCTGCACCAGTCCTCAGCTGTTCCTGCTCTCCTCATCATCACCTGCACCACCTGTCCCTTATTAAGACTAATTAGATAGGCAAGTTATGCCCACAAAAATCAGTCATCTTCCTAATGTTTGTCACTCCGCAGAAAAACTCTGGGTAATTAGCAGCATCCGAACAGCACATTAGCAAACTTAATTACAGTCTTTTACTTTTTAACCCTGTAAACTTAAGAGGAAAAATTTAGGCAACAATGCACCAGGTAAAATCACATTTACATATGATAAATGAACGTGAGATCTAAAGAACAGAATGTTAACTTATTCATCATATCAGCAGCATTTATTTAGTTTGGAGCATCAATCTTGTACCTGCTGCAGTAATAAATCCTCAAATGAAACTGCTTAAGAACTGGCATGACGAACTGAAACAGAGAAATCATCTCCAAAAGTAAACGGTTTACTAGACACTCTATGCTCAGAGTGCCTCATAAACTTATTTTGCTTGTTAGGTTTTCCATACATTCATTACATTTATTCATGTATAAAACTCCACCACTCAAAGCTTTTCTAAATTTGGATTTTAAAAGGGGAAAAAGGATGTCATCCTATAAATTTACAGCTTTGTGCTTGTTCTCTAAATGGCCTAGTGAATCATGTGGCGTTGCATACCACAGCCTGTACAAACATGCAAACCATCATGTGGCTCAACAAGCAGCCACCACTGTGTTTCCAAAACTCATTTAAGCCAGCGCTGCACTGATTAGCGCTCTGCTAGAATCCCATCAGATAAATACCCAGATATAACTGTCCTCTAAGCATCAGCAGATTCACCAATTTGTAGAGACTCCCAGTTGACTTGGTGGCAGGACTTATTTGAAGCGATAGCGTCACAGTCATTTTCAGCTATTCGAACATGTATTGATGTTGTCTCACAAGCTTCGTGGCTGCTAAAATATGAAACACACTACATTCACAGTGCACACTTATTCTCACACAGGTAAAATGAACAACAGCTCACATTCTTTCAAACCTAATCTTGCTCAGACATGGCTTTGCTAAAGCTCCACGTCTCCCATTAAATCTGAGGCTGTAGACTAATCAGATGTTTTGAACTAAACCAACCGAGTAGTTTGTGTTTTTTTTTTAGCTTCATATATACACGAGAAGATATTTTACAATATCTTGAGATTCTTCATGGCCTATAATTTTTAGTCATGAGGGTAGTAATTAAAAATAACCATGAAGAAATGGGACATTCCCTCAAGATCCACAGCATTAGTGGTCGCCAATTCTTTGTGTGTAAAGACTTCATGTTTTTGCCTCCAGCTGATCTTATTCTGCGTCTAAGCCAAGACATACCCACATTGCAGAGGTTGAGCATACAGTTAAGCCGCATGTTTTTCATTTTTTCTTTTTTAGATTTATATTTTAAAATACTTTTATTCACCCATTTATCATATAAATAACATTGAACATGTTGAAAGTTATGTATATCTTTCTCAATATTCCGTAGAAAGATCCTGTATTGGCACCGGGAAATAATACAATCAAACCTTTCTTATAATTGCTGACATTTTTTCTGCAAGTTTGTGTATTTTTGATGATGCATCAGACAGAATCAATCAAGTCAATCAAACCAATCACACTGTTTTGTTCCCATGGGAAAATTTGTCTTGGACTCTGGAGCTGATTCAATAACCACCTTGGCAACACAACAAAAGCAGTGAATCTGCATAGCGCTAACCCTCCCAGGCACATGAAGAAACATACATGAATCCCATCATTTAGGGTAAAAAATATTAAAATAAAAAACTAAGAAATAAATAAGACATGTCTTTTCTTAATGTTATTCAACAAGATGAATGAATTTTAAACTGATTCACTTTGCACTCTAAATCTTCTACCAAAAGGTTGTAACTCATACTTGAAAAACAGGATGTGTAAAGGTGAGAACAGATTGTTCATGAAGGCAGTCAAAGGAAGGGTTTCCAGTCATCCCAATCACTTTCATGGCAACTTGTACGAGCCGCAGCAGTTTAGCTTTGGACTGTGCAGGAAGATTGATCATTACCCCACACACCATATCTAATGATGCTCTCCAATACAGCCTGCTAGGACAGGAACACGATTTTCTGATTCACAGCAAACGTTCTAAGTCTGCGTAAACAATAGAACCTTTGCTGTAAGCAAGAACGCGGTGCTTATGTTCGTTCCTGCTAAAGAAGAGATCAATAGCAACACGTCACCTGTAAGAATTGAAGGGGAATTCACAAACAATTTTTTTTTTTAAGTCAACCATCACGCGAAGTCAAAAGTATTTCAGGTACAAGTCCAAAGAAGAGATGCAGGTTATTTCCAAACCATGCAACAAAGTAAGGATTTTTTAAAGAAGTTGCCAGAGTTTCACTTCATGCTTGACTTTAGCCTTAAAGCTAAGAGTCCACAGAACAGGACTCATGGTGGGCATGTGGAAACCTGCTCAGCACAGCTCTCCATTAAGATACTCCACGACTGACGGTGCTTAATCTAAGAGAAAGTGCAGCCACTTTACATTGCTGTCGCCATGTTGCTTTTGTCTTGGTAACAGCCCGCCTAACTTTATCACATCGTGGAATATTTCTGTCTCACACCGAGTGAGAAGCTGACACCAGATACATCTCTGCTGTCAGCAGTGAGTCAGCCTGCAGAGATTGTTCGCTTCCTCACATGCAGCCCTGCAGAGCTCTAACACAAAGTGCATGTGATGGAAAATGTGAGCAAGGACAGATCAGGTGTGGGAGTCACAGTAGTATGAAAATGAAAAGTGTGAGTCAGAATTTACAACTTCTGTACTTGTTTGACATCCCAGCTTTGGAATAAAATGTATTCTTAGGTAGGTAAAATGTTTCTGCCTCTTCACTTTATTTGAGATTCAGTCTCCCACATATAGATCCAGTTCAGAACTTGCATTGGAAGCAAATTAAGTTCCAGTTTGTCTTTCAAAATATTTTCTTTAGAAATAAAAAGCATGGGAACGTGCTGTAATTGTGTTTTGACACTTTTGGTAAAAAACCAAAAATTAAATTCAGGGTTTTAAGATCCTTAAAATTATTTGATCTACAAATCCTTTCATGGGATTATACAGACAGTGGACTGTTTTTCCCAGTCATGTGAAGTGTAAAATGCTCCCCCTTATTGTGAGATGTCAGTCAATGATACGATGTTGGAGTGACAGGAATTCCCTTGGGCATTTCCTTAGCAGAAAAAAATAAGAATATCACCCTTAACTAAGATTTTTTTAAGGTGACAAGCTTTAGCAACAAGCTATGAGTGTCAGAAAGCAATATGCACAACCATTTACAGCAATTACAGAAGAACAAAATGCAGCAACTTAATTACCAAACAGTTTTGTCAGATCCAAGACAATCATCTAGAAAGAGCAAAATAACATACAAGACTTTCTATTTTGGATAACAAGCACATTTAAATTATTTAGCTGGGCTTATTCTGCTTTTTTAATTAATCTTGGTACATTCCAGTCACTTCCTGTTGTAAGAAAATCTAGTACCAAGGTATCCAAACTTGCTCTACAAACATTTGTTAAATAATCGAAAGAACTGGTCGTTTCCAGGAGCTCAATGAGTTTCAGTGTGACGCCGTAATAGGAGCCCGCCTGTGGTATAATTCCAGTCATGAAATTTCCTCAATACTTACAGTATTATCCCACAGCTAACTCTTAGTGGTGTTATACCAAGGGAGAAGTGACTGAAAATGACAGGAGCCACATTAAATCACAGAGCAGACTCAGTGGATGCAGAGGCACAAAGTCAATAGCTGCAGACCTATAGAC
Source organism: Poecilia reticulata (assembly GCF_904066995.2). Taxonomy (NCBI): domain Eukaryota; kingdom Metazoa; phylum Chordata; class Actinopteri; order Cyprinodontiformes; family Poeciliidae; genus Poecilia; species Poecilia reticulata. Next base: position 18,213,371 of record NC_088832.1, read on the forward strand.
ATCAAGTGGTCTTCAGATCAACTCAATGATGGTACAAAAGCAAAGCATTGGCTGCAGTGGTGTAAAGAATGTATCCTCTCACGTGATTAATTATTCCCTTTCTGCCTATTAATTCAATGTGCAGGGTTGCATCTTAGAAAGATACATTTCATGCTCCCTACTTTGCGTTAACAGTTTTTGAAGATGGTCTTTTTGTATTGCAACATGTCTGGTCACCTGTGAACAAAATAAAGTCAATAAAAAGCATAGATGAACACGTTTGGTATTGAAAAATATGGCTGGCCAGCACAAAGCTCTGACCTGAACTGAATAAAACACCATTGTGATAACTAACGGAGACTGCAAGCAAGGACGTCTCGTCCAAAATTAGTTTCTGATCTTACAATTACTCTTCTGGGCTAATGGTAAAAAAATTTCCATAAACACATTGGCAGATCTCATGACAAGACTTCTGAGAAGACTTGAAGCCACAAATGGTTACCCAACTGAAACTGATTTTAAACACTGTTAACACCCTTATCTGTGTTTTCCTCTCTTTTAACGTGTATCTGTATATCAGTATTAAAATGGATCTAAATAATATAGTAAATATTATTGTAGCTGCTATAACAATAATCAGTCTTGCAACAATATGTAATATTTCTGCTGCAGAGGCAACAGAAGCAGCAATTGTATTTTTAAAATAACAATTTAAACTGCTATGCATTTCGACATTTTGCTACACAGCACTATTTCTTAGAATGGTCTGCTGTCTATGAGCGTAATCTTTGCTTTGTGCATGCTCTTCATTTTAAGCAGGCCTTCAGTTTATGAGCTATAGTAAAAACAACCCTCAAAGCAGCCAATAATGATGTAATTGACTGTGGAATAGTCTGTAAAAAAATTTGTGCACAAGAATTGAAAACAATTTGATTCAGAACATTAAACTAATTGCACTTTGTTTCATCGTTTTATAGTCCTCTGAAAAAACAATCAGGTACACCAGGACACTAGGGGCAATAAGCACCACCGTTCTTTGAAGTCCTCAGAAAGAACATCAGTAGATCATGAAGACCAAGGAACACATCAGACAATTAATACAATTGTGCAAAAGTTTGAAGTAGGATTCGATTAAAAACAATTAGCCAAGCTTTGAAAATATGACAAAGTAGGAAAAGTACGAGAATCTGTTGACAGCCCAAATATCAGTCATGCATTCTATTAAATAAAAAAAAGCCTTTCCTGTAAATTAGCAACAACATATCTATAGTTGAAAGTAACCCATAAAAAGTCCTGAAGCCTTATTTGGAGTTTGCTATAAATCATATAGGGACCCAGCAAGAATGTAGAATAAGGTGTTTGATGCAAGTTTTTGTCTTCATACTGAAAACTGAGATAAACAATAGAAAACTTTTTCGATGCAACTGAAAACTACATTATTACTTGTAGCTGTAATTGAAGAAAATATGTCCCACACTTTTTAGATTTTTAGTTGTACATTTTAAGTGGACTCTGCCTCTCAACCGCAGATTGCTGGAGATGCACTAGCCCCTCTCGCGAAAGGATTTAAAGTGGATGTGCTACTAAAAAAAAAATTCTAATACCATTTCATGAATAATTTTCATAAAGGTTGTAAATACTTTTGCAAGGGACTTATGTTTTTGCGGTAATTTCTTAAAATATGGTTGTATTATAGAACATAAAGTCTAGAAAAACAGAAGAATCATGCCTTTATCCAAAAAATAAACAAAACTGCCACCTACTAGCTGGTATGTTCTTTGGCTTAAATGTGGTAATTTTGGATATAGTCCATTAATTGGTCAGCCTTAGAGGTTATTTTGGACAAAGCACGGCCTGGAAAAAAACAGTTCCTCATTCCTACAGAGACTCTGATCCCTCAGCTATTGAGCAGCAGTTGCTTGTAGGTGTAGACTCTGATAAAAGTTTAAAATTTTACCCGATCACTAACATTTGGCTGTGATATATGCAGTGTGCCAGTTTGATGTTATGAAGCACGTTAGCAATTATGTGTGCTTGAAATAACCATCCCCTGCTGCGAAGAGAGAAGTGCCGAGCCAAACGAGACGGCGGTTAATTTAATTCAATATTTGGAAGCGTGGCTAACACGGACTGAAAGGCCTTGTTCACTGCGTCTGCTGACAATGCTAAAACTGCAGCCAGACTACATTTCTAAATTAGTACGGAAAATCAACGTCCTCGCTCACAACGCCGCCTTTTCGCTGATTGACCCAGTTGAAGAGAAATTTAGCTCAATGGGAGAAATCCCATTGAGCAGGAAGTGGACAGGGAGATGAGAATCAAGCGCAATTATTTTAAGCCCACATAAACAACTCCTGGCTTAGTAATAGCTGGCACAGATATGAGCTGCACCTACACATTACCAATATTTCACAAGTAATAATATTTTTGTAATGGTTATTTACAAGAATACACATTTTTTCAACGCCACAACACTTTTCTCCACTGAAAAAGCAATGCAAGTTGTACATTTTGATAGATAATCGTTTTTCCAGCGTTTTGTTTTAGCTTTAGAAGGTATATATTTCTTACTCAAGGCCAAGCCATTTCAGCTCTATCACATTTATTAGCCCTTCCCTTAGTAAAATACAGAGGGAAGCTCTCCATGTTGGCCTTTCTGAACTAACATGCAGATATTTCAAACACATCATTCAATATGTTCTGTTGCTTAGAAATCTTTTGTTTCATTGTTATTGAGAGATGAAAGTGTTGTAGGTGTTTAATAGGAAAGAATGCAATGTACAGAAATGTCTTTTTTTATGTATCTCAGATGTGTTCAAGACCTCAGAATATACGTTGGAACATTTTGATTTTTGCTAGATGTAAGGGAGAACATTTACTGAGAGCAAGATGCAGATTTTTTGGCATTAATCTAGCATGAAATGCTCTCTTCTGTCAGAGTAATAGAGACTACTGAAACGTGGACTTTAGAGGTATGTCACTGAGGGCACCGCCACAGAGCTCCACCCCACCGATGCCTATTGGTGCCAAGCTAAAATGGAGACCTGCCTCCAGGAGGAATGTTTATCCAAGCTGAGCACAGAGCCTTATTGCTCAAAGAAGCATGAGTGGATTTCTGTTCTGCAGCAGCCCTGTGCCATTTCAGCCAGAGACCTGCACAAAATGAGCCTTCTCTCACCCGTGATGAGAACAGCTCGTTTAAAGAGGCATAGCAGAGATAAATTAACAAGATGTGATGAAGCGTAACATGTGCGCACCAGAAAGAAGGAATTCAAGCACTAAAAAGATCCCTGCATTCCAAAAGGACTGCGGAGGAACAGAAATCAAAAGATGTTAGAAGAGATTACATTTTTTTAAACTTTGAAAAATCATTTCTTGGTGAGCTTACCAGGGGCAAGCAAGAAAAGTTGAAAATGTTATTAAATATTTCTTACATACGCGAGTTTGGTTAGACAACGACTTTAAAAAGAGATATCGGACCAGTTAAGCTTTTTCCTGAAGGACCAATCTCGATCCACACCAAATCCAAATAGAGGTCCAACCAAACTGGTGGAACTATTTAGATGCATTAGCTTAGACTTGAACCAGTGTCCTTACATGGCTCAATGGAAAGAGAAGTGGTCTTTTTACTTAAAAGTTGCTATTTTAATTCCAGCTTGCTCAAGCCATATGTTAATGAGCTCTTGGGCAAGCCAGTTGCTGACTGATCTCCATATTGGCGAATTACTGTGAGAGTAGCAGAGTGGGTGAGACTTGTAGTGTAAAAGTCCATTTAGTGGTTTGAAAGGTAAATGGGCTGAATTTATATAGTGCTTTTCTAGCCACTGACCACTCAAAGTGCTTTACACGAGAGCCATGCGCAGCCAAATGCACTCACATTTAACTTGGGGTTAAGTGTCTTTCCCAGGAGGAAATAAACATGTGACAGGAGAAAGATGTAATTCAACCAACAACTTTCTGATTGCAAGACTACTCCACTCTCTGAGCCACAACTGCTATGACTAGAAAAGAACTATACAAGTTCAACCAATTTATTTTGACTACAATTGGAAAGCCAGACAAAGAGCTCCTAAAAATGAAAAACACCTATCCACTAGCTCAGATATATGGATGACACCTGGATCAAAATGCAGGTCGAATAAATGGAAGCCTTTGATGATCACATCAGCTCAGTGAATCACAACATCAAGTTCAGAATGGAGTATCCCAAAGAAAATAACCTACATTTTTAGACTGCTTTGTGCACAGTGAGAGGGTTGAAAGTCTATTGAAAGTCTATAAACATGGACCAGGCATCTGGTTTTTCAATCACATCACCCACTGAAACATAAAGTGCCAGTCATGAGAGCTCTGCACTTCAAGAAAACACTTCAAACTGGTATCTAAGATTTTATGAAAGTGTTCAACTCTGTGCAATGAGGGACGCAAGAAGAACCTGTGGCTTGGAGTATCCAAGAAACTAAGAATAATTTCCAAACATTATATTCCAACAACACTCTTAGACAGAGACTAGTTCGTCCCAAGGATGAACCACTCAAACACAAGGTCAGTAGTGTGATATGTAGTCTAGGACCGCGAGGACTGTTTAGTTCTCTACACTAAAGAAACTAAACAGCAGCTACACAAATGGACGGCCCAGTGCAGAAGAGAAAACTCATCGGGTCAAGAATCAGTGGTTCACTTGCATCTCAAGAATGTCTTTGTATGGAGCAGTGTGAACATTTTGAACAGGGAAGACAGATTTGAGAGAGGAGAGAAAGACGTCACCCAGATTAAACATGAAAATGCATCAGAGATGGCCTTAGATTTGAGCTTTCTAACACCTACTACAATCCTGACTCTTCTCCCCTGTTTCTCAGCAATAAACACTTTGGGACATGACCAAAATAACACTCATGGCTTCACTAGCGACACGTCCGGTCATCAAGCAACAGTGATGCATACAATGAGCTAAATAATGAGTAGGACTAATGACTCATCTCCTAATTGCTCCATTAGTGACTTCAATAGCGCTATTAGTTTTTGATTGTTCTGAAAACAACTTATATGCCTCTAACTTCCAATCATGTTCACAACTAATGAATCCTTTTGGATGAGAGCTGAAACATATTAAAGAAACAAGAGACAAAGTCCAGTTGCCTTCTACTCAAGGATTGAATTTATTTTAGCTAAACAAGGCTAAAATAAATTATTTCAATCCAACTACTTTAAAATATACTTATTCAAATGTATCTTCTAATTATTTTTTGTGCATTTTACTTTTGTATGTCCAATTTGTTCATGTTAAAAAGAAAGGAGAATAAGAACTTGTGTTGTGATAGTGGCAAAAAAAAGTAAAGAAATGGCAGTAAGCTATTTAAAATCTATTTTAACAAGATTGTGTCTTCTCTGTCTGCTCTGCGGCTAAAGATAAGCCGTTCATTAGCAATGATTGCCTCATTTACAGAAGCTGAATTTCGTAGCCATATGCATTTTAGTATTAATTACATCACTGAACTATAACACGGACTTTTTCAAACCATAAACCTTGTGATTGTTTTAATTGTTTAATCCATTCATGTAAACTGGGAGTTTTAAGGTTAACCTGTTTTATTTATTTATTTTTTGTTCATGTGTTATTAACATTTTTAAATTGTTTGGGTAATGTTTAATACCCCCCAGGATTTCTTCTTGCTGTGCATGAAATCAACAATAATGTCAGACACACTAATACAATTATATATCTGCCTGCTCACAGCTCATGTTTGGTCACTTAACCTTTTGTCTCTGGCAAAACGATGCAGCTTTTCTGTTTTTTTTATATTTTTTATTCCGCCGTCTAAACTGTGTGATTTTCAGAGCTGGAAAAAAAAACGATGTTCTTACTGTCCCCAAAGAGAAAACAAGGAATTACAGGTGCGCGTTCCCTGCAAAACCACGCAGACACCAAAACATTTCCCATTTAGGAAAGTATAAGGCACTTCATTCAAACTTTATCTCGGAGGAAGACAGTTTGCGTTGACCCGCTTTCCCTCAGCTGTAATTTGATATCAGGAATCTTACCCTGGATGTGCTGGTTCACCACGCTCTCCAGCCGATCCAATCGCTCCATTATCCGGAGAGTGTCCCCTTTTTTGTCCCCTTCCAACTTTCCCACTGCTAACGGCATGGGGACCTTGATGTAAATATTGGCGATGTAGTTAGTAACCCATCCGACATAAAGCAGGCAAACAATGTTGGTCATGCCGCTCAGGATCACGCATGTGGACACCAAAGTTTTGGTTCTCCTGGTGCAAGCCATGCCGACATCCCTCCATGCAGCACAGCCTGCAGTCTCCCCTCGGATCGCGGCACGGGGCGACAATTTCCCGCACACGCAGATACACACACACACACACACACACACACAAAGAAAAAAGAAATCCTGTAAGAATAAAGTTATTCCTGGCGAGTGAGCAGCGGTGCAAAACAAAAAAGAAATGCCAAGCACAGAGCGCCTACTTTAAAAGTGCCGCGGGTTTATTTGTTACGTTGCTGAAAGACAGGTAAATGGTACAAAAAACAAATCTACAGGTGAAGGACCCTCCTCTCCTTTTCTCTCTCGCCCTACTGCGAACCTCCGCGCGTACAGTTGCATTTGAGGTTTGAGAAAACAGGAGGGACAGAGTGCATCCTGCTGCAGCCAATGGGAGAGATGGAGAGGACTGACAGCCTCCGAGTCTCCGCTACGCGCTGATTCACTCTGATCCGATCGCATCGTTCTTATCCTGCAATTAAAAAAAAAAAAAAAAAAGAGAATCTATAAACAGCTATTGAAACAACAACATAGTGCACTTTTATATGTCATTCATGGTCTTTGCCCTTTGCAAATAATCCATTCTAAGTATAATGATTTTTTTTCAGTACTGCTCTACATTTTACCAAAGAAAACATTCATCACTCTTAATCTATTTTGTGGTGAATCTGGATCAGCTAGTAGGATGGAGCCAAAGAGACATCAGATGTGAAGGTGTGCAGAGGTCGTGTGCTGTACTCCGGATTCATGGAAGGGGTCGCTGCTGTGGTTAAACCAGCGCTCAGGAGAACACATCAGGGAACATATTGAGCATGACCTTAACCTTTAAGCATCTAGATCGTTGCAGCATTGTGTGCTCCTCTTTCTTCATATCCTCCTGTGTTAGGATGCCCTCTCCCTCCATGCTATCTTATATTCTGTGTCCTTTTGATAATGGTTTCACCACAAGGAAAAAAAAAAAGAGAACTTAAGTTATTGGTGAAGATTTTGCCCATAGTCATATATGTGATATATTGCGACCTCATTCTGATTTGAGAGTTTAATTCAGAACCCTCCTGGCAAGTCCTTTGTTTGGCTGTGTGATTTACTTTTTGACTGTAGATAAACGTATCCAAAGGCAAATTTTAAATAACAAGATTCATATTTGCATATTAACTGCAGAGCTTGAATGAATACAATTATTTTCTCTACATTTTCTTGTTGACAAAAGACTTAATTGTTTTATGACAGCAGTTTCTAGTATCATCTTTGGCAGATGACTATTTTCTAACAGTTTTTATATTCAATCTGCCAGAATGCCACAACACAGCGTGCTGCCAGAGTGAAATTATTAAATCCAGTGTCACAATCATTTCTACCACCAAAGGCATATTGTGACACTTGATTTCCAATATGTTTTCATGAATACGACTCAGCCAATATTTAAGAATTACTGTCAAAGGAAACAGAACTAACACTGGTAAATTTCTGTCTGTGCAGAATTACCCAGCATGCTGACTTCTCTTTGGGCATTTCAAGTGCAGCCGGTCTTTCTATTTTGTAGCACTGGTCTGGACTGCAAAACCGCTGCAGTGCCCCCTTGTGGTTCCTGGTGGACATAAATTACTCAGCAGTAACTTCAACACAAAGCAACAAACTTTTATTTTTAATAAGTAGAGGCAATAACAAAGTCTTGTAAGTTGTAACACTGCTCTAAAGGAAGACATAAAGAAATGTGACACGTGAAAGTGAAAATCCAACCTTTGCTTCGGTTTACGTATGTACAAGCTAACGTTAGCACTGCAGCACAGACAACAGCTACAGGAAGTCGGAAAATAAGCAGCTTAAAAGTGTTTTTTTTTTTTGTGAAACGTAGTGACACTACCCATCTCTTCATGTACCAAATGTTTAATTTAATCCTGGAAACTTTAGTTTGTATGAGAAAAACAAACGGAGTAGGTGATTGTCTAACATATTTTCACTTTGAAAGCTGGACATCTTTACTCTAGCTTTCCCCAATGTTACTTTTTTATTATAATTATTTATATTTTGTGGTTCACTTCTGTTCCTTGGCCACAAAAACGTCTGTCACTAAAGAGTGCCACAGCAAAAATCTATGAATAGTTTTTTTTTTCTTTTTTTGCCAGTCTTATGTAAATTCTAAGTTCATATGAAGTTAACCATGTGCAGTCCATGTCGGGGGAATTTGCTGCCCATTCAAGAACAGGAACTTGTTATTGAAAAGTTTTTTGGTACTTTTGGCAACATTATTTTAATTAAATGTACCAATATCATGTAACATGGAACTGCTTATTAATTTTAATATAATTGCTGTTTAAAGTATGGGGTGTGCCCCCTGCATTAGGGGAAGCAAGTTCATATGTGAACATTTACTCAAAATGTATGTCTTTGTAAAACTTAATAAAGAGAACGTCTTTAGTTATTCACTCACTGAATTCATTTTCAGGTGGCAGAAATGAGTCAGGAGTTGCTTAGCGCCGCTAAACAAAATACTCCCCAAGTTTTTTTTGTTTTGTTTTGTTGACCTTATCAGCGCCTAAGTCAGAAGATAATTATCTTTATTTTGTACGCTGTCATTGAACATCCAAAGACTGCCCTTCTCCTTTGTGTTGTGGCTATATGACTCAGTGCTGGGTGGTGGGTCATTCATCTCAGCTAACAGAGCTGCCAAAGTGCAAAAAGGTCATTTTCTTGAGTTTGCACTGTGTGAAAGGGTTTTCTGTTTGCCAGGAACATGGACGTGATGAAAAAGCATTTTTTTCCCCTCTCTTTTCAGTTGCTCACCACTTTCTTAAGGCATTTGATTCTCTTGAAAATCAATAAATTGTCTAAGGGATCTTGAGCACTGAAGTTGCTCTAAACAGTCCTTGAATTAATGCATGAAGAAAGTGAAACCTCTGGAGTTGTTTGTGCATGCTGTACAAAATTCACAGCACTTATGTGAGGTTAATTTAGTCCCCATTTGATCCCAGGTACATGTGAGGTACTTCTATAATTGATCAAGCCTGAAAAAAGTAACAAGATATAGTCATTCCTGTTCCTTTGTTCTAAAAATGTCATGCTACACAAAGTGCTCACATAGAGACACTGGACATTATATTAGATGACGAGGTTTACAGTATAAACACCTTCCAGGAGTTATGGCTCATCCTCAACATTCTGTCATGTTGGTATTCTTATTAATGCCCCAGGCATGAAGTGCTTGTGTAAAACAATGCGACGTCGGAAGAAAATGAAATAGCTTTTTATTAACAAGTGTATGAATCACAGCTATGCAAACAATGACAATTTTACTCCAGCAGCAAGAACACAAACTGTTGCTTCACCTGAGGAGAGACTTTCAACCTGAAAAATGGTGCCAGAAATGTTTTTGCATTACAGTTTTCTCTCCTCCACTTGCTTTGGGAACAAAATGTATTTGACTTTGCAGCTTGTTGTGATGACAGAGAGGAGAGCTTGAATGGGACTGCTGTTCATTCCGTGATGCAATCTGTCAATCAAATCTCAAATTAAAACTGATCTGTCTTTCTCTGTGACTGCAGCAGCTCAGACTTTGAGTGCATATCGTTTATTTGGATTCATTTATCGAACATATTCCTCCTGGTAATCTTTACACTATCGTGAGAGCAATGAGCATATCAGTGTGTAACATAAGCTGCCTAATTGCTACAACACAAACAAATAGAGCTGAGTTACAAAACGATTCAATGTGATCATTTAATTTAAAAGCAAGATTTTGTCTGTAATACATATGGCAGTACAGGTAATAATAAAGTATATATTTTTTAAGCATAAATCAAGTAATTCAAGAAACTAATGATGCAGATTTTTTTATTCCAACTGAATCTTTTCAGGGTTGTGAAAGAAAAAAGTGTCTGCCTCTTAGAGATCGATAGGCAAGAGTCAGGACATTTCACCAGTTCTTCAAGAACATACACAGATCTACACAAATACGTTGGACTACCAAAAAATACACTTAAACGTGCACATCAAAGAGAAGTTTAGAGTCTCTAAATAAATCACCTAATATGGGCTTGAGATGGACTATCCAGAGCTTAGCCAAAGTTTCAACTAGGATTCAAACCTAGAACATTCTTGTTACAAGTCAAACCTCCTGCATTGTGCAGCCTCTCATCGTACCTGTTTTTTTTAAGCAATTGAATTTCTTTGATTTGTAGCTATTATCTTTGCATTTTTCCGTTGCTGTTTCACAGTTTCTTTTTCTTTTGATTTTGTTTCTCCTCTTTTTCCGATGAAACTAACTCAAATGTATTTTTTGCATTTCAAATTAACTAACAACCTTAAGAAACTGATACTGAAGAGTTGATTGTCGACCATCTGAGAGAGGTTCCCCACCATATTTTGTTGGGATTTGCTGTTATTGTTTTGAGACTCTGGTTTAAAAGGCAATATTGGAAAAATTAGGCTGCCAGATAAGAGCGTTGTCGCGGGGTGTCCTAGTAGCGCCACAGCATTACCATGACAACCTCAAAGTGTGGTGCATTTTTAATTGACAAACCATAAACACCTGCAGGCATTAGATGTGTGACTTCTATCAGTTTCTTTTGAACCAGGGCCAGGCTGGGGGACACTTTGAGGTTGATATGAAGGGCCCTGAAGCTCCTGCTGAGTGATCTCCTCGCCAAGCGACTGTCACATTTAGTCAGAGCAAACGGGCTTCCTCCAGGCTGATTAATTACTGTGTGCAAGAGGTTATCCTATAATAATCACAGTCAAGTTTCAAAGACAAAAAGACTACCGGAGTAAGTTCCTCTATCAGGGGGAGAGAATAATTAATGAGCAAATTAATGAGCATCATTAACAACAGCAACACAAATACAAAATACCAACTGTCTGTCAATATTAGCCGTTGAATCTTCTGATGTGTTTTGCTTTCTACCTCAATCTTTACACATAAATAGAAATATAACCCTCCATACAAAACATGAGTCTGCTTTTAAAAAGTGTAAACCTTAATGCAGCGCATTTACTTTACTTTCATATTGTCTGCTCTTACACACTGTGACACTTTTCATCAACTTTCAGGCAGGACTTAATAAATTTATGACGGTCATGAACTAAAAAAAAAGCCAACGATGATTGACTGAAAGGCCTTCGCAGATCTGAGAAGCTTGTAAAATGTTATGTCGTAGTCTTTGGATATGATTTCCTGATATTTTAAATTAAATGCTAGTGTCAAGCTTGGGTTCAAATCCAGTTATATTACAATAGAAAGAGAGGAAACGAGGAAAAGATCAAAGTGTCAGAGCTGAAAACCAAAAGCAATATTCCCTATGAATGTTAAAAAAATAAAGCAATTAGAAATTGAAATGCACACGTTAAGGAGTCGTTCTTTCTGAAAATATAAATCTAAAGTATTTAATAACTGAATGGAAGAAAACAAGGATTTAGTGGGTTAAAAAGTAGCAAAGAGGAAAGTCGTACATCATAAAAGATTAAAAATACTTCATTCTGTCGAGTATCAGATATGTTCTTCGTTGCATGACCCAGTCCTTCTCTTTATGCTTAAAGTGAAAGATTATTATTTACTCCTCGTCTCTTTGGGTTGCTCACCTGGAACTTACCTGGTACCCAATCATGTGGCCAAATATTGATTTATTTCTCAACTGTAATCCTTACCTGGGAAACTCACTGGGGTCTGGCTGTGGATCAGCGGTTAACGTTTGTCTGGCTGTTGGAAAGCTGCTGGTTTGTCCCCAGAATCTCCCAGAACTTATTCAGGTATCCTTCGTCTACTGATCTCTGTGTCGGTGTATAAATATGTGTGTTTTAGGATTGTTTGAGTGGCACTAAATGTTTAATCCATTAACCACTGACTGAAGTGGTTATTCAGTCAGTGATTATTCAGACATCTTAACCTCAACTGTCTTCTCGTTAAGTCTGGATAACGTTTAATGACAAAGTATAGATTGTATTTTCGATTATATTTTAACAGACAAGCTATCTAGCTATTTCCTTTCAAAGCCAAACATTTTTAGATGCATGAAATAGTAAGCTGTTTATATACATAGACATTATGTGAATAATCCAACAAATTTGAATATCATTGAATTTATTTTATCTGTAACTCAAGACAAGAAGAATAGTACAACACAACTAAAACATATCCTTTTTTGTGTTCATTTCCAGAAATCGCTCGCATGTCGTTAGCGTTCATCTTAGCCTTTTACTAAAGACTTGAAGGGTTTCAGGAGATATCTGTGTTGGCAGGAGCTTAAGGGAGAACATTCAGATCAAAACCGTCTTTTTTTAATTACATGAGTGATTCCATCCACACTTCCCTAATCACAATCTCCCAGTGACAAAGTGAGGTGTTGTAATACATGATGAAACAAGTGAAATGCGAGACGAAAAGCAGAATACATCTAATTATTCTCTAAGAAGTGGACACTATATCACCAGCACCTGCTCCATATAATGCAATGAAATACAACCCAGCAATCTGAGCAGCACTAATAATGTATAATAATGATAGATAATTATAGATGTGCAGGACTTTTTTTTTTCTGTACACTGTTTAACCAACTAAAGGTTTGGTCTGATTTAAACCAAATTTTCCAGTTACGGTACTCCTGCACAAGAATCCATTAAGCTGCAGACATATTGTGTTCATCCCAAGTGCACTCTGTGGCCTGGTCTTATCTGCTGCAGTCAGAGATGGTCAGGGAAAACCTCCATCTTTCCCAGCGCCAGTTTAAAGCCGCATCCAGCTTGTGAAATCTCATTTGAAGTAGAACCTCCTTTCACTAAGCGTAATTTTATAATCTAATTTCTCTGGGCTTTCTTAGGTCAAAAGTTTGAACCCTGTTGACATGCTGTACTCTGTTAACACTGTGCTGTGAAAACTGAGTGCAGAGGGAGCGCGGATAATCTTTTTAAATAAAATCAGCAAAAATGAAAACCTGCTAGTCTTCATGTACTGAGAAAGTCATTAATTTTAGCCTGTATTTGCTGAGTAAATTGACTTGGAAAATGGCAGCAAAAGCAAAGGCAAAACCAAGAGAGTAACCGAGGAGGTAACTAGTTTTAAACTCTCTCAGTTGGGTGGAAAACATCCTCAAAGATGAGGCTGCAGCAGCGTCGCTTTGATGTAGAAAACTTTGGTAATATAACAGAAAGCGATGGCAGAGGGCTTGATGAGAAGCAGAGGCATCCAGATTTTGCAGAATGAAAAAGAAAAAGATGAGAGAATTCACCTCAAACTCGAGGGGAAATGGGGCTGAAAAGCTCAGCAGGTCCCTGAAACAGAAGTCACAGAGATTTTTCTGTGCTACCAGTGATTGAAGTAAGGTTACTGTCAGTGCGTAAAAGAAAAGTCAAGAAGAAGAAAGACTTGGTTAAAGAGACAGCTTTTTGTGTTGTGTTTGCTCACTCATAATCAATGATATGAAGATCTAATAAAGAGTCGACAGATTTAGCCAGGTTTCATAATAAGCCTTTAAGGAAAGTGCTGGACACTTCCCCTCTTCACCATTTTACACGTTTACAGTTCTGGTTATTTTATATCTGAATATATTGTTCTACAATCCATTTATAGTTTATCATTTGTGAATGTGGTTTAAGTACTTAAGAAGCTTAACATGTGCCAATGGGATTTTACCAGTCAGTTATTTCCAAACAAGGATCAGAATTGAAATAAATTTAATTAAGATGTAACACAAAGTTTCTGACAATAATATACAATTAAATCCATTTTTATATAAGATTTGAGCATTTTCCTGACTATTTGTCACCACAAAAATAAAGTATGCAATGGTTTGAGTTTAAAAGGTACAAAGTAGTTTGTTTGACAGTACAAAATGGGAATAAAAGGGGGAAAAAATGATAACATGGAGGCCCAGAATCAACAAATTGACAATGGGAAAAATGGCAATAAAGTTTTTCAGAACACAGTCACTCAAAGGCAGATGGAAATCAAATGATTTGCTGTCATATTCATGGTGTTTAGGTTTTTGCGTCAACTTGTGTTCCGTCATTTTTCTTGTAGGGTATTTATGGTCTTGTAGTAGTTTTTTAATTTCTCTGTTTATTATTGTTTCTAAAGTATTGCCATATTAGTTAGTTTCTCACTTTGACACTTTAATATTGTGCTCTTGTATATATTTGCTTTCTTTTTAGCTTTTTGTCAGGGCTTAATTTCACTTTTTTTTCCATTTTGTCTCAGTTCAACTTTATTAGCGTTCACTGTTTCCATTTCCTTTATGTCCTCTAGTAATCAAGCTCATTCAGCCCACCTGTGTCTGTCACCACATTCACACTGTTCACAAGGTTCACCTGCCATTTAAGTCTTTCCGATTGTGCTATTGTCTGTCAGACTCTTCAGTACAATGTGATAGTTTTGTCAGTCACTGTGTTTCCATTGACCATTGGAGTTATGAAAATAAATGTAATAGAAAATCTCAATTTGGAAAAAAGTCACGTTTTTTTGATAAAAAGTTTTAGCACTAGGATGAGGTGGATTTTTGGCTGTATTGAAAAATGAGTGAATTTTGTAAAATCACAGTGGAATTACTTTTTTGTATCACACAAGTCATGTGATCTTGATGCACCACTGGTGGATGACAACAGAAAGTGGTCTCGCAGGAACAAATTTATTCACGTTATTTGCGTTTCTAATGTAATGGAAACACTGCAATTGCAAAACCATTTTTTTCTACATCAGCAGAATATCATCAAAGTTTTGTGCACATTTGTAAGGTAAATGCAGCTACTTTCTGAGTTTTGAGAAGGTGTGCCAAAGTGGAAGACTACAAAATAAAATGGGAAGAAAACAAAAACTAACAAAACTCAAACCTAAAACAGAATACATAAATGTAAATCTGCAAAACAAAATCTTTGACCGTATTCAGAGCTCTCTGTTAAAGATTAACAACACTGATTCATATTTTTACTTTCAAGATCCTGATTCAAAAAATCTTAAAAATCAAGTACGACTACATTTAGAATGTGTAGAACAGCCAGAAAACTATTACAACGTGCACTCTTTTCATCTTGCGCTGTGAAACCGAGGCAAAGTGGCAAGTTTTTTTTTAACGATGTCTCCTGAAATAGGAATGATGCTCCAAAAGGCCAAGATGTTGATGTTACAGTGAAGCTGTAAGATTCTGTCCAACATTTTTGAGCTTGTTTTTAGATATTTGCTTTTTGCTATTTCTAATTTTTTATCCTAAGAGATTTTCCAAAATGAGTCAGCTGTGCTTTATTAAAAATCAGAGCTTCAAAAATCTGCTTCTCAGGCTGATTTACTTGCTGAATCTTATGCCCAGTATGTCATCTTTTTTACTTGTCCCAATTTGTAGTTTTTACTGTCTTGATTTTTCCAGAATTTGTTTGTTCAAAACAAAATTCAACAAACTTCTGAAAGAAGTGTCTTTATTATGCACCTGATCCAAAGCCAAAGAGAATCCACGAATCCCTGCAGAATGCACTTCTTGTAGAAAAGTAGACACTGTTGCAGCGCCAAGTTCTATAAAAAAAAAAAAAGGAAGTCAATTAAAGCACATTTTTAACATTCAGTCATTTTCAAGTGGATACTCTTCAGATTTAACTTAATAGAGGCATATAATCAACTAATTTGTTTCAGGATGCCATTTTCAAAATGGACGGATTAGATATGTCTTTTTTAAAGATCCATCAGCATCCAGTGCTCTGAAAATATGTTTCTTGTCTATCTTGTAGGAACCCTTAGGTGCTTTAAGTGTAATCCTAATTACATTTGCTTTGTGAGGAAAGAATAATCTGCCTCAAAATCCTTTTGTTTGTTCCTCCTTAAGGCTGATGTTGATTCCCATTTCCTAACAGGCCTCAACATTTAATTCTGAGCCAATGTTTGGCTGAAACAAGTCCTGGAATGTACCAGGCAGAAAATCTACTTAGGTTTTTTTTTTCTCTCTCTCTTTTTTCCCTTGTCTTTAAAAAACGAACCTCATTGCTGTAGAAAAATGAACGAGAAACTAGCAAGCCACAGTCAAAAAACCTTTAAAAGGTGCTGACACAATAGGTGCTTTATGAGTCCATTTCATGTAATAATATGTTTGGCCTGTGAAGGTCAAATCATGGTCACTTTGGATTATATCACCATCTTCTCTGCTGGTCATTTATTGCAAAAATCTGTTGCACTGAACTAAATCTTTAATCCCGAGGCATCGGGTTTGGGGATCTGTTGCCAAATAAAGGCTGCAGATCTTTGCCTATGGCTGTGTGATGACACTTATGATTTTGTCTCGATATGATACAGAGTTAAAAGAGATATAACTCCTCAAAAATAGTAGCTCTGTCACTGCTTCATTAACTTTAGTAAAAAATTGGTTTGCTAAGTGGGTTCCCTCAGGATTTTTTGAATGCATCATTGACCTTATACATTTGGTGAAAAAGAAACACCGCTTATATCTGGTTATACCCTGCATGCCCTCGATGCTGAAAAACCGTCTCTGGTGTGCAGTCAGCACATACATCAGTAGAATCTGATTTACACTTCAAAGGAAGACAGAAAAGGATAAAGGGAGAAGACGGAGAAGAGGAGAAACGGAAATAAAAGTACAAGAGTTAGTGGCCCATGGCTTAGTTTCAATTTGATTTTCATTAAGCAAGAGAACATAAAAGTAAGATAAATTTAAGTGTATCTGCACTCCTCAGTCACTGCAGGTTGCTTTGTTTTCTGTTTGACTGCAAAGAGTTTCTACACTGCTGAAAACAATGCATGGGTTTAATTGGTGCCACGATCTTGAGCTTTGCAGTTATGGCTCCTTCTGCTTCTTTTGTTGCTCAGAGGGAAATGACAGTAAGACCTTGCAGGTGCACAGGAAGACGTTTCCAACAGCGTGAGCTGTGGGTGAGTTTTGCATAAGCAGTTTGAAAAAAAAATATCTTTGCAGCAGCAATTCCCAGTGCAACTAAAACAAATGAAACAATGAAAATTGTGAAAATCACATAAAAAATATCTATTTAATTAGCAACAAATCAATTGTCAGTATTTTCTATCTGTGAGGAAGATTTGCCTATACGTTAACAATAGATTGTTTGGGAGCATAAAATTTCATTGAAGTTATTTCCATTCATCATTTTGTTCATTTTGTTTCTTTATTTTACTCTTTAAAAGAAGAAATATATATATTAGCACAGTTTGCAAAGAAACACATTCGCAATAGAAAACCTTCAGCAGAACAAATGATCCATTCGATTATTTTATTGAAGAAGATTTTTGATCAAGCATCAAGTAATAGTCATGTATTTTTGTTTTGTTTGTTATCCACAGTCATTGTACTAAGTAGCACTTATTTTATAAGCTCTTTTTGGATTTTATTATCCATTGAGATGACTGATGGGATAAAATTAGTTTTCAAAACATTTTAAATGTCATTGATTTGAGATTTGCTTCAAACAGACATTGGTTGATTAAACCCTTAAACAGTCACATCCAATAAATTATAATATTATTAAAAACTTCTTTTAAATAAAAGGAAAAAGATTAACTAACCATAAGACGATGTCTTCAAGCCTTTATTTCTGGTAATTGTGTTGAGTTTTGCTAACTAAAGAAAACTTGACATTTAATATTAAAATATTACATCAGGCCATTCTTCATGTAAAATATGGGCTTAATGAAAAGCATGCTTAATTGTTGTTTTCAAAAGATGCTTTTAATCTTATTTTAATTTACGAAATGTGACTGTATTGCACCATTGATTTTTTTTTATGCAGTTTTCAAGCTTTACTAGTTTAAACTAATCAAAGACTTACACAGAAACCCATGAATTTATTAAAAAATATATATACATTCATAAATCACAGCAACCTTAAAGACAGACGCTTTGCTTTGTAGACGCAGGGAGTCTCTGTTTTTGGATTTGCTAATGGAGAACCAGCCTTTATGATGTTGTGCAGTAAAGTGTTCATCATTGAGAGAAAACATAAATTGCTTAAGTGTTCAATAGACAGCTTTGCACAGATGTTTGCTCTGCAGATGTGAGGTGGAAAAAGGCTCATGCAGATCAAGTCTTAAAGGAGAAAGTGGAGTGTCCAAATTAATCTTTTAATGTCATTAAAAAAGAGAAGGAGAGGCAACATGAAGAAGTCTGTTGTTTCTTCTGTCCTCAAATAACTATGAGCTGCAGGCCTTAGTTTTAAATGAAGGGACTTGAAGTAACCCCACAGGTGCATTAAATCTCACAGCTTGCTTTTCATTTGTCTTAATTATATGGTGCAACAAAAGAAATATATTAATCTTAATTAGTCTGACCTGCTCAGGCATGCATTACTTTAATTCAGTTTTACACCTGTGTCCTGTTTGTCACCCACTGAACCTCAGTGGTATCCCAAGTGATTCAGTCACACCTCTCAACCTAATAAGTAACGCTCAACATCCAGAGTCACAGTAGTAATGCGAAAATGAGCTAAATGAACAATAAAAGTTTAAATAATTTGTCTCTACAAAGGGACATTGTACTTCAAATGCAAATTTTTATTTTACATTTAACTTGTTTTGATATTCAAATTATCTCTTGTTTTATGTAAAACATAAAAATTGAAGTTACTTCAATTGCAACTTGAAAAATACACATCTACTAGTTTGTGCTTTAGACACGACTTTAAGAGATAAACTATACATTTATGTCTGTGTTTAAAAAATGATGTATGTTGTTCACTTGCCTTGTGTTTTTTTTTTCATTCTGAGTGAAGATGTGATAAACAAGGCTGTTAAAAGCTTCAGGTACGAGTTCCCTGCAACATGTTTGAGCTCCCATGACTCTTGCCTTTGTGTTGTGGCAAAGCAGCAACAACAGCAGTGTCAAAACAGACATCCTTCCTTTCTCAGTAACAAATCACAACGGAAGGAGAAAGAGAAGAAATGTTCTTTTTGTTGAAATGTCTGTTGCTCCTTAACAACTAAAATATCTGTCCATGTTCATATTTGACACTGGTGTTAAAACCAGAGCAGTATTGCACGTTGATAGATAATATCTTTTCTAAATCAAGTGTGGAATCAATATGTATTAATATCAAAATAACTTTTGAAAAATGTGGTAATTTCATTGCTTTTATTTCAGGTTTATCTCAACTAACTGCATAACTTGCAGTCAATAAAAACACAAACCTATTAACCAAGTTCGATGTAGTTTGGTCATATTGTTCTACTCCTCCTCAGAGGTTAGTATTTTACAAGATGGTGTGACACATCTCAAGCGCCATACTGATTTGTGTCACGTCAAAAAAAAAAAAAGTACATCAGGAAAAGAACTGCAGCAGACTCCAAAAGGCTGGATTATCCATGGATTCAATTTCCAGATTACATTTTCATTTTCAGATTAGATTTACATTTTCTTCCTGTGCTGATTTCTGGCTCTCTTAAAAAAAAAAAAAAAGGCTCTACTCCTGTTTATTGTTCATGTTTGAACACACAAAGCTAACCATCCTATAGAAAGTAATTTAGCTTATGCTAACAACGGATGGACTAGCAGAACAGCTGTGTTTCGATGAAGAACAAGATCAATAGTGATCATGACTGTGTATATAAATGAGTGAATTAATTAACATTTTGAACACAGCTAAAGAGGCAGAGGCACCACAGAGCAGGTTCTGAATGCAGTACGATTCATTTGGCTCTTTAAGAATCACAGCTTTAAGTTCCCGTTCCTTTGCTTGCAAATTGGATGTAATTGCACCTATCTGGGACACATGCTGTTTATTCTGAATAGTTTCCCTCCTTGAGCTCCCTGCTGATTCACTGCAGGTGTTTCACACGGATCGAGCGCAATTTTGGTCACATCATCGTTGAACGTGGCCAAACCACCAGGCTGGCTCTGTTTAAAAAGTTCAACCTTGTGAGAATCTCTATACCTTGACTCACTTTTATCAAAGTTTTCAGCTAATGACCTCACTGGAAACTTTAAGGTTTTCTCCAAAAATAACTGGAGGGTGAATGATTAACTGTGTATTTGTTACAATAAATGAAGGTGCAACAACTAAGCATGACAGACTGACTTTGATCTCATCTTATATCTTAGGAAATTGTGGTTCATTTTACAAGAATGTTTAAAACAACGTTATTATTGACATGTTTTTGCAAATCTTTAGATTCTGTTGTTAACATGCAGAGAATGAAAGAGGAAACATAGCACCCAGCTTTGTTCTACCATTTCTAAAATTCGGGCTCAATTCTAATCATCCACGTTAGTGATCAAATTAAAAAGAACAGCAACTTTTAAGCTTTTCGATTTTCTATCCGCCCCAGTTCAGCAGGGAGGCAGAAGCTCTAAAATGCTCTAAAATCCATTTAGTACTACCTGCAGAGCACCAAACAACAAACAGACGGGGACCAGCACATAAGAATAGTTTAGCATTTAGATCCTGAATAGCCAGATATTTCCCACAGGAGTTTGTTGAGGGCAAAACATGTACAAAGTGCCTGTTAGCTGCTGTGCAGATACATTACGCACACAACTACTGCTTAAAAAATAAATGATGGTTTCATAGTTCTGTTGTTATTTGAACATGTCTGGCTTATTTGAAAGCACAATAGTTTGTTTTTTCACTGAATATTTATGGGCTGTGTAGGGAGACATGTAAAATATCTGTTTAAATCTGCACATTTAAAGTTATATACTCACTGTTGCTCAGTATCAGCAAAATTGTGTCAAAGTGTTTGAGTTCTCAGATGTAATCGAGGGAGCACAATCATTTTACAGCTACGATTAAGTCGGACGTTGTAAATGTACACAATACATGAATTCTAGAGTTAACTCTGGTTGTTATTATTAGGAATACTGTATGTGAGCCTTATGTTTAGAGACAAAAGCACGACTTTGTTAGTGATTTCACAAGAGATGCTTTACAATATTTTTAGCATGACAAACGGGGACAAAATTAAATGCAAGCAATACAGGATCTCCACAGTTTGGTTTGCGTACAAGTCAATATTAGAGCTGCGGCTCGCTGCTGCAAGATGTTAGAAAAGTTACAGTTTAAAACTCTCATAAGTTATTGCTTTAAGACCTAGATGTGTTTCTGATTAGTTTTCAAGTTGCATCTGCAACAATAAATTTTTATTGTTGGTGTTGCTGAGAACATTGATTTAATCATTCCTCCAGCATTGAATCATGTGCTGCAAGATGGTAAAAAGTGTTGAGAGCTAAAGCATTGATATTCTGATATAAAACAAAGCATTCACATTGTTTCTAAGATTACATAAGATTACACAAAAATCTCTGTAAAAGTGAACAAATGCAACACATTTCTGGTGTAAGGCAATTATGACTCCTGCAACAGATAAAAAACAGGGTAGCAGCATATATACGAGGCAGTAAATGAAGCTAAAACATCACTGACATATATATTCATGCTACCAATTGGCACAGATCACTCTGAAATTGTTGTTTCCCATTTTAAATCATATTTTAAATCCATCCACTGCCACATACCAGCAGCACTGGTCTGTGCCTTGATGAGTAACTCTTATCAACACTGATTAATTCATTACAGCTCCTTCAAGTCACCATAAATCAGTGTGTCACTCTCCAGCTGCTAGCTGATGCAGAGGTCAGCAGACAGTCTATTATGTTCATGTTTGACTTTTAATACAAAACACCATTATGTGGTTAAGGATGAGAGGACCCAGAAGCCTGATGCTGATAAGCAGGATTTTTAGCGACCTTCAGCAACATAATTGTGCTGAGAAGTGATTGTCCATTGATTTACACCGTTAAATCTAATATGAAACACAACGAGCCAACTGGACCATTTTTTTTCTATATTATTAAAAGGTAATTTTTCTTCTTCTTTCCATGTTTGTACTTAGAAAATAAAAGATGTATTGTCATATTTTTTCATACACTGTGATCTATTTCTTCCTTGACATTCATTAGTCATTCCCTCAAAGGAATTTAAAAATTTAAACTGACTCAGGTCTTCAAATTTAGTAGAGAGTTATTTTTTGCTTGTTTGTTTGTTTGTTTTTTAAAGAAAAGGTTC
Organism: Poecilia reticulata; assembly: GCF_904066995.2. Taxonomy (NCBI): domain Eukaryota; kingdom Metazoa; phylum Chordata; class Actinopteri; order Cyprinodontiformes; family Poeciliidae; genus Poecilia; species Poecilia reticulata. Next base: position 18,235,611 of record NC_088832.1, read on the forward strand.
AAACCAGAAGGTGACATGAATGGGACGTTTGGTTTTTATTTATATTTATTTCATACTTAGTCTGGATTATTTGTGTGATAACCTGGCACTGACTAACAATTAATAATTCCTTGTTAATCAATTTTTCACTTTTGAACTTTTAGATGACTTGCAAGCTTCCACTGACGTATATGTCAACAACGCTGGATGAAGGCAAACTACTTCTGATGGCTAATGATCATATTTTTTCATTCACACTTCTGATTCTACATCTTCCTCAAGGTCCCTGACACTCAGATGTGTTTTGCTTTTCATTCAGTCTAATTAATAATTTCTTCTCCTCTGTTTTTTCTAAGCTCAGATTCTCTGACCTCCCAGATTATTGTTGAACAATTTTGCTCCTTTTGATTGCAGCACTAATTGAGGAAACAATTACAAAAAGCTGTTTTGTTTATTTTCCCGTTGCTTTGAGGTTATGAAAACTGACTGTGTGTAAATTATAGGCCTTGGCTACTAATGAGTCTTTGAAATTTTAAAAGGCTTTTTGAAGCAATATTGCTGCCAAATATTATGATGAAGAAACATAAATAAGCAAATAAAAATCTGGCATTACTATTAGTGAACTTTCTGAGACCTCAACTGTGTTTCATATTTTTGTTGGGGTTCATTATATTTGTTGAGTTCTGTGTTTTCTTTTTCACTTATTTGTACAATTTTGTATTTTTAGTTCTATGTGTTCGGTTTTGTTACATTTTTGTAACGTGCTGGGGTTTTAGTTTTTTTTTTCCACACATATCAAAAAACAACATATACATAAATAATAATTAAGCCGTCACTAAAAAGTACACAGTATAAGTTAACCCAAGATGTTAACACGTGGAGCATTTCTGAAAACACCTGAAACTAAACATTTGTGTTTGTACTTGATTAGATAATATCTTGGCATATATATTTGCTAACCTTCTGAAGACAGATGAGTCTAATGGGGACCAAAGTGTGAATGAAGTTTTAGTTAAGTTAGGATTAGTAGGAATAAACTAATAATGGTAGGGTTACAGAAAATGCTAGGCTATGGCATAAATACATCTACTAAAATGAATCGTAGTCAATGTAAAGTCCGAATATGGGCATCAACACAAACTTGGGAAATACAAACATCAGCTTGATGCACAGAGAAATGTATCCTTAATTTTTCCTAACTCCATTATTATGCTATGTCTTTTGTCATTGCTGCTAAAGCAGCAAGGTCTCGTGCTCCCCAAGGGCACCTCATGTGGTATGTCACCACCCAGAAACCTGTGTATGACCAGCAGTGTTTTGTTCAGGTGTGGACCTCTGAGAATGCCAGAGTGTCACTTACCTGTCTGCACATCCACCCACACACCAGCTTTAATCCTCTAAGAGTAGCAAATGAAAGCGCTGCGCATTAACAAAGGCTGTGCTTTAAGCCTCGAGCTGAATGGATGTCCTCAGGATGTGATGGTTTTTTTTTTATGGAAAGGTTTTCAGGAGTCACCCTTTACTTTCAACACTTGGGCAAATAAGACAATAATAGAAAAAAAAAACCAAGATGAAACTCAAGAATTCACCTCTAGGCACTGGCATTACTTACCTATCTATGTCACATGAATACAGCTACTGCTGTTGTTGCTATCTAATGACCTTGCACTTTTCTTCTTATCCTAAATAGCATCTATGCACATTGTAGGTCTTTTAGACTTTCATTTGTCATTTGCTGCTAAGACCTGCAGAGAGAAACCAAATCCTCGCTGACAGCACACTGCACCACATTTTTGTTGTATCATTTTAAGTCTACAGTTGTTTTCTTAATTTTTTGAATTTCCACCATGTGTCTTTAAAGGTCGTCGAAGTTATTGAAAACCTTTTTGGCTCCTGGAGGTTAGGATCAAGACAATCATTTATATAATTAGTAGTCTAATTAGGACTTTTCTTGATTATTTCTAGATGAACTCAAGATTATGAAATGGACAGTAGGCAAAGTTTACACACAAAGTTAGAAAAGATGCAACGTGCAATAATGCTGGTGAAATGTGCAATGCCATGTGACTTGTGAATGATAAACACTTAACTAAACAGTATCTGCCTGCAATAGGTTCCTTGCAAATACTGACCCTTAAATATGCTTAAGTATTTTGTCCAGTTACTGGTCCAACCCACATCTCCACTGAATTTCACTGTACTCTGTTAATTACACCTGGTTTCCTTGTCCCTGCTCACCTCCACAGCAGTCACAAGTCATTTAGTTAGTCAATATCCATAGATTACCTGATGTGCTTCTTTTCCTGTCTTTCCAGACTCCTTTTGTGTTTGTTCAGATTCTTTGTTGTAATCAATGCTCTTAAAGCTATTTTATAAATGATCACAATCATAATAAGACTGCCATTCCTCTGTCTATATCCGTATGTCCAACTCCACTATGAAACATAACATTAACAACAATAAACACAATGTTCAAATAAACTTTGATCTTAAAATTCTTTAAATCTCAAGCTAAAACCACCAAAAAGTGTATGCAAAAAATAAAACGACTAATGTCTATACTATTACTGAAAGCAAAACTAAGCCAAGTCTACATTTACACAGCAGGCAAATGCAACACGAGCTTTGATACAAGCTTCTGATAATACGAAAGATAACATTCAAGCAAAAAAGAGATTACAATCTAAATTAATGTTTTGCCCAGAAATTGCTATTTGTTGACATTTTCTCATACAATACTACGACTATATACTTCCAGCACATTAAGGTGCTTAAAGAAGTTTATAAAGTTTTCCTGTTGTGCAGACAGAAGCTGTTCCCCGCCTAAGTTGCGTGATGTTGGGTTGTTTTGTCATGTTATTTTGGAGCTGTTCTTGTTTGTTCATCCCCTGATGAGACTCTAATGCATAAACCTGCTGCCAGAGCAATATGTAAAAATCACTACTGATTGAGCTTTTTGCATCAAATCAACATTTGAATAATGACTTTGGTGTTTTCAGCAAGGACCTCAAGCAGCAATGTGAAAAACTAAACCACAGGCAGAAACACAGAAAAGTGAAAAACACGAGTAACAATTTGTCTTGTAATGTGTGTTCAGATGCAGCAACTTATAAAAAAAACAATATTGAAAACTCTGGGACTCTTGTCGAATTAACTCAAATTTATTTATTTTAGCAAATGGCATTTTAGCAAACAAAGGACATTGTCTTGATTTGAGTGTTATAACCCACACAATAATTTTGTGTAATTTTATTTTAATAGAAGCTCTGAATGAAAATGTACCGCTTTATCAAATCCAGATTCAGATTTGTTACTTAGGGCCAAGGCTACATTGGGTGACACTGGTTTACTCATCCAGGCCACCAACATTATTGGATTCATAGTGACATTTAAATATAAAAAAAGGGTGAGTATCAGCTTTTTCTCACCAAAGTTCTGAAACAAACTCAAAAAATAATTTTCTTTTACTGTCAAGTACGAAGTAAATCTAACAGATCTGCCAGACAGCTCTGAAACGTTGCTTTGTTTTTTTTTTTAATACAATCTCTAGATAATCTTACTGTTGGAGTTCTGTTATTTTGAGCTCAAATGTGCCGCAAAGCCCTTCACAGTCTCTAAATCTCAGCGTCTTTGGGAATTCTTATAACAGCAGATTCGTGTCATAGATGTGCAGCTGACAAATCTGGAGCCACTTCATGATACTATCATGTCAACACGGACCAGAGGAATGATTTAGATATATTATTTCCAAGCCTCAAATAACTAAAGCAATCCTGAATTCAATAGACCCAATAGACCCTCTGACAAGGTGTATTTAGAAAACTTGCAGATGAGTCCAAGTGTTACTGTGATTAATTATTTAAAACTGCTTGTCTAATTATTAAAATTCTGTCTATGTATTCTACATTTAGACCACCAATTTTTACTATATAGCCTTAGTTTTTCTAAATGTGTTTAATGTGTTTAATAAAGGCAACAATAATAATAAGAAAAAAGTTTTCTCAGAAGCGATTTTTATTTTTGCAAAAGTAAGTTTTATTAAGACAGAAAGATTCTAAGGACAAGCTGTGAGTGATGCCCATTATAATCCGCATTGTTCGGTTGATTCAGCTTGCTTAAGGGTGTGGATGTATAAACAAGGATGTTGTGGAGACCATGAAACATCGGGATGAATACAGGAAACAGATAATAAGTGGAGCTGCACACAAACACTGTCAAAGATACCACAGCAATGAAACAAATAAGTTCTGCCTTGGGGGGCAAACAAGTGTTATTCGCTGGGGACATGGCTGCTTTAGAGGATGGTGGTGTAAAACTATGTAAATGACTGAAAGAGAGGACGTTAAAACAATGGTTGTTGTTGCATACAGAAGGTAAAGCTCAGGGGAGCACACCAGAACCGTCGTCAAAGAGGTGGCAGCGGAAAAGTAATTAGTCCTCTTTCCCTGTGTGCGTTTCATTAATTAAAATTGTTCAAGGGTGTCACTGAGGGTCAAAAGGGAAGGTGAGAAAAAGCTAATTAATAGGAGTAAAATGTAAATATTAAAAAAGTATCAGAGGAAGAGCACTCCTTGTCCAGTCTCTCAACAAAAGTTCGAATGCATTTTTTTGCAAAAACTCAAATGAGTCAAATGAGTCTGATAGTCTGTTGCTGAAGCTTATTTATTTCTACATGATTTATTGATGTTAGATGCTTAAACTTTTGCTCTGGGTTCAAAAATGCTCATGTTCTACACCTTGAATTTTGCCTCAGGCTGTAAATGCATAAATGCATACTCAAGAAGTTAAATAATCAAGAAGTAAATAAAAAACAAACATAAAGCATCCAAAACAATCGTGTACCAAAAAATAAAATAAAATAAAAATTCCGATGATTCCGATGTAAAACAGGCACTCATGGTTGAGGGTAGTTTTATCAAAAGTAAACTTTTAGGTAATGCAGCATTTATTACGCAGATAATTATTATAGGGAGTTAAAGGTTATCCGGTTACCACTAGCTCTCAATCTCTGATACTGGAGAGGTTCAGAGATCTGAAACTTACGTTTTCTTTGTCAAATTACAATTTAAAAGGACACATGTAAACAGAATTTAGACATAGAAAACATTCAATATTAAATTTAATGACTTCTGAATCATTTTAATCCAGCAACAGATGGCTTTCAAATTAACTGAACAACACAACAGCCTGGAAGGTCACAAACACCAGAGCTATTTCAAGAAACCATGTTGATATTTTAAGAAAGCCACTCTGACCACTAAACTAACTTTTTTCAAATCCTAAAATACAGCTAGTCTGCAGAAGTGGAAAGCAGAACAATGAATCTTTGCAGATGAAAAGTCAAAATGCAGAGGGTGGTTTATGCGACACTATTAGTCTGTAAAAAATATTATCAAAGAAAGCAACAGTAAACAACAAGAACCTTTATGCGAGAATAAGGAAAAGGGCAGAAATAACCGGTAATGTAGAAACTCCTCTATAAGAAAATCTGTATGCATCTCACTGTCTGTCTAAAATCATCTTTGCCCATGTAGGCTGAGAGCTGGAAAGAAAAGCACTGAAGTCCAGTAATGTTTCTGCTGCCCTTCATCTGTTTCATCCAATTTATTCCTAATTAGAGGTTTTCTTCCCCTTCTCCCCTCTTTCCTCTGTAATGTCTCCTCTTCAAAATATTTGTCATCTTTTATTTGGGTTTAGTTGGACTTCTGGAAGCTCATTTGTAGCTGTTCCTGTCTACAAACTCATCTGGTTTGGGTGATCATTATAAACATGTCAAAAAGGAGAAATAGCAGCAGAAACAATAAATGCTCTGTAGCCTTGAAATGAGTGCAAAAATGTATCATTCTCTTGTTGAAAATTGTAAGTAGATGCAAAGATAAATATAACATGACCAAGGGTCCTACAGCAAGCTGCCACTATTGCTATGGATACTAAGCAAAGATGAAGCAAGTTCAAAATTTATCCAAGTACTTTGCTGTTTTTGATGTTAATTTCCATTCTGATTCTCACTTTATATCCTAAAAATGAATCATTTCTGACTATTTTGTTTGCAACATTTTTGTATTTTTTAACTAATTTGGACATTTCAAAGTTGAAAAATCCTGTCTCATCCAAAAATGGAGCAAAAATGTGTGATTAAAACATTTAATCACTTAATTTCTAGAAATTGTTCAACTTTGACCAACATCAAGTAAAGCAAGAACTTGAGAGATACTGAAGCATCACCAAAACTGGAGTGCAGAGTTGCTGAGCCATTATGCGATTTCAAAGACTAATAATTTAGAATAATGTATGTGTGCCCTGCACTGGTTCATATAGCCCCATTGCTCATTCCTAGTCTTCAAACTCCTCTCTTTCTTCATCTCAACAATAAAAAAAACCTATTCACAGATAGTTTATTACTGCTTTAAATGTGCTGTGTGTGCATCTACACTACAAACTCATACATATTGCCCATCAGAATACTCATAAATATTGGCTTCCTGGCTTTCCTTCAGGTTATTTTGTTTAGAGCAGAGGATCACATACATTATTTGGTGGAAATAGTAAACTACCGCATGAAGTTTTGAATTTCTTTTTTGCCCCGTCATGAAAACAGATGATCTCAAAAGACCCGTTTGTACTGGTCCAAATCTGATCGCTTTTGCGTAATAGTAATAATATGAAAAGTGAAAGTTGACTTACTTAACAGCGTGAAAAAATTTAAAATCTGTTATTGCCTCTGTCCTAATTTCTTACTCCTGAATGCCATGAAATTCTTCACAAAACGGGGAAGAAAAGAGCCGGGATTGCAGACAAGGAAAAATGAGAGTAGGTGTAATCATATGCAGCTCAGCATGCAATAATTTGTATGTGGATACGTTAGCAGCATAATTGGCTTTGCATTGTTTTTCCTCATATGAGACATATTTGTCTTCCCCCGTTTGCACTGGGTTTGTGATTAAATATGAATATGTATTTGCTGGATGGAGTACAGACGTACTTCTGCATAGAGTCCAATTTCCTGCAAACACTATTATTTTTGTTACCTGTAGCCGCTCTTGAAGTTGTCAAAAACAGTGAAGGATAAGGAATTTGAAGGCAATAATTACACCTGACGCAAAACACATGGAGCCTAATTGCCGTTAGATGTGTGTGGCTGAATCATTTTGCATGCATCGCATTCTGCCTAACGAGGCATTGCTTTCTGATCCAGATTTTGCATGGTAGCGTCACTACTGGGATCCTAATCTAAACAGTGAATTATTGTGATGTTTAGACTTGGGGGAAAAAATACCTCTGAATTTTAATGTGTTATAATTTAAATTAAAGTTGGAGCTCAGTTTTAATTATTTGGACATAGACAACTCTAGAATGTATTTCTGGAGGATTGTGAATATGTTTACTACGAATGAAATCATTTTAACAAATTACGATTAATTACTGCTTCAGCTCCGTCCCGGGAAACGAATATAGAAAAAGTGCCATATGTAATCAGAGACATGGATAATACAATTGATCATCAGATTTGTAAAGACAGGTGATGTTAATTATCATGTTTACAGTAAAAACAGAATCACACCAGATGTCTCCTGAGCTTTAAAAGTGAATTCAATCGATTTATATTTATGCACCACAGAAGAGAGAAAAAAACTGCTGCCTATTTGTGCACGGTAGTTTGGCTGCACAGTATCACAGCTGTTCGTTTTGTTGACTTGCAGCAAGAATTTTCTTGATTCATTTTCTGGTCTGGAGTCTTTCTGTATGGAGTTTATGTTCTCCTTATGCATGTTTGGGTTTTCTCCAGGTACTCTGACCTTCTTACCAAACAAACATGCCTGTTAAGCTAATTGGTCAGTCTAAAGTTGCTGTAGTTTGTGAACGCATTTTTGCTCATACTGCATATCCGTCTTTAATGTCCTGTGATGGACTGGTGACCTATCAAGTGTGTACCACACTGCTAGCCCAATGGCTGCTGGATATGGGACTCCTGTCCAGCCAGGACAGGAAGGTATAGACAGTGGATAGATGTCTAGATTTAGTCTCACAATATTAGATACTGCTATCCTTCAATCCTTACATATATAAACATAGTTTAATGTGCTGATGTTTCTTTTACCCTCCATTACTCTTAATATGAACATTTTGACATTGGATATATTTACATTTAGAAACTAATGAGAACTGATAGTGCTGATTTCTGATGAAGTATTTCTGTTTACAGCAGTACGTCTAACTACTACTTTCCATGAAATTCAAAAGAATATGGTTACTTGTGCTTGTATTCCTGCTTCCTGAACATTATAGTGAGGTAATAAGCGAACAGTTTGAGTGTAGCTTTGTTTCCTGCTCCTTGGTCACGTCTACCTTTGCTTGTGTAATTGTCACATCCGTTTGGTCGTTATCTCCCCAGTGGACCATAGTCCTGGATTTCCTTTGTTCAGTGTCAGATTGTTGTCTGTGTGCTATTGCCTTGCTGGAGCCTTGTCTTCCTTTAGTTTGCTGCTTTTCTGTTTATGTTCATTCCTAGTCTACAACAAAAGAATCTACCATTCAAACAAAAAAAAAGATATGCAACAATATAAAAAAAAGTTAAATCGTACTCTTTGTAGAATGTGAATATAAATAGACAGGTCAAATTATTGAAAAAAATACCGTCTTAATAATACTCATCCATCCTCTTCTTTTTGGTAGCTGCAGTTTTCCACTCTGTTTACATGGTTACTGCGTCTTAGTATTAGCTGGCACGCTTGCAGATTTCTCTCAAGTTGACCTTGCAGAACTTGCAGTCGGTGTCATGTTTGTGAAGTTATGCGGGTAGACAGCGTCTTGTGCTGGTAAGATAAATAAGGTGGCCCAGACATCTTTGACGTGCTCTTTTATTCCAAGCAGATCCTCAACCATGACCTGTCCAGCTGGGACGTTTAATCCCTGCAGTGTGTTGTCCAGCTTCTCCACAGGTAAGTTATCAGCCGATCAAATCTGTCACAGCTCATCGCATCAGAATCTGCTTTTCTAGATTTTAATCATTTAGCTGTGATTGAGAGTTTCTGCAACCATTACCAGGTGATTTAGATGCCTCATCATAATATGCCTGCCTCACCTGGGTGCAAAAACATTGGTTACAAAAAGATAATGAGGCATTCAGGTACAATAGTGGGTGATCTTGCATACTTTACCCCTGCCACTTTTAATTAACAAAATGTAGCAGGTGTTTGAAAGGATTGAAAGACAAACAGGCAGCTGAAAGCTACACAAAGCTACACTTCCACACTGAACAGGACTCACAGACTCAGAGGAGCCTTATGTAAGCAACACCCACACTAATACAGACAGCAAACTGGCAGTGGCTTTAATGATGCTGCCACAGATTGGCTTCCCAACAGTCACTCGCCATAATAATGCTGAGTGCAGAAGAAAAGGCATAGAGAAAGACAGGAGAAGAGGCTGATCAGACAGGGTTATATGAAAATAAAATTGACTGCTTTCTTGTTTGAAGTTTCTTCAGTTTTGAAGACCAACTTAAAGATAGAGCCAAAGAACTTGGCAGGGAAACTCTCTGCTGCTCTCGTGTTTTTATCTTTGTTCTTGAGTCGTAGAAAGAAAACCAAATCTTTTCAAAAGAAGTCCTCGCATTTGATTAATGCAACCCCGAAAGCTTTTTAAAAAAGCCCAGCTAGATATGTTCAATCTAATTAGCATAAGGGTTTCTTCATGCCTAGCAGATCGTTCACTGGACTGCTGGATCCTCTGGCCAGAAACCAAATTCTGCAGTTATTTTCCAATTAAAAGCTTGAGAGAGTGAAAGTGACAGGGACAATCATGATCTGATAACTCAGAGGCTTTCACAGCAAATGACCGAATTAATATTTCAAATTGGCCTAGATTTTACACTGAACATTATGGGAAAAAAAATTAGACCACATTTTTCAGCATGTGCTTTTAGAAACTATGAGACTGACAATATTAAGAGATTTATTTTTTTTACTAATCTGTTCAGTGCTGGTAATAGACCGACACATGCGTAAAATCAGCTCCTCTATGGTCTTCTTTGATCTGTTTGCTGTTGCCGGAAACCTCAATTTTTTTAAAAATCTAACCATCTTCAACTTTGACAGCAGCAGCAGCGTTAATCTTGTGACAGCTGGCCCCCCCTTCTCTCCAGTTGCTTGTGTTGCCACTCTGTTGTCAAAAGAACAATCGAGGCAGAAGATGTAGCTGCTTGCTGTCTGACACCACCTTAAAATAGTTTTCCTTTTTCACATCACACCCTTATAGAACTACCATCACTGCAGTGTTGTTTTTATACTTTATTTATTTATTTTTTTAAATCAAAGTCAAGTTGGCTCAACAACAGATTTCTCATTTTTAGTCAACTTGTTTTTTTCCCCCAATCAAAGTCAAACATCCCTGTGTTGTATTGTATCTGCAGTGCCTGCTTTTTGGCACAAGAATTTGTTACACACAGTCTTGTGCAAATATCTCAAGCTTTTCCTCATTTCTTTGTATTTCGCTTCCACACAGTCCGACTTTCTTGCAGCATAAGTCCACCAAGTTCTCTAATGATCTTTGGAAGTTTTTCTTTGGACAGCTTCTCTGGTCATTTTAAGTTTGATCCTTTTACCCCACCATGACACCAAATTGTTCTGTTGTAAGCTATGACAATCTTTCAACTCATTTAACATGTGAACTCAAAATCTGCGAGCAGACATTTTTCAATACGGAGTTAAAGTGTGTCTCCAGTCTACGTAAATGGACCATTATTTGCTGTGAATGAATTATCTCATGTTCTCCATCTTACGAAAGTAAATACTTTTAAATAGTGAACAAATGAGGACACACCATTGGTATTCAATTTTTTAAAACTATCTAAAATTAAGGTAAGCACCAAAAAACACAATTTTCTTCACCCAGTAAAAAATAAATAAATCTGTATTTTAGATGAGTTAGAAAAGCCTTTCCACTGAGCCACTAGCCATCTACCAGTCTCTGACATCAATTTGAAGACAGTTTTCTTCTCTCCTCAGTTTCAGCTGTGAGGTGTTTGAAAGGTTTCTTGCATGTACAGCAAGTCCCAAGTGGCCTCAGCATCACAATGAGATAAAGATCTTAACTTTGGCCAGGATGTTCCGCTTCTTAGTTCTCAGTCACCCTTTGGTGGATTCTCAGATCAATGTCATGTTATATGGATACGTTCTGCTTCAGATTTATTTTTATTTCAAAAATGGTATCAGAGATTCATCAAACACTCCAACAGACAGTAGCATTCATGGTGGCGTCAGTGACGGTGATTCCACTTAGTCTTGCTGCAGAAAATCCCCAAACCTTCAGCTCTTTCCTTCGCATGCTACATGGGATACTTCCTGTGTTGAATCTGTCTCATTCCAAACATGTCGTATGTTCTGGTGTTTGTCATTCAAAAAGCTCACATTTTTGTCTTTCTGTCAAATTTTTTTCTTGCCTTAATGTTTTTTTTAGAGCAAAGGTTTCCTCAAATTAGACCTCTTATGAAAGTTAAACATGGTCAGTTCCATTCTGGGCAAGAAGTATTTTCATATCAACAGTAGCAAGAGCTTGCTGAGCTGCAAGCATCCTGCAGGCTGCCCTTGTGGTGAACTAGTTGTTTTCAATGTTTTTCTCATTTTCTAAATGGTTAGGTGGCTGATTTTAAATAACTTTGAGACTTCTTCCTTTATTTAACTGAGAAGCTGATACAATCTTCTTTCAGAAGGCCACAGACAGTCCTTTTAATCTTACTGTAGTGTTCACTACCACTTTAACAGTGAGGAGCACGGGGAGCTAAATGTTTAAACAAGGTCAATTTTCCTCAAAGTGCCATGCAACAGTTTGTTTTTATTCCCTGCTCTCCACCATCTAACAATAATCCCACATACATTTCATGCTCTCTGTATTCACATGTGTGAATAAATCCTTTTAACTCGTCTCCCAAGCATGATTCTGCATGTGGTTCAGGAAACAAACCCAAACATGACAATAACAGGATGTCATAACTGAGTGTTTTGAGTGACCTCACAATAGTCATTCATTAACCAATTACATTAAGTTACATTAAAAAAAACTGCTATAAAAGTGTTTTGTGAATTTAAACTGCACCATATTTTGCAATGAACAATTTCAAATTCATGGACAAAGCTCTTGCACAGCAAACCATAATGCACACAGTCTTCAGATGATGAGAATAAAATGAGATAATACTGGAAACTTGCTGAGTGTGTATGGAGGAAGGTACAAGCTTCACAATACGCGGCTCAGTGGGTCGAGACAGCATCCGATGATTAAGAGCTGTAATACGAATAATTTAACAAGCTTACATCTGTACCCCCCTGAAGTCTGAACTCAGGCATTGACAAATCAGTACTGTAGCATACAACGCATTCAAAAGAAGGGCTCAGAAAAGCAGTAACAAACAGGAACTTTTCAATTCACAACAGTAAAACTATAAACCATGTAACTATTTTTCAGTCTGTAAAGAGGAAGACAAATTAATTTCTTATAACAACATTCCAACCCCAAAATCATCAGTCGCTCTTCAAAAAGCTTCAGGAAATAGCTGGAGGACAGATGCATGTATAATTAAACAGAATAATCAGTGTCAGATTGGTAAAGCACTATGGCAACACTGTTGATCAAAATGGCATCTTCACAATTAGGCAGCGGTCAGTCCACACATCACAAAGTAATTTTTATTTTTCTAATGAATTTTCACAGTTTCATATGTGAATGTAATTATAGTGTTTGCCTTGATAACCTTACATAGGCAGTTGATAACAGGAGCAAAGCTGTAAATTATATTGTGTGTACTTTTGCGTACGCCATGTTTTTATTTTCTGTGTGACACCTTTTTCTAATAAAAAATATATATAATTATTTTGAGTATAGATTTCTCAGTGTTTTCAGTTTTTGATCATATGCGCAGATAAAATCGAGGGACTTCAGGAAGACAGTCAGATCATGCTACACAGGACAAAAACTATTTTTTGCACATATTTAATACATGCCAAGAGGTTTGAAAACTTTCTTTGCAGTTTTTTTTTTTCACCAGAAGCTCAATTTGCATTTGGACAAAATGTATAAAGGCAGAGGAAAATGTCTGTTTTTAAATAACTGTGTCAGTGTGATCCATGCCTCATGCTTTACTTAAATATTGTTACACATGGATGTTCTATAAGGCTGTATTTGATTAACTAATATCCCCCTCCAGTGACTGGGAAAACCAGCTGTCACAATAAACAATGGCTTCTTGAGAAACCAACCCACTGACCTTAAATTCAACTTGTTTTCTCAACACAATGTCATCTCTGTTTCTTTAGCAGCTCACAATGGCTCATACTATGCCTTTATTAAACTACCTGAGACACATGAGGTGAGCCTGCAGGATCTGCGAGTGGGTATTGTAATGTGACCCAGATTTGGTTGATCTTTTCACTGTGCTACAGATGTTTTATATCATTATAGGCTGTGTTGTGCTTTTCTACACAAATGTACAAGAAAACATGTTTACTGACACAGTTTAGATAGTCGTTCCATATTTAAACATAAAATAATCCAAAACACTTGATAACCTGACTGTTGGGCAGATTTTCTCATCTTATAAAATACATGAGTGAAAGAGAAAAATAACTGTGTTGGCTTTCAGAGACATGAACAAAGTATTGAAATAATTCATAAGAACCTTTTACCTCAAATGAGCCATGTGTTTTGTTTTTTTTTTCCAAGGAAGTATTTTCATGGCTTATTATAGAATTAAAATGTGACAAAGAATTTATATGCTCTGCTAAAGAACAGTACAGTTGTATTTTTGTTTGGTTCTACTTATAGCATTGCTGTCTGGCCGCATATAAAGTTAATAAATTGGATTTTGATTCCATTAATTAACAGGTAAACAGGGTTGAAAGCACGGTTGTAAATTAGTACTTCCTGTTTAGCCGTTAGTCATCTTATTGACTGGTTCATCTACAGTTCTTCATACTTGGATTTGTTGGGCAATAAAACTAAAAGAAGTACGAGCTTTTGGAGCCAATATGCAGCATATGAGCTATACGTTTAATTAAGGAGATTCAGGACAAGTGTACAATTGAAATCAATGCTTTTGACTGTCAAGTAAAGGCTAAAACTTTAGCAGTTCTTTAATGAAGACTTGGGTCGCTGATATAAATTCTGTAATTTGCAAATCATACTGGTTTAATCATAGCCTTTGGTTTCCACTTTTGGGGTCATTAATAGTATTAAAGTATTTTGTTTTCCCATTTTTGTAATATGTTCCTATAGAAATCTGAGCATGAAAAAGTAGCATATTTGCATAAACTTGTTAAAGACAATATGTCAATAGTAATATTACAACTTTAGAATTCAGAGTCATATTAATTTCCATGTACAAATTTGATAAAAATGTGAAGAACTATGAACTCTGACATCAATGCATAACACAAAGGCCACCCAAGATGAAAGTAGTCAATGAATTCTCACACTCTTCCCTGGGTGAAGATTCATATGGGACTCAGGTGAAACGTTGTCTGAAAACCCAGCAGGAGACCTAGCAAACCGGCATCCTAGATTTAAAAAAATATCAGACAGGTCAAGTTAACTTGCTGCATTTGGGATAAACTGGATGTGACAACTGATAGTTTGCATCCATGAAGCCTCCTTTTCAACCCCTCTGGGATTTGGGTTTGTAGTTCACGTATTATTTGAACTTTTGAGATGCTAATCAGCTGCTCCTTCTTATAAAAAACATTGTTAAAATGCAAGAGAAAAAAAAAATATTTCAGCTGCACAGCACCCAAAGTCAGAGGGAATAAGAAATAAGGAAAAAATAATTAGAAAACGCAATACCTCCACCAAAAAATTAAGAACAAAACTGCACAAAAAAAATAACTAATCAGAATTAAAGTAACAGAGATACTTCAACATGCTGCCAGCAATTCTCAATTATTTTTTGTCCAAATGATTCATGGAGCAAAATGTGTTTGTATCAGGCAAAATGGTGATGTGCATTTGGTTTGTGAGGAGAAATTGACTTTCTTACTTCACCGTATTACTTTTAAGATTTTGACATATTCTTTCTGCACGAAGGATATTTTGGAAAAGCAAGAGGGCTTGCTCCATCATTTTCTGTGCTTCTAATAAGCTGCCTCTCTTTCATCTGACATATTCAATTTTAAAAAACAACTTTTTGGTCAATAAAATCTCTTTCTGTTTACAGCATCAGGTATTCAAAGGACAAGTGTGATTTATTTATGTTTTTTCAAAGCGTTGTACATTTTCTGGTTTTAAAAATGAAGTCTGCTCACTGCACAACACATAGTGGCAGCAATAATTTTTTTCTTAAGCTGATAACATCACTCTTATTGCAGTACAGTTACAACACTAGAAAAGATCAATGAGCTTAATTTTTTCAGCTGTGTCAATCCACTGCACCATTCCAGGAAACCTCTGTGGACTACACACTCTCATATAAAAGTTTCAGGCAAAACGAAATGTGTGAAAACTGCGACTCTAGGAGGTCTTTTATATTTTACTTCACGTTCAGTCTGTTCAATTTTAGTCAAATGCCGCACTGCATGTGCACAATGGTTCTCCCTGCCACTCTCATAAAAATGTCTGAATAAAGCATTATGAAAAGTGACCAATGTCTGTCCCAAGCTGTGCAGTTTCTAAAGAAACCGATGACATTATTGAGACTGCTGTCGGTGCCCACTAGCCACAAAAAATTCAATCTGAATCTATCAGGGAGGGTTAAAATAAGTATGAAAGAATCTTGCCGTGATCAAATTTCCATCAGTGGTGAGTTCTAAGTGTCAGTCGAGGTTATCGTGACAAGATTGAGTGCATCTTTCTAAATGACTCAAACAGAAATACAAAGAAAAATTCTACACTGCTGCCATTAAAACAAACACTAGAGAGATTAGTCTCTGTAAGAAAACAGACATGTTTTCATTCACCTTACAATTTAAATTGTTTCTCAACAACAACAAAAAGAATAAAATAAAAAAGCTTTTAAAGATTAGGTTCTGTCATTCAATTTCAGCAGCCGATTAATCCAGGACAGTTTTACCAAGGGGCTGCTGCCAGAGAGCAAAACACAGGGGAAAATCTTAAAGAGTCGTCAGTCTGTCTGGAAGCTTACAGAAAGAGACAAAATGGTGGACAACCATGCATATAATTCAAAGTAGAGTCAGCAGTTAATCCAATACGTTTGTAATTGGACTGTCGGTGAAAACCAGAGGCTCGGTAAGTCCACCATAGGCAGAGAGAAAATGCAAACAACAAGTATGTCTCTGGTGGGATTTGAATCAAACACCTTCTTGCTCTGAGGAAATAATGCTAACCTCCATTTACTGTGCATTCATTACAGGTTTTGTTGCTTACTGTCATTTATATCTAAACTATGGTGAAGATGGACCAGTTTGTTATTATAAGTTTAAAGCTTAGTAAGTGTAAATCACATGTTAAATAACATTCTGCAGAAGAAAACACGTTATTCTAACATTTTGATTAATTATAGATTGATTATAGATTTAAGGAGTTACGAGAAACAATGCTGGTGAGAAAAATTAAAACCCATTTTTGTTTTGCTATTTTTGTCACAACTTTATTCAGTTACAGATTGACTGGGTTCACAACATGCCTTGAATGCTTTCATAGGGTGAAGACTTTGCTTTATCTATTTTTCCCTACAGTGGACCTTTGGCGTTTCAAAGGTAACGTCACACTTCTGAAACTTTTAGCTGCATTGTTCACTCATTTTTCTGATATGCTTGTTGACATAATCCTTAATAATAATTATATTCAATTGCAGTCATGAAAATTGAATATAAATATTATGAGCTAAAAGTAAAAAAGCTACTGAAAGTAATTGAAAAGGAAAGTTATGATATGCCATAAAACATACAGTAAATAGGGGTAAAAAAAAATAATTTGGTTTTGATTAAAAAGCATTTTTAAAAAGCACCTGTATGATTTGTTATGGCACTAATATGCAAATAGTAACATTGTGTTGTATTTAGTTTAGCACTTTGTTAGCTTATTTATCCCAGTAGTGCTTGTTCTGTATCATGTCAGCATATTTTGATGCTCCTACTTGCTGTGTCTGATGTCAGCCAACAGCAGATCCCCTGTTTAATTTAGCCACTGGGTCAAGAGGAGCACAGATGTCTTCTACATATCAGATTCTTCCACCTTTTCTCCCCAGGTTACTTTAGCAGGTTTCTTCATCGCAGCTTTTAACACTGCCTACAGGCACCCGATAAACTGGAGGCCATACTAAACCAACTCTCAGCTCTGAGTTATCTACAGTATCTTTCCTAAATGACAGATGGCAAACTGTTGCTGTTGGCTGAATAACACAAATTACACTGCACCCACACTGATGCTTCCAGAGTTTTATGCTGCACCCACCATAACCACTGGCACTGAGTCATCTGATCACACTTGTTTAATTTTAACAAATCTTTTCTGGCCTTCGCAACACTTTAGCACATACCTTCGAATGTAACACCAATCCATCTATATCAATATAAAAGAAAAATAGGCTTTATTTTATTGAAAAAAATTCTTATCAAGATTATTTAAGACAATTTTTTTATACAGATTTTGCATTTTGGAGGCTTTTTCATATTCTTTTGTGCTCATAAAACTGTAAGCCAGAGGTCTAAAAAAAAAAAGAGGGGGATTTGATTGGCTGTTTAAAGCTGTCTCCTTTCATGCAGTTTGGTTCCTTTGCTATATCCAATACTGACCTGGAAATGAAAAGCACGGAGCGAGGGCTCAAGAGAAATGACAGAGCTGCGTCCCCATCTTTCTGACAAAGCTGATCTTTAATGCTGCTCGCCTCTCTTCAACTGTCAATCTGCGCTCCCTCCAGCCGATAAGTGGCTGCTCTTGCCCTCTCCTAATTGCATCTCTTAAGCTTAGGTTTGTCAAAACATATTGGTGCATGGCATTGAAGCAGTTATGAGCACGGACAACCTTGACTGCTCTGACAGCTTGGTGCTTCTCAAGTCTATGCGTCAGCTTTCCTGTGGTAATATCTGTCTTTTTTCCTCCTGGATCCTTGCCTATATTTCAGCTCCATATTTAATCTGTGCAGTGGCCAGAGGAGTCAAGTCACCTCCCCCGCGTAACCTGCACTGAAACAGCACATTCAGCTTGGCGTGACGCTCACACAGTTATTGCTATGGTTCCTACTCCTGAAGAATCAGTATTCCCTGTAACACTGTCACGCTAGAGAGACTTAATTACAAGTGAAACGAGAAGAAATAGGTGTCATTAAAGTGCAAATGAAAAAGATGGCAATATCTTGCTCTTTAGAAGGTGGATGGTATGTAAATTTATGTTTTAAAATTGATCCTTCATGGGTCAGGTTGGGTCATATCAGAATTTAAGTTTCATCATTAACTAAGACATAAATAATCTAATTGTCTCATTTACTCTGAGGGACTTATGGGTAAATATACCTCTCTTGAACTGCAAATGTAGAATTAATTAATAGGGCAACCTTTCTGATTGCATGCGTATTACACAACACATCTGTCCAATACCAATTTCTTGAAATATGTGATCAAATCAAGGAAAACTATCAGAGGAGCAAAAGCTTATGACTAATTAAAAGCTAAGAAAATGATAAATTACATTTAAAAAGAAAGTAATTCTGGCATGTTTTTTCATACACCTACTAGTGGAACAAAATATAAATGACATAAGTACAGGGTGAAATAGTTGGGTTTCGGAGGCCATTTGAATACTACAAGCAGCAAAAAATATAATTTCCCTGCATAATGTGACTTTTGTTTTAATCTTCAACAGTGAGCTATCACAACTCGCCGCACAGTCGATATGGGGGGAGAGGGATTTCGCCTCTGAAGCTGAAAGAATAATCAGCAGTATTGGAAATGTTGAACACATCTGAACCTTCTAATACAACACCCTAAGCCTCATGATACTATCTTTAAACTTTAAGAAATACCATAGGCAATGAAGTTTGAGTTCTGTTAACTGTGTGTCTGTCCATGTAGCATGCCAGATAGAAAACCTAATGCATTCCATCAAAAATCCTTCATGTGTTAAATTTATTATGTATTCTTGTGTATTTTTTTTTTTTAATTTTCATTAATATTTTTTTTTATTTCATTGTCTTTCATTTTTATCTTGAAATCATTATTTAAACAAAATTCATGCAATCATTTTGGGAAAGTTTAGTTTTACTTTTTGTTGTGATGTCACTTCCCCCTTCACCAGATCATTCCTGCCTGTCATGGAGGAAGGTGAGTTTCTGCTATATTTTTTAAAAGTTGCTGTAGAGGACAACATGTTTTTCTATTTTTTGATGTGTTTGTAAAACGAAGTCGGGTGGGTGTTTTTCGTGCTGCTGAACTGTCTAATTGCTTACTATACACCAGAAAGTAGTGGGTATGGTATGGGACAACACAGATTGAAGTGGTACAGCTTTGAATTCAGGGACCAGGGGTTTTGCTTTTTAGCAACAACTTACTTAATTTGAAAATTTGTGTCAGCACTGAATAGTTGCTTTGCTCTACAAATGTAGCACGTTAATATGCTGCCTTCATGCATAATCCCCTGCATTTTTGGGATCTCCAGTAAGTTGTCTCTTGTTTACATAAAGGAGTGTATTGCTCTCCATGGGAAGAGCAAATAAGTTTTAACATTTGGTGCTTCCACCACAAAATGTGCTGCTTAAATTTAATGTTAAGTTTGCATACACTATTGTGGTTTGAGTAGTAAGGTTCTGCATCAACAACACCAAGAACCATCCATGTGAGAAACATTGTACACCAGAAAGTGTGGCTTCCACTGAGATTTGCACTTTAAAACTGCACAAAGAGGCAGAATGATTTAAATAAAGAAGCCACTAAAGTAAAACTCTTGAATGAACCAATCTGCAGAATCCCCAAAAGTCATCAAGCAAAAGACAGCTACAAGGATTACTGATACACGTATACATTTGTTGTATAAATTCAATACTAATCAACGGATTAGTGCATTCTTATCGCAGGTTGAAAACTGTCTATTTATCTGGTGCCTGAAGCTGCTGCATTGCAGCATATAGTTTATATAGACTGTTCACTCCCTCCACAGTAATAATAAACCCATTTTTATCATCTGTTATTATTTACAGTTTTAAGCTCAGGAGCCCTAGTTTAATATCTGCTGTGAAGAGAAGAAAAATGTCATTGCTGATATCACTGGTTTTCTACTCTCAGTCTGAAAGTTTATGTAAGAGTTAACTTTCAACACAACTTTGTAGGATTCAGCTATCTGTGTTTATGTGTATGTTATATATGTATATAACATTTATGTATATATGCTTAATTTATGATGAGATGGGAAAGTAAGAGGCACAATTCTACATTTGCTGTCTGTTCACTTTGCATAGTTTTTTTTTTTAAATCAAAAATTCTTTCTTAAGAAGAAAAATAAAATTATTTTCTTTTCCAAAGAGGGCAATACATGATCACTGAATAATGTAATCAATGCAATCAGTGATTAGCTCTGTCAAATCAGTGAAGCAACAATGCACTGCAGTAGTTGTCTTGTCACTAGTTTTACTCTAAATAACATGATTTATTCAATAAGCCCTGTGGTAGACTCATGACAACATTTTCTCTTTAATTGTATTCTATTTTTGGTAAACCAACACGAACCAACAACATACAAACCTCCACTGGTAACCCTAAAGCTGAAACGAGATTCCTAATAAGAATAGTGGTAAAATAAAGTGAAAAGGCACAAAGTGATGGTAAGATCTAGAATGAATAAAAGTACATGCTTACAGTTTTAAAGAAAAGTATAGAGACCCACAGACACTGTGTAAATAAACAATCTGAGCAAATAAATGATATGAATTCCTGCTTTTCCTCCGTCTTGTTGCTTAGCATCAGCAGTGCTGTATGGTCCAACATGTCATAACAGGGACAGTCCGCTTCACTTTTAAAACAGAACTTTGGGGTTTCAGGATGGCAGCATTTTTATTTTCTTAATGATATTTAACAAAGATAGGACCTTCAACTACAGGCTGCTTTATGTTGTGGAGAATAAGGTTGCACTTTCCCCACCTAATGCTGACAACCAACATGCAATCATCACACACTCACACCTCGGATAATTTAGAGCAGCAACATTACCTTGAAATGAAGACATGGTGAAACCATTATCTTCATAAAATAAGTTTTGTTACTTCAAGACAACAAAAGATTAGGCCAAGCATGAGTTAGGACTTTATTGTTTTCTATCTAATGCATCATAAATCAAAATCTTGCTGAACTATCACAATGGAAAAAATAATTGTCCATGTCTACAACAAAGATATGGACTAAATATAGTAAATTTCATAAAAATCTCTGCTGGAGGGATTTTTTTTCCTTCGTGATTTTATGTTGTTTAAAAAGCTAATGCAGGACTTAAAGGTTGACTTTTATCCTTGTAATGTAGGCATGGATTCAGTCATAAAATGTCGATTTTTTTTTTATTGACATTATACCTTTTATCATGCAAAATGTATAGATATTATGATTTTTAATATGTTCAAAATAACAACACAGATAATTAAACAACATTGCTTTTTCCACAAATATTAAGTAAAATCTTTCGTGTTAATTACTACAATGATCTTTGAAATATGTTTGTCAGATCTTTTCTTTTAAGCCTATTTGCTGATGCGTTTTATGCAGTATAATAATAATAAAGATATGCGTTGACTTCCCTCACCTCAGATGTCACATCGAACGATATTCCGTATTCTAAATGCAAGTAAGGTGTGCAGCGATGGCATGTGGTGGAGCATCGTCCTGCATAAAGTTCGAAGCTGTCATGAATGTTGCAGACTTTTCCCTCTGACTAAAGCGCCTTCAAGAGACTCAAAGCAGATCTAAGAGCACAGCTTTAGTCCATCTTTAACCTGAAGACAGTGCAGCTCATACTCACAGAGCTTTTTTTTCCATTAGTTATTCAGAAAGTCTCACTCGAAACTCCATTAAGAGTCGGTCTCATTAAATTTTTATGCAAAACTGTTAAAATATTTCTTCAGGTGTTTCTTGGTCTACTCTCTGTGCTTTAACCTGAACTTCTTTTCAGGGTAAGTTATGATTTTGCCTATTAACTTCTACGTAGCTTGGTTTTATATGCTCGCTCTCTGAAGCAGTGGACCCCTTGTTCTGCAACAATACAGGCCGGTTACTGTCTTTGTATGTCGTGGTGCTGCAGAATAATAGACTCCTTGCAGCTTACAGCTTTCTATTTATTTTTGAAGCATTTTTTACATAAACTTGCACATTTTCTATCACGTTACACTTATTTTCAACTTGTTCGTGTTTTAGTAAAGATTTAATCAACAAAATGTATTTTTTTATTAAATTGAATAATTTACACCATTTTCATTCTCTTAAATCTTTTCAAGATTACAAAAAAAATTCAGCCAATATTTACAATAATTATTTGACTTTTTTTTTTGTTTCAGTTTGGCCAATCCATTTAAATAGACCAGCTTTCATTTCTGTGTATGAATGGGAAGTGGTTTAGGGGAGAAAAGCTGGAAGATCAACTTTGAACAAAAGAATCCCTGAATGCAATTAAACAGGAGAATTAAAAGGCTCTACTGAGAAAAAGTAACGTCCTGCCTCAGCACATCCTTTCATTCATGATAAAGAAAGACCCTTTATGTATTGATAAAAGAAAAACCTTTTATTATTCACTAGAAGTTACTGCTGATGGTAAAAAGTTTCATACCTATTTTCATCTGATGTGCTTGGAAATGATGGTATTCAGAGCAACTTTGATGTTTATGTTTTGAATTTATTTCCTTATTGAGAGTCCAAAGTTTAATACCTGTCTTGTTTATCTTATTCTTTTATCCTATGTTTATTTTTATTCTTCCATATATTTTTTTTCTTCCAGTTGGCTTGATAGAGATCAAGATCCAGAAATTGAATGAAAGCTTGAATGTAAATGCATCTAATTATTTTTTGATGATTTAAGGAAAACCGTTTGGAAAGCCACTGGCAATGTAATGAAATTATTAACCTCTCAGACTTGCAGAGTTAAAAGGAGCGATTTAGGTGGGAGCGAGGAGGAAAATAGCTTGAAATTACCTAGTTTAAAATATAGAAAAGAAGCTGGAAGATGACCAGTGTAAACAGGTTGTAAATTGGCACCGCAATTAGGCTCTGAATCTGTGTAAGGTGGCAAACCTGCTGACACTGCTCATTAGTTTTTCTACATAAAATTCAATGTGAAGCTCTTTACATGATTACAAAACATATTTCCTCCAACAGCTGTGTGGCAGTGACACATAATTGCTGGGTTAAGTATGAAAACAGATTTTATTGTTAAAAACCGAACCTTAAAAAATAAGACATTTGATATTTCAGGCAAAAGAAAAAAACCCTAATCCTCAAAAGATTTTAGTGAGAAGAAAAAAAGAACCCCATCTCATTAGATTTTATTTTTTAATCTTTGGAAATCCCTGCAGCCTATCATCATTAATTCATCTTACTGTCTTTCTCATTTAGCAGATGACACATTTCAAGCAGAGTAGCAGATGTAGTGGCTGATTAATATGATTTGTGAAGCAGAAGCATTCCGTGCTTTCAACGTCACACCACAGAGGGAGTTGGTGTTTTTGGTCTCTTAGGCAGATGTTTGCAAGGGGGAAAAAAAGGATGGATTAACTTTTAAGTGATCTCCTATGGCTTTTGGTAAATTAAAAATAATGTCTATTTAATTTGGGAAGTTTGTTTCATTGTGAGTGCAAATGGTCTTTTAATTTGAATCTGACAGTAGGACAAGTTCAATCCAGAGGCATGAAAATTCATTAAAAAAACATGAGTTACATCATTGTAACAGGAAGAGCTAATACTGTATTTATATTAAAATATTTGCATCGATTTAAATGAACCAAAAAAGGATTTTTGACTTCGATAAAGCTCCTTTTGTAAGCATTTATGGGTGATGAATATGCTTCACTATTTTTATTTTTAAAAACACTATGTGCAGATTCCTATAGTTTTTTTAAGTGTACAACCTAGTTTTTGCACTATTTGTTCATGCAACAAATAGTGCATGAACTTTGTTGTTTCACTTTTTCTAGAGTTAACCTAACCTAATGCAGAGAAATGATTTTTAGTAGAATTTCATATGAAACACTGAATGAAGCTTAAACAAACCAAATAAATTAGTTTTGGCGAATATTTGTCCTGATCTGTGACCAAAAGACATGTTAGAACAAAGGGCCCAGACTTCAAGGCTTCTGAATTGAATATGAGACAGAGTATGTGACATTCCTCTCAATGTATTCCTGTTAAACATCCAAGTGCAGGCTTTAAGGTTGGAGGCAGCAGAGCATACATATGAAAAACAAAACCACAAACCAAGGTTGCTTCAAAGCCAAAGGTGGAGCTTCCAGATTATGCAGTCGGTTTGGATCAGCAAACAGCATATGTGCCACAAATAGAAACACATAAAAAAGCCAACACTAAATGAAAGGATGAGCCAAAAGATCAGCATGAAACTAAGAGCTTACAAAGAAGAACAAGAATGTGGAACAAATAAAACATCACCCTTTGAAAATATGTATATAAAAATCACAGCAAGAATATCTTTAATCTGATTATTCATCTTTAATCCGATTATTAATCATATTATCATTATTTGATTACCTGTGTGACCAATTTAGAGGTTGACATTACAGTATTAAGTTGCTGAGATCTGCTACACCTCAGTAAGTGAAAGTCTACTAAACTTAAAAAACTTTTTTTTCTTTTTTGTGAGAGTCAACAGCAACTACATGCAAACATCAACCAATTTTAACATTGATGTAGATTTACAAGTTATTAGAACCTGCAATGAACACATCTTGTAAATATCAGAAGTAGGGTATTCTTTCTTACATTCATAGCAAATAAAATGTTCAGCTTACATTGCACATTTTCTTTGCTTGATACAGTACAATTATGGCCTGGTCTTAATTTTCTATGATTATCAAGATGCCATTATTGTGAGTTTGATAAGCTCTTTCTCAAAGCTTGTGTGAAGCTCAGCAACATATAGTTTGTCTATGCATGTATTTCTTACACAATATTGATTGAACAGACACTTTTCTCCAAAGCTACTAGAATCGTTATTGCATTGAACGATTTTGCACTGCTGTTTACTACAGAGGGATTTAAGCATCATTAAAAGTAAGCATAATGATGAGAGCTAAAGGAGTCTGCTCTGGTCTAGAGAGAAAGCCACGCAGCTCGCATGTACTTTACAATGTTATGGAAAGACATCATAATGGATAAGAACATCTCCAGTTATAAGTTTGATAAGCACCGAAATTTATCATCATGCTTTTCTAGTCTTAAGTAGTGTAGATTGGCCTCCGCCACCAGCTTGTGTAAGATAACTGACAAAAAATAATTCAGACACTAGAGAACTACCATCTATTAATCTGTCCATGCTAATAAACACAGATTTTACCACCAGCTAATAAATGTTAGCATCTATGTTGTTAAAAACAGCTGAATGATCAAAATTTATATCTGTAGGCTAATCATCAGCTTGTTAAACCCAAAGATTTATATATAAAATAAAGATTGAGACAAGAGCAAACAACATATAAATGCATGCTAATATTTTACACAATATGAACTTTTTCTTTTATTACTTCAAAAACATTTGCTAGTAATAATCCCACTGTGCCATTTAGATATTCTATGTTTTTACACCACCAACATCATCATCAAGATTATGATGCAAACATAATACTGCAATGCAGGAAAAGCATGCTGTTTTTGCACATTGTTGTCACATCACCATAATCTCATGTTCATCCCTGTCTAATCGAACGTACATTACTTTTGAATAGGGTTTTTATTAGCTACATATTTTTTGTTTGCGACCCTGCGAACCCTCTCATACTCTGCGGGTTAATTACTGCACCACAGACCCCTCTTAATTATTTGTTGTGAAGAGCGCTTCATTCTGACACTCCACATGTGTGCAGTGTTTAGCTGTTTAAAACCACTTTTCATTTTTAAGCTTTAAAAGCTATCAACGTGATTGATACCTTTTTGTTCTTCCAATGAACTGCAGCACTTATTCCTGTATTAGTCATATCCTTTCCCCACAATGCCACTCTGAACAAGTGCAGATAATCAAGCATGCAGAGCTTAACGCCCTGTTTAGTAGCTCCGTCATTAAATCCCACTGAGAGTTCAGTTTTATGCCCATTATGACTACATTATTACCCCAGCTTACTCATTGTTGCCCAAACTAACTGCTTTTGTACCTTCAAGACAATTTCTGTGCAAATTATAGTGGATCATCACTTGGGCCACACACTCTAGATTGTTCAGAGGAGAGTTTAAACTTGAGCCTACACAACACAACTAAAGTTAAACCTAACCTTAAAGCAAAGAATTATACATTTTTATGAGCTGCCATGAATGATTTTTCAAAGCCGGAATCAATTCACATTTTTATAACCCAATAAAGATAAGAAACCAAACTTAAACATCAATATTTTTAAAAGAAAGAGGAGAAAATGTAATTTTGAAATGTTAAGCTTAGCTGTCATCTGTGTTTATCTTTTTCTTCTGTCTGCTGACAGAATAAGATGCTGCTGTCCATCAGAGATTTTTGACATTTTAAAGCTCTACAAAAAATATCGCCAGTGATTCATGGTTTGCTTTTACATAATACAATAACAGTCAATTTTCATTATTCTGATAGTAAATACTGCAGACAATGCTTTACCTAAGAGAAGCTTTTGTTTCTTTGCAAATATTGTTTATGATCATTGATGCATTACTGTAAATTCCAAATATGTTCTGATTGCAGTGGTAATAATGTTCTTGAGCAGCTATTGTTGAGCTGAAGACCTGAAACGTCTGCAATCTTTGCTTATACATTGAGATGACTCTTCAACAGTCATTTGTTTGCTTATGTTGTGTTTCAGTTACCTTGAAAGTCAGACCTGGGAGCTGGATTTGAGGTGACTGAGGTAACGGCATTCCAGTTAACGTGGCAATGCCCAAGTAGGAATATAATTTTAAGCTTTACTTTCCATAAGCAAACACTACTTTTAATTTGTTTACTTTAGACTTGCAGGCAGTATCAGTAACTTTAGCTGCATTCTTACATGTGCCTTGTAAAATGAACACGTTTCCACAACAGCTTAGTGTTGATGAAGCATTAGACATTTACAGTGATTAACCTTCAATGCATTAGTCAATGAATTGTGTTTTCATATTGTGTGGGGAAAAATCTGCATGTGAAAATCTTCAAAGGGATCTGTGGTTAAACAAGGCTCATGTCTGTCCTTCACAGACCTTGAGAAGGTTATCCATCCATGCTTCTCATCTTTCTGAAACTAAATCCCTCTGCTCTGACCAAAGCAGCAACTGTAACACTCTGAGAAAGCTCAATGAATAAATAACCCGGTAAATGCAGCCTTTTTTCTCCATTTACATGTTGCATCTAAATAAGACAGACTTGCTATTTTTCCGTTCTTTTCTTCTCATCCTTGGAGGTTTGTACCCTGTTTTTTTTTATCCTGTTTTTGGTTGTGCTCTCCCTTGCTTTGAATTGTTGTCATAAAATCTTTTTCTTGGAGCCAGCTTTACTTGCTGATAAAATAGGTACTTTTAACTGCCTATTTTATCTTTTTTTTTTCTTTGTTACCTGGTGTGAACAGGGCCTATACACTGGCATTAAAAACACACAAAACCACAACCAGCTAATTGTATCTCATCATTATTATCATAATTATCATTAGCCAGGCTATTATCATTTGTAGACAGCTTAAAGCTAAGCTTAAAAGTGTCATGTTAACACGCGCCATTAATTGAAAGGGGCCTATGATTTCTTGAACGAGTTAGGGTAGATCTATGGGCTATACAAAGTATGTTCTTTACATTTTTGCACAAAATCATTCTCAAATAATTGGATTTCTGTCTGGTCAGTTCCGTCTATCTTGAGCTCCATTCAGGATGACTTGTTTTAAAGACTCGTCTTACTTATTAGTCGGTAAAACCAGAAAACCGGCTTTGCTTTTGTTGTTAAATGATTAACTGGCCTTGGTTGGGGTTGTTAGGTAACAGGGCAGTGCCTGCTGTTTGGGACTTAATAATCAGGATGTTTTTCAAATACGTCCTTTTTCAGACACCGGAAAACATTAACTTATTAGCAGAAAAAAGCTGAGTATTTTTCAGATGCTTGGACTGTTTCTAGAAGCAGCAGAGATTCAAATAAAACAAAAATAAGTATAAGTAAAAAAAAAAAAAACATGCAAAAAGATATTTTACCAAATTTTGAATCTTTCCATATCACCCACCTGATGAAAGGATGCTTACATCCATGACATAAATCCAGTTTACTGCAGGATCAGCATAGAAACAGATAAAACAGACTGTCATTCTGACATACAATATTGAGGTCAATTAAAAATCTCAGTCTATGAACACATCTTAGGGAGAAACAACACATGTCTATGATGAGTTGGACAACAGTTTGTTCTTTCTATTGCTCTCTTTCTCTCTTGCTTTTTTTCTTGCTTGCAATAATATGTATATATTCTCTAAATTTCTAAATCAAATGACTATTTTTGCCACATTTGCCAGCAACAACTTCTGATACGTATTTGCAAGATCTGGCATTTTGTGGTTTACACCTATGAAAATTTTTTGCAGAATTGCTTTTCTTAGTGACCCTGAGAGATTGCACTCTCTCTTTCTTTCAATGTTGCAGAATTGAAACCATTTTGAAGGTTGGATTGTAACTTCAAATCAAAGACAAGATATGTATAAATTGTAAATAACAGGGTACAAAGTTGAGATAGTATATACTGAAAAAAATCACACTGCATCATGTTTAAAACGGAAGCATCATCATTTATCAAATCATTTGGTAAAATACTGCTATGTGAGAATAAACATTAAAAGTTAAAAAATCTGACTATTGATTTAGCATACCTTGTGGTTGTTGGTCTTAAGGGTTATTTAAGTTTTACAGAAGACAAACAGTTTTGAGAGGGTAATTTTTAGTCTTTTAAATGAGTCTTGTTTAACAAGCAGCCATTTAACTTGCATTCTTTTTCTGCTCAGTAGTTTTTCCTTTGTGGTTTTATGCATCTTTTTTCTCGCCAAAATATTAGTTGACAAACCATCAGACACCATGAGTAGATGTTAATCACAAAACCCTTCTACATAGGAGTAAATTTTAAATAACAGCAGACCTATTTGGTAAGAGGAATAAACAGCAAGTGACTGTTTCTCTCCAGGTTCTTATTTTCAAGGTGACTTTTACCACTTCGGTCCCTGTGGTACTTCTGTTTTTTTTTTTAAAGCTAAAAGCCAATATACTTGCCTGGTGCACCACTCTGGATAAAACCTAATGCATTATGGGGAACCACATGACGGCTGAGGAAAATGACAAGAGAAACAGAAGATGAAAACTGCCTCTTCATGAAAAGCTATGGGTTCAACAAAACAGTTCTGGGAATAAAGATATGCAAAAAATATGAAAGGATAAATATTTTATCACATGCAATTAAATTTCACTTTTCCCACCCAAACTTTTTCTTATTGTCCATTTTACTCCTGTTGTTCACAGGTTGATTTTTTTTTTCCCACAGAATCAGAAGTTCTCCAAAGGCCCTCCTGGTGCAGCATGTCTTTGACTGTCCTGCATACAAAGTCATCAGCTTTACCCTACATTAAATATTAATCTGCTTGAAAGAACTCTGCTGCTTAGAGAGAAATCGGGAATGTGTTTATCTTTTAAACCAACAACATAACTCTAATCCATGACCCATAAACCATTAGGAAAGCTACCTTGTTTACCTAAACAGAAAATACACTGACAGTATCAACTGTGTGCACTTTAAAATTCATAAAAGTTCAAATGATCAAAAGCTCAGGGCTCCAAATGATGAATAACACAGCAGCTGAATCTGCTTTCAGTCTTACTTAGTTTTGGAGAGTAAACAGAGGATGGCACCGCCCAACACAACCCCAAAAAACTGTGAAAAACAGGAATTGTAGGTCAAATATTTTTACACAGATTTTACCAAATTATATTTTTACATATCTAAATACAGAAAAGCCTCATTACTTCTTATAACTGAATTAAAAAAAAATTATCATTCGTAGGTCTCAAGAACTGAAAAAAGTGATTCAAACAGAGCAATATAGTATAAATCAAGCTGGGCAGAGGTCTTGGATATAAAACTAGTAAGGAAGTCCCTAAGGACCACCAATAAATGACTTGGCCAAGTCATCAATTATAGTCTAGAAGACTTTGTCCACAGAGACCTTGCTTATATGGAGAAAGAAGGGCAAGGCCTTTAAAAATGGGTCAGGTGCATTCTTTAGGAGACATGTCAGAGAGTTGAAAACAAACAGTATGCTCTTATCCAATAAAAAAACGAGACACAATAGCCACTCCGGTCCCTAGATTTTGGTTTTGTGGAATGATTTAATTTCTGAAAATTAAAAATGTAGTTATGTAACCACCTAAAATAAACATAGGAAAATTAAGCAAGACAGGTTAACCAAAACATATGAAAAAAAAAGATTTACTATAGTCCCACTTTCTTTCACCTCTGAGTAGGTTCAGTCCAACTCATCTCATTTGCTACTGTCTGACTTTAAAATAAAATAAGCAACACTCAAGTATCATTCAGTATGTGTCTGAAGAAACAATTTCACAATGACCTACCTGTAACCTCTATGCAGACAGCTATGCAGACAGCATAGAGTTTACAGGTAAACTACCTGGGTTCAGGAAGTGAACCCATAATCGACCTCACCAGCGCTCCAATCGCCAAGGAGTCAGAAAAATGTTACGAGTAACAACTTTTTTTGCCATCCATCCATCCATCCATCCATCCATCCATCCATCCATCCATCCATCCATCCATCCATCCATCCATCCATCCATCCATCCATCCATCCATCCATCCATCCATCCATCCATCCATCCATCCATCCATCCATCAGCTTGTCTGTGTAGGGTCACCAGCGGGTGAGGTAGTGCCTATCTCCAGTTATCAGGGGAGAGGCAGCATACATCCCGGCCATGTCGCCAGCTCACACCTATATATTATTCTATATATTTTCTCAGAGATACAGACTGTCTTTCTAAGCATAGTCCAGAGGATGTTAACTTGGTGACCTATCCAAAGGCCGTCTGTTGTGACAAGCTATTAACTAATGAGACAAGTGGCTAATGAACTCATTAGTGACATTAGGGCCTGCCAGTTCCCCTCATTTTTCAGCTAAACAGCGGAAAAGATGCTACTTTTCAACATCTTTGCAAACAAATGTAGTGATGTGCAAAGTTATGTTCATTGGGGTGGTAAAGCACATTAAGATAGCATGAGTAAGCAAAAAAAAAAAAAAAAACTACATTTATGAGAGACATGAAGGTATCTGTTTGGGCCTCAGACCATCTGCAGAGTAATGAAGTATTCATGCAACTCAGGTAAATGTGGACACTGACATTCAAACATCCAACAATGTGGAGTAATCTAGATGAGGCTGTCAAACTGCAACTGGGTTGAAACTAATCCATGCCAAGAAGAACAGAGAAGATCTGATATAATCACAAGGAGATTTTATCTTGTAATGTCAGAGTAAAAGGTGATGCATGCCATTTTTTTTTCAGTATTATTTTCCACTTCCTAATTGTACACTACTTTGTTGTTGCTCTATCAAATAAAACACAAGTTTAAAAAAATGTGGTAATGGGGTAAAATATGGAAAGCATTACAAAAACCTACTAGAGTGTTATAGCAATTGAAAGGATTACATGTATTGTGGTGGATTGTGCCAATTAAAGTGACTTTATATTTTTTGACTTTTCCAGAGCTGCTCCCTCTTACTCAGAGATACTTTTAGTCTTGTCTGGTTGCTTATCCATAAATGTCAAAGTAAAACAACCTTTAACACATAGAACATGCAACAAAAATGGCTTTATTAATTTGCTCCTGCAGAAAGATATGTCTACTTACATTTTTTCAAAAACCTCTAAGATATAAAGAGCTTCATAAATTAATACACAATGCTAGGATATCAAATAATGTTAGCAACCGAGCACAAATATTGTATTTATAGCTATGTTCTGTCACTGGAAATGCTTAGTATATTTTAAGGAACTTGCCTTTAATGCATCCTTGATTTTTGCAAACATGTTTTTTTTTTCTCCCCAGTCTCTGACTCTGACCAGATGATTTTTTTCCCCGTCTTTTGACCACATTACTGATGACTTTGCTCCAGCATTCTGCCTCAAGTTTTAAGATTCATTTGTTGTCTTTTTCTCTTGTTGGGTTTTGAATTGAATTACCAGTACTTAGTTACTCGGTTGTCTGGATAAGATTCTTAGACCTATTGAGTTTAGGATACATTTTCTCTCTTGAGATTCACAAAACAGCTACTGTTAAACACTCCTAAAACCACAGGCAACAGAGCATTTCTACTGTAGGTGCACCAACCGTGGAACAGCCTGTCATTTTTTCTTACTTTAAAACTAACTGAGCAGGGGATCTTAATTTTCCCATTATTTTATTTGTTTATCTTATTCAATGGCCATGACTTTGTATTCTATTTTACTATTT
Source organism: Poecilia reticulata (assembly GCF_904066995.2). Lineage (NCBI taxonomy): Eukaryota > Metazoa > Chordata > Actinopteri > Cyprinodontiformes > Poeciliidae > Poecilia > Poecilia reticulata. Next base: position 18,268,201 of record NC_088832.1, read on the forward strand.
TTACAGTATTGCAGTTCCCTCTTTGTAAAATCCTTTGGTGAAAAATTGTTTTAGATGTGCTGTATAACAAACCTTGATTGACTGATTGATTATCTCACTATTTCTTCTTCATCACTGTCTTCCCTCTGCATGGCTGGACAAACTCTGTAGATCAATTCCTGCAACAACACATCTGTCATCTTTTGCAAAACTTACGTCTGAGTTAGTAAGTTATGGTGCTAGTCCCTCTGTGTTTCCATGGAAATTAATAGCACCAGTGATCACGTTCAACATACTCTGCTCCATGCTTTCACTGGGATGAGAGATGAGCGTGTTTTTCTGGCAACGAACTTCCACCAACACTTTTCTGCCAAATTCACCAAGTGCAAAAATCTTGTGAAGTAGTAAGTTGTCGCCTTCATCCAAACTGAACGTCACTGATTCTCAACAAATCTCACTATTCTGTGTCCTGATATGAGCAAACGGGAAGAAAAACAACAACAATGACGGACTATATGAGGATTAAGTTGTTAATATTTTGTCCGGTCGGGCACCAACTTCAAATGTGTAAGCTAAGCTTCACCGTTAGCCTCCATGTTAACTTCTGCAAACACTGAGCACTACGGTCTTCTTTATATGGCGGTTGGCAGAACACTGAGAAAACTGACGCTACTGCGCCCTGTACTGCGCATGCGGGACACTTTCAGGTCGTTTGCCCGTTCACGGCAAAAAAATCGGAATTGCCAAAAATTCTGAATTGGGTCACTTCAGGCTGCAGTGTGAACTAAGTGCCACAAAGTAAACATCCGGTTTAAACTTTTGTAAAATTTACCAAATTTTTAGCATCAGAACGCTGGGTTCCAACCGACAGGCACACTTTGGCAGGCCCCATTTAAATTTCTTCAGAAATTCTTTTGTTCCTTCATTATAATCTTGTTAACAAGCAAAAAGAAATCATATATTTAATCACAGGACTCGGTTGGCACACAATCAAGTGGTTGCATTACGATGTTACAATTTTCTCATAACAAAATGTTGTTTTTCAATTTACATGTTATAAAAGTGCTGCATTAGATTGAAAAAGGCAGCAAGTGTGGGTAGGTGAAAAGAATCTAAATCAATTTTAGCCAAAATATTTTTTGAACTGAAAAGAAAATCATAAGGTCTACCAGGTTCCTCTGAACAACTGATCCTAAGCCAAACTAATGTACTATGTATGCTTCCATTAAAGTCAAGGCGTCAGTTCACTCATGTTGTGTTAAAAATAAGGTAATAGGTTTGACCCCACATGATTTCATTTGCAGAAAAGCACCTGTGGGGTAATTTACACATGATACTGATACTTTCAAATGTAGTCCGAATAATAGGTAGGAGTGCATCTGTGAAATGGGGATCAAGAGGAGTCACACTGTTGCTGAACATCAGTAAAAACACAGCAAAGCGACACAAAGCAGTGAATATCCTGTATACTGACAGTGACAAGAATTGGATGAAAACCATTTTTATAGCTAGTATTATGATATAATATGAAGTATCGTATGACTGCGTCCATCAACATGTTTCCATAAACAAATATAAAACAGACATAATGCCAAAGTCATTAGTTAATTGAAAACAAGAGAACAAACCAACATGATCTTTTCTGTTAAGAAATCTTTCATGAATGTTTTTGTTCCAATACTCATTAAAATAATTTGCACCGCCTTTCTTATGTCACATTTGAAATAAAGAATGAGAGGAAACTGTTTTCTCATTCAATGTAATTCATGTTTAGGTTCTCTTCTTAAAATGTATCAAAGCATATTATTTTATTAGAAAATGTGTGTATGTAGTAAAGCTCTTCCATAATTGTAGTGTTGATTTTATCACAGAAGAGAAATCTGCATACATCCTGCTTAGTCTTCATTATGACAGGCAAATTACTTCTGGAGCACTTCTGTGGGATTAAGTAGTCCAAATATTTATACATGCACGGTGCATTAATTTGAATTAGATATGGTTTTCTTGGGTTTTGGGTAAAAGGCTGTGTAATTAAAAGGACAAATGAAATGTATTCAAATCACATTTAGAAACACATAACCAGCATGTCTGTGCATTTTAGCAGCTGTTAGGATTGCGTGCTTTATAGGAAACGGACTGATTTAATGTAAACTTCGAGAACAATAAATGGAGGGATGTGCTTTTTTCTGCATGAATATGTTTCAAACCAATAAAAACCTCACAGTTTAATCAGAAATCTATTTTATCTCTTGAATCACAAAGGAACATTTTTTATTTGCAGGTTTATAATGTTAGATTAAGGTTATAAATTATAAACTTAAGGTTATAAGTTTTGATTTCTGGTTTATTTATTAGGCTGAAGCATTCTGCTCTTTAATAGAATTATTCTTTAGTTGTGTTTCCCATTAAGAAAAAAGATAAAATAGCCACTCATTCTTCTAGACATTGTGACCATCGAGGCATTTTTCATGACGACTTGATCAGGGGCTAATTCGTTGTCCTCTTTGATCATAGTGACCTCTTGTGGAGAAACTTTCACAAGTACAGTATAATGACAACCTTTTGAACATTAACATGCTTTTCTTTAAAGTATGTCTCAAAAAAAGCAACTCTTTGGCAACAGGGACTTGGTGAATGTAGTTAGTGATAACTAATGAAAAGAAACAGGGACTCAAAACACTTGTATTCTGGTTAAGATAATATTTTACTTTTTTTATCTACAGTCTGACTAAAACTGAACAAGTACAGCTACTACAACATCCACGCTTTCTCTCATGACATTGGTAAATGTGAAGTAGAACAATGCATTTCAGGAGCTGTAGGTTTGATGGTGTATTTATGATAACCCAGAGAGTATAACAAAAGCAAAAGTATCTATGCATACTCAACCTCCCTGGTGCAGTGAAGAAAACCAGCATTTCTCTCATATCATGTATCGGTTTGCATGTTCTTCCTCAGGAATATTAAATTAAAACACTGTTATTTGGATTCAAAACGTCTTGGTCCTATGTGAAAAGGTTGAATACATGGTCATGACTCTTTTGTTTCAATGTGGAGGAAGGTTTGCCAACTCTTTGCAGAATTGTTTTAATTTAAACATATTGAGAGGTTTTCTGAGTGAAAATCATGTCACCGTATTAAAATAAAGTCCACAATGTGACTGGAGCGCTACAAATTTTTTTTTAAATGTCAAGTGAAAACATCATCGTATCCTGACTTTCTGAGTTTTGTAATCCCAAACTGCAGTCAGCAGATTTAATAATGTTGCTTTACTCTGTTGCTCATGTGTGAAGACAGGTAATTTACCACATAAGCTTTAGACCATGAACTCTGGAAAATGAAAGAATTTCTACGTTTAAGCTGCCTTCAGTTTCTGCATGTTGAATAAATTTGCGTAAATTAGTACCATATGTTGAAACACCTCACTAGAAATAGTAAACATGAACTTTCACCTATTGTACATGCATTAATGGAGTACAGTTTTCCCCCAAATGCAAAGTCAGACATGTAAAAAGACATGTTGCCTGTAACACCCACTTTTATTTTCACTGTTTCCCTTTGCAGAGATTATTATTGTCTCTCACTTATTCTAAGCACAGTGAAAATGTAAACTTTGTGGTGAAATTACTTGTGCTTTTGAACTAAAATGAACAATAAACCAAACTTGATACAGATCCATTGCACATGCGTCTATAAATTATAAGATTTTATTGACAATCTGTAGTAATGATCATAGGAAATACATTTTTATTCATGGTCTTAGCAGGTTCACAATTGGATGGTTGGGTTTCCAGGTGTAGTCTCTACAAATGCCTCTCAATACATTAGAAAAGTTTATCCATTTCAGTCTCGTATTTAGTGAAACACATAGATAAGGTCATGATTCACAAAACATATTTCAAGTAGTATTTCTGTGAAATTTTATTATGCTCTACAGCTAATGATAAACCAAAAAAATATATTTCAGATCATTTTATCAAAAAAGGAAACCCAACAAAGAGAAGATATTTGGTACAGAAATGTTATGTTATGACCTAAATATCTTTTCTAAAAAAGACTACTAAATTGACGGTTGTCCAGTAGACAGTTATTGATACCCTTTGCAAGGAAACAAAGCCACAAATGGTTATTGCAAAAGATGCATATGATTGCTATATTCAATCATATTTATGGAAAGTTGAGTGGAAGAAAGAAGTATGGTAGAAAAGGTGTGTGTGAACAACAGGAAGAACTACCGGAACATCCTTTGAATGATTGAGAGTCAGAGTTTGGAGACTTACAAGCCATTGACTCCATTTGGAGTGAGAACTTCAAGACCAAACACACACGGACATGTCCAAGACATGACTTCCAACTGTTGCATCATTACTTAAAGCTTCTCTTGAACCAGAAACATCGGAAGCTTCTTACATTTTTTTATTATTTTTTTATTTTATTTTATTTCCTTTATTTAACCAGGTAAACCCCGTTGACATCTAGATCTCATTTTCAAGAGGGACCTGCAATACACAGCAAACCTGGACTAAGAAGAAAAAGAGTAGATTTTTAGTCAGTCATCTGACATTTTATTTTCAGACAAAAATAAAGTTTAACAAAGAGGACTGCATAGTAACTTAACATCAACACATTTTGTGCTACGTTGTGCAATGGGAAATTGCCCAAGCATGCAATAACATCTTGTCAACCGTTATCAAGTTTCACTAATAAGACTGATGTGTTCCAGTAGAGGTGTTACATGTAGTTATAAAACATTTAGTTTGGCAAAACCGTCTGTTGAGCAGCTCCAAGAAGACCCTGTTGGGCACTGAGTCTGATAGATTTATTGCAGCACTGGGCTTTTCCCCCATTTGACAAGCACTAAATTGTAGTCCAGCTGATATACCTCGGATATCTGTGTTTGTTTGGTTTCAGAAGCAAATGTATGATGAGATCAACCACCTAAATAAATCCAATTTTGCTACATGATCTCTTCAAGTGAGGTGACCTCATTTGTTAAAAAAAAATAACTCCATTTATAGAGTTCAGGGAAAGCGGTGCGTTGCCCCTGCTGTCCTTCCATACCACCAAACTCATAATGCAGAGGCCAGAGAAATGCAGCTGTCTCACTGTAGATATGTCATGCATACAGAAACATACCTCTTACATCGTGACTCTAGTCTTTCAGACAGTAAAAAAAAGACAAATGAAAGACAAAAGAATAAAAAGTTGAAAGAGGTTTTTACAAACCTATGTTTGTCAAACCTATGTTTGTCCTCCTAACCGATGTCCAGGCAGCATTCTTAAACAGTTCAAAGAGATGAGTCACTTCATGCCCATTACTTTCTTTGTGACATGAGGGTGACCCAAGTTAATGATTTACACACAATTCTTCCCATCAGACCCTGACAAGTCCTCTTGCACACCAGCTGCATACCATAACTTAGATGGCTCACATTGTGAGCTCATGAGGTAATGAGAGCAACTTGGTTAAGTATACTACACGTGTGCAAAGAAAATCTGGCCTAGTTGAAAGCACAGGTGGTGATAAGTGCTGTTTACGTACCTAATGGGGAGTGCTGATAAAGACGTAGTTGACAAGTACTTTTGTTCTTTTTCTGAAAGGCAAATTAATTACCGTGTCCTTTTTAAGTATTTATTTTCTAGATTTATGTTTTTTAGCATATTCACACTTAAAAGACCTGATCATATATAGTATAATAATAAAATCATATCATTAAGTAATTTTTACAGACAAACCTGCGTACACTGTCAAAATATTTTTATTACCACCATACAATAAAAATGATGAACATCTGGAATTACATTTTCAACCATCGTATAAAATTTCACTGAATGCTACGTAAAAGAAATACCATGTATCAATACAAATGTGTATGCAGGACGTAATGCTGGAGATTTAAACCACAGAGAAATATGGGTTTCTCGTGGCACCTATTCCTTCTGTCATGTCATAATCATTCCTTTGCCACATTTAGAAAAGATCCCTCATGGTTACCTAATGCACCTTGTGACACCCTGACAAGGTTATCCACAACCCATGCATCACACAAATGTGATGCTAAGCATTTTGAAGGAGGTTATCTGTATGTTTTTCAAATGCCTAGTCATCTTGATGTGATTGATGTCCTGAGTGAATCTACAGATGGGACTTGCAGTGAGAAGCCCCCAGACACCAGATGCGCTGAGTATGCTTGAATTAAACAAAGAATTAGTTGATTTTTACTTCTATTAAAAGCATAACCACACAGGTTCAAAGCTGATTCCAGACAATATTGACAGCTAACTTTTGGAAGTGTAGGAGAATCTGGGTTTTGGAGTTGCTCCAATGACCAAAGATGACTTCCAAAACTGCAGCGTCTACATCTGCTGAGAGCTAAATGTGAACTAAATGAGGGCCTTTGCTTCATTCTCGTACGGATGGCCGAGTTGCACCTCCCTGTGACCCTTACATGCTTCATGAGATGGACCATAAAAATAATCGCTTTGCTAATAAATTCAGCTTGACAGTCACAGCCATTTCAAAGAGTATATGTTTTCACTGCAGTCCCGCTGCATGAGGCATGCCCAATCAAATATATACTCACCAGCAGCAACAATTTTCCCATAAGGTGCATCATGCTAGACGTGTCTCAATAAAAGCCTTATTGTTCAGCCTGGTGAAGAAAATGGCCAACATTTAAGAAAGAAAAGATGGATGGTCAAATGGTGGCTGTTTGCTGAGGTGTTGAAAGATGAGTTAGTAGTGAATTGTGGTAGAGGTGGTGTCATTGCAGATGCCTGCTCCCACCGATGCTTTTGAAAAGTGACATCAACATCAACTGTGAAATTTGCTCATTGATGACCGGGCAGGGTAACCCGGTATATAAGGGAGAGGCGCCTCCCTCACATGAAAGAGTGATCAACAAGTTTGACTTCTTCATCCAGATCGAAACGGGCCTGGTACTGATAAAGCTGCCAAAACGTTTGCTTTATGAGGACAGAGAGGCTGGTAAGAGAGCATTTTAATGTGGATAAATTCTTTAAATATGACTTTGTACAATATGATTCAAAAACATAATGCATTTAATGTTGAGTGGTAAATACTCATAAAGTTTATTTCATTTGTTTCAGCGATACAAAATGTCTGCATTAAGGTACTTGGAAACATTGGTTCTGATCCTCTTATTTACACATATCCTTGCAGAGGCAAATTCAATAAGGTAATCAGTCCTTTTTCTTAATTCATAACTTTGAAACTGAAAATGATCTATTTCAGCATACTAACCCAAACACATTCATGTATAGGCAGAAATCACAACTATACTGGAGTAGTTTTGTTTCTGTTTCAGCAGAAAGCGATCCATCAGCGAGGTACAGTTTATGCACAATGTCCAGGAACACAAGCAAGTTGGAGAAAGACAGGACTGGCTTCAAGAAAAGCTGAAGAAAATTATAATTCCTAGCCCTAAACCACAATATGCAAGACCAGGAAATCCTAAAAGTCTTCCACCAGAAAATGTTTTCAGGCCAAACACATGAAAGAGCTTAAGCCTTTTGGTATGTGTTTGAATATTTCACCAACCAAAAGCTTCATGTTTCAAAGCTTCATCTAATTTGTTTGTTTGTTTGTTTATTTATTTAACAAATTTTATTTTTATGCAAACCTCTATTTTTGTATTTTAAATGTACAAACTTTTTAAGCATTTTTAATTAATTTATTTGATTTACTTCACCTACATTTACCAACAATATGAATACAACTATTGAAGTATTTTGTCTGGCCTTATAGGCAAAGGGAGGGGACTGTTTAATATTTCCTTATGCACTCACTCATGACGCACTTCAAAACTAATTTTTGTGTATCTTGTAATATTAAAGGACCAATAGCTTGTTTTGTATATTCTGATTTTTTTATGTTATTCCACATAAAAGGAAATGACTGTAAAGTAACATTTTAAAACATTAGAAAATTTTAATTAGAAATACGTATGCTATAACAGACCTATATCAATTTTTGCTGTTATTGACTTTTTCTCACGTTTTGAATTGGATTAATGTATTTTCTTTTGGATTTTATGACTGAAATTGATTTATATATATTTTTTATAAAAGTGGTGTAGAAATAATTGATATAACTACTGCTACACACAGCTACATCCATTAAAATGTGTTATGCTTATAAAGACAGAATAAGCCCGTACTTAACTTTTGAATTTTCTTATAATTTCACTCTTGCTGATTTGGTGCATCTCTATTACTTTGAAATTTCATCAACACTTTTTTAAAATTAATTATGTGTAATTTGTTTGTCATTTGAATCAGATTTTATGACATATTATACTTACAAACAGGGAAATGGGCTGTATGACCTATATAAAGTGAAGCCTGTTGAACTTTGTTCTCCTGACTTTTTACTGGATATCTGGTTGAGCTTCTAATTACTGTGATTGTGTTGTTTACGATATGCTTTGTGTAAGTTTCAAATCGAAAACATAGGGCACAGAATGGAAGAAAAGGGTGCAAAAAAATCTTCAAAGCTTGTGGTTTGCTTAGCAGGAGCTCAGGATTAGAGTACAATAACTGGTATACAATAATAAGAACAAGAGGAAAATAATATAATTAAACAATGTTATTAGTGATCTGACCTACAGTAAAATAGTTGCAACTCAGATAATCTAGTGGGAATTTGCTCCATAGCAGAGATGAGAAAAGGAATAACAAAGAAAAAAGTGAATAACTCTTTCCAGCCATAATGCAAACACTATTTTAGTAAGCAATTGTCTTTTGACTTATTGTTCTAGTGGATTTATCTATTTATTGTTGTGTGTAAAAAAGCACCAAGGAAAGATAATTTATCTTGTGTATGCAAAACATTTTTAAAAACTTGTTACTAACTTGCAACAGTAAAATACCAGCATATTTCAAGAATTAAAACTCACTTTGTGGGCTAAGCTTTATTGCAAATTATACAACATTTTACAATTGCTATTTTTAATCTATACCAGATATTAAGATTTAGAATAAAGCTAAAAATAATTGCAATTGTTGCCTTTTTTTTCTAACATGAAAAACATATCCAACATATCGCGAGATCTGGTAGTTGTTCTTCGTTTTATTTCCTTTTAAGGAGACAATTGAAATTCTTGCAATACTTAAAGAAAACAGTAGCTCAGCTCATTCTAAACTAATTTTAATGGTCAACTGAGGCGTTTAAATTTATATAGTGAACAAATAAAACCAAACCGCACACCAGCTAAGATTCTTGCTTCGTCTACGTCAGCACGTCAAGGCGTCAACCGTTGTCACGTTGTACGTCACCTGAGTGAGTGTTTTGAAAGGGATGGTTTGCTATGAAGCTACTGGGATTATAGCGGAAACCGAAGCAAGATAGGTGTGTATTTCATTAATTGTGTCTTTTCTTTTGATAATATTAACTCACGTATGTGAGTCATTTTGGTGTAAATGTGGTTTCCGTACTATTATCGAAGAAAAACTGATTATAACTTATTATTGAACGGCTAACAAAGCAAGCTAATGTTAGCAAGCTAAGTATGCTAAGTATTTAGCCCAATCGTGGGCTGACTCAGCCTACAGAAGTGTTTCCTACGTTTTATTCTCAGTGGTTCAATTTGTATGTCGTTTAAGCACGCAAGGCCATTAGGTTTGTCTTGCATAAAACATGTAGTCGTTTAAAATTAATTTCGTAAGGTAGTTTAGGGTTTTCCAGAGGCTGACACTGACAGGGGGAGTGAACTGACTTGTTGATTTTTACCCTTTACGGCTGACCAGATAATGAACGGTGAAAGATCCAGACCAGACTCCCCCCTGTTCGGGTGATGGCAGCACGTCTGCAGTCATATGACAGTAACTCTAGTGACACGGAAAACTGGGAACGCGTAACACCGAACCGACCTCGCAAACTCTGCAAGCATTCGAGGTGAGCACAATTTGAAAATCTGCGACATCTTCTAAAACTGTAAAATAAAGAAAGGAAAAAAACGTCTAAGCTATGGATATCAGAGTTCATTCTGAAATTTTACTTTGTCACGCATCTCTCAAATACTTTTAGAAAAAAAAAAGGTTTATATAGAGAATACATTTATTCTCTTTACCTTCTTAATTCCAACTCATCAATAACAATTCTGTTGCATTTAATGTGAAAATAAATGCTTTAGAGTATTCATGTTTAAATAGGAGTATCCATTCTCAGTATTTTAGAGATTGCATAATGTTTACTGAAGTTATTCCTCCATGCAACTTTAGGGAACAAGGATGTTCAGTATTTTAAGTCTTTTACCTAATGTGATTTTGATTATGGAGGCACAGAAAATTATAAACAATGCAACACTTGTTCTCAATGCAGAGATGTATTTTTTTTAACGTTCAAAAGAGATTTAGGAATTCTAACTTCACAAACTAAAATGGTACATAAATTAATTTATTTCTTAAGGGATGAAAATATTAAATCATTGAAAGTAATAAGTTGTCTGTTTTCTTTAGTTGTAGCATTTTTCTTAATTGTTTTTTCATTGCATTGTGCTTAAATGTCATCTTGATTCAATTTTGTAATACATTTTTTAACTCTAGACACATTTCGCTACAAGATAATAAGATATATTGCCCTATTTTGTTTTTGTATTTATTTTGTTTATTTCTCAGACCTGTAGTCTAACCTGGTGACAGTCAGTTTGTTTGAATAACTAAAACTATTATTCAGATGCACTCATGCCACTGTTTTTGTTGGTTTTCGCTAATAATCATTTTGAGTATCTTACATTTAGTTTAAGTTGATTACTTACCTGTGACCAAACAGCTTGATCATGAGTCAGATAAGGAAGTAGATGTGAGGGTAAAAGTACAGGGTGGCCTTTTTAGTTTTTCTTTTTTTGTTTTTGTCCCTTTGTAATTTGAACATTTTAGAATGTGGTCAGTCCAGTTGTACGAATGATTACGGGTGCTCTGCTTAATGCCTCTTATAAAATCCTATTGGTGCAAACATACAATGCAAGTATTAAAAGAGTGATTTACAACCTCTTAAAAGTAGATGTGTTTAAACTCTGATCATTTTCTGCTTTGAGTGACTTTCTGATTGTGTTAGTGTGGAGCTGCCCATTTTGCCCTTTTGCCATGTCAGCTTTTATGTTTTGTCTTGTATCTGACGTTTTTAGCCACTAAATAGAGCCATTTACCATAGGAAGTTTCATATCAACCATTCATCAAGGTGTGCCCACCAGGGAACATTTTGTACATGATGCGATTGACAACCAAGAATTTTAAGTACATTTCTATAATGTGCTTGACGGTAGAAAAATATGTATTTATTTTTTTGTTGTTGTTGCTATGGATAAAAATCTGGCTTAATTTTGAGTAAATGTATCCAGACCAAAATAAATGGAAATTGATGTAATGGGGAAAATATATATATATATTATATACTATTTCATTATATGGGATCTTTAAAAAGTGTCATGACTATCTTGATAATTCATGAAAATACTTAATAAAAAAATAAATAAACTGATACTCAAAGAGTAAGTACATAGAGTCGGAGACGGTGTATTCACTGGGCAAAATGGGACAAAATAGTAATTCGTGGAGCCAAAATAGCAAGCGGTGTATTAAACTAGAGCATTCGCATTGTTACAACTTCAATGGAAATGTTTTGGCCTTGAGGAAAAGAAGGAATGAAAATTACATGTGGTTTTCTCTTGAAAAGCAGCAGTCAGGCCAGAGCTTCTCGAGTGGAGGCAGAACAGAGGAACATGAGCTTGCATGGTGCCAGTGGGGGTTGCGACCGCTCACGTGACCGCCGTCGTTCCAGCGATCGCTCTAGGGACTCCTCACATGAGAGGGAAGGGCAACTAACCCCTTGCATTCGAAACGTCACCTCACCCACCCGCCAACACAACAGTGGTGAGTAGAGAGCCTGCGTATAAGTCATGTAATGGTTCTCCAGCTCCTGTCAGTCAGTATTGAGAGCAGCTAACTGAAACCCAAAGCTCACTTGTGGTTTACACATCATAAATCCAACAAATAATGCTTTTTTTATTACTAAGTAATGCATTTTAACCTGAATGCTTACAGTTTAACTTATGCTCCAAATTAAAATTTAATTGAGAAACTGTTGTTCCTTTTGTGTGAAGATCGAGAGCGAGATGGTCCTTCATCAAGGCCCAGTAGCCCCAGGCCTCAGAGAATCTCACCCAGTGGTTCCAGCAGCAGCGGAGTTGTGAGCAGTCGCAACAGTAGCTTGTCCAGTTCTGACGGCACCTTCAAAAGTTTGGGCGTCGGAGAAATGGTTTTCGTCTATGACAATCCTAAGGAGGGTGGCGCAAATGCCCCCATTGGAAACCGAAACACGAGAACCTCAGAGAGAGTCACTCTGATAGTCGACAACACACGCTTTGTAATAGACCCTTCCATCTTCACTGCACAACCCAACACCATGTTGGGCAGGTACAGCACAATAATACTCACTGTCTGGTGTAGTTTTTAACTAAATTAAACATCAGATGTTCTTCCAGCTGGATTGAGAATATAAACCTGAGCTTCTTTGTTGCAGGATGTTTGGCTCTGGAAGGGAACATAACTTTACAAGGCCCAACGAGAAGGGGGAGTACGAGGTGGCCGAGGGCATCAGCTCAACAGTTTTCCGAGCAATTTTGGTCAGTTTCCTTCTAATGTTGTCTCTATTTATTTAAGAGCTTGTAGACTGAAATGTGTACATAATACAGCTCGTGTGTGCTTTTAATTACTCCTAAGCTAAAACAAATCTCCTTTAAAGTGAACTCATTTTCATTAGAAAGAGAGTAATAACAGGACAGTGTGGTCAAACAGTTTGTGACGATAAAGATGAAAAGACTGGATTATTCTGCTCAGAGCTCCAGCTATCACATCCAATTACTTTACAAAATGTTGTCTCATACTTTATTAATTATTAACTTTGAAATTTTCTTGTGTGTATCTGAATGTTGTCTACAAATAACCTACCTGGTAAAAATGTAATTAACAACATACAGTAAGAGTTTTAACTTGTGAATCTCTGAGGTGTAAAATACACAACCAAAGACAAAGTGTTTCCAGGTTACTTATGTCACCTTAATTAAAGCTTTTGGTTTACGTGTGTATATTTTATGAGTTAATGGCTCCACTGTGTTTGATACGACTGTCTTCTTTGTGATTTTTATCTAATTAACAGGATTACTACAAATCTGGGATAATCCGTTGTCCAGATGGAATCTCCATCCCTGAGTTGCGGGAGGCGTGTGACTATCTATGCATCTCCTTCGACTATAGCACCATCAAATGCAGAGACCTTAGTGAGTTCCCCAATGTTGAGGTTTTTACAGTCGCACATTAAGGCATGCAGCTTCATCATGTTCATAGCACTTTGTCAAAAGAGGGAAGAAAAACACATTTCATCGGTCAGAGGGTGCTGTTCCAGATTTCTGTGGATTGATTTAATTTAGACTCAGACAAACTCAAGAAAAAAACGCTCAGAAAATTTATCGTGACTTTTGTTTTTTGATGCAGTAGCTAGAAGAAGGCGGCTAAATCCTTGGTGCCTTCAGTGTCTGAAAGCTCCTTTTGTTCAGCACTGCTAAACATTGTAGATTAGGACTGTTGACAGCTGCTGCAGAAATGCTGCCAATTGTTTTGACATGTTTTGGACAGGCTTAGTTCTACTATAGTCTATTTAAACACAGTTCACCAGTACAGATTCAACTTTCAGGACAACGGTTGCTCTTATACACTAAAAATAAATTTTGGTCAAAGTGTTTTTAAGTATGCATATTTGGAAAAAAAATGAGCAAAAAAAAAGTATTTTGAGATTTCTAATACTCTAATGTGAAAGCAGGAAATTAAATCATTTTTGGAAGTTTCCATAACACTCTTTTCTCTGTTCAAGTCATTTTAAAAGTAATTTAGGTTTGAAAAAACACATTTGAAGCACATGCATAATTCCACACTTGGACAAATTTGCTGTTATTTTCCATCAATGATGATGTCTATTGGTAGTGTAAGTAAATGTTGTTTTTTTTTGTCACTTTTTTCCTAAACCTTTTCTAAAACAGGGCGGCCAAATGGCCTATTTGAATGATCTGTGCATGTTTACTGCTTCAGTGACCTTACTGAAGCAGTAAACATTTAATTTTGAACTCGTCCCTTTTTCCAGGTGCCCTGATGCATGAGCTGTCCAATGACGGTGCTCGACATCAGTTTGAGTTTTACCTCGAGGAAATGGTTCTGCCCTTAATGGTGGCCAGTGCTCAGAGTGGAGAGAGAGAATGTCACATTGTAGTTCTGACAGATGATGATGTGGTGGACTGGGATGAAGAGTATCCACCACAAATGGGCGAGGAGTATTCGCAGAGTAAGTGCCTGCCTGCTTCTGCAGAAAACAGACACTGATGAGGTTTTACAATTTGTGTACACAGCAGAAATGTGTGGTAAATTTAATTTAATAACATTTTATTTATTCTCATTGCAGTTATTTACAGCACAAAACTGTACAGATTTTTCAAGTATATCGAGAACCGAGATGTTGCCAAATCAGTTTTAAAGGAGAGGGGACTGAAGAAAATAAGGCTGGGTATTGAAGGTATGCTGAACTTTCCAGGAAAAATGTGTTCTGTGTTTTTCCAAGTATAGTGAGACTTTTATGAAATGTTTGCTGACTGTTGTGGAAGAATTTGACTTCATGATTTAAAAAGTGCACTGAATGTTTGACTTGGAGGCTTTTTTTTCTTTTACTGGAAAAATTAGGATTCAGATTTTGGTTGCTTAGTTGTTTTAATGAGTCAAGGTTTAATTGTTATCTTTTATTTTATGGGATTGAATTAGTGTGTTTCACTGATGTCGTACTAATTCACTTAGAGAAGTAATAGTTAGTTTCAGGGTTTAGATAAAAGGTTAGCAGGGATAAACTAAGGTTAAACATTTCTTGTGTTTTCAGACTTTATTCCCTATTCTGTTGTCTTTTCTCATTCTTTCATTCATTCTTTCCTTCCTTATACACTTTCTTTCATACTTTCATCCTTATGTCTTCAACTCTGCATTATTCCCCCCTCTGGTATGTTTTTTTTCCTGATAGACTCCCTTTCTCTCCTTCCTTTCTTTCCTTTTCTTTTTCAGAAATATCTGGAAAAGGAATTTGAAATATGGAATTTTACATAAAAAGTGAAAGAGTTTTAACGTGAAATAAGAACTGCATATATTCTATGTCAACAGGTTACCCCACTTATAAGGAGAAAGTGAAGAAGCGCCCAGGGGGTCGCCCCGAGGTGATCTACAACTATGTGCAGAGGCCCTTCATCCGCATGTCCTGGGAAAAGGAAGAGGGCAAAAGCCGACATGTGGACTTTCAGTGTGTAAAGTCCAAGTCCATCACCAACCTGGCTGCAGCAGCTGCAGATATCCCCCAGGACCAGCTGGTTGTGATGCACCCTGGCCCACAGGTGGATGAACTGGACATCCTACCCAATCACCCACCCAGTGGGAATCACTACAGCAACAACTACAGCAACGAGCCTGATCCTGATGCACCTTCACCTGCTGTCTGAGGGCTCTGCTCCTCTCTCAATGCCTCTGCCCCTCTCTTACTCCTCTAGTCCTTTTCCCAGCATGCTGCAGCATGGAGCTCCTGGGGCACCATAACCATATTGCCTTGACACCTCCTTTGCAGCCTTAGAGCCTCAAAGAACCAGGAAGACTGTAGAAAAAGAAACACGAGGAAACGGAGACTGGTACATGAAAGAGTTCACTGTTGTTTTCATTTATTTTTTACTTGACCAAAGGAATTTATTTTTGTTTGGAAACAAATCTGTAAAAACACTTAGTATTAATATTATTATTATTATTATTATTTACATTGTTCTTGTACATTAATTTGATGGGTTTGGCAGAACACTTGTGGTGTCATTGTGTCTTCTTGATTTTGTTTCACAATTTTTGGAGTGTTCTCCTCAATGTGCTTTGAAGGGAGGACTTGTGAAATCAATCCAACTGGTCATGGGGGATAAAAAAAAAATCAGACATAACCATTTAGTGTCATGATCTCCAGCTGAACTCCTCACAGATGTCTTCAAAATCCTAGCCATGGGAAATGTAGTCATTGGCTGGATTTGATGTGATGTTATGCTCCTGCAGCTAAGATATTCAGCAGAGCACAGGCTGTCGTGGTCAGTTTGTTTGTGCTGAGCTTGAATTTGTTGTTTAAAACTGACATGAAAATAAAGGTGAAATATAAACATTCATTATGTATGAGCCATAATTACACACTTTTGCACACTTAAGTGTTTCATCAGTCCTTCAAAAAGTATAAAAATGTTGACTTTTTGAAGTTGCATTTTTCATTTCTCCATCTCCCTCATAAACTAAAATTAGAAATAAAAGCATTTCCTGTGAAAATGCAGCATGAATACTCTAAACTGAATATTTTTAGTGAACATTGCAGAAGCATTTGAAGTCAACTTTCAGAAGATTTGCAGAAAAATAATAAATTGGCAATAAAGAAAAAGCCTGCAAATAGAAAAACAAGAGGAGTGAAAGCTTTCAGTCAAAGGAAAGATCCCACCCAAAGAGTATTAGAAATTTGTGAAGAACACTTTAGAAAGCTAAACTCTTCAGGTCACAACAGTTGATAAGCTTCAATGAGCTAAATGCTAATTCCCCCATATCTGCACCTGTATGGACTCTCCAGAGATATGGGGAACATCAGGCCACCCTACCTTCAATTAAGCTTTGTTTATAAAAGAAAATGTGTACAAAAGTTAGGGTTACCACCTTTCAGAAAGTAAAATAAGGGACATCCACCACCACAGTCTGTGTCTAAGTAGAACTTCTTTAATGTACGAATATTTATGTATTTACAATTTGTTCTTGAGATAGCCAGTTAGATTATTTTTACTGATATCGGTGTCAGCTGGTGGTGATATTGGAACGGTGGGCTAATTTATTCAGATAGGTCAAAAATAACATAAAAGCTAATGAAACCTTTTGCAAATAGGCTTTCAGTAACTATTTTAATACACTGCGCTTCAAAAGGAGGGTTGTAATGAAGGTTTTAAAGAGGTTTGGAAGGAGTGTTGGAATTAGGGTTTGAAGGAGCATTAGAAGGAGAATTGTATTTAGGGTTTGAAGAAGGATTTAAATTACAGCTGGAAGGAGTCCTGGATTAGGATTGGGAGTGAGTTTTAATTATTATTATCATTATTAAAGTACAAAACACTCCATATAAAAGCAAGATGTTGGAACAAAAAACTCATGAGATATTTCATGAGTCGCTATAACTTATTCTCACCACATGTGGGCAGTAGAGAATAACTTGTTTATAATAAAAGTCCACATAATAGTTTCATTTTATCACAGGTTTAAATGTGTAGTGTTTGTTTCATGATACAGTGAGTTCTGTGGGTTTTAGGGGTCTATTTAAGGATTTTATTCTCAATAGTGTAGACAGAATGTCAATATAAATGGTGTAACATTCAAACAGTCTGCCTTCCCCAGGAGTCAGCAGCTTTTCAATCCTAATAGCAATTTTTTTTTTCTCCAGTTTCTGGTTAAAAACTATCTGGAGCCACAAAAACCTGAAAAAGTACACGACTCCTTGAAAAAAATAACAGCATGTACAGTTGTTGTGGATAAATTAGGAACCACATTTTTTTACGTGTTAGGTTTTGAAGCAAACAAAAACAAAAAATTCACACAAAAAGGAATGCATTCATTTTTCTTAATAGGACTATATTCGGGGAAAACAAGGGGCATGAAATATGTACAACTTAATTATTTTTAAGCACTTTTTTCTTTTATTTTGGAACATGTCTTGGTTCTACATCATTTTCAGCCAAACCTCTGTGAGAGCCACAGGTTGCAGACTTTTGGTTTAACCTCTTAAGCTGAAGCGAATCCACTCAGACTTCAGCCCACAAGAAGCTTAGCAGCAGTCAGAGCTGGAAATAATAAACCTCTATGGGAATTTGTACCCAACACATTTATATACTCTACATTCACTTTTTCACAACTTCTGTTTCAGATTAAAATGTTTCTCTTATTCTTATGTTACAAAATTTTTCACACATTACAGTAACATAGTTCGATTTTTGTGTAATTTGACACGGCGACCTGTGAACCAAACTAAAAGAAAATGGCATTTAGAAGCCCATTTTAATTGTTGAATGCAAGTTTGCTATTTAGAGTTAATGACACTGTTATAGTTTTCAGCTTATAATTACAGAAGCACACATGAGTCAGGTGGTTTGAACCCATTTCCTCTCATATACCACACAAACCTCTTCAGGGAGTTTGTGTGGTATATGTCACAGTCTCACACGGCCAGATTACATTAAGTTAATTTAGCAAATACTGCATTTATTTATTTTATTTATTTATTTTTGCTGCAGCCACTTGTTAATTTAAACAATTAATGTTCAAGCCAAACTTTTTATCTATTAGTGTGGTGAACATTTTTAGTCAGGAGTAACAGCTTAAGCTTTAAAATGGATACAAAGAATTTTCCGAACATCAAATGCAGCCTCTCAGTCTGTCAACAGCTGGCTGAGGACAGACGCTGGTGTCTTCTAATTTAATATAATTCAGCCAAAGAAATGCGAACATGGAACTTAAGACTTTGCTCGTCTCTAACCATCTGCTTTTTTGCAGGATTAGATGTCGATACGGCACATCACAACGTGTGGAATTTAATTTTAGACACTGTGGGTGGTTTTAAAATGCCGTGAAACAAACAATGGGAGTCTCATCTGTGATTTAATCTGCTGTGTCCATGTTTTTTTTTCCATTTCTCAATCTATCATTTTCATCTCTGCCCAAAGAACATGATAATTACAAACCATAAAAGTTTCACACCATTAACTTTGAAACATCATCCATCCGTCCATTGTCCATATACCGGGGAGGTGCCTGTTTCCAGCAGTCATTGGGCGAGAGACGGGCTACACCCTGGACATGTCGCCAGTCCATCGCAGAACCATACAGGACAAACAGCCATGTGTGTACACTTGTGCCAAATGGCAATTCAGAGTAACCAATTAGCCTAATTTACTTGTTTTTGGACTGTGGGAAGAAGCTGTGGCCCCCATAGAGAATAAATGCTTGTTTGAGAAAAATATGCAAAGTCCAGGCAAAAAGATTTGAACTCAGGACTTTCTTGTTGCAATGCTGCAGTGCTAACCACTGTCTCAGCATGCAGCCCATTGAGCAATGCAATATTGTAAATTAAAATATCTAGATTTATTTTCTTTATGGCTAAAACAATCCCATCTGCTAATGCATCCTTTCACACTGTATTGCTGAAAAGTTCATTTCTATCTGAGATTTTCTCAGATATTGAAAGATTTGGATAAAACTGGTAGATGCTGTTGTAAGTTATTTTAGGTTATCGTTTTTGTCTTTTAATGATTAGCATCAAAAGGGATATTATGTATCTTATGTACTTTTTTGTGAC
This sequence comes from Poecilia reticulata, assembly GCF_904066995.2. NCBI lineage: Eukaryota > Metazoa > Chordata > Actinopteri > Cyprinodontiformes > Poeciliidae > Poecilia > Poecilia reticulata. The sequence goes on from NC_088832.1 coordinate 18,287,621, forward strand.
TCTTAACCTCTGCGACACGCAATTTGTAATCCTGAGAAGAAGCGGAAAGAGCAAAAGCAAAAAAGCTGTACAATGTGAAACCAGAGAGGGAAATGACACAAAGGGTCAAGAGTCACGCAAACGTAATTTAAGAAGGAAAGTACTAATAGCTTGATTGTAACACAGCAGTCATAAAAAAATCCAAATCATAAATAAGGCTGCAGACGACTTTGGCTCAGGTTTTACGATCTTTGAAGCAAACTGGTACGCTTTTTTTCTCCAGTGGGTTTTGCATTGCACTCTGCATTAACTAATAAAGACTGACTCACTTGGGGGTGATGGGGGCATCAACAAACAAAAGAACTTCTTTAAAATTCTTGTACATTCTTGACTTTGCATGTTTGTGTTTTGCAGTTTCTTCCAGTGATGACCAAACTTAAAGTCACAATGGAAACTATGAAGCTGCTGAACCACAGAGAAGGAAAATATTATTTATCTGATCAGATTCTAGTCATAACAAACCAGAGAACTGAATGTTTTTGTCTTCATAGTGGCTCATAGCCTATTGAATTTTCTTCTCCTGTTTTGGATTTCACACATCTCCCCTATTCCTGCAGAATACTTCATCTGCTCTGTCATCATGCTCTCTACTGGTGTTTAAGATCATGGTTTCCCCAGAGTCTCACTGGAAGAACCAGAGGCAGACCCAGATCATGTTTGAGAGACCATAACTCCAATCTGACCTGAGAATGCCCACACTACAATTAAACTGTATGGACTTATTCCTTCATCACTGCAGCAAAGTACATGCTGTTTATAGTCTTGCTGGCAGTACATGAATCATTTAAAAAGGAACATTTATCCTGTTTTGTGTTCTGCTGATTGTAAGCAACTACAATTACATGTAAGTGGTTATCATACGCACCAAATGAATTGCAATCAATCCCATCTCCCAGGAATGAGTTTTTCTGACTTCCTGCGGCAAGCTGTGCTGCAAATGCTGGTTCGTGGCTCAGCAGTCGACTGCTGCTTGACTCCAAAGCCTTCCTTTAAAAATTGCATAACATCTTATGAAAACAGCTCTCAATCCAATTGACTCTGAACATATACTTTTTTTATTTATTCAATTTAAGACAGTTACCACATAATTCCTTTCTTACTATGTCACCCAAATTTCACTTAATCTCTCATCCCCACCAAATTTCTTGGCTTTCCATCTACATACTAATGAAGATTTAGACATTCTTTAATCAGGCCATCTAAACGTCCAGCTTGTCTTACTCTGGACTTACTATTTTAATTGGACAAAAGATTCTATTCAGAATATGTAAATTGCTTCTTTTTTTTTTTCAAAACTGGTTTTGCCAAACCTTCAAATTACAGAAACTCTTCCTTGGCATAAACTATTTTTTTATATATCTTGTCATAGCTTAAGTGAATTTCTGAAGAATTAAGAAAAAGCAAACGCCAAAAGAAAACATTCAAAGCATATAATTCCTTCCTTATTAAAGTTTAGTCTTTCAAGTACCAGATTCCTTGTAGTATCTGGTTTCCCACACTGCCTGGTCCCAGATGACTGGTTTCCACAACAACACTCCTTAATAAGGCCCCACCTTCAATAGGTCAGACTTCCACTTAAGTGTGATGAGTGCTCTCCTGCTCTCCATGGCGATAATTTCTCACTTGACTACGTGTCTGTCTTCTAATAGGAATCGGTATCTCAACATTTTTGAGCGTTTGGCTAGGCATAACAAAAACGACTCCAAATGAAAAAATAATATTTTTTTACTAAGTTTCAGATTTTCTCAGGCAATCCTTACTACATTTGACTTGCACACTTTGTTCAGATAAAAACTTGGGCATATTACAAGGAATTACATTAGGAAAATTTGGATATATATTCTGTTTTTTCCATCCTTACAAGGTTTAGTTTATTTTTTCTAAAATCTAGAAGTAGCCTTATCTTTGATTAGCAACATGCTTGCATTTTCCAACTAGTTGGCTCTTTGAGTGCAGCTCTGGGGATTTCTCCTTCTTTAACAGACTTCCAGTGTCATAATGGGAATATAGGAGTATGGAGGGGAGAAGTTAGTTTTATAAAAATGACTATTGGGTTGTGTAGAGTACATATAAGCAGCCATAATGTCAACAGCAGTTCCTCTTGTAAATATTCTTTCTCGCTGTAGAATGATGGACTAAAGGTGACTTGGAATTGGTCTTTTAACCCTGCCCAGCTTGATGAACGGGTTTGATTTTGAACCTAATTTTCATTTAAACATTTACCAATTTAAATGCCGCACTCTTAAAAGTACCTATCTGGATGCTGGTTCACCGTTCCTCTGAATCACATACTATCACGGAACAATCTACTGGTGGGTGTCAAAATCTTTTGCTACCTTTTGATTTCAGTGTTTTGAAATGGATTTGGGAAACCATCTCTTAAGAGAACCAACCAGCAGATGGACTCAAAATAAATAAAATATATTTTACCCTGCAGCGATCAAAGTGAATACGTTGACAAATTGTTTGACCCAAAAAGTTCTGCAACAGAATCTGTGTCTGTTAAACATGACACCAAACGTTTCAATTTGATAACAAGAAAGAAGGAGAATGCCAACGAGGGTTGCAGTGTTTGTTCTGCTGAAAGGATATGGGGATTTTTGCCTACAGCTGCCTCCATTTACTTTTTATAGAGAGGAAGACAGTCAATGAACATGAGATACACCCAGACCTCTCCAAGTTTTTTTGTTTTTTTTCTGTAACCGATATTCAAGTCACACCCATGAACTCATGTGCAATCGACAATTAAAGAGTGTGGAAAAGGTAAAACAAGACTATATGCCTGATAGTCGGAAGTAACCTCCATTGTGTTTGCAGAGGATGGAAAAGCAAAGACTAGCAAAATATTTTCCTACCCTTTTGACTCTGCGCTACCTGTAAATTAAGAAGTTATTGGAAAGTAACGAGGACGCTGCTGGCCGAGTTGCTTCAACAGGAGGCGACAGGCATTGAGTGGCTCGGAAAGAGACTGTACAGTACCCCACAGGCGAGGTCACCACACAGCCTTACAGGATTAACACACCTGCCACCTGCACAATGGGGTCTAATGAGAGCACACTGGTGGCCTCGGTCTGCTAGCAGCAGGGCGACTGCTCTCCAAATGGCTTTCACCTCAGCGCCGGTATTGAGGTCCTGACTCTCAAGTCGAAACCTTCATTAGTGGCTTCATGCCGGATCTCTTGGTGAGTCTGAACAAAGGCCGACAGGAACACAAAGTGACACATTCCAGGGATTAGGGAACACTGACAACTTGGTGCCATTAAGAGATGGTCACTTCTTTTCCTGAATGCTAGGAATTTGCTTTGAAAGCAGAAAAAAATAAGATATTTCAGCTTAATCAATTTGACAAGGTGATTTCATTTTCTGCTTAATATTTCTGATGAAGTTTGAAACAGTGTTCAAGTGAATTTTACAATAGGTGAGTTTCAGTAAATGTGACATTTGAAGACGATGTGGAAGTCCAATATCAAACAGTAGAAATATGTTTTTAAATTATACGTATTTTCTGGAAGTATTGATTAGATTTCATCAACTTTTTTTTTATCATTTTACATGTATTTAATTGATTTTGGTTTCATTAATTTAACTTAAGAATAAAAGTCCCACCTTGAGATGCTACTTCATTTCCACAAAATGTTTTCTTCCCTATGATACCATCGATTTTGTGAAATCCACAAGTCCCTCCTGTAAAACATGTTGCTGCAGCCCCTGTTCATCACACTATGAATTATTTTTTTCAGACTAACAAACTTCCTCCATTTTTCTACAAATGTAACCAAATGATTAAACTTTATTTTGACCAGACCATGTGACATGTCTACAAAAACTAAGACATTTGTCTGGAAATTAAACCCCAGGAGGAACCAGACTTGTGGGAGTTCTCAATTCTTTTGGATGATTTTTCTCATGACTTTTCTCAATTGAACAGGATGTTTGAGGTATTATTCACAGGTGGACCTTCCATCCAGTTAGACATTGTGAATTGACCTCAGAAGCGTACTAAGTCATGGCAATGTTTTCTGGTATTGCCCAAATTGTGTCATAAAAAACAGCAATGTTATCAACTACAGATTTGAAAGAAAATGACGGTTTATCAGAAAGAGCTGAAAAAAAACCCCATTAAACTTTAGTGGCTTTGCAGATGTTTGCTTAACCTTCAGCCTAAATGTCCTGGTTTTGTAGCTCTAAGGTATTAAAACAAAACTTTAGAATCAAAATGTGCACAAAATATTGACATATTGGGCTGTTAGTCCTCCAGATCTAATTCCCCAAAATACATACACTTTTTGTGCTGTACCAAATGCATCATCTGTATGACTGGGTGATGATATAAAAAACAAATCTTATCACTATTTAGAAACAACTAAATATGTCCTCCCAGCTTTTTGCCTATGTTGTCTGGCAAAGGGTTTAAAAAAGAACATTTCAGATTCCTGTTGTTTTTTCTATTTCAACTTCAGACCTTTAGGGAAACTCCACATTATCAAAAATTTCCCCATGGATTTGGCCCCTGAAAAAAAGGCAAGTGATATGCAATTGTTTTCTCTCAGAACACGGCATGCACTGTCACATCCCTGCTTGTGAGATAACAGGTTTCTTCTATCAGGTCAGATCAATTTAAGTCCCTCAGTGCAACATAGTGGGAAGTGAAAAGAGAGTTGAGCACAGAGGAGACGTCTGTTTGTCAAGCGACAAGAAAGCCGTCCCTCCCATTACATGTAATATGGCACCGGCCCCTTTTTGGCACTGATGTTGTCCTAAATTCGAAGAACAAAGACTCTTAAGACAAGCTGTGTGTATGTACTGTAAGTGCAAGTTTGTCCACCTTTATATCTCTATTGTGAGGGTTTTAAATTGCACTAAAATGATGGAAAATCAGGGTTTTGTTTCTCTTTAATTTCTGGAAGCAGAATATTTCTGCGATGTCTTGAATATGATTAAATCTATAAGCAAAAGTAATAAGTAACTGTTTATTTTCTCCAGTCACTGAAAACTCATCCAGGACGATACGACCTGATGAGAGACCGTACCTATTTTAAAGACAATATCACAGCTGCACATATTTGCTGTGACTTTATTAAGACGTTGCCTTTTGCTTTTAGAAACTTGAAGCCTGCTGCTGCATAACCCAACCTAACAATAGATAGTTTTAGCTAAAACATTATTCAAGAATGAAGACTAAGGTTGCTCTCAGTTATGGTTGTTAACATGTGATATGTTCAAGACTAAAACTTAAAGCTGATTTGGTCCAATCATGATGAAGGGTAGACTACAGAAAACGTATAGATTGCGATGGATGATCTCTAAAAGCGTTTCGACGTACTAAACTTCATTGCAGAGAAAGGATAGTCTGTTTATATAATCATTTCAGAAAGATGTTTCAATCAGACAATAAAGAACAAACTCCTGCCTCAATATTTAAAACAAGAGCAGATGGGGTTCTGACTTTGTTTAAATTTCTATATATCAAAAGAAGAGTGTTTTTCTTGATTAAATTAAAGGAATGGTGGATAACGCCATGAAAAAGCTGTGCAAAAACTTCTCTTTGTAAGTCCTCGCTCTGATTGTTAATCTTTGTAAAGACTTAGAGATTTCAGTAAACAACCCAAAGCCGTCCATCCTGAAGGAGATGTTCTATCTTAAGGACTGAACAGAAATCTCAGTGGCTGGATGTGCCAAGCTTTTAAGACATCACCAAAGAGACTTCCTGTTCCAGATGTTACAAAACGTTTTGAGGCAAACATCGATATGAATGACGTCCTTCATCAATTCTCATAAAAATAAAAAAAATCTTCCAAATAAAGATAACTGACCGACTCCCATCATTGCCCGTCGTGACATGTACTCACTCAGCTTAGTTTCATTTTACACACTTAACCAGTGAAAATCCCATTATATGTTGAGTGGTTTTCTTTAAGAAATCACCTTGTTATATAATTGTTGACTTCTTGTTGCCATAATCAAACTATCAAATAAACATCACTGGAACGGATATTTCGTTCCACTAGTTCTAAATTTAACAGCTTCTTCATTTGTTTTTCCTCCGTGAATCAGTCACTGTATCTGCTGAGAAAACACTATGATCATCTTTAATTCCCCCTGCGGCTCAGTGTGTTTCAATACGCCTATTAACTACCATAAGTATACAACTCCAGGGATGGAGGAAGTATTGTATACTTTGGTGTTTTTTTGTCTCATTGTGTATTCGGTCACAAAGAGGCACATGGGTGGGTTCATCAAGAGCAGAAACTTAATACATGTCTCTTGCTCTTTATTCTCTGAACATATGAGGATATTTATATGTTTAATGCTATAAGTTACACTTGGCAGGGGGAATTTGATCTTGGTGAAATATCCTCAAACGGTTTGTCATGAGATTCATCAACAAATATGAGCAGTGTGGATTTATTTTTATTTAGCATGTTAAATTACAAAAATAAACATTTGAAGGTTTAATTAGTGATTTCCTTATACATCAGAGGATAAATGATCATATCTAACCCATTTTCCACACACTAACATCATTTCATAGCAAAGTAAGATGGGTAGACTTTTGCTTGTTTGTTGACCGAGAACATTTTAACAAGCAATTCTATGCATTTTCTGTCATTTTAATTAAAATGACAACCATTATAATTTAGCTGAACTTCACAAGGCACATGAAAACACTCCACTTTGATATCCAGTGAGCAAAAAGTATCCATGAGTCAAAGTAAATTACAAAACATGCAGAATGTATGTTTTTATTACATTCCAACAGTCTGCTTTAACTTCAATGTCTCAGTCCTCAGTTCTGCCTATTACTGTAGACAGTAGCAGTGGTCTGCCTTCAGTCATTTTTGATTTGATCATTTGACGTTATAATTTAAAAATGCTAATAAAAAGCTCAGAAACTTTGATTCTTGTTGCTTTATTTGTTATGACAGCTGTGTCAAAAAAAAACAAAAAAACATTGTCACCAAAACGGTTTGAAACAGAAAAATCTCCTTATTTAGACACAGTATATGTACAGTCATAAGCTTCCCTCCAATTATTGGAGGAATGCTCCAATAATTATTGGAGCATTCCTCCAAATTGTAACCCTAACAACGTCATCACTATCTTTACTTTGAATTCACATATTAGTCTTCATGCTAATGAAGAAATTGCAGTTTATCTTCTAAAGTCCCCATAAAGACACCAGTCCTCAGATGATTGATACCCTTCTATGTCCCACAGGAAGCAAACAAAACTTACTGTCTTACTACTGTTCCCTCTTGAACGCAATGATCTTTAACTGGAAGTCCAGATGGCCTCTTTTTGAACAGGTGATGTCTTTATTTTGGTTTCTAAAATAAAGCAAAAAACCTTAGCTTCTTTGAATGTTAATTGGTAAAATGTGACGTTTTTCTGTTCCTGTACCAATATTTTAGTTGGATGTGTTCGGCTTTGATGGAGCTGTAAGTTCAGAAGTTGCAGCACATCTGAAAGTTAAATGTCTGTGCTTCATTGTTATCTGTCCGGATGTGGAACTGACCTTCTGCTAGAGCTCTGCAGTTCTGTTTTGACTTTAGATGATATTATGGCTTCAGGATTCACATGCAAAAGAAATTTCAGTGTGAGAGGTCATGAAAAAAACAAAACAAAAACAAAAAACTAAGTCATTGTTTGACATCTGCAAACAAATCCAAAACACTGCTGTCATATTTGTCTGTGTTAGCATGCTGTTCCTGAATTGTGTATCCTGGCAGACCTTTTGAAAATATGTTTTAGCTGCACATTCATCGTGTCATATTTAATTAAATTCCTTCGCCCAAACTAACTCATGTTGGAAAGGAAATAAACTCCAATATTTTCGAGCTTTAAAACAATTTTTATTATCAAAACAATTTCTTTTTCAGTTCCAACCACAACTAAATCTGAACAAGCCAGTTTAATAATCCAGTGGATCTATGATAACTGTTGTGAATCCACATATACTCTATATCTCAGTTATATAAAAATAGACTACAGTGATGTTTTTACCTGAGACTGTGAACACAACGTCTCTTTTCTTGTAAAATCTCAAACCAGTGATTCCCACACTGGGAGGCCGTCTGAGTCCTGACTGTGCAAAGAGCTTAAGCCTGTGTCCGAGTCGTCGTCGTTCTCATTTTCTGTTTTAGACAGACCTCTCGCTTGCTCCACCCACTCACTTTCCCCTTCCAAAGTGTCAGTCATGGTCTCCTTGTCATCTGTCCCGTGGCGCGTCTTTTCATCGCCGTCCTCCTCCTCCATGTCCATACTGTTCACTTTGTCCAGCAAATCCCTCATTTCCTTCTCCCTGGCAGCGCCAATCTGCTGGGACAGCTCTAAATCGCCCCTAATAGCCTCTAAATCCGCGTTGAGTCGCAGGCCGATGTATAAACTTGCATCTAGCTGCGTTTTGATCCTCTCTTCCTCCATAAATTGCGCGCTTTGCGGCGCTGAGTCTGCCTGGGAGGAGGAGAGAGATGAGGACCGTTTGATGCGCAACTCCTCCTTCCTGCGCTGCATCCAGCGGAGGTTCAGCTCCTCCTGAATGTGAGTTGTGATCGTATCCATCAGGGCCTCCTGTTCAGAAAGCTCCTCTTGTAGCTTCAGCACCTCCTCGCACTGCCGAGCATACTCTTTAAGTTTGGCAAAAGTCTCTTTTGAGTAAAATCCCTTTCCTTCCTGCGCTGGGACATAAACTGCGCCCACCAGATACGTGTTCTGCACGTAATTGACCCCGTGCGTTTTAATTCTCTCCAGATGCACCTTTGCCTCACACCTTTCGATCTCTGAGTCCAGTTCTGTGATCCTCTGAACCTGCTGGCGGATTGTGTGGTCCTGAGACACAACAAGATGAACCAAAGTCTCCATCTTCTCTGCGCTGGATGCGTCTCTGTGCGCCGCGCGCGTCCTCTTCCTGTTGATCTTCTCCAGCTTTCTGAAAGCTTTCCTAACAATCCGACGCTGTTTCTCCGGCGAGATGCAGGCCATGTTAGACCTCGGAGACCCTTTGGTGACGCAAGGGCTCTGCTTGCTCGGCACCACGCGCGCCTCTGCGCTCCGGGCCCTGCGGTTCTCCAAAGAGGCGTCTGTTTTCACCAGCAGAAACTTGACGTTTTTCCGCTCGTCTCCCCACGCGAGCCACAGCTTTAAAAGTTTGGTTTTGTTCGGTAAAATTCTCTCGAAGCCCCTCCATTTCTCCACGACGCAGTAAGACTCCGCCGTGGAAAGGCCGGTTTGCGCGCACTGCTCCTCCAGGAGCACTTTCACGACATCAGCGCAGGTGTTGCGCTTCGACAAGCCGAGGACCAGCTTCTCCTCTCGGCAGACCCACACAGATATCTTTCTCTCCTCTGGAGCTGAGGGAGACCCCATAGTCGAATATGCTAATCTCTTTTCTGAAAGAAAAAGGAAGGAAGGAAAAGCGTTACTGACATCGGTCAAAGAAAAATGCGCATCAGGGTCCGTTCGTGGAGCGCCTCCAGACGGATCGGAGAAGTTTGAAGTTTGGAGTTGGAGGATGGGAGCCTCATGTGTTCTGTGTGTGTTCCTTTGGTCCACTAAGGGGAAAACTTTTGTGCATGTTTAAGAGTGCTGGCTACTTCGGCTGAGATCACGTGACCGCTTGTCAGCCAAACGGCTTCATATTGAGCTTAACTGTGTTATTTGCCGCTGATTTAAAAGGAGGAGCCAAAACAGGTCATAGGATAAATCTTCATTTCCATTTTAAACACATTTAAGAGTTTTATTTTGCTACTTCAAGCTCAGAGTAGTTTCATTACATGGATCTTTTCTCGTTGGAAACTCTAACAACTAACCTTTATTTTTGCGCAATACACCCTGAACACACGATTCTATGCAATTTCTTGGTATTATGAGCCAATTGTTCCACTGACTGCAAAGCAACCCAAAACTTAAACCCTCTTGTTTGGAATCTGTGTTTTAACAAACAACAACAAAAAAGCCTTTTTCAGTCCACAGAACATTTCCCCCAAAATGGCCAAAAAACATCCAGGTGGGATATGAGAATTCTTAGAGATTCAGAGAAGTGACCTTCTGCGCTTCTCTTTGACAATAAGAGTTTTTACTACATTGTAACACACGTAAGAATGTATTTCTGGAGTTATTATGAATCCTTCCAGTGGGTCCTTATTATTCCCCTTTCTTTATAGTGTTCTGTCTTAAATGATCTCTGATCTTTCCGACTTTTCTTTTAGTTTGCATATTGTGCAGAAATTATAGAGAACATCTGGCCTGTAGTGTTTTGGGAAGTGAAAGCTGTAATGTGTATATTGTGAATTTAGAGATATTTCTGTGACTTCTTAATTTTCTCTTGCAGTCATGTGTTGTGTGCAACTTTTCAATATGGACCGAGTCAAGTTATGTAGGAGGATCCAGACAGGTATAGTAAGAAATGTAAGTCATAGTGTGACCTCAACCAAAATACAAGCCACAGAAGTTATCTGAGCTGTAGATGAATGAAGACTTAAAAAAAAGGTCAATCTATGGAAACCAAGTTATGTTTACATGTTGCACTTATGTGCAAGTTAATCCAAAAGTTTTATTCTTAACACATTGATAACACATGACAAAAGTTTGTCCATGCTTTGCTTATTTAATAAAATGTAATATTTCAGATCTTAGTTGTCTGATAATCCAAAATTATAGAAAAAGCTACAAAGCCAAATATTGACATCCTCTCTGTTAATTGTTTTCAAAGATTTGGCTTTACAATGTTAATTAATGTAGAACGAGCTAAAAGCAAAACAAGCGCTCAGTGTTATTCTTGTTCACAAAAAAATAGATATTTTGAAGTTGATCGCTAAAGTGTGATGAATATCTACAGGAAACATTATTTAAGAGAACCAATGTAAAACAAAATTTCCTCTTTATATGTGGCGGTCATCTTGAAGTAAGCTCTGTTCATGAACTATCCTGTCTCATATTTCACACAAGGATAAGGAGGATTCATACTTATGATTCTTTCCAGCAGTGGGTATAAAAAAATGCATTTTTTTTTTATTCTGAAGGAACTCGTTTGAGAATATTCCAACTATTATTGTTCACTTCTATCAGGTCTTGGACTTACCATGACTACTTTAACTACATTCATTATTTTAGTGCACATTGTTCGCTTTCAAACCCATTGCATCTCCCTCTGGTGGCGATTTCTCTTACCTTGGTGATAAACGTTTCACATCTCCCGGGGGAGATAAAGCAACACCGCCCTCTGCTGTTGATATGAGGATAGTTCAGTTAAAATGTAAAATTTCCAAGACAATTTCATCCTTTGAGTTAAAATTTCAAAGCAATAATTCGTTCTTTTGAGTCAGTATTCATGTATAAATATGAATGTCTACTATGAATTTTATACAATTACAGTGCTCACACTTTAAACACAGAACCTACAAAAAGCCACATAATGACATGCTGGATAAACGGATGGTATGGATTGGTGGAAGGACAGATTGACAGAAGGATAAATACAATCTGTGTGCGTCAATCCTTTATTTAAAAAGTAGCATTAAAACAATGGTTAACACGTGTTTTAGAAATGTTGTTTCAATACATTTATAATAAAAGAGAAAAAGCATAAGTTTTTTATACACACTTTTCTTTTTCAATAAATATCCACGACTGGAAAATACATAAATAACATCCCAGACTTTCTAAGATTGTGTAGGACTGATGAGGAGGTGATCCATAGTAGTGGTTCATGATTCAAACATGACATTTCATCTTGATAGACAAACTAAAAAGTTATATTTATTTCAGTAATTTAATGCAAAAATGTGATTTAATATACACTAATAATTACAATCTAATTGTAGATTGTATAATTGTAATTATACAATCTATAATTACACATAGAGTGGTATATTTCAAGCTTTTATTTCTGTTCATTTTGGTGATGATGATGATGGCTTACGGCTGAGAAAAATCCAGAATTCTGTTTCACAGAAAACTACTAAATTAAATTATATTAATAAAAAGCTGCTGACTCAATACTTTGGGTTAATTTTGCATTAGGGCTCTAATCAGTGCAACATGTTGGGAGGCAATCGGCCAATGAAGCCCAGGTTCACTCAACACCATCAAGCTCCTTTACATTGGTGGGGCTGGTGTCTCATCTTCATCCCGACAATCTCCATAATTCTCCTTCAGGTTTGAGTCAGACATGTTTGCTGGTTAACTGAGCACAGTGACCCTACAATCATCAAACCAGATTCAGGTAATGATGGCAGTTATTGGAAAACTAACAGCATCTCCAGAAAGTTTAGGAGAAGAAGAAAGAACAAGGTACTCTCAGATCTCTTGTTGAACAATTGTGCTGCTTTGGGACTTGATGGATCACAGTGGACCAACACCAACAAAGTTGTATCTCCCCCAAACTATTGCTTTGACTTTACTTTTTTTTTTAGAGGAAACCTTTGTGGCTCACACCATATGACTCACAACAAAATATGTCAGCCATCTTCTTCATGGTTGTGTAGACATCACAAAGACACCTACATGTTAAAAAACCTGATATTTCTGAAGCAAACAACAAAAAAACCCATTTTTGTCTGATGTATTATTCATTTTTATTAAAGGATGTGTGTGTGTGTACGTGTGTGAGGAGGAATAACTGCAAGATGTGATCATTAAAAAAAAAAATCCAGTTAAAAATACCATTCTGTGTGTAATGAATCTATCTATTCACCTTTTACAAAAAACAGTTACAAAAAACCCCAAAACATTTTGCTAGTATTCAAATGTACCAGTATTACGATGTGCCTGCATCCAAGTGAAAAAGCAGAAGCCATTGTTTCTTTTAGATTTATTAAACTTTGATGTTGCATACATAGAAAGTATCTAGAAAGCTACAAAATATTTAGTGTTGTCAAGAAGGCATCATAATGTCACGGAGCAAAGACAAGACCATGAGAAGAACACGGGAAACGGCACAGCTTCTTTTCTCTCCATTGCTCCGACACTTTACGCTCATGAGTAGGAAAACATATCACACATCTGTACCAAGAAAAGGCTAAGATATACTTTTATACAAAACACCTTTATACAAAAGAACAACAAAGATCTGCACACATAAACCAAAGTGAGTGAACGTGAGCCATTTCAAAAGTCACTTTAAAGCCATCATCGTCAGGGATGATCACACAACAGAAAGGTACCAGTACCCCGTCTGAAAATCAAAATTACAAATAAGAGCTAAACTGCTGATATGTTTGTAGCATGATTGAACGCAGCTCTTTATGCGCGTCTGTCTATTTTCCCTTAAAAACAGTCCAGCAGACGTTAGTCCCATCAGAGCCATCAGTCCTGCGGTTTTAGTGTTTATATGTCAGCAGTGCAGCAGTGACATTACCATCAGAATGAGCCTCAGCATACAGACGATGTCATCACAGGACAAAGCATACAGGCACAAGAAGAAAAGAACACTTCACTACATAGTGTGATCAATAAATGTGAAAAGATACACAGGGTAAACGTACAAACAGAGGCTGTTACAGCTCCATGCTGTCCACAAAATACTGAACTAAATAACTGCATCCTCCAGAGATATTGTCTGTAATTATTTAATAATTCTTGTATTAAAGTTCTTAAAACTGAATAAAATCTCTGTAAGAAACTGTAAAATGTTTAAGTAATAAGACTCTTATAGTCTAAGTATTAGCTTTGATGATCCACTCACACTGCTGCAGCAGCAGCTGTAAAAAAAAAAAAAAGTTTGGACACAAATCCCAGTTTAACTAGAAAACAGTCCTGTATGTGATTTTAGATTTCATGCTGTTAAATAAACTTTTATCTAAGAGCCACACAATTGTGTCTGCATCACAAGGAAAACCCAACTGTGTTCACCCCCCCGCCCCCCAAAAATATTCCCCGTGTCGCAAAGAGCGGTCACTGTAACAAGACAACCGCAGTTTTTCTAACAATCTGCTTGCAAACACTTGAACCTGCAAGTGTGCACTAAGCATACCGCTTCTGTGTTTTTGCGTTCTGCTTGTAGTCGGCGGGGTCTAAAAATGAAAGTCTAAAGCGAGGAAATCAATTTTCTTCTAACATTAAAAAAAAAAAAAAACCCGATTAATATCCTAATTAAGAATTGTTTATCCATGATCTATATTTTCCTGCTGTCAATCAGTCCTCAGTCCTTTAAAAAAGGCAATGTGGTGATTGGTGTCACTTGTGTCCTGTATTTGGTTTAGCAACATTGATTTTTTTTTTTTATGTTTAATCTTTTTGAAGCTGGAAATTTGAAACCAAAGGCACTTCCTCGCTACCAAACAGAACACTACAAGAGATTCTCCCGATTCTTTTTGGTCTTTTGCAACAGGAAAGGCAGCTGTTATGTGTTTGTATTACACTCATACAAAATCATTAGAAACTCTTCTCCTGGCTTACAAATCTATCTGAACTTAAGTTGTACTGCGTCTTAAAAACAAGGATTTCTAGGAGTGCACTGATTTGATGAAGTGTAATTTAAGACATTGTAGCACTAGCATATTGTTGTTTTTGCCCGTTTCACTCACAAAACCAACGTTAGACCTAAGCAGAAGTAATGCGTACATTCTAAGGCACTGTACACTTACACTTTGGCTGATTGTACAGAATAAACACTGCAAACAAAACAAGTCTAGTGTATGACAGTTCACAGTTTTTATGGCATCTTTTGGAGTCCACAAACAGCTTTATTAAGGTTTAAGGCTTAAGATGGGAGCAGGCAACAGAAACGTGTGAACTCAACGGGAATGTCTTGCACCCCGATTCCAGGGTGTGCCAACTCAGTGATCTGTAGTGTCAGGATACTTTAACCTGTGTTTTTTTTTTTTTTTTTTAAGTTGCAGCATCACTAAGGCGAGTCATGTTATGTGTACTTTAACTTGTCTAGAACATCGAGAGTTATCCTGTCAGTTGTCACACAGGAAATGTTTGTTTTCAAAAGTATGGTTCTTAGTGGGCAAATGGATCATACAGTGCCTGGGAAAGTATTTATAACCCGTAAACTTTCTCTCATTTTCTTACATTTCATCAAAATGTATTCAGCTCCTTCTATTACGATTCATTTGAATGAAAACAGTGAAATTAATTTCCTTCAGAATACACCTCATTTAATTTAATTTGAGTAAAAGAGAGCACAGTTTAACAGTAAACCTGCAAAGACGTGGCTGTCCACCTGAACAGTCAGGCATTTAAAGGAAAGCATTGCTCAGATAAGCTGAAATTCACAGCAAAGGTAAAATAATCAGAAAATCTGCAAATTTTCCTTTTATGGAAAAATGTCAAGAAGAACAGCAATGCTGAAAGCCTCTTGTAAGAAGTCTTGTCTAAAGGTCACAACAAGGTTTTAGGGGACATGGCATCCATGTGCAAGAAGGGACTCTGATACGACGAGACCAGAATTAAACCTTTTTGGCTAAATAGCAAAATGACAAGCCACATCCTGCTGTCATCATGCTGGTGGCAGCATCATGATGTGGAGATGATTTCTTCAGCAGGAAAAGGGAAGCTGGTTAAAGCTGATGGGAGGATGGATGGGGCTAAACGGGGGACAACAAGTGAACAAAACCTGCTGAAGGCAGGATGTCCAGCAGGATAACAGCACTAAACCTACAGCCAGAGTTACAATTGTATAAAGCAAACAAATGTCCAAATAAATGACACACTTTTCAGACTGTAAAACCAAGTATTCTTTTCCTTAAACTACACAGCCATGCACTAACTTATGTTGTTGAAGTCTGTAGTTCTATTTGTAACAAAGTGTAAAAAAGTTCAAGAGAGATAAATACTTTTGTAAGACACTGTACGCACGCTAGATATATTTTTGCAATTTCACAGTGTATTTTCTTGTTGGTGTTTGAGATCTGGAGTGCTTTAACAAGAATATATACACATCTTTTTACAACCATATGTTTTCAGCCACTGTGTTGATATATTTGGAGTGTTAGTTGTGTTTCTTTGGGAAGTCTATTTTGCTGTGAAAACATGTTTTTCTACATTATGTACTCTTGACAAATTATGAAGCACAGATTTACAAAACATCCTCAATATGAACTGTACAGACCATCGTAGGCTGCAAGTTCTGTTTCCCCCTTAGTCTACATAACAGAGCAGAAAAAGACAACACATATATTTCCATTTAACAAATAAATCTTCTCGATTATTTTTGGAACAACCAACTAAACGTATTTAAAAATGAAAATTCCCATAAAACTCCCATTAAAACATAAAACAACTGTACCATATTTCACAGCTGCGGTCAACAACAAATACAACAAACTTATGACAAACCGACTTCACCTCTTCCCTCAAACAAAGAGCATTGAAAGGCTGACTTCCATGCAGAGGCACTGCCACTTGTTTTGAGGTTGATACGTCTATGAAGAAAGAAATGTATAAAACGGAGAGAGTTTTCACTCCTTTACCAGTCTGTAGATATGATGCTGGGCGCCGTGCTCGCTGTTTGATACTTCAAACACGCAAGCCATACATAGCAACGTCTCCTGGGTGTCCCTATTTGACACCACCTGCAACAGAAAACGTACAGCCTTCTCTAGTGGAGCAGCACTAAGGACTTTTCTTCAAAAGAAACAGACAAATCATCATGAGAACCAAGAGCTGAGATATTTGTGAGTGTGGTTGTTCTGTGGGAGCTTCTGCTCCCTTCCCAAATCCAAAAGCATGCATGTCGCATCACACTTTCTGAATATTATCTAAAGGGCAGAACAGAAACTACATTTAAATTATTCTTTATCAGGCTAAGAAAATTGTTGTATTATCCAATTTCTTCTAAAACATTTCAGATATTCAATTGGAAGTTTTGCTTTGCAGTTTTAAAATTGTTTGAATCGGGGATTTTCTGATTCTATTACAGGTACCATGTCCAGATCAAGTCATTTTTTTATATTGAAATTAAAGTCCTCATTCCCAAGAAAGCTATTTGGTCACCTTTTGTGCAGCCAGTTTTTAAAAGTCACATTTTGTGGTTAACAATTAAACTCTGCACATTATTAGGTCAATCTAAGAAACAGTTTTCCCCATGAGGAACACTTTATTGGCTGTTGCATCTTCTTGTTTTTAATCAAACCTCTTTTGAAAGCTGTGTATGAAGGTGAATGTTTTGTATGTTTTTTTAATTAATCAGAACTTCACTAAAATATGCTCCTAAGTGCATTGTGCTGAACATATTTAAAATGAGGCTGTAATTGAATCAAGTCTCTTGAACCTGAGTTTGAAGCTCAACAATCAACAAGTTTTGACTTTGAATTATATTCAAAGACAAAAAGCCTTTGGGTTAATAATAGGAGTTAATAATGACAGTGAAAATTTCTTCTTAAAATTGACAGGACAGCAAGATTTATGTTTGCATTTATCCACCATCCATTTTCTTACACCCTTGACCCTTAGTGGGGTCGGGAGGGTTGCTGGTGCCCATCTCCAGCTAACATTCTGGCCGAGATGTTTGCATTTATGTGCAGACCTTTTTGAGGAAATGGTCTATAACCATTAATCTGATTAGCCAATGAACAGTCTGTTTAAGTTAGAATATAGTTTTCATTAAATTGCACATACTATTTATTTTATTTCTCACTCTGGGGTTACATATTTTGCTATTTGAAATCTAATTACACCCTGCTTAAAATTGTGCAACATTGAATAATAATAATAACGGTGCAAAATCTGAATGCATGCAGTTTCTTGCCCGATTGCAAGAGTTTGATCAGAAAATCTCCAACAAGGATGGAACAATTCAGCCTGTTAGGTTCTGATAACTCAGACTGAGCCATATCTCTACTGATATGGAGTTTTACTTCAAGACCTCTGTAAATTTGATATGTCTATCTCACTGTGGCAGAGGGAACACCTGCATATAAACGCAAAATAAGAAAATTCATTGAGCTCTCAGAAACTGAGTGCTTGTGTAAACAAATTTAAGAGGGTAAAAGAGTTAAAAAATAATCCAATAGAGTTAAAAACATAATGTACACAATTGAAGAGAGCACCAGGGAGGGGTTAAAAAAATTGTTAATTCATAACTTAAAGACCCAAGAAGAATACTTGTTTCCTGTTGAGAAGTCCTACAGCAGAATTTTCTTTTACATGGAAAAAAATACTGCGTTTTGCCCTTAGATGGCACTGTGCTGTTTCACTACGTTATCAGCACACCATAAAAATGAGTTAGCATGTATTATCAACTCATTGATGAGATTATTGGAATGAGCAGTAAAATATCCGCTTAAAGACTCCCTCTCTTTTATCTGCTTACCAGTATCTCATAACTTGCTGCTTTTTTGCCAATTTAATTTTTAATTCTTTTTAATATATTTTGTATTTTATACAGCTTCCTTTATCGTTTTGTTTTACACTGCATCAAATAGTTTCAATATAAACCTGTTAGTTGTTTTAGGCTGTCACTTTGGCCAAGGTTCACAAGAAGAACCATAAACCAGGACTCTCGTCCTCATGGCTAATGAGACAAAAAAAAAATGGATTTGGTTTATGGGTCAACACTAAGTTTTTTTGTAGGTCATTTGATCAATTTGCTAAAATCTGTATTTGTCACTGATTCTTAGGGACCAAAGTGCTCTCATGAAAATACGTTGGGGTGGAACGATGCCATGTTTTCTTGGCAAAAGTAATATCTTTAAAATTAACTTAAAACTAAAAAGTTACTGAGCCTGAGGAGCGACAGGAAGTTTTTGAATAACAAAGTCAATTCAATTTGTTGAAGCTAGAAGCTGTTAAACACTTTCAGAGTCAGTAATCTTTGGCCATGGTGGCAACCTGGCGTTTAGAAAAAAGTAAAATATATCCTCTCTTGCATTTATTGTCTAGGTGGGAGGCAGGTTAATTATTATTTTACCACTGCTTCTAATACCCCATGGGGTCCTGCTTTTAGCGAAAATCATAAAATGCTTCATAAAAAGAGACCCTGGTTATTGTTTTGCATACGCACACACACAAATATCGATCTGCGCCTGTCTTTTAATTATTTTTTTTTTTGCCTTAATTATTTCTTTGTGGTTAATGACACTTAAGACCCCTGATAGCAGGAGTTCCTGCCCTCTCTTATCCTCCCTTTCCCTTTCAGATAATGAGACTCCTGGGACGGAGTTTCATCCTCCGTGGAATGAGAGGAATGTCAGAGCGCCAAAATTGACAGCTGGAACCACCGACAGCACATCCTGACAGAGAAAAGAGGAAGAATGAGTCCGGCGGAGGGTCAGGGAGGTGCTTACCAATAAGATGGTGAAGTTTTCCAGGACACTGTTCATCATGTATTTCTCTGGGAGATGTTTTAGCTTGTGGATGAAGTTGATCATGTATTCACACATCGGAGACCTGCTTATCCGGTAAACAAAGCGTCCATTCTCAAACCGCGCATATTCAGTCTGTGGAAAGAAAAAGAGTATTCAAATCTGGAACATATAGTAACTAAATATAATGAAAAACAAAAAAAATCCACTGCAACAATAATTCAATTTGAGCCATTTTTGATCTAAGTGACAGAAAAAGAAAAAAAAGTTCATACCTCTACTTTCTCAACAACCTGCTTTCCAAAGGAGCAAACCTTTGTCGAACATGTTATGGTCATGTTCTCTGAACTTTCATACTGGCTGGTCACCCCATAAAATGATCCAGTATCATCTTGAATGTTACAGTTTAGATCGGCCTGGAGGAAAAAAAAGACAAAATGATCACCTTTTTTAAGGTTCAAACAGGTGAATAGGTCTTGTCTTTACAGCCAACAAATGACCAGTGGAAAACCTAAACTTGCCCATATGTAGTTAGAACAACAAGATTTGTTTCAATGTGAGACTAAAATATTAACTTTTACACATTTTTAACAGGAGCGTCAATAAATGTGGAGGGTTGTGTATTTGTTACATGTCTGCAGGGGTTTGTTTTTCTATCAGCGTCTCTCACATTGTATGTAACATTGTGTACATTAAATATTATTTACATATTCTTTGGCTATGACATAAAACATCACTATGTTAATTTATGGAAAAACTGGCAAAAATGCTATCTATAAACATATGCACATAGCAGATATTGATCGCAGATCTCTTGGGATAATATGCATTGAATTAAAGTTTTCAGCATGTAAGTGCATCCGACCCGAGGAAGGCATCACCTAACAAGAACTAAATGAAGTTGCATTAGGGGACTGATTTCTGAGGACGAATGGGACGGCTCCTGGAGGGCAGCCTTTCTGTGCCCCAAATATCCTGTTCATTATGGGCACAAAAAGAGGAGACATTCTCCCAACAACATTCTCCTCCTTCATTAAGCAAAGCAGCTACACGTTCATTATTTCGCAGATTCTGTCGTTCATTTGAAATTCAGATTTGCCGGTCACTTCAAAAGGAATTCGAGGGGACTTAGTCCAAGTGCATACGGGGTCTACTTTGTTGGCCGCCGCTTGTTAGCATTTTGCATCAGGGAGGAAATACATACAATGTTTAAACAGCCATTAGGAGTGCAACCAGGTCACTCCATTGTTAGGAGATATTACGCTGAATTAGCGAGAGCTTTGATCAAAAGGCTCTCCTGCTATGCAAGTCCAAATATAGCACAGTGCATTCTGCAAACATTAAGGGAGCAATCTTCTCTGTGCAGCCTGATTACTCCAAATCACCAAATACAAACTTGAACAAAGTGATACAGAGCAGGATCTTATGTTTTATTTTTTTACATTAGCAATAATTTCATGTATGATTCTAAATTGCAATTAATAACTTTAAAAATGTGGATTGTATTTTCACACTTACCCAAAATTTGATGAGGAAAAAGGAGTTCTGAGGACCTTTTCCATACAGCTCCTTCAGTCCTCCTTTCTTTTCAGGAAATTTATCGTAAATCTGACGAATGTCCACCGACTCAAGCAAAGCGTCACTGTAGGAATAATTTGTCTGTCCAATGTGTACGAACAGGTGCTTGTTGTACTAAAAGAGCAAAGGAGTCGTATTTTATTCATAAAAAATGTGCAATTGAAGGCATTAAAAATATATTATTATATTAGTTAAATGTATCAGATCAGCCAAAGACAACCTAAATAAATACAAAATAAAGTTACCAAATGGGGAAAAAAAGCTTCAAAACCAGCCTTGCCCTTAAGTGAAAAGTAATTTCTCTACAAACCTAGTAAATGTTTGAGGCATTCTTGGCAACATTAGGTGATGTTGAGCATTCACAATAACTTGCAACCAAATTTTTAAATGGCTGTGGAGAAATTGTGGTCCCTCTTTGCTGAATGTTTTTCAGCATAAACATTATTTAATATTATTTCACGCTTTGTCCCCCAAGTTTAAAACTTCTTATCTGTCTAGAGGACACTGTGTCCTTAAGGACCCACTGACAAACGTTTTGAGGGTGATAGTGAAAGGGTTAGATCAATGTCTACGACATGCAGCTTTCATGAGAAATGAAACGTTTTAGATCCTTCAGCTTTATGCAAAATAAATGACTATAAGCAAACATGAGAACATGAGACACAAGCCAGGTAACGATTGGTGAATCCAAGTTCTACATAAATTTGATCTGGCTTTAAAGAAGATGCTTTAACAAAGCGGACTGATCTAAAATCATTATGTGCTGCTGCAAAGCAGACTTTACCCCGCTCAGCCTGTTCTGGCCTCCGCACAGCTGAATGCTTGTCTGGGAAAATATTTTCTCTTCATTCACAGAGAGAAGCTAGTTGCTGCCTGACACAAGGTGGTAATGAAAACTAGAAGTCAAGTCTTTAGGTACACAACTCTCCTCACCGAGTCTTGGTCTCTCTGTTGCTCTAAGAAGGCGGAGAACTCCACTAGTCGGAGTTTGGATGTGCCAATGGAGCGGCCCTGCCACGCTGGAGCTGTGGGAGCTGGAGCAGTGGCAGATTCATAACCTGAAAAATACAGAAGGATGGCCAGAGTTTCATCTCCTCTCTGGAGTGTTTCACAGTAAACACTAAACACATTCATGATTACAGAATCGCTGTCCTCTTTCAGTGAAAAGGCAAATTAATTTATGAGTTACAGCTTACAAGTGTAAGTTTGAAAACAAATGGTTCTTTGTGTTATCTCATGTCTGTACCAAAGGAAGGCTTGGAGTAAGTGTCCTAAACACTCTGATTAATCTAAAACAGGAAGCTATACATTCATCTAAATTAGAAGGTTTTATTTGTGCAAATATAAAGTAATGAAATTATGCTACTGTGACCAAATAAGTATGGATTTTTTGGGGGCTTTTCACACATATTTACAGAGGAGTAAAATATGTGTGAAGGACACTTCACTCCTGAAGTCACAGACATATTTATTAAACTTCAGTGTGGATAAAAAAGACGGACCACTTTATTCAGTTGAGTGAAGCTGAAACCTGCAGTGTACAGATGGTTTCGTTGCTTGCACAAGATATTAAAACATTTCTGTATTAAAAGCAATAAGCAGTTTATATTTCATTTAAACATAAAAAAATGATTCAGGAAGTAGCTGTGCCCATCAGAACTAAATAGTCTTATGGACTGAAAATACAACATTAAAAAAAACTTAACACAACATAATTTACTAAATTAGGTTCGAGTAAATTTAAGTTAATCTTTATTCTATATGTTCACAGTTTAAAAATGACAGATATGACCATTATTTATAAAGTTGATTCTTACTTGAAATGGCTGTTGTGACCGCTGGCTGGATTGGATATGGTTGCTGGGTAAAAGGCTTAATACTGAAAAAGGAAAGCACAGGTTTCAGTGAAAAGAGCTCTATGGAGGCATGAAACGTATAACAACAGATTAAATGTTTTTGACACTTATTGATGAGACTTACTCTTGTGAGGATCCTGGCTGCCCAGCTGATATCATACCCTGCCATAACTGGAGAATGAAGAAACATAAATCATCAAAGTAAGCCCAACTGTGGGCATCTGATACATGCAACATCAAAAAGGCTCCTAATCTTTACTGATTACAGCTATCTTGACTAGCACTCCTTCTCATCATGTGTTTATCAGATTGGAACAGTGGTGTATAATGTGATTTGGCCAGAGTGTTGATGGAGCTGGCCCCGCTCCTGCCCTGGGTGAAGTGGGACAGGATGGATCAATAACAGGGTGCCGGTGAAGTTCTTACCCCTGCTCCTGGAAAGGCGGGCCGAGGGATGCCTGGCAGGCCAAGCTTGTTGTGAATCGCCGTGGCGGAGACGATCTGAGCCGAGGACATGGAGGCCATGCTCTGGAGGGCTTTGTCCTTCACGGCTTGGTCCTTTAAGGGCAGTCACAAAAGGCTTAGCACTCGCACAGGAGAGAGTTGGGGAGCTTTGGGGCACATGTTGGTGAGGTAGCAAGAAACAGAGTCTAAACTGCACATTGAAAGCACCAGCGACCTTGTTCACAGCAGTACACAGAAAGCACATTGAAAGAAGCATCATGAGCATTGCCATGCTAAGGAAAGACTTGAGTTTTTTTTTTTTTTAAAGGTATGCGCTAAACAATAGCTTAGAAATTCCAAGATATGACAGCAGGGAGTGGTATGCAGTGGAATTAAACTTTACTTGATGACTAATCTTCAATGAAAATATTTTTAAAATGCTCATTCAGAAGCACTCATCTCAAGGTTGCATTTGTCTGCATGTCAAAACTCATCACATAAAAACATCTGAAAGAATTTCTGAAGTAAACTTGAAGGTCGTCAACTCCACTTCAGTAAGATTAACAAAGACCGGGGCGCTGGGCAGCTCAGGTGTTAGAGCACAGCACCTTGTGCCGAGGCTACAGTCCTCAACATGGTCAGGACTTTTTTGCTGCATGTCTTCCCCTTCTCTCTTCATCCTATTTCTTGTCAATTTATCATTAAAATATATATATTTTTAAAAATGCACGGTAAATAAACAGCACAATTCTTTTCTTACACTGACCTACCAAACTGTAAATGTGCAGCGCCGCCGTTGTGTTTGACTGTGGAACTGCATCATTTAAACAAACAGCGCCGCCCTTCAGTTTGGCCAAAGAATTGCACCTTTAAATTTCCGCTGCTCTGCTGTTGAACGGACAGAAGAAAAAAAAACATTTATTTGGATTCTTGGACATAAATTAGACTTATTTTTAGTTTTTCTGGTTATCCTGAGTTTTTGATGTGACATTTTGTTTGTTGTTTTTAAAAGAATAATAATTATAATTGAGGTTCGTTTATATTAATTTCTGGATAAATTGTTGCCACTTCTTTCTTAGATTTTTTTTAAATATTGTTTATTTCCTTTTAACTCTTCTTTCAGTTTCTTTTTAAAGTCTGTTTGGCTGTGAACACAACGGTTTGACCTCAGTCACAAGAAATAAGTCTAGATTTTGCTAGAAAGAAATCTATAGGAAAAAAGAGATTATTAAACAGTAATCACGTTTGGAAGTAATTAAGGTAGGTTAAATGCTTAATTAATGTAAACATTATACCAAGTTAATATTCCATTAAACTGTACAATATTTGTAGATATGAATGCTGCAGCACCATGTGCATGTTGGAACAGTGGAAAGCCCATGCAGATGTATTGGTGGCAGAAGCTTCATGTAGGCATGCTGGCAGTGGATGTCAGTGTAGTGGAGTGATGACACAAAGAGGCACCAATAAACACAAAAAACAGTGCAGAAACTATTGTGTCACTATGACTGCAGCACAAATGCAAAATTAGCAGCAACACACAAAGCAGCATTTAAATAAAGCAGAAACTGCAACCCAGAAATGAAAATAAATACTCACCATGCTCGTAACCTAAATGCAAAGAGCAAGGGTTCATTGTAAGCTTATCAAAAATAATGCAGATAATTAAAATTTCAGATACACATAAAAAAATAACATTTTACTTAAAATGTAATTAATAATTCAATGAAATGTGAAACCTTAACTACAGAACAAGTGTGCAAGTATGCACGCAAGTGTCAGGAACACTCAGGAACAAAAGGGTAATGAAATTTGTATTTACAAATTAGCCTTAGCCTTTGTGGTTAAAGTCTTGCTCTATAATTTCCTGATCAGTAGTCATCACTCAAGACAAAACAGAGCAGTAACATAATGACTGTAATTTTACTGAAATGCAACAGAAAAGAGCAGTGGCAGCAGGTTTTGATGCTGCCTAAATGAAGGGTACACTTGGATTTCTCTTTGCTGCTGAACACTAATTTGCTTTAAATGAAAAAAGACAGGGATTCATACAAAAGCTGTCTGTTTTTCTTCATACAGCCGCCTGTGCCCCTGAAAGGGCAGTCACTGATGTGGCTAGCGGCTCCTTCTCCACACTCACACACGCACGCACACGCACACACACCCACACCCACACCCACACACACGCATGCACACCCCCCACACACACACACACACACGCATTCACACACAGAGATTAATGAGGGGTCATTAATTCGTGCTGAATACAAGGAGAGGAGCAAAGTGTGAAAGTCAAAATGTATAGTCCCAGGAAAAAGGTGGAAATGGCACACGGGTAAAGTGCCCTTTGATATAAAAAATACTTTAAATACCCGTTGGTATTATTCAAGATTACTTATTTCACAATGTGCTTCTCCCACTTTATTCTGCCTTTCTGAAAAGCCTTTCTTCGTGACTTTAACAGATTTCACCATTTCTGAAATAACTGAAGCGAACACTCTGAAATGACGACATCTGAACTGAGAGGAAGGAAAGCGGCTGACAGCCATGGCATTGTGAGAACCTGGAGTTATCAACAGATTGGGGACAAAAAGGACAAGAACAAATAAAAAGGGCATTTCAGAAAGAGGCAGCTTCACAGCCATTTTCTGTTCTAAATGTGCGCCAATGAAACTCCTGGCAGCCAAGAAAAGTTGGGTTACTCTTTTGAAGGAAGAGGAGGGATAAGGTCTTCTTCATTTTATTACTAAACACATACACTTCCTCCCGTTCTGAGCCCCAGGTTTTTTTAATGACGTCCTCTTGGGAAGAAATGCACACAGGCAGTTTTCTGCACAGAGTCAGCGCTCAGCCACTCACCAACAGCCAATGCCAGCATGCTTCACAACATGTTCACTAAACACAGATATTAAAAATTAGAGCCCTGGACTGTTCCACAATTATATTAAAACCCAAACCAATTAAGAAACTTGAACATATCCTTATCTTTTTTAACCATTAGCAATTTCACTTAAGTGAAAAAAAAACTGTCTCACTCCAAGAGACATTGGTGATCAGTAGGACGCATTTAATTTTTTAATATGAAGCTCAAATTTATTCAGGGTTTTGCTTTTTCATAAAGCACCAATAAATAAATAAATCATTCTGTGGTGCTTTGTGTCAAATTTTGTAGTTTTAAACTGAGAAGTGGGAGTTTATTTTTATTTTTTTACTTCAGTCGGCTCGATGTTGATTCTTGCTTTCAGTTAAATAAGCTTAATAATTTAATATGTCGATATACCTAAATCATCAAAAGAAAACTCTTAAGTTTAACATTACCACAAAAAATATATATATATATATATATATATATATATATATATATATATATATATATATATATATATATATATATATTCTTGGGAACTTTTTGCATTGCATTAAATATTATATTTGAAAATACTTGATAATTAATGCTGCAGAAAATATTTTAGGAGAAAATTTGGTAGTCAGTAAGAAACTACAACTAATCTATTTTACTGCCAAAATAGTAAATGTAGACATTAATTAAACCATGTTGTTGAGATGGAAATATGTGTATTTTCTTTCCTTTAGCTAGATTGTTTATCAGGCTTCACTATTAGCAAGAACCCAGAAAAGAATGAAAGTAATACTGTTTATTCAAGTATTTGTTTACTTATCACAGGTCATATTGTTATCTTAAAATTCACTTAGCACATATGTCTTTTCCAACTGGTGTGCAGCCAAAATCAGTAATTAAATGGTAGTCATTTGAAGTTGATTTAACCTTGTAAATTCTCAGTGTTATTTGCTTTGGTAGCTAACCTCCTTAAATTTAGCTTAAATGGAGTGATGGGTTTCACTCTTCTAAAAACAAATCTCGACTGCCTGTAGTTTCCAAAAACAAAGCGACTGTAATAGCTGCCCTTTTTTAATAAAAAAAATATTTGGAACCCCCAAATATTCATTCATTTGGATAATATATATACAAATAATAATAATAATTTCATTATTGCTTGATAGATTTTAAATTGATGTGCAGTTGCTGTTGAAGCAATGGCCCATAAAGAGAAACAAACTGAAAAAAACCCACAGGGTGGACAGTGAAAGCATGACCAGGTGAGAAGATGAGCAAGAAACGGAAGGGACGTTAGAAAAGGCTGAACAGGTAACAGTCAGCAGAGGGTCAGGGATTACAGGGAACCAGAGGACCATGCATTCACTCCGTCACCACAGGAACAAGAAGTTTAAGATGCACAGCAACCAACAAGCCCAAAAGCAGAAAAGCGCATACCTTTAGCTTGGAATGAAACTCACGAGATTTTCTTCTGGCAAGAACCTGAATGTGACTAGACACCTGCGGGGTAGGGGAGGGGAGGAAAACAAAGGAAGAGCCTGTAACCATGGCAATGAAAAGCCCCCTGCAACTGGGCAAAGCCAGACGTACCTTAATGGCAGCTTGGATTTCTCGAACTTTCTTTCTTGCTAAGACCTGTATGTGACTAGACACCTCCATTGGAAAACAAGAGAAAAAGTACAATAAAAAAACAAGAAAGACCCCAAAAAAGGTTCAGAGTGGATCACAGATTCTTTCTTTGTTTAAAAACACTTGAAGGAGCATAAGTGAAGCCTTCTGAAAGCACACACCAAGCTAACAACCAATAAAGGTGATGTACAGTGTGTTGTCGTGACTTAAGTGAGCTGATTAGGGAAGATGCAGGCTCCTTTTGCACACATTAAGAGCTCGCAGATGTGATCCACTGTGTGCTGAATGAAAATTGGCTGGTCTAGTATCTTGCTGGTGCCGAGGAAGGCCTTTTCTGCAGCTAAGTTTACCTTAGCCGCTCGCACCATTCAAAATGATCCTGTACTTAGAAATGAGGTAGTGTAGAAGCACTTTAATTAAAAGTAATGTGCATTAATAGGAGGTTTGAGTGGTGGGCTGCGTAGACTCCAATCACACAAATCACACTTAAGTTGAATAGTGTAACAGAAGTAAAGGGATTGAATGGAAAAGCATCAGCAGTTGCTGCCTTTTCAATCTAGTAGTCCAAAAAATATGCATGCAATTTACACAAATATCAAGACTGACCTACCTTAGTTTGGCATCTGAACAATGGCTACAGCAATTATCTGATTATTAAGCATCAAAAATCATGCATGTTTTGGTTTGAGCTTCTTTACAGAACAAAATTAAATGAGGTTCAATAATCAGATAGTTGTTGCAGCTTCAGCTTGTTTTCCCACATATATTCCCATTAAAGTCATGGATAAAATTAAAGACAAAAACTACATAAAATTTACATGTACATCTCATTTATTTATTGCACTGTGCTATGAATGCGTAAATAAACCATTATGCATGTGATGGGACTGTTTACAATATCAATTTGCACAACCAACAGGAAAAGAAGCGTTTCTTGTTGTAGCTGTGTGTAAACAACAACCCCCGAGCCTAATTCTGTGTCCCAGAGCAGCAAACCATGCAGCCTTTCCGGTCCAGACTGATCAATACACACTCAGGGATTGAGTGTCACTGCAGACACCACCTTGTTTATCATAGTCATTCACTAAGGTGGTCCTTGAGGGATTTCTATTTCTAAAAGGAAATATCATTGAGATTTGATAATTTCCTGAAATATCATTAAGGAAATCCCATGATGTCTCACTTTGATCCAAAAATCATATCCATAAGCAATATCCTTATAGGACAAGAAAACAAGACAATTCATTGATGTGAAATGTTATTTTGTCTTTAAAGATTAGAGATATTTTGGAAAACCACAGTTCAATTGAAGCCCCGAGTCAAAATGTCCCACACCGTCGTGTGGAAAAGTCTTAAACACTAAGCTTGCACAAATATTTTTTTTTATTTTTTATTTTTTACGATCAATACTTCTCTGTTTGTCAAACAATAAGACGTGTGTCTGCTGAGTATCTAGTGCTGTTTCATGTGATAAAATGCATCCCACTTGAAAATAAAAGAGAGAGCGAAGTGGTAGTAATTTGCTTGTATGAGTGCAGATGTATGTGGATCCAGTAAATAAAACTAAATGCTTCAATAGTTGTGGGAACAGAATGTGTCACAGATACAAAAAATAAGCAGAAACAATTCAGTTGAACTGTTTTCTTCTGCAATAGAAACGTATTTTGTAATATCTAGGCCAGTTGTTATCAAAGTTGTTTTTTCACTAAGAGGATCTGAATCCTGACCCAAGGTTATTTTGGAGATACTTTCTGAGTACTAGAAGTACCCAGCCCAAAATTCTTCTACACCTCGGCAAATTTTGGCTTAAGGTAGCATTTAAATTTCACCAACAAGTTTTCTAACTGAATATTAATGTTTTGCCTACTCAAGGTCCCCACTTAAGATAGATACATACAAAGAGGAAGGTTTAAAAAAAATGGAAAAATCAGAATAGAAGAATTGTATGTTATTAAGTAAATGTTGCCTCTTTGATTGAGGTAAACATAATTACTAAAAGAATAAAAATAGCAGTGCAGAGGGAAATCCCTTCATTTTGTCTGTCTGTGCTGCAATTAGCTTTTATTTAGAATTGGTGTATTTTCTAATGATTTTTTTTTACTCTAACAGCCCTGTTAGAGTAAAAAAGAGAAAAAAATCATCTGATATGTAATTGTTATCTGCGAGTTCTAATAATAGGTTCTAAACATCCTGATCAATGCACTCCAATGAAGCCCATGAATCGACTGACTAAACCTTGTTGTTTAGCTTTCTTGTTGGCTTCAAGAAAAGCAAACAATACCTCTTCGAGAGGAGCATCTTGTCACTTGTCTTACCTGCTTGCGAGTTCTTGTCTTTCCAGTCCGAAGCTTGATGTATCTGGCTATCAGCTCGTTTCGACCTGAAACAACAGGAGCGTGATAAACAGATTCGAATAACTAAGAGAAAAAAGATAGAAATGCAAAGTTTGGAATGGGCAAATTTTCCTATCACACTGATCAGAGATTGGTAAATCAGGTGACTGATCTTAACACTTTGCTTCTATAAATGCATCTCGAGACTATACTGTGATGCATTTTTTGTTAAATCTAAAGTTAAATATAAATTTGAGGTATATGCTTTTTATGCATAAATGGGCATAATGCATGAATTCTTAATTTTTTATTGGATTTATGATTCCTCTATCAAGAACTCCAAAGCATGATTCTCCTTCTATGTTGAAAAAAGGTAACCAACACTTTTACATCTGTCAGCTCAAAAATGATTCAATAGTGAAAGAAAATTAACATCAAACAAAAGATACTTGATGGTTGTATATGCATAACATATATCCCTGCCCCAAAAAAGCTTGGTTGGAATATGTTTGAATATGGGACAAAAAAAATCCAAATGAGTTGTTATAAAAATATAAATTTAAGAGAATTAAAGTGTGTTACTCCTAATGGAGCTAACCTTTGGAATAAGATACGACTGTGTTTTCTGCAGTGTTTAATACTGTTTGTTGTTTGTGTTCAAATTTTGGTTTCTCAGCGATGACAGAAATAACAACAGATATTTTATATGACTCTACATTCTGCTTTTTTTTTTTTGGGATGAAAAGTATGGAAAAATTAAGGCCCAAAAATACCTTTTTGTATTTGGTACTATATCCAAATCTTTCTCTTGTACATTCCAGCTGACTTAAAGTAGCTGTTGAAAATAAAACTATTTCTTTTACCAAGGAAGGTGTACTAAAATAATTCACAAAGTTATATAATAATCTCATATACAGCAGATGATGCATATCTATATACTTCCAAAGCATAAGGTATGTACATTTTAACAAATCTGATCCAGTTTTGCTGTGACAACACTGTGCTCCATTAGCATGGGAAGAAAAAAAAGCTCAGTGGCAGCAGAGCCTTTAAAATTAATCTAATTCCACCTCAGGCTCTTCAAAGCCCAACGTTTTGAAAGGAAACAGACCTAGCTTTTCATGCTATTACAGAAAATAATGGCAACTGAATATATTGGGTTTAAAACAGTGCAGCCCTGACTCAATTATAATTAAAGCATAGCTTTGTAGAAATTTCCAATTAACAACCACCCAAAACATTCTTCTGCCCTCAGCTCCGCTCTAATTGCTGTAGCAATGCACTGACCCTGCTTAGCCCTTTCATATGGTAATAACACACTGCCAACCAAAACTATTACACAAATTATCGATAGGGAGGCACTCTAATTATGTGTCCAGCTGTAGCCAGCCAGTGCCATGGCACTGCAGTACTCCTCCATTAAATTTGCCAAACCCAGTCAGGATGAAGCTTTTTTTTTTTTCTCCAGCTATACTTCATTATCAATTAAAAGGTCTTGCTGTTGCTCCGACAAGTGAATCACAAAGTAGCACGTGTATTAATAAAGCATATCTTGGGGAATCCAAGGGAAAATATTTTTTCATCAAAGGCAACACATTACAAAAGAAAAGAGAACATGAGAGGAAATTTCACAATTGCATGTAGGAGGGAGAGAAGACATCTGATATTCTCTGGAGGACATCTTTGTTCACATCATGGAAATGCACAATGAGGTTGAGACCTTCTCTTGAGAAGAAGTCACTTAAGAGCTCTAATTTGAAAGAGTCGTTTCTTCCATGCATTCTGTGACATGCAGTCTTAGGACTCCAGAAGCATCTTAGGATGTAATCTAAGCTAATCATTTGATTGCCTGAAGAATAAAGTGTCAGAAAACCTAAACACAAAAATGTTTAGGGCCACAGCATTATTTAAAGTTTCAGGACCTCCCTCGCTTTGGGTGCGAGAGGTCCTCGATGAATCTTCAATTTGTCCTCACCTGGTATACTTTTATTTACCTACACCTAAAGATAACAGATAAATTGATTTATTTATTAATTTTTTTATCTCATGGTTCTCACTTCTGGCATGAGAGTTTATGATATGGCTAAGTCAATAAAATAGGCTTATGGATTAATGAATTATCAGTGAAGCTTTGGTTTGTGTGGGGCTAAAAACGTAAAACAAAAAAAAGAATGCCAACAGGAACCAGGTTCATGGACGCTCTCATCTTTTCAAGATCTTAGGACAGGTAGCCTGAATCATAACGACTACCAGTATCTGCAAAGCAGTAGAGATGGCAGCAAACAAAACAAAAAGGTCCGTCACAACGTCTACTAAGTTTCAAGTCCCAAAAATTAATAAAACGATCTTCATTAGAGCTGACACGTGCGCATTTGTTAAGGTTTTGCATTAAAAGAATCAACTTGTGTGTATGGCTGACACCTAAGATGTGTATAGAAGAGCAATGTCAAAAGTCACGAGTCAAAAGTTGAAACTTTAACTTTATTTCTCACTATCTTCAGAGTATTAAATAAAAAAGGTCCAGGCAGTTTCCATCTACTCTCCTATTTAAACAGTAGAAGGTTGGGATTCAACTTCTAGCTGTAGTTGGTTGGTCGACCCTGACATTATTTTCAGGCTGCATTTACCCAAGGCCAGTCCGGACCTCGTCACATGACCTCACACATTAAAAACACAACATCTGGGGATTTGCACTTTCTGCAAAGTTTACTTGATGAAGCAGACATCAGCATCATTTTCAGTAATTCATACACAGAAGACACACAACATGACAATACAGGCATTCATGCAAAGTCCTGATTCCAACATCAAAGCACATAAATGGGCAGCTGAAAGCTTGCCTACTGCTGAATAATTCATTCTTTTCACCAGGCTGGAGAAAAAAGCCCAGTGGGTCCTAGCAAGCCTGAATGTTTTCCCCTCTTCAGTGCAAAACAATAGCAGTTGGGGGGGGGGAAATGGAAGTATACACATTAAACATACAAAAAATACATTTCCCCCCACATCTGATAGTTACAAAATATACACCTACTAAGAGATGACAAATGAAAACCTGTTAAGTATTTGGGTATATATATAATATTATTTTAAATAAATCAGTGGAGCAAACTTAAAAATAAAAATAAGCTTTAAACTCAAGTCTTCTGCTGTTAACATAAAATATATTGACTCAAAGGCCACTGAAAGTAATTGTATAACAGACAATAGTCTGCAAGAACCTATTTATCAAGTTACGGAAAGTTATTCATAGGCTGTAAGGTTTTTGAATGAAAAATGCAATACTGATGATTCTGGGAAAAAATACATTGTGACAGATGTATAGATGTTTTCCAGTTAACCCCGATCAAAAGTGTAGCTGTACCATACAAATACTCATAAATAAGAACAAAGTGTAAAAAAAATAGTCAAGAATATAATCTTAATTGAGTGTTTTCTGGTTTTGCAACTGTATAATACATAAAGTTGTTTAAAACAAAATGAATAGCGTCCTGTGATCACATGTGGACATTTAGAGATTTTATATGTTTTAACAATAAAAACTGAAAGAAAAAAAACCACACCTTTAAAAATGGTCAAGTGCATTAAAAATGCAAATTCCAGTATGGAAACTCGCATGTATGTCCACTTAACATGGTCAAAATTAAACATCGTTCACATCGGGTGCATTTGATCAGAACATCATTACTCAGCATTCAGGTATTTCATCTTGTGTGCACTGACTGCTGGAGTGAGTAAACACCATGACACGAACTGAGGCCTCAGAAGGAAGATTGTGGCATCTTATGAGTGTGCAGAGGGATTCTCAACCCCAAAGAATTTTAAATCAGCCATTCCACGGCCTACTAAAAATAGTCCACAGGTGGAGGACATATCACAGAATCCATCATTAATTCTATCATGTTTCAGAGGATGTTTGAGAAAAATACAGGACTGTGTAAAAACTAAAAATAACTGAAGCACAACTGAACGCTGCAACAAAACAATTACACTAAACATACCAGTTAGTCCACCAAAGAAGAAACCAAAGAGTCCTGGGAAAAGCCAAAACCAAGATCTCAATCTGGTTGAGATGTGGTAAGGTGAGTTGAAGATGGGCTGTACCTGAATGAATACTCAGTATCTATTTAAACAATAGGGGGTAACACTGGCAATCACGGGGTAGGGAATGAAGGTCCAAGTCGAGTTCTCCAGAGCTACTATACATCATGCAACTTTTACATCCCTGAACCTACACACCTGGATCAAATGGCTGAATATCAGCATGTCAGAGTCCTGGTAACAAGCCACTCACTGGATTCGGGTGTGTTGGAGAAATGATTCATCTAAAAGTTGCAGGACATTAGTTCTTTAGGACAGGTCACAGGCAACCCTGTGTAGGATGTGATGTGTTTTTCATCTTTTCTTTTCGAAACATAATTATGGTTAGTTACTTTTTTTTTTCTAAAAGGTGAATTGTAATCACAAACATTATATCAAAAACTGAATATTTAATTTTTTTTTTACAACTCTGCATAATTGATTGAAAATATCTATTTTTAAATACTTCAATATATAAACTATATAAAAGTGTGGTTCTTCTTTTGTGGAATTTTAAACAAAGTCATCTCTTTGTTTAAAATGCTTTTTGTTACAATTTAAGTCCACAGCAAAGTCCAGCAACCAAAAGTTGTTCAGAACAGAAAACATTTACTGTTTGTAGGATTTTCCTGTCAGTCAAAGCAGTGGAAAAAAAGATTAAACATTTATTGTGGTTCTCCTGGAAAGATCTGTTCTGTGGAGCAGGAATCCTCCACCATGGTCTGAGTGAACTTCCTCCATGAATCTTAATTACTCTGGAGGATCCATCACATATGAATGGCGCTCCTGCAGTAACTCCACAAAGGGATGGTAGCTCAACTTTCTCAAAGAGTCCCCTAGAAAATTATTTTTTATTTTTTTCTCACCCAGGCATTCAATGTATTCCTTAACATGAAAAAGGCTCCATCTCTTGGGAATACCAAGCCAACCAATTACCTTACAATGGCTTTGTAAAATACAATATTTACTCATCAGGTATTTTCTCATAGTTATAATTACATAGCTAATAAAAGAAGACTTTTCATGCAATTTGTTTGTGTAAATTGTGTAAATAAAAATCACATGAAACAAACCCCCAAACCAAAGATTTCCCACACAGAGACTCTCTCTTAGTCTGAACACACTTGAAGAAGTATTGTCTATATTGAACTTACAATGGTGAGAAATAATGTGCCATGTTGCAACTAAATAAAATAATACAGTTTTTCAGTGCATCTTTTAAATCTTTGTTGGGTTGGGTCACATAAATCATCATTTTTCCGTCTCAAATAAATAACACTATAGTGAAATCAGAAACAGAAAGACAAGCATTGCATTGGTAATCAAAGAAATGTAAAAATGGCAAAACAGTCTCCAGTGTTTCATTGCCAACTGCTGTAAAAAAAAAAAAAAAAAGTTAAAGAAAAAAAATACTATTATCTTCTGTCTCTAAAGACGTGTTGTTGTGTGAAGTGTACACAAAATGCATTTTGTAGCCATAGTGTGAGTGTTTTCAAGCACAAGTTAGTTAAAATGTTAAGAGCCACTGCTGTCTCTACAGAACAGTTTGTTTTTATGACTCGCTCCATGAGCTTATTGAGGTTCAGAGCTGCATGTACAACAGAGCCATTCAAGAAATTGTGATTTTTCTCTTAAACAGTCACAAGGTTTTAAAGTGAAAAAACCTTGGCTTTCTGAGCTTCCCAACAGAGCCAAAGCTCTTGAAAATCTATAGAGCATTAGCCTTTTACTCCCTTCACCTCTTCACACAATGCAACACCAGCAAATATTTTTCAGGTAAATAGACCCTTTAAATTGGGGCTTTTAAATGAGAATTAACATTTTTCTATGTTTCCACACTTGTTTTTTGAAATGATTAAATTAAATTATTTTCTGTTATAGCACATTTATTTTTCATAACAAAATTTATTTATTTATTTATTTTTATTACTATTATGTTTAAATACTTTTTAAATAATCCTTTAATTAGTCTGGATTATTTAGAAATCCAGACTAAATAATCCAGATTATTTAGAAATCTGTATTATTTCTAAATAATACAGATTTATTTAGAAATAAATAAATCTGGATTATTTATTTCCAGATTAATTAGTCTGGATTATTTAGAAATCCAGACTAATTAAATTACAATTTCTGAAATTTCATCAAACAACATTGTACGCATCTTGTTGCTTTTAGAAATGAGTGTAAATCAGTTGAAAGACAAAGTAAAACTTAGTAGTTCATTCTTATTTCAAAATAAAATATTCTGTATATTAATACAAAGAGGATTAATATTCATTATTAATATTCATTATTTGAATA
This sequence comes from Poecilia reticulata, assembly GCF_904066995.2. Lineage (NCBI taxonomy): Eukaryota > Metazoa > Chordata > Actinopteri > Cyprinodontiformes > Poeciliidae > Poecilia > Poecilia reticulata. Next base: position 18,323,988 of record NC_088832.1, read on the forward strand.
TTATTTATTTATTAATATTCATTATTTGCATCAACTTCAAATAATGTCCCAGCATTAAAACTTTGTATTTTTTCAACTTAAATTTTATTTCCTATTTGAATTTTTATTGAAGCTTACTAAACAAGGTTAGCTTTGCTAAATCTCTTTTTTTCATTTTTTTACCATAATGGCCTGCATATTTATTCAGCCTAAAAGCCATTAAAAATCCTGCACAACCTAAATACCCAATCAAATTTAAATGAAATATATCGAGTCAAAAACTGACTTAGTTTAGTCTTTTGAACAGGTTAATGCTCTGGTCCCTTTTTCCCCCTTTTCCTCCTTTTAAAAGCATCCATTTCCTGTAACAGCCTTTTATTTCCCTCTAATGCAGGCACAACCACAGTCACATCTGGCCCAGCTCTCTGCCATGAGACAGAACCGGGCCTGGCCCAGAATCATCCGGCAGATCGCCTGCATACATGTGGCTTCAAATTGACTCAGTGTATTTGGAGTCTGATCGAACAGAGCAGAGAGGGACAGCGCAAGCACATATAAAGATTTTATTAAGCTGTAATTGACTTAGAAAGGCATTCCAAAACCATATTTGTTTTTCATGTTAATTAGAGGTTTTAGTAGTTCTAAGTTTTAAAGTCAAATAAAAGTAACAAAATTATCAACTGCTGGATGAAGCCATTTTTTTTCCCAAATCGATTACCTGATCTTTTTTTTTTCTTTGTCTGTCGGAAACACTCAGCAACATAAAAGTGGTACGTCAGCTTATGAATGCTTTGCAACTCACTCTATTTCACTTAAACCTAAACACTGAAAAATTAATGAACAAACATTAAAAGGTTCACGAGAAAGCTAAAAACAATTAATAGCTCTCCCACAGTAACAAAACATGTTAATATGTGCTGTGCATAAAGGAAAACAGCTTTTGAAAGCAACCTAGTAGATTAATAAAGGCTTCTTTGTGAAATAACTTTTTTTTGCCAAAGTACAAAAGACATTGTGTTCTGAGTGTTGGTGAGCGGTCCAAGTTTGGAAGTCAGACACCGCAAACAGACTTTCTCCAAACCCCTCCAATAAAGACAAGTAATTTTAAGAACGAGAAGGAGGACAAATAATTTATTTTCCCAACAAACAAAAACTGTGAGTGGGTAGAGAGGATAATGAATTTTTTTTTTTTTTTTTGTTGAAAACTGGGAAACAAATGACATCTTGTAAATCCTTTTAATTTACAAGCTTTCACAGTAAAAATATACCGAGGGCTTAAAAAGTTGCAGATTTTAATCAGGCTAAATTTTCACAGTACACTATTCCTTCGGGTTGAAATTGTTTTAATTAAAAAGTATTTCAGTGATCAAAACATCACCTGGCTGGATGGTGAACACACTTCTCCACTCCTCCATCTGTTGCTGTGCACTACCAGTCAGCCTCCTGGGAGAAGACTGCTACTTTCCATAAAAAAGACCAATCCAGCTACTTGGAAAAAACCTTTTGGTTGTACAAAACACAGAAGGTAATGTTGTGTAAACTCAAAAATTTCTGTCATTAAGTTAACGCCATTTTAAAACTGCAGTTGTTTAGCTGCAGCTGGTCTGCCCGTTAAGCAGCGGGATGCAGCCTGACAAATTACTCTGTTTACATCAGCTGGTATCTGTATTATTTGTAAACACTAATTTTAGTTGGGTTTTTTTTTTTTAGTTATTTTAAAGAGCGCTATAGTGTAATTAGTTTGCTTAATTCTGTCTATCAAAAATAATATTGACTGAATTTTAAAATTATTATTATAATCAATGTTATTTTAGCAGCAATAGAAAAAAATCTTCTTTTCATATGAGGTTAGTTTATAAGAATTTGATACTAGCCCATTCTCTGCTTTTAGTTCTCTCAATTTGTTTTATGAATTACAAGATTTTTGTTTCTTTTAAGATAATGATTGTAGATAAAAATACATTGTGTGTGATGTTGATTTAGGTTTTTATACAAATACATATATAGCATAACTTGACTTGTTCCAAACACAGAGAAGCAGATCAGAGTGCTTTTTCCTACCGACTGAAGTTCAGCAAAGCAAATATCAGTGATAGCTGACAGCTGACTGTTACCTTTGTGTATAAGAACGTCAACATCCGGCTCTAGTCTTTAGTGAGAAACAATACCACTGACATTTACCTTATTTTCAGATTAATCAATCAACCATAGCTATACTGTTAAACAGCTGTTGCTTGGCAGTAATGATGGGAATATTACAACTCAGGGGACGTGTACATTTTGAGCTCAGAGCTTTCAGAGTCAATACAGCTGCCTTTTTCTATTCAGAAGGGTCCTGAATGAAGTTGAAACCCAGCCTTTTCTGTCCCTGAAGTATGCTGTGCAGTGTCAGAGATCAATAATTGGACTCTAGGTGACGGCACACTAGGAAAACCACAATGTGGACTTGCAAAAGACGGGGTTTATCTGATTTACAAAAACAAACATGGATGATTTTAACGTAAAATGTGTATCCAATTGAGGGTTCATTTTAATGCCTTTCTCTATATGTGTGTGTAGGTGTGAAAGCAGTTGACTGTCTCAGTGCCCCAGCTCTCCTGTCATCCATGATAGATGACTCGGTGGTCTCAGACAAACATTAGCATCATAAAAGACCAAGCCAACAATACGAAGGCATTCGCTCCAGGTTTTGGGAACAGGAAAAGGGGGAAGCAAGCCATTTACTTGAAATATCACTAGGAAGCCAAAGCTGGCCAGGCACAGAAGAACCACTCACTTCAGGCTTCAAAAGAAAACCTGACAGTCCCCTTTATAAGGGAAAATCCACATGCTATCCATTCACAGCATTATGTTAGACATGTCTTGAAGGTCAAAGGCAAAATTGTTAGCTTATTGATGACTATTCACACAAAAACAAATCGCATGCATCTCGTTTTTCCCCCCACTCTAAAGTCAAATATTTTAGATCTCTGCTCATCATAAGATCCACCAGTGACCTCAAAAGAGTGCTTTAACATCCTGCATTGTTGAGCTCTCATGCTCCAAGTGTTAGCACATGAGAAAGACTTCAAGGCCGATTGGTGCATGTGTGACGCCACGATGACAACAAAGGCCGGCTTTATTCTCTGCCACACAACATAAATCCCTCCCTGTACAACACTCTCAAACTAGTGAAAACCATCTCAATGAATGCGGGGAAAGCACAAAGCTTTAAGCTTCATCCTCTCCTAATGTGGCGTGTGTGTTTTTGGTTCAGTCTTTACTTATACACACATAATAACTGAGAAGGAGACAAAACACAACAATGTTTGTATAGTACTTTGGCTTTAGATTGTAACAATTTTACACTGGGAGGTGATTATTATAGCGGTCCTATAGCATGCTGTAATTTGTAAGCAGCAGTTTTCAAACTCTGAGGGACTCTTGTTTTCTGGTTTCGCACACATGTGGCAGCTCCTGCTCTTTTGTTGAAAATTGATCCATTTGGGGCAGAAAGCAGAAACAAGAAGCCACAGACTTAAGACTGTTTCATTTACTTCAAAGAAATGATTTCTAAACTGAAAACAGACCGAGGCAAAACTGTTTTCTCCCTTAGTGCAAATTTATTCTGTATTCTTCAGAATATTTCTCATTCACCAAAGCAATCCTGAGAATCCCTGTTGTTTAAGTTGATGGTTTGATTTACACAATCAGCTAATGCCTCTTGGTTCAATGAATAAAAAATTATAAAGTATAACATATTTTCCAATATTATTTTGAGTGTAGCCATCTATATTGGTTTCTACACTGCTCAAAAAAATAAAGGAAACACTAACATTTAAGTGAACACTGAAGTGTTCCCTTTATTTTTTTGAGCAGTATATTTTTTTACTCCCAGAAAGTTGTCAAAGTTTAAGGATTATGGCTTTCTGATTAACCTCTAGGGTGGATAATAGCCAACCATAGAAGAGGATCAATTTAATTTGGATGGTTTTAGGTGATCCCAGAGGTGGTCAGAACTAATGTAGATCATGAGATGAAAGCTTTATCTAAATGTGGCAAGAGTTGTTGCAGAGAAAAGGGTAAAAACTGGCCAATATAAAATATGAAGTTAAGTCAAACTGATTAAATGAATACAAAACTGGGGTGACACCATGATAGGAAAATGTGACGCAGTAATATTTTTGCACAATATTGTGATGATGCTCTTGGTTTCTGCTTATTTTCACAAACAAAATTATCTCCCCAGTTTTAGGAAACTTTTCCTTTCAAGTAATTAAATTATATTTCAAGTGTCAACATCAAGGATTCATCTGCATATTAGTGGCATTGAGAACTTAAATGCATGATCTTTAATGATGATACATTACCAAATAATGCATAGAAGGATCCTTCTCTTGTGGTGATTTTGCATCGAAAGTGTTGACTTATTGTTCACTTGCATGTAAAATCAGAATTCAAAGGCACTGTTTTGTTGAATTGGTTTTATAAGGTTAAATTCTCGTCATTCTGAGCCACGATCTATCTCTTCATGAGGAATTTAGCTCCCGCCATTTATATAAAATTCTCATTAATGCAAAGTCAGTTTTGTCGCATTTTGCTAACACTGACACTCGTTTTTCACTGACCTAAACAGAAAACATTTTTTGTTACATTTTCCAAATTCATGCTCCTAATTTTTGCTTTCTGGGTATGTATGCATCATTCAGTTTGAGCATTCAGCTTCATTCGCACACAAATGTTTCATTTGACATACGCCTGAGTATCAGCCAGGATTACAAAATACAGTCACAGAAATTAAGTTCTCGATATAACGCAGTGAGCAAGTGTAATTAACAGCTCTTTAAAAATCCATTTTTCTCTGAAGAGCAAAAGAAATCAATACTTAACTTCAAATGACCTTATTGAGCTAGATAAAAGGCTTTATTGCAGAGGCTGGGTCAGGAGCAGTTGAGCTAATGTGTTAGCTGAGCAGTGGGTGATTAAAGGTGAGGCGTTCTCTGAAAATCTTACAAGACATCACAAAGCAGCAGGTCACTAACCTGAGCCTTCCTGGAGACACTGAGGGGATTACAGCAGCCAACCTCTGCTGAACTGTGCCTGTACACAGACGTAAAGACAGCCTCTTTATCACTCAGCGGGTCCAAGCCCATTCTATTTCCGCTCTCCTGGCTCTGTGCCTCTCAAACAAGGCAGGAGCTGAAACCTGCTACGGCCCCAACTCTATGCAATATACTCACAGGGGACCAATTTGCACAGCAAGGCCTTGTCTGAATCACTCTATCAATTAGGAGCCGCCGCGTTTATCATCACATACATTACTGTAGAGGCTGCCATGGTCACTGTGTGGAGGTCTGCCTCTCAGGAGAGGCAAAAGAGGATGAAATATATGGCCACAGTTGGGCTGGCCGCTGGACTAATCTGAAAGGACTGCTGTAATTATGAGTCTCCCGAGGAACTGGCAGTGTGGCAGGTCCAACGTGTGAACACGGTGCTAACAGTCAGGAAGGTGCCCTGGCCTTCTTCTCCACAACAAAGTAAGACACTGAGTCGAATCAATATTTTCAATCTCTCAGGATCAATTCAGCATCTGAGCACAGAGAAAGACATGCTGGCTGCGACCAATATGTATAAATGAAAAGTCAAACTTTGTGGTCATGACGGGTTCTCATGTCCTGCACGTTGTTTTGTAATTATGAACACAAATGGAGGGGGGATGGAAGGGGGGCTTGCGTTTAAGGTATAATTCAGTTAAAGTTTATTTATTGGCCTCTTCAAAGATACATAAGCAAATTAGAGGGCCGAAATAAAATGAAAGATACATTACAATTTTATTCTTTTAATTCTTCTGGTCGAATTTACAGCAAGATGAAATGTAAAATACATACCCCCTAAAATTATAATTAAAATTTTCTGTGCGAAATAATCATTTTCCTTCTATTGCTTTCTTCTCTTTCAGAATGATGCTGAATTTGTTATGCATCGCAAAAGCTTTAGTCTATATTCAGTAGTTTTAATCTTTTTGTGTTTTTTAAAGTCATTTTGTTTAGTTTTTTTTCTGTGGTGTGCTCTTTGCTGTATGAGCTGAAAGATAAGTCTCATTTTGACTTTGACTTGATTTAGAAAAGGATACGGTTTCAGCATTAGATCATAAAACAGCACTGTAATGATCATCTTACAGTGACTGCTACAGACCTTCTTTGTTTCCAGGGGTGCAGTTCAGTATTTAAAGACCTTTCTCCACACCAGCACAGAAAGAGATGACAGCCCGTGTCAGCGCCTCAGTGTTGTCCCCATGTTCTTGTGAGAGCAAAGCAGTAACATTAAAATTCCATTCATATTTTGATTGCACAAAATTGTGCCATCAATTTTACACCGTCTCATCAGAATATAAGTATTTTATTTTTGGGATGTTGTGCAATCAAGTAAAAAAAAAAAACTGCAAAGTTTTTGTAAATAGAGCACCAAAAGTGACACTGCATCTTTAAGAAACTGGAGTCTGACTGTGTTTTTGTCAAACAAAAGCAGCCAATTGGGAACATGCAATCTGAAACCAGAAGCCTGGCTCAGAGGGCCTCACACAGACCTCAGAGAGCAGGGACACACCCCGAGTACTCCTGATTCATACAGGCACGGAGCCACAGCCTGCTATCTAACCATTCACTGCAAGCCCATTTACAAAGGGAGGTAGCCAGTCTTCAATGGAGCCCAAAGGATCCGTTTGTTGAGACTTCTAAATGCATACTTTGAAAAAATAACAGTAAAACCAGAAACCTACAGGGAGACACAATTATATGTTAAAATAGAAATTGCATCCATAAAGATTTGTGTGGAGACACAGCCGTGTAGATGGAAGGTACAATGCCATTTCTTTGTATAAACAACTGGAAGGAATAGATACAGACCATGTGCTATTATTCTGCTTTAACTATCCTAAAACCAGTGACATATCAAGAATATAAATACAGTGATATAAGCTGGTGAGGAACAATGAACATATTCTACATCTGACCACATGCACCAGGTTCTGACACCTGTGCCAAGATGTTATACCGTTATTCTTAAATGACAGAAGAATTATTTTTCAAAACATCAATTTCACATTATTTAAAGTATATTGTTCATATTACATTTACTTGCAAGACTGTTTTTAAAAAAATGTCAAAACCAGACTTCTGGAATCATTTAGGTCCAATTTGTTAAATTGTAGTTCATCCATTTTCCCTTTTGTTAATCAGTTTTGATGTTTAGAGAGTCTACTAGGACATTTATGCTTATGTTGTTTAGGGTAGTTTTACTACAACAATAAAACAATGGTGATTATTAGAATACATTTCATTCAAATTTATATTTCTGTTATCACATGACTATTCATTGCAAAGAAGTGAGACCCGAGTTTGAGGTGACATAAAATTATTCGTCCATGACTCCATACTGACACAAGCAGACTGAATAAATAACTTACCATAGCTGTATTAATACCATTTACACGTTCAAAAGTTACTTCTTTGAAGAAACAACTCATAAAATAATTGGTACTTTTTCACCATCGTGGTGTGTGAAAACACGGTAGTTCCTTACTGACAATAGCAGGCGAGCAAACGAGGGATTATTCTAGAGGTGTGTGATGCCTTTCCTGCAATGAAGTTCCTCACACTCTATTCCGAGTGAATGCAGGTGACTCGGGGAGCCTGAGCTGATCCCAGAATTCCTCATTATCTGCCCAGCAGGGGGGATCAGGTCCGCTCGCTCCGTCTCGGAGCATGCTTGGCCCGATGAGACGAGCCCCAGAGGAGCACAGCACTGGGCCATCAGGGGCAAGCCAGGTCTGCTCATTATATCTAACTCATCCTTGGCATCTCTGCAAACCAAGTGCCACTTAGTTCCCACAGGAGGGGTCTGAGCTGGACCTCTGATGAGATGGCAGAGCAAACAGCAGAATGATGATAGGAACAGCTTTACATCAAAAGACATGTGGATGGAGGCATAAGATCCAATCGCCAAACTACGTAACATTTTGATTTGGGTCCTTAATGTATTGAGTCAATTTTAAAGGGAGACTTGAACTGAATGGTTTGATTACTGGTCCTGCAACTTTTTATTAGAAAACATTAGATGTAATATAATGACTATTACAAACTATTGATCTTTCCTAACGTCCCTACCAGAAAGGCACTAACAAATAGGACTAATGTTAATAAATATGCTGAAGTATTAGCATATTTGTCTACAGATGGCATAAAATCTGGTTTGCTTCTGCTCGACAGTAACTGGTAGATATTTGACAATGATATTTAGCTTGCTGGGAAGAGCAAATACATAACCCAATGAATAAACATAGAATTTGAGTGAAGCGTGTTGTGTCACTTATCATCTCTATTTCTAGGATAAATGAATGCAGCCGCGCACAGCAGGTAAATTATGCAAGTGTCGCATCTTGGGCCTTTGGCTAGGCAGCGGTGTCGTCCATTTTGAATTACTTTTTTTTTTTTTTAAAGCATATTCTCCTAAGTAAACTGCGGCACTAGTGAAGCAGTAAATGCAGATGTAGTGTCTTCCAGTGCTGCCACAATTAGCCCCAGACAAAAGGCGCAGTGCCAGCCAACACTGGTCTCGGCACATTCGAAGCCCTTCAGGTAAACACCACAATAGGCTAAGAAGCAGAAATTAGAAATTGTTTTGTACTGCAACACGGTTGCTATAGTGACTGTTGCTAATTAACTGCACTCTACCCCAGGATAACAAAGGGCTTAAGGGCACTCAGGGCAGCTCTTGTGATGAGCTCTGTGTATGGAACACTATGCCATCCCCAGAGTCTCTAAACTACAAAATACCTGTCTTCTTTTTGCCACCATTTACTTCAGATGCCATGAGAGGTTTTCTTTGGCACTGGGTGTGTTTTAAGGGCTGCAACCGCAGCTTGCATCACGATTGGAAAAATTCTTTGTCGTTTTATGTTAAAGACAGACAAACATATCAGAATGAAGGTTACATTCACTGGAGTCTTCAATGGCATCAAAATCACAATCAAATTAGTCAAAATATCTCCACGTATCACCATCTTTTGGCAAACGGGCATAATTACAAACTGTTGAATTTGTCTTTCCAAAAACAATGAAAAAGGTATTAGCTACTGTAGGCTACCTTATTTCAGTCAGGTAGCCTACAGTATGCAGCAACAGGTGATAAAAGTTTACCTTAAAACAACTCTGCATATGTTTTATTTATTTCTATAAATGCAGCCCAAAGTTCAACTTCATCTCTGTGGGCACAACATGAAATCAGGGCCATTTTTAGAAAGTGTTACCAAAGGTCTGCTAAATCAAACAAGGTAAAAAAAAAAAGTCAAGCCAAAACAGTCACTCTCAGTGATGTAAGAGAACAAGAATGTGGAACAAAATGTCCAAACTCATAACAACTCTAATTTCACTGACATTTTAAAAAAAGGTAATTTAGTGGAGCACTCTGATTCAGAACTGTCAGCAGCAGCGCCGTCATGTTTTACTAGCTCCTTTACACAATCTAAAGAGCTCAATGACAAATTGTCTTCAATTTTGAGCACATACTGGATTCTTTTAACAACGCTCCTCACACAAAACAGATTGTTTTTGTTATAACAGTAGACGGATATCTACTTGATGGAGGTTGGGAATAGGTTATATTTTCTGTTATAAGACTGCTACAAAAACGCAGCGATCGTTGCAAAGCTGAAATGACAAGCACTCAGTAGTTTGCAACACATTACAACCAAATTTTGATTTACAGAGACAGAGTACAACGGCATCATCAATAACAAAATAAGTGCTCAAAAACATCCCCATTTTTTTTTTTTAATATAGGTATTATTTTTACCATTTTCATTTTGCGCTTCTTTCTCCTCACCCATCAATGTCTAAAAAACCCCCCAAAAAAAACCCACTATACTGGTGTACTGGTGCCTCTTATAGTCCTCATGCTGTAAGAAAGGGACACAGCCTGAGGCCACTGCTACTGGCGGGACATCTGTAACTAGATCCAGAGCACATCTGGTAGGACAAACCTCCGAACAACGATGCAGATGTCTCCTCAGCATAGACCACAAATAAAAAAAATGTCTTTCAGCTCATTTCAAAACACAAATGTTTTCTGAAACAAAAAGAGACACATCTGGCAGGGTATAATTATGTATGCGATTTAAATTGGATTATTTAAGTTGACGAGTTGCAATTATGTCAGAAAGGGCATGTGAATATTGTTAAAATTACACTAGTATTAAGCAGAAACATGCCCTCCTTTTAGGATTGTTTATTTGAAACTAGAATAAAATTAACCTGCTTTTATCCACAGCAGAAAGCCGGATTTATGGACAGCTACACTCTGTTTGGGTTGGAGAAGCTGGAGGAAAGGACAGTGGGGAGGGAGGTGTTGTCTGAGCTTACATCTTTGTAGTGGCCACTGAGAGGTCTCAATGCAACTCGTGAAATTTACATTTTGTTTGGCCGGAGGGGTCGCATGACAGCTGCAAGCTAATGCTCAGCGGGATTTTCTGCTTTCACTTCACACTGACAGGCTGAGAGACAGTCCAACACCACAAAAAGAAATATTCCCTCTTTCCATGACATCACCCAGCCAGAAACGGGGAAGGGGGAGTGGAGGGCGAAGCAAAGAGAGGGGGGTACAGCTGGTGGCAGCCGTGGTACCATCTGCTTCTGGCTAATAGTTCATGTTGCTTTACTCATAAACTTGCACTCATGTGAACCATGTAGTTTGGCTGTATGGTCACCACTGAACCCTATTTTACTGAAAAGCACAGCTAAGGATCTAAGAACAATATTTGGAAAATACCAATGCTCCCCTTTTGGACATACATACAGACACTAGGTCTTAAGAGGAACACAAATGTGGTTGAATGTATAGTGTGAGTGTATAACCTTTCCTATGATCTAGAAACAACCTGACAAACAAACAAAAACAAAAAAATCAGGACATTTTTAAATTAATTTCTAGGACAAAAATGAGATAAAACCTTTCATAGCGGTAACCAGCAGATTTCATGCACATCTGATGGAGCCGATTCACTCTTAATGGTAAGCTTATGATGTTTTTGCCTCTAGCTTCAGACGAAGAGAAGATTGTCATGTTGATATTCTCAACCAGATTCCCAAAAAGGAAAGAAAAAACAGTCCAAAACACAAAGCCCATTTTTCTTAGATTAGAGAAAAACAGATGCTCTGAAGCTTAGTCTTAAAGTCACACACATCTGTACTTACCATACATCTTTCCCTCATCTGACAGGATGATCTTCCTGCGACCACATGGAGGATAGATGGCCAGGGCTTCCTGGAAGCTCTGCTCTATGTCAGGACTCCAGACCCCTTCGGCATCGTTGTCCACAGGCTTGTCCGCCGAGTCGCTCATCCGTTCCATGTCCTCGGCAGGGCTCTCGCTGCCGCTCCAGCTGCTCGGATCAATCTTGGCGGTTGGGCTCTCCAAGCTGAAGCCTGGAGCAGACTAGGGAGAGACCTGGAATTCCCAAACCAACACAGAAACCCAGTCATCATTAAACAAAGTACAGCAGAAGAGCTCTGTTAAAAACAGTGCACAGTACTAGTTAGTGTTAGTTTCTGGAAAAATAACAGAAAATCGAGTACAGACAGACAATCACAGTCATTCGACTAGAAGATGATTTCGATTTTTGGGAGATTTTAACTTGTACTTGCAATAACTATAGAGTAATCATAGCTTTAGAGTGTGATGATGGGCAGAAATCAAGTAGGCCAGCATGCAGCTTTCATTGTATACCAAAGAACTACTTAAAACAGTAAAAGATAAGGTTTTAATGTTATTAATTATGTAAACCGGTAGATCCTCAAAGTAATCCCATTTTGTGATAAATTAGATTTTCCTCATTTAATATAAATATCAAAAATCTACATTTTGTACATTCCTGGACTTTCTTTGACCTTTGGTGAATGAGTCTGAAGTTCAACTAAAAGTGTGGTATAAGAACTGTATAAGCAGCAGAGAGATGTATATCTCATGAGTTATACAATACATAATGAAAAAGTGTGATTTATTCTAAGTGTTTTTTTTATCATTCCAAATTTATTAGAAACTACAATATTTTAACTTCAAACAGTTTAAGGTTTTAAAGAACACCTTTATGCTTTATTTCTCGATCCCCCCCTTTTTTCTATTTTTTTATTTAACCTTAGCGCTATGATCCTAAACAACAGTGGCAGAGAATACTATTGATTAATGTACATGTGCAACTGGGTAAAAAATGCCGTGTGATAGCTGTCATTTAATTCATGTGGATTTGACATAGAACTCAAAGTAGGATTTAATGTATCAATACTCATGGATGAAAAATCCATACTTTGAGGGAAAAAAATATTGATAAATATCATAGAATCAATAAAATTACACAGCCCTACTCTCCTTTCACCCACAGCTTTCCCGACACACCTCAAATGTTTTATGTCCACCTCAACCATAGGTTCTTCTGCTTCTACATTTTGTCTTCAATCCAATCAGGAGATGCTGCTGCTCTCTTTCCCTCCCTCTTCCACTTGTCTGTCAGGTGAAGAGGCAGCTGGAAAGACTAAACTGAAACAAGACTGCAGGGCCAGATGGTGTCAATGCCAGACAGAGTCTTGACAGCCTGTGCAGAGCAGCTCTGTGGGATTCTGCAGCACCTCTTCAACCTCAGTTTGACCCAGGAGAAGGCTCCAGTTTTGTGGAAGACATCCTGCCTTGCTCCGGACCACAGAAAGCTCACTCATTTATCCACAATGACTACAGACATGTTGCCCTGACATCCCATATTATGATGATCCTGCAGAGACTCCTGTTGGCCCACTTGAGTAAGCAAACAGGCACATATCAGGAGCCTCTGCAGTTTTATTGCCATGGAGTTAGAATTAAAGATGCAATCACACACACCTGCTTCAATAAATCCAATGAAATTTTGACAAAGCAGGGAGCACAGTGAGGATCACGTTGTTTGATTTCTCCAGTGTATTTAACACAATTCAACCTGATTTGCATTTTCAAAACCTCCACAGGTGGAAGTCACAGGTGGAGGCCTCAACCTGGCACACATACCACACTAAAGGGTCTAAAGGGTCATGAGTCTGACCAAGTGGTCAGCAGAACAGGAGCACCACAGGAAACTGTACTCTCACCTCAGATATCCAGCACAAGACGCAGTCCTGACATCTGCAGAAATACTCAGACTCTAGAATCTTAGTAAGTCATTGACTTTTGTCAACTGACATTACAAACTGAATTTGACCGTATTGTCATATAATTAGGATCAAACTGGGATGTATGCAGAGCAGCCGCCCCGTATACAGAGGCCGTTAGTCCTCTGTGTATGGTTTAACTGGCCACTTACCCATTTCCTGTCTGATCTGCTGCAATTAAAGGCCACTGTTAAAGAAAAACATTTGAAAAATTTGAAATGTATGTAGTAAACGCAAATCTGCCTATATATGGTAATTGAAATATCTTAAACTGATTTGATTACATATTTATCAAAGGGGCTTGTTTGTGCTGAGATGAAATTTGCTCTGAATTGTCATAATTTAAATAAACCAGATTCAATCCACCATCATCGTTTTAAAAGCATATAGGAGCCATGCTATGTGGATTTCATAAACCAGAGTGGGTCCAGACTTTCACTCCAGAAACCATTGCTTTACACCAGATTGGATTATGTGTGAATAAATAATTGGTACAAACTTTTCAAAAATACAGGTCTTCGACATAAATAAAGAAAAATGTCATTCCCTTGAAGGCAAGTTTTCTAAACCTACTCCAGGTAACAAGTTCTTAGGTATTAATGAATTAATTTACTTCTAATTGACCAGTCACTCTCAAGGGATTACTGGCTGCATCATCCACACTTGTTAACCCTGCAATTTCCAAATCAATGTAGCCGTCTTTACTATATTTGTTTCCACTTCATATGGACTGTGCAAACTGAAATGTTATTTAGCCTTCTCATCTATTTTTTCAGCTAAACATACAACATAGAAGATTGCATATTGGGCTGTGAGCTCAGTTAAACATCTGGAGTGCAGAGACTGATTGATTTAGCTATTAACATCTAGGAAAATCTCACAATGTTATTACAATGTGTTCTGATTTTATCACCACAAATTGTATAATGCATAAGAAATACTTCATTAAAAATATTACTGCTCTGGCTGTCAACCAGTTACTGCCCGTTAAAAAAAAATACTTCGATTTAGTCCATTTGATATCAATGCACTGATATCAGTTTCAGTTCTTAATCTTCCCTGTTTTCCAGACAACTGCTTCCTCCCAAAGCAAGATCCTACTGAAGCAGTGCAAACTGTCAGGAAGCAGGAATAGTAGCATATGTTTCTTCCAACATGTCAGTGGATGAGGGGGAAGGGGGGATGGGAGCAAGCTGTTGAGGGGGAAAAAAACCTCCCAGAGAGCAGAGGGAGCTTTTACTGAATTCCGTTTTTGTGTGGTGTCTGCTGACGCTGCAGAACTAACAAACTGATGAGGGAGGGGAAACATTCCCATTTCAACCACTAAAAGCCAGGGACTTTTTCTAGATCTCTGCCTTTCATCCAAAAAAACAAAATCATGAACTGAGCTTCTAATCAAATCCAGCTTCCATTTTAGAGCAACGTCTGAATTAAAAAAGGACATTTGTATGCACTATAGCCCAAAATAAAAATATCACTTAAGTGCTTAAAGAAACTTTTTGGAAAAAGATTTTCCACCTTAAGTAAGGATAAACTAAGTTTCATATCCTATGTCATTGGTAAGATTAATGTATTGGACTGTTATTCTCACATGGAATAGCTTTTCTTTCTATAAATGAAAAAAACAGGTAGGGAGAGTCACTTCAGGCTGCCAGTTCACTGAAGAGGTGCAGGAGACATACAGCTAAACTCTCATGTTCACCTCGGATTTTTAAATGTTTAAACAGTCTTTGCATATTTGAATTTGAAATACTTGAATACTCCACTTCAATATCTTGAAAAATAGCAATTAGCCTTGTATAGGTGGAAACACTGGAACGCATTCCTGAAAACGTGAATGGCTTTCTGGGAGCATGTGAATTGTATGAGAGGTTTTGGGAGGATTAAAAATTAATACAAATGTTTTAACAAAACAAATATTTCTGAAAGAGGTGCAAGGTAAAGGAAAATGGCCAAACCACCGCACTGAACATGTAGTTTTTGCTTCTCTTTGCGGTACGTTTACTTTTATTAGTGCAATAAGATCTGTCCTTATTAGCAATACAACTTTAAAATCCCAACTTACTGAAAAATAGTTTTAAACGAATATAATCGATTCCAATGTCTCAAATTTACTGTTGATTTTTTTTTTTTTAAAGAAACCATTTTAAAATTTTGTTGCCATTGATGTGTGGCTTTTGCCCTTGGATCAATGGAAATGTAACAAGTCAAGTGGTTATTTGAAGAAGATGGCTTCTGTTTTAGCCACATTTTTTTTAGTATTGAAACTTAAACAGCGGGATATAAGCTACAGGTTCACTTTGCAGTTGCCGTTTTTCTCCCATTTCTAGGTCAGTAGTTTGCTTTTACATTGCTTAACACTATAACAGTTCAATGCAGTATCAACAGATAACCACAATCGCAACATGACTCTCAGCGTGGTCTTAATGGTTTCAGAAGAGTTAACCAACATTTTTTATTGTTTTCAATTAATGAAACATCTATTAATGGTACGGTAATGTATAAAACACATTTCTTACAATAAACTAAGAGCAAAAAAAAACTGCATTTACGTGATCAACAACATGTTGGTTGGGGTTTGCTGACACTGCGGCTGCTTTGTTTACCTGCAAGGTAGTGCTTGTTGATTTGTTGTCCAAACTTAGACACAATATAGGCAAAAATTGCCCAAAACATATATTTTTTCTTCTCCATTAACTAAATTTGAAGCATCTGCATCAACAAGATGCTTCTGCTGTGTTAAACACGTGAATAACCTAGCAATTTTCAATAGGAACGGTCTCTTAGAGCTGCAGAATCTGCAGGCTAATTACGTCTGTCAAAGGAAGGTATGAATGTCACCCATAGAAACACTTGCAGCTTAAAAAATAATTGCATACTTCTGTCTTTGCAGGCTGCACACCATAGAAATGGCCTTATTTGTAAGATGCGGTGGCAAAAGACGGCACGCAATGTGAGAACTGAATGCGGTAGCTAAGCAGAGTAGTAGGTGTGACATGGAATTATAGGAAATTACACTTACTGTGAGATTACATAAACCACTCACCAAGCTGGAATCCAGCTCCTTAAATTAAGAGAAGCCATTTCACCCATCAGACAGATCAGGGTAATGAAATAGCAGATGAGAGGTCTCAAATGTAATTTTCCATGTGGAGTTCTTTTGTGCCGTTATCTCAGAGGGTGCAATAATGATTCTGTGAATGACTTTTGTGCACCCCATAATGGCCCACACAAGCTAAGGCCACAATGTGCAAAACTGTAATTACCGTGTGATTTCAAAACTCGACATTTTTAACATGTTGTAAAGCCATATCCTGGCCTCTGCATAATTATGACAGCAATGTCAGATTTATTCCCCTTTCATGAAAGTAACTAACTATGAACATTAACAGTGACAAAGTGTTAAAATTCCACTTTTTATCACTGAAAAAGAAAAAAAAACAAAAAAGAACAAATGAATTACCTTGAGAATCGCATGTTTATGGAATGCAACCTTTTTCAGTAGATCTTTGAGGACCTTCAGATGTGGTTCAATGGACAAATAAAGTAAAGAGCAAAATACTCTAAATTCTTACAAAATGAAAGTTGAGGCATCCAACAGCTGTCGAATACCGATTCAAATCACATACAGAAAATATAAAGCAAAAAACATTTTTCAAAGAAGTTTTTGAAAGAAAAAATTATTGCGTGATCACAGACAATCCCAAAAACGACTTTGCACTAACACCTTCCTCTGTACTAGAGATTCCTTAAAATTGTTTTGCAAATAATGCCCAAAAGTCCAGCAGATGCTAGAAAGCTGACCTATGCCGCCTTTGTTATTGACAACAGCCTGGTGCTTATTTCATGCCTCTTTGAACTGGCAGGCGTAAGTGCCAGGAGTCTGTCTGATATCATCTTTCTCAAACATGAGGCCTGTATCCAACTACCCAGCAACCATCAGGCCACCGCAGGATCAATCTTTGTTTTAGATTGATTAACAGGTTCTGTCAAAGCAGCCCCTCTACCTGTCTCAGTCTCAGGAACGATAACAACAAGATGTAGACAACAGAGAGACACTAGCAGTCCAGCAAACAGGTGCAAGTAAGTCTTTAACGCTGAACAACAGCAGAAAGATTGACTATAAATCTGCAATGACAAAATCTTCCCCTTTGAAGACACAACCCCGCTCTGCCAGTAATATTAGACTATAAAAAAAATAGGGGGACAATTTACCATTCAAACATAAATGGAATCTAGCTCAGGGGGCATTTGCCTATCAAAAATGTGCAGTGCATTCCAGGCGGCGTGAGTCCATGTCACAGCGGCGTGGAGTGTGAGCGGAACACATAAAGCTCAGGAAATTAAAGCTGTAAATAAAGGTCTCTGTCAGATAAAGGATCTCCTGACAGTTATGAGAGCAAAGCAGGCCGAGGGCTGGCTGCTGGCTCGTTCAGGCCGCGTGCGGACAAGCACGACAAAAACAAATCATAGTGATGAGCGTGAAGGCCACCATTTGCATTTGTTGCTGCCTTTCTTCTCTTTCTTTCTTTCTGCTTCCACAACCACCACAACCATCATTTATCCCCTCTTATCTTTCTTTTGTTGTTATTTTCCATAAGCCAAGTTGTTGTTTTTATTCCGCCGTACTACAAACTCTTCTGCTGTAGTTGGGTCATTAAGATTTTGATTAGTATTTTGAATTTTACTAAATCCTGTTAATGTATAAACTAATTGTTTATTCTATGGCTGAGACAGGGACACCAGTAGGTGTAATAAAATTTAATGTTCCTCAAGTTTTTTCCGAAGGTCATCAGTAGTAATTGAGTAATGAATATAGATGCAGCAATTGATTGGCTAAAGATCAGAATCTGAGAATTTCCTCTTAAAGATTTTAGTTTATTTTTTTATTTTTTTCTAAATTCAGTGAATGTATTAAAACTAAAGTCTCACATTATTTTTATGGTTAAACTAACAACAAGAGCTTTGAGGCACATTCACTATGTTTAACCTAAAAACTGGTGTTAACCAGGAAAAAGCCGATTGGTGTTGCTCTAAGGCATCTCATTTCATAATGACAGAATAAATAATAAGACTTTAGAGATTTGTTCTGTTTAAGGCTACTACATTTTTACCTTTAATAAAACTTACTAAACTTAAGTATGTATTTGTTACTGTCCCATTCCCTTAGTATGAGTTGATTTTGCAACATGATCAAACATGTTGGAAAACCTCAGGTTATGTTTGTGTTTATTCCTGTTTGCAAGATTACACATCATTAGGATCCTAATATTTGACTAATCAAATGAGAGAGTTCCTGAAAGTTAATAAAAAGACCACTTTTTATTTAACAATATGCCAATAATAAACCAGTGACTGGTTTAGAAAAAGGATGGCAGCAATTAGATATTTGAAATTAATTTTCCCAGAAGAAAGTAGTATGCTTAAAATGTGGAAAATTAGTACTTTTAAGACTATATATTTGCCCTAGATGCCATACAAAAATTATGATGCTGACAATATAAATCTAAGACCCTTGTTGAAATGTTTAAAAATATTAGCCAATTTGCCAAACCAAACAGCAAAAAAAGAAGATTTGGATGTTGGATGGCAGCTCCCAGCTGCAGAGTGCTGGAACAGACCACAAACTAATAAACCAGACAAAGTCATCATAATCTTTTTTAGAAGCCTTCATTCAGCTCTGTCAGTGCCTTTCACTGGACCTAGGACAACTTCGGGGCACAAAAGAACCTCTCTGATCCGTGTTAGCCATGATAACAGAACAGCTGTCACTGATAAAATCTCGCGCAAAAATTTGACCCAAGCAGTGACTGGGAGTATAGCTGTTGTGCGACAAAGATTATTCATAGACAAAAAGCTGCAAAAAATAAAATAAAATACACAGTTTCCATAAATGAAGCAACTGGATGCCTTTTTTTTCCCTTTCACTCACAAGAAGCTGCGCATCGCTGCCGCCTCTCTGGTCAGCACTTAGAAAGGAAGTTGTTGAAGCCCAGATTTCCTGCTTTCATTGCGGCTAAAAGCTAGAAGTGTTTGTAGTGGTTTCAGAAACTGACTCATAAAATTATTCATGGAGTACATATTGTTTTTTGTGTGTGTGATGAGGAGGAAGCTCAGTTATTTGTCTTTTTAAAAAACTGTAATAACAGAAGGGGAAGCACATATCTATCATTTAAAAGGTTTTGAAACACTAGAGACCATATGAGGGATCATGGAACCAAAATTCTCTTGCACACAGCAAATGATTAAGGCCACCACATTGTAAACAGTGTAGAGTGGGTTACATTGGGTTGACTTCAAACAATAAGGGTGGATCAGTCATTTGATGATTTATTTAAAGCAACACAAGAAAGTTGGTAAATTTGAGACGCCCATGAACAGTGGAACTAAAAACACCAACAATCGCCTACTTATATAAGGCTTTCTATTAGCGGTGCACCAATCGAGGTTTGGTGGGCCAAGAACGATTTCCAATCTTCTTTGAGGTTTGAACTGCCATTTCTAATTTTGGCCAATTTCACTGAAATTAAATTTTTTTAAAAAGGGGACACATACAAACTCATAAACACCCTTCTTTCTTTTATTTTAATTCAACAATTAAAGAAAAAAAAAAACTAGCTGCAGGTTCCTGTATATATTTGCTTTAAAAATTATTCCCACTGTGAATTTATCTAACTATGAATGGCAAAATGTTGTTTTGTTTATAACTGTGAGGGAAATTACAGCAATAATAATTATGATTATTTGTGAAAACAGCCAAATCTAATCTGCAGAGGAGGATAGTTTGGAATGTGATTTCTGATGTGTGAATCAGTTTTTAACAATCGGTTCATTAGAGCGTAAATTATCATCATCTGAACCTAAGACTGAATGCTATTATTGTGTGCTGTTCATCTGCCGAATTTACCTGGTGTAATGAATTGGTCTATCTTATAATACTTATATAAAATTATAGTTAGTTTATGATGTTTTATATGTTTGTATTATTTGTGTGAATGTAGCTCTGACTGTATGCAGAGACAAAAGTGTGTGAATTTTTTATTTCTCTTTATTTAGCTTTAATCATTACCACAGTGCAAAAAGGCAAGTTATCTAGAATGAATCCATTCTACATAATGCACTCATTCTAAATGACACATGTCTGGTTCCTTTTCACGTCAAGAAAATTGAAAACATCTCTCGTCAAAACAGAAAAATAAATCCTGGCCTTGTCTAGAAAAGCACACAAAGGGCCTAAATGAGAGTTTAGTACATTTGTTACCTTTTGCAGCTAAAGTTTTAATTGTACCAAGCAGAAGCTGTAAATCTTAAAGGCGTTTTGTGTTTATTAGCCTCCATGTCAAGACAGAACAAAAACAAACAAAACCACATAATTATTTGAACATTGCTTACCAGGTAAACAGCTACAAGATTGGCTACCATTTTGATGACCTCGTCTTTCTTTTGCTGTTACTAATTAACATTTTTTCCCAAATTTTTTCCTTCGACTTTCTTCTTTTTTCCCCTCCTTTTTTTGATATGGTTAACTTGCGGAACGCAGCTTCACTAAATCTGTTATGGTGTGTGTTGAGAATGTCTTTTTTTTTTTTTTTTTTTTTTCAGACAGCATTAAGTTTTTCAAATAGATTATTATGTTCTTCGCCTAAAGTTGCTTTAAAAATTTCTTTCAGGATTGTCAAGATAAACAATAGTGATCTGGTTGTTGGAAACTTCTTTAACACAAGAAAGACTTAACTTGTTTAATTTAAACAACTATTTCCATCTTAGTATACCTAAATATGACGTTCTACACAGTAAAGCACAATGAGCAAAATGGGTGAGTAGTATTCCAACTGAGGTAGTTGACAGGGTCAAAGTGCATGTAGTAGCTGGCATTCATTTTATGGCAGCATTACTTAGATGACGTCAGTGGCTCTGAGCCAGTTTTTCCTTTTAAGGACCACTCTCCATGGGCCTCAGCAGTCCCTGCTGAAACTATTGAGCAGCAGCGCGTACTCTGAAATTCCCTTTCTAGATCAGGTTTACCTCAGGGCACACACATTCTGGACGCCTGCAGAAGAGCAGCTCTTCTACCATGACAGGGGGAAACTGATGCATTGATGTGATTCAGCCACCGGCACCCCATCCGATCACACATTTAATAACTGTATCGTTATTCACACTAACACAGACGAGCTCTTTCATGAGAATCATAATATTGAGCATTATTTCAGTTCCAATTTAGACACAGTTTTACATCATAATTATATAAGGACTAAGTCTGAAGTTACAAATCAAGTTTATAACGGGCAGAGACTCTCAAATCCTCCACACAAAAACAAACTATGCTAAAGCTGCAAAAAGGTACCATTAGTGTACGACGTTATGTGCCAAGCAATGACAGTGTTCTGAACACTGTTTTTCAGGACATCACCTGCAAAACACACAAAATAAAAACTTGAAGTGATTCTGCACCTACCTTTTCCACTGTAGTTTTATTTAAGAAATATAACAAAGTGGAAACTATGCACACAGATCAGCTGCATCCTCACTGCCAGACCACAACACCATTCATTCACATTGATCCATCAGGGAGGTAAGAAGTGAAGAAATTAGCAAAAGCACACGGGCACATAGCTGCAGCCTCTATTCCATCAGAGAGGAGCTTCGAAAGGACGGACTTTTATTCACAGCCAGGCTTCATGCCAGCCACGCAGAAAGATATTCTATGATTATCAGTTTTGTGAGTATTGTAATCTCCAATATATGGTTTAGTCATGAAGGTAGTGTCAATCATTTTTTAATTAATAAAAGTGCATCAAATGATCATATGTATGTATATGTTTTAATTTAATAATCGTCTTCTGTCAATATTCAATGCAAAGACAACGAGATTTGCAGTCAAGGAAGAAAAAAAAACAGAAATAAAACAAAATTGCCAGAGTAAATTACATCTTTGAAAAAAAAAAGTGCTACAAAATAGTTATCTGATACAACTTCTGACCAAAATGCTGTTCTTAACAAGAGAAAGAAAGAGGTCTCACTTGGCTCCAAGAAGTAACACAATCCACTTTGTGCTTCACAAAAGCGCATTATTCTGTCCACACTTCATCACAGATAGACTACACTGTGCAGCTCTGCCCTCTGACCCGGACAACGCAGCGAGAAGAAAGCCAACCTGAACAATGAGGATGTATGTCCCTCAGCTCGAACCCTTCTCATTCAGAAATGTATCTGGATCTGCCTCCATGGACAATTATCCAACACGAAATTCAAAATATACATTTTAAGTATACTTTTATTCATGCATATTTGCCTAAATATTCTATTCTATGCTACGTTCTCCTAGTCATGCTTTAAGTGCATTAAAGTAGACCAAAAAATAAGTTTCAGAGTTTTTTGCTGCTCTTTTTTTTTTTTTTTTTTTTGGTCTAAGTTTCTGAGTTGAAGTCCACAGCCAATGCAGGCACAATAAGCTATTCTTGTACAAATGTTATGCAGGCTTCCCTCTAACAGGTCCACCGGTTGTATAATATAAAATAAAACAAAGCCATTGTTTTTTTTCCCCCTTCTTCTTAGTAAGCTGATTTACTGTGACATGTCTATGGTTACACCTGACAGCAGTCAAACTGATTTCCAAACACTAATTGCAAGAATTTAGTGTTCTTTATCAGATTTTTTTTTTAAAGTTGCAAAAGTCTGACAGGTTCAGAGCATACCATTTAGTCTTTTGCAACTGTTCCTAATTTTCATGTAAACATGTTTGCAACCTAAATTAAGTATTTAAAAACAGAGCTGACAAGTGACCAAATAGATTTGCGTGATTTGATGCATCATTCTCACCTGAACTAATAATCTATAAAAACAACTTGACTGAATCACATCAGGTTATCAGAGCTGTGTCGGCAACAAAGGCAGAACAGATAAAGTGTGAAATCCAAAAATATGTAAGAACTCAAAAACTACCTGCCCATATTGAAAATCTTATCTAGTTTTTATGTCTGTATACATCTGCATGATTTATCCACTGATGTGTTACATCTCTTAGGCTGTTGCAGAAAATGTACAGAATCAATTTTTTTTAAAATGCATGTTCTTTAGTTTGCTTAGAGTTAGAGTCTTCTCAATAAAGTTAAGGGCAAAGGGCATGTGCTAAAAATTGTATGTAAAGCCTGGAAAAGTATTATTCGTAACATCACTACCATACGCTTATGTATTTTGTACAACAAACCAATACACAGTAGCGCATATAACTGTTCCCCTTCCAGCTGGACAGCAATCCTAAATATATAAATCAAAATCACAATGAAATAGCTTACATCAAAGCCTATTTGTGTCAGAATGGCCCAGTCAAAGTCCAGACCTAAATACAATTGCTAATCTGACAGCTGTTCCCAGATGCTCCCCATCCGATCTAAATGACGTTGAACTGAGGTAAAGAAAGATAGGCAAAATATTAATTCCTAGATTTTCAAAGCTGGTGGAGACGTACTGCAAAATACATGCAGCTGTAATGACAGTGAGACGTTGTACACATTATCTATTCAGAAGAGCTTTTTTTTTAGTTGCAAAAAAAAAAATATTGAAAAACATATTGTTTCCCTTCTACTTCACAGTTTAGTACAACGTTAAGTTGGCCTATCACACAAAACATATTCCGGTTTGTGGCTGTCACCTGGCATAATGTGAAAAAGCTCAAGGAGTAAAATAGCTTTGCAAGGCACAATTTTGTATGCATGTATTTGTGTTATAATTTGATAACGCGCAACGTTTTGCTTTCCTCCAAGATTGTTTTAATATTAAGCATTTCCCAAAAGTCAGAGAAAATAATGAGGTACAAAAACTGAAAAATTATAATTGCACCACTGTAATAATACAAAAAGAGTAGCTAATAAAAGCTGAGCTCCATTAAAAAAGTATTTCTTTACTAAGGAGAAAAGTTTTCCCCGGAGTCCAATGTAAGTGGATGAAATCAGTGTAACGGAGCTGGATTGCAGCTGGACAGGGAGGGGGGCACTCTAGTTTTAGCTGAGCAGGCATTTCCCAAAGCAGAGAAAGGAAAAGGACAACAGTGAAGGAAACCCCAGATTAAAGCGCTATAAACTCCATATAGTCTGGTCTCAGTTCAAATAAGTCGGCACAGGGCGTTTTATAGCTTCAATAAAAGGAATAGTCGGTTGTAAAAAGGAGGGAGTTGCTGATAAATTTAGTTAAATTTTCTCCCATTAACAATAAACAGGAAAAATCTCGAGAGATCCCATTTTACTACGGTTTCAGAATATTAAAAAAGGGTCACAGAATGTGCAAAGCTGTTAAACTCAGTTGCCCTGTTCAGACAAGCAGGACAGATTTGATATGAAACAATAAGGAGTTTTTCCCCACTGTTCAGTCGGTTTTGTTACTTGCAGTAACAACATGGAGAGCAACACACGGGCGGTTGAGAGATAAATCACAAGCAAGCGTTCAAAAAAAAACACACACACACACGCAAACAAAACAAACAAAAAAAAAGCGATACTTACACGGGTAAAACTTCGATGGCGATTTTAAAACAGCGCCGTCAGCCGAGCTGAAGCAACAAGTCTCCCCGCCGTGTTTCTTTCTTTCTCCGAGGTGGTCCGAAAATGCTCCCACAACTCCCGGCCGAGCCAACTACGGAGAGGAAAACAGCAACGTTTTCAACCGTCATCTTGTCCCAAAAAAAAAAAAAAGCTTCAATTCTTCTTGTGTATTTATTTTTATTCGCCCTTAATCCAAAAGCGAGTTTTCCCTGCAGCCTGACACGGGTCAAACGCCACCAGAGGCTTTTATATGGGGCGTAGGATCAGGGCTTCTTTTCAAAAAATGTGAAAAATGTCAAAGATTTTCGCTGCCGTGTCAAAGCCGTGGGCTACAGCAGAGTGTTTAAAGTGAGCACCCTGTTGCAACAGCGGCCATCTATCCCCACCGAGGAAACAAACGACCAAACCTTACTTCACCACATGGGATATTTCCTAAATACCTGCATAGCATAACATTTTTAATACATTGTGCAGTCACTCTAAGACACCTAAACTAACCCTCGGGAGCAGAAGTCTACAACCAGTTTGCATACCTGCAACTACAAATGAAACTTACCTCGTTATTGATATCTCATTTACAAATGTCCCTTTCTTTTGCTAATGTGATGTTAGTGGGTATTTTGAATACTATGTCAAGTTATTCTAGTGTTTCTGGGCCGGCCAGGAAAGGTGTAGGTGAATCGCTTCGCGCACTGACAGAGATGCGAAGAATGTTCGGAATGAGAGCAGGAATGAAATGAACGCAGGGAGCGAGTTTGCGCCGGGGCGGAGCGAGAGGTGGCGTCATCCCGGGTCCAGCGGCCAGCAGCCAGCCCGGGCAGTAGGCAGCAGCAGCAGCGGCGGAGCGGCAGCAGCGCAGCGGGGACTGGGAGGAGGAGGCACTAAACATCCCAGGAGCTGACGCCTTCAGGAAACAACAAAAAAACTCCGAATTCTTAGCTTCGCAGAATGATATCAGCTGCATGCCACGGAGGTAAAGCGAAAAGAAGAACGATACAAACATTGTTTTCTCACTTTTAATCACCACTTTACAGTTGAAAAGCTGCTCATGCACTGCAATCATTAATACGCTCTCATTTGGGGGCATTAAATAAGGTTATAGAGCTTATCTTATTTACAGTCTGAGTTGAAATTTTAATATTTAATACATTTTTTTTTATGAGAGTACATATTTCACCAGGTGCTGCTGAGCCAGGGATATCTACTCTGTTGAATGTTGCATTGGGTAGAAATAAAATTAGTTAAATGCAACACAAAATGTGTCGAAAACACCACAGATACTTCCCCATGTCCGATGAAAAGATGCTGCTTTGAAAGTTAATTAAAAAAAATAAAAAAAAGAACTGACACAATTTTTATAACACTTTCTTAAAACACAACAAACACAAAAAACTATCCAAATCCACCTTTCTCTAAGAGAAAATATAAGAGCAAATTTTTTTTAAATTATGAACTAACTGCAACTGAATCCTTTTTTTTTTTTTTTTTGCTTTGCTTTGCTGGTGTCATGTAGCACAAACTCAGTTTCAGGACTATTTTAATTCTAATAACAATGAGCTTGATTCCATTAACGAGAATGACTTCAAACACAGTGTGACAGGAAACAGTGAAAACACACAGCTCCAGTCCTGCCTGAACAAGTTGTTCATCAGAAGCCAGGATTTTGACACCGATCCCCAAGAAGAAATGCCTGTATGAAGATGGACTGCTCCTGTGAGGACATCCATCAACACCATTTAACGTCTGTCTCTGCATGTTCAGGTTTAAAAGACCAGTGCTTTTCCATCCAGCTATCTGCATAGTGACGTAGTTCAAAATATAAAAGCAACTAATATCATGTCACCCAAAAAAATATTGAACAGTGTATTTGGTAAGACACTAAAGAAGAATGTAAAAGTGCAGCTGGAGCCAAAACTGGCCATTTGTCAGCTAGTGTTGCTTAGAAGCAGTGCTGTGTTCTTAGACCTCAAGGTTCTTGTGAAGTTGTGTTGGTTCACGGTGGAACACTTTGTGATTTTTATATATTAAAAGGTGCTGCATAAATTACATTTTATTTACTTAATATATTCACATGTGTCCAGTGTCAGAAGAGGGGACATGTAAAATAATCTGAGTCATTTTCAGTGCCATCACATCCTGGAGGGACAGAATTTGCTCGGTTGTTTCACCAAATGATAACTGCTGAAACTATTGAAAGAAATGAAATCTTCCTGTTTGCAGTGGCTGTATTAAATCTGATCATTCTCACAAATAGTAGAGAAGAATAGTGACTTTTTGTTTAGTCAGAAAGCGGTAGTGTGGTGTACAGTATGCTCTTGTGTAAGTTGCATTAACTAATTTATGAGACAAGAGACCAATGAGTAAAAGTGAAAAAGCTGTTGAGGATGTCTACTGCTGATGTCTAAATATGTTTGTAAAGTTTTTAGTGCTCATAAAACCCAGAGTTGTTCTTATTGTTACAACAACGTATCAAGTCCAACTATGCAGAGGTATTTTTTAGCCTGTTTCAGACAGTTTTGATATGCTTTACAAAAAAAATCTGTGAATTAGTGAGTTAATAATTTGGAGGCATGTTTCACAGAAAAACCTGCATGTAGATGAATCTGAACTGAAGCACAGGCAATCAAACACGGCAATGACAGAAGTTCATTTAATGACTGCATGTTAGCGTACGAACAATTCTGTTCAAACCAAATCACTTCCCCCATCAGTTATTTTTACTGAATCTCATACACCATTAGCAATTAGTAAATTATAAAGAATCACCTAGCTGAGCAAAAACAGACCCAGATGTATTTTTATTATATAAACTAACCATTTACTGTCAAACACATACTTACACCTACTTTACAATATGTCATATTACCATA
The DNA here is from genome assembly GCF_904066995.2 of Poecilia reticulata. Classification (NCBI taxonomy): domain Eukaryota; kingdom Metazoa; phylum Chordata; class Actinopteri; order Cyprinodontiformes; family Poeciliidae; genus Poecilia; species Poecilia reticulata. Next base: position 18,351,582 of record NC_088832.1, read on the forward strand.
ATTAACTTTTGCTTTAATCCTGTTCCATTTCCAAACAATGAGTTATCATAGTAATAAAAAAGATAACTCTTCATTGCCTTTCATATCTGTGTGTAGAACCCTACAAAATGCCTCAATTTTTACTGTGACTCTCAATATTCACTCAATTTCACACTGAGAAAAATATGTCAGAGAAATCTAATTTGAAAGCCAATTTGGGGCATCATAGATAACTACACCTGGATTATTAAATACACGCTTCACAGAACTTTACTCATCTGTTCTGAACCAGGAAAGCAGTAGTGTGTCTATTGTCCCTCCCGACCCCCCATTCCTGTTACTGGGCTTGAAAAGGCTGGTCTGTGCTGTGGCATTGCTTTGATTTGACCCTGCTCCGTCAAAAAAGGAGAAGGTAATGGTGCAATAGAATTAGTCTGATCTTGTTCACTTCACTCACATATGCCCTGCTGCTGCCACATTCTGGCCTGGTCTGGTTCAGCCTGGCCTGCAACCTCCTCTAATCAGATCGCCGTGTAAGGCCAGGTGCTCTCCTGGCTCTCCGCTTAGACTGCTCAGCCAGCCACACTGATTCACTTTATTCAGAGATAAGAGAGAGACTAGTGAGGGCCACTTACAGGTTAAACGAAAAGGAATGGGCCAGCCCACCGCTCAGCCGATGCAGCTTCTCTTCTTTCTATACATTTATGTTGCACTCATGTTGTTTTATGTGTTTATGTGCCAAAGCTCATAAAGAAAATGTGCTTTATGACACAAAACTACATTCACTTTTTATTTACTGATCTTATCTGGCTAATACATTGTCACATTCCTAATTACAATTTTTTATTTTTTTTATTTTTTATTTTATGCAAGTCATTTAAACAGAATAGAATATTCTAACCCCAGTAATGTTTTAAAAATGAAATCATGTACTGGAGAAAGCCTCGAGTTTGATGTGGGAGAGTGAACCGTAACTGATCAGCGTTTTCAGAAGTGAGCCAACTGTTGAAAATGGGCAAGCTTTGCAGGGTTTTCTTGTGAATCTGCATGGTTTCAAAAATGAAAATGAAAGCAGTCAAAGGCAGTAAACATGATTGGGCATATGCAGTAAAATACAGTGGGGATAAGAGTTTCCATGGTGACACAATAACCCAGTTTTTGTGTCCACTTTTTTCATATCAGGGTCTCTTTCCATCACCCCTTAAAGTGGCAGAATGATCTTAAAGCACTGGTTGCAGACTAAATAAGGTGTGAGGAGAGCATCGTCTTATAAGCAAATATCAATCAAAACATGCTTGTTTTGATTGATATGGGGGGGGAATAAAGTCGATAGTAAAAACAAGATGCGCTGGCAGTAAGACTTGATCCTCTCTCAGGATGATGATGCCAAAAATTGAAAACAACAATCTGAACACTGTTACAGCTAAAAGTATCTGAACTGCTGCGCAGATAATTACTGGGTCAAAATCCAAAAGCCTCACTTTTAAACCATCTTTACTTATAGACCAGTAGTTACTCAGAACTCTGCTGAATTTAATTATCTTCCTTTTTGGATCAAAAGACCTCAGCTGCTGAATCATTCCCTAGTTTGATGGCCACAGTGCTCTGGTTTCCATGGTTATCTGCTGTGGTCAAAGGGAACACAGCCTCTGAAAGTTAAAATACTGCTATATCACTAATTGAGCTTTCTTTTAAAAGCATAGCTATACCTATTCCATTGATGCTTCTTGACTTTGGTCACTTTAACTCATTATTTTCCTATATTACTCTGCCAAATGCATATATGACTCAAATCAAACATCTCAACAGATTGCGAAAGAACAAATATATTATTTTACTCATAAAGCTATAAATATTGAAATGTTTAAAACATGCAACTTAAATAATTCCCAATCAGTATTTACCTTTCTTTGTTTTTTCAAAACAGACATTAGTTTTTTAAAACCCTGAGAAGAAACAAAGGGTTTTTGTAACCATGTAACATGTTATCTGGATCCTCAATGTCTAGCAGGGCGTTGTTCTAAACCAGACACTGACTACAAAAAAGTGATTTTATAAACTTGTGACTTGTTGCTTTTAAGTAATTTCTTAAATTTTTTGTAGACTGGCATAAAATGGTATTTATGCACCATCAAACCATTGTTTTCTTTGTCATGTTTTGCGAATTTAGCCAAAAGAAATGGGAATAGTTTGTGTCCTTGCAAGGAAGCATGCCTATATATATAATTTACAACTAGTTCTTTGTTGATGTGTCTGTTTGGCTTTTTTGCCAGAAGTTTTTTTCCTTTCGAAAACAATAATGAGAAAATCTGTAGAAATGAAGGCGAGACTGAAAATTCATCCGATAGATAGTAATTGGTTGCAATTGTACAGGACTAATGTCTTGCTTTTTTATTCAATAAATGACAAAACCAGATATCCACTTAGCATTATTTATAAATGACTAGTATATGGTTTTTCACACAGAAACATGCAATATTATCTGCTCGGTTTGGCAGAACTTCCAATTCTGCATTGCAGATTTGCTAAGTTATTTAAATTTTTTTAGAAAAAGGTGCTTGTACTTATCAAAGCAGACCCAGAGACAAAATGTTGAGGAATGCAAGACCAAACAAAATTTATTAAAGCTTTTAATTTCAAGTTTAATTCCAATGTGAGAGAAAATATTTGTCTTCATTTGAAAAAATACTCCGAAGGTGAACTATTTTGTTGAACTGATTCTCATTTGTACCAACTACAGCCATCAACGATGCTCCAACCGTTCAACATTGTGTTATTTTGATCACCTAAAGAAAAAGCCTGTCATCCCTATGAATAAGAGAAAAATAAGAGAAGAACAAAAGCTCATCCTGTTCTACTGAGCAGCTGAAATCAGGAAGAAGTAGGAAAGCATTTCTCTTTCAGATCAACAGCAATCGGTTCTTCAGCTCACACAACAAAAACTGTTTCTAGTCTCACGTTTCTAAATATAACCTCACCCAACATTTCAACATCTGATTTATAGTTGTGAGTTTTTATCAAATGACAAAGAGACTTAAAATAAAAACATCAAATTGCATCAGATATTACATACCACGTGTACTAGCACACAGGAGTATGCCGTCGCAAAACGGATAGTGGAGGAGTGATTGAAAAATGTGTCACTCGATGGAATTATGTTAAATCCTAATAAACACTGCACCCCCTGTTTTTTATCACAGTTAAACAGTTTGCATACATGGTTGATACCTACAAATCTCTTTATCTCATTTCAATGATGCTGCCAATGGGCTGCAGACATTAAAGGCAGATTGTTGCATAACCAATGTTTGAAATGTGATTATGACCAGATGTGCACTCCGATTGTATCTCAGGCAGAGGATTTTTTGATATCACACAGATGCATGTTTCCTTTTTTTTTTTTTTTCTTTCTCTTCTTTTTTTATGTTGTGCTTCACAAAACAACTAACACTATTGTCAAATTTCTCCCATCTGGCACAAAAAAAGCTTTTGGGCCCCAAAATTATGACACACAAAAAAAGTGTTCCCTACAGAAATCGTTTTTTTATTCTGGTGTGTGTATATATTTTTAAAAAGGGGTGCTGATTTTCTCTGGAGATTTTCGAAATCCACAAACCTGCACTTACACGTCCACACAGAGACATGATAACAGCGGAAAACATGGATCATTTTTGTGAAATATTCCTGTTCTGTTGCCTTAGCACGAATCAATAACAAGCACATGCGAGCTCCAAACCTTTAATAGACACTCATCCCCAGTTTCGGCTCTGCCAAGTATACACTTTTTCAGGGTGTTTTTCTTAACTGCTCCCTGAACCGCTGTTGTCCTATAAAAAGGCCAGCGAGAGACTGTGGTCTTAGTAGGTGCAGAGAGGCTTATTAGATATGAATACAGTGGTATATAAAGGCAGATACAGGGCTGTAATTACACCTAATGGCTGGAAATGCTCCTGTTCAAGACATCTTGGTGTATGATGTCTGATTATGGGTGATCATTTTCTGCTTTTTGGTGAAAAAAGCGCAGCATCCAGGTACTGGGCGCCACAGATGATAGAGGTTCAGAACAATAGGCTATTGAAATGCATTGTCACAATCCAAGCTTAAATGTCAGAGGAGGAGGCTGGCAAGACAACCTGGACTTAGTTCGCATGCGAACGCCTACAATCGAAATTAGGGGCAGCTACCGAACTGGGAGTGATTCTGACATAAACTGTACAACTTTAAAATTATACGACTTTGTATTTTACATAAACGATTATGTAAAAAAAACGGCGTACTTTTTATTTTAGCTTAAAATCAGACATAATGCCAATTTATTAATTCACTTTAAATTAAACTTCTTCAGAAAAAAATCTAAAAAAAAAAGGGTTTCTTTCTCCTAGAATCATTGCATATTTTGTGTTGAAGATCTATTCTAGTCAGTTGAAAATATGTATGAATACTTTAATAAAACAAGACAGAAAGCATTCTCCAGCTGCCAGTAATCAGATTTATCCCCAGCTGCCATCCTTTTTTTTTTTTCCCAACAATGAAGACCTGGAAAGAGGGCGCGAAACATCAATCACACAGGAATAAAAACATCTTAAATCCTTTTCAGTGATACAATAAGAAAAACTAACTCAAGAGGGAGGAAGAGAACGAGAGACGTGTGAAAAGTGTTAAATATTAGGATAAGAAAGTTGTCAAGGTTGAACAATGGAAAAAAAAACAAACAAGACTTAATTTTCTAAGGAAAGTGGAAACATAACACACTATAACTGCTCAAGGCTCTTAGAATTGATTTGAAATATCACTGAAATGATAATAGTCAAACCAAATAAAAGGATTTAATGACTTTCCTTCAATTCCTGAGTCATTTTGAATGAAAAACCCTATAGATATTTTTCTGCATAGGTGTGCAGTGTATCAGATAGTCAGATAGTATGACATCAAAGTCGGCAAGTCTAATAAATCTAACTACCAACAATACTAACACAGTGGTTAAGGAGTATTTGTGCCACGTTTGGTGCTTGTGTCACCAGTTTAATGGTTGTTTCAGTTACCTGATCCACTGATAAAGGTGTCCAGAAGTAAAAGCATTAGGTGAGAAAAGTGGAAAAAAATATAAAGCTTCCATGTCAGTGTAATTTTGATTTCCAAAGTTTGCTGTTTGGCATCAGAGGAGCTGAAAGCCTCCAGAGATAAAAGACGTAAGACATGTAACAAAGGTCAGGAACTGAAACTCTGTACATTGTACATGGGCATTTAACCACTCCACCACTTTCATTTTTTTTTTTTACATTCTTGAACTCGGCTGATATGTTTTGTTCAAAGATTTTCAAAGCAGGAAATGTTTTCTTGCAAAAATTACCGAATGATTAACAGTTATAGACTCTACCCTAAGTGGCTGCCAAGATCTACAACATTTTATCTGAGAAGCTGAAAAATTTAAGAAGAAAAAGAACCATTTTTTTTTTTTTAGATAACAAGATAAAATATATTTTATTTCCATTGGTACATTTTGAGAGAGCATGTCAGTTGAAGTGGTCACTTTCTTCCAGTAACATTTCTCAATTGCAATATTAGGTTTTGATTGATCACCTTTTGGTTTGTGTTTCTTTTAATGCCACATTTTACCTCCAGTTGGATTTAATTAAATTATTTAATAAAAAAAAGAGTTTTACTTCTTAATACACAATAAACATTTTAATTTAGGTTTCATGCAAGCAAACCTAAATATGCATCCCATCAGGACCACAATATGTTGACAGCATGTCTAACAGTTTTGAGTAACTCTAGAATACTCTATCTCCAAAGGGAGACCTCTTTACAAAGGCTCTGCAAAGATTATTCACCTTCTGAGTTTTTTTTAATGAATATTATTGACAGCAGAATTTCTACCTGAACTAATCCTGAGAGTGAGACATTTCTTTAACCACTAAACCATGATGAGCAGCTAGGAAGTCATTATGCAAAATGCAAATCAGGTTGGGATGTCAGTAGAAATTACCTCATTTAACCCTCATTGGATTATGATATACTTGGGTAAAAAAAAAGGGAAAAATTACATTTAATCACAGTGTTCTTCTGCTATTGAAAAAAAAGTACTAATTCAGCCTTTTACAGACTTATATTGTGTGCCCTGTTGTTTCACTCTTTGAAATGTCATTATGAGCTGCATTAACACTGAGCTCTTTATCAAACCACATAAATAAAACACACATAAGAAAAACATCTTGTGTAATCGTATCAAAAGATTTGGAATAGGTCTCCTAAAATATTCTTTTTGGCCCATCACTGTAATATCTATTCTCCTTATTCATCCACTTGAATTAATAATCTTGAAAAATAATTTAATGGAAGGAAGGGTAGCAGTGCCACCCTCTCATCTATTGTTTTCATCTACGAGTCCCATTTTTCCGACTGCTGCATCCGTCCTTGTGGAAAGCCTCTTTTGCTGATGTAAATCAGAGCACATCAGCAGGCTGAGAAAGGAACCCTGACTTCTTTCAGCTGATTCCAACATCGGGCTGCATCTGCGGCTACACACGTTCACATACATGTTGAATTTTATAAGCAAACCCCCACAGGAGACGTTAAAAAGATCTTTGAACAGAAAATGAGAAAAGGCGGTGATGTTTACATGACTCTAATCTGATTTTCCTCAGGAAAAAAAAAATGCAAGTAATTAAAAATCACATTGCGTAGAGAAAGTTCACCTCTTTCTGATTTACAGATGACTTACATAGCATTATTCTATGCACGGTTTAATTATTAAAATCCTTTAGAAAAACACTATGCAAAACAATTAAAATATGTTTCAATTAGTCGATGCAGTGGAAAATATTCCCAGAATTTAGTATCATTTATCAGCTTTTTTTTATAATTTAGTTCAGAAATATAATTGCTTTATTAAGGAAAGCTATATTTCATTCCTCTTTGAAAACTGGTAAATGACAAGTATGTGGAATGCAATTAAAGTAATAATCCGTGACATTTTTATCTAAATTGATTTTCACGTCCTCATTTCGAGTCCATTTACCAGAAATACGGTTTCTTTTAATAGCTTTTCTATACAACTATGTACAGTACATAATGCGCAGCAATTATTTGTCTTTCTGCCTACCTATATGGAGAAAATGATCAAAATTGAAACGATAAAATCCCAGCACTAAAGCAACAATGCACAAGACTGAACAGCATTTTTTCTACCTTACTCTGCGTGCTGCAGAGGCATGATTTGAGCAGGTTGATGGAATTTTTTTTTTTTTTGCTTCAGGCGCACAGGAGAAATCTGAAGGACTTTGGTTGTGTTGAAGGCTGTCATGTTTGTCCTTCTTGATTAGATTTTAAAAATGCAATTACAGCTATGTGTGTGAGGTTCCCAGCACCAGCTGAATCCAGGAGACATGTCCAAAAACATTTTATTTAATTTTTTTTAACTTCTTCAAGGATCCTGAGCTGCATTTTTCCACTTAATAAATTCACATTCACAGGCATCCAGTGCTGAGTTATGGAATTGCAGAACAATTTGTGGAACCACAGATGCAAAAAGCCTCCTGAGTAAAGGAAGAAACATAAATCTTGGGGGCATGGAACCATAAAGTATCTAATCAATTGAGAAAAACAAGAAACAGATGTTCTTTTAAGTTCAAATTAGTATTTTTAATTTCTTTTGTTTTGCCAAAATTGCCATTGAAATAAAAAAAGATCTGTCATCTTAATAAGGAAGAGTAAACAGGAAATAGACACAACATTGTATAGCAATTCTGCAATTTATTGGAGCTTAAAATAGATTTCATAGTTTTATATAACAGGCTTCTAAGTAAACAAACATAATCATTAGTAATATGTTGCCTTTTCATTCAAATACCTGAAATACCTGAAATAATTCTGATTTTCTTTGTACTCTTTTCCTTTTTGTTGCCAATTTGGCACCAAAAGAAAAAAAGACAAATAAGGAAATTAGTTTCTCTTTCAGTTCTTGTTGCAAATTTACTTAGTTGAACATGAGCATGAGTTAACAACTGGGTCTGGCAAAACTGTACAAAAAACTGTAAAGAAATAAAATAAGGAAAACAGAATCTCATGAGAAGGCATTCAAAACAATACAATATTTTCAAGAAATCTCCCCGCTCCTCTTGTTAGGATGACATATAAATATGTTAATAAATTTGACATAAAGTCATAAAAAGGAGGGAAATAGGAGAAAGAAATTAAATAATCTGACAATAATTTTTATTGCAGTCACAGAAGTACAACCAACCAAACCATTCCTTTGGGTAAAAAAAAGAAAAAAAAAAGGAAAATAATTAAAACATAAAAGATCATCTTTTGCACTATGCCCTCTGTAGTTTGTGATTTCTTCAATACAAAGACCATATTGTTGTCAAGATGGTCGTTTAAATGTTAAAAATTCCTAGACTAAGATAGATGTAGATGAGAAGAACCAAAAAATCTCAGTTTTAATTTTCCTTTCTAGCAAGTAGCTTTAGCATTTGCCCTATTTGTGCAGCTGTTTCTGCCGTCGAACCAGCAGAAGCTGCAGCTACACTCTTAAAGACAGCCAGCACAGCTCCACTTATATGTCAGCAGGTTAAATGCAGCAGGCGGAACGGAGGCGCTGGATGACACCACTCTTGATGTTCCTGTGTGGCAACATGAGAGCGAGAGGTTCTGTGCTGCTTCTTTTGTTCAGTTTCCTCTAGTTTCTGTTTGTTCATATTCTGCATAGTAAAGCCAGAAGTTTGCACTCACTAAAAAAACAGAATTGTGTAGTGTTCAGAATGGAGGAAAATAGTGAAATGCCAGCTGCTTTTTGACTTTCAGCCCAACATTTACATTGTTTGTTAACTCTGGCAGCGTTTTGTGTCTCCTCTGACTGATGAATTGTTTTTAAATGCAGGGTGATTTGCGTAAAAGTGCAAAAATAATGACATTTTTATTTTTAGATTTATCACTATCCAGTTTTTTCCAGTTTTTTCATCAACTTTCACAGCTTCTGTAATTTCAATGCAATTTTCAGACTGATTGCTCCTTTGCTTGAAGGTTAATCATAGTTACTGTGCGGCCTGTTTTCTCTTCTCCTCTACTCTTTATGCATTTAAAGAAAAAGTCATTTATTGAACAAGAAAAAAAGAAATGGACGAGTTGTGAGAGGTCAGTAAACAGATTAGACTCTGCAGAGGTAAACACAACAAAGCAAACCTATCTCTGCCTCTGCTGGACATTTTGCAAAAATATAAAAACAAATCATTTGTTTCGGTGAAAATTAATCTACTTTTTATTTTATGATTTAACCATCTCAAAAAACTTTTGTTGTTGTTCATCAAACACCTATTAGGCATTTTTGATAACACTTACCAGGCAAATAGTACAAATATTATATTTATAAGAAATATCTAAAGATTAAATAAAACTCATGCTAAGCATGTTCTAAATTACCATCAACATGACAGAATAACAGAATATAATTTTGTAATACTCCTGTTTTTATTGTGTGTGCATGTATGTGTGTGATGTGGTGTGTGTGTGTGTGTACGTGCGTGCGCGTGTGTGCGTGCGTGTATGTATTATTAGTGTTGAAACCCCAAAAACGTTTTAAGGGATGAGTAGTCCAGAAATGTATTTAAATCACTGATCCGTCCCCATGTCTCTGAAAGAATTTATGTGACATTTTTCTTTTGCACATTTTTCTTTAATAAATCTAAAATCTAAATTTATTTATTTGTATAGCACATTTCAGCAGCAAGGCATTTGCTATATAAATAAATATAAATATAGTTTTTGCATTCATCCCCCCCTTCCTTCTGCTACCCATAAATTAAATTCAGGTCGACAATCAGAGACTGTGTTGAGTCTCTGATTTTGCAACAATCCCTGCCCCTTGCGTGTAGCAACACTATGTAAGTTTTTAACTTTATAGCAACCTACCGTACTGAGCACGATGAATGTAGCAACTGTGGAGAGCCAAAAATAACTTTAAAGGAGCTGCTGAGATCCACATGGTCAGGTGGGAGAGTCTAGACACTGGACAACTATTTGTCTTGTACTTTCCAACTCTGGTATTTTTGGAGCAGAGACAAGCATTTAGCTTTTATGGAAAGAAAGTCAATAAGTTAAATCCAAAGTTTGCGACAGCAAACGTGAAGGAAGGAGCTCTGGTGAGATGAAATCTAAGCTAATTATTTTTGGCCTACATACCAAACATAGAGTGTAATAGGGAAACTAAGACTGCACTTTATACAAATGAACACAGTATCCCGAGCCTGAAAGGGGGTGGCAGCATCATGTAGTGGGGATACTTTTCTCCAACAGGCACAAGGAAGCTGATCACTGATTGGCTGGAGGATGAATGAAGTTAACAACAAGAATCCTGAGAGAAAACCTTTTAAAGGCTGCAAGCGATCTGAAACTTCAGAAACATGCAGTCAGAGCTACATAGGGCTGCTTAAAATATGAAAATAGCTTCAGATATGAATCCAAGCAGCAGAACTCCAAAATTGCTGTTCACAGATACTCCCCATTGAATAAAACTGAAAATGGCGAAGAAGGATGGACAATCAACAGATGTAATCCAAAACATCTGCAGCTGTAATGAAAGGTGGTTCTTTAAACCACTGACTCAGGTGGTGGTGAATAAAAATTCAGGTCTTGCTTTTCAGAATTTTCTTTGTAAAAACTATGTTTTATCTTCCTTTCATTTCAGAAATATGTGCTTTTTATGTCAATAAAATTCCCACAAAAATGCACTGAAATTTGAAGTTGTTATGTGACAAAATGTGAAAAATCTCAAGAGGTGTGAATACTCTTGTTCGCTGAACTCTATTTGTACATCTTTATAACAATTGTACTTTTGCACAGATTGCTTTTTTCAATAAATTTTACTTTCACAAAATGGCTCTTTGTGGGCAGGAGAATGTTGTTGCTCAAACAACAAATCAGCATAGCGACAAACTGCCTCTGCACCTGATGCAGGTAGAAAATATGGTGGCGCATGTTGGAAATTAATATGAAAACTCTAATGTAAAAATAAGAAACAATTTAGACACAAAATGTCCTGTTTTGCTCATAATTTAGCAACATAATCGGCATCAGTTCCTGTTCGGTCCAATTTTGTACATAAAAGAAAAGACACATTAACAAACCCACTTTTATTATAGAATCAGATGCCTGAATTATTATTACTTATTTTTTTATTCTTCTGTATTTAAACATAAATTTCTAAGGAAACATTTCTTTCTGGCTGTAAACTGTCTCTTGTGCTCATACTTTTAAAATCAGGGGAAGCGTTTTGCTCCAGACTGACCTCAAGATGTAAAACGAAGGGATTACATTTATTTTTCAAAAATATTTTATTTGTAGTGAAATAAAAAGAGAAACTATTATTTAGAAAAAATAGGCTATCTAAAAATTCTAATAATTATTTTTATGGAATAAAATGATTCAAACAGTTTTGATAAGCTCATTTAAGATTCATTTCCTTCACAGCTATTTTGTTTTTATGATTATTATAACAGATCGTCAATTTTTGAGAAATTGACGATCTGATGTCTGTGTTGTCAAGGTAGCACCGTTTTCATTTTCAATTATGCAGCACAGCGCCCCCTTCTGGTATTGAGTTAAGTAAGATTTCATGGAGACCAGTGAATTATTTCTGATGTTTCATGCTGAAAAAACGCCAGTTCCTCATTGATCTATGTGCTACATAATCAAATAAAAATGAGCAGATGCAAATAAAAAGAAAATAAATCCAATTTTGAAGAATTCCTTTTCCTTGTTGCAAAAAAATTAATTACAAAATGTTCATTCATATAGCAAATCATCTCTTTTCAAAGTCAAGGACCTTTTTTCTATGAACGATACAAAAGTGTTTTTATATGCTGTGTTGAACCAGTGAAGGTTCAACCCTTGGAGTTTTTTGTGCATTTCTGAACAGTGTTCAAAACATAAGTGGATTTTGATTTTAAGTTGGGGTTTTTTATGTTAAAAAGAAGAGGCAAAAACTTAGAATATTATAACTTTTATTATCCAGTTTTTACTTGTCTCACTGGTACAGATTCTCTAACTACACATTGTCCTTATTTTTATGCTCATTATGTTCAGAGTTTTGTGTAAATTTGACAGAACAAGTGACTGCAGGCGAGGAATCCGGAAAGCACGTGATTTTTGACATTGATTTGGGTTTTTTAAATTGATGGATGAAGAATTGTCTTGTTAATTTTGGTCAAGGAAAAAATATATAACAGGCTAAGCTGCTAAATATGTCATCTGATAAAAAGAGCCACCATGTGATGTACAACACTAGGTCAGAGCAGGCCAACAAAATCACCCATACAATGATGATGAAGACATGAACTGATTACTTACAGACAGTTTAACATCTCTGTAAAACCAAATTATCAGCAATGAGAAATAATGATGCTTAAGCTGTAACTTGCTGTCCTGGAAGCCACTTCTCTTCTTCAGCAGCTTCTAAATGTAGGAGGCAAAAAATATGTACACAATTCAACAGAGAATATGCACTGTTAAATGTTTAGTTTTATTTTGTAAACTAAATACATACATAAAGAACTGTTTTTTGTTTGTTTTTTAGAAAGTCTTATTATAAAAAAGTAATTTTATGAACTTTCACTCTTCCTCAGTGAAAATGTGTCAATTACATTGCAGCTTTTAGAATTAAATGGTCAATTATTAATTGAGGTCTTACAAAGATGGATATGTGTCAAGAATGGTTATGAACTGCTTTTTATGACAACCATTAGGTGTAGATCAAGTGATTTCAATAATTGAGGGAAAATTACGTGTCATGAATTTATTGTTCTACCATTTGGTGCTTTTGCCATAAAGCATCAAGTCAGTGCAAAGAACAAAGACTCTTGAGTTGTAATGAGTTGATTAGTCAATCACGGAACATTTCGATTTTAAAAACAAATGCAATATAAAATGTTGTTGTTTCTGTAGTATTCAAGATAGTTAGCAAACAGCAGCCACAAACATAGATAGGGGGGTTTGCCACTGATTTAATGAGAAACAAACCATCAGAACGGCAGAAAAACTAAAGTTTAGGATTAGTGAGGAACACCTCAGTTTCCAAGTTTGAAATTCGGACTTAAGAAGTTCCTTCAGTTGAATTCTCCAGCTTTAAATTTTGGCATCAGTATTGGAGGGTAATTGCAAACAATTAAATTGGTAATCTGCACCAAACAGCCAACATAGGCCTTTTGTTTACATTGTTGCATTGTTAGAAACTTCTCAAAGCGAAGAGAATGGGGGGAAATAATTAAGAACTCCTAGCAGGCGGTGTTACTTGGAACTGGACAGCAATTATAAAAAGATGTGAGAAGCTCTGGTTTAGAACAAGTCACACCTTGTGAGTGTCATAGTCTCAAGTCATGCTAAGTTAGCATAAACAGCTTCCTCAGGCAAATCAAGGACTGATAAAACACTGGAAACACAGAAGCCGCGCATCAGACATGATTTTAGATAAACCAAACTCCACAGTTTGCCACTCAGATTAGACTCTGCGACAGTGAAGTGTTCACAGCACAAACCATGTGTCCATGCAGGGAATCACCTTCAAAACGTAATTTCTCCTAACCATCCGTGTGCTTCAAATGCTTCATAAAAGTCGTCAGCTGAGTGATAAAAGAAGAGAAAGAGGAGCTGAAACACTGACACTAACATAAGGACAACAATAAAACACCTGAATGCACACAAGAATTTAATGTTTATGCAAACATGATATCGACTTTCACAATGAGCCAACAACGTACAGATTCATTTGCGATAAAGATGCATAAATTATATTTTATACGAGTCCATTTTGCACGCTGAAAAAAAAAGTTCTTTGGCATTTTGAAACACTGTCATTTTCCTCTTGAACAGTAAACAAGACATTCAGTTGCAGGTTCAAAATATTATAAAGCTCATAGCGAAACATAAAGTTTTACCACGCTGTAAACACTTTAGATGCATTGCATGTTAGCAATCATTTTCAAATAAATCTCTATATGTGAAACTAAATCTAAAGTGCCCTATGAGCATCATTAGACTGCGTACTTTTATAGGAAGCAGCTGGTTGGTTCCAGTCAGAGAGGTTTGCAGTTTATTCAACAACGTCCTTTGAAAAAATAAAATGGCAAACACATTCAAACACTTTACAGCATGCGTTCAGATTAAAGTAAATCTGACCATATTAAACACATTGGGGGTGTTAAAAATGGTAATCAAAAATAAAATAACATAAAATAGGTGAAAAAACTTGAGGTTGAATGTCTGTTGTCTGGCTGCAATCTTCTGAGGCACCAGTAGATGGCAGCAACATAAAGCAAAACACTCCCCAAAGTTAAGGACAGTGGTAGACTCTGGTGTTATTCATGAAAAACTAAAATGAATGAAAACAAGTCATAAAATCAAATAGAGAATTACCACAGTGTCAGTAAAACGCAACTCTGCCAGCATCTCGAAATAATACGTTTATTAAGAATAAAGCTGCAACAGCTGCGAACACGAGAGAGGACATTTTGTCCAAGGTGACAGTTTATCGCTACGTGGACAAAACAATTCTCCAAAATAAAGTGCATAGAGTTCATGAGTCATAACTCCAATCACAAGACTCATAGGATTTCAGAAACAGCTATTAGCTAGGGCAAATCTACAGTAACGGTGATTAGGCTAAGTCGGTCCAATGACTACAATCTACTGATTCTGATTTAATGCATTCACTCACCTCATAACTGATCCGTTTTCTCCTCTTTGGCTGATGCACAGACGCATCCCATGCTTTTACTATTGAGTAAACGTCAAAATCCTGCTTCCATGCATGTACAATGATAGCATTTCAATCAGTGTGCACCTGGTCCACTAATTTAGTGGTAAGGTGGAGAAATGTTTGAAATCAAAACAGTTTTTTTTGCCCGTTGAGAAACTAGATGAGCCTGTGCCCGATCTGCTCTTGCAGCCAAAGCAGCGTGGGTTGCAAGGCGCTCGGCTCATCGGGAACAGTCTCAGTGTGCATCTGCAGCAGAACCTCTTGCAAAACAAACAACAGGGGCAAGCTCATGCTCAGTAGCTCATACAGTAACGTGTAGTCATGGGCGTTGTCTCTCAGGTGGCCGGCGAGGGCCTGTGCTGCGATGCGAGCGCGGCGAGACAGATACCAGGGGGCGTTACAGACGGCGCGCGTCACACTCAGCGACCAGTTCAGCTTTTTCTTTATGAACGAAGTGCAGGTACCTGCTGAAGGCGGGCTCTCCAGCTCTGCCGAACTGCTGGACTGGGAGCCCTCTCCTTCTGCAGCAATTCGATCCTGAGCTCGATTCCGATTCTGAGTGAGGACGACATGCACAGATGTTGGGTCATTTTACCACGCTAATGTTAGAAAAGTAAAAATAAAAATTGATTAACGTTGTACTCACTGGAGGTAGAGAAAAAGTCCTTCGCAGATTTGTCCCATTGTTGCGCTGATGAAAATGAAGTTTGCAGTAGAGTTTCCCTACAAAAAAATTTAAAAAAAATAAAATAAAAATTAAGGAAGCCTGTTAAAGAAAGTTGGTCATGATCAACATGAAAAAAATGCACAAAGACACGTACCTTCTTCTGAGTTGAACGCATGCGCTCCCTGTGGGAGAGAACAGTTGCAGGTGGAGCACCGGAAACATTCCCGGTGGAAGTAGACCCCCTCGGCACAGACCCTCTCAACCATGTAAACGCGCTTGGAGCAAGAGTAGCACTTGTCAGCCGACTGGGAAAAAGTCCTTCTTATCGAACTTCCCTGGAAAACAGAAGCAAGCCGTTATTTCACATTATTTGAGCCACTAATATACATGTTAAAAAAGAAACGTCGGCCGTCAGAGGATGCTCCATGGCTCTGCAGGGTTCAGATCTTATGCTGACATGAATTTCTGGATTGTAGCTGATGGAGGTGCTTCTCTCCAACATCTGGCTGTTCAGTTAAACAGGGCTGTTTGGGTGGCGCACCAAAACCCACAAAGTGCCACCACACGCTTCTCCTCTGAGGGCTGCTTGAAATTAAAAACATATGGAGCTGGAAGAGCACTTAAAACAAGCTCTCAGAAGAAAAGCAGAATTTTTACATGTAATTTTTATATAAAAATCCTACAATAGCAGTCATGCAGACACACCAATACTTCTATTTAAACATTTATTCAACACTGCTTATCTCGAGATTATACGTTTTTTTGTTGTTGTTGTTGTTTTAGGAGTGTAAACATTGGGAACACACACTGCGTGGAAATATATACGAGTGAATAAAATTAATTCATAAGTGAGAAAGCAAACACATGCATGCAGGCTTCACACGATTTGCAATAATCACCTTGAGAACGTCAGGACTGTCGCCTGAGAGCAGTCCACTAAGGTGAACAGCTTTTTCCTTTATGCTCTTTGTCTGAAACGCCCTAACTTGTTGGGTTTGAGCTTTTTTCTACAAGATAACAAAGGGAAAATCAACAGTCTTCACATTCACCCACAAACAAACTAGACAGAGTACTAACTCCAAACACCTGTGTGGCCCTGAAGAGTGTATATCATCAAGAAGAAAACAATCGTTGTTTTGCATTCAGCAACATATTGATTACTTTAATTTTAGACCTCACACAAAGAGTTGCTGCAGCAGATCACATTTGGTTGAGTTCAAGTCGTAACTCAGAGGAGCAGATCCTCCAAGTTATGTAATGTTCTGTTATAGGAATTGTTACGTTTCCTGTAGTGATTGGATGAAAAAGATATAAATCAGAGAAGTTGAAAACTAATGGATAATCAGATGAACCTTCCATTCAACTGGTTTGGGTTATTTAAAACAGATCTGATTGAAAATATTTATATGATTTCCTTTCATACCAGACTAGATACAAGACATCTAGACGTTCACATATAACTTTTTATCATTTCTGTCTCTCTGTTGTGAGCTAAGAAACTTCTGTTATTATGCTATGGGTGTCCAAAGTGTGGTCCATAATTTTATGTGGCTCACAACCACAATTCAATCAAGCACAGGTAATTGATGTATATTTCTCTCAATTGTTTAAGGTAACATTTTCTGATGCATCTCTTACCAAATATGTTTTAATATTATTTTATTAACTGCTTTCAGGCTCTGTGCTAAGCAAGGCCTGGTTATCACATAGAGCTCTGTCACCAACTTTTGGATCAGGGTGTCAGAGTACTTTTCAAATACAAAGTTTAAATTTATTAAATTATAATGTGTCCTAATCTTAAATGTTGTGTTTTCATTATCTGTAAGCAGAAAATCACCACAATTAACAGAAGTAAAAGCTTGGAAAATCCCTGTGTGCGTATTTAATCCATAAAATGTGTTTCACTTTGTGATGGAGTTACTGCTCATGATCTTTTGAGTAATATTGTAACAGCTGTGCTTTCATAAACCCAATGTGCACTAAAGTTGTTACTAGTTTAATGTTTTAACTAGTTTAAATAGAGAAGATGAGAAAAAGCACTGCATTCAAACAGATAAACGATTAAAAGTTATCTCTTAGCACATCACCAGTGCATTGAATGGAAAAGTCTAAATTCATATTTTAATAGGTGATTTCTTAATGTGTGCAAAAAGTCGTCATTACATTTTAAGGTGAAAAATCGAGCAAATTGTAAAAAAGAAAAAAAACATTGCATATTTTTTAAAAAGGAATGATTTCTTGGCTTTCTTCCTTTAAGAAATGGTTGCATAAATATTTCAATGAAAGCAAATGAAGAAATGCTGGTTCCACTGGTACAAATTGCACTGACAGAGGTAGTGACTCAAAATCTGCCAACATGTGCTTACATGAGAAACATTTGGCTGTTGCAACTGTAACAGTAAAACAAATTCGAGCCAAGTTTGTTGGCCTGCTCGGCGTTTCTGGAAAGCTGGATAATTGGGGGCTGACTTCATCTGACTGCATGTTGCACAAGCCAAAATGTATAATGGGAACTTAATATACAATCATCATTCACTCTGGGGCCTTTTTTGGGAATCGGAGCGTGCAGCAATGTAAGGAGAGCACAGAGCGGAAAACAGACAGGCAGAGCAGGAGAAAGTGTTCACCTCAGATACGTGTTCGTCCACCTCTCTGAGGCGATGCAGAACTCTTGTCATGAAACAGATAGCAGAGCGGCAGGATGGAGGAGGAGACGCGGGGGGCTCGGGACTCTCGCTCTCAGGCTGGGGCGTCGTCTCAGCGAGAGTTTGATCAACATGTCTGAGCTTCACGACTAAAAATGGATGCTGGGGCTGAGGACGAAGCTGGGGTTTTGGCAGAGTCTTTGGAGGAAGGTTGGCTAACTGTTCAGCCGCTTTTCTGATACTTTTTTCAAACTGAAAGGTATAGTACATATAGGAGCTCCTGTAAATCCACATCTAAAATCACTGAGTGTGTTGATTATTAAAACAAAAACAAAAAAACATGCAGGTGGTTCTCTACAGTCACAAAAAAATGCATTGAAATTGAGACATTTTTTATATTTTGTATCTAAAAAAAAAAATCTGATCAAAAATCAATATGAATAGCGAATGTTTTAATTGTTCAAACAAATACTGCTTTCCTTGAGATTGAAAACTTGCTGTCCAAATGTTTGACCTGGCAAAAATCCACAATTGATTAAGACTTTGTTTTCTGTTTGGGATTATTCTCTAATAATAATAAAAAAAAATCTAAATACATAAATTTAAATATTTGATTTCATGTACTGATGAGTGAACATAAACAAAAATGTCAGAGACTTTTTTGGGCCTGCTGTGCCACCTGAAGGTACCTGTGTCATCGAAGACGGCTTAGGTGGGACCGGAGACCTGATCCCAACAGGCCGAAGATCAATCTGACTAAGATTAGGGAGCACCGAGAGCGACTCACAGTCTGACTGCATGGGGGTTTTGAGGGGGATTGGGGAAGTGTTAGTGAAAAAGTACAGGAAAGAGGAAAAAAAGAGGAAAAGGGTCATGCCAGAAGTAAGAGTTTTAACACCTAAACAACAGAGCACAGTTTAAGATTTTGCAATTAAGCAGCTGAGTTCAAAAAGAGAAAATAGCCTTAAATGTGTAAAACACTTGAAGATATATGTCAGATGTTCAGATTCCCTAGAAGGAATTTTAAAAAATGCAGCAGCAAAAACATTGGAGCACACCAGACATGTTGTAGTGTTTTACCTGTGCTTTTTGAAACGTGTAGCTGCTCTTGTTTTCAAACTTGGCCTGTAGCTGCGAAGCCATTGAGCGAACTTTGTTTTCTTTGGGTTCCCGTTCGTGTTGGACTGATGAGCCGTTACTACGCATGTTAGTGGCCTGAAGAAGAGCAGAACAAAACCTCAGGAATACAGTAAAATAACAAAGTGCACGTGCACTTATAGACTAAAGATTGTGCTAACAAACCTCCTCCAGGTAGAAGAACCTTCGCCTCCTTTTGTACATGGAGTCTGTACCGTCCGACTTCTTCTCATCCTGAAAACGGAGCACAACGGAAAAAAATGACACCCTTCTGCAGCAGCGCCTCTGAGCAAACACACCAGATGCTTTTTAATGAGCATGAACACATTTAAGACACAGTAATTATTTACCCCCTCTATTGTTTCACCAAAACAAAACAAATCCGTACAGTACTGAATTGTGATTTGTTGCTGGAGTAAAAAAATATGCAGGCTTTTGACAGCACTTGCATTAAGCTCTGTATGGGAGGCACTTGCTGTTGTAACGTTTCGTAATTATAAGGTTCATAGGCTGAACATAAAACTCCACAACATCATTTTACAATATCTAAAATGTTCCTGACAAGGTGGATTACCTGAATTGTTCCAACCAGCGACATTCACTTATCCCTGTAAACCTTTTTTAACATGCCTGCCTTCTTTTTAACGTACAAAGCCGTTTTCTCTTCTGCGTTGAAATTACAATCAACTGCTTCAAAGTAAATATACAACATTAACTTATTTGAGAATTGGCTGTTATTGCTCTGAAAGTAATTTATAAAAATATACGTCAACGTTTCCCTCAGATGCGTCCACAATGTCTCACTTAAATGTGGGCAGAAAGCAGCTAGTTTGAGATGCAGAACCACCTTCCTGAGGGTTTTCTTCTTTAGCGGAAGAGTGTAAAACAGGCACAGTCTATAAGTTTAAATGCAACTGAACCGCCGAATAAAACAAATCGATATGTAAAAAAAATCAAATAAAATTACAAAAAGTAGAAATTAGGACAACTAAGTTATTTTTAGTACAGCAGATTAAACATCTCTGTTACCTTTGGCACCCGCTTCCTTGTCAGTGCAAGATTGAGATCATTATTATTAGCTTTGACTTCCTCTGAGGGATATTCTTCATTGTTTTCATCCACTCTTCTGGAATCTGCTGTTTAGCAAGAAACACAGTGGAGTAAATTAGACAAGCTTTTCCTTTACAAAGCATGTTGAATGAAGCAGCAGGACTTGTCTCGAGAGCCAGTATTTGTGTAGGGAAACGTTTTACTTTAAAGAGCGCTTCTGTTGAAACGTGCATGCAATCAAGAATCACAGAGTACATGACTGCATAGTTTCACTACACAATGACATTCTTCTCAAGCCGCTACACCTTAAAAGGGCAGAACTGCAAAACATCTATCCGTCCGTAAAATTTATTTTCTTTTTCAAATTAAGAAATTATTGAACAAAGAAAACGGTGAAAAGAATGTAAACTCCAGGGCATCCTAACTAAAACAGAGCCACGTACCCGACGAAGGTAGAGGAGTCCCACGGAAAAGTTCGTAGAACTTCGACAGGTAAGCGATCATCCTGGTTTTGTCCAGCTCCTCACCGGCGCTCAAGTCCAAAGCAGAAGTGAACGGGCAAATCCCGAACTCCCGATCGCTGATGTCGAAAGCTTGCTGGAGGTTCGCGGCGTGGTCTTCCTCATTTAAAGAGTCAAAGTCTCTGATAACAACAAGGAGAAACAATAAATTGAGCTAAAATACTCAATGACACAGAAACTGAACATTTAGATGAGACAGTTGAACTTTTATCATAATGTGGTTTGAGTTTTAGAAATCTTCCTGCTACTCGTGGTTCTCATTTACCCCCCAGTCCCTTCAGTAACCCATTTACCTATGACCTAAATATCCATTTGTCCATCCAGGAATAACCAGACAGGAATGTGGCAGCAAGAAATAGAGACTCTTTGAAGGAATTATTTGCTGGCAAATCCTTCATTTCTGCACGTCAGGTGACTACCGCTGAGTGAGGGTAGGATAACGCGAACATGGGGAGTCAGTGTGAGCACAATGGCTTTGTTTAACACAGAAGCATAGTTTTACTTAAACCTACAGTCTTATAAGAAGTTTAAAGCTGCAAAAAAAATGACCAGTGAGAGAAATAAAACAGCGGCTCTGATGTGTTTTATGCAAATATGGTGTGTAGACGGCAGGAGGAGAAATGTAAAGGAGCCAGCAGTAACCTAGCAGCAACACACACAAACATCAGTCTTTCTCTTTTCAGCATGAACCTGCTCCCCTCCCTCTCTGTGCTGCTGACAGGTCTGCAGATAGGCGAACAAAAACGGGACGAACGCCAGAAGTCCCTGGAAATTTACAGGCCCACCAAAAACTGCAAGTGCATGTGCCAAGGAATGAAGGCGATAATTAAAGAGTCGCCTGGATATATTTAGGTTTTAAATGCACTAATCTACAGTCACACCGGTACGTTTTTTTTTTCTTTTGTTTTTGTTATAAAGGAGCTGGTTTTCCCCTCAGTTCCAGATTTAGACACAGAAAGGGAGTTGTCAAAAAAAAAGTAGCAGAAAGAACTCTTAACATGCAGGTTTTGTTGCTTTGTTCTAAGGTTTTTAAAATACAAAACTAAGCAAAACTTTCATCAGAAAAAAAACATAAACCATCATACTGTACAGGCTAAAAGTTTGAAAGCAAAGTTAAATTAGCAGAAAAAAGATTACGTAATTTGTGAGCTTCGCAACAAATGAAATCTCAAAGATAATCAGGTATTTGTTGTTTGTTTTCGTTTTTTTTGTCTTACTTAAGCTTTGCGACCTCCTCTGGCAACAACAAACTGTGATTAACATTCAAATATTAGAAGCAATAAATCCTAATTTTCTCCCTTTGGTTTCAAACCTTTCCTCATAATACTTTCAATGAAGTTTAACATGTTTACCTTTATCATCTGTGTAAATAAAAGACGTAGTTAAATTATTGCCTGCCTGCTTTTCAAACTGTGCAATACGAGTTTGAATAAGTGGCTTGAAGTCTAAAACTTCAGCCAAAGCCAGTGCTACATACATCAGCTGGGGTTTAAATCTGTGAATGAGGGCACACAGGGCGATGCCGCTTCTCCAAGACGACGTCAGGTCTGTGATGGAGACATTCCTGTAGCCCTCGGTCTGTTTCTGGCACCAGGAAAGGAGCCGCGACGGCCGGATCTCAGACTCTGTAGAAGAAACATCAAAAAAGAAAAAAATAAATAAATAAAAAATGTTAGAGAGACACGGATCAGAAAATTATGTAATACCGGGGTAAAAGGGACAGAGTGCTTTTAAATAAGGAAGTGAATCCTGAGGTGAGTGTGTGTGTCGGGAGCTGATTGTTCATAAAGTCTGAAGAACGTGTTGTTGATCATCAGATACATATTGTAACACGTGTTTGTCTGCCGTTTGTAAATGATTACTGCTTAGACTAAAGTTTATGCATATTATGTATTATTATGTAATTATGTTTAAATAGGAGCAAAACAAAGAGAGAGAAATTATAGCAGCATTCCTAAAAGAATCCCTCTAAAAGAGAGCAAGTCCTATCAGTAAAATCAGCGCCCTGAATAACAGCGAGGTGAGTCAGCAGCTGCCGGTTTGATGACTCCTCTGACACTTACCTCGTCTGTAGAGATTGACAGGCCGTCGTATGGTAGCAGCACGCTCCAGGGAGCAGGAATTTAGCTCTCCAGTGACGTACAGATGACGCACCTAAAATAAAAAGACGCATCACAGTAAATATATCTCCATGTTTGGAGAGTTCAGGTTAGAGAAAATGAGCTTACTTGGTGAGGCCTAACGCAAGAGGAGTTGAGGTTGGGGTATCGAGTTGAAGGGTCTATGGTGTACTGGTCAAAGTTTTTGGCAATGTTTTCTGGAGTAGTTTGTGGCAGAAGTCGATAAATACTCTCCCTAAATTATACATAGAAAGTAATGTGTTCATAAAGCAAAGGTGAACTTGGGAAGAGTCGAAAGCACCATGAGAAAGTTCAGGACAGAATGTGCATGTACCTTTCTGCCAGAACTTCCAGAACCGTCCGACCTTCAGCCCAGCTCTTTACCATCCAGGCCGTGTCGAACGCAGCCAGGAAACCTCTGGCACAACCAGTCCCCATTGGCCAGAAGGGCTGCAACAAAGCAAATGCATCAAATACTATATGAAGGCAGGAACAAAACAACTTTTCAACTTAAACTTGTTCATTCAGTGACATTTTGACATTTCCATGAAGTAGAAGGGAGTAGGGCTTAATTTAGTGTACCGAAATATGCAAAACAAAAATGCTCTAGACGCATGACTGGGTGTCACTTGTTAATGATGTTTGAAGAGGGTAAATCATATTTGATGACCTCACAAAAATT
Source organism: Poecilia reticulata (assembly GCF_904066995.2). Lineage (NCBI taxonomy): Eukaryota > Metazoa > Chordata > Actinopteri > Cyprinodontiformes > Poeciliidae > Poecilia > Poecilia reticulata. Next base: position 18,375,135 of record NC_088832.1, read on the forward strand.
ATGGATTATGATGCAACTGACATGGTGAAAAAAGGACAAGAGTGCAATGTTTTTATTTTTAACTTTTCAAGGTTGCCTGAATTTTAAAAACATGCGTTTACTCCTCCAGTAGTTGCTATGTTTTGCTTTGCCGTGTCACATACCACAGATCTGACTTCACACAGTAGATATCTCAGATATTTTTTAATAACCATTGAGTGTGAAAGCAGACAGAGGTCCTGCACATGTTCCTGCAGGCAACTGTAACATCTAAAAAGCGGCACAAAAAACTCTATGTATCTGCCGACAAGAACAGGATTAATTGAGGTGAAAGAAATTAGATAAACCACTCACAGGCTGGCATATAAAAAATCCCCACCCTCTATTTTTTTAGAGACATCACCCCAGTTTATCTGGCGCAGATCATTTCAGACTCCGGTACTTATCATTTAATGTATTTCTCAAGCTCTCAGCATCTGAAGTCAGTCTAATTTACTGCGTCTGGTCTGCCTTGGCCTCCCTTACCTCCAACAGACTGTCGCCAACTAGCGCCACCAGCAGCTGGTGTCCGTATCTCTCCCTGACCAGAGCGGCGTTCTCGGACGCATGCATGCTTGTGAAGTCAAACATGGCCACATCTGGCTGCCCGCAGTGATTCATGGCGTAATCGAGGGTGGGAAGTTGGTAGTTGGTGCCAAAGTCAGCAGCTTCTCGGGCGTAGCTCAGAAGGGCTTCCTGGTTGACATTTTCACTGCTCAGCAGCATCTGAGTGTCCATGTAATCCTGTTTAAATGGAAACGAGCAAGAGAAGAATCCAGAAAGTGAAGTCTTAGCTTTGTGTCAGACACAAGGTTTCCACATTCAAGGCGTACCACGGTTTCAAAACCACTAACATGTTGTATTGCACCTTTTGGGTAAGTTGGATGCTTTTCACAGGCATGCCAAAGTCAGTGCAGTTGTTCCCCATGTGGAGCACAGGTTATAACAATCCTCCTCTCCCTGTGTTTACTGTGAGCCATCAGTCAGCTGTGTAGGAGGAGGAAACCACCCAGACTTTTGTCTTGTTAAAGAAAAGAGGTTTGCTCTTTGCAAATTCAGAAACACGCCACCGAAGAAGCTCCACAAAAACAACTTTTCTGATTCTGTTTCTATGATGCTTGAAAACAAAAACAACCCCATCAAAATTAATACAGATAAGAAAACACGGTTTACTTACATTGATGACAACTTTTTTGTCCAGCAGACTTTGTTTCTTTGCCGTCATGACGAAGTAATGTGTGCTGTCCTTGTAATAGACGATGTTCTCCAGATCAATGCCTGCAGAGAAATAGCAGCGTCTTAACACTCTTACACTTCACAAAAAATTACCTTTGAAGGCTACTTGTTATGATATGATTGGATAGACTCATCAGTCAAAGTTGTTCATTCATAAATCTCTAATCTCCATTTTATTTTTGTTGTACTTTTTTTATTTTTCATTTACAGAATCCCATACATTTCTAAAAAAAAAAAAAACACAAAACTAGCTAAAAATAAACCTACACTACTGATCAACCAAGTTTGGACCAGGTGTTTAATTTGTACTAAGCCGTATTTAATCAATCAAGTTTATTTGTATCGCACATTCAGAAACAAGCAGTTCAGAGTGCTTTGCATTGTAAAACACAATAAGAAGTCATAAAAACAACCTAGAGTCAACAACTGAAAAACCAGAGACAAACGTTACATTTTGACAACGGCTGCCATCATCAAGATCAAGTCATGATGTCAGTTTAATCTGTAAATTTCATACAGGTCAAAACTACCTGTCTCTTCTTTGAGGTCAAGAAAGAACTTCTGGTTGAAAATGAAGGCCACTCCGCTGATCTCCTCTACTTTTGCCTCCGCAGTTGTGTTCCTGTTGATAAAGTTGGCGGTGATGGCGATTGCCAGTTTACCTCTGAACTCTTTCCTTTTGAAACCTGGTAAAAACACACACACACACACACGCGCGCACACACACACACACACACACACACACACACACACACACACACACACACACACACACACACACACACACACACACACACACACACACACACACACACACAGAGGCAGAGAGAGTTAACTGGGAATGCTTGTTGTCCCAGAAAGAGGGCTATTAACTCATCTGTTTAAACCAAAAGCAATCCAACCCCAAACCATAATGACAGGGCATTTATTTTTGGAGAAGGACTTTAGTAAAGGAACAGAGGTCATATTCTGTACGAAGCACATGGAATTAAGTTAAATTAACTTCCTTGTAAATAATATTGTTGCCCAAAGTAAACAAAAGTATTTAAATAAGACTTGTTTTTTTACATATATTGTTTTACAACAACTTAAAAGATTTACTGTTTGCAACAGAAATATGCTTTACGGGACACTAACCGAAGTTAGAGACTTATGCAAGTCTGTGCTGCATTGTCCCCAAAATGTCATTTGACTGCTTTCCCAAAGGCAGCAGCACTGAACTAGCCTGATTGCATTTAACTGTGTTACCATAAGCAGGCCACAAAAGCAGCACACAAGCAAGCGGGCTGCAGTAAAAAAGAAAGTAATTTTCCCTCTGGGTTCTTCATGATTACAAAATGAGCTAAACATTTCATTCTGGTTCAAAAAGTCCTTTTAAGGAATAAGCATTTGATCCGAATTAGTTGTTCGATGACAGCATTTTTAGAGAAAAACTGAAAACAGCAGAGAGTTGGAGCTGCTCCACCGTGAATGGATCGGCTTTGGTTCTATTTATATTTAGCGATCCCCAGCGGGAGAGATAGATGACTTCATCCAGGCGCAAACGAGAGCAAGAGTTTAATCTTAGGCAAGAAAAAATACACAATAGCATGTTAAGGTCTTGAATCATCCCTCGTTGTTTTCTGTTTTTCCTCCAAGGAGCCGGATTCTCTCGTAATCTTTTTTGAAGAGCTCTAACTCAATATCGATAAATGATGTTTGAAACTCTTACTGAGGCTTTTATTTGACTTTTTCCACTCATTTTATGTCCAGATCTGTGGAGGAATGTTTGTTTTTATTGTAAGTTAAACCACTTTGCTCTTTCCCCCTCCCACCTTTTTTCTGAAAATATGACATTAAGATGTTTGATTACTGTAGACATTTCTACGTTGTCTTCCAATTGAAAGCTTTATTTATTTATTCAAGCATAAACATGGACCATGTTCAGGAACGAGAATTGGAAAGAGTTCAAATGTTAGACAGAAAAATGTAATAAGAAAAGTCTATAAACGTCTGTATAATACACAGAATGTATATTTATAGAGTTTAGATTATGTGCAAAGAAGTGCATTCTGCATATTTACTAGTTACATTATGACTTAAAACTCCTAAAGGAGAAGATTTAATGCTGATTTGCAGAGCTGTAATTAACTTTTTTTTCTTCTTTTTGCATGCTTCTGTGTTTCAGATCATTAAAAAATTATAATATCAGACAAAAGGTAACCTGAGTAAATACAAATGCTGATTTCTTAGTTCATGTCACAAACATAAACTAAACCATCTGGCTATATTCTAAAATGTAATTTATTCACAGAGTCACAAAGCCTAAGCCACAGTGAGAACCATCATATCAAAATTACTCCAAAAGAGCATGAATCACCTGGGACAGTAGTCACTGCAGGCCAGAACCAAAGTCCAACTTCTATAAACATATTTACTTTTAAGAATCTCTCCTGATGTAAATTGGATGATTCCTGCTTTGAAATCGTTTTTACCCCTTTGTCAGTTATTTCAATGCTGGAGGATCTGGGAGCGGCACCAGATCCCAGTCATGCGTCAACGAGCTCTTGTCATGTTTAAAAAGTGCAGAAAGCAACCACAGCTTCCTAAACTGTCCAGGCCTTTTGTTTCCCTGCGTCTCACCTTCCAGCGTGTTTCTCCGCCCATCGGCCCCCACCACCACATCAAACTCAAAGTCAGCCACCGGGTGATCCGCAGGTCGGATTGCGGCCCTCCACCCAATCGCTGAAAAGAGAAAAGGCAACTGGGAGTGTTGGGTAAATCCACGCACATGCATGCAGGTTTCAAATCAATTTAATCCCCCCTTTGTGATGCGAAGAACATGAGGAGCATCACATTATTTGGACTGTTCTTGTTGGACAGCCCTGTTCCTTTAAAGCTATATTAAATTTGTCAAATCTGGCATGACGAGGGGGAAAAAAATTGTAATAACTGTACAATTAAAGGCTTAAATGTGGATATGCTTCTCCATTTAAAAAAAAAAAACAGCAAAATGTTGCAGCAGATGTGTTAGATGAGAGTAGGTGTTGCTTGCCAGTTTGTTGTGAAATAGTTTGTGTGTGGAAAATACCGTCCACAGAGTCAAGGGCACAGCTAAGTCAGTCACAGTGGAGCAGGAGGGATAAGTCCAGCTCTAAATTTAGCCAAAGCTGGTGTTGTTATCGCCACGACGATATGAAAACTGAACTGACACCTCCTGACTTATCGTGCGCTAAGCTGAAGGCCGGAGCGGGATGAGGGGGGTCAAGTATCCACTGAGCTTTGGTCAAATGTTATGAAACCTGAAATGAGGCTGTACATATTCTGTCTTAAAATAAAATAAAATAGGCCACTGGTTAGTGTATTGCAGAGTGGTAGTATAAATAGCAGAAAAAGATCAGTTACAGGGAGATGATGCAAATTACATGATCTTTGCTATTTTTACCTGCAAATGATAAAAACAAAACCCGTGCCAACGTTTGAGTCGTGTTTATTAGTGAGTGTCAAGGAAATAAAATATTCTCAGACGAGATGTTCCCCTTCCCCTTAAATGTGCAGCAGAAGCAGCAAAGCAGGAATGTAAACAAGGATCCTGCAGGAAGCTAAACTCCACCTGTCTAAAAAAAAAAGATAGATTTCTCAAAATGATCCTCCTAAAAGTTAGACATATTCCAGGTGCTTAAATTCCCCTCATTTCTCCACTGTCTAAACCTCCTGTTTGAATACCACAGCCAAAGCGGAGGTGAGAATGAGTACCTTCGTTTTGCTGATCTTCTGGAGGCTCCAGCAGCTTAATAAACTCCACGTTGATGTGAAACTCCACAGCGACGATCAGAGCCACCTTCAGGAGGATGAGCTGCAACTGCTGAATGCCTGGCGGAGACAGACACAAGTCCATGTTTTCGTGTTTGCTTTTCATCTTACCGTTGAGAGCAAACTCTGCCTGCAGGCGATACGTCTGCAACGCTGAGCGGCGCCTCCAAATAGGCGGAAAAAAGGAGAGCATGCTTCTCTCAAGAAGGCCAGTGAACTCATCCTTTTGTGGGGTTTAAGCAACAAAAAGGATGGCTTTCCTTTTCAAATGTTTACCAAGCAGTTGAATTGGAGGACATGGCAACCTTGAGGTTTTTCAAGTATTTCTTTATGAAATTTTTCCAACATCTAAAGAAAGAAAGTAACATTTTCACAGCCGTTTACGGTTACAGGAAGGACGCTAGTAGTGCATTGGCTCCAAATTTCAGGTTTTAGGGATTTGCAGTAAAAGGGGTGGGGGGTACAGAAGGTGAAGATGGCCTCATATTAAAACAAATTATCTCGTTATTGTTGTATTACTATTTCTTTCAACACCTGTCTAGAGGTAAGTAAACTCCATGCATCATATTGTACAGTTTATCATGCAAGAAAACAGTTGAATCGCTGGAGCGGTATGATTTAAAAGGCCGGCTTTTGTTCCTGTGAAGTCTGATACTCACTGATGTGGTCGATGGCTCCGGCGCAGAACTTTCCGTAGAACTTTTTGGCCCCGAGGCCCCGCAGGTCATGGATGGTGTAGGGCCAAAGATGGAGCACGTTGTGCCTCGAAAAAGAATCCCTCTTCTCAATCACCACCACCTTGGCACCCATCAAGGCAAGCTCTATGGCGGTCCGCAAGCCACACGGACCTCCTCCGATGATGAGGCACTGAATGGAACGACAAGGCATGCTGGTTATTACAAACAAAGAGCACAGTTAAATGACCTACATCAGGGTGACATCTTTGTCACAGAATCAGCAGAAAGCTTGTTGAAACGGAGAAGGACATTACAATTGTTTATAATGAGCTCTGGAGCGTTCTGCAGCTCCATACATCACGAGAAGGAGTTGTACTTTACTGCTCCGCCGCTGAGACGCTTTAAAGTGTCTCATTCAGGAACACTTAAGTAAGATAAACTCTTATAATCAGTCCAGTCTGCACAAGATTGCTGATGTATGTGTGATTGTATTATTGGCAAAGCTACAATGTACAAAAAGAAAATAGTTTGCACATGCTTGGAGTGATGTATTTATTAGTAAGCGGCCCGGAGACACATAGTTCAGGTGTTATTCACAAAACAGCCTCACCGAAGAAAATGCATGAAGTCAGTTTGAGGTTTAAGTGTCTGTCTGAGCATGTGCGGTTGAAACATTACATCATCGTCCATAATGATAGATGAAAGAGGTGACGCATGTGTGTTGGCACAGTCCTCCTTTTTCTTTCCGTTTGAAGACATTACGAGACTTTATGAAGAAAACTGTTCAGAGATGGGGCGCATGATTATTTTGACATTTAAACCAGAAGAAAGTTTTCCTGCAGTGCTCAGCAGTTTCCTGTCTCAAAGACTTCAGCAAATTAGGACGGAATACATTTACTTTTCATTTGCCTTTCCTACAAATGCTCAGCTATCCGACACATAGATGCAGTAGATAGAAATTTTGACTCCTGGCATCAGATGTAGTTACAAAATATGACAAGGAGGTTTGCATCGGTTCCATGACATCGGTTCAATAACAAAACATGCTGAACCGTGAGACACCGGCAAAACAGCCATGAAAACAACATAAACATGACAACCCCCCTCCAACCCCCCCCCAAAAAAAACAAGTTTGTCCCATTGACAACTTCATAGCCCAACTTGATACGTTGGTCATTTTGTCCCATCCACCACCGCTTAAACACTTTAGAAAAACTGTCATGCATTGTTATTTTCTGGAGATAAATAATTATAAAGATGTTTGTATTATTTAACTTTAACATGTTTTTCAAGATTTTCAACAACCTTTTCAGACAGTTTTGGCTCAGAAGCCTTTTTGGGATTGTCTGACTCTTATAAAATATGACAGATAATGAGACCTGACCAAACCAAAATGACTCAGAATTACCTGTTTTATCAGAGTAACATAACAGTACTTCTCCAAAGTAGACTTCAGGAAGGTTAGAAAAAATTCATTTTGATCATTGAAATTCAATCATTGAATTGAAATTCATCTCAATTCCTTTCATTTCATTTCAATGCTGCTATGAACAATACTAAGTTCTATACATATAAAACTAAAACCATTGGGAATGTCATAAAAATGAATGCCATTTTGGAAAAAGCAACATTTTGTATCTTCTCTAGGGATTTTAAGACCTGCCTTGACAACTAATGTATAAAATATTTATTTTCAAATATTCTATTCATGTGCTATTCTAAGGAATATTTACTAAATGTGACTCTAGTATAAAATATCTCCATCAAGAGGTCGCTCAGAGTTAATACAGAGGTGAAACATCAAATCTTTAGAATATGACATATTTGACATATATGAATATGAATATTTTAATAAAATTAAAACAAAGTTCAGCATCTCATAGTTATTTATCACCATAGTTTCTCATAAAACTTACAGAAGTAATAAACCGATACACTGTGGCATCCTTACAGAAGTATGTTTTCTTTTTTTGCTGTGTTTTTGTGTTTTAATTCGTGTTGTTGCCTCATATTAAAATCTGCTCTACATTGCATACTACTCCTGCACCGACAACCAAAAGCCTTTTGTGTATCTATGACCTGCTTCTCTCGTTCTTCGTAATAAGCTGCCTGAGGCTGTCAGGGTGATGCATTGTCAGACGAGAATTCACAGACGCAGGTGGTGTGCACACTGCCCTGACAAGTTTAAACTTACGGTTATTCTCCTGTGCAAAGCAATGCTTAGTGCACCGACGCGCAACAGATGAGGAACAACATCATTTATAGACGCACGATAGAGAAACTTTGTCAAATCCACTTTCAAGAGCAGCCATTGTTCTCTAAACTCGTGTCACTGTTTTGATTTCTCTATCAGCCATGAGCAGAAGTGTTTGTTTTTACGTTTTCCACTCACTGATCAGGGATTTTGTTTTATTTTTTTCTTTTCCCCTGAACTCTGGTGCCACATCTGCTGAGTCAGGACACTGGTTTCCTCTCAGCTCTCTCCACCTGTGTGACCCCCGCTCTCCACCCACCACGACCTCACCCCGACATTCATCAGACCCAGGCAGACAGCCTGTGAACAAACTGTCAGGTTGATCTGAGTACATTGGGAAATGGACAAATCATGCATTGTCATCAGGCATAAGAGAGGGGTTTTGTTGGTAAATTATACTAACAGCTGATAACAGCTGTGTGACACCTCTGACGAAGATGGAAGCGCGTCAAAACATGTCAGGTATGTCTGAAGAGACATAGAATAGCTGAGTGTCTATAAAAGATCTTTAAGATTGTATCACGTCTAGACACAATGCGTTTCACTGAACGCAAGCTGCCTCCCTTAGATCTGATGAAGTGCGCCGAGGCTGACGTGCAGCACGATTTATGTGAAAAGACAGATTTTGTCGTACACAATAAAACTTAACAAGACGGACGCTCTGCCTCTGCTACCATCTGCGTTAGGCTGTAAAAATCGTGGCATCACATCCTGTTAAAAAGACTCAGCAATATGAAGAAAAATCCCTGAGTGAAATCGCATATGCCACTGATGGGGAACAGAACTGACAGAAAAATTGAAGGATTTGTTCACCCAGTAATTGAAGAAGATGCAAAAGGAGATAGCCAGCCTTTGTGAGCAGTAAAAACACAACATACATGTAGGCAGTTCCTTAAAACCAAAAACGTTTTTGCTTTGCTTTCAGAAAAAAACTCTTTGTCGAGTCAAAAATACAAAATAAGAAACTCTAATGCACTTGCCTTTTTTAAGTTGTTGCCTAAGATATTCTCAGCCTTAGACAATAACTAAGCAGAATGTAACACATTTTAATAATAACCACATCCCTGCTCCAAACGCTAAGGAAAAACGAAAAGGTAGCCAAACAGAGTCTAACTGGGGCCAAATAATCAGAGTTGCTGAGTGATGCTGTCTCTTCCCCTGTGCAATAAAAAACTTGCTGAATCTGAGCACAGCTGACAGGTGAACACTTCTCCAGGTTTCGACTTTCTCTCATCACCTTTTTTGTGCCTCCTCCCCTTACACCACGACCACCACAACAACAAAAAGAGAACAGACTTTTAATCTATCATCTTGTGAGTGTAAGATAGAAGGAAGCAAGGGAAGAGAAGGGTTGTAGGACGTAAGGAACAAAGATAAAGGACAGAATGAAGCAAGTGAAGTAGAAAGGGAGCGTGAGAAAAAATACAAAACAGGAAATGATAAAAATGAAAGAAGGAAAGTAAGGAAGGATATAAAGTGGATAAGAGGAGACAAAACAAAAGATTCAAGGAACAAAAGTCATAAGGAAAGGTCCAGTGTAGGACACAATGAAGGAAGCACAGAGGTAAGGAAATAAGAATGGGCACTACAAAGAAGGAAGAGGAAGGTACAAGAAAATAACAAAGGACAGAGTGAAGGAAAAAGAGAATGACATGGAAAAAAGGACAGAACACTTAGATGATTTTCTACATTACAACACTTGGAAAATCCTTAAATCAAACCCCAAACTTTTCCAGAAGTATAGGAGCCATGAATAAGATATAAATCTACTGGGTTGCATAAAGATTAAACAACTGAGCCTGGGTTAGCTGTTCCACACTAAACTTTAACAGGATGTCAGAGTCACACTTATGTCCAATAAAAACAAATCATGTGAGATTAAACAACAAAAACTACTTCCTAAATCCTAAAACTTTAATGTTGTATGAAACAAACGTTTAAGCTGGACCTTTCACCAGTGTGGTTTCAGGCCTGTCAGCAACACAGTTAACCTGATGGGTGTGTTTTAATATTTTGGAAAGACTCTCCTGCTCCAGTTGCTAATCTCAACTCTTCTAGGCTGTGGATAAATTAATAACTCTGCATCCACTTCCTTAAAACAATGATCACATTAAAAAGGAATGTGCAAGCATAATAAATAATTGACATTTATGACAGAAATAATAGCAAACTTAACCACGACACATTGTTGAACTGATTGACTTTCATACCAACGTCAAAAATGCTGACAAGAAAATTAAATATCCTGATAAAAAAATATTTCCGTCTGCATTTTTATCTTTATTGCACAGGTGTACAGAACCACACGGGAAATGTGAAGCAGCAGATGAATAAAATGCAACAGTCCAGTCTGCCGGCAGTGAAGACAGGAAAGCATTTTTCTGCTGAAAACATGTAGCTCTGGGCTTGCAGCAGTAAATCAACTGGATATTCTGGACAGCAGCCAAACAAAAGATACAGCTTCTAAAATGTCACCAGGCACAATATAAATAGAGAAAACGTAATTAACCTAGCTTTATAATAAAATTACATTTGTTTTTAAACTTATTACCTTGTTTCATGATATTTGTTCTGAGCCAAATACAAAAGCTTTCCTGCTGTTTTCTAGGAAAAGATCTCAGATGTGAAAAAAGGTTAATTTACCATCCTTTAAACATCTTATACAACATTTCTACATAACATTAATATTTGCTTAGCTAAGCTAACTGTATGAGCTGTAGGTGTCAGCTAATCATTCTAATCATCAGCTGATTAGAATCAGCTAATGATTTGTTTTGTTGCACCTGTGAGTCACAGCAGATCAACAACAAGTTATATTCAGCCTCTTGATTTGCAGCTATGTACAGCAATGTCATTCGGTTTTGCAGAAGAGGCGTTGTTAAATTCAGAAAACAATGACAAAAAAAGCTCACACATCAAAAGGTGGAATGATGTGAAAACACATGTTATACGTTTGGCTAAAACTTAAGTGAAAATGATTTCCAGTTGTGGATAATTTGCTACTTACTGGTTATTGATCACAGTAGATCTTAGCTTAAATGTCCGATGTGACTATTGCAGGCAAGACACAGACTACTAATAACTGCTCCACAAAAGCTGATACAGATGAAAAGACAAGGGAAAACATGTCTCTAAATGCATGTATTTATCTTCTGTCATTATTACCCAGTTCTACACCTCCATCATATTTAACATTACTTTTTTTCTTAAAGATGGAAGGAAATAGTTAAACTCACCTTTGTCCCCACACAAGCTTGACCTTTCTTGTACTCCTTGTGGGATATCCTTTTGTCCAACTTGCTCCAAAGTGCTTTGGCCTTCCAAGAGGTGACCTTCGCCTTCAGGCTACTGTAGAAAGTGTTGTGGTTCGCCGGATCAAGGTCCAAACGTCTGCAGAGGACGTTGAAGGCCTGCAGAGTCCCTTTACAGGTGGAGGCCTGGATGAAGTTCTCAAACAGCTTCCCGACGTTGTCGCTCTCCTCCTCCATCTTTCCCATCTTCCCCTCTGCAGCAGATGTCTCGGTGTGCCGAGGTTCCTGCTCAGCGTCGCTCAGCTCGCTCTGCCAGATGTGGCTACACCCTCGGCTTGGCCCGCACCATCATGCCCATTCTGAGGAGGCAAGACACATAGCAGTGATGTCATTCCACGGCAAAGAGTCCAACAGATGGCTTTGAGTAACTTTGTGTTTTTCCATTTTCTACTTTTAGCCAAAAGGTCTTTTTACATAACTTTAAATGGATAATAGATTTGAGTAACGAAGCAGTTTGACTGCTTTTTGTTAGGAAAGCATTCCTTTACCCATTATCTAAGGCGGGAGGCATTCTGAGACGTGGTAAGCTTACACCCACATGAACAAGATAACATTTCGAGTACAGACAAGGTTGAAAAAATATATGCAGTTTCCAGTATGCAGCAAAGCAGAGCAACCTTGTGATTGAACTTCGGGCAGCTGCTGACAATATTTCTAACTCTTGCTTTACAGACACAACTACAGGATCCTAATCTAACCTTACTAGTTCACAAAATGTGATGGTTTCACAACCTCGAGACTCAAGGAATGTCCATATCATATTACTTTTTTCCCCTGGGTTTCCTAAAGATAAGTAATTTGACTTGACAACATCTTTTAACATATTCTTTTAATGGTGATACCAGTAGTCCTATAACTTGAGTAAATTCAAATCCTATGTGTATGTCTTCCAAAAAATTTGTCTATATGCAAAACTTTGCATGTGATCCTAATCAGTAGCTCACTTAACTTTTCAAAGGTATTGTTCTACAATTTTCTTTGGACTTTGGCTGCTTTTTGCTTTCAATATGTGTCCATGGCAGCATTTTATTCAGAGTGTCCTTAAACAGAAGAAAAGTGGATTGTTTTGGGAGACGATTCCGCTGTTTCTAGCTCATTCTCACAAACAGAAACCAATACTTGCTTGACAACAACTTTGTTTATGTACCTAGGGCAGTCTGAATTTACATTGGACGACCATATTTGGCTATGCTGGCTTTACTACAGACTGTTAATGGGATCAAATATCAAAATCAAGAGCTCATGAGCTTTAAGGAAGCGTTTTTTGTCTAAGCTTTGTTGAAAGGATTCTCTACTGTCTTTACTAAGTTTACTGTCAGAAAACACATTTACATATCTTTTTTGTCTTTATTAAAAAATTTGCATTTCCCTTGATTATAAATATAAATGTGCTCAATACATATTTATCATTTATTTTATTCTCTCTTAATGTATGGCTATTGTTTCATAATAAGGATATTTAGTTTCCAGGCCTGGTTAGTGGTTCTAGCCAGATCTCTGTGCAACTACTTTTAATGGAAACGCATGCAAGCAAAAACAGATTATTTACACAGGCCTAATACTATAGCGTGCACTGAAGCAAGCGTGCTTACATGTGTGCCTGAATGTGAAAAATGTTGCTTCTAAAAACACGCGCTCACATCAGACTGAAGCCGAACTGATACAATTAAAGCCCCGTTCCTCCAATCAACCATCAAGCACTTAAAACTCTGTGCCAGAAACTGGTGCCAGAGGCTGACATCAAAGCAAAATGTTGAAAGTTTCAGCACAAGGCCCGAGTGTGCCGACGTGGGTGGAGACCACAGCTTCCGTGAGTTTTGGGGGGAAGCCTGGCTTTGAAATTTTAATGTCCTGCAGAGTGGGACGGGTGTGGTTAGACAAGAAGCCGTAGGGGCGGTGCAGGGTCTAAACACCCACCCACCCACCCACTGTATTCCACTGATACTGTCACACCACAATCCCAGGCAGCGATGTGACGCAAAGTTGTTTATGTAGATGGTAAAAAAACAAAAAAAACAGGTGACCATTCAGTAACGACTCACATATTTCTAATTATGTCCTCATGCCACGAGGGTTTGAACTTCGTTCCAACAGCAACAAAATTTCTCTCCAGGCTAAAGTTGGCATGTTAATTTGCACAGAATCCTGTTTGGCCACGTGTCTGCGTTGTGTTTCTGACCCTCTTGCTTTACAGAAATACTTAAAGTGAGACAGGAGATCCACGTAACCCACAGAAATGCTCCATATGCATTTTGGACCGCTACAATATCCTGTCAGCATATTCTATGGAGGCCCTTTTTCGACAATCACCCAGCCTTTAGTGGGCTGGCATTCCTTTGCCACGTGGCTGCAGGAGCTCTGAAGTCGTCCATCATCATCCTTTCAGAACAAACTCTTGGTCCTCTCATCGGCTCCACTAGGCAGCCGGGTGCAGGATGCAACCATGGTTTCTTGGAAATGTTCAGGTTTGTCATCAAACAAGAAGATACGACAAAGATTCAAAGGGCATAATGCATAACTGGAGGTGTAATCTTTGACAAGGATCAAACAGCTCTTGCATTTCTGGAGCATTTCCACTTCTTGAAGACTTCACAATAAGGAACTTTGTTTTTCTTTTCATGCTTTTTTTTTCGCTTTTATTTTTGCTTGAGCTTTCTAAGAATTTTTTTTTTTTGTGATCTAATTGTATTTCACATTTGGCCACAGTAAAATGTGAACATCTTAAGCGAAACGTCACGTTTTAAAACAAAACGGTAAAACGCCACAACAACTAAAAACACCTGTTGCGTGATTCTGGCGGCACTAACGAAACAAACGCTTAAAATGCCGTTGGATAAGTTGACGCTCAGCACCGAGACTATACCCTTCCTCTGACACATGGACTTCACCAACTCGGTCTGACAGAATGGAAAAGTGACTTGTGGGCAGACAGAAAGAGGAAAACCCTCAGAGCGGCTGTAAAAATACAACCGAGCGAAACGGAAAGATTAGCCTCAGCAGAGACAGATAATGGTTGAGAGGATCACAGAGTTTATTACTACGTTGGTTTACATTTCCTTTCTGTCCAGTAAATGATGGGATTAAGTGAAACCAGCTGTGGCTAAGAGAGAAAAGTAATGGGGAGTGATTCAGTTCCCAACAACAGGGATGGATTCATTCATGCCATTTATCAAACAAACTACTGCTCACCACTAACACCCTGTGATTTTAATCATGAAGGCACCTTTACTGCATTTGCGCACACTCCCTAATATAATGAGCGTTTTTACATTGTTCAGAACAGAATCAAGAGAGAGGCATGCAGTAACACGGTATCTGTTCGTAGTTTGATAAAGAAGGAATGGTATGAATGTAAAATATGTAACTGCTACAGTTCACGTTAAGAGAAAACTAAGCAGGGGCGGTTTCATACTCACTATTTGTTTTTACTGGAAAACATCCAGCAGTTGCATTTTTTTTATATTTATTAACTCAGAATTTTTCAACAAGACGTCCAATAACAAGCATGACATACCATTTGTCCCAATAAAGACACACGAAAAAAATACAGCACCCGGCACAATTGTTGTATTGTAAATTTAGAGAGGAGAGGAAGGCAAAGTTTAAGCTTTATTAGGATCTGGCTAGTAAAGCAAAATTGTATTGGGTAGATTCTTTTACTGTTTGCTTTTTTACAGGGTTCATTGACCATAGTTAAGAGTTACCTTTTTATTTAGAGATTTAACCGATTTGAGCATCATTAGCATCATTAAGTGACTCATCAGGGATGCGATCCTGACAAACCCTCTGTCGGGATGGACTCAAGTTTTTCTGCTCGAAACCTAAAGTTGTGTCGCCGTCAGACAGCGGAGTTACTAATCTGAAATATTTTCAGCCACAAAAACAAACTCTGAAAAGAAGGGGTGATTTTAAAGAGAGCACTGAGCTCATGAGGAATGGGGCAAAGAAAGACAAATTTTTAACACCACAGGAGCAAATAAAATGCCTGAAGTTCTAGGGGATACATCATTCACTTCAAATAACCACAGTGCTCCCTCGGTGTTGGTCATCCTGCATTTTATTCATTTCATGCTGTAGCACAGACAGTCTAAATGGATGAGTTCTTGATTTAAAGAACATCAGGTGTGTTAGAGCAGGAGCTAAAACAAACAGGATACTGAGCTCATTTGGGTCATAGTGGGGAAACACTGAGAGGCTGTCTTGACCTCAAACTTGAGATAACTAAAATAGAAACAGCCCAAAATGACAATTTTCCATTGATAAGCTCAGACTGATGATTTGCAGGACAAATACTGAAAAATTCGTCTTTTTTTTCAATAAAACCCCTATCAGTGATTCACAAGGTTATAATTTATTGCCATGATGTCCTACAACTGAAACTTTGTCTTCTATATTTTGCAACATCGAGTCATCAGAGGGTTGATTCGATTCTGCAAAATATTAAGACACATTTTTAAGTGCGGGGAGAGTTTAGCTTTGTTTCCACAGAGTACACTGCTGCAGACAGAGCAAAAAAATAAAAAAATAACTACACAGCAAGAAACGGAAAACACTGCTGGGAAATTCACATGTACAGTAAGAGCAAGCAGCCAGCAACAGTAATTAGAGACTGAACTGAAGAAAACCAGGAAGGAACCTTCCGCAGGCCTGATAAGCCAGCAAAAACATTGTGCTCATGTACCGTTCAGCCTGTAGGGCAGAACTCTGCACCAGGCCTCCAAAGCTCCTCTTTATTATCTCAGCTCACTAAAATCTGGCTGCGTGTCCAGGCAGCTGTGCCAAAACAAAAGAAGACGTGTCCTGATAACAGTAGCTCGCCGAGAGATAAAAGTAAATGTCAGTCAACTTCAAAGGTAAAAAAAAACAGACACAAAATGTTCATTTTAACTAAAACAGGCGCAAGAATGTGGAGCTTTCTGTCCGCAGGCTCACCTGACCTACAAGGTGTGTTCAGCACATGGCTCTTTGCACAATAACTCACTGAGATTAGTTATACCTGACTGCCTTTGATCCACATCACAGAAAGGCGCAAAGGAGGTTTAATAGTATTATTTCTCAGCAGGAAAATCGGCCCGGCAATGCTCAGAATAGACAAGTTTCAAGTTGCAGGAAAAAAATTTTTTAAAAGTCGCATGACTTGGAAAATAAAACAAGAACAAGCAACTCTTTGTTTCACAGACAAATATTCAACATCCACCTGCTCTGGAGTCACTAGAAACAGCTTGACTGAGACTTTTCTCCTCGACAAGACCAAATGTTCGAAATAATTTTACCACAACATCGGAGCCGAGCGCGAAACCGGAGTTGTTCTGGTAGGAAAATTTAATCATGGTGATGCAACACTGCAGGGTTGTGAGCTCCCTCATATTCGGACACTTCATTCCCCGGCTTTTCCTGGAAAGACTTTCTGGCTTCCTGTAAAGATCAAAGTTCAAAGGAAGGCTTCCTCTGCTAAGTTTCACCTCTGAGATTTTAACCCCACATTTGACAAAGTTCACAGATGTCCTTTCTTCTGACAGAAGGAACTTATTAACAGTTTCCTGGGATAACTTTACTACATTAATGCTGATGATTTATTCTCACCACTCTGTTTAGATGCTGAGCAGTCCAATAGGGCAGCACGGATCTTCATAGAAAGGCAGTTATGCCGCAAAGCATAACACCATGTTTTAATCTTACTTGGTAAAGAAAAATAAAAGAGTCAAAAAAAAATCTACTTGTCTTCAACAGTCAGTATTTGTAACCATCATGAAGGTTTTATGTTTTTGAATATAAAAAAAAAAAGTTACAGGCTCCTTCTAAGAGAAAATACAGGCTGAGAAGAACAATCTAATGATATATATCTATGTTTGATTATTTAATTATCCAAAATTGTACTTGGGTTGAAAATATTTACAGATAAACTTTGGGTTTTTACCAAAATTAGCAAAATGCCACTTGCTATATGTGCTTACTTAAAGGATTGTGACAAAAGTGTGATCTTTGAAAAAATCACAGTGTTGTCAGTTTGCTGAAGAAGCATAAAAGTTTGTTTTTCTGCATAACTTTGGAACGGTTAATAAAAACCAATTCAGAAAACATTTAAAATATGTTTTTCCAATTTTCACAGCAGTAGATTTTAAACAAGTTCACTCCAAGTTAAGATAGCTCAGGTAAATTGCTAAAATCCCAAATGCTATATTCCACATTCAACATGCCTCAGATAACATGGGTAATGTTAAAGTTCATGGCTATAGATTGAAAAACAGACTGATCAAGTATAACTTGTTTGCAAGGTTTGTCTTGAGGGAGCCTCTTCTTTTTTGAAAAGAACTTAGCAGCACATTGTAAAGTTGAATTGTCTAAACGCACCGCACTACGTATGGCTGAAAAACAAACGGAGCTTATAAATTCAGTAAACTCAAATTATAGAGCACGGATTTGCAATCATTTGGGTTTCTTTTTCAGCTTTGGGATAGTTTTCAATCACAGTGTTGAACTTAAAGTGTTGAGGCTCAGCCCAAACTGGACCATTAAACAATTAAGAAAATGATTCCCAACTGCAGCAGTAAAATAAAGAAAAGAGAAAATAATCTAATATGAAACCGCAATGGCCCAGTCAAAGTCCAGATCTAAACTCATTTGAGGTGTTGCAGATAAAACCGTGCCCACCACCTTTAATGGCCTCTAGCTATGTTCTGACAAAAAGTTGGCAAGAAACCAAACACAGTTTAGAACTGCAAAAAAGTCTAAATCAATCTCTGTGGTAACATGATGATCTTTAATACGACAGCAAAAATAAATTAAAATTACTTTTAAAAGTCTAAGTCAATCTATCTCATAAACCAAGGCAAAAAGTCCTGAGAGTGATGTTCTGTTGATATTTTCATAAAAAGATATTTTCATAAAAAGTCCCTTACATCTTACAAGGCTAAAAAGACCAAAATATTTTACATCATTGTTTTGCAAGAAACTGGTACAAGCCACTCATTTTGCACACATTTCTCCTAGCTATTTATATAACCTGATCCACAAAGCCTTCACGGCTGCATGGCTTTGTAGCTGTTTTTAATTGCTGCGAACATTATAGTAAACCTGGCAGAGTGTCGCTCTATGAGGAACAACAAACCCCACCTATCTGTGTCAGTTCCTATCTCTTTTGTGTAGCCGCCTGGTCGCATGTGACTGTTTTCTATGCCGTGGAACAAGGAAGGAAACGTGCTGCAGAGAGGAAGAAGTACGTTTACGACGCCTCCCTGGTAATAATGAGCTCGGGCTTCCACACATAGCCACTCTATTCGGCACAATGGAACACGCTCAAATAGTTTTTGCTCTCAGCATGACTTTCTAAAATACTGTATGTCTTATGACTTTCATGTTCATTAATCTGATCTCTCTTTGGTTCATTCATAGAGATAATCCTTTATTATCTGGTTTTATTAATTCGATCGCTTGTTTGATGAACTTTAGGACGGGGAAAGATGTTTTCAAATTTGGCACGGGGGTTCATGTTTGCAACACAACGGTTTCAGTGTTTAATTCTATCACTGTGTTTGCAATATACTGTATTGACTAATATTATTACAGTAAGAGAGAATAAAAGGCTGCAGCAGCCGCTGCAGTTCTGGCATCCTACAGGTGAGTCAACTTTCAGGTGTTGCTAAAACAAACATCAGATTTACAGCAGGAAGAGCATGAGTGCATCTGTCATCTTTGATCAAAAGAATCAAAGAGTTGAGGGAATTAGCACCGTTTTCGGATTCCTCATAAGGATCATCACAGGCCGGGCCTTCATTTGGCTGCGTGCTTGGGGCTTTCTGTACTGTTTGTTTCTCACCACGCATGTTTTTAAGCTAAACTGCAGTATAGCTGGTAATTATACACTAAAAATGAAAGGCTGGCCGTGTAAATTTGCACTTGTAACTCACTGAAGGAGTACTGAAACCTGCAGTTTAGAGTGTCTGCAGACCCGTTGGGTTTTAAAAAAAGTGGATGCTGATGCACAAAGGTCACCTGACTTTATCTGTGCTGTTGCATTAGTTTCTAAGTGTGTGACAATAAAGTTTTAAAAAAAGGAATAAGAGTTAACTATTTTGAATGAGCTTGTTCACTACAAAAAAAACCTGGAGCAAAAACCCAAAAACAAGCAAAAAAAATGAGTTTGATAAAGCATTTGGTTAAAAATGAATAACATTAGAGTAGACAGTTTATTCTAATGTAGTTTATAAGTGTCTATAAACAAATATGTCATATTTATAGCTCTCAAAAGATTAACAAAGTGTACATTTGTTTTAATGACTTTTCTGTCATTTAGAAAACAAATGTGCATATGCTTATTTAATAGAATGAACTAGTACTTAAATAAATTTCTTTCCTTGTGTCATTTCTTTTTAAATGTCACAAATATTCTCACATAAGATTACTAATACTTTATAAGGTTAGCTTCTGAAGGCAAATGGCATTCACAAGTATCACAGTAAAGATCATGAATGCAAATGCATGCCACACTTCTCAGAAACCTACTCTTCAACAGGAAATATGCACCTTCTTCATATGGAACTAGGCTTTTTCATGTATGTATAACATACCCAAAAATAACAGCGTATTCGTCAGAAGAAAATTAAAATGCTGAATTCAGAAACTCTGTGAGGGTGTGGACACCAGACGATAGATTTATTAGCAAGTTAGCCACGCTGTCCGACGCCAATAAGACCAACCTGTGTGATAAAATGTAATTAAAGGTGCTATAAAGTATTAGTCTAAAGGTGTGCGCACAGATGGGATATCTTTCCAGTAGGAAGGAAGTAATGTGGCAGAAGGTCGACGTGTGAAGACAGCACATTGGTGTCTGGACCGCAGTGGACTGTAAATAAACGCTGCTTAGATTAGAACAGTCACAAAGGTTAATTCCTGCAGTCTGATGGCGGAGTGGGATGGGGGGGAAACTTTATCTCCACCACAGGAAATTATTGCTCATAGAACATGAGGAAGGAAAGCAACTGGTGTTTGGGTGACTTCTCAGACCCATACCAGAAAAAATGTGCTGTGGGATCATGCATCATTTTGTAATGTTCTGAGTCACAGCCTGACTGTGTGTTGCATGAAGTATGTTGAAACACAGAGTACAGAAAAAAAAAACCAGAGCTGTTCTAAAAGCAGGTTTTTGTCCTCCCTGTTCTGTTCTTCTTTGATCGGGAGCTTGATCAGGAGGCTGCTGTTCATGTAAGAGCCAGCTGTGTGTATTTGATCAACACATGTGTGTTAACCTTCGTCACTGGGAAACATTAACAGAAAGTTCCTGTGGCTCAGGGATCTCTGGCACTACACACCACACCTTCTCTTTATTATTCAGCTGATGTCACTTTTCAACCCAGAAGTCCATTTTGGAAACTGCTGAGCCAGTGGAAAAGGGAAAAAAACACTTAAACAAAACAAACTTAACTTATACAAAAATAAAGACGACGGACAACTATACCCGTTTATACCCTCCTTTGTCTGTCTGTGAACTCGCGTGTTGAGAAAGCTGCCATTCCAGTTGAGATTGGAGCTGATTTGAGATATAACAAGCAACTACACATGTGCTTGCAACTGATTTATGGCAGAAACCATGAGCATGGCAATAACAAAAAAAAAAAAGGGAAATTGTACAAGAGGAGATAACCTTTGTGTTATCAGAAAGTGGAGACAGGACCAGCTGCCTGACTCCTCTCAAAAAGAAGAGTTTAATCTGGACTTTATAATAGCTGAATCCTGACTGCTCGAGGGAAATCTCCAGAAAAGAATTAAACTTTAAAGATATCACTGTGAGATTATCAAATCATCATATTCTGTCAACCTCCAAACTTCTGCAATAATCTCCAAGGCCAGATTTAGACTGACTTTAATATGAGCTGCTTAATTAGAGCATTTTGTTTCAGTCGCAGGACCATGAGTTGCATTACAGTCAAGTCTAATCGTGTCAAACAGGCAGCCTGAAACACATGCTTTCAGAAACCTGTGAAGGACCCAGTCAGGTGCCTCAGAGCTCCCATCGGCCACTGTGACGAGGACAGACAAACACAGCAAACAGCAAAGTGTAAAAATCAGAAAGAGCTTACCTCATATCTAAACCTGAACTCTCCCGCCTTCCAGAGTCGTCGCTGAAATTAGGAGCTGTGAGAAAAGCGACTTTCTCAGTACCGTCTGACAGATTCTCTGAGCCTGCTGTCTGAGGGCGGCGCTCAAAGCTGGGACACATCCCAGAACTGCTACTGTAGCTACTAAAGCTGCTGAGGAGACTGGGGCTAATCCCCCAGTCTCCTCAGCTTTGGATGCTTTGTACTATCTACTCAAAACGATCTTTTAGTCATTTTGATGGGCTGGTTTGCGTGTAAAATATATCACATCTTTAGACTACCAAACAAAACCGTAAGACAGAACTTCACTCTATTGCAAAGTTTATTCTTTCCCCCTGAGACTGCCAGGCGCCACACGTCCCTGACCCAGTCCTGACAAAAACACTGCGGCCCACGTTTCACCCTGTGTCAGCACAAACTGTAATCTGGCTGCACATTGACAAAACCCCCCTGAATAAACTCTGTAAAGACGCGTGGAATCCTTAGCCCGGACATATCCACGGTGAGAGTAAATATACTGCCATCTTGTGGCAATTTTATTTCACTAGTTTTTTGTTTTTTATATACGAATGTTGGTCCTTTAAATATATATTAAAGGTCCACTATATGCTTCCTTGAACAAGCTATAGGAAAGGTCAGTAGGCCAGAGAAAACATGTTAATTACCTTTTGTACACAAAATCCTTCTCAGATATTCAGATTTCACCCGATTAGTTCTGCCTGTTTTGAGCTCATTAAGTAATGCACTGTTTTAGGGCTACGTCACGATTATGCAAATGAACTGGCCGAGCCTTTCTACCTACCTCAGACACGTGACGGCCAGGGGTGAAAGTAAGGGGGTACGGCAGGGTACTGCGTACCCCTAAAAGATTTAACGGGGGGGAGGGAGGGGGAGACGCAGTACCTGCAAGAGAGGGGAGCGGCTGTCTGCTGTAAAAAAATCAGTGAGTTCAGTGTGCAGCAGTGAGTGCGTTCACTAATCAGCCATGACTGATTAGTTTTTCAAGAACAATCTAAAACAGACTTAATGAGTTAATAAATAACTTTTTTTCTCCATTTCATATTGTTTCTGAACTGTTCTGAACTTGCTAGAGCAGGGCTGCAATATGTCGATCGCGGAAGGCGTTAGTACAAACTGAACGCCGCCAGGAGGCTGAGAGCAGCACGTCCTCCTCTGACTCCTTATCAAAACGTCCGTAACGTTATTAAAGAACAACAACAACAAAAATCAACAAAACGTGTTCAAATTAATGACCCAACAACAATAATAATCTCAGTGATTATTGTTTCAACAAGGTGTTGCGAAATTCTGTGCGTTTCGGTTCCATTACCAGTAACTAGCAGAGCAGGAGTTTAAAATTAACTAATCAACCACCGCTGTGTTCAGGGAGCACTTATTAATGATCGCAAAATAAATATTAAGCCTGAAAACCTAATATCGTAACGGACTGAGTGTTGTGTTTTTAACATAATCTCGGGTCGGCTGTGGAGCGCAGGCGGTTGCCACGGCAACGGGTGTGCTAGAACACCCTAAAAGGCAATACCTATTCTTTCTTAAATTAGGTTTGTATGCTTTACTCAAGTCTCACTAAATTGTTTATTCAACTCAAGTAATGTGAGCAATGTACATGTTTGGCCTGAGAAAAGTACAAGACTACGTTATTTTGAGTAAACTGGATTTGACTATTTTTGTCACTGGAGTGAATGCTTCAGCTCAGCGGTGCGCATGCGCAGTAAAGTGCAGGAAGCTTCCATTGGAAGAAACAGAGCTTCTTTAAAGGTGGGTTATTCGTCGTCAGTATATTTTCATGTGCCATGTGTGCCTTTACTACTCGCATATATGGTTACAGGTTAATTTTTCTTTGAAAAGATGACGCAAAAAAGTCTTTGCAGGCTAATATGCTAATGTTAGCATTGGCTCATGGGTCCAACATTAGCTAAAACTGCCACGCCTTTTACTTGAGAGCCTTTAATGTTTTTGTCCGTTGTTGTGGAAACAAAACTTACCAAGCACAGTTCAGGTAAAATCACTCAATCAGGTTTATTTATGAATTATGCACAATACAGAGAGATTGTAGGACAATCTGGATGAAAATCTCTGCCAGGCAGAGACAACACATGAGTCTTTTACACGCATTAATTTCTAAACTCTTAAACATCCTTAGGAGTCAAACAACTAAGAATGATCATAATTAAGGATTATGAAAAAAGTTGAAGTACTTGATACTTGGTAGAGTGAAGTTTTGCTGCTCACTCTGTTGCTCTGTTGTTTCAGATTTAAAGTCATGATCTAGATGGACATTACAGACAGGTCGTCCTTCACAGTGGCTGATGCAGATTCATGTTGTTCCTTCCTTCTCGTCCCTCTCCCCCACTTGGTCTCGGCAGCCAAATCCTCCCCCGTCTCTTTCCTCCGGCTTCCTGTCAGTCCAAGTGGTTCTGGTGTTGGATCTTTGGGTTGTCCAGATAGTCCCTCAGGAAATGTCCATGTTGTCCACAGATGAAACAAGCGTCAACAGTTCAGAGTCGTCTTCTCTCACAGCTGTGAAGCATGTTTAGCTTTTCTTCCTCTACGCTGATACTGGACAGCAGACCAGCGGAGGTTGTTAATGCTCAGTCTCACACAGTTTTCAGTCCAAATGCCCAACAGGATACTGACAGTTGTCCCCTGGAGGTGATGGAGGTCGTTTCTGTCTTCTTGATCCTCCAGATCTTCTCGATCATTTTCATCGGCTGGTTTTGTAGGAGGGACATCATCTGGTCCATGGGAGGACAGATGGGAGGAGTTGAGGTCAAAGGTCAGAAGCGCCGTGCGAGGCTCAGACAGAGAGAAAGAGAAAAAGCAAATAGAAATCAATTAGGGTTTGTTTTGTCATTTTCCTCGTTTTCTATACATATATATTTATGAGTCTTATTTTAACCTTTTACATGATCATATAGTTTTAGTCATTTATTATCCATCCAGTATTATGGCTCCTTTTTGTGGAACAGTTTGTCAGAGAAACCTGAGGGCTAATTGTTCGTACAGCCCTAGTGTGAGGATCTGTTTTTCTGTGTATTTAGTTTTGAGGTTTTTCTGTGTCTGGATCTGTTTTCCCCTGTGAGCCTCTGTGCCATCTTGATTGTTCCCAGATATGTCTAGTCTCCCTAATTACCCTCTGTGTATTTAAGCCTACCTGTTGTCCTGGCTCTGCCTCTTAATCCTCTAAGAAGGGCATTTATTTCCAATAAAGGTCTTTAGGATTCCAAAAAGGTTTGGTTCCCTCAATTTAGAAAATTCAAGGAATCACCTGCCTTATTTACCTTCCCTATGACTCATGTTAATCAGAATGCTGGATTTGGGGTGGAACCCTCCATGCATGGTCAGTACTTTCCGAGTGTCTTAACATTGGTAGTCTTCATCTCCTCCTTTGGCCAGCTGATTATTCCTGCAGGGTCACTGATTACTGGTAAGGCGCTGTTTATCACACGGATCTTGTTCTTGCTATAGAGTAGCGGTTCTCAACGTGGGCGGTACCGCCCCCCAGGGGGCGTTCAGAGGACGGCAGGGGGCGCTGGCGGACATTTTTACAAAAGGGGGGCGCTGGGATGCCTTTGGGGGGCGTTTAGTCGAAGGTAAACTTTACAGAAATAGCTAAAAAATGTATATAAAAAGTTAAAATGTAATAAAGGTGAGTGTGTCTCATCTATACAGTCTAGTAGAACAATTTTACACATTGAGATTTTGAAGGTACTGAAGAAAACATTTAATGTTAAAATTATGTAAATTATTGAACATGACTAAACATTTTAATAGAGGACAGTGTGTCTCGTGTAACAGCATGAATGACCACTTTTTTGTATCAGTTGGTCACAAGACAAGGTATTTATTTGCATGAGTATTCGGAAACTGACAGTACCGATGTGAAACTCCTGAGGTCGGTAACACAATGAAAACACCGGTGTTCTGAATAGTTTGTTTTGGTCTGTGGAGACCAAAAATGGCGGCGAGCGACGTAAACGTTATACGCTGTGACGTCAGCTCTATAGCAGTGTTTCTCAACCTTTTTCGGGCCAGCGCCCCCCTAGCCCTAATCCAGGTCCCTCACCGCCCCCCACCAAAGAATTTGTAAGCTACTTTGCACTGACAATTATTTTATTAATGTTACTATCATTATTGTAGATGTTTAGAATCGGCGCACCGATTATGTTTTCCCGTACACTTCAGCGCCCCTTACGCTCCTTCACCTCGCGCACATAACGGGGTAAATGTAGCGAGTTTTGCCCTAAATGTATCGGCGTCTGGAGGAGGGGGGTTGGGGGGGAGGCGAGCGTATGTTTCTACGCTCCTTCGTCTGGGGGCGCCGATGTAGTTTCACATCATGTGTTGATTTTTCACTGTTCAGCGTCGGATTCTGTTTTTATGCCATAATTCACATCTAGTTTGTCGCTCCGTTTTATGTCCCGCTTCTCCAGTTCCAGAGTTTTGCGCAATGTGCGAGTCGTTTTTTTGTTTGTTTGTTTTTTAACTCCCTAAGGTGCAGGGCGGTCGGGAAACATCGATGGTGAAAAGGCAGACTGACATAAACCTTTTAAAACAACGGAAACAATTTCGATGTTCTGATTATTGAAATTTAAAAGTTCTGTGGTACCGTTGTTCCATCAAACCCGTTTCATGTCGGACCCCTTACAGCACCGGTGTTAACGCTATAAAATGAACGCTCTCTATCGTGGTATCACCCATGGAGGGATTTATTTATTTAAATGGGTTAATTTTTCAGAGGGATACAAAGTGAGGGCATCGTGATTCTAGTAATTACATGTTTATAAGAGCGATTTTCGGTTGTCCTTCCATGGAAGCGGGCAGCCTTCAAACGGACAAAAAAAAACACTTTTTAATATAAATTGCTGCTTTGACATGATCACAGAACTGCCAAAACACATGTAGCCTACATAAATACCAGACAAAGTGAATCACAGCAGCGTCATCAGCCGGTGAAACGCTGAACTGATGCGGAGCGGAGCCATGAAGCTACAAACACTAAATAGAAGAAGAGCTGCCATCGTTGCAGCCAAGCATGATTTAATGTTGCACAATACAGTTTTACCAAGTTGCTCAAAGTCTAAACTGGTATTGTTGTGGATTTAAGGTGTAAAGTTTACCTTCGACTAAACGCCCCCCAAAGGCATCCCAGCGCCCCCCTTTTGTAAAAATGTCCGCCAGCGCCCCCTGCCGTCCTCTGAACGCCCCCTGGGCGGCGGTACCGCCCACGTTGAGAACCGCTACTCTATAGCAAGAACAAGATCAGTGCAATAAACAGCTCTACGCCTTACCAGTAATCAGAGATCCTGCTGGAATAACTAGTTGGCCAAAGGAGGAGATAAACACCACGGATGTTAAGACTCTGAAACTACTAACCATGCATGGAGGGTTCCACCCTAAATCCAGCATTCTGACTAAACACGAGCCACAAGGAAGGTAAATAAGGCAGGTGATTTCTTGAGTTTTCTAAATTGAGGGAACCAAACCTTTTTGGAATCCTTTACTGTGGCAATTTAAAATAAAACCTATTGGGCGTATGTACAGTAAAAAAAAAAGAGGAGCGGCATGTAAATGGAAACAAGTTGTCTCGTTTTGATGTTTTGACAGTTAATTGATTATAAATTGATAAGTATGAAAGGGGCAGGACATTATAAGATATTACATCTTCTACCTGCTCCTTTTCAAACAGAAAATATAAAATTTGAATGTCACTTGGGCATAATAATTTGTTTTACCTCTTATTTCTGTAGTCTGTTTCATTCTATTTTATTTAATTTTTTTCTTTCTTGATTGTCTTTTCTGTCTGTTAGAAATAAAAATAAATGCATAAATAAATAATTAGCTGGCCAAAGGAGGAGATGAACACCACGGATGTTAAGACTCAGAAGCTACTAACCATGCATGGAGGGTCCCACCCCAAATCCAGCTCCCTGAGACTGTACACGAGCCGTAAGGAAGGAGGCAGAGGACTAGTGAGTATGAGAGCCACTGTCCAGGATGAAACATCCAAGATCCATAAATACACCAAGGACAAGTTCTCAACAGACGATGTGCTCAATAAATGTCTCAGACAATGAGGAACAGAGGATGAGGTGCTGGAGGTACCATCATGGGAGGACAAGCCCCTACATAGGATGAACCACCGACAAATAACTGAAGTGGCTGATATCAGGAAATCCTACCAATGGCTGGAAAAAGCTGGACTCAAGGACAGCACAGAGGCTCTCACCCTGGCCGCACAGGAACAGGCCCTAAACACCAGAGCAATAGAGGCTCAGATCTACCACACCAGACAAGACCCAAGGTGTAGGTTGTGCAAGGAGGCCCCTGAGACAGTCCAGCACATAACAGCAGGGTGCAAGATGCTAGCAGGGAAAGCGTACAAGGAACGACATAACCAAGTAGCAGGCATTAGTGTACAGAAACATCTGCAGAATATGGACTGGAAGATCAAAGTGGGGAACACCCCCAAAGGTGGTGGAGAATAACTGAGCTAAGATCCTGTGGGACTTCCAGATCCAGACAGACAAAATGGTAATGACGAACCAACCAGACATTGTGGTGGTGTATAAACAACAGAGGGAAGCCGTTGTGGTGGATGTAGCAATACCAAGTGACTACAACATCAGGAAAAAGGACCACGAGAAAATTGAGAAATACCAGGGCCTCAGAGAGAAACGGGAAAAGGCCTGGAAGGTGAAGACCACAGTACCATACCATCCCATACCAACTTTATTTATGAAGCACTTTATACACCAATAAATTGATTAAAAACAGAAGAAAACTGACCAGCAGTAGAAGGGTTAAGAACATGATAGAACCGAGCTGCAGCGCATGCTTTAGCTTTAGCACAGGACAGCGTTATCTCAAATAAAACAGGCATATGGTCTGAAAATAATGAGTCACCAATCACTAAATTACAAACTGGTAGACCATAAAATAAAGCCAGATCAAGACTGTGACCATGCTCATGGGTAGCACCAATCACAGACTGCACAAAATTAAAAGAATCGGTAACATTAAGAAATGACTGAGCCATGGGTGGCCGATAGACCATGGAGGCCATGGTCAAATAGGCAGTTCAGCCTATTTGAACTGCCGAGTTCAAATAGGCTGATCTCAAAGCTACTAAATGAGGCCAGAGGCAACTGTTTACAAGTAAAACTGCTTTTAAAAACAGTCACTATTCCTCCACCGGACCCTGACATCCTTGGAGCATTAAAATAGCCGCAGTTCCGCGGTACAAGTTCATTAAAAATGCTGGAGTCACCAAACCTCTTGTCCATGATTCTGTTAATAAAACATCCAATCAATAAGAGGAAAAGAAATCCATAATGAGGAAAGTTTTATTTGTCAGCTACCTGGCATTTACCAAACCAATCCTGGCAGAAATTGGCGGGTCTACATCATCAGGTGGCGTCCGGTGCTCCCGGCAAAGAGGCCGCAGGTTGCTAGGATTCACCCTGCGTCTACAGGGCTGAGGAGCGCAGGGACCTGTGGTAGTGCCTATGGTCATCGGGGCCCTCGGGGCAGTCACCCCCAAACTGGAGCAGTGGCTAAAACAGATCCCAGGAACAGCATCAGACATCTCAGTCCGGAGATGTCTGAGCTCCGGACTGAGATCAGACATCTCAGTCCGGAGATCAGACATCTCCGGACTGAGAGATGTCCGGAGATGTCTGAGCTCGGGTCCTCTGGTAGAGGACCCGAGCTCAGTGGATGAAAGAGTCCACCTGCAGAAGGGTGAGAAGGGAATTTATATAAATATGAATAAATATATATGCACATTGTCTGAGTATCTCCAAGTAGGTTTGATTTTAACTAGCGTTTCACCTAGCAGTAAACTACATTATTTTTTTCTTATGTGCACAACTATCAAACATTTCCCAATGTGATCCCAACACTGAAACTGTGAGTTTCTGTAACAGTATATGTTGAGTAACTGAGGGAAATAACATAAACATAAAATATTTAGGGCTCTCTAACAAGCACCATGATGTGCAGAAGTGCTCACATCCCATAACTATTTCTAGCATTTGCAATGCTGCAGCCACAAATTCCAAGATATTTTACAACAAAGATGATTACTTCAGATCAACACAAAGTGCTGCATAACTGTAAAGTGTAAGGAAAATTATTTGAAAACTTTCTACCTTTCTGATAACATTTTAAAACTTAGAAATCTGACTTGTTATCAAATTTCTGGGTCTCGTCAGAGAACTTAGGAACAGGAAATTTAACAAGGCAAGTGATATCAGATCTGAACCTGTCCGAACAATATCAGATGATACATAGGGTGCTCACAGAAAGGAACATTTTAAGTCTGCTTTTAAAGCAGGTGTTTCTGTTTTTTAATAGAATTCCTTTAACTCAAGAATTAAAGCCAGTTCTAGGAGTTTAAGATAAATGGTGTTTTTTCTAATTTCTGCCTTTGCAATGATTCTGCTTAAACATCTCTTTCTGTAAATATTTCTGTCTTTGTTCTGTAGCCTATACTTGGTATCACAAAACATTATGCAATATCAAGATCGAATAATGGTAATATTAGCCTAAATGCAGCCAGTGGCATGTGGGCTATAACTAGCATGTTGTCTTAGGTTTGTTGTCTTCGTTTTGTATTCACCTTGTGTATGCAATATGACAATAAAGTTTTAACTACTACTAACTACTACTAACTACTACTACTACATTGACTTCCTCCATTCAGTGTGCTAAACATGGTTAATAAATAAACAAAATAGCTAAAAAGCTTATTTTAGGAAAGCCTACTTTTAATGTGGGCAATAGTTACATTAGAAATGTTTGTGCTCTGCTTTTGGATTTTTACTTTTCCTAAAGTAAAAACCTGAAGTTCACTTCGTGGCACTTGGTTACCAGTAAACACACTCATCTCTTAGCAACAGATTAGCAACAAAAATTGTTATTGTTCAAAAAACAGGATTTCTTCTGCTCTCTCTCAGATGTTTACTTTATGAAACTTGGTTACCAGAAAACGCGATCATCTCTTAGCAACAGATTAACAACGTAGCAACAAAAATTTGTATTGATAAAAAATATAATGTTTCTTCCACTCTTTTGAAATACCACTTATTTTACACTAACAAGAATTGTGCAGTTGGTGAATTTTGCAGAAAAGTTTTTTTTTTTTTTTCATTTATGGCAAATATTTTAAACACATTCAACACAAAGGAAAAATCTCGATTTATACTTCGTGGCAGTTCGCTACCAAAAAACCCCGCTTATCTCTTAAAACCAAATTAATAACAAGTAGTTTATAAAACAAAAGCTCTTTCGAAATAACGCTTACCTGAGAAATACAGCTTTAGCTTTATTTTGTAGCAATACAAGAGCTACCCAGCTTATAGGCTATATACATTTTATTTTATTTTATTTTATTTTTTTCATAGTACCCCCAAGAATTTAAAACTACTTTCACCCCTGGTGATATGCAGATGAACAGTGGTACAACCTTACATCTTTGACCCTGAAGCACAGCCAGAAGCACAATAATTCAGCACAAGACATTGTTTTTTTTCCGCAAATGGAAACTTATTTATTTATTTTTAATATTCGCGAGGTTGTAAGAGGAGCGCTTCTCTCAATGTAAAAAAAAAAGTACAAATACAAATAAAAAACTCAGACAATACCGGTAATGTGCAGGTGTCTGGCATGTTTTCAAAAACACTGACTATCACTGAAGCCAATCACTTCCAGTTTATTACCTAAATGTGAAGATGTGTCGTTGTTGTTGTTGTTTTTTTTCTTTCTTTTTTGCCCCCTGTTTCTAAAAGCAGAGATTTCCATATGGTAGTACAGAAACAAAAAGAAAAGTGATTAAAAATAAATATTACATTGACTTGAGTTTGAGATCTCGGATTATGTTCGGTTGTCTCTATTGATATTTGTTGATGATTTTTTTTTAAAAATTATTATTATTATTTTTAACTAAACTACGCAAGTGTTCTACTGTTCTATACAGTGTACGCTACTGGGTGGGTAGTGGAGAGATCCTGGCGTTAATGAGCTACTTCAAGACACAAACTGTAATAATAATAGCTTTTTACTTGCGATGCGATTTCTCTGCTATGACGGAAAACAGCTGTGACGAGGCTGTTTGTGTCTCGGAGCAGCAGCCACACCCTCCTCCGCGTCCTCCTCCTCTTTTCCCTCGGTGTGCAGAAGCAGCAGCAGCAGCAGGAGGAGGAGGACCAGAGGCAGCATGATGCGATACATCCTTACTCTTTTGGCGCTGCCAGCAGTCTGCAATGGCATCCTGCCTGAGATCGTAGAGTCAGGAATCAATCACATCGTGGAGGGACCGTCGGAGCTGGACCGCATATTTGTGCAGCAACCGCAGGAGGATCCGCTGCAAAAGCCTGAGGATGCGTTTCCCCAGGTAGGCAAGCTGGTTGCATCTCTCAGTCAGCATCTTACTGTCTGCATGACACGGCCTTATTTTTGTGCTGCTCCAAGTGTGCTGTCACTTAGTTGGTAAAACGGTTGGAAATGAAAATATAAGAATAAGAATGCAAACTTGAGTTATCTATAGCTTGTGAAATTGTCGTAACATTTCTTTTTCAAAAGACTTTCTGTATCTTTCTCCGTCTAGACAAACAGCAGTGTCAGCCCTCATCACAGTGACCTTCCTCAGAGTCATCCCAATGAGACTGATAAGGTGGCTAATGAGGAATCTGTGCACTCCTCAGCAGAACAGGTAGATCAGCTTCGAAGTGGTAAACAAAACTCAGACACCGTTTACCTTCTAAATAAAACTTGTCAACTTTGCCCAGGGGACAAACAGCATCACTGCCACACCTTTCCCAGTCAGTGACCTGGATAACAGTATCGACCATGTGAGCCTTTTCTCATTCACTCTGCAGATTCAAAAGCTGTTGTTGGATTTCCCAGCAGTATAAATGTTGCATGACGTTTGGCACACTCTGACTCATCATTTTTGTCTGCGGTGCCATAAACCAACTGAGTACAAGCATTTCTTCTTCTTTTTTTTTTTTTTAGCCATACAAGCATGCCAGTCCTTTGGATTAAAACATGAACTGTTTCATGGAGTCATTGTTATTGTTGGGGGGGGAAATCCTGCTGTGATCTGAAAGTTTTTTTGTGATTCTGAACTAATTTGATCAATTTCCCAGCAGAATAAAACACGTCACTTTAATTTTATATTCAGATTTTATACTCAAACCTGGCCGAGACATTTTATGAGGTGTAGACATGCTTGCAAGAATATTTTTGATATTTTTATTTTTGTTTTTTTTGTTTTTCCAAACCGAGTCATGGTTTGGAAAATGTAATCAGTGCTAGATTCATGTTTACAATTTAACATCTCAAATCTCCAGCCTCTTGAATGCAATGACAAATATCTTGGAGCTGCAAAAGGTCAAACATTCATCTCTTGCTCATTTCTCTCTGCAGGGATGTATGACTAACGACGACTGTGGAAAAGGAAAGTATTGCCTCTCTGACACTCATAGGTCCAAGTGTAAGCCATGTAAAGACACCGATGTGGTAAGTGGTAGAATGTCGCCTTTATTTTTGGTCCGACTTCTATAACATTTTTTGCCATCATCCCTCATCTTGCCCTTGTCATACTAAGACTGGAAATATTTAGTAATAATCTAATTCTAACTCAGTGGGGCTATCGTTTTCATCATAATCTTTCAGGATGCTGGGAGTTTCTCACACACTGCAATGCAGCTAAGACCACAAATGTAATTGGAGTGTGTCGTTTGTGAGCAATCCGACTTGTTAGCTCCACACGCAAGGACAGGCCGAGTCAAGGTTGAACAAGAGCTCATCACTTTTATCTGCTTGGAAGAAACGCTTCAATTACTTTTATCTGAGCATTTTGGTCCCGACTTGGAGATCTGGTCTCATCATTTTAGGTGCAGCAGAATAAAAAGGCAATGGGAAGAAAGCAGGCTGGCAGTCGGCCAACCACAGGTGCGGCGTGAAAGGAGAATAAATACACGGAGGACATGATCTGTATCCTGTTCAGATTGCTGCACTGTGCAGCTTCGTGTAGCTGTAACCAGAATATTGATGAGCCTGTTCTATATGAGCCGTTATAAGAGCGTGGGACGAAAAACTCCCTTCACTTTCAAACTGCACTGCAGATTTCATTCATTATTAATTAAACAAAGCCAGCAGTCGTCACGGTTCAAGAGTCATTGAAAATAATGCTGCCGTGAGGGTTCAGCTCTGGTAAAACTTTATGCACATCTCCTTATGTCTCTTTTCTGTGACTCTTTTAGGACAGCAGAGTTCATTATTTATCATTTAATCTTTGATATATGCATCAAAAATCTCAAGA
This sequence comes from Poecilia reticulata, assembly GCF_904066995.2. Taxonomy (NCBI): domain Eukaryota; kingdom Metazoa; phylum Chordata; class Actinopteri; order Cyprinodontiformes; family Poeciliidae; genus Poecilia; species Poecilia reticulata. The sequence continues at coordinate 18,408,866 of NC_088832.1, forward strand.
AGAAAAGCAAATGTTCTCTCTCAGTCTTGCACTAAAGATGACGAGTGCTGCGGCGACCAGATGTGCGTGTGGGGTCAGTGCAGCAAAAATGCTACCAAAGGAGAAGCCGGCAGCACTTGTCAAGTCCAGAACGATTGTCAGCCAGATCTCTGCTGTGCAATTCATAATGGTACAACACAGCACATCGTGCACAAATCAGTTACTGTCTATGATCTCAGTTGACAAAAAAAAAAACAAACACATTTTCTGTTTTGCAGCCTTGCTCTTCCCCGTTTGTTCGGTCAAACCGATTGAACGTGAACGCTGTTTTGATGTCTCCAACAACCTGATGGAGCTGCTGTCCTGGGACATGCAGGATAACAAACCCAGGCAACACTGTCCATGTGCAGGAGAGCTTCAATGCCAGCACCTCGGGTGAGTGCAGCACGTTTTTTTTTTCTGTGACCGTGATGGTACACGTATTACACTGATATTCATTGAGTTGCTCCTTCCTTACTGTTTGACAGGCGTGGATCCATGTGCCTGAAAGCAGAGGACTCGAGTGAAGAGGACCTGACAGACTCTCTGTACTCAGAAATTGATTACATTCTCTAGACATGGCTTGACTGAATTTATACTCTCTCAAGCAGCATGAAATGTCTTCCCACTGTCTTTTTGCCAGCTTAATCCAAAGTTGTAAAGTTACCATACCTAATATAATGGACGCTAATAAGAGTTTCAGTCACTGATTGTTTTTATTTCTTTGAGAATTAAATGGCAAAGTTTTTATACTGAATGTTGCTTAAGCCATCCATGTGATTTCTGTCAGGATTCAACCTTTAGTCCCAACTGGGATTACCGATTGAAATCAGCTGTTTCTCTGAAATTATGATACAATGAGGTTGTGTTGTTTCCCTCACTCCTTAGCTAAATGGCCCTAATACTTTAAATATACATTTTTTTTATTGGAAGGTGTTCATCTTATTTGGCTTTTTTTATTAATCATATGATTTTTATTTTTTGCAAGAATTATAGGAAGAGTTTGATGATCATTAAAGATTTTTCCGGCGTTGCTGAATGCCTGAAAAATGGATATGGATCATTTCTAAATAGATGAAATGCTTACTCTTTTTTTAACTGATCATTTTAAACTGCTTGAATATATTTCAAGAGATGCTTGTATATTTTCATAAATTTGTTGAATGAAAACATGAATAATTCTGAGTTTGTGTTAAAAGATAGTCTCGCTAGTTTTATACACCAATGCCACATTTGAATTCTTTTGACTTGCGCCAGGCAAAGCAGTGTATATCCCAACTAATCAGGTATCCAGACAAAATCTATATGGTTCTTAAAGAAACATGCACCGATGGCTTTGTAATTGCTTTCATGTTTGACCATATAAAGTTTTAGTTTTTAATAAAGCTTCTTTTCTAAATACTGGTCCATCACATCTAAAGTTACGCATTTAAAAGCAATTCTTTCATTTTCTCCCACAGGTCCACTGGACGACATTATGACTCCGCTTCCTTATGGGGTTCATGCATCATTGCTTTGAAATAATAAAAAAATAATAATTTCATATACACTTTAGAAGCATCGTTATAAGTATCTAATGTTTGTGAATGCAGCAGTTTGTGATCCAATTAGACTTTTGCTCTTCTCTTAGTCAAACTTGTTGCTCTGGCTGTAGAATAAAAAAAATATATAAATAAAACCAAAGTCCCTTTTGTGAGTAAGCTATTTTGATGATCACCGTCAAGAAGTCTCTTTTTTTAATCAAAAAAAGCATTTTTAATTTATTTCTAAAATCATCTTTAACTATTTTCACACATGATCTCAAATTCCAAAGAAATAAACAACAAAGAAAAAAAAAAAAAAGGGAAATCCTCCGATGTTGGCGTTTCTACAGTGAAGAGCTGGTGACAACCTCAGGGAAACCAGGGCTGCCTGAATGCTGAGTTTAAGTTCACAGAGCCTTAACCCGGGGAAGAGGAGGAAGAAGAGGAGTCGTCCAGCAGGCTGTGTGCGCCCTCTGGTGTCAAGTCTATCAAGCAGCAGCAGCAGCCAGTAGAAGCGCCAAAAAAACAAAAACCCAAAACGAACCTCATGCCCCCCACCCCTGACAAAAACCCGGAGAGATCCCCCACCAGACAGGACAACCACCCCCACTCACATGACAGGATGATCCATGCTGTGGACGTCCAGCTCACAAAGTGCAAAAACAAAGCAAAAAAAAAAAGACAAACATCGACAAATAGATTCTCTACAAATATAAATGAACAGACAGCAGATGTGAGACTCGCTAAAGACCCAACAGCAGTGATCAGGTCTGAAGCAAATTAATAACTTACAAACAGAAGAAAATTCTTAACAAAAAACTACTTGGTTTTGCTTCATTGTATTTTATGACAGAAAGGACCAACATCCTATGAAATCACTACATGAAGTGAAAATGCTGCGTTAGATGCAAAGCAGCCCATAACAACACATAATGAGGGTGTTACAGGAGCACGACGTTTTGCTTCTAGACTCATCAAATTCTGTGAACAAATTATATATTTTTTTTCTTCAAAGTTACAGAGAAAGCAAGGTCATTTTTTTCCCAACCAGAGGAGACGTGGAGGAGGTGGGAAAGGTCAGGAGGTCTCGGCGGCGTCGGTTGTCGAAAGCATTCAGAAGACGGCGAGTAACTGAGGACGAGCAGTGGTCAAACGGCATGAGAACAATACGAGACGCGTATGAGCAAGAATCACCGTCGTCCGGAACAGAGAGATGAACACAGAATGACAGAGTTTGATTCCGGAGGACTCACAAAAACGGGGATGGATGCCTTCCCAGCTGGCTTCACCGCCCCAGCCTCTCCACATCCGTTTCATGTGATTTGTCGATACAGTGCTCGATTCTTCTCTCTAAAATTAGCTTCTGAACTTCCCTTTAGACTTTACAGTACATTACACTATAGTACACAACAAGGACTCTGGACAGCAGTGGGACTCCGAGCTCAGGCTGTGAGGAAAACGCTCCTCACAACGCCGCTTTCCTTTCAAGTCACTGTCGTGTCAAAAGTCCAGACGCCTGGCGGTTTCGCCCGCAGCGGCCGGGCGATCTAAGCGGCCCAGAGCGGTTTGTGCGTGCCTCAGTCCTGCCCCAGGTCTCTCACGGGGCCGCCGTCCAGGTAGATCTTGAGGGCCTTCTCTTTGCGCGGCGAGTAGCTGACGCGGTGTCCCGTCTTCAACAGGCGGCTGCTTTCCTTCTTCATCAGCTCGTTGCGCTCGTCCTCAGACAGCTCCAGAGGTTCGTCTCTGCTGTCCCTGCACCGACAGAGACGGCGCACGTGATTTAAGTCCACCGTGAAAGCCATAATCGTGATTTTGTAAATAAATCTTTTGAAACGATAAATAAAAAGCCAGCTTCAAACATGCATTACATTTAGTTTGAGTCTTCAAGCAAGTAACAAAAGACAATAATGTTTACTAGTCTGTTCCGACTCAATGCGTTAACCTGAGAAAATCTAATTTTGAGATCCGAATATCTAATTTTGGATGTCAACCTTTTACAGTCTTTAAGAGTTTACGCTTAACCAGTGATGACCTTTAAATTTTGAGTTAAAACGCACCTCTTTAGCGTCTTATTATTTATTTATATATCACTCCCAAATGTTTGTAGTTTGTGGTCAGCTGTATACCATCTTTTTTGATAGGAATCGAATTAAAAAGTATAAAATCGGTCGACATCAGAGACTGCGTAAACATGTCACCACGTTATTGAAAAACTTACCTGTAGAAGACCACGGCTCCATCGTCACAGATGTACAGAGGCCACACATTCAGAGTCGAAACTTTTGGATTCCAGTCCAAATCCTGATGGATTTCCAACACGGATATATCACATGGAAACGTTCCCCTGCCCTGCACAGCAGAGTCATGCAGCTCGTGAATACAACAAAAAAAAAAAACACGACATGAAGAAACCTGGTCTGAAATATCGAAATGCTCATACCTTTGCAAATTCCAAGTTCTCCAGGGGAATACCACTCATTTCACTGAGCTGCAAAAGTAAAGAAGAAGATGTTTACCATATCATCAATTAAGACAAAACTGTATCAAGTCACTACAATTGACAGAAAGCAATTCAGCAGAAAGAATCGAGCATTTTTATCCATCTCTTAACATGTACAGGGAGAAAAATTTTAAATAAAAACAATTATATGAACATTGTACAAAAATTACCACATGAAAGTGAGAACGAGGCTACTACCTTCAGCCATCAGATGGCGACAACTGCACAAAGAAGTCATGTACAATGAAGATCTTGATTTTTCTTTTTTAATTAATTGCCTTAGCAGCACTAAATTATTGTCAGAAACTGACTGCTGTCATCTTGTTCAAGAAAAAAAATATATGATAAATGATTAAAAGCCTTTTGGCCATAGCTGGGACGATCGAGTCTTTTGCGCAAAGTGCAAAAGTAACCAGGTGACAGAAATACCTTTTCCTTTAGCTCTTCCACACTGCTGCTCTCCAGAATGGCTTCCTGGAAAGGTCCCAGCTTCATAGTAGCCGGGTTCCACTTCCGGGTCAGAATGGCCAGCTGCGACATGGACTTCATCTTCTCTGAGTCTGAGAATGAGCAAACGACGACTCAAACGCACATAACTCTGTACCAGCAGTGGGCCGGCTATCGGAGTCAAGTTATACTAAGGCTTTACAAAGTTGACGCTTTACAATATTGATAAAAGAGACCCTACATTGGTAGCAGAAATTTTAAGTTGGAAACATGGCATGGAAACAACAGGAGGACCACATAGTGTTAAAGTGAGGCGATTTTAAAATTGCAGCTGGAAAGTTTTGAGCAGCACTACTGCAATTAATAAGTAGAGCATTATAGGAGCAGTAGAAACAAATAAATTGCTGATTAAAATCACATACATTTTCATTTTCACAATACTGTGGCATCTGTCATTAAAAAAAATGTCACAGCGTCACACTGACAGACTAATGCTGGCCCACGTCAAACTAGAGCTAACTAGGCATTTATTTCTAAACATAGATTTTACATTTTTATTACATAAAATGGTGAACACCGATCTGTTAGAGGATTTAGGAGGCCGTGGTTAGTTTAACATCTTTTCATTATTGTACATTAAGAGTACAGTGACTTTCTATTCATGGAAAGTCATCAAGATCTCATAAAACTCAGTGATGGCCTTTGTTTTAACACAAGTTATAAAATGCATTTCAACTTGTTTTATAAAATCTGCTGAGCATTTTTTATATATTGTTTTACCATCCAAGACTTCCAGGAAAACCTCCCAGTTTGAGGAAATGCTGATGTCTTCCTCGTAAACGTGGTAATCCAAAAACACCGTTCCTGGATTCTTCCACGTCTTTTTCCTGAGACGAACCCTACCCACACACAAATAAATGTATGAACCGTTTCGTCAAAACAATCTTTTTCTTAATAAAAACGTTAAACACGCCAAACTCATCGCCTGACTGATCTTACCTGTCGATGCTGAGGTCGAGCTTGCACTGCTCTTTTAACTGAGGAAGCAGCTCCTCTTTGGACTGTCTGACAGTCATGCCCTTAGCAAACACCGTGTCCACTAAAAACTTACAAGGCTGCAGAAAAAAATATATTACTGAGCACCTGAATAAAAGACAAAGTGAACTGACACCACGCACTGTTGTCGCACAAGGGCAGCAATTAAAATGGACGCTCACAACCGTGAAGGCTTAGCGTAACGAATAGTTGAAAAGGAAGTGAGGAAATGCTGATGAAGCTGCTCATAAACCACTTCAGGAGCTACGCCGTCCGATCATGATGACATTTAATCATATCTTACCTCTGGTTCATTCACGAGCAGCTGGAACACCTTGACTCTGTATTCACCCTTTTTTAATGCTCTTCCCAGTCGAATGGTTATCTGAGCAGTCAAAGAGAAACTTCAATTAGAACCCAAAAGGCCTTTTTACACAAACTGCTCCCTCAGTCAGAAATACCCTGGGCAGCTCGTCCTGACCTTGTTGTCGTCGGAGAACGACGAGAGCGTTTCGTTGAGCCGTACGCTCTCAAACTCCTGGTTGTTGGCGTAAACTCGAAACACCTTGAACTGGGACGACGGGACTCCGACGTAGGGCTCCAGGTTCTGCTTGAATGCTGCCAACGTTATTCTCTTGTCCACGTGAATCACTAGACCTGAGAGGAAACATGGGACAACATTTCAGACTAAAAATAATCTCTTACATTGTTAACTTGAAGAACAAAAAATGAATTAAAAAATCACTAAGCGTAGGGGCTGGGCGATAAATCGATTTTAGCATTTCATCAAATGTTTGGTTTTTGAAGATTTAATTTTTGGAAAAGTTTTTAGATCACAATCAGAAGTGATGTTAGCACGTTTTAATGCTTGTATTTATTTTGCTTTACGAGAATAGTCGTAATATTACAAGAATGAAGACATACGACAAAGTTGAAATAATATGAGAACGAAGGGTTAATATTGGCCGAGAACAATCGCAATATTAGAAGAATGCAGTAATAATTTTAAGATAATTTCAACACGAAAAATCAAAATTAAAAAGACAGAACCACACGAACTGAGCTGGTCAAGCCACACCTCGATAACTATTAAAGCTGCTTTCTCATTAAAACAAATCTTTTTCTAAAACTTTAAGACACTTTTCTATTAAAATTACGTCTGTAGTCGACTAATATTATAACTGTATTCTCTAAATTTAGAAATTCTCGTAACCTGTCCCTAGTAATCAGCCGTATATCTCACAGAAGTGATAACAGAAATAAAAGCTTCTTTCTGAAAATATTTTGTCATTTGTAATTTCTTTTTTAGACAAAAAAAAGATTAAAATTGTAAAAGTTTCTAACAAAAGAAAGAAAAAACTATTTTTAAGCCACATTGTCAAGCCTTACTAAGAGAATATTCCTGTAATAAAGTCAATTAAATTTTATTAAAATGCAAACAGAGAGTTAAAAAACAAAGGGTAAAAGCCGTTACATTTGTGTGTATTCCACGAAGCGTCATCCTGAGAGTAAGGCTCTGCTCTGAAGTACAGGTACCGAGCTTCTGCCTTGCTCTTCCCGTTGTCGTCATACTCGCTGTCGGTCCCAGAGTCTTCCTCAGCAGTGTCCCAGGTCTCCTTCTTGCCCTCGTGGGCTTTGGAGCGTCGGCTGCTGGTGATGCTGTGTGAATCCAGGCCGTTGGCCAGCTGGATGGGGCCGCTGTCCGCGTTGCACAGCGTGTCGCTGCTGTGGCTGGAGCTCAGGATGTCGCTGTCCACTGAGCTTGTGCTACGGTCATTGTTCACCTCAGAGTCTGAGCGCTCCTCGCAAACAAACTGGTTCTCCGTGTCGGAGGAGCCGGATATCCGGTTCTCCAGCTCCCTGCTGTCTGCCGCCACGCACAGCGAAGAGTTCGAGTCCGCCTCCTGCGTTGGCGACTCGATGTGCTCAAAGTCGCTGGTGTCGGAGCTTTTCTGGCTGTCGCTGGCGCTGGAGCCCTGCTGCTGCTGCTGCTGCTGCTGCAGAGACAGGTTCTTTAACTTCTCCGTGCTCTCCTCCAGTATCGCTTCCACAGATTTCCTGTTGCCCTTCGACCCTTCGAAGGGACCGTCAGCGTCTTCTCCTGCTTTTTGACAAAGAGTTCTGCTGGCCAAGGTGCCAGGAGATTGCTCAGGCAGCAAGACAAACAGGCGGATCGTGTTCCCGTGGCGATCCAACAGTTTCCACAAGAGCGAGTCGGTGAAAGGAACCTGATGATCAGTCAACTCTGAGCTCTCCACAAAAACCTGGTGAAAGAGAATTTGACTAAATGTTCAGAGTTTCAAACATCTACAACTCAAACATCAGGGGAGAAAAGAAGACCTTGTTACTCCTGAAGAAACCCTCGGCTTTTAGCGTCTTGTTTGGGACATAGAGCAGCCTGAGGTCGTTGTAGCACCGCTCCAAGACCACGCGCATGGTTTCTGCAGACAGACCTGTAGCCTAACAAAACACACACACACACACACACAAGGTATTCACCTCTCATCCCACTTTCTCCCAGCCAATATACACTTAATATAGAGTTGGATCTCAATAATTAAGTTAGCGAAAATTTCTTTCAGTCAATGAAAAAGTAAAACTCAGATCATGGACTTACTCTGTAGATGGTTGACACTGATATCTTAAAATTTCTGTTTGTTTTTTTCCCATTGATCTGATGTCATTTTCATAATTTTTGAGTTCTCTAGCTGCAAGTCATATTCATCAAAATGTACAGAAATAAACACAAAGTACTTAATTTGATGTGTAATGAATGTTTTTGAATTTCCCTTTTTTAACTGAAATATTGAGAACAACAAAATTTTAAATGGCCGTATAATTAATCGACGCACGTGTACACAAGAAAAAACCCCCAAAATAATTAAAAAAATTGAAAAGATGAAGAAACCTGTGCTATAAGCTGTTTGAATTCAGTGATAGACTGGTTCAGGTACGCTCGCACGCTGATCGGAAGGGCGATGGTCTCCGTCTTCAGATCAACAACGTGGACCTTCACCATCACCTCTGTCGGCAAATAAGTAAAAAAAAAACACAAAATTCAAATAAAGGGACTGAGCCTCTAACCGTCCCTGCAGCCCCACATTCACTTCCAAACATTTAAACGCCAGCAGATGACTGACCTCCGGGTTTATATGGCTGGAAGACCTGATCAGGCCGGCGAGTCTCAAGGAGCAAATCGAACATGTACGAGGACTTGACGCCTCCAAGCAGGAGCCCCATGGGGGTGTCTTCCTCGCCTTCGTACGACCGCTCCAGATACTCGTGGAACTCATCATACTTTACCAGGCGACAGCAGTCCAGAGGGACAACTCCCTCCAGCTCCATCAGCTGAAGAAGCACAGAAAAGTAAAAGAAAATATTAAAATTTCTGATTAGTGATGGTCAAATGTAGAAGAGCAACAACTAAACCCACCTTGTAGGCCATTTCTGTTGCTTCTCTGAGAGTTTTATCTTTATGAACCTCCAACTTGCTCTCCATCATCATTTTGACAGGATGCACACAGAAGAGCTTGATCTGAAAATCGGGATAAAAAGATCGTCAACTTTTTTTGTAGCTAATGATGTGTTACTTTAATTAATCCTTAGAAGTCGAACATACTTATCTGAAACACAAAAATACCTTGCAAGTGTTTCGTTCGATTTCTCTCTGGCGCTTCTCTTGCTCTTCGGATTCCTTCTCCTTCTGAACCAAACTCTTTATGTGCTCTGGGAAATCTTCCACAGATAAAAACCCTGCAGACAAACAACACCACACATTAAACCTACTGCCGACGTACAACCTCACGACAAAATGTAAATGGCAAAGAACGAGGGCAGAGAAAATGACAACATAAAGAACTTAATCACATGTCGTATAATAAAATAGCCCATTTCTTTAAAGTTACAGCATTTTAAATTCAAGCAAATGAGCTCGAGGCTTAGTTTAGACAGAGTGAAGGCGAAACTGTTCCTGGAAGAAAACCCCCCCCCCGCCCCCCATACTGCTGCTCAGGTTATACAACTGACATTTAAAATACCCTTTTTCTGGGAAATATCAAAGAAATTCAGAAAAGCTTCCCCAGGTCTCTACAAAAACAATTGACCATAACATTATGAGCACTGACAGGCAAAGAACAATACACCAGCAACCATTGTCCTGATACACCATTAGGTTTGAATGGCAAAAGCTGGAAGTTTGTTCCAAGCAACAAGAGAGTCATCTTCTTATTTTTGTGTTGAAAGTAGAAAATTAAAAGAAGAAACACTAATGATATCTTCACAAATCTTCCTAAATGATCGTAGTTTGTGATGATCAACATAGACGAAACGGGCAACAAAACAAAGAAATCCCGAGGATGACCCTTCAATGACACACAAACCGCTTAATTATTGCTGCTGATTAATAAAGTCCCTCTTAGAAGCTGCATGTTGTGAACACAACGGGCTCCTTCAGCAGATAAAACCACATGTCCCTCAAACTGAGCACATGCTTCAAGTTTGAGAAACAAGACAAACTCCAAATCATCCAAACTACAACCCAACTGACCATTTGCACTGAATGCTACCAATGGAGGCCGGACTGATCAACTACAGGCGACTGGTGCCGTGGTTCAAAACAACGTCACACCTCAACCTCTTAAAACTCAAACGTCAAAAGGAGAAAGAGCTACAAAATAAATGATGCTATGATTGAATTAATCTGGTATAAAAATTTATAAATCCTGACCAAAATATGTGACAGGTCAAAACGTTGTTGGGATTTTCTCAAGCTGGCTGTGTTGTTCTCTTACTTGAATTCCTTGACGGGTCTTTCAATCTATAAATCAGCATGTAAGCGTTTGTGGAACTGTTGAGGGACAGAGGGGAGAAGAAGATATCGTTATACTGAACTCAGAAAACAAAAACTTGGAAATAGATAGATTTAAAACATATTTAAAACATTAATCATGTAAATTTTTTTAATCAAAGCTAAAATATAAGTCTTTAAAACATGTGGTGTGGTATGTAGACAGTGGATAACTGACCTTGCAAAGGCACTGGAGTAATAGCCTCTGCTCCCTGAGGACCCCCCATATGTCTTCCTGATATCATCCTGGGTGATCTATTGAAAAACAATGTACCAAAATTTTAAATATATATATACACATTATTATTTAAAATATTTTTAAATATTTAATTTTCCTTTGGGATCAATAAAGTACTTTTTGAATTTAATTTAATTCAAAAAAATAATCATAAATATGAAACAACAGTCATTTTTCTCAAGAAAGAGCAGAGGTCTGCTAAGTCAGTAATGCATTAGCCTGTTGCAGGGTAAAACAAAGGCACCTAGATGATGAGTCTGACCTTGCTAACATGCTGATCATTGAAACTGTACCACTGGCCATCACCGAAGGACTTGATGTAGGCGTAGTAGTGTCCGCCCGCAGCGCTGCCCGAATGGACCATGACGGAGAACAACTCAAAGGTCAGCAAGCTCTGGGGAAGAACAGAGAAATATTCTAATAAAAGCAACAATTCATTTGTAGAGTTCCCCGTTACTACTACAGTAGCATTACGCTCTTGTCTGCTAGGTGACAGCAGCTCAAATGTTTAAATCGTTAATACACTGGGACAGCAGGTACAGACTGGAGACGACATAAAAGACGTCAACAAAAGACCGATGCTCTCAACACGCTTGCTGGGAAAGAAAAGACTCAAAGTAAAAAAAGTCTAAATCTCTATTCACTGATTTGCTTATTCTTTTAACTTGTATGTAACATAAAACCCTTCATCAAACTCTGAAATCTATGGGCTCTTTTGTGTTTTTGAGAGGACTAATAAATCAGCATATTTCAACCATTTATAATATTTTACTCGGAAAACTCAAACATAAAGTAGAAATGACATTTTAATCCCTTTGGATGTGCAAATAATGAGTTTATTATTGCATTTTCACTGTGTTGTGTGTGTGTGGCATGAAAAGCCTAAACAAAATAAGTTTAACTTCTGTGGTTAAGTTTATGTTTGTGGGTCAAAATGAGATTCTCACGCTATGATAACCTCATGTAAAGAAATGTTCGTATAACATTATCTTATTGATTTTGTTGGTATTTTAAATGTTTTGTCACTTTGAAACTCACCACCTTTAGCCTTAACGTTGCATTATCTAATTTAAAGTGATGAATGCCACCCAGTTTCCCACAATCACTGCCCACATTTTTTGCGATGAGAAACATTTTCTAAGAGTCGGATTGCTCTTTTTTGGATCCTTTGTCTAGCCTGCTGAGCAGGAGAATGCAGCAATAAGTAGGGGAGGGGAACGCTGCTCTATATTTAAAACAGTAATACTAAAAGTTCTTTAAATTTTTGGAATGTTACGACAGAAAATGTTTGCCTCTTTCTAAAACCTCAATATATCTTGATAGAAGTAACACTCTTAGTTTGTGGATGAAAACAGACAACTTTAATAAAATAATGCAGGATAAACAGCTGTACTAAAACAGACGCAAAGATGCAAGATTCCAGATGGTAGCATTTTCTTTAAATTCATCTTTTTAAATGGATCTTTTTATATTAAAATCCTAAATAATGACTTTGGCTACAATCCCATCCGCCCAGACCTCCCAACCCAAGCAGATAAAGAAGGAGATATTTATTGAAAGACAAGAGAGATAGTTACCTTTGGCTTCAATGCCCTTTCTGTGCTACTGGTGCTGTCCAAGCAGATGCCCTCATCCACACAGTCATCAGTGGAAAAATCATTGCTCATTTGGTCACTGTGGCAACTGCCTTCATTCTCTGCTCCGCTATCAGTGCAGCTCTCTGTCTGAGGCGACTTCTATTCAAAAGAATAATGGAGGTTTAACAAAAAAAAGAAAAAGAGAAAGAAAAAAAAGGTGTTTTTTTTTTTTCCACCAGTATTTATGTGCTGATGTACTGGCTTAGAGAGACAAAACCAAAAGCACACAGCAGTGTGTTTAGGTAGATAAGACGGCAGCACTGTAAAAAGAGTTCAAAGCTTAAAAGGAAACATCAAAGCAGAGTGCTAGCCACGGTCCAAAGGTTGCCACACACAAATCATTGTGGGATGGTTTAATAGACGTCTATGACAGGACATAAATCACAATCACTCTCACGTGGCCACAATCAGCTCTACCAGCCAAGGTTCAGAAAGAACAGGGCGAAGCTGGAAGAGGTGCAAACGGTAAACAGAGCTACGCATCCTGACAAGCTGCCCTTGTCTGAGGTTTCCACCTCCTGTAGCTCCAAATATTTTACCACATCACCATTAACCAGCGAGTAAATCTGTCTTCAGAAGGTCCAATTTAGACTCCAGAGTTTCTATAGGCTAAACACCAGTAGCCCTCTCACAAAGGGAAAGACATTAAAATGAAAGGATTCCTTTCTAATTTCTTCCCGCCACAAGCGATATGAACATTTACTTTTTCAGTGTGACTCGCGGTGGAGATAATCTATTTCGTGAAAAATAAAAGTAGAAAAATTGGGTCGTGCCAAGAGATGCACAAAATATCTTCGAATTGCTGTTACATCACGTTCCTCATCACATGCGTCAAGGAAGTAATCACATTTTGGTTCATCACCATAATGTTCACGATGCTGAGGGGCCATTAATCTAATCTGAATCGTCGAGAGTGACGGCTGCTCTCACCTCGTCTTCCACATCAATGAACGGGCTCATGTCGAGCTCCTCGGGGAAAGTCATGCGGTCGTTAAGCTTGATGCGATGCATAGTGGTGTAGTCAAAATCAAACCTTTTCAGCTGCAGCGTCAGCAGGTAGGGGAAGTGCAGAAACCTCAGACCCTGGGTTAAAAAAAAAGAGGCATCAGACGAATTCAGCTGCAGAACACTGTATTCCTTCCCAGCACCGCTTCACCTTTTCACTTTGCTCACCTTTCGGGCATCACATTTCTTTTTGCAGCGCTCACAGAAGTACTGGTTGGGGCCGTCCAAGGTTTCTGGCTGGATGAATGCCTGCAAAGCTTCTTCCTGCAACAGCATAAGAATTGCGTCAATTAAATTGAGATTAAAGTTGAAAAATTAAAAGGTTGTGACTTGTATCAAAATGAGCTTTAAGTAGCAGAAGCATCTGGAGCGTTGACAAGAAAAACCCACCACACTTCCGTAGGCCTGACTGGCTCCAAAGGGTCTGATCACAAGAGGGATGTCCAGGTAAGTGTCGATTCTCCAGCTCTCATATCCACACTCTAAACAACGCACATAATCCTTCAGCTTTCCCTGGTACAGCTGGTTGATCAGATCAGCCTGAGGATATGCAGAGGCATTATTTCTCCCTAACAATATTAATCTCCGAGCTACATTATAATGCAAAGAAAAGGACAACACTAACGTGTGAAGTAGCCTGATGGATTTGAAGAATGCATTGACCAAATTAACTCAGAACATAAAACGCTTGGTTTGTACATGGACCAGGTATGAGCCAGTGTGATAACCTTTCGTAAAAAGGTTACATAAAATCTTGGAATTTACACAAAAGTTCAACAAATGTCATACAAATAATGTATATTATTCAAATGTATACAGTAACAAAAGTATAACAAGTTCATATCGGCCAATTATTTATTTATTCTATCTGCTCAGATAATCGGCGTGCAGAAAGCTGCTGAACAGACACGCCGCTTGCAGATCACCGTTTATAAGTTTAAAAGAGCGTTACCCAACCAAGGGTAAAGTTTCCACATCACATCTTTTTGCAACTGGAAATATTTTTGAAACACCTGAATTTCTTTCTCTTTCATGAGTGAGGGAAGAAATGTTGAAGCCCTCTTTCAGACAGCTGACCACCAGTTCCTCCATACAACCAGAACTGCAGTCAGTCCGGCACTTTATTGGCAACACAAACTCGCCTGTTTGGAAATACTCCCAGTTGCAAAAAAACAAAATCAGAAGCAGTCATTGTGGAGAAAACTAAATAATCCCCATTTGTGTCTTTTATTAAGGGCGTCTGCAGGCAGACGCAGGCTGGCTACTTGAGCAGATAGTCCAACTAACTGATGAGCTGACGTCAGCTTGTTATGCTTGTTATTTAAAAAGAGCAGAGAGACACATAAGCTCCTCAAACGTATTTCTAAATAATTGTGTTTTAGTCCTAGTATTAAAATCAAAACAAATGTTGGAAACAACAAATCTAATCATCCTGATTTGATCAAATGTAATGCACAATTAATAACTGATATTTTTCTGGTGTTACAGTTCTTCATTTTAACTTTTTTGGTTGACATTGTGTAACTGTGGTGTCTTGATTCCCAACAAGACTATCTGCTGATGTAATCATAAATTAGCTGTAAAGAGGTATTACACCATTTTCCCCCTAACATCAAGAAACAAACAAGGCTGTAAATCATAAAATCTCTGTATAGATTGGCATTATAAATTACTTCTCAGTTCTACAATCTGTCTATTCTCGTTTTCTGTCATAAAAGAGTTACTTCATGGCATGCCTGTTTATTCCCACATCAGTCTATGTGCTGGTGCAATACTCAGCATGTCCAGACTATAAACAAAAGCCCAAACCCAGGGATTGTTTGCCAGTTGCGATTTTTCCATAGTTTATTTTGAATCTAAGGTCTGGAGCTGTTGGCTTCGTGTTTTGTTAACAACAACTGAGTAAACACTCTACCTGCTCTGTCTGCTTCCACTTCTGCTCCAGGGCATCGAACATGACCCTGCACAGTTCCTGGACGTCATGCTGCTGCCAGGCTGAAAAACAAATCCATAAAAAAAAATAGGGAAAAAAAGGATATTTAAGTCTGGAGCGCGAGAAGCACATGTTCTTTCACTTGCAAACCAACACATGTGATTAAAGTCACACAGGAGCACAAAAACTCACCCTCACTGCTATCCCACCCGAAGCTCCGAGTTACATCAGTCGTCTCAATCGCCCGCTTCTTACTGGTCTGCAGCAGAACAAAGAGCCTTTGCAGCTGGTAGGGGATGCTGGTGACGGGATCCTCCTCGGATTCCTCAAACTCCCAACTAAAGTTGAACAGATGTGAAAGGTTTTAAGCTCTGTGTCTCGCTAGCTACATAAAAAAAAAAAAAACAGATCAAACCATAGTTCCTTACTTGTAGAGTGCATTTCTGAACTCAGGAGTCATAAACAGTGTTTGGAGGAGACTGTTCAAATAGCAGGTCATTGCTTGGTTAACCAAGCCAACATAACCTGAGGGTGGACAAAGAGATAAAAGACGATACGTGCGTCAAGTCATGAACGAAACATTTTAGACCTTTGCCAGATGCCAACACTGACCAGTCTCAGATTTGCTAAGGATGGATGAGTAGGAGTACGATGGACTGCTGTAGTCACCGCTGCCGCCCGCGCTGCCGTCTCTTTGCAGGGGGCCGATAAAGCGCTCCTGGGAACTGTCATCCAGCCCGCTGCTATCTGCTGTTCCTGACTCATCCTAATAGCACAAACACCATGGAAATTTAAGAAAATAAAACTCAAACTGGGAAGCAAGTTCACAGTCTTTCCAATTGAAATGAATAAATCACATTAAATAGACACAACACAACAAATAAGTTTTGTTTTAACCGCTTACCGACGCAATCTGTGGTTGCTCTCCATCTTTGTCTGTAAGCTGGAGAAAATTCTTCTTACCGCCGGGCTCAAAGCTAGAATCAGAGAGGGACATCTCACTGTTGTGCTCCAGCGGTGCCTTGAGGGAAGGAAGTGAAACAAAAACCCAAGTTAATAAATCCAACACTAAAAGGTCTTTTACAAGCTTAATAAATAGCACACTTACAGCGGTCAGACTTCCTTTAAATTCATTTCCTACAAACTTCCTGTCTTGACGTGTGCAAAGGAAGCAGTTTGGAGCCAACATGTGAGGAGCACTAACGAGAAGTCTTCGAGAAGACGAGCTGAGGATGAGCGAGCAAGTGCAGCAGCAGAGGCAGTAGCTTAATCCACTGACCTACTCAGTGAGATAACAACAGGCACAGTGCTTGGGCTTTGGCCTGGGTCAGCAACAGGATTAGCTTGGGCTCATTTAAGAAAAGGTAATATAATGTACAGAAAACAACTGAACACTCTCGTCACCGACGCAGGACCTTGACTGTGTTTTGTTTTATAGTTTAAGGATTGAAATAAGTTATTTCCACTGCTTACTTGGGACTTTTTAAAAGATGAATTTTTGTAGCAGAGAGCAGTACAAAGGCAAACTGAATTTTGTAACTTTAATGGCACAAAAGAAAATGAAAACATCCATTTGCAGTTTTGATGAGGTTATAATTTAGTGCCACCGTCCAGATGGTCCAGATTATGTGTCATGAGTAAAGTATTGCACATCAGGAGGCACAAACAGGGGAGAATCTCTATTATTCAGACCAAAATACTTTATAAATACTGAGCATACTCATATCTGCTAAGGTTAAAAATAAACCATGGTTATTTTTGATACAATCAGGTGTATAAGGCAGAAAAAAACATGCTTTATTTGCTGCAATTCCTAATTTGTTTTAAGATAAATAACTCAAAAAGCTTTGCAAAACTTTTTCAAAGTAAGTTGAATTCGCTTGTTGCAAATGTGGCTCATTGTGCAACAAGCGACGTCAGGCGGGAAGCTGCAATAAAATCCTGTTGCATACAAACATTTAAGCATAGGGCTTACAAATAAAGTGAATAAAATTAAGAAAATTATTAAAATTGTGAAAATAGACATTTTTAAAATGTATGCAATTTTCCAGTCGCAGTACGAAAATCCCTTTGCTTGTGGTCTGTATTGACGTGCACAACAAAGCAGTGTAATCTGACGTTTTATATTAAATTCTAAAATTTTCCAGGAGTTTCATGATCTGCTTTAAGACAGATGTGGAGCTCTTATGCAAAGGAAGGGTGAGGGGTGGAGCTCCTAGGTGTGATGCCACGCTGCAGTGGGTGTGTAGCATCGGTTTTCCATGATATCACCACCTTAAATTATTAACATGGTGTGTGGATTGTTTCTGGATTCTTCACAGTCTTGACCAGTCCACCCATACCAACAGCAAAATAAACACCGTGTTTAGAGGAGGTTCTACTGATGCTGCCTGGCAATGCTAGATGACGAGACAAGTTGGGAAAACAGCCACACATTAGGATTTATTATGGGTCATATCAATAGATCAGCTTTTCCACAGCTAAAGATGACTTATTATTACGGCGTCTGTGAATTCTTGATGAAAGCTGTTGTTTCCTTTAGCCTCGCTAAGCGTTTGCACTTGTGTTGAGAAAAGTTATTCTTGTGCAAGAGCTGATGCTTTGGTGGTGGAAACACAAAGAACTGATACTCAGAAAGCTCTCGCACCAGTTTAGCAAAAGAAAGTTTGGCTGAAGCTCCTCCCCCACATTTATGTATCACACTGTCACACACCAGTGTTATGAAAATCATCTGATGTGTCTCACCATGTTTTGAGCGTTCCCCCAGGCGAGGTCAAAAGAGCCATTCACATATCCGGCTTTATGGGCAACGTCCTCGTAAAGTTTGGAGAGAGTGGTGGAAGCGGGCAGGTTGAGGGTCAGCCTCTCGTTGACCGTCTTCGCGCTGGTCGTGTCCTGAATTATGCACAGCACTCTGGGCTCCTCAGCTGCATTATGTATCTGAAAATCAAACAGAACTGTAGTTTTTGTACTCCCAGTAGCCTTTCTGGCATTGTATAGAACAGGTTAATTCATTAAAACTGCATCCAAAATGTTATGAAACATTCCAGCTCAAGAAGAACTTCCTGCCAGGACAGCAAGCGATACTTCTGGGTATAACGCAACCGCTGACTCATGCTCGATTCTGCTGTAAAACACACACTGTAATTTGTTTTTCAAGTGGAACAGGTGTTTCAAGAGGAAACCAGTCATACTGCTGACAAAACATCTTGCGTTGTTTTAATATTTTGTCGTGGCAAGCTCAGGTGATTTAAAGTCTAAAGACGGAGACAAAATCTCTCAGCCAACATGCAAAGAATTGACAAGACTTTAATTTTTCTTTATGGGCAATAGAGCGCTAATCGAATATTTACCTTTTTTTATCTGATTTATTTAGTTTAAATAAATCCACTCATTTTATCACTTTATTTTATCTGGGTGGATTTATTTAAACTAAAGGGACCAAACCAAACAGAACATAAATTCAAGTCAAATCTTTAACCTGTAGGCCTGTCACAATAAATTTTGTCATAATTTATTGCGATAAATGATAATATTGTCATTTTGAGACCATTTTCACAAAATATGATAAAAAATAATAGTAGAATATTAATACAAATACAGCCCCTGAAAAGAAAAAAAAAACTAATTTCTAAAGAGTATTTAATCCTGGAAGTGGAAAACATTTAAATGTCTAAAACAAAGTAACAAACTAACTGAAACAACAATAATTAAAATGTATTATGTAACCAAAATTGTGTTTCAAAATATATCATTCATTCAGCTTAGACAGAGAAAACAGGCAAAATGTCAGGTAGGACTTTAGTATAAACAAAAAAGTCCAAACTAATTGCTTTATACTGGGTGTAAAATGTTTGCAGCATTTTTCAAAATGCTAGCTTTTCAATTAAATTAACGGGGAGCAACTCTTTTATGATTCTTGTCCAAGTGGAAATTATCAGGCTCGTTTTAATTTATCATGCAAATAATTGATTTATTGCTTATCGTGACAAGCTTACTAACCTGATCCTGAAAAATTTGTTTGAAAGTTTCCAGCAGGATATATATTAACTTAGCAATACTTAGCAACAATAAACTGCAAGGGTGACCTGGCTGTAAATGTGTTTCAATTCTAAATTTTAAGATACTCTATTCTCTTCCTTGTTAATTTGTTTCTAATAATTGATAAATTAGTGCTGACTAAAACCGATTCTTTCCTTCGTTTGAACAATTGTTTAAATTTGACATACTTAATGCACTGCTGCATGCATCTACTCGACACCATGCTGCATCACAGACCTGCGAAATCCTCTTTATTTCATCAATAACACTCTGTCTGCAACTCCAAAACAAGCCCTAATGATATGTGGACACAGTTGGGATTAAAAGCAATTGAATGCATTTACAAGAAGCAGCACAAGATGGAAACACACCTTCGTGATTATGCTCAAAACTAACCAAGGCTAGACGTTGCAGATTTATAGGCTTACATTTACAAATAAATAAAGTTCTTAAATTATGTAAGGGTTGTAATTATGGGTATGTTCTCAAATCAGTCCAGTTTTTCCTGCTCACTCTTTGTGGAGTTTGTGATCTTGGGAAAATGTGACTGACCGGTCCTATAAAGAAGCTGCTTCTGACAACACGCGGGTGTATTATCAGATTAAAAGTTATTTTTACCATGGATATAATCACAAGGTGCAGACATGAAACCGCAGTGAGCACAAAATACTGGCAGTGTTACAGACCTAAGAACTGAAATTATTCACCTCCATGAATGAACCCATATTGTGATGTTAAAAACACTGCAAAAATCCACAGGACTAACTTTTATGAGCTTTATAACAATAACAGGTAAAATAATGTCAAATTTATAATTAAGTAACAGGTTCTTTCAACTATGTTAAGGAGAATCTGGGTGCTATCACCTAATTGTTTCTTCTTTTTTTCAAATACTTAGTCACCTATGCATATTTATGTTCATTTTAATTGTGTTAAACAGTAAAACAGGCCAGCTCTAGTTGTACAAACAAAAAATGTTCAGCAAAAATGTGTCATTTTTATTATCAATTTGCCAAACAGCTCAGTATTATGGAAGGCCTGGAAGAAACCTGCCAAGTTTAACTAAGGAAGCATCTGGAAGCCTCATATTGGAAAACTACTGCGGTGAATATTGTGTTTAAGCTGTTATTTGGCTCTTATAGTACGAGTAGCCACTCACTCGTTAAACCACCATGTCTCAAACACTTCTCTGTGTAAAAGAAGTGTTCATTGAGAAGAGTAGACATTACTTATTTACATTAAAACAGAACTTCGCTTAAATTTGCTAAAACTACCAATTCAGAGGTAAGAATCATGCCATCTATAATGGAGATCCAAAAAAGAGCAATGTTTTTTTTTTATCTCTATTATGGAGATCTGAACAGTTCTGAACAATGACTTTAAGAAAAACAAAGTCCTCTAATGAAGACTGGAAGCCATTAAAGTGTTAGAAAAAAGTGAAACTCATTGTTTTTCTATAGGAAAAAGGAAGTGAACCTCAACCATTACAAAACAGTTGGGCTTGACTACATCGTAGACTTAAGAAAACTTATAGGAGATTATTTGATGGGACAAAAGTTTTGGTTGTCAGGAATTGTGAAAGCTGAGCTAGGTCAGATTTAGATTCAGTGACAAAATCCATAAATACCCATCATCAATGAGCTATTTTTGTAAACCAAGCTGTCCGTTGAGATATTTCAGGTAAACAACAACTTCCTGGATTTACTAATGAAACCACCTTTTTACACCTGAGTTTACCAGGATGGAGCCAACACATTGTCTTACTATAACATTACAATTATAGCATGAAATAGTCCAAAGATTTATGGCGTGAATGCTATAAAATGTTATATAATTCAACAAAATAGGAAAATCTAGACCTTATTTTAAACAATGAATCGGATTTTTTCTTTACCCTTCATGTCTTTTTTGGTATTTGTTTACACTCTATAAACAGCGAGTAAAATGTCTATTCAGATATATCAGATATGGGATTTATGATCCTGGCTTTATTATTTTAATTTGAATGTATTATTTAAATCTACAAACTACAAGATTTATATGTTTAAAAAGAACTTATGGGGATCTACTACTGTAACTAAAACCATGTTTTATTCATATAATAACTTAAGCAAGTTAAAAAATAACTTAAGATACTAAAATAAGTTAAGAAATAAGTAGTTGATGGTTTTGCAGGGCAGGTTGAATTTACAGGAAAAGAAGTTAGTGGAAGAGGCAATAAATATATGAATTTATGCCATCATTCAATGTGATTTAAAATCTAGCGGTATTTAAACCCTCTTGAAGACTAAAACCTGTAAGTTTTTCAAAGCCTGTGCAGAAACCCCGATTGCTGGCTACCAAGGCAAACAACACATTTCCCGGAACGCAGCAACAGCCATACTGAGTTAATTGAGAATATCAAAAAAGAAAAGGCACTTTATTTAGTACACTCTCATCAAAACGGCGATATATTCGCCCCCATTTTTTTAATATATATATATTTTGTGTAGGATTCTGAATTACATTTCTTAAACATTAAAGTTTAAACTCTAAATAAGAAAACTTCTACTGGATACAAAATATGTCAACTGAGACTAAATGAAAGTGAAGACGTATCGAGCGTGTATGACGGCATTTCTTTAAGTACCACTTTCAAGTGATTTCGACTTGCATTTTTAATTAAAAACACAAATTACGGTTGCTGCCATAAGTAAGACATAAAAGCTAACGACTTTAGCCACCTGCTAATGTTATGCAAGTTAGCCGACTAATGTTGACAAATTTGAAACTCCGTCTGAGCGGATAGCGTAATGTCAGCTACATCATTTAATACGGTTAGACGTCTCTGACATTTATAAATCAAAATATTCAAGGTAGATAACAAAATAACAGTTTTGCAAACGTTTTCGAATTCAATCGGTTTCAGCTGAAGCGAGATTAGCCGCTGTTAGCAGCAGCTAGCAGTGTCATGATATAGGCCGTTCAAGTCACGTCAAGCTAACTGTTAGCTGAGAGTTAGCCACAACCCGACACCACAAGATCACAAACTCTTAAAGTGGTGTCAAAGTTGCCACATTATTCATGAGCATGATCTGCAAAAGTAACAGATTTGATCCAGAGGCTGACTCCACGAGCAGGTCAGAGTGCTGTAGTAACCCTCACCTCTTTGGGTACGAACTGGTTCTCCTCGCTAGGCACCATTTCCATTTGTACGACAGTTTAGACAATCATCTATCCGGACAGGGATGTCATCGAAAAAACTTTGCGGCGGAAAACACAAACATGGTTTGTGTTCGGTTTGCAGTAAGTTTGAATGCTTAGGCACCAAAATAAAACTTGGCCAAAAGTTGTAGGCTTATTAAAGTGATCGCAACACTCTCGGTTACATTACTCAAGCACAAAGTGTCCTGCTATAAATGGAGAAAAATGGCCGGTGTTTTTACTCCGCGAGACTTCACTGGAGGAGCTTTGGCGTCACATTCCATCCAGACAGGCGTGCGTGATGTATGCGGACAAGATGACGTTGGTGAATGCCGACAAGTGTGTGCGGTTTTTTTGTTGTTGTTTATTTTAAATAATGCAAAAATTACATTTGGGTTTTCCGTCATGGCAGGCTGATTAATCACACCATTGTCATATTTTCGTTATTAATCAATGCCATCCCGTTTAGTAAAATATTACTCGGAGTTTAAATGACGAACTAAGTTTCATTTAAAAAAAAAAAAAATTAAAAAAACACATGATGTGAGCATTAGGCTGGTCATAATATTAAATTTTGCTGGAAGATAAATTGTTCCAGAAGTTATTGCAATAATATTGCTGTTTCGAGACCCATTTCAAGTAATAACGGCATCATAATGCAAAAAACACATTGTCAGAAATCTTTAACTTCTAATGGACTTTTAACACTGTAACTGAAAGATATTTAAAATATCCAAAACAAACAAACAAAACAACAGCAACAACAAATAAAATGAATTATTTAGTCTCTCTAAAGAAAAGATCTAAATGAGACCAAAACACCAAACTGAAGACTTTAGTTTTCGGTAGAAAGAAAAAAAGATCAATTTATTGAGCTTGCTTTAATTTATGATGCAATTTTTTTTGCTTATTTCGACAGGCATGCTCAACATGTGGTAACAGTTTGCTTTAGAGACAGCCCTCATGCTAACATTAACCTTGTACCTAAAATAAACATTAATTTTGGATTTATTAGTTATGTTTATCATATTGAATGGATTAAGTCAATGTAAATCAACATGCTACTGGCAGCATTTAAGCCAGCCTCAGCATTTTGGCTAATTTTAATTTACACTAATATTAGCACACAATAGAGTAATTTTTGTTAGTTAACATGCTGATAACCCACATGCTACTGCTAGAGTCAACATGCTACTCACTCTACATGCTAATGATTGCTTTCATGCTAACATTAGCTTTGCACCTAAAATTTAGAGTTAGTGAACATGCTAGCGATAACCTTCATCCTTCTGGTGGTATCAACATGCTAGTAACTCAATATGCTAATGATAGCCCTCATGCTAACATTAGCCTTGTAACTAAAATAAGCATTTTTGCTATTTTTTTATTTATTAGCTATGTTTATCATACTAAATGAAGCAAGTCAATGTAAGTCAACATGCTGGTGACACATTCTACTGACAGAAGCTAACCTTAGCATTTTAGCTCATTTTAGTTTATACTAATGCTAGCATACTGACAGGAGTTAGTCCATGTTAGTCAATATAATAACGATACTCCACATGATATTAAGTATTTTTTACTTGACCTTACTATTGTGACAAATTTTCAGTGTTAGAACAGAACACTGGGTTCCAACCGAAATGTTGAAACCCAGTGTTCGAAACACTGTGGCAGTGCAAAGGCAGGCCTCTTTTAAATTTCTTCCAAAATGTTCTGTTTTTTATTGTGATGCTAACACCCTACCCTAACCAGAACTATTTTGGTTCTGATGGAGGTCTGCTGCACAGACTTCACAAAGGGAAGTCATTTTAACAGTAGTGAAATAAATACACACACACCCACACACACACACACACGCATGCACACACTCAAAAACACTGAACCCAAAATGAACGCTGAGTTCATTGGACATTTTTTTTTTGTTGTTTTTGTAGGGAAACTGGAGTGCCCAGAGATAACCCATATAAGAATAAAGAGAACAAACACCACACTCACCGTTTACTGTACTGCTCACCTCAGAGCAACAGGGATGGAGGTTTGATAACAGCACATTTCTCTATGTTTGCCTGTTCTTTCTCCGTTTATTTGAGTTTATTTTTGGTGATGTTTCTCCCTACGTTGAAAAGAACAGTCATGTGGACTCTCGAGGCTGTTCTATTGAATCTGGCATTTGTTATTTAACTATCTACACAGATCAAGTGTTAAAAGGTGGACTCACTTCCCCCAAAAAAAAACTTTCTGTTATGAGAAATGGAAACGATAATATAAGTCACTCCAGGGAGCAAGCAGACGAGATTGATTCAATGAACTAAGACCAATAAGACGTAATATATCACGGAGATTACATTGACATATTTACATTTATTGCTGCACTTTTAAGACTGACAGCCATAAAACTGATTGAAAGTGATTTCCAATTTCGAAATCAAGATAAAGTTTATAAACAATCTCCATAATTGCTTAAACCTTTGATCTTCATGTTTTGACACCTTTTTAGTGTTTAGATGGGGTAAAAAGAGGATAGATGGACAATTTTATCCAAAAATATAACATTTTTGCATGTACAGGAAGGTCATTGATAGTAGAATTAACTATTTCTGTTTTCAGAAAAAAAACAAAATAAAAGTTAGTTTTTTTTACCAACAAACTTTTATTTATCAAAAATTGATCAAGTTAACTTTACACACCTGAAACCAGCATAAATTCACTCCAAAGAAATAAAGTACTGACAAAACAGTTTGACATGATTGTTTATTTAGTTTACTTTTTTCAGAATTGATCATTTCTTATGATATCCAGTCATTATAGTCCTTGGATCCTAAACAGAAAATTGCCGCATATTGTTTATCTCCAGAAAATCTTTCACTTACTTATCTTGTGTAGAGTTACTGCGTTTTGTTGAACCTTGGCAGCAGTAATTCAATATTTCTCGTGATTTGTTGATTTCCTGTCAATTAGTTAGTTAAAACCACAAACCCTGTATTTAAATTACCAGCAAGACCTCTGACTCCTTCAGGGAATGATATATTCACAGATATACTTCTTCAGGCTGCGGCATACCTCATCATACCACTTCCCCTGAGCAGTCAGGGAAAGAGCAACACAGCTCTCTCTTTTTGTCCCCGTCGGCTGCTTCTTGGAACGATCCCAGTTGAAGAAGCTGACTGGCATGCTGTTGACGTCAACATACTGGCCTTCCTTCACTATGTCTGCCACACCGATCCAGAAGTCCCTGATTCCTGGGCTGCTTCTCTTTGCGTAGTCCCTCACCTCATTGCTCTCCATCATATCTCGCGGTGTCGCAAGGGTTCCTCCCTGAGCGATGCAGTCTTCGTTTGCCTCGTGGTAATGTTTGGGCTCCTCATTTAGAAGATAGCACTTCCTGTGTGCTTTGATCCCCCGAAGACACACTGAAAACAGAAATAAGTTGCTTTAGAAGTGCAGCTAATTGCGTTGTGAATATATTTAACAAAATCAAAGCTGTTGCAATGTCTAACCTGCGATATCAGTAACATTTTCAAATTATCTGAACTAAATGTTATTCGCATCCGATATGAAGTTGGATATTGACTTTATGATTTAATAAATTATGTATGTTCTGCTGCCCTCTACTGGTGACAGAGAACACCAAGAACTTTACTTTTGAGCTAATCACCTTGTGTCAGAGAAATCTTAGGTAGCAATAGGCAGGTTATACATTCATTTATTGCAATACATAATTCTGAATGCAGCTATTGATTTTTAGCCATCTCATCTGTCAAGAAGGCATTCTGTGAGAGCATTACCTGTCTGCAACGCTTGCATCTCTTTCAGTAAGTTCACCTCCTGCCACAACTTCTCAATCTGGGCTTTCACATCCTCATCCTCTGCAGCTGCACATAGAAAACCAAGCAAAACAAAACAAAACAAACACGTCAGATAAACACTGATGCAGAAAACATCTTTTACAAAAGCTGTGTGACATGCACATCTACCTCCAGACTGCCGGGGTGAAACAGCTTTCCTTGTGCGAGATGGACGGCTGCAGCAGAGCAAGGAGAAACTCAGCGCAAGGAAGACAGGCAGGACCAGATGAGCCATGTCTGAGGCCAGGGGAACCTAGAGTACAGGACTCTGGAGCACAACCTCTGCTACAGCGAAGGGAGCTAAATATCCCACAGGCAGGTTAATATAGTGGCCCTCTGTCTGCCTCTCTGGGTTCTCTCTCTGCATTGGCTCCAGTGCTGTTTGTTTTTGTCAAAACATCATGAGGAGGAGAGGGTGGTGTCAAAGAATGATTTCCTTGTGTCTGGTTTATTTTTAGACAAATATTTACTTGGAACAAGGTACTCTAAGCAGCAAACTAAACAGACATTTATTGAACCGCTTCCCTGTTACAGAGTCCCCCCATTTCTCTTAGCTTTGGACAGACTTAGCAGTATCTCAGTCTGGAGGGAAAGTAGAAAAAAGACGGGGGGGATAGGGGGGCGGGGGAAGCTGTTTTTTTTTCTTTTAAATCTTTCTTCATAGTCAGAAGTTTACATACATTTCCTTAGTATTTGTTAGCCTTAAAAGTGTTTGAGTGTAAAATGTTTTGGGCATCATTCTAAACTTCACATCGTTTTTCTGGGATTTTGGACCATTCCTCTAACGCATGTTTGAAGGCCTCATTATTCGTACACAGCTTCAGTTCTGCCCACAAATCTTCTTTGGAACTGAGATGATCAATTTCTGATCCAAAACATTGACTTTGTTTTTGAAACTAATGGCCAAAATGCTAATTTTGTTTATTTAATACTTAACTAGTAAGAGATAATACATATGATTCTGTATTTGATTCTGTTGGAATTCAATTGTCCTATTCTTTTAAAATCCTCACTCTTCCGCTATTATACTTACAGAACAGGATGACTTATTATTATTTGGCGTGAGCATGACACAAATATCATAAATGTGTATGTTCTGGTTGAAGTTATTATTCCTTCTGAATATACAAACAATCTGAAAATAATGTGTTTTATAAAAAGATACACCACGTTTGCAGTTTTTATTAAAAATGCAGAAAGGTCCAAACGCAAGCATGCTATGCTTTGTAGATATATTTATTCAAGTAAACAGAGCTGTGCTCAAAGAAAATACACAAAAACTGTGACAAAAATATACGAGCATTGTTTAGAAAGAATGCTATAAATACACTACAGTGCTGAAAGCATTTACAAGGAAATACAATAACACACACACAAAAACCTATCCTGTCATTCACAAACACTCTCATTCACATAGACGTGACATTGAAGGCAGCAAAATTTTTTAGATCTTTTCCTAGTTGAAAAATCTAAAGGATATCATCACTAACTGTGAACTAGTTTCAAACTATGTTTTCATACAATTTTTAGAAATTGTATGAAAACGTCTAGAGTTGCAGAACTCATTACTTTGATTTTGTTGCAAAGCTGATGCATTTAAAATGCTAAAATGCACTGGAGAGTTTGAATTTTTTTTTTAAAAGCTGAGAAAATCTTGTCCATTTTAAATCGATGCATCATTTAGACAACCCACTCGTTTGAAAATACAGTGCGATGCAGAGCTGCTTAAAAAGGGTAATAAAATATGTTTTTTTTTTTTTTTTTACAGTAGAAACTAAAACCAGGACGCTCCCCTGAACAGGTGAGGAAGGACTTTGAACAACTTGTAGATCGCTTCTTATACTTCAGTAATATAATGCGCAGTGCTGATCAAACTTGCATTAGCTTTCACAATAAAAATAGTTAATCTCTAAGTATTATGGCACTTTTGTTGTGAGGCACCAAACAGTAAACAACGTTTGGTCAGACAAGGAGAGCAGAGGCTCCGCAGCCCTTCGACTCCAGTCTGACTAGCTACTTCATAAAAATCCAGGGTCAGTAAATATCGCTCTCTCTCTCTCTGCAAGATAAATATGTGCAACACTAAACCTTAATGTGTCAAATATGCTTCAATAATAAGGGTAACACTCTGTCAAGTTTCGTATTTTAGTCACGTTCAAGATAACTAGGTAATTTTGGAATCAACCAGCCCACTGAGCAAACAGACAAACTTTATCTTCCGATAAATCATCAGTCATTATACAAATCTGAAAAATGTATGTCATTTTTTTTAAGTTCAAATAAAATACATTTGTTTGTGATATATTTCCTCACCTGTGGACTTATTAAAGACACTAATTTGTAGCTCAAAGGCACTGGTGCTCCTTTATTAATACATGAAGAATGGCTCATCAGGTAAAAACTATTGTGCAAATCTGACTTTCCTGTTGGCACTTTACTTTTATGAGGAAATGATATACAGTGGGTTTCAAAAGTGTGTATGGTCTATTTAAAAAGTCAAGGCTTTCGGAATGTAAAACATGTACACTTTAACTAACACAGAAACATAGATTAGGAAGAAAATGTACAAAACAAACTAAAACAACACACACAAAAAAAAAAAAATTGCAAACCTTGTGTCTGCACCCTGAAACTGCTATATTTTTGAAGCACCTTTTTAATTAAAGATCAAGATAACATCTTGAGTTAACGCCTCCAATCAGCTGATTAGTCTAAGAAGAGTTCATTGGTCCTGGTAGGATTTCCCTCACATTTGCGTCCTTTTAGTTAAACATTTATAAAGAAATCCACTAAGAAATCACAGCAAATGTACCAGTTAGAAGGAGGATGCCATTTATAAGCATTCTACATTACATATCACAGTAAACACATGACTGGACAAATTTCTGGGCAACAATTCCGGTACTAAAACTTTGTGTTTGGCCACATTTTTGAAAAAAGCATGTTTGGTACAAAAACAGCTGACCCACTGTAAAACATGGAGGTGGCGATATCATTCTCTGGAGTAACTTTTCTTCACAACAAATTCGAATTTGTCAGGGTGAAGAAAATTGTTGGACAGCTCTGAAAACCAGTCACTTTGGACCATGCTAAAAGTGAAATCTGAAGATGAACCAGGGTTTTGTTCTTCAGTAGCACAATAAGACCAGAAATACATCCAAGTTAACAAAAGACTAGCTACATCTTAAGAAAATCAAAGTTTTGCAATAGTCTGGAACCAAATGTGCAGGGAAATCTTTTGGGTTATTTAAGGAAGGCTGTGGACAACAGATGTCCTCACACTGATTGATTTTGATAACTTTTCAGGGCAATATTGCTAGATCAAGAAGTAGGGTGATGATGGACTCCTACCAAAAACAACTAAAAGTGTAAAATAAAAATCAAGAGGCGCTTCCACTGAATGTTTGTGGGTGTAGATTTACCCAATCAAATTATTGTAGTGGTTTTTATATATATATATATATATATATATATATATATATATATATATATATATATATATATAGTGTTAACAGATTTGCTTTTATCCCAGTTAAAATAAGCAGGAAATATGGAGGAAGTATCGGAATGATTTATCATGGTCTCATAATTTGTTGCAAAAACCTGGACTTTAAACAGGGACGTATGCTTACATCCCTGTGCATCATTGGTCAGTATTAAGACACTAAGATAAATTGTCATATTTTTCCATTTTCAGATCAACTTCAAATTGTTTTATTGTTAACAAAAATGCTGTGCTAAGCATCAATATGACTGCTTCAGTAAGTTTGTATGCTTTCCCAAACTTGCTAATTTAGCGTACTGTAGGCAGATAATTTATAATTTATAAAACACACAGAAATACTGACATTACATCAATATAGAGTAAGTTACTGTAGTAGAATTGCTCCAAAGACAAACAGGTCATATTTCTTCTTTTCCAAATCTACTAACAAGTAATAGATAACAGAGAGAAAAGCACAAAGACATCCACACATTTATGCATACAAGCAGACAGAACATGCAGACATATATACACACTGGTTGAGTTCCTCTGTGGTGAATCTATGCAGTCTGTAGGTGAGCAGTACCGGCTCTCATCGACTCTAATGAATGAAAGGCATACGCTCCTTGCTGTCATTATCTCCTTCGGGCTCCTCCTCTTCCTCTCCTGCTTCACTGGTCTCTGTGCTGTCGTTGGCCATCTAGTGGTAAAATAGTAATGTTGAGCAGAGATAAACAAATGTGAGATGACATCAAATGGTTACACATCTGCTCTCTAATAAAGGTCTGTTTCTTAAATTAAATAAGAGGTACCGTAAAATATGACAAAATCCTATTCACCTTTCGCCTATGGCTGTGACCTTTGCTAAACTTTTGACACAGATATCAGAAACATTAAAGCAATACACAATTTATGGAAAAACGTTCATCAAATGTCTAATTAAAACCAGAAGAATACCTTTTGGCAACAACCTTGTTTGATTATTTCAAATGCCTTTATGGTTGCGTACTCAAAATAAATAAATACAATTGTGTCATTGTTTAGTACACAAATACACACTATTTATAATATTATAAATAAGCATTTGGCAACTACGCAGTCATTTGCTAAGTTCCGGTATCTAGTATCTAGTGTTGACTCTCTTCACCCAGCTTTTTTTTACATCCTGTATGAGGTTATTGCTATTTTCGTCTTCTATTCTCTTCTCAATTCTTTTCTTACCAAAGGGGTCGGAGACTTCTCAACGTCCAGAATAAGTTTTCCAATGTTGCCTCTGTCATGAATTCTCTGCATAGCCTCTTTCACCTAAAAATAAACAAACACAAACATGTAATTAATTACATTTTAGGCTCCTCTTTACATGTAGCAAAATATCATAATTGAAGGTATACAGTTTCAAATAAATATGGTTCCAAAGTCATTAAATTTCCATTGAAAATTATGTAAATGCCAGAGAAAAGACTTGTTTTGACTATCTGACACTTATTTCCTGTAGCCGTTTTTTCTGCCCAGGCTGTTTCTAGTGCATGTTTCTATAGTAGGGCTCTGAAACTGGGCTGTTTATGTTGATTGCATCCTCTGACGTTGAGCAGCTTCTCCTCCTGCAAGAGTGCTGCTGTAACTTGGTGACACAGATCTCCACCCACTGCAGCAATAGACTAAAAACTGAGAAATCAGACTAATACAACATTGATTTCCAATTTCAGTGCAGCTACGATTAAAAGCCACTGACTGACTCTCCAAACTGTGTTAAAATATTAAAATAAAATAGATTTTGAAATGAACTAAGCCTATTTGAACTGTAAGAGATAGGAAAAGAGATCAGAGGAGGATTATGATCTACCATCTAAAGTATATTAATTGATATTTATCGTGATCAAGCTCTGAAACTGAGCCAAAACCAGTATCAACTCAGAAGAAAAAATGCAATGATGCCCAGGTCTTTAATAGTTAAATTATGATATGACTCATAAAAACAGCAACTAAACAGGCAACTGCAGCAGGTACTACTGCTGCATGTCTGCTTCATGCAAAGGTAAAAACAGTCAACGATCAACAATCCTGGACAGTTGTCACTTTAATCTGAATATGGGAACATAAAGTATGCAAAATATTTTCAGCTGCATTGAATTAAATGCTTTAAAAAGCCTGAAGCTGGAATTATGCGATTCCTGTATATGTCCTCTAACTTTGCTGAATTTTATCAATGTATTTGTGTGTCCAGGTTTAAATTCTGTCTGTGTAAATGAAAATACATCTTGTGTTTTTGGTTGATATAGTCTTATAGTGATCACTTTTTTTTTCCAACACTTGTGTTTGACTCAGTAGTATAACTAATTGCAATTCCAACTAAGCCAGGTTCCCACAGGTATGTACGTGGATATGTTGAAAACTTCCCCAGCGTGAACAGACAGCAACACTGAAAGAGCTAAAGAAATTCCAACAAACACAGATTGTGTTCCACATGTGAGAACAATCTGTGGTTTCCTCCGTAGGCTGCAAAACAGAAATTATTTCTTCCACAAAAGCATTCAACCATCAGTGTGATCTCTCAGAAGCGTTAATGATAATCTTAACAAATTTTGCCACAAAAAAACAGTACTGCACATCACAACAAAAACAAAGTGCCCACAGAGGAAGATGGTGGTGGCAGCATCAGGCTCTGGAGTTACATTTCTTAAGATGGAAAAAAATAGTCATGTTTTCATAAAGGTATGATGATAGTTTTGGGAGCGTTCTCGTTCACTAACCATGGCACTTTTTAAAAATCGCATCCCACAAGTGAACATGGTCTCATGCAACCATCAAAATGCAATTCTTATCAAACTACTGTCTAATTAATCTATAGGGGGGATTTTGTGTCTGGGCAGTGATGAGCTCATTATTTCGGTTGTCTGTCAGATGCTCAATCAACTGCCTCTAATACTCTGCAACATTCATGAGGACATCACTTAAGCCCTCTGGTGCCTGCTTTGATTCTTGTATATAAAATTGTTTTCACCAAACCTTTTGGGTGACAACAGCACAAATAAGAAAATTGTTTCAAGAATTAACTCATACCAGGCACTGAAAATAGCATTTAAAATTTGAACTTTATAAAGACTTTAGTTGAATAAAAGTTTAACCCTGAAAATAATGGAGCGTGGGTACTAAGTGTTTTCCTATGCCTAAATGAATTGCTCAAGGTAAAAAGTTCACATGTAGGAAATTATAAAGCATAAAAAAAAGAAAATTGATGTATTTTTTTATTTTACTCTGATGAGCCCGCCAACAGTCTCTGCATCAAAAACACATCTAACTTGTCAAAGCAGCACACAGTTTAACCTCATTGCTCCTCATTAAAGTGAAAATGTGAGTAGCAGAAGGAGGACATATCTTGTTTTCTCATTATAGTTACACACCCACAACTGAATGTGTGGCTCTTTGTCTGCAGCCACTGTGCCACAAATTTTCCGTGGTTAAATGGAAAAGCAATAACCAAGCCAGGGGCAAAATTAGGTTGGAAATGTTTCCCTCCTTTTCTGCTTGGCAGCTGCTTTTCTCAGGAAAAGGAACAAACACCATAAGATTTTAGGACTTTTGTGACCAGTAACCTCCTGGGTAA
The DNA here is from genome assembly GCF_904066995.2 of Poecilia reticulata. Taxonomy (NCBI): domain Eukaryota; kingdom Metazoa; phylum Chordata; class Actinopteri; order Cyprinodontiformes; family Poeciliidae; genus Poecilia; species Poecilia reticulata. The sequence goes on from NC_088832.1 coordinate 18,442,208, forward strand.
TTATAAACTGATTGAATTTTATAGTTTTTTTTGTTGTTGTTTTTTTTTATTAGAATAAATTTTTCTGAAGACCAGACGAGAGAATTAGAAACCCTTAGACATATTCTGAGGAAAACCCCTCTCTGATTTGACCCACTCAAATGCGTCCTGCTCAGTGTTTGAGTCAGGAAAGAAAGGTTACCATGGTCAACATGTAAACTAATGTCCAATTAATTGTTCTTCCACCCATACTAACAAGTGAGGCCTGACACAACATCCCACGCGATCCAGCCCTCTAATGAAATTCTTCATGGACAATGGTTACAGTGAATGGCCTGAGCAGTTTGCCAGTGTTTAACGACAACACTACATTATACGTTTCCCATGAGAGAAAAAAAAAAAACAACAAAAAAACATGAGGACACAGACAACTCATCAATGCCGTTTGACCAGCGATTCAAAGATCAGAGCCTCAGGTTCTTACCTCCTCCAGCGCCCACAGCGAGTCCACGACAGGCCTGATCTTCTTCTGTTCATATAGACTCAAGAGTTTGTCCATTGCTGATTTTACGAGATTACATCCTCCTTGTTTGAAGAGAAGGTTGAGGAGGGAGAATCCCGCTATGACTTTGTTCTCCTCATAAAGTTTAATTGGATTCACCTTTTCCACCTGCCACCACTAAGGAATAAAAATAGAACAGAAGAACCAGAAAATACTTATTCATACACAATATACGCTCAATATTGATTTGGACAAATATATAATGATGTTTCTTTACAATTTGGATGCGTTGTGTCTCAGACTCACAGATTTTGCAAAGCTGAAGAAGCTCTTTGTTTCCCCAGTTACCATATTTGACGCACCTGTAAAAACCAGAATAAAGGGTTTCAGTATGCTGGACAGCGGTCAGCAACAGGCAATTTTGACCCCTGTCAGCGGTGAGGCGCGGGGGACGATCAGCACCTCAGACCTTTAGGTCAGTGAAAACATGCCTTTACATGTTCAGAACAAATTAATGAATCTCCTAATGATTAAGCTGAATTCATGAGCCCTGACAGGAACTAAAGGACCTTTGTATCAGTTAACACAGACAATTAATCACATTTGAAGACTAAAGAGTACATGAAGCCAGTATTACTGCTGTACACATTAATCACTCCAAGATATGCAAGATGATTATAATGAAAAACATAAAAAAATCTGATAAAAAAAAGTCACATTAGGTTCCTCTCATTGTGAAAACGACAGGAGATTATTGGTGTAACTCATCTTGATGGAAACAAAATTCACCAGAAAAATATCTCTAAGCGCTTTTCAGTTGACTTCGACATCAATTTAATCAAACAATATTGGTAAAGCTAGCATTTGTAGTCAGATAAATACATGCATATTTATGTATCACACTTGCTAAATACGCTCAAACATTGTCCTATTGTACCATATAGGATGTAGGTTCCCAGTGGCTTCAGGAGACTGAGGCTTTTCCCTGTGTTTTCTCCACACAGGCAGTCCAGCACAATGTCAACTCCATCTGGAGAGATCCTGTTGATCAAAGCAAAAGTGTAGTTCATTGAAAAATACAGCTACCGGCAGCAATGAAAGCACCAAGCAGTCCAAGAGGGCCCAGTCTCCATCATACTGAAGGGGTAAACATGTTTGTCTAATTGCACAACCGCTCAGAAGTTGCAAGGACTCTTTTATTTCTTTAGCTCAAAGCAGGTGAGTTCAGTTTTGAAGCAAATTTCAGGTCAAGTTGCACAATAATTGTCGTTTTTGTTTTAGCTGCCTGTTCGGATTACTACTTACCCAAACAGGCAGCTTTGATTTCTGAGTCAGGATTTGGGTCCTTACAAATGAACTTTGTCAGACCTCTGTCCTGATGTTACTCCAGTGACGTGTGGATTTTATAGCTATAAAACATGCATTTGATGTTGGGGAAGTTTTAATCAAATAATCTGTAACTCAGTTGTGTTCTTGAGATATATCGTCCTGCAGGTTTTAACCCTGCTCCAGAACGTCTGAATCAAATGAGTGAGTCCTTACTAGGCCTTTAGCTCAATGACATGCTGAAATTCAGTCATTTTATCTAAGTATGTTGGAGCAGGGTTACATCTAAAATCTGCAGGACAGTAGATCTCGAGGACCAGGGCTGGAGACCTCCGGTTCAACTTGGATCAAGATTAAATTTAAGGTAATCACAGAATCCATAACACATATTAGCTCAAGCTGAAATATTAGTTATTGGATTTTTCTCACTGATAAAGATTCATGCTGTTGTGTGTGTGTGTTCAGTGTCAGTTTGTGAAACCGGCAGATTTTGCTAATTGTTGCTGTGCAAACTACGACTAACAACCGGAGATGATAAGACATTTCTCCCCATTTAAAGAATTAAAGCACTGCAGCAAGATCCAAACAGTTAAATCCCACAACATTTTAAAATACAAGGCAGTCAAGTTGGAAATCTAACTTAAGAGTAAGCTCATGGCTCATGGCTTTAGGAGGAAATCTATTTGATCTTTTTCTACTTTGAAATGTGAAAAAAAGTCTAAAATAAATAAAGGAATAAAAGAAAAGCTTAAGATAAGTCTCAAATTTAGACATTTGACTACAAATTGAAAATGTAATTAATTTATTTTAATCAAATTAATTAAAACGACAACCAATCCTAAGCTACAATAAGATAAATAAATAAAAAAACGTTCTTGTTTTGAGTGTGTCTTTAGAAGCCTTAACATAATGGAGCAAACTATTTGAGCATTGACAAACGCTATAATTTGCATTTCTCCTTAATTCTTGACAGGTTCATAATATAGATGCCTACATCAAAAATGCCTATGTGACAGATCCCCGATTACAGTTAGTCACAGTGCAGATTTAGTTGCAGGTTCATTTTCTTTGAATCACTTATCAGTTATCTGACTAATTGTTTCAGATCCACTGAACATACGTTGAAAAATTGATCTACAGAAACAGGTGAAAATTTGGATGTTACATTGTTTTTTTTAAAAATTATTTTATGCTAAGATATGATTACATAACTTCTGTTTATAGCAGCAAAGATTAAATACAAAAGGGCAAAAACAACCGAGTCCATAAACACAGCCTGTGATTCATCCTGCAGAGAGACTTTATGTTCTGTCTAATCATGGATTCATAAAGTTATGATCATTTACTCTCTTGGGTTTTTCTGTCTGAAAAACTTGCAGGCTACAACCCACGTTTCTTTTCAGCACTGCCTACAGAGTAATTAGATATGCAGTATCCACAACATATTAGACTGAGTTACAAAAAGGCTGCGGCTGAAGTTATTAGCAGACATAAAACTTTTGAGACTTGTTAAAGGAGTGAAGATGAAATAAAATAAGGGATAAAAGGATCACAGTTTCTTGCTTTTTGATCTTTAGTTTGGAGCACCTGCTTAGCAGAACTGACTGGTGGTCTTGTGATTCTCGTGGTTTTTGCCTTTTGCAAAACGACCAATTTAACTGAACTTTGTACTTGATCCTGAGAAGAATGTGAAGGCCAGAGAGATGAAAAGCACACTAATCCACAACCAATGCTGATAATAAGTGTAAGTGTAAAATCACTCCTATTGAAGCTTTTGTGAATCTTTTTGTGTTCTAATGCAAAACATAAATATTCAATGTAGTACAAACCTTTCACATTATTTGAATTTTCCTTATACTTTGATTCATGATGAATAATCTAAATAGATTTTTTGATAGCCTTTAAGGTTTGTCTTAGGACATAGGTTGCTTTTTCACCCATTTCCTGTATAGCTTTTCTTTTTTTACTTCTTGAGTAGTCACTGTCTATTTTTCAAACTGTTTTGAAAGCCCATCTCTTTTCATTGGCTTCTAACCTAGCATGAGAGAGGTCATTTGTCAAGTTGTGGATTGCATTTTTTAATTTATTTTGATGTTTTTAAATGGTGTCTGTTGGCTTGTCATGGCTAGTGGTTGTACTTGAACATCACCATGTAAAAGTGAGAAATGTGGAGAATAAATTTAAGGCCTGAATTATGTACACAAGAAGAACAATAACTTGTTTAAGATATAGGGGAAAAATCTAGTAAAGACCTGACCAAGGACCAGAAAGGTACCTCATCAATTAATGAACTGCAAAATTTTGTCTTGCTAGTGCTAAAATAATGTTTCATAACTGTCAAAGAGCGTAATTGTGAAATTTATAAGTTTTACCTGCAGACTTTAAAATTTAATTAAGGGCTGCTAGCAATTCCATTGTCATAATTGTCAAGAATTAACACTGGCTCAGTCCTTGAATCAAGCCAGAATAATTAGTAGGTCAAGTATTAACAGAAACTAGTCAATCTGATTTTTTTTTTTTTTATGTCAGAAATTCAGATCCCGAAGGTTCTAGGGGCTGCTTTATGCATTTTGATCTTCAGTTATTTCTAAGGGCCTTTAATTGGATTCAGGTCAGGTGGTTGACTGGATCATTCTAGCACCTTTATCTTCTTCCTGTGACACAAACTGAGAGTTTTATTGACTCTTTGTTTGGGACCCTGTGTCATTCCACTTTATTATGCATAACTTACAAAAAATATATATTTTCATGTGTGGATTACTTACTTGGTTTGTTACTGAGATCTGTTGTGAATTTTGTATCAATTGGATGATTAAAAATGTATTTGTTGAAGAAAAAAAAAAAACTTGACATGTCCTGCCCTGTACCAAACCAAAAACATTACCCTGAAAATAAATGAATACTGGACCGGGATTAGGAATAAATGGTGAAAATATTGCACTAAAAATTTTGAACAACTTTGGCAGCGTGGAGAATAATGTTTAAGACCACTTTTAGAAGATTATCACAAACAGGGACTCCTTAGATGCAATATATCCAGAAATAAGGGATGACCTCAGACTCTTGCACAGCAGCTCCTCTTTGAATTGCAGTCGAGCAGACAGCATGTATTACATAGTAATATTTATCACTGCCCAGCCCTAATTGGTTCAGCTGTTCCACAAGCAGACCTCCACCCAGACCTGCACAATGCCACTGCTTTCTGAGAGCAGCCCGTAGTTGCCATGGGGACCACTGCCACTCAACCACAAATAAGGCAACCGGTAGCATCTGCATCCTCGTGCAGCCCTCTGCCCACAGCAAAGTCCACGTTATCGCATCAGCTACCTGAGCCGCCGTAGTTTCAAACTGACGCAACACATTTAACATAAAATCTTGCATTCTTACTTTTTCACTTCTTGTATGTAGTCGGCGTTTCTGTCAAAAAGGTGTGTCACAGAGTCTTTGATGGATGTGTGCTTGAAGCAGGAGGCGATCCCAAACACGGTTACATTAGGTACAGTGGAGCACAATTGAGCCACTGCTTGTCCCTGAAAATGATAACAGCAACAAGCATTCATCAAAGTCTGGAAATAGATAAAAGCATAGAATTGATCAAAGTCTGGAAACAGATAAAAGCATAGAATTTATCACACAAAGTAATGGTCTGTTTGCAAAAACATTTAGTAGGGTGATTTTTAGAACGGCTGCATCCGTCTCTTTTCAACAAACACAGCTTATCCGTTCAGTGAGTAGGTGTTTCAGTTTCCAAAGCACCAATGCTGTTTAATGAAGTGCCATTTTACTTTTTCATGGCTTTTGTACTTACCACTGCACCCCCAGCTGAGTGGACCAGCACCGACATTCCTTCCTGCAGACTGGCAACTTCAAAGAGCATCATATACGCAGCCACAAAGTTCAGGGAGAACGCTGCTGCCTCGGTAAACGTCATATCGTCTGGCATCTTGTAAACAAAATCCACTGGTGTGCAAACCACCTCGGCCCAGGCATTGTAGTTCATAAACGCCATAACTCTGTCACCTATCTGAGAGAAACATGCGCATACGTCAAGCAAGCATTTGTACAACTTCTTCCGGTTAAACTTTTGTTTCAGAGTCATATGTAGATTTATCGACGTAGCATATATTCAGGAGCTGCTGCACAAACCCCACCTCAAATCCCTGTGTGTTTTCAGCCACAGACTCCACTATTCCACAGCACTCAAATCCAGGAACAAGGGGAGTTTTTGGAGGATTATCAATATTCCCCTGACGTACCATCAAATCCAGGAAATTCAAGCCACTGCAACACAAAATAATGAAGATTTTGTTGTTTGTTGATGTGATATGCTCCGGATTTAATGCTTAAATGAAGAACACTTGCCTTTGGAGGGTCTCAGTCCACAAGTAGGAGTTAAATGACATATTTAAAATGAGCTACTAAAAGATTTAAGGCTTACCCACAGCTACTTTTTTTATTATTATCAGCAGTGAGTCATAGGCTTATCCTCTGAGAACACAAGGCCAGATTCCTCACATATGCTGCACTGAACAAAAATGAAATGCACTTTCATTTGTCTGTCTGCCAGCACTGGCAGGGGCTTAGCTGCAGTGGGAAATAAGAAAAGCTCTGCAAGAAATACAAGCACAGCTCTACAAGAGTGGAGAAGAAAAATGTGGCATTTTAGTTTGAAATGACTGAATCAGGTTGGAAACGTTGGGGTGAGTTTTGCTTATGATGAACAGGCTTCAGCCAGAAAAGCTCTTGCAAAAGAAAAAAAAAAAAAAGACCTGTAGATTCAAGGCTGCGAATTTCTGTATAATCAGATGCTGCTCGGCTTTCAGAGTTAGATTTTAAAAAAATAAAAAAATAAAAAATCATGCAAAAGCACAAAACCGTCTATAAATTAAGATCAGAATATGTTAGCTGTTATTCTAATAATCACCATGCTTTGACGCGGATCTTCACTTCACCATCCTGGGGCTCGGGCATTGCCTTCTTGGTAACCCGGAGTTTGTTCAGACCTCCGAAACCTGCCAGGACCACCGCTCGCATTTCTTTGGCGTTGGAAGGAGATTCCACGTTCACCGCCTCTTTACCTGCATGTCTGTCTATCATATACTCGGTTTCTTCTGTCATATCTACTCCTTCTTTAGCCATGTCGGAGTCCAGCTGCTCTCCCTCTCCGTTGATTCTCCACAGTGATGTGGAGAGAAGCAGACAGGGGCTGTTTTCCTGAGCTCAGTCAGGGCTGGAGGCTGAATTATACGTGCAAACATACATTAAAAAATAATGAAACGAATCTTCTGGGTTTTTATTATTTGTTTGTTTGTTTGTTTTCAACAAAAGACACGAAAGTTTACTATTTTGGCAACGAAGAAAATATTTAATCACGTATTAATCATTAATCCTCCGCCGTTAAAGTAAATGGTGCGCCATCTACTGGTGGACAGAGCAAAGCTACAGATTAAGAACGAACTTTTTTCTCCATTTCCAAAGCAATACTGTGACGACAACTGACAAACTGTAACACATAAATTGCATAATATATGCAGAAATAACTTATGTAAACGTGTTGATTAAAGTAAGCCAGGAAATAAACGAATAAACTGCAATTAAAAACGTGCAACTATTTATGGAATGACCATAAAACACCAACAAACAATTTTAGCAAGTTTTGTAGAGTTCTTATTTGCATGTATTTGTCATTTTACATTTTCTCGTAATATTTTGATCTTTTTATTTCTCTTTCAAATAGCTTTTCAGCATTTCTTCAATTCCTCATAGCCAATGATTTAACCTGCAGACTGAGTTCAATTCAGGCCATTTACCTTGACTTGACCAACTTGCGTTGAAAGACAAGGTTGACCAAATAAGTTCAAAATGCAATATGAGACTTCAGTAGTGCAATATGTTTTGTACATGAAACGTATTAGTCAAATTGTTTATATTTATATTCTATAAAGAATATTTTAAAAAATTAGCTGAATGTAAGAAGAAAAGTCTCCAAAATGTGTGTTAAAACTCACACATTTGTGACTCAAACTTTAGTGTCTCTTATCACTAATAATACTTGTATCTGCTGATTTCCACCAGGCATCTTCTGAGATAACTTACTTCAGTCGTTCAGCTTTTTGTTCCAATGCTGTTAGAAAAAGTGGAAAATATAGTAACACCAATAATAATATTCATATGTACTAGTTGATCTATATGTTTTGTTCTGTTTTTAAAAATCACTCATGTAAAGCTGCTGCTTTTTATTACACAATCCATTTAAAACATAAGCCCAAGATTTGTGGACAACCCACTGATAAACAAAATTTTAAAATAGATCAACTTTTAAGTGAACTGTACATACATTGTGATCACATTGCTGGAAAGGTAGTTTAAAGAAAGCATGTGTGGATGATTTCAGGTACTCGTAACGACTAACACTAGCTTCACAAACAACCCTGAGAGACCCCCCCTAACAGGGAAGAAGAGTGACTTGATCATGACCATACATTTGGTCATGTTGTGCGTATAACAGCTGTTACTGGTTTTACATCTTAAGATTTCATTCTTTACAAAAAAAAATTACTCTTACCTTACTATACATGTATTTCACATTTTTACTGTGAAAATGTAACTACATCTCTGTTGCTGATGCCTTAACTGTGTTTTTTTGTTGTTGTTGAAATGCATTTGCTAAACGATATACCACATTTGATGAGTCTGCACATTCTTATTAGATGAAAAAGCAAAATGGGTTTGTGGTTCAGAAGTGAATTGTTCTGTCTTTTTGTTACTTTGGGATATTAGTGAAGATTCGCAGGCCATGCATGCTTTGGATCTCCTCCTTCAGGGCCTGTGGGGGACAGAAGATTTCAGGTAGTGAATGAAATTCTGATCGAAACAAAAGGAAATGTGGTTTAGGCTCAATACTTTGTCAAAATATAGGAATAATTCTAGAGAGTTGACAGACATAATTGTCAAGAAGATAGTTTGACATAGATTCAAATTGACAGATGTACATTTTTATATGTTATATTCATCTAACTTAAAACAAGCATAACACTGTGAAGCACCTTTTTGTGCACTATTTAATTAGAGATAATTAAATGGTGGCCAAACAGTTTAATTCCGTTTCCACAGTGCCCAAACTTTTTCTGCGCAGTTGTGGATTTATCATTATGATGATGCTGCCAGAACTGATGTGCCAGGCTGGTAGCTTACTTGATTGACCAGCTGGTGTTGTTGAAGAGTTCTTTTTCCTTTGAACTCGCTGGATTCTATATGGATCTCATACATGGCCCCACAGCCACCTGAACACACAGAGACCAATGACACAAACAACAATGTCATCTGCAAAGCTGGGGCTCTTCTTGTTTCACACGACTCATTATCTTCTAGGATAAGGAGAATAAGGAAAAGGATAATTTTTAATTCTTCAGGCATCTTAGAAAATACATGGATTGTAATCAATGATTACTGCAGCAATGGATTGAAGGATGTGTGGGTGGATGTATTTTTGAGTGTTGATCCTCTATACACAACACGTCAGACAGTATTGTGTTTGGAGCAATTTCTTCCATCTAAATGGGCATCGATGTATCAATAGATCTATGAAAGAGCCACTGAATAACTTAACAGATGGATGAATGACTGGCCCCATCTGTTTGATGAATGACAGTACACAGATGGAGACATGTCCATTTTATGTAAAAACCAACATTAAAACGATTTGTTTCATTTCAAAAATTCGACATGTTCGGGGCCAATCGTGGTCTTCAAAAACACATTTTTAAAAATATTTGGTAACACTTTATTTGAAGGGGGGCGAATAAGACTGACATGACACTGTCATAAACATGATATGACACTGTCATAAACATGACATGACACTGTCATAAACATGACATGACACTGTCATAAACATGACATGACACCTGTCATGAACATGACATGACACCTGTCATGAACATGACATGACACTGTCATAAACATGACATGACACCTGTCATGAACATGATATGACACTGTCATAAACATGACATGACACTGTCATAAACATGATATGACACTGTCATAAACATGACATGACACCTGTCATAAACATGACATGACACCTGTCATGAACATGACATGACACTGTCATAAACATGACATAACACCTGTCATGAACATCAATAAGCCTTCATGAATATTTATGACTGTTGTCATAAAGCGTCATTCGGTAAATTATGACACTTTTGATACAAAGTTGACATTATTCAAAATGTCTTTATGACAACTTGACATTAACCAAAACATCATTACTGTTTAAACTTTACCTTTAATAACATAAAGTTATCTAATTTTTAAAGTGCAATCAGTAATACTTTTATAACAAATTTATAACAATAATGATTTCTTGGTTAATGTCAAGTTGTCATAACAAAGACATTTTGAATAATGTCAACTTTGTACTAAAAGTGTCATAATTTACCGAATGACGCTTTATGACAACAGTCATAAATATTCATGAAGGCTTCATGTTCATGACAGATGTTATGTCATGTTTATGACAGTGTCACGTCAGTCTTATTCGCCCCCTTCAAATAAAGTGTTAACAAATATTTTCCCATGCTTAATTACTTCTGACAAACCCTTATAGTTCAAATTTCCTCACTTTTACAAGTCTATCATCCTTACATGTCTATATTAGGTACGTAGACCATTAGACAGTTTTGGATAATGCCCGAAGAAAACACAAAAAGACATCACCTGGAATAATAGGTGATGTTTTTTGTAGGGTGAAAACTGTCACCCTACAAAACACATAAGAAGTCCGGTCTAATAATCACTCTTTGTACAGTTTGTCTACCTGATATATCCGTCACTTTGAGCTTGGAGGCCAGAGGAAATTTCTCCTTCAGTACGCTTGCGATGCGCTCCTCTCCGTCTGTCTGCGAGGAAAAGCCTCTCTGGAGCTGACCGACAGCAGCTACCTGAGGGGGGAGGCACAGAGCAGGAGTTACCGCAGGAAGTTACGGTAGGACTGAAATGTGACCGAAATCCAGATCTGATGTACCGGAGTCGTGCGAAAAGCGCTGAATATAGTACTGCTGCAGAGACGAGTACAGGCCAACATTGTGGACAAAGGAGCGTCACTTTGGAGACGTTTAGACAACCTCACAGCAGTCAATAAGTCATGTCCCCCAAAACAATTTTCGTCCCCGGAAAATGACGGGGTTTGTTCTTGTTCTTTACTGTCTTGTACTAAACTTCAACGCGAGAGCTGCACTACTGCCACCCAGTGGATTCATCAGAGTGCTTATATTGCACATAGCGACCTACTGCGGTGATCGTTTTTATCCTGTATTAAAAATTCTTAAACTAAATTTTTTATTCACAAATTCCCTGCATATTTTACAGTGTATGCTTGCTGATCAATTTCACACTGTCAAAATAGGAGCTTTTGTATTAAAATAACTTTGACTATTGATAACAGAATAACAGAAAAAGGTGAAATTTACACCACTTGGACATAAAATAATTAACACTGGGCAGGCCGTGTGATTATTTCTGCATTGTGATACCTGCAAGAGATATATTAGGCATCATGATTTATTATAGGGCAAAATTGGGAAGCATAAGGATTTTAGAGAGTAAAACAAGAGTCAAATTATAAGAGCTAGACAACTGGGCCAGAGTGTTTCCCATACAAAACATCCTTGCAATTTGTCAAAGGGACGAGCAACTGCTCTCTTAACTTTATCATGTCTATTTTCTAATTTTTCTTGTTCCTACCACTGATTTTATTCAACCCCTTCGGCTCAACATTATTTCATCATTCACCCAAAACTTTGCTAGCTTTTCTTTAATAGAGTAATATTTTCTCAGTAAAGTATATTAAATCTCCATAACGAAGTCATAAAGCAATTTGTGAACATTTGTTTTTATAATTCAAAATCATCTTCCAAGAATAAAAAAAAAAACATTTGCACTTAACAAAAAATAATCTAACAATTTTTTTTTTATCTCACATCTGATACCTTAAAAATGTTTAAAAATGTTTCAATAATAAATGTACATAATGAACTTGTCCCGATAAATGATTACTCCTCCTCCATTAACTAATCAGTGATTGCTTTCAGCTGTTTTCCCCAGGTGATTTAGTTGTGCTGAATGGAAATGCCTTTGAGAAGGAGAGTGATATGTCTTTTTCTCTTTGCTGTGTGGGTCCAGCTGAATGTTCTTCTTTGTGTCTTGCTACAGGCCATGACAACAATGGGGTTTGCAGTTCTTTCTGTGGTTTTGCTGCTGATTATATCCTTAGTTTTTAGAGTCTCAGATGCCATTAGACCTCTAAAAGAAGGTCCAATGATTGATGCTGAAGGAAGGGAATATAAAACTGTTAGCCTGGAAGACTCCAGCAGACCAACCCATGATGGCAAAACTACTGTCCAAGTGGAGTGCACTGAGGTTTCCATGATCATTTTCATCCAGGCTGACTTCTACAACAATGGACGTCTGGTGTCCCCACAAGAGCTATTTTTGGGAGATGCCAAGTACTGGAAAAACAAACCGTGCCAAGCTGTTGATGCTGGTGATGGAGAATATGTTATAGAAGCTGACCTACAGGACTGTGGCTCCAAATTAATGGTAAGCTGCTCACACTTTTGGGATCATGATGGGCTATCTGAAGTGAAATGTTAACTTTGGCCACTTTCTTCCCTCATTTCTAGGTAATTGGCAACAATTTGATCTACTCAAACAACTTGATACACTCTCCAGTCGTTGGCTCCCTTGGCATCACAAGGGCTACTGGAGCTGTCGTTCCAGTTTCTTGCCATTATAAAAGGTACCCTGTACTTTTCGGTCTTTCTGAAAAGGAAGACTTTTGAATCTACTTGTTTTGCAGGGTTCACACTGTGAGCAGCACTGTCCAGCAGCACCCCCCATCTGTTTCAATTTCTTCAGAGTTTCCTATGGGAAGCGCTCCTTTTTCTCTGAGGCTGAAAACTGGTATGCATTTTATTTCTCTTTTTCTTTCTTTAATGGCTTTCTCCTGACTGGGACAGGAATGATTTTGTGTTTGCATACAGATGACTGGTCAGCTGAGAAGTATTCCAACACCGTTTACCTTGGTGACCCACTGCACCTTGAGGTCTCGTACTCTGGTCTGGATCAAAGGAAACTTTTCATTGACCTCTGTGTTGCCACTCTGACGGCCGACTCTACATCAGTACCTAGATATTGCTTCATTGAAAACCATGGGTAACAAAGTTCATAAAGCTGTATTGGGGCTTGTCTTGGATAATATTGACTCAAGTTGGAAATGCTTGTTTGTTCTTCAGCTGCTTTGTTGATGCCAGAGACGGAGGTCTAAATTCAGTCTTCAAACCCAGATCGACAACCAGTTCACTTCAGTTCCAGTTTGATGCCTTCTTGTTTCAAGATGACTTGAGGAACACTGTAAAGCATTTTATATCATGTTTTGTTTTTTTTTGGACAATGCTAACTGTAAAATAGGAAATTTTATGGGCTCTTTCTACTGCATAGATATATGTAACTTGTGAGGTTAAAGCTACACGCCAGCTGTGGAGGAGCAGCCCCACAAACAAGGTCTGCAATTACATTAATTCAAGGTGAGTTTCTCTTTGAGAATTAAGAGGCTTCCACCACCCCAAACTACTGTAAGTGTAAAACTTTAATACAATTCTGACTTGTATTGGCCTTCAAGTTTTCCCCAACTTCAAACATGCCCTCAATAATTAAGCATCTATACAGACATTAAATCAGGAATGTCCTGGCAGTGAAATGTGCATTACACTTGGACTAAAGCAAATTATTTGCCCACCTATTTAAAAATCAGTAGCTTGCACCTTATATGGGGTAATGTAAATATTAACTCCTGAGTATTGCAGGACTGGCAAAACTACTTTCTGGTCAAACATAAATGCATAAACTGCTCATGTATGCATTTCAGCTGGAAGAATGTGGATGGACTTGATGGTGTTTGTCAGTGTTGCAAAGGTGTTTGCAGTAAACTGACATCTAAAGGCAAGTCGTATTTGGAGCTAATTTATAAACTGCAACTGATGATCCAATACTTCATTGCTCTTCATATTTTTGTCTTTCAGATGATATTTGTGATACTTTGACTCTGGGCCCCTTCATAGTTATTCCCAGGAAATGAGCAAGAAGGACTCTAATCACATTTACCCTGACACAAAACTGAAGGAAACATTGAGTGGTATAATTTTACCAGGAGACCTGCTGCATGCTGATCTGAGCCTTTACCCTCAATAAATCTTATGTTTAAACATGTTCTGTTTGTCTTCTTGCACTTGGAGGGAATATTGAATCTATTTACTAAACCAAAGCTGCAGCAGTAACTTTTCAAATCCTAGTGGTAGAAATGAGAGGGGGTGGAGGGGAAGTGCTTCATCTCATGTGCTACCACACTGTGGCATGACCAAAGTCCCTGATCAAAGTTGGATTCCTTCTGGAGAAATGTTTTTTAATGCAAAGATGAACATGCATGAGGAATAGGGCAAGCAACAGAAAATTACATTGTTCATCATTATGATTTATAAACATCTTGCAGATTACTTGCCAATAAGTCTTCAGAAGGAACAACTCTGGGGAAAAATGGGATTTACAGCCAAAGACTTGTAACGGTTAACCACAGTGAATCTGAAACATTTTGCTATTCTGATTGATCTGCACCTGGTATTTTCCTTTTTTGGGGTGGGACTCTAAACGGGTTTGTAATATTTATAAAGAGTTTCATAGTTTCCTTTAGTGAGAGAACTGTGAACTACCTAGTCTCAATTTCTACTTTGCAACAAAAGAACCCGATTAAATTTTTCCAGCAGAAATCTTGCCATGTTAAACTTGATGTGGAGTATTCATCCAGATTTGTAGCCAAACTTCCTGTAAAATCCTTTTTTCTCTCTCACTGCTGTCTGTTTATAATCTTAGTTCTCAATCATGAGAAATTTCTGTAAAGTTTGCCAATGACTTTCCAGTTAACGTTGAAGCCTAATCTTGATAACGGTTAAAGCATGGTGTGGATCGAGTTGTCTAGTTCTAGTTTGGAATATGGGTCCTCTATATAAAGTGCAAAATCATCTACATCTTTCACCGTAGCTACATGGGACCAATATGAAGGGAACATAACCTACTGTTGCTAAACTAGTCTCTGCTTCAATGAGTTCTTAGGAAATGTATTTAAAACAATGCTATAAATTGAAGCTGGACCATCAAATTTTACAGAACAAGGCACATTTATGTGTATAGTGCAATTCAAAGTGCTATTACATAACAAACCAGAGATGAATTTAACTTCTGTGGCAAAGAAAACAGCTGGGCATACAGTCTATCCATATTACCATCTACTTGCTCAGACTGGAGAAAAAGGCAGTCAGAATTTCACTTATAGAAGTGAAAATTGATACTCTAAATTTTACATTCGGAAAATAACCCTATATAAACAAAATCAGATTTTTAATTACCAGATTGAGATTCATTAGTAGGGTTGTTGTGAATGTGAACCTTATCTCTCTCTGCAGCTTGTGGCACTGTCAGTCATGGAGGCAGAGGAGCAATCAGGACTTATTGACAGAGCAACCTTACCTCTTTTCATACATGTGTGGGTGCTATTTGTGCTCAAGAATTATGGGCAGACCACAAAGCTGGGTATCCCTCCTTGTCCAAAGTGCTGTCGTCAGAAACCTTAAAAGCCACTGAGCTGCAATAGAAGCTGATCAGAGCACAGAGATGGGCAAAGTCTCTCTGACCACATACACTTTGGTGGTCTTCCTCCTCGCCACCAGCTGTTATGCTGAGTTGGGAGAAGTTATTTCATGCTCTAAACACCAGACAGCTTTTGACGGAGCTTGCTATGAGTTTGTGGGTCTGCAGTTTTCCTTTTTGAGAGCTGAAGGGTGGTGTGAGCGAGGTGGTGGACACCTGGTCTTCATCTTGAATGATGAAACACAGCAGTTCCTCCAAACGCACCTAGAGCCGGATAAGGATTGGTGGCTGGGGCTGGCACCTGCATCCCCAAACCTCACACTGGATGTCTCGCCCACTGAAGGTAAGAGGATGAGTGAGCTTTAAAGTTTAAAAAGTTTATTAACATGGCAGTTAGTAAATATTTTCCTACTTGGCTAAACATTTCTATTAAAAATGCCTTTTCATCAGATTGCGGTGTGCTTCATATTAAAGCAACAAATCTAACACTTCACTGATGATGTAAGTGGATTATATACTTTAGATCTGAACACAATGACTTCAGCTGTAATCTCAGCAGGCATCATTAGCGTTGTTAGGAGTGTTTATTCACTTACAAATATGGAGTGACAAGCACATTTGGATAGGGTAAGGAAGAGGTAAACAGAGGGATAATTCTCATTTTATTGAACTTCTTTTGACAAAATTGACAATTGGATTTACAGAGTGCTCTTTCATTTCTCTTTTTGTTTTGTTGTTTTTTTCCCCCAGGTTCTCTTGCATGGTTGGATGGTTCAGATGTCAGCTACAGTAACTGGGTAAACTTACCAGAAGCCCGGGCGACATGTGGATACATCCTGAGAGACACAGGATTCCAGTGGACGGCCACAGAAAATTGTACGCAGGAACTGAACTTCATCTGCCAATTTGGTATGTTGCTTTTACACCTGCATTGTTTTGATTTTGAGTTTTGAAATCCTAATTTTCTCCATCCTTTCTTACCTTTTTGCATTGATTAGACAGAAAACAACTTCAAATTTCCTTTTTCTTTAAAAATGTAATTTAGAAGTGCAACAGCATGACTTTGTTTTGTTTTTGTTTTTTTGTTGGAAAAACTAAATAAATAAATAAAAAAAGTGTTGGAAGACTTTGGAGAAAGTTTCTTTTTCCATCTACTTTCTGAAATGCACCAGCACAACTGGTAGCAAAGCAGACCCACAACATGATGCTACCACCACCATGTTCAATTGATTGAATCTTTTTAGGTTCAACAGCATTACCTCAAACATTAATCGCTTCATTGTGGTCATGTTACTCATGAAGACGCTTTTAAATTTCAGTCCATCTCGTTTCTGAGCCCATGGGTAGCAGTGGCTCTGGAGGTAGGCAGGTTGCTGGTCCAATCCTCACTCAGTCCTTCTCAGTAGCTTTGCTGTTGTGTTCGCTTAATGCTGATACCGATGGTAAGGCAGGATCACTTGTGTCAGTTTTTTCCCAGGACATCTGCGACTACGATGTAACTTACCGGCGTCGGTGTGTGAATGTGTGTAGGACTGATTGTAGAACAAAGCACTTTGGAGTCCTCAGAATTGATCGATTGCTTTTCAAATACAAGGCATTAAGATTTGAGCTTCTTGGTTGGGAATGTCTGAGTGCATGATGATTTAACACCACCTTGATGGTCTTGCAGTTTTCAGTTCCTGACAGGCTGCAGCCTTGGTAATTCCAAGATGATGTATGCTAAATTGTATCTTTTTTTTTTCTTTGCAGATTTTGGAAGAACAGTTGCATGTCAAGGCCAAAATGCGACACTGCAATGTGGTTCGGGACAGGTTCTAGAGATCGAGGATGCCTTCTACGGGCGAAAAACTGTTCACTATTGCCGATCCCACTTCACAGATTTGCCCGCATTCTCCCAGGAGGAATGTAGCTGGATTAATGTCCTGGAATCAGTAAAAGGTACAAGAGTTCAAATGTTTAATTTTTTTTTCTTAAATAGATATAGAAATTCACAAGGATATTACAAAAATACAAAAATTTATGAAGTGGAGTAGACGACAGTTTATTTTAAAAAAATTTGTGTGTTAGCAGCTCTGAATTATCAACAGCAGTTATTTTAAAGAAAAATTGCATTTTGTATTTGAATTGTATATCCTTCGCAAACATTATAAAAAATTACTTAACTGGCAAAAAAAAAAAAAAACCCTGAAGAATAAAAAAAATAATAAAAAAATATTAAACAGTAAATATTAAAAAAATTATCTTTTTATGGATTCAGATAAAATATCTCTAGATACATCAAAGCCCTGCTGGAGGAGCTAAATAGATGGTCTGTAATGTGTTTCTGCTTGGACGTTCAAATTATTGATTTTCCTGGTAACATTTATACAGACACACACATTTATTTTATATATATATAGATATATAGATATAGATATAGATATAGATCTATATATATATATATATATATATATATATATATATATATATATATATATATATATATATATATATATATATATATATATATATATATATATATATATATATATATATAGATAGATAGATCTATATATAGATATATATATATATATATACATATAATTTATGCTTTTAGATGCTGTAAGCATTTTGTGTCCCATTCTCAGCTTTCCAACATTATCTGTTCAGCTCATTGTCGTGGACTGCAGGCCTGCCAGGCTCCACTGAATCTGAACTCCTTGACTGAGCCGTGTCCCCTGATGCGAAGTTATCTCTCTGTGGAATACCGCTGCAAAGATGGTCAGATGCAATGCATACACTTCCACTGATGCTAACCCTTTACATATTTTATCTATTTTTATGCAGTGTTTTTATCTGTTTATTTACACTGAGGCATCTTTTACAAAACACAAAACAAAACACAGAGAAACACTGAACAGATTGCATTCTCAAAAGTAAAAGCATCATATCATTGCATGTGTCCTGATGATGCTTGTGAAGCAGTTAATTTTTTTTACCAGTGTTGGTTATGCTGAACCATTTCAGGACTTCACTTATTGATGCCTAAACTGGCGTCTGTTGTTGATAACGTCACCATCACTGTGAAGTGGCTGCTTCATCCATTTCACGGAAATTTAACTTGCACTGTGGAAGCTGGAGACGGCCACATCATTGATCCATACAATCCAGAAGAGTAAGTAACACTGTGTATCCAGACACTTTATATCCATAGTTAATTATTAAAGTTTATATCTGCTTGTCCTAATCTTAAGGGTTAAATAAATCTCTCAGGATGATGGGCAAATAACAATATTGCTCCATCCACGTTTATTGGCTCTGTTAGCAAATATATTTATAAAGCTTTAAAATAAATGTACCTTTAATTGCAATAGTCGTGTAGTTTCTTACAAAAAAAAAAAACCACTATAGCTCTCAAGAATGCTTCTCGTTATGCTGAGAAATAGTTTGTATGAATAGCTCAGAAGATGAATAGGTCCACCAGGTGTTTGCTATTAGCTGCTGCTACTAGTCTGAAGTGGTTGAGTCGGGGAGGAGAAGGAAAGGGGGGTTCTGAGACAGAAGCTTGGCTGGATAGTGGTGCTCCAAGGAGGAGCTTTGGGTAATAGGTGGTGCATTATATGAGCAAGCTCTTAAGCACTCCTAAAAGACTGACACAGGAGAACCAAGGATTTGTCAAACACGCATGAAGGAATAGAATTATAACATGATGTAATGTTTAAAAAAGTTGATGTTACATGATATCCCCTGTCCTCCATTAAGTGTCTTTCTACCTTCACATTCATTGTTAAGATGCTCTTCGGACCGTTCAGCAAAAAATGTGCCATGTTATTGTTGTGTTCAAACCCACCCTTAAAGAACCGTATAAAGGCATTCAGAGAGCCGTCTCTTCTTTGTGTCACAGGACGGAGTCCTCCATCATACACAGATTTCAGCAGCCTGGTGTGTTTGTCGTTGTGGTTGAGTGCACTACCAGTGACTGGCACGTCACGGCTCAGAAAACTATAACAATCCAGGAGCCTGTTGGAGAGTTCAGAGCGGCTACGTGTTATGGCAGCAATGCGACAACAGATGGCGCCAAATGCAACGTACTTTATGGCAGCCCTGTTCAGATTCAGCTTGGGTTAGAAACAGGTGAGTCGTTTTTCACAATTAGAGTTTGCTGAGTATAATTAGATATGAATTTGACCTGTTTGTCTTGTAAAATAACCCATATAAGTAAATAGAGTTGAGTAACATTTTTAAGTGCAGACCAATATTTGCGATGAACATTTTTTTTTAAAGAATTCTCCTGATCAATTTCTTTCTTTTTTCCCACTTCCATTCTATAAGGTACAAGTGTTTCCTACACAGTTCATTGCAATGACAGTCAGCTTGCAAATTTTTCAGTGGACTCTGGCATCACGCCTCACAACATCACACTGGAGGGGACTGTATTGGAAAGTCTTAAACACGGCTGCAACAATCTAACCGTAGCAGCATCTAATGGAGTCACACCTCACCCCGTGTCCACTCATATCCTGCTATGCCTGCTGGAGCCTGTAGTCGGCCTGCAGGCCTCAGTGATGGCAGAGTTGGATGCATGTCCAGACTCTCACAATCTGACAATCGGTGTGTCACTGGAGCGAGGAGCTCCAGTGGAACTGCTTTTTAATCTCACCGGGTTTAGAGACACGCTGACTGAGACCAGAAACATGCTATATAACAGCCATCATAATTACACATTCTCAAGCCCACTGGAAGGTATGCTTTAAGAAGGTTTCATTAAAAACACAACTGTTTCAAATCATTTCAGCTTAAATATATTTTTTTCCTACACAGAGCTTTTTCAAGTGAAGGTCCAAGCTGTGAATGTCCTTTCAACTTCTCAGCTGGAAGTGGACTTAGTGAAAATACTTCAAGCTTGCCAGAATTACTCCTCGTCTAGCCAAGAGGGAAATACAGTACGCTTTTAATTCAGTTAGTTTTAACACTGGCAATCCTTTCTAGATTGTTTTTTCTAGGTAAATATAAAAACATATTTTTGTTGCTTTGTTTTCATCTGTAGAAAGAAGACTCTAAAATCCCAGGTGGCTTGGAAATAACGGCTTCTCCTGATAAGCAGGTTGACCGCAGTCAGACCGTTGAGCTGAATGTAATTGGTGCCGAATCGTTGAACAGCAATGGACTGATATTTGAGTGGCAATGTAGTAAGTTAAATGATCCTTCATCCGCAACTAATAGTCATCAGTTGTTTTAGAGTCGCTTTATCACTGGTCATATAGTGTGAGGTTTGCAGTTGGTATCTCATTTCCATTTTTGTTTCTATTCAGAAAGAAAGTAGGAAATGTTTCTAGAGTTAACATACCAACAGATAATGAAATTCATCACGGTTCCTTCTTTTTCATCACTCTCTACCTTCATCTGTAGGGGGTGATCAGAAAGCTTGGTGCACTGTTTACATGCCACAGATTTATGTTTCTATCTACACACCTCACAAAGAAAAATACTCTGGTCTCTACAAAGCCATAATAAGGGCTTTCTGTGTGCAGGTATTTGAAAGTGGGATATGATATTTGTTTTTATATGCCTTATGACGTGCTTTCTGGATCACAAGGTTTTAGAAAACGCTCCTAACATTTAGCTTGATTTATCTGTGTTGTTGCTATTTTTCTCTATTTCCCCATAACACCGTTTTGTTTTGTCTTTTACATTGCAGGAGGGAACTGCTCTTGCAGAAATGCAACTTGGGGTAAAACTCACATTATTGAAAATGATTGCCTTCCCTATCCATTTGAAATCGTTGAATACACTTTGACTGCAAGGGAAAGAACATGGTTTAGGAAATGGGTGGATGTTGCCCGAGCATCTAAATGCATCAGTGTTGCTCCTATAAATGAATTTCGAGACGTCGCAATCAGGTAAAAGGGTTCGGAAATATTGAATAAGCTGTTTGCTTACAAACCGTTTTGCTCATTTTTGACAGTTTCATCTTATTCTAGCTGTTTGTTAATCCTTTGGTGCTTGCAGTTGTGACAACTGTGATTCCTTAACCATGGAAGAAGATGCAAAGCTAAGTCTCAGCTGTGCTACTACTTGCCCAGATGTAGTTTGGTTTATTCAAGATCCCAAACCATTAACGGCAAGTTTCATTTATTACTTCTAAAATTCAGCATCTTTTTACAAATGAATAATAACTTTTTTTTTATTCCTCAGGGTGATCTCAGTGAATGCTACACCAAAGCAGGAACAAGCCCTCCCATTGAAAAACAACACGGTAGCACTAAATACACAGTTTCCAGTCAATATCTAAAATTTTCGAGGAGCATGCAGCACAACATCAACGTGATTGCTTATGGTGTTTTCTCTTTACTTCATTGCACACAACTGCATATTACGCCAAATATGCCTTTCAGATGTAAGATGACTTTTATAATCAGTTTCTTTTCATTTTAGGTGAGAACGTCCTTGGTTTTGCCAAGTACGTTGTTCCAACGCGAGGTCCTGAAACAGAAGCGCCTGCTGAGGCTCCTGATGCCCCTACATGTAGCATCTCTCCACACTCAGGAACTGTGCTTGATGCTTTTGAAATTACCTGCCAGTCAACATCTTTCTGCTCCACAGGCTGCATTTATTGTTTCAAGACCAACACAGGTGCCCCGCCGTTTTATCATTCTTCAATACATAAATGATAAATATGTTGCTAAGCAAAATTATGACAATATATTATTGATAGAAAATGAAGGAGAGATTTGCAAGAAGGTAGTAGACTGTTATGACATGGTACATAAGACACACATTTTGGTGTTTTTGTTTAGGTTCAAATAGATAGGATTACTGACAAATAAACGCAGCTAATACAAATTAATTTATCTTTAAGGCAAACATTTGCGTTGCAGTAATACCAATGTGGTAAAACCAATCTTCTTGCCTGTGGGAGATGAGAAGAACAGTCACGTTGTGTCTGTGGTCGTGACAATGAAAAATCAACAGACAACAACTACTGCAACTGTTGCAACTCAGGTTTGTTGTTTTTCAATATAAATGGGAAACCTTCAACTAAACATGAGTGCAGAAGTCCATGGCCTTGACTAATTGAATAAACTGAACATGTTTTTCCAAGGTATTGAAAAGTAACTCCAGCACCCCCATAACGTCTCTGCAGTCTGCAGTGGAAGACACTGTAGATCAGCTGGAGCAGCAAGGTCTGCTCTCTGGCGAGGCAATCGGACAGGTATTCACTTCTGTTTCGGACATGCTGAACTCAGAGACTGGGCAAGATCAGAAGGATGCAAAAGCTAAGGTACAAAAGTAAGGTCCCAATTACATTAAAATCCAGCTTCAGAATTTGTTTGATATTATTAATGCCTTCTTTTTTTTGTCTAAATGTTGCAGCTCCGTGAGCAAATGTTGACCAAGATGACAGCAGTTCTGCAGGACAGTCCTAGCAACACGACTCGGGAAGTTCAAGTGACGGCCGAGGCTGTGGCTGGATTAACACAGATATCAGATGAACTGAGTCCTGCTGCTCAAGTACAGTTGACCACCTTAGAGTACAAAGTTTATTACTAAATTTTATTAATCAGTCAGCAGTGCAGTTAAACAAAAATGAAATTATTACAGTATTATTGTTTTGATGTATATGTAATGTTCTTGGTTTACTGTGTCCAATTTTTTATTCCTGGAAATATTTTAAATTTTTTTTCATGTTCCACCCTTGAGAAGTGAAGGAACAGGATAAATAGGAAATTAAAAATATCTAGCATATGCATATTTTATAAGTCCCTCAGAGTAAATCCACCATAAACCACTGTTTACTGCTACAGCTGCATATCTTTTTGAGTTTTGTCTCTAACAGCTTTGGACGGTCTTGAGACAAAAATGTTTGAATCTTCATTGGAAAATAATTCGATCTCATTCAGACTTTTCACCCAAAAAGTCTGTTAAGTCACACAATTTCAGTAATACTTTAGTTGAGGCCGTTCTAACACATGGATTTGATTTGATCTAAACCATTAGTGTATGACCATTACTTATCACATACTGTTTCAAAAGTTTAACTAAACAGTCTCTAACAAAAGTCCAGTGCTTAGGATACTGTTTTATAATCTAACTGTGCTTCAACCTTCTCAAGCTTTCTCCCTGACCTTTTTGCTATGTTCATTGTTTATTGTGATTCTGGTTTTTCACACTTTACAATAAACCACATTTTCTAATTAACTTCTGAGAACCTTCAGAGAACAGTGTGAGATTAAATTACATATGATTTGACTCTAATTGTGACTTCTGACATTACATTGTATTCAGGGGTGGAGGGGGAAGATTTGAGTAAATGCGGTTAAATATAAGTGCAAACCATACTTTTTAGATTTTTATTTTGTATTTTGTGAGAAATCCAATTTTCTTTTCATCTCATTTACGTTACTTTATCAGTCTGTCACATAACATCCCATTGAAATACACTGAAGTTTGGAGTTGCAGTGAGTCAAAGTGAAATAAGGTTCAATGAATATGAATATTTTTGCAACGGTCTCTATTTAATATTTGAGAAAGATGGTAGGAATCCATCCTCACCACAAAAAAAAAACAACAAAAAAAGCTACAAGGATATTTCAAAGCTCGTGTACCTTTAGGTAACATACCTTCTAAATTTAAAAGTTAAGCCTATGGCCTTTAAGAGTTCACTCAGATAGGCTTTAGTTTATGGCAATGCATATACCAGAGTGAATTGCTTTTGTCAGTAAATGTAGGATTTCTTTGTTTAACCCTCTTGTCAACACCATCTGAAATCAAGGTCTCTTAAAAATTTATAAAAACCCTTAATACCTTTTATAGAAAGCAGTTTCCTCCTGTGAAATGTGTTATTTTGAATTTGACTTGACTCTATGCTACACATGCTTATAATTCAGTTTGTTTTATGCCTTCTGCAGGAAGAAGCTGGTTCATTGTTGGTTAACCTCAGCTCCTCCCTCAAGACTTTGACCATCAAGCCATCTGAAAGTGGAGATGAAGATATTTTACAAGCAGCTACGCCAATAGTTGAAGCAGCTAGTAATATTCTGAATGTTTCATCAAACGTATGAACAAAGTCTTCATAGATGCATGCATGTGACTCTCTTTACTTACATATGGTGTCTGACAAACATAATATCGTACTTAGAAAAAAGTTTCAGATTTCCTTCTGGCTGGGATCAACAATCTTCAGAGTGCTTTGCTGAATAACAAGCAGTTGGATGCGAAACCTGCGGTCATCGATTCTGGTCAGATCAGTTTGTATGTCAACAGGTAAAAGGTTATTGGCACTCAACAAAGTTCATATTAATAAATACTGTCTTGATTTTCCTTAATTTACTCTGTTTCATGAAGAATATCCTCAGACGACATGCAGACGCAGCACATAAATGTCCAGAAGAAAGGCTCCTCCAGCTTTTCCATTCCCTCACTACCGGCTGGCGTTGTCTCTCCGGGGGAGCCAGTAGACATCAGAGTAAGTGTGTTCTCGCAGGAGAAAAGTTGAAAAGTGTTATTTTGCAGAGGCAAACACAGCCTCAAGGTCATAATCAGACAAAGCATTTTGTATCTATTTTTTAGCTGGAACGCCAAAAGACATTGATTGGTTTCCTTATTGAAATTTGGTAGAAATGTCTTGGACTTTGTTGTAATATTGTGAAATAACTGAGCAATTATTCTGCAGGCACAGGTCAGCCAGTTTCTCAAGTTTTGCTTCAGAAATTGGGCTCTTTTGCACTAACTTGTATGGCTCTAAATCAGTTTGCTCCACTCATACACACATTTCAGTAGGATAGGAAGACATAAGTTTACTCCCAATGCCTTTTGTTAGATTCGTGAAGAATGCCAGAGGTAACACAGTTTGATGGATGAAGCCTCTTGCTGGTCTGTTGTCAGGCTTTTGCTGGATGTTACTTTACTGATACTGTAGATGACTGTTTTAAACCTGAAAGGTTTTTTTATTTTTTGTCTCAAGTTTTCCACTTTTCTATTTTCTTGCATAATATCCTGTCACGGTCTGGTAGAAGAACTGGGCAGAAAAGGAATTCCAAAACAGCAGAAAGTCTGGAGAACTATCAAAAGCCTCTCAAATAAGTTTAGAAAGTCAAGTATAAAAAAACGTAATTGATAGTCTAAACTCATTACAGGATACAGTATACATCTGTATTACTCTTGCACAATTAGAACCGTCATGGAAAAACTCTGTCACATACAGGCAACCTTCTGTTTTCTGATTACTACTTTCTTTTTTTTTTCTTTGCATGTACCTACATTTGTGTGTGTGCTTTCAGAATTTATGGCAATTGCCAAATAAATTCTGATTTGTAGATAGCCTCTAAAGTAACCTAAGTGTAAACAAAACCTGACCGTTTAATGATTTCTATCATTATGCTCTGCGCGTCTAGATGATGAGCTTTGAGAAAAACCCATTCGCTTGGAAGGAGGAAAACATCACAGGAACTGTGGCCTCACTGTCTTTCACCAGAATGAACAGCACAGTTATACCTGTTGAAAACCTGCCTAAGGAAATAGAGGTCACATCACAAACCTTTCTACATCTTTTTGTAGTAAACTGAGTTTGGAGAATATTTGTGGAGCCATATTTTTTATGCATGTGTATTCTGGGATTTCAGATTCGTCTGCCCAGACTTGACGTTGGACAGCAGAACAGCACAGTCCTTGACCTTTCCAATTTCAGCACATTAATGATTGACATACCGTCACCAGAGGTGACCCTGGTGCTAAAGCTGGAGCCATCTCAAGACATACCCTTCATGGTTTTCCTTGGATATAAAGTGTACCCACATGAGAAGAGCTACGTGGCCAAGACTCAGCTCCCACTAGAGAATGTAAATGAAGGTACTGAAGCCACATATTTTGATTTAGTTGGAAAGATATTTCAAATCTTCTGTTGATGGTAAAACGCAAAACATAAGCACCAAGAGAAGATCCAACCTACTAACTTAAACTAAATTTAAAAAGTAGAGATCCTGCCTTGTTATTGCCCATTGAGGTCCTAAAATCAAGACATGTGACAATTTGCATTGATATAACATGATGGCATTGTTTTCCAGCGGTTCTTTCTGTCTGTTCAGTTGAGAAAATAATGTTTGTCATTTTGACACAGAGGAAAAATTTACCTGGCTGCTGAGTCACAAGGACCGAACAGGAAGAGCTGGAATTCATTTCCTTCTTGTCAAGCCGATTGTTGAGCCTGGCGTCAAATCCGTCAATGCCACAGTTACTGTGACTTCCATTGCTGCTCAGTGCAAATACTGGAATGAAACCAAGTCCTCGTGGAGTGAAGAAGGCTGCAGGGTGCGCAGAAAAACGACGCAGTTCACAGTTACTGCTTTATAAATGTATAAAGCTGAAACCTTGTGTTGTTTGTTCCGTCAGGTCGGCCCCCTCACTACCCCGCTGGTCACTCAGTGTCTCTGTAACCACCTAACATTCTTCGGCAGCTCCTTCTTTGTCATGCCCAACCTGGTGGACGTTACCCGCACTGCCAAACTCTTTGCTACATTTGCTAATAATCCGGTAGTGGTGTGCTTTGTGGGATCCATTTTTGCTGCTTATCTGCTGGCGGTGTTATGGGCACACAGGAAAGACATCCAGGACTCCACCAAGGTCATTCTCATCAGATTTTGGTTTAACTTCAGGCATTTTTTTCCCTTTCAAATATCGACTCAGCATTGTCAAATATCGACTGTGCATATTTGACAAATATATTGGGAATATATTTGCCAATATATATTTGACTATAAAGCAACTTTTATTACTTGCCGTCCACTTGTAGGTCAAAATAACAGTCCTTGAGGACAACGACCCTCTGGCAGAATATCGCTACATGCTTACTGTTAATACAGGACATCGTCACAGTGCATCAACCTCCTCTCAGGTGGGATGAAAGCATTACTGAATCCTCTCAGACTCTTACCCTGACTGTCTGCCTGTGTTTTAGGTTACCATAACTCTACTGGGAACAGAGGGAGAAAGCGAACCCCACCACCTGACAGACCCTGAAAAGCCTGTGTTTGAGAGGGGCGGGGTGGACATGTTTCTGTTGACCACACACTTTTCTCTTGGAGATCTGCAGAGCATAAGACTCTGGCACGACAATTCAGGGGACCACCCTGCTTGGTGAGAAGGGAGAAGATCTTGTGTGTTGTTCTACTTCAGTTAGTTGAAAATCAATAGTTTTTAAGTATTCTTTTAAATCGAACGTACAGGTATGTGAATAAAGTGATGGTGCAGGATCTGGAAACTGGTCAGAAATGGCACTTTCTCTGCAACTCCTGGCTTGCTGTAGACATGGCTGAGTGCTGGCTTGACAAGGTCTTTCCTGTCGCAACAGAGTCGGATTTAAAGAGATTTAGGTAAGAGCTTCATTAAACAACTAACATGAGATATTAATTGTACGTTTTGAGTTGCTGTCGTTTCTATCCACTGTTTTTTTTCTTCAGTAACTTGTTTTTTATGAAGACAGCCAAGGATTTTCAAGATGGGCACATCTGGTTCTCGGTCATTAGCCGGCCTCCCTGCAGCACATTCACACGTGTGCAGCGAGTGTCGTGCTGTTTTTCCCTTCTGCTCTGCACCATGCTGACGAGCATCATGTTTTGGGGCATCCCCACAGACCCGTCTGAGCAGACCATGGACTTAGGTATGCAACGTACATATCTATTGTCAGTCTTTCATAATCCCTTAAACACATCTCGAAAATATTTTTATTTTTGGCTTTTGCTGAACCTTATGTTCATACAAACCAGTAAATGTTTAACCTGCAGATGTTTTACAGTTTCCAAAATACAAATCTGAAAAGTTTGGTGTGTTTGTAGTTACCACAGGCCTCCTGTCTGCTTCGTTGATTATTGCTTTTCTTGTCTAGCCTGTTAGTTTAGGTGGATGGCCGTATATTGGTAGGTTTGCCGTTGTGTCATGCTTTTCTATTTTTGGATGATGGCTTCAGCAGGATCCCTGACATGTTTGCTGTTTTTTTCAGTCTTCATGATACTGTTTGTTCATTAATGTTGTCTAACAACCCTCTGTAAATTCACAGAACAGCTGAATTTATACAGGGGTAAATAAAATACACAAAACCCGTTGAATTGACTTGCCACGTGGTTACACTGGATTTCAATCATTGTTAAAAGAATGAACAAACTGAACACAAATGCATTCCACACCTTTGCAATTTTTTATTAGTAAAAAGGAAAAGTTGAAAATCATTCATTATTTTTCTTCCATTTTACAATTATGCAGTATTTTGTGTTTTTCTACCACATAAAATCCCAATTAGATACATTAAAGTTTGTGGTTATGTGACAAAATGTGAGAAATATATCCAACTTTTTTTTTTTTTTGGTTTTGTCATTGATGTTGTGATAATTATCCTTTCCATTCTTCAACCTAGTTTTTCTCCATTTCCTCTCCATGTCCTCTTTGTTTCCTCTGCTCCATCCATCCATTCATCCATTTTCTTTACAACCTTGTCCCTACTGGGGTCGGAAGGGTTGTTTCCTCTGCTCAAAAAAGTTAATTAAGTCATGCAGCAGGAAGAAATCACATTTTCCATTTTTCATAATCATGATCCACCACAACGTTTTACATAATCTGCTAAAAAATTATTAAAAGTCCTTGGTGACATTTTTTTTTACCTGTTGCTTTGCTGTATAAAATTAGACTAAACTTAAAACCTACCGTTATGTTGCAGGTCACATTGAGTTCACCTGGCAGCAGGTTATGGTTGGATTTCAAAGTTCCATCATCATGTTCCCCATCAATCTGCTTATTGTCAGCATCTTCAGAAACACTCGCCCGCGAGAGAAAGCTGCCAAAGCAGAAGGACTAAAACAGGGCAACACAGTTAGAGTTTCTCCCTCACAGACTTCATCTCCTCCTACAGAGATCAAGCACATCACTGCAGACACTGTGATCAAGGTGAAGCAATAGAAATCCTAAGAGTTTATGGATTCAGTCTGTCTCTTCTGTATGTGTTAACTACTTTGCATGACGTCTACATTAGGATATAAAGAGAATTGCACAGTCGCTCTCAAAGGCCATGAAGAGTCCACCGCCACGTTTTGAGCTCCATCCAGGTCAGCAGGCAGACATAAACACACTGCTGTCTCTGGTGGAGGACATCATTAGACATCAGAACAAAATGGCTGGGGATTTCTATTCAAACATTTCCAAGGCAGACAGCATGATCTTGAGTTTGGGCGCTGTGAATTTACAAGGTGAAATGTGTTCTTATTAATTGAATTCATTGTGCATTGCTTAAAATATAATTGACCATCCTTATGCCGTTACTCTTTATAGAAAACGGATTGTGGGGGAGCCCAGAAAAGACTTTTGATGAAACTCAAAAGAAGACCAACAACAGTCGGTACTTGTACAAGCAGCTGCGTCATGTCGAGAAGGAGCTTCGTCTACTGGGACCTGCTCGTTTTCCAAACACCAGCAGCTACAACAGGGCCATGCAGCAAGTCCAGGGAATGAAGAGTCACTTGGAGTTCTTGCTGGATGGAGATCAGCTGAACCGCAGCCCTAGTCCTGAAGAAAGCATCAGCAGCAGCGCTGAAAAGAAGCGCAGCCAGGGAGGGCTGCCATGGTGGTTTGTGTTTGTTGGGTGGATTTTGGTTATTGCAACCAGTGCTGTGTCAGGATACTTCACTATGATGTATGGGCTGACTTACGGGAAGGACCAGTCTATAAACTGGCTTATTTCCATCGTGGTGTCCTTCTTTGAGAGTCTTTTTATCACCCAGCCTCTAAAGGTAAGTAGCAAGATGCAGAGCAGACTGAAAGAAAAGGTTTACTTCTGTTTAACTAAATTCTCAGTTTTCTGAATAAATAGCCAATAGGTTATTGGGTTTTGTAACAACTTAGTTAATATATAAAATAAAGTAATAAAATACTAATTAAGCATATTACAACACTACTACAGTCATTTTTGCATACAGGAAAGAGCATTCTTCTGAAACAGGCATCATATCATACAACAATGGAAATACTTAGCTGAAACAAGGGGCAACAGAATCACTGTCATTGACAAAGTAAATGTACACTACACCAAGAAATCAGAAATACATGCACAAAATACCAATTTAACAGTTATTGACCATTAGGGCAGAAGTTTTTACAATAACTTATTTTAAGTGCTGTTGAAGTAAAGTTTGAAAATCTTTTGTCCCAGGTTCTTGGTTTTGCTGCTTTCTTTGCTCTCGTTCTGAAGAAAGTTGACCAGGAAGAATTTGGAGAACCTCAGATAGACGAGAAGCTCACGCATCCAGGTTTGTGTTCTTCATTTAAAAAAATATAAAAATACCAATAATGTCAAAAAGATTATTTTAAATATATCAGTACGCTATATGCATTTTCTCCCTCAGATGATCCTGATGTAGTGCAAGTCGCTAGAAGAGACAGCACGTGTAGTTTCTACCAGCCACCACCTCCTACTGACATCGAGAGGATGAGGAAAAACGTAATTCAAGAGCAGAAAGTTTTTGGCCTCATCAGGGAAATTCTTGGTAGAGTTACACTGATTGCAGCAATATTAATTATGCTAATAATAAAAATAATATAGTTTGACTTACTGATGTAAAACGATGTTTGTGATGCAGCTTACATGGGATTCATGTGGGTGTTGCTTCTGGTGGCGTACGGTCAGAGGGATCCTAACGCTTATTTTCTGAGCCGACACATTCGACAAAGCTTCAGCAAAGGAATCTCCAACACCATGAGCATCCAGGACGTGTTCAACTGGGCAAACACTACCTTACTGAGCAGCCTTTATGGCAATTACCCAGGTCATTATGCTGTGATCTTCATATTTATGTATGAAGATACATAAATATGTATTTATGTATCTTCATTAGTTCTTAATATCGATTTTGGTACCGTTGATTTTTAAAACTGACTTATTTGAAATTTTTTTTGTAAAGCTTTGTTTTTCTTAATGCAGTAAGAAAACTAAACATATTTGGAATTGAAAGACAATCTCTTACAAATATGCCTCTGAATATGATTGTGTCATATAAAGCACGCAGTCACATTCAAGAAATTAGATTATTGAAAAGTTCATTTATTTCAGCAACTAAATTCACTAAATCAAATGCATTATATAGATTGATTAGGCACAAACCTGTTTTAAACCTTTATTTCTGCTAATTGTGATGTTTTTCTGCCTAAAACTAATAAAAACACATTTCATTTTTAAGAAAATTAGATTACAAGGTTATTTTCTAAAAGTACTTATTTATTTAAACCTCTGAAATAATATTTCAATTTATTGAACATAACTATGCATATTGTAAAGCATTAAATCAACAATCTAAGTTTTAAAGAAATTAAAACCTCAATTCCTAATTAGTTGTGCAGCATTTTAATGAAAGTAAATCTAATGATCACATAAGGATAGTTCTATTTATTGTGTACAACTAAACATATAATACATATCAGATGTTTAATGTACCAGATTGTCTTCCTTTTGAAAATGTATTAATACATTTGGAAATTGAAGATGATATATCTAAAAAAAAAAGATAAAAGAAGCAGAGATGGGGTCTACTTTTATCCCTGTGAAGAATTCACCTCATCTTTTACAAACAACACACTATAAACATCCGGGAACTGAGAAGACCGGTTCTTGTCATTTTTAGACAGAAATGTTGTCTCATTCTTGTTTTAAAATAAGGGTTGGCCCACATTCCTAGGTTTTCTTTGCCACAAAGTTTTTTTGTTTCATAAGACACAAATGTTTTCAGTTGCTCAGAGGTTGGCGCCCCAGGCAGTCCTGTGCAGCGCCCAAACTCTTGTACCAGAGTCATGCTTTTGTAATGAATGCAGTGTGCTGTTTACCAACTTCTTGCCAAAATAGGCTGTGCTATCTTTATCTATTCAGTATGTTGTAAAACCTGTATGTTATCCAGATTTTTGGTGGCTTCCCAGATGTGTAAGATGCCCCTGGTGTTGGCACTAAAGCATTCCAATACCATTAGAAATGCTGGCTTTTGAGCTAAATGATGATCCAATCTGTTTGGACCGTCTGTTCTTTAGCATGGAGGTTATTGCATCTGTGGTTTAAAAAAATGTTTTAAAACATATTTGAACATAAAAACTTTTGAACATTGAACATAAAAAAATATGTTCCTATATTCAGAACTTCTATCCCACAGACAACAGGTACAGTGTTAAAAAAAATGCTCCGTTGTTGTGTGTGTGTGTGTGTGTGTGTGTGTGTGTGTGTGTGTTTTATTTTATTTTATTTTTTTACAATCTGTGTTTACAGGCAGTCATTTGTGGGAGCTTTATTTTGCCCATGTGTGATTACGTATTAAGGAATTAGACTTGTTTTTAATGATTTTCTGCCTGGAGGCCCACAATGTAAGAAGCATGCAATTTTTACTTTCAGTCTTTTGCACATGGGGTTGTATATCAAAGAGATTTTATTTTAGCAAAGTAGTTCCAATTAGCCAATTACTTATTTAACATTGTTATTAAACATTGTTTAATAAGTCCATTTCCCATGTTAATGCTCTTTTGTGCATCGTCTCAACTGACAGGTTTTATTACGGATGGAAACTCAAAGCTGGTGGGTAATGCTCGTCTCCGCCAGGTGAGAGTGCAGAAAAACTCATGTCGCGTTGCCCGGACCATGCAGGAGTCTGTGCCAGACTGTCACACTCCTTATTCCTGGGAGTCAGAGGACAGGGGCTCCTATAGCCCAGGTTGGAGTCTGTCTGTAGGAGATAACACATCACTGAACCCCCACAGTCCATGGGTGTACCGATATCAGAGCGAGCTGAGGGCATTTCCTATCTGGGGCAGCGTGATGCTCTACAGAGGAGGCGGCTTTGTCATCAATCTGGGGCCAGACTTACAGAGGTCGAGAAGGTAGATTTTTAAAATATTTGAACAGTAGGAGTTATGTTCTCCCATCAAAATGGGAGAACAAAACATTAATCCTGTTTCATCCTCGTTTTTCTAGAACTCTCAAGTACCTCCATAACAGCACCTGGTTAGATGTGTACACCCAAGCCATCTTTGTTGAGTTCACTGTGTACAACGCAAATGTGAACCTCTTCTGCATTGCTACCCTGATGCTGGAAACCACAGCCATTGGTTAGCCCTTGCAGCCTAAATACTGTGTTTGAGCTGCTGAACAAGAACTAACATTTTTGTGCTTTCTTTTGGATCCAGGGGCTTTCCAATTCCGCAGTGAGCTTCACAGTATCCGTCTTTACCAGTCAACTGGTGGCCTCCATGTCTTCGTCATGGCCTCTGAAATTGCTTATTTTCTTTTCATCATCTACTATATGTTCGTTCAGGTACATCAGCATAATATATTTGTTACATTATATATATATATAGTAACATATATTACACCTAGAAGTTTGAAACAAACTCATTTCTCTATTCATAGGGAAAGCTAATGAGGAGCCAGAAGTGGTCTTATTTCAAGACAAAGTGGAACCTGTTGGAGCTGGCGATAATAATCCTCAGCTGGAGCGCACTGTCTGTCTTCATCAAGAGAACTTTACTGGGAAAGAGGGATATGAGTTTTTATCAGAACAACAAACACCAGTAAGAGATGGGGAAAATTTCTCTTTTTTTATATTTGTTACGAAATAAACTTATTCCATAGATCAAAAACTATATTGGTCTAATTTAAACTAAATACACGTTTTAAAACATGAGCTTCTTCTTTTTCTTTTGCGTCCAGATTTGCCAGTTTCCATGAGACAGCCCAGGCAGATGCAGTGCTTGGGTATCTGATCGCCTTTCTGGTTCTGCTGGCTACAGTCAAACTGTGGCACCTGCTGAGACTCAACCCGAAGCTGCACATGATCACGGCCACACTGCAGCGAGCTTGGACTGATATTTCAGGCTTCCTGGTGGTCATGACCATAATGTTCTTGGCTTACTCCATTGCCGTGAGGGCTTTCCCACGCTTAACATAAACACTTTGCTGGAGTTTCAACAAACCCCTGCGTTTTGTCAAATAGACTGCACTTGAAAGCACTAACTCACAGGCAGTATCTTCTTCTTTTTTTCAGTCCAACCTGATGTATGGGTGGAAGCTTTACTCTTACAGGACTCTGCTTGATGCTGCACAAACTATTGTCAGCTTGCAGCTTGGTATTTTCAACTATGAAGAGGTTTGTACAAGGCTGTTATAATGACAGATGATCCCTTTTATAAATGCATTGCTTCTGATCTGCCAGGTTCTGAACTACAATCCAGTGCTCGGGGCTTTCCTTATTGGTTCCTGCATTGTGTTCATGACCTTCGTGGTGCTGAACCTCTTCATCTCTGTTATTCTTGTGGCATTCAGTCAAGAACAGATACATCATAAGGTAAGTTGTTGTTCATAATCCCAAAATGTCTTAATATTGTTGTATCCTCTTATCATTCTTTCTGTTCTTGCAGCCATCAGAAGAAGAGGAGATTGTTGACCTGATGTTGATCAAACTCTGCAACATGTTCGGACTCAAATGTCAGAAGAAAGTGGTTGCATAACTGGGATTCTTCTGAGGAAAAAGATTGACATCTAACATCATAAAATAACAGAAATACATTGGTTCAGTCACCGTCACCGTAGCTTGCTTTATTTAGTTGCCAAATGCCTTTTCAGTGAACGAGTCCTTGTAGGTTAATCAGTCGTGTTTATAGGGCTGCAGATTATTGTATGAGATGCTGTAAAACCATTATGTAATAGCAGCTAAATATTATGGGCAGTGAAACATTGCAATAAGGAAACATTATTTTTGTTAGATTAATAATTAATGACAATAATATAAAGTCTTGCATAATCTAATTGTGACTGTTACTCAAACTGAAGCGTGCCCCATAAAATGTTTTGAATCTTCTGTCGCTTCTGCCAGCTCTAAGCTCAAATTTAGAAGCTATTTCCATTTCACCATAAATAAAAATATAGGAAATTGAAATAATCACTGGGTTTGATTTTTACCTCAAATAAACCTAAAAAAAAGGAACAAAATATTCAAAATGAAGTTAATTTTGAAAAAATCCAAGAACAAGCTTACAACAAATAAATATGAAAAATCTGAGTGCTGCATTTTGGATTTTAACAGTCATCAACATAATTTTACCCATGTCTACAGTCAAAATACAGAATAATATGCAATTTGCCTTGGAACCCAATGAGCCATAAACCTCATTAGTCACCTTAGTTGCCACGTATCAATGCACCTATTGCCCAACAGCACATTTACACACCATGTATGAAGATTTGTCACCCATTTGTAACTGGAAAGTCTGAATTGGATGCAGTTTTGATTTTATATATATATCGATCAATAGATAGATAGATAGATAGATAGATAGATAGATAGATAGATAGATAGATAGATAGATAGATAGATAGATAGATAGATAGATAGAAAACTGCTCCTCTAAAGGCTAATAAATTTCATGTAAATGTCACAGAATAAAGAGTTTCACTCACAACTTATGTTGTGTTAAGCTTAGAAGGAAAAACAAGTAGAATTTGCCTGTCTGTGGAAACATGTTTAAAATCTCATATTGGTCACAATTAAGTTGAAATTCTGAAAACTAGTTGTTAGGGTGCAGTACATACATGGACAGTTTGAGGTAAGCAAGTCCACATTAGAAACAAATCTCACTATTTCATTGGTTAATGCAGCATTGTAAGCAAGTGCATAAAAATAAAACTATTCAAAATTTGATTATAACATAATTGTGATATCCAAAATATTGCATGTGCGGTGTACTTTCTTTTTTTCCATGAATGTAACCGAGTCCATTTCGGCGTAGCTGACTCGTCTGGAAATGGGCAGTGCCAAGAAAGGAAAAGGCTCATGGATGGTCCAATATTTCTAGTTATCAAGCAAAAAGAAAAAAAAATACACATTCAATTACTGTGTTTGTGCCTTTCAAAAATAATTGTTTCGTTAAAAAAACAAATAAACAAATTTGTTTGAAATTTAATCAACGTACTGTAAAACTGACGTTTGACCTTTTGTTATTTCTACAACATCCTCTTTCCTCCCATCTACAGCTAAGATAGTCCTCCGTGCATTTTTAGTGGGTTAAGGATTTAGTTTGATAAGTTAGTAGATATTAAAAAATAATATTTTGTGAAAGTTCAGTTGTATTTATAAGATTTAACATAGATCCACGTGGTTTCCAGCTGAAAAATGCAGAGTAAAGAGATCAATTATAACTTTGCTTGAAATGCCCACATGGTCCAATGAATACTTTCCAAGGAAATATGACAAATATGTATTTTTTCCCAAAAAACATAGCAGTTGTAGAAGCACACTACCTTATGAGAATCTGCACGTCCCTCGTACGTGTTGCGTCACAGGCGTGGGCGTGATTCCCCCTCCGGTCGTCCGTTGACAACAAACGTGAGTCGTGGGCGGACCGAAGAGGGACTCGCAACCAGAGTGGCAATACAGACAGTTAGCAGACAGTAACGACAGAAAAACTCAGGCCAGAATTGCCGTCCGTCTCTTACAAGTTCTGTAGTTTGCTAGTCGTGAGACATATAACAGTTTTATCCAAATCCGTCACGCTGTAAGTGACCGAAAGTGTCCGGTTTCTACAGCCAGAGGGATTGCGATGCCCTCTGACTTTATCTCCCTCTTCAACGGGGACCGCGACCTGAATTCTCCCGGATCCCTGTACTCTAAAGGTAAACAAAGTTCCTCCACTGTACTTGTTCTGGTAAAATAGTTTGACATTTATGTTATGTGGTGTGTGGATATGCAACAACTTTACCTGAGTTCGTTCTCAGCATGTGCGTGTGTGTGTGTGTATGTGTGTGTGTGTGTGTTTAAGCGTGTGTCGGCGGCGTTCACTTTACTTCAGTGCCATTCATCTAGAAACCACCTCCTGTCACATGCCTGCGCATGAGCCGAAGTAAAGTTTTGGCTCTCCTGCGCAACCTTCACGGATACTCGTTTTGTTTTTGCAGTCCCGTGCTCATGTTTTCGGCGCGCTGAAGCCCTCAGCTGCTGCATACTCACCGGTCAGACCAGTTTACTATCTCCTTGCCCGCCTCAAAACCCCGCTATCTATTTTCTCTGGTCTGTTTGAATAGGCCGTCGATGCCCTCCGCCCCCGCCAGGCACTTTACACATGCTCACATATGCATGCGCTGCACTGCTCCCAGAGCGGCGCTAGTGAGACAATTAGCATAAACTGTGTAATCATCAGCAAGGTAGCCTCAGGCAACCTGTGGATAGAAAAACTGAACTCTGCTGAACTCATAACAACAGGTGCAATGCTGTAAAGTCGGCATTCTTCTGTTATCGTCGGCTTTATTTATGCTGGAGACTGTTATAACACAAGCATAATAAAGCTAATTAGTTTATCAGTTAAATAAGACTTTGGCAGAATAACTGCTTTTTGTAAAAGTCCCTACACCTTGCAATTTAAACATTTTAACCAAACATACAAGAATGCAATATTTTAGTTTTTTTTGTTTTTTTGTTGTCGTTTAGTTTATCAGTCATGATGCACAGAGTTGGTATGCATTTGTTTTTGTACTATGAAAAATTACAATACGCTATTTCAGTTTCTTTTGTCTGGAGTTGGGTGTGGTGGCAGGGATACCTAGGAAGAACCAAAACACTACCAAAACCATTATCTCTTTCTTGACTTAACAATGGACCTTTGGTTTCACAGCAGAAGAGGGTCTTTCTTTTCATACGTTGACATTCCTTGAACATGGTTTTACTTGTCTTTGTAGATGTAGATAATCCAACTCACGTGTAGGCCTGTCACGATAACAAATTTTGCTGGACGATTAATTGTCTAAAAAATTATTGCGATAAACTATAATATTGTTTCAAGACCTTTTGACACTGATTTAATGGAAATGACGTAATAATGCATGTGATTTCCTGCCATAGATACACTTTATTTTCAAAATAACACATAACACTGGAACTGATAAACTAAACAAACAAAACAAACAAAAACAAAAATAAAACATATTCTCAGTCTCCATTAACAAAAAACGTACGTGAATAAACACTAAATAACATAAAGCCAAAGTGGAAATAAATACTGCATTCAACCAAAAGAGTGCAGATTATGAAGTCTGTATACTATATTGCTCTTCAGTAATCACTAGATTTAAATAGAGAAGATGAGCACATCCCACTACCTAATGCAGTAGTTCACACTACACGATTTTTTTGCCCCTATTTTCCCTTTACGAAAATCTTACATCGTTGGCTGATCTAAGATTGTCGCTGGTGATTTCGTAACCGATCATCCTGTAGTGTGTGGTGTGTTACGGTGGATCGTCGTGGTCGCTCCGATCTAAATTAGTGGTTTTCCCCGACTGGGAGCTTAACGCTAAATGTGACAGGTAGCCAATCAGAAAACGCGGATTCTCCTCCGTGCTTTCTGAAGGGAAATTAGAGAGGAATCCCAAACAGCTGACACGGCGCAACAAGAAGTCCAGCGGACATCGGAGATGATTTGTGAAAACTACATTAATGTTTATTCAACATTTCGTGCAAAGAATATAGAAATGATAAGGAGAGGAGTTGGAGCCAAATTGCTACTGCAGTTGATAAACCCGGTAACTTTTCAGCTGTTCTTCGTTAACGTGACATAAATAGATTATAATGATTTTCATTCAGTCAGTCAGGACTTTATGGTGTCTGTAGTCACATGCATTGCAGGTAGATTGTAGTAAAGCATTGATTAATGCCTGATTTTAAAATTAGTTAACTGGACTTGTAGCCATTATTTTGTGCCCATGTGGCTGGACACCACACGGCACGACGAACCCGATCGAACCGTCACACCGGATGTGAGCCTTTTTTCATTCAGTGTTATCAATAGAAAGAAAAAAAAGGCAGGAAGAGACGATAAAGCCGATAATTAAAATGAGGTCGATAGGTTTAATTTATCGTGCGATTAATTGATTTATTGTTTATCGCGACAGGCCTACTCACGTGTAAAAGAACTAGTTGGAGGGCTGTTTACAAAGTGCAACACATTCTGAAAAAATTAATTCCATTTCACAACAATGTTGGTGGGTGAAAAAAAAGGAGATCTGAATCAGCAAGGTAAAATCCAACCCTTTGAGAGACAAACAATTTAGACATAACTCCACCTCAGCTTTTGCTTCATAGGTGATGAAAGACAAAGTTACCTCATCTGAGCTTAGTTTTACAAAATGCTTAGGTCATACTTTTGGATAATTTTTTTGTAACCAATACCCCAAGCTGCTTTACACAAGAGGTGGTTTTTATATGTTTTTTGCATATAAAAACAGCAGTTTTTATATCAATCAATCAATCAAATTTTATTTGTATAGCACATTTCAGCAGCAAGGCATTTCAAAGTGCTTTACATAATTAAAATAAAAACAGCATGTGACATTAAATAAACAGTAAGAAAGAGAAAGAGATTTTTTAAAAAAAAACATTAAAACCTTATATGCAAATTATATGTGCAAAAATAACCTTTTTTTAAAAATCCTAATTAGCTCAATTAGGATTTGAGCTAATTGTGTTGTGCAAAAGCATCAAAATACAAGTTGGCTTCCTTTACACTGAGAGCTTAAGCTGCTCGGGGAATACTAAAGGCCAAAAGGGTCCAAAGAAGGTTCAGAGGACTGCTCCTTATGGTTACCCATTCACTTTCTATGCATGCTTCATCCTTGCAGGACGGCAGAAATATCGTGAGCTATTTACACTAGTCAATGGGCGAAAAGCTGGGTAAACCCCTGACAGGTCACCA
Source organism: Poecilia reticulata (assembly GCF_904066995.2). Taxonomy (NCBI): domain Eukaryota; kingdom Metazoa; phylum Chordata; class Actinopteri; order Cyprinodontiformes; family Poeciliidae; genus Poecilia; species Poecilia reticulata. Next base: position 18,482,445 of record NC_088832.1, read on the forward strand.
ATCCATTACAGATCTACAAAGAGATAGAAAATCATGTACACACTCACTTACACCACTTAAACTAAAATACATGTTTTTGTAAAGTGGCAGGAAATTTGACGAGCTGAAAGGAACCTTGCCTTATTTGTTTATCATTTCGTCATTATACTCAGCAGGCATGTCTACATCCACTCTCCAACTATCTAACCCATTTACTTCAGCTGTTCTTGTCACTTGTCCATATCGTAGAACTTATTCCTCTAAATTGTCCTGATTTTAGATTAAAGTTTCTTTTGCAAATAACGTAGATGTCAGGTTCATCCAGACTATGAAAATCAAATCAAATGCAAGATACAAGCTTTATCTCAAAGACCTATTTCAGAAAAGGCATCAATGCATAAAATATTTTCCTGGATATATTAATGGAGAATACACATAGAAAAAGAAACATAAATGTAACACAATTTGCAAAATGGCCTACTAGGTGGCAAACCAATACATGCGTATTTGCTACCTTTGAGGTCAGGTGGACTACTGAGCAGATGAGGAATAATACCTTTTATAGCTGTGTTGAAGGCCAACACACCATTACAGCCTATACAAGGCTGTACTTTATTATTCACCAATAAACTCAAATAGTACATCTTAAGATCATTCTTTAAAAGTCCTCCATTTCACCTTTAAGTGCTCAATTTATTCCTCTTCTCTTATAAATGTTGACAAAAGTTGGCTTCTTGGTTTTCCAATGTTGTATCAGATACATTGCAGCCCCTAGTGTTAAGATTCCTGAGTCCTAATTACTAATCACACTCTTGTATATTTTTATCAGCTCAGCTGTCACATGTAATAACATTATTGTGACATTGTTTTGTAAGTCAACTTCTCTGGTCTTTTGCAGATTTACTCTGTTGTTTGAAAGAAAGAAAAAAGCTCACAATTGTCAATATTGATGAGTTGTACCCGAAAATAAATTCCCATAAATTCAAGTTGATTTTTTTTCTCCCTTTTTCTTTTTAATATCTATGTAGCATCTAGCCTTGTTCTACTTTGGGCAACAAAATCTTTGTAGGGAGCTCATTTTTAGCTTGAGAGTAGCCCAGGGAATATCAAGGAAAAGCAGAATGCTTTAACAATAGCTCTCAAGACAGGAAGGCATTTTGTGCTACTTTTTGTAGTCCGTGAGGGACTTCTGGTTAATGATTGTATTAAAATGCCTTCCCAGCAGGTCCACTGTAAAAATGAAGAATGTTACGGCTTCAGTATACATTCTGGTTAGCCTATTTAACAATTGTAAGCCCTCAGATCTCGACATAGTTCTTTTTAGTTTTTTTTTTTTTTATTGACACCCACCTTAGCTTGGTCAATAATTAACTCTTGGTCTCCTCTGTGTATAAACCGAGGTTTAAATAGCACTCTATTAATATTGACTCTACTGTGTCAGGCAAACTTAGCGGCATGCGCTTAAAAATACTCAACTGCCTTGAAAGCTAGCGGATATGTAAGGAAACCCAAAAAGTATGACAGGGGGGGGAAAAATGGAAATAAGAATAATTATTTAATTTGCATTAGATTGATTTGTATTGCAGTTGGGACACTGTCAACTATGTCATGTTCTTGTTGTGGGCTTGTCTCATTAGTACAATCTGATCTCAGATATCCACTTCAACAAGAATATCGTGACTCATTCATTCATCTTGAGAACTTGAAGTCCTTGTAATCTTACAGAGACGCAATGTTTTGTTCTTGTTCAGAATGTTCTCGGTGACATCTTCATCAGTTAAAGCATCAGTCCAAACCTGTTCTGTATACTTCCCACTCTCACTTTAGCTGGCAGCCATATTCCTATGCCACGCTGTGATAAGATCAAGAATATTTTTTTTAAGATGAAAAAAACAAAACTAAATGTTATCCTATTACTCACTTTTGGTGTGGTGCACATTTACACTCATGGCAGCAACTCGATGCAAATGCAATAAAGAAGACTTACTGAAGTTCAAACCAAGAAAAGAAAGTGAATCTAAGTGTCTGAAATTATTCAGAAGCATTTGGTTTACTGGGATTTTTATGCACAACCAAAAAAGAATGGTCTGAAAAGGAGAAAATGTCGCCGGTAGGACATTTTCAACTGTATTGTGTGGATATAAATGTCCACACAACATTTATATGTTGTAAGACTTTGCAGGTTGTTTCAAGATGAAAGAAAGAAGACAGTTGTTCAAATTACCTCGTTTTGCAACCAAAGTTAATAGAATACCATCTCTGAATGTGCAATATGTCATAATACCAGTAGATAATTGTTTAAAGTGTTGTTGCTCTCCCTGTATACTGGGCCAAACTTCTCAACTTAAGCCTTTACTGTGGCTCAAGAAACATTTTGCTTTGGTGGCCATGTCTTCATGGTCACTAATGGGTCAGTTATCATGGGTGTCACTTCTCAGTTATGCAAAATTGATAACTTGACTAGCATGTTAAACACCTAGATGAAGGGGGTTAAGGAAATTGAAAGCGTACAGATCAACATATTTGGATCTAAAATGTTTTTCGTCCTCATTACTGCCCCTTTGCTGCTTTAAATATGACCACAACAATGCATCTGTTTATTTCAAAATACAGCTCTGGAAAAATGAAAAGCCCTGCACTGAACCCCATTGAAAACCTCCTGGTTATTCCACCAAACATTGATTTCTGAACTCTTCCTGAGTTAAAACACTAGTATTGTTGTTTCTAAAAAAATATAAACTTGTTTTCTTTGCATTATTTGAGGTCTGAAAACGCTGCATCTTTTTTATTAGTTTGGTCATTTCTCATTTTCTGCAAATAAATACAAAAGTTTTGCTTAAAATTTCAGAGACATGTCAGTAGTTCATGGCATAAAAGAGCAATGTTCATTTAAATCAAACATATGTGTATTAAAAGTCAAATCAGAGACATTCATCATTTAATGTCTCTTAATTTTTGTCCAGAGCTGTATATCTTGATTATAAAAAGCAATCAGTGTGGTGATGCTTGGAATTCACACCTCTTAAAGTTGTGTTTGTGTGTGTTTATACCCTTATCTACTGCTCCATCTCTTTGATTAATTATTAACGCTCGCCAAACTTCAGTAAGAAGTCTAATCGGGGTCAGGTCAAAATATCACCTCCTTTGGTATTTACTGCACACTTGTGACTTTGTTTGGGCCGCGACAAATCAATGTCTGAGTGGTTTAACCTGTTAAAGAGCCTGGAGGTGTTACTTGGCTATCCGTCTTGTGTGAAATTGCAAGTTGAAGTTGGAGTCTCAAACAGCTCCTTATTTTAACATTTTTCTTGAAATAATGTGTTGCTCATTTATCTAAATACTTTGGCCAGCAAGTCTGGGCATGGGTGCAAAAATACAATTCAAAAAGTTGCTACATAGAATAAAGCAACACCAAAAGCTCAATATTAAAGCTAATGTTACTCTTCGCAATGCCGCTTGTGCATGTTCCACACTTTATCAGAGGAGAAAATCAGTTTTTAGATCTGCATCTTGGATGTTTTGCATGCACAACAAGAGGCTAGAATCAACTTTTACGCTGTGCAACTAAGTTACCGCTCTCAGATGACCTCTGAAGTATTACAGGCATGCCGGTGTTGCAGGTTTTCCATTCTGCCAGAGGCGTTTCTTTTTAAAATAGGAGACTTTTTTTTCCTGGGACTGTTTCAGATTAGCTGGTTTGCTGTGTTTATGTGATGAAAGCAGATTTTTACCTGTTAAGTCTAGATACTTTTTTTCTGGACAAATGTTGCAGGATATCAGGGAGTCACTGAGAAAAAGGACAGTGTCGTGACAGAAGTCTGCATGTGCTAATTTTTGTTTTGTTTCTTTACCCAGTAATGCTTAAGATCTTTTTTTAATTTGTGGTTAATTAGCAGAATCAAATTCCATGAATGTGTTTTCTATTCATTATCATGCATAGAGTTCAGTCTCTCCATAACCGTATGCAGATTAAATATTCACTTTTACATTCTGCAGTCTGAATGTGGACAGTGTAAGGGAGAGAAGAAGCATTCAGTATGACCAGCGCTTTCGCTTGCCTTCATCTTCAGGGAGATTCCTCTCACTCTTTTGCGAAAAGCCCAAAGCACCTGTGACATCTAACAACCCTCGTACGCCTCTCTGCAGCAAGGCGATTGTGAACTAAGACATTAAATATTAAGCGAGATGAATCTTGGCTGGTTGCAGTCTTTCCACTGGCAAAGTACAGCAGTTAAGGTGTCAGACACTCATAACATGGCTGTACAGACTGTGTTGCCAGGTCTCAAGGTATTTTATTAGTCAAAATTAGAGTAAATATCTTCCTCAGCTAAAGATTATTCAACTTTTAAATTACTTTAATTTTTTAAGTCTTAAAAATAACAAAATATGCATATAAGGCTTCCTACTGAAACAGTAGTGCGGTAATGCTTGTAATCCAGTCTACAACTTTATGAACCCCCCTCCTCTCTCCCTTTGTTATCATTTTTTATTTGGGACTGCTTCAGCAAGCTCTCAATACAAATGGCTTTTAACAAGCCCTCTGACGTGCTTTGGCCTTTTTGAAGGTTGACTTTTTTTTTACCTTTAGCACCAGCGATCACACACTTCACCTGGCTCTTGACAGCCATCTTTTTTCCCCGTGGTGCTCTTCACTTCGCAGTTTTAACAGCTAAATTCTTAACTACATTGGTCATGCGAATTGTGTTGTTAATAACCAGATGGAATTAATTAGCTCATCTGTCTTTGCCATGCCTTCTTCTCATCTGCTACAGAATTCAGAGCGTTTTTGCTATTGCAGATGGCAGCGAGGCATTTTATGCAGCGGACTCATAACAAGATGAATCGCTCCTATTCTGGATTTTGTAATTGCTGCACAGAGTTATGTGGGAAGAGGTGAATGCATTGCAAAATCAGATCAAGACAGTAGATAGATACATGACGCGACGAGTTCATACGTGTATGAGTTTACATGTTTGCTGGCAGATGTGTGCGGTAGGATGAGGCTGTTTGTTACAGACACTTTCTCATGGATGTTGGCGCTCAAACTGTAGTGGTGCTCGTGTGGACTATCAGGAGACCAAAGCTGCAGGTTTGTAGATGTTGCGCTATTTTACTCCAAGTACTATCATGATGCCATTTGGTCATTCTGGGTTTATGCACATTTTTAATCTGGACACTATTTCTGCCGGTGCAAAGACAAGTTCTTTAGCGGCATAGAACTTGCAATGGACTTCTTGGTTGCAATATTAGGTATACGTAGCCTTGGATATTTTAATGTTATCAATCAAAACTCTGCCTGCAGGTAATTTGTTTAGTCAGTCGTTTGGAACTTCAGTGCGATGCTAAAGAAAAAATGGAGAGACCTATTTGAGTAAATGGAAACTAGTATTGCCAATATTCAACTACAGTCTTGAATTTGAAAGTTGTCTTTATTTCTAGGACTGCAATATATCAGAACAATGTGTAATGATGGTTCCATTTCTAAAATGTTTGCTGATTATTTTGATTATGATTAATCAATGTTTTTTTTTTATTTTTTTTACTCTTTTCATCGCAATCAATAAACAACGTCCCATATCTTATGAGCTTTTATGCAAAGTGCGTTATTGAATTAAGGGGCTGTTAGAGTTCCTGGGCAAATATGCATATATGCTCAGCATGAATGTATGACATCTGACATATAATATCTTGCCAAATACTGCAATATTGCACACACTTGATATCACAATGATCTTTGTGATTAGATTGTGCACTGTTGCTCATTTCTTCGGAAAGAATGAAGTTGCTTTGCAAAATCTACAAAACATTTACAGCAAAGGTTTGGTTTAAATTATTTTAAACTTAAACCAAAACATTTACTTATGTAATGACCGTTTGGTCATCACAATGTGATACGTGCCCTCAGGTATGTCAGTCTTGAAACAGGGTTTTATCTCACTATATGCTTTCAGCAGCATTATCCAAGGTGCGGGCGCCTGCAGGGAAAGAATCTGCCCTTGAGTGATTTTACCTTCTTTCTTTTTTTTTTTTTCCTTTTTCAAAGTAAATGACAGGGGCTCTTTCATCAAGGCTTTTACAAAAAAATTAAAAATTCAAAACCTTTAGAAATGCACACCACCTTTGGCATAAATTAGTAATTAATCTTGCAGTTTCACAGCACCTATGTCTCAGCGTCCTGTGTTGTCGTTTCTTTTTTCTGAGTCGTCCTTTGCTTCCTCGGCTGACTGGTAGGACTGGAATAAACTGCAGTGTTGGTCCATCTGAATTTCCCCAGTATCCTGTCATTGTCTGATCTCAGTCAACCCCTGTGGCTCAACGAAGAGTCCTGCACAAATTCAGCACAAATCTACTAGCAACCGGGGCCAAATCTACATATTTACTGTAAACATTCTCTGCTTTCAGAAGTGAAATTAAATTGTAAATGAAGGAATCTGTCTTTATTTCTTGCCCAAAACCTTTTTTTGTTGTCTTTGTCGGAGGATAGTTATCGCTTCCTTGAACTTTCTTCATACTCTCCAAGTCTTGTTGTTTAATTTTTTTTTTGTTTGTTTGTTTTAATACACTAGAAGCTATTGAAGGTCATCTTAGCTCTTGACATCATCAGAGTCACTTTAACCTAGTCCCCAGTTGCTCAGGAATAGTTTGAGTAAAATTCAAAGGTTACATTTGCTTTAATGCCCCCACACACAAATCTTGCCTTAGCACAAAGAGCGACTTCAAACAGTAAACTAAAAAGAACTCAGCTAAAAAATGCTAATCTGTAAAACAAAAATCAAGTTGGTATCAAATCCATTTTTTCCAATTACTCTCATAACATTGAGCCATAATAATATATATTATCAGTGTTTTTTGCTCAAAGTGGCTACGTGATGATGATGATTGTGTGTCTCCATCTCAACAAGTTGCAGCTTGCCTGAGGATGAGCAATACTGTGACTCCACAGATTTTTCTCTTCATGCTTCTGCTTGACTCTACTACCAGTTGTTTATATTGACTTAAATCATGAACCAGCATGCAGGACCTTTTCAGAGCAGTGAGCGTGCAGTTTGTGAAGGTGTCTGTGTGAACTGGATTGAACAGTACTTGAAAGGAGAAATAAAATCTTATGTTTCTCAATTTAGTTTTGGTTCAACAAAAGTTTGCTAAGGCTTTTTGGGATCTTCTTTCTCAGATCCCTGGGATTTTCTTTTAGAAATTAGCAGACTTTCCAAATCCTTAATTAAACTGAACAATAAATCATCTTAAAGGAGCAGTATTATGTATTTTTCAGGGATATGGTGCCTTTTTTTTTTTTTGCACAATTAGGTAACTATGTTACCTTCAGCTGTTATAAAGATTGCATAAAAATCAAATATAATTTAAAAGACATTTGACCTCCGTCTCTTTAAAAACTCTTGCTCTTTCTGAAACTCCACCTTCCATAAGTCATCACAACATCGCTCCTCTATTAACCCTTTGCCAATCTTTTTCCCACCTCATATATGACTGCATTTAATAAACTTCAGATGCACAGTTCCACCAGGTGTTTGCTAATTTCTTCCAGCTAGTCTGAAGGAGCTGAGTTGGGGAGTTGTGAGGGACGGCTGCTCTGCAATGTAGAAGCTTGGAAACTGCAGCTCCGAGGAGGAGTTGTGCTTCGAAGGCAGCACTTAGTCCACCCTGGCGTGGCAAAATGGTTGCCACAGGAGCTTAAAGGATTTCTCAAACATGCATGAAAGAATAAAGGCAACACTTCAAGTATTTTTTTGATAAAGGAATAGCATTATAACATGATGTAAAGTTCAAAAAAGTCAATTTTAAATAATACTGCACTTTTAGGTAATTAAATATTAATCTCAATCAGGTCTGTAGAACAATTTTCCACAGCTACTTAAAACTCCGCTTTTTAAAAAAATATCTCAGAAAACAAGCAGGGAAACGTAAGACATTATGAGGTGTGTTGTAATGTAAGAGCTTTGGGAGGCTTGGTCAGACCTACGGGTTGTTTTTATTTAAAGCGGCGACTGTTTTGAAATGACATCTCAGTTTACAAAAAAAAGTGGCATTAGGTTTCTGGTTCTGCATTCTTATTCACAACTGGTCTATTGTGAACTTCTGATTGCCTGGAGACTCCAGCACACCTTCCTGGTGGGTGTGTTGATCCGGTGCCAGGTGACCCTCTTTCAGTCAGTTTCAGTTTATTCTTACCTTCTCATCAATAAACTCAACAACTTTTCCTTTTGGGATCAGTCCATGGATTTTTCCAGAAGAGGATTACTACAACACCACAACCTATTTCCAAATCTTCATTGAATTTGTAAGTGGGCTGTTCACCATGCTGCTGCCCTCTTCAAAAGAACTTTGGCAGGAGTCTGAAAGTATTTACCACCTGGATCACATTGTGTAGGTCATTGCCATGATTCCAAAATTACTCTCGCCTTTGAGAGTGTGAACATGGAAACTTGTGTGTGTCCTGCTGGCACAGTGAGACGACAGCAGGTGCTCTGGAGTCCTGTACATTTTGGAGTCGGGCCTGTTTTGATTGGCCTAGTTCTTGGCAGTGTCAATAATTGGACATTCTGTTGTGGTCCTTGTTGTTTGTGTAGGTGTGGTAGCGCATATTGACCTGGAGGCTTCTGCACTTTGTGCTCATTCTGCAACAATGTTTTCTGGTGGTATGCATCAATCTGACATCTTCATGGATTCAATTCTTCATTGTGGACTTTTTGCATTGCCAGTGATTAATGTTGACACCATTAAAATTATATACTGCTGAGGAAGCTAGTTAATTAGGTTGACATTTTAAGCCTCAAGCTTAAGAAACAAACGATAACATGCTAATTATTAAACTCAGTGACTTGGTAGAAGAGTCTTATTAACTTTACGCCTGTGTTTGTTGTTTACATCGGGGCTAGCCCTCGTATTTACTGTACTAGTGTTCCTGTCATGCTGAGATTAGGAACCGTTTCCAAAAAGTGAAAATATGTAGTTTGACAGACGTATTTGGCATGTTCTTAGGCTGTCTTTAGTCAACACATCTGTTATAATAGTACGAAACAGAGCATTGTTGGTCATGAACTTTCTTATTGGTGCACAAAACATAATTGTTAGAAATGGAAAAGAACTAACAAGAAGAAAAATGTTTGTAAAATGAAATGAAAATCAGTTTAATGTTGCACATTAAGGAATGTTAAGGTAGCAAAACAATATAAAAAAAGTTTTCCTTCCAACAAAGAAATTAGACTAATTGAAAGTGCGTCATGTAATGCCAGCTCATGAAACAGGATTGATTTTCGAATGAGTCGCTGATGAGGTTACACGACCAGTGAATGTTTGCGTGCAGTGTTGCTTAAGACCTTTCCTGTTGCTTTTCAGCACGGCTTTCCTGTGAGTCTGGCAGAAATGCCTGTATTGGCACACCAATTCCAATGTACTGTAAAATGATTATGTGATGTTGTCTGATTTAGACTAAACCACATTGGCCTGGTTTTATTTAAAGTGTTGTGTAGATCTATGATACAACATGGCAAATTTTGGTAAATCCACGTGTGGGAGTCTGCTTGGGTGCTGTAAATACTTTGAATTCTTTTTGCTGACTTGGACACAACTGCTTTATCTTTTGATTCCACTTCTAAGAGATGGGTTACAAAGTGTCGTGCTCCTCTGTAATTTAACTTTTACCTCAAATTAGTCTCCACCAAACAGTTCGGAATACCACTGACCCAGCTACACAGTTGTGTAGAGAACAACTTCAGCAAATAGCCTTATTTGTGTGCAGAATGGGGCTACAGTTTCAGTGTTTGGCTCTCATTTGTAGTTTGGTGTGAAGTCTGCGATAGTGCTGGGTGTTTGTTGAAAGCAAGTCATGTAAACTGATGCCTGGTGGTTGTTCATTGTCGGCTCAGGATTAGCTGCCCTGAAACAGCTACATGCCAAACTTTAAGCACAAACGACTTTGCCCGTTCCAAAGCCTCACTGACCTCAACCTTTTCAAATGACAGCTGGAAGACTTTGTTATTAAGCCTCAAAAGTGTCGAAGTTACAGCTTCAAGAATATTTCTTTAGAAATTGTCGGTCACTTGCTGCATTCCAATTAATTATGACTCATAGGGTTCTCTTTTCTTTTTGTACTAAAGCCCTTATAATTCTTTAGTTCTTTATAAACACTTACTTACCTGTAATATATTTGATATGTTTTCAGTATTTTTCCACAAGTTCAACAAAACGAACAGGTAGCTAGTCTTTTTTTTTTTTTCTTAACTGAAACAACTGGGAGTGTGGAAAAGAGCAATGGATGGTTTCAGATGGTTGTTGTTGTTGTTCTGACGGTATTTGCCGTGGTTCTGTTGGGTCAAATAAGCTGTATTTTGTACAAATTCGGTATAAAACTGCTCTGTTTTTCATATTTCCCACTTAAGCCGTCAAAAGAAAAAATTAAGTCAAGTTTATTTGTGCAGCACATTTCAGCAACAAGGCAGTTAGTTCAAAGTGTTTTACCTAATGAGTACATCATATTGAAATTAAGCAAATAATTTGAGTAAAAAATAAATTTTACTTTAAAAAAATACATTAAAATCCTAAACCGATTGAAGCATGTAATATGACAAAGTCATCACACATAAAAATGTGTGATGACACATTTTTATGTGTCATCACAGAGAATAACCGAATCTGTTCGGTTATTTAAGAGAATAAGTTAGAAGTAATAGACTATTAGGCTGCAGCTTCATGCTTGTGTCTGCTACACATGCAAACTCACACCTGGATTTCCTCTCTTCTTGCAGCACTGTCTGGATTTGTAAGCATAGAAATGGGTGTGCAGGCTTATCTCCACATATTCAAAATTTTGATGGTTGGGACATTATCCTGCGGTCTGTTTTCTTAAGTGTAAAGAATCATCGGAAGCATGCATTGGCTATTATCAATAACATGTCTTTAAAAAAATGTGTATGTTTATGTTAGAGGTCTGATTGATTTTACTCTTAAAATAGTATTTAAGCACATAGCTGTTATCTTAAAGTTCTTTGTGGCCATCTAGCATCTTGGGGGTCACAGAAATTGCTATGATGGACCAGATTTGGCCCAGTTGCCTTTAGTTTGATGCATGTGATAAGTGTGTTTATTATCACCTGAAAATGACTGTCAAACCTTTATTCTGCATATAGTAAAGTTTGTTCTAAGTCTCTTAGTTTGCAGAGAAGTTTATTTCTGAAAAGAACTGTCTAATTTTCAAAGCTCTTCCATAAGTTAAAGGCAGTCATGCCCACGCTCATTTAAACAACATTCATCACCAAATATCCTCAATATTAGTTTTTTCAAGGTCATTGCTTTTACTTTAAACCAGTTGCAATCAAATACATGTGCTTCTGCAACTACTAATTACGTCAACATGACTGCAGACATATCGTGGCCTCTGTATCAATCAATCAATTACTGTAATGAAACTTATTTGTGTAGTATATTTCATCAACAAGGCAGTTTAAAGAGCTTTACATCATAAAAATACAAAAATAAAATTCATAAAAACAAAATGCAGCCGACAACTGAGAAACCAGTGACAAACATTTCATTTTGACATTGTAATGTCTGGCCATTGTTCCATTTTTTGCTTCAAAAGCAACTCTAAACAGGTGGGTTTTTAGCTTTGATTTAGAGGAACTCAGTGTTTCAGCTGTTTTGCAATTTTCTGGAAGTTTGTTCCAGATTTGTGGTACATAAAAGCTGAATGCTGCTTCTCCATGTTTGGTTCTGGTCTGTTCTGCATTCTCAGAACCAGAGGACCTGTGTGATCTAGAAGGTTGATAGAGCAGCAGATATTTAATGTATTTTGATGCTAAGCCATTCAGTCATTTATAAATTAACAACAATATTTTAAAGTCTATTCTCTGAGCCAGTGTAAGGACTTTAGAACTGGGGGGATGCGCTCTATTTTCCTGGTTTTAGTGAGAATGCCAGCAGCAGCGTTATGAGTCAGCCGTGGCTCTCTGGTTATAGTGCTACTATTCCTGTTAAGTTTGTTAGCAAAAACATTTTGTCAACAGAATTACAATGCTTTCTGCAAGCAATAACCACTTTAATGCAATGATGTGACTTTTTTCGTGGCTGCTGTGCAGGAGGATGTAAAGTAACTGACGTAAGCATCGTCATGCAACATTCTTGAGAATATCTGTCTGATTTGGTAAGTTATTGTCGGTGTTGCATCAGTAGCATTGCAGCCAGGAAATGCATCACTTATTATGACAAAAGACTCATATTGCTGGCTTTTATCTGTGTACATTTCTTTTCCCATGCTCCTGGTTTGTTTTCATGTAGTGTTTTCAACCACTACATGTCTTGGCTTTCACACACAAACATCTGCAGCCATCTTTGCATAAACATCACTTGCAAGGGTCTGTCAAGTTTGTCAAGGTAATTTATCCCAACATTTAGTATGCTTACTCAGCTTAGGTTTTTTTTACCCATACTTTCTATATCACTGTATCCTGTTGCAAAGCTTACTTTCACTGATGTTATAAATGTAGTCAGATCACTTAGACTGTCAACTGCAGCTTCTGGGAAAATGTGCTACCTCAGCATCTTTGTTAGCCAACAGTCATCTTGGCATTTTTGTCAGTTGTTCTTACTGTTGTCTCCATTCATATTATGACTCTAGCATTTGATTTGAAATTGTGAAAGCAAACCTGACGAAGGAGATGTGTAATTCTTTTGCTGTGCGTATTTGTCGTGTTCCATGTGTTACAGGGGGCAAACTATGAAATCTACTGCAACTTTAAAATCTAAAAGCATGTTATCTGAAATGGAAAGGGTTGAAATGTCCAGTTTATGTGTACAGGACAGTTCAGCAACAAGGCAGTTCAAAGTAGCTTTACAGCATAAAAGCATAATAAAGTAACCAATTATGAAACAAGCAATAAGCATACATTTTGTTCAATGCCGTCATCAAAATCATCAAGGAAATGTACATTATGTTGATCAATCTTCCACTAGTTACTAATTAAAGGCAACTCTAAACAGGTGGGTTATTACAGATTATTTTTAACCTATTAACACATTTGAAAGGCTGTTTAAAAAAAATACCCTTTAAATAAAACTTAAATCACAAAAAGACACACAGAAAAATCAAGCCCACCTTCCTTTTGTTGAAGGCTATTTTGACGAATCGCCTCATTGCAAACAGGCTTATTTTAAGCTGTTCATCAAATATAATTGGATTAAAACTAATTTTATTCCTTAATAATTTATTCATGTAGGTCCTGAGATGCCATAAATCAAACAAAAGTTTCTAAAAGGTTTTGCTTTATGCACGTGTTAACTAAACAAGAATTCCATGTAAGCTTCTAATTTTAACTTTAAAATTGTTTTATAGAGATAATTGAGACTGCATAAGTCTAATGTGGAAATACGCCCCGTTTTTAATGCCCAGATCATTATTCAAGCACGGATGGTGCTGTTTTATCTCTATTCAGTTTCGTTGTGTTAACTCGCAAGAGACACAGAGGCTCAAAAGACATGTCCCCATGATCTGCGTTACTATGGAGTCCCAGGCAGCCCTTGTGTAGGCTTGGCTGTAAACATTTCATGGTTGTTGTACATGGCTTGCGGCAGGTGCCAGCCCCCTCTGCTTGCTTTTTCCCTTCAGAGCTCGGAATAATCTCCGAATGCACCAACTAGGTGAGCTTAAAGCTTGCCCTCCTAATCGCGTCCTCTTAAGCGGTGTTTCTGCTAAGTTCAGACAGTCCACCTTGTGTAACAGTGCAGCCCACGGAGGCTTTCTGTGGCGGGGTTATACTACTGTTTTGTTTCTGCCTGACAGGATTCCACATGACAATGCCTCTAACCTGTTGAGCAAGATGCTGAGCAGAAAAGGGTCTGCTGCACAATAAACGGGACAAGGAGAGAGAGGTGGGTGGAGTAGAAGAGGGGTGCACAGAAAAGAGTTAAATCACTCACTCAGCCAAAAAAATAAGGGTGCCACGCCCCAGGTGCCAGGGCTAGTAAGAGCAAGCAGCTGGAATGTGAGGGGAAAATGAATGGGGAGTTTTAAGTCCTGCCATTCACATGGTGAGTGCCTTCTTATTTTCACCTTTAGCCTCTATGACTTACAACGTAAACATCAGAGGAGACGGTGAGGGTATAAATAGTAAACCTAAATCCCATGAAGCAGAATTTCTGCCGTGGAGTCTGGATTGAAACCAGTAGTGATTTGTCTTCAAAGTATGATTGGGAGGAATGTTAATTAGTTCAGGTAAGCTATTTAAATCAGGTCATCTTAATGGTGTTAGCAGGCCAGATCATAGCTGACCACATGCTATCTGGTTTAGTAATGTGTTGTGATGATTTTCACTGATGGAAGGAAACTTGAAGTTGTTTTTCTGTGGTCAGACTTCAAAACGCAACTAGTGTGAGACTAAAATCAAAACAGCGAGTGGTGGTGTGTTTGAGTTAATATCGTTGACTTCCAGCTTACTGACTGTCGTTTTCTTTATTTATTTTTTTATATATTTGCTCCTCTGTGAAAGGGACTGTGTCTGTCACATGTAAATAAAGACTTGCGCTCTGTCTGCTCAGGAGGACACAAACACGCTCTGCAAAATGAGAGTTTCTGTTTTTTCTGCCTCCAAAAGCGTCATAGGAGCTGTGGAAACACTTTGAACAGTCCGGCCAGTGATTCGAGACCACTGCTCCTGAGAAGAGAGTGCATATTTTCTGTCTGTGCGGTCGGCAATCTGTTTACTGGAAGGGCTTTTTCAACTCTGAGCACATGTTGCTGCATGTGCAGTCTCTCAGAGAGCCACAAGACGACTACAATTTAAACTGTGAATTTAGAGGTTGAGAGAGCTTTTGTGGGCGTGACGGGGTGCTTTCTTGTTTGTTGGTTTTTTGTGTGTGTGTGTGTGTGTGTGTGTGTGTGCTGTGCATGCATATGCAAGATATTTGTTTTGAGAACAGTGCAAACAACCAGCACACTGAAATCCTCTGTGTAAGCGTGGTCCAGAACGGGTCCAGCTTAAGCTCCGTTTATGGGAACGAATGAGGTCTCCCTGCTCCTGTAAAAGCAAGTTATTTAGCGACCAGAGGCGTGGGTAGGTTTCAGTAGGTTCCAGGTTTGTCTATTGTACGCAGCGAGTGGTAACAATGGGAGGGTCAAGTATCTGATATACGCACCGAACCCTGGGACTCAGCTGCAAGTAATTAAAGCTGGCAGTTGGCAAAGAAGAGAGTCAGGCGACTGTAATGGCTGCTCTAAGTTCATACCATAATATTTCAATGATGAATCAGTCTGCTAGTAAAAGTGTTGTCATGCTGTTGACCTAAGCCTCCCCCCTCCTCTTCCTCATAACCCCGAGGCAGAAACAGTGAAGGGAGAGAAATGGTTTTGTGTGGCCCCGTTGTCTGTTTTGTAATGAGATCTTCTTTTTGTTTGATATGTCACAACTTTCGATCTGACCTCTTCATGGCTTGTTTTATTCCACATCATCTCAGACAAGGAATTACCAGTGTTGTAACATTACATTTACATATGTAGGGTGAGGAGCTAGGTACATAGGGTATGCACCTTGCAACTTTAAAAAATTTTAATTAGAGATTGGTAATGATACATAAAAAAAACAACCAGAATGATCTCTTTTGGACGTACATTAAAAGTATAAAACTTTGCTGCTAATTCTGTATCTAGCAGCAAATATCACAATTAAGTGCCAGTTTCCTGTTTTAGCTAAACAAACCCAAGAAAATATGATTTTAAAGGTTTACATTGAAGCTTAGCACCGTTTGCATCGCTACTTGTAACAGTATTATTATGTGATTGTCATGTACCGGTAATTATAGTAACACGAAACAAAATAGTAGAGAAAATAATTATTTTTGATCATTATTAACAAGATTCATAAACTCACCGGTTTTTTATATTAAATGCAATCATTAGAAATTTGCATAAATATTACAATGTATACAGCCACTGGGGCAATATGTATTCCCCTTAAGTGCCTTAAGTGATGTCACTTAAAATCTACATGTTTGAAACTGAAAGAAAAAAGAAAAATCCCAGGGTTTGTATGTGTAGTCAGAAGAAAAAGGAGCTGGCCAGCCCCGTTTTAGCCCTCCTGTCGTCTCTGAGGCCTCGCACCCCAAGGCAGTGTCAGTCTGCAGATCTGTGACACACCCATCTTTAGCATTCACTG
Source organism: Poecilia reticulata (assembly GCF_904066995.2). NCBI lineage: Eukaryota > Metazoa > Chordata > Actinopteri > Cyprinodontiformes > Poeciliidae > Poecilia > Poecilia reticulata. The sequence continues at coordinate 18,498,584 of NC_088832.1, forward strand.
TTGGTGGTTTGTTGCTGTGCAGATATCAGGCTTTGACATGCATGAAGAATGTCTGTAGTGTTGGTAATGTAGATGTCATGCTTTGACATGCAACAGGAACGGTTTTAAAACGAGATAGTATTTCTAGTTCTTCTCTATTAGTTTTGAGGCCCTTTTTTGGAAAACTTATTCGTAATATATTTTAAAAAATGCAGTTTTTAATGTTTTTTATTTTACTATATTTTAAAACTTTTTTTTTTCAACCTACATAACGTTCTACTTAATGGTTTGTAAATGGTCGACTTGTTGTGCATGTATGCATAGTTCTGCAGAGTCTGAAAATGATCCAAAGGTGTTTGAGATGTGAAGCGGCATGACAGCCATTATGGCCACTATTTCCTTGTGGTTTTATCAGATGCGTTGCCAACCAGGTCATGAGTATGCTCCTGCAATTGCATATTTGAGCGGATGCACAATTGCATCATTGTTGTTGTATCATTGTTTCTGATAACCTCACCTTAAAAAGATTAAATTTACAACCCTGATGTCTCGTGTCGTCTTCATGTTTTCTGTTGGCCTCCTGGCTGACTCACTGGGATCTCTATCCTTCACTGACCAACACAAAAAAAGTCCTGTTAGTAAGTCACCTTTTTATTCCTTTTATTGGTCCCCCTACTTTCACAACAGAGTCAGTGTATGACCTTCTTGCCAGTGAGCTGAAGTTGCATCCCTCCACTCAGCAGAGTCCAGAAGTCATGAGTCAAAAGAGCGACGGAGAGGCAGGCCCTCTCCCTTCAGTTCCTCTAGCATCAGGTAGGATCCTGCTTCTCCTTTCCTTATTTCTCCTCTCCAAGCAGGACTGATCTTGCCCCACTTCCCAAAAAAAACCCTCTACTCATGTAGCAGTCGGTACCTGTAGGCGAACACAAACACCTGCATGCATGAAGATAGCCTGTCAAACAGCCAGCCTGCTGCTCTTTGATTTTTCACATTTGAGGAAAAAAAAAACAAGGCTGGAGAAGGAAGTTAATGTTTCTGGAATTGGGTCAGCTGAACATGCTTGCTTGCCTGTACCTGCTTGTTGGGATATCATTTTGTTCCTGTATCCTGCTGCACCCAAAGATCTAATGTGCAGCATGTTCAACATATTTATCAACTTTAATATTAATGCGTCAAAGATAAAATTAGGGCCTGACTGAATGCTATGATAAAGTTAGAGAAGCTGGGAAAGAAGCTTTTGCCTACAAGTTTTTGCTAAAGTGGCTTTGGCGGAAATGGAGCTGTTGTCTCACAGAAGTAAATCTCGTTAGCTGGTAAATATAGACGTCCAGAAACAAGACTCTGTAGTTAATTAGCCTTTTCCACTGCTCCACACGACAACAAAAGGCTCCAATTTAATTAAATAATCATAATCATGTTTGTGGTCTTGGTGGGTGGAGAAAGGACAGAGACCTTGTTTCTGTGCCTTTTCAGGTTGACGGATATGTGAGGATTAACAGAAATGAGAACAGTCAACTTCAAAGCATGAATCAAAATTCACCAAAATCAGAAAATCATGCAATCTGTTGACATTTTGAGTTTGACATTTATTTATTTTTTCTTATGTTGTGGTGTCTTGATGTTCTCTGAAAAGTTGGAGCTTGTCTGGTCATGGGTAAATACTCTGAGAAAAATTGTTAACAATAAATTGCAACCACATAATTTTGAGACCTTTGTCATCAAATGTTTGTTTTTGTCATTACAACTTCTGGCATGCTATAAATCCCACCTTTCCTTTACCTCTTTCTGCTGGCAGTGCATGAAGACGAAAAAACATATCTTTTGCTAAGTTTATTATTTGCTCCCATTTTTGTACGTGCAGCAGTTATTTTATGACTCTCTTAGTATTTGTTACACGTTTTAAGGTTTCATTTATACATTATTAATAGCTTTCAAACTTGCTCAGACTGACACTACCTCCTTATGTTTGGACTTTTTTTCCCCTCTCCAATTTTGTGTTATGCAAACTTGTGAAACACCAGAAAATCCAGATTTTCAGCAGCAGCTTAACCCCTCTGTGCTCCAGTCATTATCTAAAATTGCAGCCTTTGTCAGCATGTTGGAGCAACTTTGTTTTGGGTCCCAGAAGGGGAATGGGGAATAGTATTGCATCATATTGTGATTTTTTTTATTTTATTTATTTTTTGCTTTTCATTTGAATCAATCTTTACTGTTCAGCTTTTATTGCTCATTTGCTGTCTCACTTTTATATTCCAGGAAGTTCCCTCTGAAGCAGGGAGTGTCTGCATATAAAATGGTCTGCAGTTCTCTGCTTCGTAGGTCAGAAGCTTGTTTTGTTTTGTCTCTGTGGCTTCACCAAACAAAAAAAAACAAAAAAAGAGGAAAAAAATGCTTGTCGCCAAAAAAGAAGACCCAATAAGTAACATGCCACATACTGTTTGAGCCAGAACAAAATGCTAAAAATGATAAGAAATACATTGAGGCATTTGATTTTTGCTTGTTAAGCTTGATGAAGTATGCACAATTAAGGTGCATACTTCTCTTATTTCATTAGCTTCTTCTGAGCATCACATAACGCTCTCAACAAAATTTACACATACTGCACATAGTGAGAAAGGGGAGTGTTTTATTGAAAAAGCAAGAAATAAAAAAAAACTTTAAAAAATATCAATTTTACTGCTTAAATGGAACTGGTACCCTACATTAGTTCAGCCTGTATTTACTGTCTAATTATTTACACCATAGATGCCTTGTCCTCTTCTCTGACCACGGAAGGGCCTCGCAGTGCTTTTTCCACCTCTTCCAGCACCACCATGCATTCCAGCACTTCATCCAGTGACCAGAACGCAGCTCACAGCAGAAATGTCGACTCAGAGGATGGCAGGAGTAGCCGAGTGGTACCGGAGATCGTCGGAGTCGTGGGTGGCAGTGGAAAAAGCAGCAACGGCGAGCCTGCCGGAGGACGTGGCGCAGCTTCTCAGGATGGCCAGCCACACCATCAGCTGACTCCGTCCAAGCGCCGCACCATCCTCAACATCTCCCCGCCACCGCAAGACCTGTTCGACGACAGCCACATGTCCTGCCAGGATGTGCCGGCACCCTTGGACTCGGAGCAGAGTAACAGCATATGGATGGAGGATTCCATGTCCAACTTCAGCATCATGAGTACGTCTTCTTACAACGACAACACAGAGGTGCCACGGAAGGCCCGCAAGCGTACACCTCGACAGAAACCAGGACCTAAGGCGGTACGCGCAGTGGGAGCCAGCATGGACGTCTTCGACGCAGACAGCGCCAAAGCCCCACACTTTGTTCTGTCTCAGCTCGGCCCGGAGAACAAGACATCAACTAAAACAAGGTCAGTAGTTAGTTCGGAATCACACAACTTGACCTGTGACGTAATGAAAATGTCCACAGCTGCCCCTCTAGATCTCATGAGACTAGATGAGTTAAAAAAAAAAATTTGGTGCATAATCACATACCTTTCCAAGTTTTCAATTGGGGGATTTTGTAGGCAGTCCATTTACTATTTGTGATCTCCAAAAATCCTTTATGACAGAGTTGAAAGAAATCCCTACACGGCCTACTACAAGACGCTCTGGTCAAATGAGAGTCATTTTTTGCTACAGGCAGAATTAAAGGTTTGGCGAAAAACTACACCCTGAACACACCATCCATGCCCCAAAATGGAGCACAGACATTGAAACTGACTGATCCCATCAAGCAGAACATTGATCCTGCTTGATGGGATGATTAATGGAGATCAGTACTGTGCAATACTTAAAGAAAACAAGCTGAGGACGACTTCAGTTTTGTGGTAAAGCAGTTTAGGTCATAACGACCTAAACTGTGAGAATAAATCCAGAGATAAACAAGTTACAATTCACGCCACAAGTTAAAAATTGATGTCACAGATGCTCCATCCAATCAAAGTGATTTGGAAGAATGGGTCATAGTTTCACTCTTTGCATGTCTATACATATGTAGAGAAAGGTGGTTTTCAATAGGGTTAGATAGAAGTTCACATTAGATTCTTCAGATTTACATTTCATATTAAAAAAAATGAATTTCTCCCACTTCCTTGGTATTCTCCATTCTGTATCGGTCTGTCACTGAAGATCTTGGCAAAATGCATTGAACTATGTCGTCGTAACATGACAAAATGTGAAAAAGTTTAAGAGTTATGACTACTTTTGCGTGACACGGTACATGCTTAAATAATGACTCATGCTATTCAGAATATGCCGACAAATTCGAGTGTTTCTTTTATTTAACTGACTTTATGAGGGTTTTTTTTTATCTAATGAACTGTGACAACGGGAATAATCAGGAAATGACACTCTGACACTCACCAACAGATGGAAATCTGTAACAAACTTCTCTGGCTCCTCATTTCCCACAGCAGTGACTGAAGGAGAGCGGTTAGATCAGAAAGGAGGGAGGGGCAGGACACTGAAGTACAAACAATGGTCTGCCACAGTGAATCACAGAGCCTCTCTCAAAGACCTAGGATAAGCAGAGCAGATTAAATAAACAGATAACTCTGAACATTTTAAGAGCTGAGGTTAGAATATGCTTGGCTGATGGAGGGCCTCTTAAATCCGCATTGCTTAGAGCACCATGGCAACTTCAGAGCATTTCCACTGTTGTGGGAGGGAGACTACAACCACTGACTGATATCTGTATGTTTTTATATGTACATAGATATTTGATTTTAAGAGGATTCAATTTATATCTTGACTTAAACAATGTTGGAGATGCCTGGTAGGTTGCATGTGCAACAGCAGAGAAGAAATAACATTTTAGAGCAGAAGAGTAACTGTTCCTGTCAAACTGTTATCCTGTTGCAGCTCTGATGACTCTCAGAAGACTAATCAGAAAGGAGGGACCCTTACAATGCAGTTCCCATCGAAGTGTGAAGGAAAGGAGCTTAAAATCCTCGTCCAGCCAGAGACTCAGCATCGGGCCCGCTACCTGACCGAAGGAAGCAGAGGTTCTGTGAAGGACCGCACTCAGCAAGGCTTTCCCACTGTAAAGGTACCTATAGCAATGATATCGCTGTGTCTGTAATAATATCTGTAATGTGGTTTGTGATGCAACAGGCTTGATCGTGTATCAGTTAAATTCGATTTGTTCAGTGTCGTAAATAGGCGTCATTACACACATTTGCATTTAAGATCACCGTGACAGTGTTTCTTTATGTTCTCAGCATTCTGCGATTAATAAGTCAAAGTAAAACTATGGAGTTACTCTTTAGTGAAACCATAACATCTTTTTTTTTTTTTTTTTGCAATCTAGTCGTTCGTTTACACGCCTCCAGTGACCTAAGTCTCGGGCACCAGCACTTTATGCAACCAGGTCTCAGAGTGAAGTACGGTGGATAGCATTGCGCAACTTCTCATAAGGAATATTTATTGTTACACGAGCACTTGGATAATCAGTTAGTTACTCTTTCCTGAATGAGATGGAAGCTAGTGAGGTGGGCGTAAGGGTGAAAAGCGCATGTAAGTTTCAACAACATGCTAAGATCACAGCGCCACATAGTGACCTGGCATGACAGCTGCAGCAGATTCAAGTTAATTCAAGTTAATTTCATCAGCTTTGAGGTGAAAAACATCAAGAGTCTGCACAATTTTAGAGACAGTTACCCTGATGGAGGGAATACTTTCTACCGTTTAATCTGAAATGATGAAATCTGATCATGTATCCAGCCTGATGAATCATTTGAAAACATCCATCAAGTCCAGTTGTAAACCAATCTGTTGCAAACCCAAGATAATCAAAATAAAACCTTTTTTAAGTTAGACAGAAAGTAAAGCTTTTTAATATAGTCTATCAGGAGCCAGAAACGAGGTAGGACTACGTAATGTTCTTTCCCTTAGTCACTTTAATTTGTCACCTTAGTATACACACTATCCCCTCAACAGATCTGGAAGCTGGATCAGTCTGGTTGGTTCTTTATTGTTCTGTAAAAGGTTAATCCGGTTTAAAAATAGACAATTACAAGCAGAAGATAAAGGAAAGAAACAGGCTCTTTATAGCCTGACATGTAAATGAAGCTTCTTTACAAGAGCAGGTAACTTTAAGGTCTCTTACTTTGCCTTGCAAAAGTGTTCATTCACCCTTGATCTGTTCTTTGTTTTGTCATGAAGATTTTATATGAGACACAAAACCAAGACGTCAACAACCCTAACTATTTGGCAAGGGATAGAGATTGTGTGTTAAATGTCAGTATCAAGACCTAAATGCAAAACAGAGTCTGTAGCAGCACCTAAAAACTGACGTTAAGTGGCACTATCATCCAATCTTGCTGAAAGACTGGAGAAAATATATCTGTGTTATTATTGCTTTTGGGGTTTTTTTTTCTTACCCAGAATACACAATCTAATCAAATACCTTTTTTTGTCATTCACAGCTGGAGGGTGTGAGTGAGCCTGTGGTTCTTCAGGTGTTTGTTGGGAATGACGCCGGGCGCGTAAAGCCGCATGGATTTTACCAAGCTTGCAGAGTTACTGGTCGCAACACCACTGCATGCAAAGAGGTTGATATTGACGGCACGACTGTGATTGAAGTGACCGTTGACCCAAGCACCAACATGACACTGGCGTATGTAGCAAATTAGCTATTAATTAGCAATGCATTTGTTTTATAATAACTATTGTTCTAAAATCTGTTTTGTTTTTGTTTTTTTTTCATTATTTTATTACACCGGAAAGTTTCCTATTTGAAGCAAATGTTTTTATGTGTTCAGCTGTACCTTTGGGATAACTCAATAAATCTATTCTATAACTGGTATGTGAGCTATAAGGTGCATGAATACCTCATTCATTCTTTTAGGGGGTAGAGGGGGTAAGGCACTGCAGCGACATGCTGACAAATTAAATCTTGCAAAGAGCTGTTAGTTTATTAAATACTTTAATGCTGTTATTGAGATTGGAAGTCGAAGCAAGTCCAACCAAACCTAAATTTAGATGTTGTCTGTGTTTAGGGTCGACTGTGTTGGGATTTTAAAGCTCCGTAATGCTGACGTCGAGGCCCGTATCGGCGTGGCGGGGTCGAAGAAGAAGAGCACACGCGCTCGCTTGGTGTTTCGGGTCAACATCCCACGCTCAGATGGATCAGTGCTCACTCTGCAGACGCCCTCATCTCCAATTCTCTGCAGTAAGTTGGTCTTCCTGTTTGCCTTTGTTAAAATACTTTTTATTTACAAGTTGAAAATGGGGTAATGGATCATTAGAAAAATGTGTAAATTACAGGCATATTATGAGTTGGGTACATTATAAACAAATCAATCGAGCCATGAAAGAGTCAACCTAACCAAAAAGGATAGGTTGACCTAAAACCTACTTGGTTAATAATTACCATTGAGCCTTTTTAGGCCTTGTTTGTCAATTTTAATATAACCAGAGGTCAGTAGGATCTTCTCTTTTGATGTTGGCATTCAGAGACGGTGCATGACTATCCCATTAGACTGAGTTGTTTTATAGATGCCTGCAAAGTGAGGGTGTGGTCCGTTTTCACAAACAGGAAAGACGGATAGGCTCACGTGTGGATTTGAGACAACTGCTTTGAGGGTAGCAGGGGAGAAAAAGAGGTACATGACTAAACAATAGAAGTCTGTTGTTTATGGCAGAGCTTGCATGCAAACTGGGGAAATGTCTTTCCACAAAACACACACAAAAAAAATTTCCTCTCGTTTATGATTGCATGTTCATGTACATGCGTGTGTGAGATATGTGGGAAGGTGGTTCTGCCAGCAATGAGTCATCACTTTAGGCAGAAAAGAGAAAATAAAGATGAAAACAAGCAACTTTACGTGTTCCTAACTACGGATGCCTTTTTTAAAATGTGTTTGTATTTTCTTCTGAGTAAATAAGAACATATTCGCAAGTTATAAGATCTAAGAATTCACAATATTATTAAAAGCATAAAATCTATTAGAATACTGAGCTTATTCAAAAGTTTGTGTTTTTCTTTTTCCTTTTAATGTGATGACAGATGAAATAGTTTGGTGGCTCTGGTTGCATTGTGGATTAGCTTTGTAGAGGGGGGATGAAAGTTATGCTCCACTTGTTGCATAGCAGACTTTGTTGAATTAATGGGATGATAAATAGTATCAAGTATATGGATGCACAACTACATAGATAGATAGACATTTCATATACTGATACTTTCAGACATTTATGCCTAAATAATAAAAAAAAGAACCGTAGACTGTCTGTGAGCACCTTTGCATTTGACTGAAACCACAAGAGTCTAAGGTCCAAATCCTCTGGTCGTTGAAGTCATGGCTTAATAGTTTGTAACTAGCACAGAACCTGGCGTTACACATTTCTGCTTCTTTTCCAATTAAAAATCTGGCAATAATTACTCAGAAATGACACAGATCTCCCTTTTGAAGAGGAGAAAATCGGCTTAGATAAATAAGATTAATTGGCAAACCCTCCCCCACAGTCTTCTTTTTGTCGTGTTGGAGGTGAGAGGGCTTTATTAGAAAAACAAAAAAAATCAATTAATCTCATCAGTGTTGTCTGCATTCTCCCTGTTTACAGCCCAGCCTGCAGGGCTGCCAGAGATACTGAAGAAGTCACTGAATACCGGTTCAGTAAGGGGTGGAGAGGAAGTTTTTATCATTGGCAAAAACTTTCTGAAAGACACTAAAGTCATATTTCAAGAAAATATTTCAGGTGAGAAAAAAACTACTTCCTAGGCTTTTTTTTTTGTCAAGTTTAATTCAGTTTTGATACGTTGCAAGCAGTGAAAACAAATTCTCTCTGTTCCAGATGAGAAGTCGTGGAAGTCAGAGGCAGAAATTGACATGGAGCTGTTCCACCAGGTGAAAAGTTCTTCTTTTTGTTCTGTCATTTTTCTGAACAATTAAAGGTAATTGCAAGTGAAAAGATTTTATAGACAAGCTTCAGCTCCAACGTGTTTGGGCCTTTCAGATATAATCATCTTAAATGGCTTTTGGTTCAAAGGTGTCAGTAGTTGCATTGTGTCCTGACCTAATTACTCTCAGTCTCAGACACTCTGCTGAGTGTGTCTTAACCAGGATTAAACCTTTGCCCCTGAAAACGAAAGGATCAGTAATGCAGGAACTGACAAATCTGTAACATTTCTCCTTTTTGCACTTACGCACATTTTGAAACTACAAAGCTGTGCGTTTGAAGTGCCTTTATAACAGAATACAGAGCAAGCAAACAAAGTTCAAGATACATTTCAAGAATGCAGCCGCAGAACAGAGAAAGGATAATTTTGTTTCTTTTTCGCTTCTCATTGGCTGACTGTTTTGGCTTGAAGCTACTTTCAGATTCATTTCTTGTACAGATTAAGCTTGCTGTACTTTCTGTGACTTACTGTGCTTTGAGACTCAGTTAACTCATTTTAATTTTATACCTTTAACACCCCAGAATCACCTGATTGTGAAGGTTCCCCCATATCAGAACCTGGCCATGTCCTCTCCTGTTTGTGTGGGGATCTACGTGGTGACAAACGCTGGCAGGTCCCATGATGTTCAGCCATTCACCTACACTCCAGATCCAGGTTTGTCCAGATAAAGAAACAAGTGATGCTGTAGATTATTAAGCCCCGCCCCCAAAACTAGTGTTTTACAACTAGTATTAAATAATGTGTCTTGAGTTTATTTTCAGACCTGTGGCCATTTAACTTTAAACTCTTTTATAACACTAACAGCTTCTGCAGTATTAGTGTATTAGTATTACACTAATACTATTTCTGTACAATTTTAATAATTGTACAATTTTACTATTTGAATTTGATCTTTCATTAACTTTTTCAATTATGCATTCTAATAATTACTGATACTGGTTTTTCTGTTTTATTCATTTATTTATACTTTGATATATATATATATATTTATTTCACTAGACTGAGTAACTAACAGCAAATTATCCCCTTCTGGGATTAATAAAGTGTTGATTCTTATTAAGGTGTTTCCTAATATTAGACAACGCTGCCACCTACAGTTTAGTTGTAGTAATGATTTTCAATAGGTGTAATGCTCCTCTCCTTTCTGAAAGGCAAATCCCTATATAGCACTGACATTTATCTAGTGTTTTACTAATTTCAAGGTTCCTTTTTGTAACGCAATGAAATATGTGACTAATAAGTTTTTAATATAAACATCAAACCTCTGTGATTCATGTTCTAATTAGCTGCTGTCATGGTGTCTATTATCTTGTTTTATTTTAGACAATCTTGCAGTACAAAATGAAATTCCTGTAAAGAAAGAGATGCCCTCGCCAGTGAAGACCTGTTCTTATGATGAGCAGCTCAAAGGTTAGTAGTCCTTTTTATTAAAATTATAACCTTATCATTGTTGTTTTATGCCTGTCAGGGAGATGTTTTTTAAGAAGATGGCTAAGTTCAATACAGTTAAAACCCTCATCTTGAAGAGGGTTTTAATTGTCTCTTTTTCTTCGTCTTGATTACAAAGAGCATCTGAATTAACATTTGGCACCCATCCTGTTACTCCTACAGCTGTAGATGGTGCCTTGATGCCTTCAATGTTGCCTTTAGTGAAGAGAGAAGATGTCACCCCAATGGAAGTGACAAACAACCTTCAGGCCTCCGGAGTATTTAAGGTGAATTACTGAGCTGCTTTTGTATATTGAAGTTAACATATGCTCTGTTTGATTCACGTTTTTGGTGGCTTTTTTTTAGTTTGCTTTGTACTTTGCTGCACTGAACAGCTTATTTTTGTGAAAGATGTTTTAGAGATTAGATTCCGCATTTATAACACATGACATAAAACCCCTAACTTGTGCTTTTGTCGCTTTGTGTCTCTGTCTTCGCCAGAACGGTGATCTTCGCGCACCCCAGCCGACCCAAGATGTAGCAACAGCACATCTAAATAAAAGCTTAGTTTTCAGCAATAGCTTACCTCAGCCCGCAGGCGATCCAGATGAAACCCAGGCTGCTGCTTTTACCAACGTCGATCAGTTAAACACCATCCAAAAGCAGGACATTGCTCCTAGCAGCTCATTCCCCTTGCCTGCAGAGTCCCTCCTCCCACAAGGCTCCCAGCAGTTCCTCTTAGAGTCCAGAGACGGTCTGATGCGGGAGAGGTCCGGCAGCGCTTCTGGAGGAGTGCGCAGGCTGTGTGTTGAACCGGCGCCCCCACCGCCGCAGCCGCAGCTGCAGCTCTTCCCTGCAGACGAAGTGGCTCAGCTGGAGGAAGCCGTGAGACAACTTAAAGCTAAGGGATACTGCAGCTTACCAATTCAGGCTGACAACTCAATAACCAAACAGCAGCAGCAACAAATCCAACACCAGCAACAGATCCAAAATCAGCAGATTCAGCAGCAACAAATTCAACAGCAGCAACAGCACATCCAGCACCAGCAACAGATCCAAACCCAACAGATTCAGCAGCAACAGCAGCAGCAAATCCAACAGCAGCAGCAACAGCAGCAGGTTTTGGAGAACTTGCAGCAGCAACTCTTCCAGTCTCAGATCCAGATGCAGTGTGGCATGTTTCAGGATGCTGCCCAGGCCAAGAACGCAGACCTTCAAGGTTCCTCACCAGGAGTGGTGACCAACCAGACATCACTTTACCCGCCGGATCAACAGCAGACTCAGCAGCAGCAGCAAGCTGCCCTTTTTCAGCAGGCCAACGACCTTTGTTCCATGCAGACCGGCTTCCTCCAGCAGACCCCCACCCATCCCTCACCAACCATGTTCCACAATCCCAGTCCTCTGGCCGAGACGCAAGATGCACAGGCGTCAATGTATCAGAAAGCCTCCCAGGAGCAAGTCCAGGCTGCGCTGTTCCAGAGCACCATGACAGTGCTGCAGTCTCAGGAGCAACAGCAATCCCCCACTGGGCTTTTCCTTCCCCAATCCCCCCTGTCCACCCAGCTTACGACCGGTGGTTCTCAGCAGCAGCAGCAGCAGCAACAGCAGCAGCAGCAACAGCAGCAGCTGGCCTTCCTTAATGCTCTGCAATCCTCCTCTCCTGAACCGCAGTCAGTATTTCAGACCCAGGCCCAGATGTCGTCCATGCAGCAGAGAAGCCCCATGGAGCAGCAGCAGTCGTCTCAGCCTCCGCCGCTCACACAGCCACCCCAGCAGCCAGCCATGTTTCAGAGCATCTCCCCCCATTCCTCTCCAAACACACTCTCTCCAGGCCAGCAGCAACAGCAGCAAGCAGGCCTAATGTTCTGTAACAACAACCTGTCCACACAACCACAGGCCCCTAACCTCATTTTTACTAGTCCAGGCCAAATGCCTCCTCTCACCACCAGCAGTCTGGTTTCCCAGGAGTCCCAAAGCCCATCTCAGCTGTTTTCCCAATCCACCATGGTGGGTGTAAATCAGCAGAGCCAGCCAGAGCCCATGGCCTTGGGGAATCCCACCAATTCACCCCAGCAAGTCATGTTTCAGGAGCAGCAGCCGATGCAGTTAGGCAGCACCCCCAACAACCAGCACGAGCAGCCAGTGAGTCTCTTCATCCCTCCATCCAACATGCCTCCCATGCAGGGGGGGCTGGCTGTGCCCGAGCTCACTCAGTCAGCCATGTTTGCCTCCCAGAACGGCGTGGCCAACCTTCCGACCACCACCTCCTCTCCCGTCCAGCAGCCAGGAAGCTTGTTCCAGCACGCTGTGAGTCAACCCAACCAGCCTCAGCAGCCGGGCCTTTTCATCTTCGGGATGCAGAATGGTAAGGACGTTAGAAACAAGGTGAACTCCTGTTAAAACCGATGAGTTAATAGAGCAACAAGTGCCGGCAAGCTTGTCTTAATGTTTTTAAGTAAACAGAGGGAAGATAACAAACCACAGTCCTCATGTTTTGGCTCATTGTGCTAGATTAACTCTTCACATTAACTTTTTTTTGTGGCAATGCATATTTTTCCAGTGTGGTATGTTGTCCTAAAATACATTTACAGTGGCTTTCTAAAATATCCACAGCATTCTTTTAATTTTGTAAGGTTAAAATCGCAAACTTAAATGTTTTTTTGTTTTTTTAATTGGGATTTTATATGATAAACACAAATAATCTAATGGATAATCTGTGGCAAGTTTTGAAACATTCTGTCCACAGATGCATTCCGTCAAATCTTTTGCAAAGAGGAGAAATGTTATTCTCTAGACAGCTATCTGGTCCAAAAGACCCAGATAGCTGAAAATTCAATGAAAGATGGTTCTTCAAATTGTAATTTCAAGAGACATCCTGAATGCAAATGCACTCTTTTTGCTATTTTATTTGTAAAGACGAATGCAAAAATCATCTATCCTTTTTCTTCCACCCTGACATGCAAAACTAAATGTAGTGAAAAATCAAGAAGATTGTACTTTGATTTTTTGTCAAAGTACAACTATTAAATAGTTGTACATTGTACAACTATTTAATCAATAGTTGTACAAAGTAACATCACTTTAAATTAATTAGGCTGTTAAATAAACCATAGGATGCAATCTTTGTGAAAAGGGATTGTTATGTTCTTATGAGAGAAATAATGCATTTTTCTAGGGTATTTATCATGCCCGTTTGGCAGATGGTCATAAAAAGAATATTTATTTTTCCATTTAATTATAATATATGCTTATTTTGTTGATTTTTCTGTCCCCTTCTTGCAGGATGTGGCCAGCTGATGAACAGCCCTGGAAACACAGTTTCAGATCAGATCATAGCAATCAGCCAGTCGGGTCAGAACCAGCAGGAGAGCGAGGCTCACATCCAGTCCCTGCTCAGCCAGTCTCTGTCCCAGTCTGGGACCACCGGACAGGGCAGCATGGAGGTCTCTCAGAACATGGAGAAGATCAATGACCTGCTCGTCAGCCTGCATGAGTCAGGCGGCACCCTCACGCGATCGTTCTAAATGTCCCAGAAGCTCGTGAGTTTTGTTTAACTTCTTTTGCCGAAGAAACCTGGAAAATTGTTAAACACGGAAGAAAAGGTCCAAGTGTTAATGCGTGATTGCTGCAAGCAGGTCTACTCCTGCAGCGCTGAGGATGCCTTCAGACAGCTGCCGGCCTTTGCTCAGCTGGTCTCTTCAGACAAAAATATTAACGACCAATGTAAATGACAGAGACTCCGAAGACGAACTGGATCGTTTCTTTATATGCAGATACATAAACCAGGATTTAGGAATGGGTTGACGGCAACCAAGTTAACATCTTTTCATTTCTCTCGCAAACCGGCTAACTCGCTTTTACTGAAACTCGTGTAAATAGTGACCAACTCCTGAAGAGTCCGAAAAGAGAAGTGGAACTCAAATCTTTTTCTTTCGCTTTCTACTCTGAAAAGACTGTCAACTTGTCAGGCCTGATAATCAGAGAACTTGTTTTTAAATGTAAATAGGTACAATGTGACGTTATCTATAGCATGCTCCAGTTTTGTTTTTTCTGTGTCGTGTAAAATGTCTCCTAAAGAGTTAGAAGTTTCTGTGAATATATTTCCCTTAATGTTTTTTTTTTTTTTCTACTTCTTATTCTTGTCATTATATTGCATGAAAGACGGACCGTTTGGTATGGCATATAGGGCTTAGGCGTTGTTTGACATGTTTGGCCGTTTGGTAGCTACTTTGCAGATAGTTTGCAAAAAAGAAAAAGGTCTATAGAGGGCAGGAGAGAAAGCAAAGAAATATGAAGTTGAAGAACTGTAGAAATGAACATAAGAGGTTTAATGTAATTTGGTTACTATTTAGCAGTTTGAAGCAGTGAGCTTGAACCTGTTGCTAGCAATAAATTCAATCTAGATCTCTGAAATGCCACAAAAAGGAGATTTTGATTTTATTTATAATGCAATAAATAAGCTTTTTAGGTGCTACATAGATGTATTCGTTAATAAATCTACCTAAATTATGTATTGTATTTGACTGGGTTTGTGCTAAAGATTTGTCAAAACAGTGAAGATGGTTAAACTGAGATATATTTGTAAATATTAAACGCTTTATTTATTTTAACATATTATCTCTATCGGCATGTGAGCCAGAATGCAGATACACCAACACTGCAGTCTGTTGAAATGTTCTGGTTTATGTGACAAATCCAGGTTACAACCTATGTTAAAAATCATTTGTGATGTTGCTCTCTAATCACTCCTTTTACAAAGAGTGCGGCAGTCTCATAAGCAAGGGTGATTTTTTTTTTATTAATTTTTTTTTATGTCCACATATGGTGTCTTCATTCCCTAGGTTAAAAAAAAACAAGGCAACATTTGTGAGGAAAAACAAATGAGCAAAAAAAATATCCTTTAATTGATTTTAGATGTCACAGCCAGGAAGTTTGTACTAAAATATATATATATATATATATATATATATATATATATATATATATATATATATATATTTTTTTTTTTATCATACAGCTGTGCATCAAATTACCAGCTACTTTGTTGCTATTCATTGCCAGAAATCTTAATATATTAGTTTTTGAAATTACATTAAAATAAATTGAACAAATAAATTTTATTCAGATTTTTTTAATTTTATTTTCAGTTATATATTATTAGAATATACATCTAGAGTAGAGCATTAACTTAGTGCATCATTACTTTCAGTTTAATGGTTGGAAGGTGTTTTTTTTTCAATGTCAGTGTCTGAACTGGAGTAGTATTCATAAACCAGCTAGAAATGAGCCAGTTTTGTAGAAATGTTGACTTTAGTGAATGATTAGGAGGAGAAATGTGTCTACAGCTGAGCATCTCACACAGATCATTGTGTTAAAATTCTGAAATTGTGCATGTTGAAGCTTTACGGACCTCGTGTTGTTTTGTCTGCTGGCGGTCAGTGACTTCAACACCAAAGTTTGACCTTTGTGTACATCCTGATAAAAGTGCCAGTTTTATGGCTCATTAAGGTTTTTATTGTCTTCTTTCTTTTCACTAATTCTCTGTTTAGCATTTTACCTCCTGACATTCCACAAAATGCATTTTGTCCTGATCCTACACTTTACAGTTTTTGTTTTTTTCTAATAAAGACAAAACAGTTTGCAGTCTGTAGTTTTATGTAAGTGCATGCACAAACAAGAGGCGGGTCTCTTATAATTGTAATTATCCTTCCTTTCTTTTTTCTTGTGTTCAGTGTACATGTTGAAACTAATGTATTAAGACCGTTACACTTAGTATTCACTTCAACATCCCAAACAGCTGTTTTAGGATGGAGTTAATGTAAACATTACCAATGTGATTTGCGGAGCGATGGAGTGCAGCTGTGTGTAGTGTGATCAATTTGGGTGTGTGTGTGGTTTTTTTTTTTTTTTAAAGGGACCTTTCTCTAGAAGGAAACATGACTTGGGGGGAGGAGAGCTTCCTAGCTTTCTTCAACTTGTGAAATAGAAAAACTAATATTTCCAATGTTCCATATTTATGATTTTCTGTTGCTTTTGTTTTTAGAGAGATCGTTATTAAAAAAATATATCTATGAACTTTTTTATCACTGTAGTAGCTATTCATCTTAACAGAGAAATATATCTTTATTTATTTGCGCATTGGTGGTTCGTAGAATTGCTCTGCAGTCATGGTTATTTTTCCTTCTAGCTGTATTGATGAATGTTGTTTCCCCCCACCCCCTCATCTCCCAATCTGCTCATTCCTGTACCACCTGGGAGAGCCCTGCACTAGGATCAGCCTGCTGCAGAGGAGGAAGTGGCCTCATTCTGCTGTGATTAAAGTGAATGTCGCTTTGCTGCACTTGGTTGTCGAATCCGGCTGGAGCTCAAAAAATTGCTATAACGAGCTCAGTAAAACCAATGTTTACTGACTTGCTCTTAATCTATGTTGCTCTCTGTTTAGAAGTTTTTATTAAGCGGAGATGAATGTTTTTACTCTACTGTCCACGGATGAGGATATTTATACCCACTGTAACTTTTCCAAATTCTCCAAAGCGGCTGAAGTTCATACTGTTGTTTCTGCAGCTGTTACTAAACTTGGAAAAATCTTGTGCTGCTGGTGGTGGTGCCTTTTTTTTTTTTTTTAGGGAGAGTGAAACGCTTTATATACTATGAATGATGACAGCTTACTGTGCACAGTTGCTCCTGTATATACATCTCAATGTACATGTACATGTAACCTTTCTGACCAAACCCAGGCAATATGGCACCATGCTGTCAGACCAAGAAATTTCAGTATTCAATATGAATGTACTGCTCATTTTGTGAATTGTGGATGAAAGAAAAAAAAAAACTTCCTTATATCCAGAATGTTTTAACTGCACATAGTCTTTTGAAATGACAGATTTCTCATCTGTGTATGTCTGACTTTTACTACAGTCTTTGCTAAGTTATGGAAAAGAGGGAGTTTTTTTGTGTGTGTGAAAGTTCTCATTTTTATCTGTTCTTTGCATTTGAAGTTTTATTCTTACATTTAATTTAATATTGACAAACTAAGTCAAAGTTAATCTATCATTGCATATTCACCGGTAAATATTCTGAAAACACTGCACAAATTGCACACCCAGCCTGTAGCCACCGGGTTGAATTGTTGCTGTTGCCTTTTAGAGTCTGATTACATACTCAACTGTAATTTTAAGCCATAACACCTAAAGTGTGCTTAGAATGTTTGACAGTTTTTGTAGCTGTCGTAAATTTGTCGCTAACTCTACTGGCGCTTCTCGTGTGCATCTGTCCCGTTTGTACTAAAGTAAAACAAAAATACGTTGCACTTATGGTAGCTAACATAAATGCAAACACATTTTCTCCAGAACTGCTATGCAGCTGATGTACATTAATTTTAGATCTGTTTAAAACGTGTCTTTTTCCAAGTATAGCCCTCTGTGTTTAAACCACAGATGACAAGCTAAAGTAGATATTCTATTATTTATGTTTTTTTTTTTATGTCCTTATGGTATGATTGAAGCACAATGTTATTTCTTCTCTCAACAGTGATCAAAGTTTTGAGGGGGGGAGGGGGGGTTATGCTTGTTTTCAGTAGGGAAAAAGTGAAAAGTAGTTTGCTTTGTGGATTACCATCTTGCTTATGGGGTTTATATGAATATGTGTTTGTTAGTCGGTCTTGCTGTTTACTGGAACATTGGTTTCTTTGAGACCATCTGAATAGTGTCTCACGTTTTCCTGTAGGTAAAAATCCAGATCCGGGCTCATCAAAGTTGTTATAAAGGAAACGCAGACCAAAAAAAAATTATTATGTAGTTCTGAAATTTTATTTTGGTACTTCTTTGCAAATTCTGTAAGCCAGATCAAACCATTCTTCTAGTAAACAGCTTGGAAAATTTAGTTTTTAACCATCAGAGCAACTATCAATCATCATTCATTAGGGGAAAATCTGTTTATATTTGGAGTTTGTTTTTGTTACTTTTATTTTCTTGCGATTTTGTAAACTTACTGCAATCTTTAATTAAACTAATATACTTTAATCATTAGTGGTGTTTTATTTTGTCAGTAATACTGAATGACATTTCGTGGAAGTTGTTCTGCGAAAATGCCCTTAATAAGAATAAGAATAATTTCAATATTTAGCACTGGGTCAATTTGGCCTTATTTTATTTGCATATAAACAACAGAAGAAAACACCAGCCGAAGGAAAACACAGGCGCGACTTCAAGTCTAAACTAGTTTTGCATATAAAATCTAAGATACAGTTTAATAATAATTCAATATTCTGTACTCCAGCAACACAGTATCATATTAATATTTTCAAAGGTTAGTGGCTAAATTAGACCTTGATTGACTGATGTTTCCAATATTTGTTTAACTGCAACTATACTGCTCAAAAAAATAAAGGGAACACTTAAACAACACAATATAACTCCAAGTAAATCAAACTTCTGTGAAATCAAACTGTCCACTTAGGAAGCAACACTGATTGACCCGACGAGGGTCCCCGATGTCAATCAGTGTTGCTTCCTAAGTGGACAGTTTGATGTGCTGCTGATTTTACATTTCGTCATATCAATTTATGCAGCGCTATTATATTATAGACAAACATCTCCCGCTCAGAGAAAACCACTGCGCATGTCTGGAGCTCCGCGTGCGAGTAAAGGTGGAGCCGATGGGTGACAACAGACACTAAGTCACGTTATTGCTTGGATTTTACGGCGCCACCTTAAGACCCTGAACTTCACATTTTAACGGAAAAAAAGAGCAACGCGACAATTTTGTAGAAATGTAGTGAAGTAGAAAGTACAGATACTTACTGTAAAATGTAGTGGAGTAAAAGTAGAAAGTCCCCATTATTAAATCTACTTAAGTAAAGTACAGATACACGAAAACTCTACTTAAGTACAGTAACGAAGTACAACTTCGTTACTTCCCACCACTAATGACACGTTAAAGTCCTACGAAGTGTCTATACCACACTCTAACAAACACACCATTTGTGTGAAAAGGAAAATGCTGGCGTTGTTGTCGCATTAGGATTAAGGAATACCAAATAACCAGATTACAAGTGGAGTCCAGTGGAGTTGGATGTCACACAGTTTGTTACTGACTCACTGCTTCATTTCTCTATCATTTTATATTTGACCTTGCACTCTGTCAAACTTTGAAATCAGGAGGTGTATTTGCTTAATGGACTTTTAGTGCAACTTTTAGAGCAACTTTGCATTAAAAGTGTCATTATTTACCGAATGACACTTCATGACAACTGTCATAAACATTCATACAGACTTCTTTATGTTCATGACAGGTGTTATGTCATGTTTATGACAGTGTCATGTCAGTCTTTATGCACGCCCCTTTAAATACAGTGTTACCGTATTTTTATGTTGTAATTGTATTTATAGCAAAGATGATTACTCAATATTGGTCATTTATAAATCAAATTACTTGCTGTACAAGACTGACATAAGCAGACTACCCAAAGATACTGTGTGGTCAAGTTATTCTACTAATGGGGTTTTTCTTCCTGATGACATGGGCATATTCTGACATGGGACAATTTTAGGATTCATTTTGTTCTTTTTGTGCCAAAAAGAACAAAATCCTCCAACAAGATCAAGATAGTGCAACTTTAAACTTGATCATGATTTTGTGGTCTGAGGAAAAGTGTTGATCTGGGTTTCTATAATAATAAAAACCCACTCATTACTTATTTTCAGATTTCTTTAAGATGAAACTAAATTTGTATTTAAACATTTGAAGTATTTCAATGTATTATTCATACCATGCTAAAGACCTCAGGGGATTTGGAAAGAGAAACAAAAAGTTGTGGAGGCGCTGCCTGATGCAACAGCAAAGCAATCTCATTTTAGCAGCGTTTTTTATTGTGTGAGTGTGCCTTTCAACAGGACATTTGAACATTTTTGATGTTTGAGATGGACATAAATGTGCTCATGAAATGTATCTCGTTTTAAAAACAGAGAAGAGAGTTTTCTCTTTCATTCTATTGTATGCTTTTACATAGCATTACATTCCAAAATGAAAGCTCAGAATCACTTTTGGAAAAAAGAAAAGTATAAGTTAGCTACATTTATTTTTGAGGAAATTGTTTTGAGGAAAAGTCAGCTGAGCTGCACTTGCTGCTGAGCTTTTTAATTTCTTTAATTAAAAAAAAGTATTTTTTTAATAAAAAATTTTTGTAGTGTGAGATTAACTTCTTTTGAGGATTTTTTAAAAATAAGTGGTGTCCATAATTTTGGAAGGGTTGTAAAATAACTAACTGTTCTTTGAAGTCTTTGGCAGACTTTACTTGACCCACCTATTTAGAGATGGTTTCTTGTTTTTTGTGGCGATCCCCACTTTATTTTTTATTTTTTTACTTTAAGAAAAAGTGAAAGTTAAATTTAAACTGAATGTTAATTCTGGTTATTAGGTTTTTACTCATCAATTCTCATCACATATTTTCTCAAATGTACCTTCACCAGTGGTGGAGAAAGTACTCAAAAAATGTACTTAAGTAAAAGTACAAATACACAGACAAAAATGTACTCAAGTAAAAGTCAAAGTACCACATTAACATTTTACTTAAGAAAAAAGTAAAAAAGTACTGTTTTTTAAAAATACTTAAGTAGTAAAAGTAAAAGTACTTGCTAATGCATTGCCTAATCACTAATATCATTAAGTGTACCGATCATATGATCATATGCCACAGATAAAGCATGTTTTTATTGAGTTTACTCTGTAACATAGGTTAGACTTAGATATGTGATTCTATGCATCATAATATCAGAGATGGAAACATCTCGTCTCCTGTCCTAACATAACATGAACTTCACTTTTTTGCCACACATTTATTTTGAAAGAAATCCAACTGGCAGAGGAGGACATGGAACCAAGGAGCCTTGTAGCAGAGTTGTAGTCTGGACCACTGAACCCAAGACCAAATCAAAACCAGCACCCCGTGCTACATGACAATAAAATTAAGTGCACCTATCAAAACTGCTTCTCAAATTGATCTGAAAGATTCACTTTCCCACCTAGATATTAAATACTTAGACCTGAAATAAATTTAACAAGTATCAATTCAAACTCTTCTACATTCTGTTTTGCTTTCATCTCTGTGCCACAATCCACAGAGGTCTCCTGCCATCCCTAAAAAAATAACGCCCTGTGCGGTTGCCCATATTGCCAATGTCAGAAATAATAATTGTCTGCACCATTAAACATAGCAATTAACAACGCTCAACTATGAACACTGTCCAAGGCCCAATAAGCAAGAAGTAACCAAGCAGGAGGAGCACCGTGACTGTTCTCATCCTCCCTCCTGCTGCAACGTCTGCCACCATGACAGGAGATGAAAACAAAGAGCAATGAGCATGCTCTGCGTTCTTATGTTCTTGTTTTATTTATTCACCAATTAAATATAAAAATATTTTAATGAAATAAAATAGCTACTGCAGTGTACGCAGAGCATTACAAGAACAAAGAACGGCTCTCACTGAGGATTCAGCACTATAGGACTTAGTCAAGATCCGTCCAGAAGAATCGGATTGTCCATGAATGTCATATTACAATATTGCACTTTGGTCACAGCATTGTCCCATATCTGCGACATGTCAGTCATCGCAGATGCAACATGTGTCTCAGTCAATACAGCTAGCTTTGCTAGAATCACGTCCACATAGCTTACCTTTCTTTAAGCTTTCCTTCCAAGTGACGTTAAAAATTGGACGAAGTTCCACCGTCTGTGAAAGCGAAGCGCTGCTGATTTTACATGTCGCCATATCTTATTATTTATGCAGCGCTTCCGTACTATTATATTACTGACGCTTAGAGGAAACCACTGCGCATGTCTTGGAGCTCCGCGTGCGAGTAAAGGTGGAGCCGATGGGTCACAACAGACACGTAAGTCACGGTATTGCTCGGATTTTACGGCGCCACCTTAAGTCCCTGAACTTCACATTTTAACGAAAAAAAAAAAAACACAATGCGACTTGGATGTAACGAGTAACGCGACAGTTTTGTAGAAATGTAGTGAAGTAGAAAGTACAGACACTTACTGTAAAATGTAGTGGAGTAAAAGTAGAAAGTATCCATTATTAAATCTACTTAAGTAAAGTACAGATACACGAAAATTGTACTTAAGTACAGTAACGACGTACTTGTACTTCGTTACTTCCCACCACTGACCTTCACTTTCACTTACATGTGTCACATGGTTTAATTGTGATAATATTGTGTAAAAACATCTGCAATACTAATAAACATATTGTTTTGCTACTTTTTAGAGTTATTTTGTATACTAATTAGACAAAAGTACTCAAATTTGAGAAAACGGGGATCTTTTAAAGTTTTTTTTTAAGATTTGTGCTATGTTTATGGTTTATGTTTGAAGATGTGTTTATGTGTTCAGTGTGATGCAATGAAATACTTAAATGTTGAAACATCTTGCTTAAACTGTCAGTTATGTTGGCAGGGCATCATATAGTAGATTTTTTTATTAAAACATATTTCAAGATAAGGTTCGGTTTAAAAATGATTTTATATGAAACAATATAAAATAATTTTTATATTGTTTATCATTTTTACTGGTTTACTATGGGTTCATATCGCTCGTATACTTTCAATATGCTAGTTTCCGATTTTCCCCTAAACGCACCATCAAGCTTTTCTTTATCTACTGCGCACGCGTAGGGCGCACTCTCAGACCAGCTCGCTCTTTCTGCGCGCAAGCATCAAGAACATGGCTGACGTGACAGCGGTGGGGGACGAGAAACTCAGCAAAAAGTGAGCATGTCTCCTTACTACCAAGCTTTTTAAGCTTTAGGTGCTTCCTAATCTGCAGTTTTTTCTGCAAGGTTCTTGCTCCTTTGTTAACAAGACGCGCTTTAATCTTGCTATACAAAATCTTGTGACATCTAAATGAAGGTCCCATATGGAGGCACGCTATACAAGACCTACACATCCCATGTTTAAGTTCGCTGCTCCTTCTGGTAGCTGTAGTCCTCTACGGTGACGCAATCAAGTCTCGGTCGGTAGTTTAGCGAACAGAAAAAACTACAACATTTATTTCCGGACTTCAACATGTTGCCGGATTCTACTTTCTTCCGTAAAAATTAGAATTATAATAGTATATGTCGTTAACTTGTTTGTTTAAAACGTGGAGACAACCTATAAACTACGCCAAATCCGTTTTAAGGATCTTGTATTTATAATAAAATGTTAAATTATTTCATATTATTATTATTGTTATTATTATTTATTGTTGTTGCTATTACCGTTATTATTATTATTGTTGTTGTTGCACTGAGACCTTGAGTTGTAGAATTTAGTTTTGGAATAAGTTTCTCCCTTTCTGGTGAGCAAGTGCCGCCGTTGATGCTCCCCTCTGTCTTTGCGTGTATATGTTTTCTCAGGTCTGTCTGCTGACTGTGGTAGCTCAGCATGCTGTGTCTGGTCAGGGCTGCCAGGCAGCAGCTGTGTCAAGCCTTTGCTGTCAGAGGACAGTGGTTAAAATATGCATCCCCATGTTCAGCTGCAGCCCCGGCTCAGTTTCACGGAATACGATGGAGAGGTGACAAAAGGTTGGTGGTTTTTCCTTTCCTGTGTGAGAAACAACCAACCTTTTATCATCAAACTAGATATGTTCTCCCTTGTAACTATTCTTCTTGCTCTCCTTTAATAGTCGACACCACACTACAGTAAAAAGCAAGAGGACATCGTATTGTTGATGTTATGTTAGTGAACGTGTTTTTTTGTTTTTTTTAAAGGGCTGAAAATCTTTTTAGAAAATCTAGTTCATTTATTGTGTTCTTGTTCTTTCAGTGAACTGAAGAGACGAATGAAAGCTGAGAAGAAAGCAGCTGAGAAAGAATCAAAAGCAAAGGATTTGGGGGAACAAGCTGACTCCAATAATGCAGATGCACAAAATGCCAATGCCCTGGATGATGAGACACTCGATCCCAATGTAAGATGATCACAAATCATCATTTCAAATCATCATACACTTAGTATGTTTCCTTTTGCAAGCATGTTTATCCATTTCAATATTAGTCAAAAAAATTCTTAAACTGGATGTGCACTTCTGAAATTGAAACTGAAAGAAACTAGGTGAAACGATGCGAGTTTAGACAAATATATGCACTAATCTGTCCTTCAGGCACTTTGTTTAAAGATGAAAATAACTTCATTTTATTTATTTTTTTTAAACAAGTTTGCTAAGACAGTTTTTGGACAACCAGTCCCTATCAATATATTTGTAAATCACATTTTTTTATTAAGTCCCTGCCCAACACTTAAGCTTGGGGTGGTTGTTTTTATGACTTTCATTGTGAGAACATATTTCTCTCCTGTGTGCCAGAAGTGATAACATGGGTGTGTTTAAGCAAGCCCAACTCAAAGAGAAACTGAAAGAATCTAAGATAACTTATGTTATTGAAAATATATTCAAATATACTCGCCCGTTCTTTTTTAACATTTTTACATGTTTAAAAAAAAGAACAAAGAGCCTTTGATGCACACCTTGCATTGAGAGCATTTTCTTTACAGGCATAAATCGTCTTGTTAACTATTTTAATTACTTTTTTTTCTAAATATGAAACATTTGAAATGCAGGGTGGATATTTAAGGCTTTTATTTAATCAACAATTTTTATACTAAATTTTGAAAATCTTCCAAATAGGAAGAAATGGAAAAAATAGAACATCCTGCAGACAAACCAGACAATTCAAATATGCAACTAAATGCTATTCATCTTGTCATTAGCTCAACAAAATGATGTTTAAAACCTGCAGCAGAGATTTGCAAGCAATGTACAGGAAGTAGGTCACAACTTTCCTACAGATCATGCTTCAGGCTGGCTAATAACATACTTGTGTAACAGCAATACTTCAAGATCCGCACCCAGGCCATCCAGGAGTTGAAGGGCACAGCTGAGGACCCGTACCCACACAAGTACCATGTAGACTTGTCGCTTACAGACTTCATTCAGAAATACAACCACCTGCAGTCTGGGGACCAACTGAGCGATGTTGTCCTTGCTGTGTCAGGTACCAGGAAGACTTTATGACCTTACCCTTTCCAAAGTAAACTAGCCGCAGTTTTGTTAAACTTAAATATTTGGCAGGCCGAGTTCACGCCAAGAGGGCTTCTGGCGCCAAGCTGATCTTCTACGACCTGCGTAGTGAAGGAGTCAAGCTGCAGGTCATGGCAAACTCAAGGTATGCCATCTGGAGCTTTCATTGAGTGAAGGTTGTGGATTTGTTTGACAACATTAAGCTTACTTCTTTGCCTCTTTGGGTTATTCTGGCAGGAACTACAAGTCTGAAGAAGCGTTTGTGGCCATCAACAACAAGCTGCGCCGTGGCGACATCATTGGTGTCCGTGGAAATCCTGGAAAGACCAAGAAGGGGGAGCTGAGCATCATTCCCATCGAGATTACCCTGCTGTCACCATGTTTGCACATGTTGCCCCACCTCCACTTTGGCCTCAAAGACAAGGTGATTCACAACATACTGGTCCTGAAAATTTCTGAGTATGAAGCTTGTGTCTCCATCTTGGCAAGACATGAGTGATGGGAACATTGCTATCATCCTCTTTTATACTAGAAACTAGTATAAAAGTTTCTGGTTTTCTATGTAACTCCCAACACTCTCCACAGTCTCTTCACGTTGCAGCAGTATCAATAAAATGCCATAAGATCTGACATTTCTTCTTATCAAAAATAGTTGTGAACAAAAAAAGCACTGAAGCTCATCATTGTTTAGTGTCTCAGAAAACATGATGGTACTTGACTTTCCTCTACCACCAGAGACTAATCAAGTTTGTGTGGTGTGTGATTTTTATTTCTCTTATAGGAAACTCGATTCCGCCAGCGCTACTTGGATCTAATTCTCAACGACTATGTGCGACAGAAGTTCTTAACTCGAGCCAAAATCATCACGTATCTGCGAAACTTCCTTGACCAGATGGGCTTCCTGGAGGTTAGTTGTGTTTTGGGTTTTAGAAATTGATCGTGCCACACAGCTAACTTGCTAAACCACATATCACAGTCTAAAGCTTAGCTGGATTAAAAAAACAAACAAAAAAAACAATTGTCCGTACTTTTTTTTGTCACTTCCTACATTTCAGGCAGCAGTGTTAATCTGCTGTCCTTATCCTAATATCTTAGATTGAGACACCAATGATGAACATTATTCCTGGAGGAGCAGTGGCCCGTCCTTTCGTTACCTACCACAATGAGCTGGACATGAACCTCTTCATGAGGATTGCCCCTGAGCTGTACCACAAGGTAAAATGCTGGGAAAACTCAGAATTCTCTTTTAAGTAGTGACTTTCACAACAACCACTTTCAGGAGGTTTGGGGAAAACGAAAAATCAAAAGCTTCCATTCTTGTTTTTGAGCAGTGGAGCTTTTTGTGCATTCTGTACTCAGAACTTCATGTTTTCTTCACAGATGCTGGTGGTTGGTGGCCTGGACAGGGTGTATGAGGTCGGTCGTCAGTTCAGGAACGAAGGAATCGACCTCACTCATAATCCAGAGTTCACCACCTGTGAATTCTACATGGCATATGCTGATTACCATGACTTGATGGAAATCACAGAGAGTCTGCTTTCAGGTAACTTGCAAAGCCTTTTTGACGAAATTGTTTCTTCAGAGCTTTTATTTAGAAACACTAGGTTTTTCCCCACTTTTTCACCAACAGTTGAACCTTGCATTGCAGAACGGGTTAGGATTCTAGACGTGACTAAATAAACTAACGGATTTCAACAAAAACTGTTCTTACTTTGGCAGTAAGAACAGTTAGAATATAAAGTCTGTTCTTGCTATCAGAAATGATGCAAACTCGGATAGATGTTTTTTTCCATTGCTTAGAGAGGATTTTTTGTTTTATAAAATGTGAAAATGCAACATTTTCAATATTTCCCTGGTTCCTCACAACTAAATCGGATGACTGGTTCGCTACCAGGTCTTGCTGGGCCTTTTAATACTCGCTTATTGTTGTCTCATAGATCTCGTATATCGTCTCAGACACAGACATGCTGTAAAACATCTGTCCCCGTCCCAATGATTCTATATTTATTTCAGGAATGGTGAAGCACATCACCGGAGGATACAAGGTGACTTACCATCCTGATGGTCCAGAGGGCCAGGCCTATGAGATTGACTTCACTCCTCCATTTAAAAGAGTGAGCATGACACACGATCTGGAGAAGATCATGGGAGTTAAATTCCCTCCAACGGACAGCTACGACTCCGACGGTATGGAGATGTACAGACGGCTGCCTCAGGAGAATATTATCCAAAGCTGTTCTATCATTTGGTTGACTCAGTTTCTGATAAAGAGTCATCATTTGTTTTTCAGAGACCCGCAAATTCTTCGACGATCTGTGTGCCCAGAAAGGTGTTGAGTGTCCTCCACCCAGGACCACTGCCCGCCTCCTTGACAAGGTGCGCTGTGATTAAACTTTATTGAACCCTTCTGGGTGTTCCTCATTATGTCACTAACGGGTTTTGTTCCTTGTTCTGCAGTTGGTTGGAGATTTTCTCGAGGTCACGTGCATCAGTCCAACTTTCATCTGTGATCACCCTCAAATCATGAGCCCCTTGGCAAAATGGTAAGAAGCATCAAGCTGTTCATTCTACTGTTGAATTGCAGTGCTGAGGCTCTCACTGTGACACTCTACTCCGTTTCAGGCACAGATCAGAAAAAGGTCTAACTGAGCGTTTTGAGCTTTTTGTCATGAAAAAGGAAATTTGCAACGCCTACACGGAGTTGAACGATCCAATCAGACAGAGGGAGCTGTTTGAGCAGCAAGCCAAGGTCTGTGTGTTTTAAATTATACGATTTCCATTCTGTACTCTTGCTCCATACTGACTGTAACGTGGCTCTTTTTAGGCAAAAGCTGAGGGTGACGATGAAGCCATGTTCATCGATGAGACCTTCTGCACAGCACTGGAATACGGTCTGCCTCCGACCGCTGGCTGGGGGATGGGCATCGACCGTCTCACCATGTTCCTCACCGACTCAAACAACATCAAGGTAATGTTGCTCAAAAGCACTAATACAGTCATAACTTGTTTTGTGTTTTGAATAATGCAGATTTAATCAACTGGAAATTCTCACCAAAATTTGAAACCAGATTTGATGTATTGAGACAGATACAAAAAATATAGTGTACTGCTAACAACCCAAGTAGAGTACTGCTGATGGTGACCGTTTCTCTATTCATAAAATCGCCATATTGTTGAAAGTGTGTAAGTTTGTGTGAATTTTATAATAGTTATAATTGGAGTTTTTTTTAATCCTCATTTTTGAGGCTTTTCATCATTCTGATGAAATCAATTAATAAAAACATTATAGTAAATGCTGTAAGGTTGGTGTCTGGGACGATGCAGTTTGTCGTTGGTTGAACTGCAAAACATGTTATTTAGCTGTGTAAGTCAGTCCTGGTCCTTTTGCTCTGGATATGTAAGCATTTCATGTAAAATGGGTGGAGCTGGTTAAGGGAGCATTCAACATTGCAAATGTCTGAACTCAATTTTACTTGTGGGTTGCTCTTTGGCTTTTGAAAGTACATTTGAGGAAAGAAGCATGTGAACTGATGTGAAAACAATATGTCAGCACAGTACGAGCTGATTTGGTGAGTTGGATGTCCTCATAGTTAAGTCAGGTGTGATCCATCAACACAAAGATCTGATCTTCATCTCAAAAGAGGAACAAACTTTAGCATTATCAGTTTCTCTTCTTTAAACTTTATTTAACTTGAGACGGGTAAGAAGAGGCAGGCATTGTGTTTTGTTTTGGGTTTTTTTTTAGGACAATTTATTAAAAAATTATGCATTATTTTAATCAATGATTGCCAGTGTGTGACATACCTAGGAAAAACGTAAACCAGCTGCATGATACTGGAGATCTACAACTAAATGACTTTTTATTAGAGGTGTGCCGATCGATCGGCCACCGATCATAATCGGCCGATTTCCGTGAAAAAGTGTATGATCGGTGATCGCCGATCACGGTCTCTTGTTGCCGATCACACAAACCGATCACCTGCATGTCATTTCGCAGCTTGTCTGTGCAGCTGGTCTCCTCTTTCCTTCACTCTGCGCAAACGCTCAGCAACAAAACCTAAGTGATGTGGAACTATAACGCTCTGAGTGAATTGGGAAGTTTGCATGTTGCGGCGGAAAATTGAAGCATATGGGGTGAAGCAGGTCAAAATTTGATTTACTTGGAGTTGTAAATCAAATTTACAACTTAAGGGAACACTTAATATATATTTAAGTGTTCCCTTTATTTTTTTGAGCAGTGTACATTTTACACACGTATTAAAACTTTTGCTGTCCTAACATGAGACAAATAATCTCTGAAAAAAATAATCGATCTCCTCTGCCTCCTCCCTGTTCTGCATAATTACTCCGCTCAGTCAGAAACAGCCACTCAGAAATAGCAGTAATCAGCTAGCCGCCATGCTATCAGGACGTTTTCATGCAGTAACTCTGGATTGTTTATTGTAATGGAACCTGTATTTGCTTTTGAATTTTAAGTTTTATACTTGAATTTTTTGGCAATGTTGGGAGGTTTTATTTTGACTTTTTGCATTATTTAGCCTCTTCAGAGCCTTCATATTTTTTCAGTCTGTTAAAGATAGTATTACTGATAGCAGTACAATTTGCACAATGCCTCTTTTGTTTTTTTCTTGGAAAAAGTTATTAAAAAGTTTTTGTCTAAATTAAGGTGAATTCATGGTTCCTTTTTCCACATAATGTAACTGGTAGTGCTTATGATTTAAAAAAATAATAATTATGTGATCGGTATCGGTGATCGGCCCTCATGGGTGATCGGTATCGGCAGAAAAAAACCTGATCGGCACATCTCTACTTTTTATCTGATCTTTTTTTTCCCAGTGGTCATACATCATTAATTGATTTATTCTAATAAATTTAAAACCAAGAACATGAGTTTTTCTTTCTGTTTTGTAAGGATTGTACTGTAGACATTTTGGGTTGAAATTATTCTAATAGAGAAAATCATGGAGGTATTGGAAAGTTTTTTTTTTAATTATTATTATTATTATTCAGTTTCAGGTGGTTTTAAAACAGTTTGTTGCTAATATGTTAGCATAAGTAACTTTCCAGGCTGTGGTTTCACTCAGAAATGACTCCCAAGCATCATCAGGCAAAATGTGTTCTAGTTCAATCTAAATATAATATTTAACCTTTTACAGGAGGTGTTGCTGTTCCCAGCCATGAAGCCTGACGACAATAAGAAGTCTGCTCCCTCTGAGGAAACTTCTTCCTAAGGTCATGACCTCTGATCCCTCCAGCTGCTTCCTCTCTGCAGGAGTCCATATGAAGTATTGGTCTTTACCTCACACTGGACACCAGCAGAGTCTGCAAATGTAGTTTTAGTTGTGTTGGTTTGTTAAACATTGGAGCTTATTGGTCCGGGATTCATATGGATTTGTTTATTTTTTTAATTTTATTTCATCTGCTCATCACACCGGTTGAATCCTCAGTCCTTGAAAGAAGGTTTTAACTCTTTGCTATCCAAACCGTAAATAATTGAAATTCAATCAGGAAATGATCAGGAAGTCATTTGATCTGTTGCCATATCAAAATCTGGTGTTACTTTTATGCATATTCTGAGTTACTGAGGGAATCCTTAATTCTGAATACCAATATACATAATATGGATTCGCGTCTAAACAACAACTCAGACCCTGATGTTTGAAGTGTCCTCTGTGTATGTTCATGTCATTTTTAACTGATTTGCTTGTATTCCTTGTCTAAGATTTTTCATGTTGGTTTCCTTAAATTTAATACCTATCTGCTAAGAAAGTGAAATTCTGGGTTTGAATAAAGTACAATTGAATCAACTTTGTTGTTCTTTTCCTACGACTTCTAGGACATTTATTTTTGACAGATGTATAAATGACTTGAATTTTTGTGGATGTGTTCATATCAATGGAAATTACCTAGTTTTTGATTGACTAATCTAACAGAAATATTAAGTGTAAAATTTACTTTGAAAAAGATGTCAGAGAAGGACATGCAACTGTGACCAAAAAAAAAAAAACGTTTTCACAACCCTGATGTTTGGTCTATATTTAAGCCTTTCTCCATCCATTGATTGTATTCAAATTATTTGAGGACTGGTCACAGGAACATGTTCGAAATAAAGGATGAGAAGTTCCACATGTTGCTAAGGAGGAAGAACTTCAAGAAACCTTTCAAAAATACTCATCCTCTAAATATGGCTTTGGGGCTGATGTAATCCAGAGGTTTCTTTGCAGGGACTTGGTCATAACTTTGGAGTCCGAGTGTCTTTGGCCTATTTCAGAATGGAGAATTTTTTAAATGCTTGAGTTGTTAAAAGCACAATACGTCATAAAGCATAAGTATTATTGAATTATACAATTTATCTACATTATCCACTGGAAATTACAACCGACTTCCATCCATCAGTTGTTTTTCTTAACCAAACAAAACATTTTGTTTCAAAGTTCTGCTGTAAGATGTAAAACTTGCTGCCTAAATTGATTGTGGTGGTGTAAACAATCCAAATATTTTATAATATGGAAAAATGTGTTGTGGGTGTCAGCAGACGTTGCTTGGAAAGGTTTCTTGGTCTTCAGTGAGTTTATGGAAGGACACTTTTCCAACATGTACGATGACTCTCTACAAATACCAGAAATCTTACTTATTATCTACAACATAAATGTTATTACAGCATCAAATGTATTATTTTTTTTTTAAATTAATGAACTAAATGAAATAATAGTGATAATACTGTAACTGGAAGACATTTTTTTTAAAATTAATATTAATTGACCTTTGGGTCAATTCACCCTTGTCCCCCCCCTCCTCTACTTCTCCACCATCATTGTCCACGCAGGAGCTCGCCACAGTGGGATGGTGCGCGCTCTTGTGGCTCAGTGTGTTTGTGCATCTGTGCGTGTGTGTGCGCGCGCGCGCGCGTGTGTGTGTGTGTGTTCTGGTTTACACGGTGCCTGCCTGTTGCAGAGTGAGTGAAGATGGCGATGAGAGCAGCGCTGCGGTGCCTTTCTGTAAACTTTTCTCCCAGGCTGCCGCAACTCTCGTCCGCAGCGCAAGTTTCAGCGACTCGGCTGCTGTGCCGGAGCGGCGCCCCGCGGACTCTGAGCACAACATCGGGCCAGTGCACAGGTAAAAACCAACAACAACAAAAAGGAAGAAATACAAACCATACAGGAGAACCACGGAACAGGGGGATGAACTCCACTCCCCATGTGGACAGACTCCTCATTATAATCAGCTTCCAAAAATAAATAACTGTAGATTATGAAATGGAGGAATAAAAGACAAGAAGGGCAGCTAGACATGTGCTGTTTAACTTCAATGTTTTTTTTAAAATTATTATTTCTGTAAATTTGACCACATGTTGCGTGCTTTATCTTATTAACCACGAGCTCCTGATTGGGGTGTTAAAGGAAACCTGTGTGCACCAGTAAGCAGCCTGTTCAAGCAAATGTCACCCATTTTGCTGCAGTTGTGCAATATAAATATCGACAGAGTGATTATCCACCCAGCAGCTGCCATGTTGTACCAGTTTTAAGATCAGAAAAAGCGTTTGGAGCATTTAGTTATTTGTATGACTCTAGTCATGCATCGGCATCTTGCATCGTCACAAATCTGGTTTCAAAACTGTATTTTTCTGACGCCGGCTCTGAGTATTGCTCAGGCTTTAGCCTGCAGTTTTCCCCTCGGGGTGACAGCATGAGCCTGGAAGCACAATGCTCCAACTCAACACTGGGCATGACTGTGAACACAAGTTATTCTTGCTTTTGTGAGCCCTTTTCCTGGAAGCATAACACCATGCACCTGCTGAAATGCACAGTAAGCTGATATTTTATTTTTCTGCACATGGTCTTGCATAACTGAGAGCCCGATGTCCGGCTGTGGTCCATAGTACACACATTTTTATTCTTTGTCAACACAGTGGGTCTTTTTTTTTCTTGCATGATTAACTGGCTTTGTGAATCACAGTTCATATAACCTTTTTTTTTTTTAAATATGCAATTATTTTTCTCCCTGTAGCCCTCAAGTTCACCGAGAAGCATGAGTGGGTGCTGGTGGAGAGTGGAATCGGCACTGTGGGAATCAGTAACTATGCTCAGGTCTGCTTTTTAATTAGTCATTCTTCTAATCTTTGATTTATGGCACTCTCTGCTCTGATTTTTCTTGATGGCGGTCGGTCTAAAAGCTCTCCAGAGCTGCACTTTGCTCTCATCATGTCCACTGTATCAGGGTAATTCATTGCTTTATGATTATTCTTTGATATCCACCAAGCGGGAGAGGGAGGCAGATCATTTTAAGTTCAGACCGTAGCTGTCCAAGCGGTAAATAAAAGCAGAATTTTATTATCCTAAACCTGAATGAAGCAATTGAGGCGTGATTGTTTTCCATGGTGAGCTCTAATAAGCCACAGCTTTTGAGATAAAGCATAAGACGATCAGCCGGGTAGATATAAGATACGCTCAATAAATATTATGCAAGGTTTTTAGAATTAAGAATGAAATGCAACTTTTAAAATTGGGCAGAAAAAAATCCTTTTGAACTAGTTTACAGAAAAGTAGAAATCCTTTTATAATGTTCATTGTTCAGAGACCTTGTAGTTATTGACTTAAAAGCAGTCCAAAGATAGTTTGTGCTGCCAAACAGACAACATCTGAAACTTGGGTGCAAACAGCTTGTTTCAACATGTTCTAACTCCAACTGCTTGGCGTTGCTTGTACTCCAATTGTGCAGTTTGGGAGCAACACCCAAACGTGACGTTATTTGTTGTCAGAACAAATCCTCTACACAAGAGATGTTGTTGTAAATCACTTTGTTCACGTTAATACTTTAATACTTCACATGCACTGTGTTTTTGTGGTAAATATATAATCATTACTATTTGATGATTTCAGGAAGCTTTAGGTGACGTGGTTTACTGTGGACTGCCCGAGGTTGGCCAAAAACTTGAACAGCTGGGTAAGATCCGGGAATATACTACACCTGTAGTAAGTGTTGATAGCTGTGCAATAAATGTAATCTTTTTGTGTTGTGTGTATTTCTGCTGCAGAGGAGTTTGGTGCCTTGGAAAGTGTAAAGGCTGCCAGTGAGCTGTACTCACCACTGACAGGGGAAGTGACAGCAATCAACACGGAGCTGGCCGAAAATCCAGGACTCGTGAATAAATCCTGCTACGCAGACGGTAAGTCTCAATGTTGCTCATCATAGAATTTTGCTGTTATTCCTGTAAGCTTGTCCCACTGCTTTTGTTATCAGTGCAGTTGAAAAGCTGCCAAAACAGAGCCATGTCCACGTTTTCCCACTTTTAAGTTTTCCTTTTAATCTTTCAGGATGGCTAATCAAGATGACCATCGAAAAGCCTGAAGAACTCGATAAGCTCATGGACCAACCTGCCTATGATAAATTTATTAAGTCGCTGGAGGAATAAATCAACAAATTTATTATGATTATTTGTTATGTAGCTGCAGTCAACTAATAGCAGACTGGGTTACTAACATTGGCAGTGACCTCCACCATCCTTTGCGGTATTTATTTATGTTATGGACACTTTCTAGTGTGCTGCAAAATTTTAAATACCCAGGAACAGTTTTCATGTAGAATGTGGGGATAATTCACCAGTGAATCTAAAAGGCTTTTATGCTAAGGTTTGTCAGTATTATTGGATCTTCTTCCTAGTACTTTGCTCTGTTTTTAAATAGTGCATAGATGTATTAAAACGCTGGGAAATTCAGTTTTTAATTTATTAAAACACTGAGAAGTCTTTAAGTTTGATTTAATCTGCCTGAAATCTGATGCATTTTATGTTTCAAGAAGGCACAGTATAGATTTATGATGTGTCGCACAGAGATATGCTCACATACTGTCGCAGCTGTACAGATGGTGACAGGTCATACCGTCTGCTTGTCCTAATTTTAGTTCCACACACTTTGACCTTTCCACTTGGTTGAAGATAAGCTGAGATTGCTGAAGCTAGTTGATCAATAATTAATCCAACTGGGATTTTAAACCCATTGGCAAAAGCTGCAGTTAGTGATTTTAATTACTGTGTTCAAAAAACAGTTCAAACATTTCAAATTACAAATGTTGTGCTAAAAACAACCTTAATACTTCCATAGTTTTAGCTTATTCATATTCTGTAAACTGGATTGCTCTGTATTTGTTAAAACAAAGTGTCTATGTAAAATTCTATTATAAATGCAGAACAGACCCACCAGTTATTGACATCACTGGTTACTATGGAAAAAAAAATCTTTACATGTATACTTTACTTCTTTATGAACTAACCTAATACTGAAACTTTTTAATAAAGTGAAACCCTTATTGTTGAGTAGTTTTATTCAGTAGGAGTTGATTTTTAACAAAAAGACTTGTCATAATCATTGGGACCCCTGACAATTTATACTATAAAACACTGATTGGGTATTTTCAACACAAACTGTTTAACTGATCAACGTGTACACTAAGAGAAAGATGGTTATATCTCTTCTTGAAAACGGGAAAGACAAGAAAATATTCAAGAAAGCCAGATATTTACTGAATCTTTTAAAGCAGGAAACTGTAATATTAATTTATCTTCTAAGCTTCCCCATATCTATAGCCAGAGCAAAAATAAAGAATTAGATAAAAAACAACCTACAACCTGGAAATGTTTGCTAAATGGTGCTGAGAATTTAACTGGAACTAAATGCTTTGGTCTAATGAGATGAAGACCAACATTCTCAATCTCAGTACAAACACTTTGAGCATGAAAAGGCATGCCACAGCTGCTATTAAGTATGCTGGAGGATCTATAATGCTGTGAGAGCCTGTTTGTCCTTAAAAGGAGTTGGGAATCTTGTGAGAGTTCACAGGATTATAAGGTCCTTAAAGTCTGAACATTTAACATTCAAATTTGGTGGGCCCTACCATAAGACTGAAAATGGCTTCACGATGAGTCTTTTGGCAGATGGAATGATCCGAATAAACTGAAATGATTCATGGCAAAACCAGTTTTCTTCCATTGTGAATTCATTCCTAGTTAAATCCTACAAGAAAAGTTGTGGGTTTGGTGCAAAAGAAAGGACCCCAAAGTGTTCTGAAGAGAACTCCTGGGTAACTCAGGTAAATGTAGAGGAAGACTAACTCATGCAATAATAAGAAACAAGTGCCAGTTACTGTGGTACACATTATTTTATGTAAAAAAAAAAAAAAGAATTATATAATTAAAATTTTCTAATCTTGGATTTTTTTAAAGACTGTAAATTCCTCAATTGTTTATTTGAAGGTTTGCAGCACATTTTTATCAAGATGTTAACAAGTCTGATAGATACAGTACCTTTCCATAACCGCCATGTTTTACAGTGATATAAATATATTACCTTCCTGAAATAATAGCCTACATAGTTTTTTAGCCAAAAGTGATTTTGACATAAAATAAAAAAAGTTATAAAAAAAAATAAAATAAATAATATTAATAAAATCACCCCCTTTTTATTGCCAACAGATGATTGATGAAAACAAAAAATACTTTAGGTAAAAAAATGTGTTAGGTCATTATTTTAGAAAGGTGACGATATGCAACATTGGGCAAAAGGAAAATAAAATATTTAAAGGACATATTGTCACTCCCAGAGTGTATAAATTTTGTTCCTGAGAAATTTCAGGGTTAAATAACCAGAAGATGGGGTTCAGAAATTGTCTTATTGTGACACCTGCTGTTAGTCAAAGTTAGTTTTCAGTGAAACAAAAATGTTGATTTTTTGTTGTTTCTCCTGCACTGTGAGGAGGATTTTTCTTTCCTGAGGATTCCAGTATTCATACATTTGTTCCATTCTAATAAAGAGAATATTGTTTTGCATAGCCACAGTGCGGCCTGGATAGCAATGAAACAGACTTAAAGCTACATGATCAGTTTAGGCCAACATTCTAAGCTTTCGCAAGATAATGGGCAATGTAATGCCAAAATCTGTCAAATTGATTTTCTAAGCTTGAAGTTTGAAAAGGTTGCTTTTTTTAATTACTGGACAATATACCGTACAACAGATATTTTCTTTTCATATTGAAAGTCAAGTTTTGGAAGATAACTGGCTGTTATTATAGGGATCTTGATAAAGTCAGGGCCACCATCTAAGAGAATTTTACTGACAGGTTGTTTGCTAACCAAAAGTCAATTTAGGATTGGAATATTGTTTCTGTTCTCAAAAGAAATTTGAATACAGAAGTTTACCAAAGTCTATGCAGAAGTAGTTCTACATCTAGTATATAAAATAAAACTTCACTTCATAGTGTAAGACATGATTTAGTAAATTTCTCCAAAGTTTCATATAGATGTTTACAAAAAATAAGAAAATAAATATGTGAATATAGAGACAGATCACCAATTTGGTTTGCCAAAAGCATCACAGGAAGCATACAATATTTCAAAATAAATAACAACAGCTCATTAACTGGCTCATTAGAAATATTTATACTTTCACGTTATTTGCAGTTATTTAGTACATAAGGTAAAATGTTTTGAAACAGTTTACTGGAGATAGGTTAAAACATTATCCCCACACAGTCATGATTACATAATTTCAGTATTATTTATTATTTTCCCATGGTCTTTTTGAAGAATAATGCTTTCTTAACTATAAAGTCGATAGGAAGGAACTCTATATTACGGAGTCCCTTAGAGGGCTCTGTACAGGTAAGAAAGGACGAATAATACTTTTTGAAGAATAATGCTTTCTTATTCTTCAGAAATTCAGATTATTCTTTCTTCAGAAAGAATAATGGTTTCTTCAGAAAGCATTATTCTGAAGAAATAATGCTTTATTTCTTCAGAATAAAGCATTATTCTTCAGAATAATGAAGAATAAAGCATTATTCTTCAGAAGAATGCTTTATTTTTGAAGAATAATGAAGAATAATGCTTTCTTATTCTTCAGAAAGCATTATTCTTTCAGAAGAAAAAATAATGCTTTCTTCAGAAAGCATTATTCTGAAGAAATAATGCTTTATTTCTTCAGAATAAAGCATTATTCCGAAGAATAATGCTTTATTTTTGAAGAATGATGAAGAATAATGCTTTCTTAACAATAAAGTCGATAGGAAGAAACTCTATATTACGGAGTCCCTTAGAGGGCTCTGTACAGGTAAGAAAGGAAGAAACAAAAAAACTTCTGTTTTTCGATTTATCTTGTTTCATAACTTAAATCATCTGTTCACATAAATAGGAATACTATCCTTTATTTTAGGATATGGAAAACGTTATTATTTTACACCTTACGTTGTTAGAAAAGTTGTTTAATTGTACATGGGGTGAACTCTCTTGAATGCATTTACTCTTTGATCAATCATCTGCTCTGCCATTGGCTGGTCTATCCATATCCCACAATGCGCCGCCTTTCAACTTCCTTTTTCCTTTCGGCCATTTTCCTCCCTCATAGGTATGAGAAATTATCCTGTTCATATTTTCTAACAATCTGCTATAATCCTGCATATTCAAAGGGGATCGTTAATATTCTGTTACAGAATAAAATAGTACGGATTTTCACCTTTATAATAATATAATTATTATCATAATTTTTTCCCGCTGAATTGCTGAAAACAACATGTTTAGCAAAGCTACTGCGGTCAAGCGGTAGCTGTTAGCATTGCCCTTATAATTCAACCTTTAATTCGTATGTGTCGGACTGTAACCCTCGGAATAAACTTTATATAGACCTAATGCGTTAAAAAGTGATTAGGACAAGTTACTGTATGGTCACGGAGAATTGTAGAGGAATAGCACTGCTTCAGTAGTTCAGTTTACATGCTAGCCTGTAGCACTTAGCCTCGTATATCGGCGTGCCGGTGTTACTGTGTGCTCATCTCTTGTTTTCCACGTTGTGTTGAAGGGAACTAGCCAACCATGGCCCCCAGCCGGAATGGAATGATCTTGAACCCCCATTTCCACAAAGACTGGCAGAAAAGAGTGCGTACCTGGTTCAACCAACCTGCCAGGAAGGTCCGCAGGTGAGAGCAGCGATACGAACACATGCTAATGGAGCATCCACTGATTTATGGACGTGTAGCAAAAACACAATCAGTAGAATGTTGCCTAAAATACAATGCTCATGTAAAATTACCTTCTTTGAGATCGGATTCTTGCTTGCTTGCAACATGTTTTGTTGAGGTAACTGCAGCTATTCCCTGACATTTGCCAAAATGAAGATATTTTATCAGCTTGTTCGGTAGTAAAAATCAAAACGTATGCTTTGAAATTTTACTAAAACAGATTAAGGTGGTTGTGTTCTGTCTTATTCACATAATGTACAGGTGGAAAGACTAGAAAAAAAAATCTATTTTATTCCCATGAACATGAGCATCTTAGAACGTAACTGAGTTCTGACAATAATGAACTGTTAAATATTGTGAACATTAGTTTTAGCAATTAAAGCTTGTACAAAAGCAATATTTTATGATTGCATTGTGGGTAGGAGCTTTGTCCTACTCTTAGATCGCTTTATTTGCTGAAGATAAGAAAAATGTTTTTCTCCCCAGGCGAAAGGCTCGCCAGGCCAAAGCCCGCCGCATCGCTCCTCGTCCTGTTGCTGGACCACTGAGACCACAGGTTAGATGCCCAACTATTAGGTACCACACCAAGATTCGTGCCGGACGTGGGTTCACCCTGGAGGAACTGAAGGTAATACATTAAATGTCCTCGTGGTTGCCATCTTAATACTGTTGATGTACTGTTCAAGAGTATTAAGTCACTAATTTCTTTTCATTTTGCATGCCTGTAGTCCAACGTCATTGCAGTTTTTATACTCTTTTTGTAATTTGTCCAGATATTGTTTTTTTTGTTTTTTTTTTTAGAAATCCACTAAGTATTTAGTTGTTCTTTTTGGAGCTTGGACTGTAATGTTCCTGAAGCAGTGAGTTTTTCATGACTGAGTCAAAATGCAGCTTGCATCTGAAGTAAACCTTTGAGAAAACAAATCTTTGACTGTTTGAAGAACAAAAATGTTTTAAACAAAACAGCAATACACTGCACTTCAGTCGCTTGTTTCATTAAATTGTTTACAAACGTGAAAATATATCAAAAATGTTCAAGTTTAAGTCAGCACGTCATACCCTTTATAGTAATAGGTTTTAAGTGTTTTATGTAATGGAACACTCCATTTATCGTAGATATAAACAACCCAAATCATCAGTAGTTATGGTGGTCAGTATGAAATGTGTTCACATTCAGGCAGGATGTCCTGAAACAGGTTTGTCTCATCTTCATATCCAAACTGCTATTGTTCCCGTAGATGGAGAAAGAACAGACCCAACCTCTCAGTGTGAATCATTATTAATTGATGCTGGAATAAGAAAAGTGCAGCTCAGGCATGATGCTGTTGACAATTTGTCATATTTTTACTCCCATAGTTCTTTAACCATGATTAAAAGATCAATGTTTGCTCTCTGCTTCTTTTTTTTAAATCTTGAGGCAAAATAAAGGACGTTTATGACTGTCATTTGTGATCAAATTCATCAAGATTATTCGTGTTTACACGTTCCTGCAGTCAGATGATGACACATCTCCGGAATCTCTGTATTTTCTTGATGAAAACGTTGAACCCTATTCTGATGGCTGCTAAAATGAAACAGCTTTATCTGAGCACTATTAGGACAACTTGCTTTAGATGTTCAAATTGTCAATGTGTTTTTTTTTTTTTTCTGTAGGCTGCTGGAATCCACAAAAAGACAGCCCGCACCATCGGCATCGCTGTTGACCCCCGGCGCCGCAACAGATCCACAGAATCTCTCCAGGCCAACGTGCAGCGCCTGAAGGAGTACCGCTCCAAACTCATCCTGTTCCCCAGAAAGGCATCTGCACCTAAGAAGGGAGACAGCTCTGTAAGTGTCTGTTCCTGCTGAGTAAGCAAACCTGAAAAATAAAGATGGTTAAAGTTAACACACAGTGTTGTTCAGTTTCCCCCCATAACTGGCTTCCTATCTACTGAATAGGAAACCTTGTAATTTGATTTCTTAAAAATTACTTACATCGGTATGGTTTTGATCAATTAAGGTTGAATATATATGTATTGATTTTTAAAATTTTTTCCAGGAGGAGGAACTGAAGATGGCCACTCAGCTCTCTGGCCCAGTTATGCCCATCAAAACTGTAAGTCACAATTCCTGCATAGATGCTCCTAAGTTAAACCAGTTGTCATATGTTTAAAATATATTTTACGTGACCTGTGGTGCTCCGTAATATCTGGCTGGTGATCTTATTCCAACTTTCCATGGCAGGAGTCATTTGATGACAAATCTCTGGAATCTCTGTACTATTTTGATGAAACATTTGAACCCTATTCCTGATGACTGCTCTGTTTTTATTTTTATTTTTTTAAACATTCTGGGATGCCAGTCTTGTACGTTGTGTGAAATATCTCACATCCTCGCTTGTATTTCCTCAGGTCTACAAGAAGGAGAAGGCCCACGTTATCTCTGAGGATGAGAAGAACTTCAAGGCCTTTGCCAGCCTGCGTATGGCCAGAGCCAACGCTCGTCTCTTCGGCATTCGCGCCAAGAGGGCCAAAGAGGCAGCTGAGCAGGACGTGGAGAAGAAAAAGTGAAAATAGTCACTATGGAACTTTGCAAAATAAAGTCTTTAAAAAGAGCAATGTGAGATTGAGATTTTTTTTTTAAAGTGAGCTCTGATATGATTACTACAGAGAGGTCTGTAGTAATCATCAGGTTAGGTTTTATCTGTAGCATTTGACGGAGACGTAGAAAACTTTTGATACAACTTAACAGATCTGAAAGAAATCAGAATTGCTTCTGTGGAAACAAATGTATATACACGAGAAGGTTTCATTGAAAATATCTCGGACACTTGGGAAGTCTCCTATTAATACATTTTCATTTGAATTATGTAAGCATGGTGATTGAAATGTCAGTACTTTAAAATTTGAGTATCCAGACTACCAGAGGTGAGGTGTGAAAAAGATGACATCTAATGGGTCAGTCTAGTGAAGTGGCAGAAATTTGATTCAGTGTTGTTTGCTGTGTCCAACAGTAGGGGGCACAATAACACCTTAAGATTTGTCACAAATGTAAGCGTAATCTTAAATTGAACTGTAATTCTTAAAGATGCTTATTTTGCCAAGTTTAAAGCAATTTTCATGTATTTTCTTTATTTAATGATGCATTGCCAGAACACAATTAGTATGTGGAGGCTGACTGTTTGGACTCATTTTTATTTGAACTGGTGAAAGAAAATAAATCTTAATTTAAATGCCAGAGAACCTCTGCCAAACTCTGCATACTGTAATTGTTAAGGATTTGTGTAATTTACCATATACTAATAGACAATGTAGAGTTGAAATCGGGTGAGCAGCTGCAAGAAAATATCTTGGTGCGACTTTGTTGCTA
Organism: Poecilia reticulata; assembly: GCF_904066995.2. Lineage (NCBI taxonomy): Eukaryota > Metazoa > Chordata > Actinopteri > Cyprinodontiformes > Poeciliidae > Poecilia > Poecilia reticulata. The sequence continues at coordinate 18,541,290 of NC_088832.1, forward strand.
TGCTTTGAGGCGAAACAAAATTTTAATTTGGCACAAACAAATGTGTTGGCAAATATTGCCAAACTATTAACATCTACTGCTACTACAGGGGTGATGTGTGTTTCTAAATGTCTGAAGTAATTTTGTTTTTAATATGCTTGGATAAATTATAGTGACTGAGGTGCAAGTACAGTCCTCGGTATAGGACAGAGGTTGCCTGAATTTAGACCTGCCTGGACAAATATGGCATTTTTCTCCAAATCATGTTCAGAGGATTTTATGTGTTTGCTTATTGTAAAGTCTGAACGCTCAAATTGACATATGAAGATCAACATTTACTCAGAAAAACTGTTTAACAAATGTTTCTATATTTCCTCAATGCAGTGTGTTTACTATAAATGGGTAAAGATTTGCCCATTTCACTCATTTCATTGGTAGCAGCTTTGAAATCAGCTGAAAGACTGACACCCATGTTCGTTTTCAACTAAACTTCCTGAAAAGTGTTGCTCCAATGACTGAATTTAAAAAATATATTAGCATAATATTTATTGGACTGTTTGTTTGAATGCTTTACATACAGAGCTGCTTATTTTCCCCTAAATGTCTCCATGTTTTTAAGATCTGTTTATGGGTCGAGCAACAGAACCGAGTGGAAGACCATGATAACCATGTCATGTCCTTTTTGCCAACTCCTAATGGCTTCTGCTGGACGCAGTGCAACAGTGTTAGCTGTCATCTCGCTCATTGGAAAGATGATGATTTTTATTATTGAAGGCAATGTCAGTGTAGAGACTCCAAGGTGAGATTCTCTAATCTTTTCAGTGTTTGAAACTGAAGTTGTTGTTCAAGATACAAATGTTTTGGGGTTCATCAGGCACTGCCTCCGGAATTTGCCAGTGGAGAGGTCAGGACTAACTTCAGTCAAAGCCTTCAGACACTAGTGGGATTAAATTGAGTGTGGTGTTGGTTGCAGTGTGACAAACCAATGATGCCTGAGGACTGGAATGCAATCCGACAGCAGCGTGTTGCTAATCTGGTGACCAGTATGAGAAGGAGGAGGAGTCACAGTATGTGGTTCTCCCATATTGTAGCCCCTGTTTGTGAAAGAAATATTCAATTGCCAGTATTTCCAGTTTCTTCACATTTTATTAAATCGAAACTAACAAGTTTCAATAAGAGTAAGCTTGGCAATACCATAGATTTGTTAAGTACCTTATGGCCATAACACACCATTTCAGGGGAAATAAACAGGCTTTTCAACAGTACAAGATTTATTGATGGGAAACATTTTTACAGCAAAGAAATAATTGACCAAACACTGAGTCTTGGTACACACGCCAGTCAGATTCAGTTGATCAATGTCAGCTTGCAAAAGGTTATTTTTCACATACATGTCCATCATTCGTTGTTGATCCAACTTTATTAGTGAGAGAAACTTTAGACACAATAGTCCTTGGTAGCAAAATCATTCCGGTGTCCAAAAATACCTTCACTCAGGGGAGCTGCAGGTAGAGAACTGTCGATAATGGCGCACAGACGCATAGGCAGAGAGAAAACTTGACGCCTGTGCCTTAGGCTGTAGTCTCAAGTCCTCCTATTAGGGTTTATTTCGCATGCGGTTTGGTCAGCAGCACCAAGCTGTGCTGTCGATGCGACTGGGGAGAGGCGGCATGAATAGGTAATCCATGTGTAAACGCCAGGGAACGTCCTGTGAGGTGCTGGACTGACAGCAGCAGCAGCAGATGGTTGTTGTTTGGAGCTGTGGCGTAACAGGGCTCAGGTGTGCGCCCGAGAGCAGACGCTTCTTACCAAGTCTGAGAGCCCACGGAAAAAGAAGAGGCAGTGAGGGTGAAAACTGCCCAAGAGAGCTGAGACTTGATTATGTTTAAGCAACAGACATTTTAAATCCAGACATCATCAAGATCAACCCCGCTGCTTCAACATGCACATGTTTCTAGTGCCATCACATAAAGCAACTGATCAGTTTTTATATGTAGTCTCTATATATATATATATATATATATGTTTTTAAAGAAATCTTAGGCGTGAGGGAATTCTGACAGAGATCTGTTTTGTTTTCACACAATGATCAACTCAATATATCAGATAAAGAAAGCTAAGAGTTTTTCTCTTTCATGTTGCTGGAATGACTCAAATAACCTTGATGTTTTCTCTGAGTGCCCCTTAAAGCTTCTGCCACAATTAAAAAAAAAAAAAAGTGTTTGCTGGAAGGATAAGTTGAGTTTTTAGCATTTAAAATCAAACCACCACACAAATGACTTTGAATGTGTAAATACTTTCATTAAGAAATGCAAATAATTAACTTAAATTTATTAGAGCTCCTTTGTCCTGCTGCTTCTCAAACTCAGTGGGTTCTGTTTTGTCAGCTCACCAATGTTATGCAATATCTGGAAATGCATTCATCAATGTAACACGTTTTGTGGGTGGACTAAGAAAAGGTTGAAGCTCAAACATTGTGTATGAACAGTACATTATGTAACATACGGTAGAGGTGAAAAGAATCTACAGTATGAATCAGATTCTCAAGGACTTTATCTTGTCATGGTAAAAAAGAAAATACACTCTTTCATTCACTGGGGTGTTTAATGCGCTAAGCAACCCAAATGATCCTTTCCATTTTCTGCAGTTATCTATATCTAATGTCAAGCATTCAAAATCACGCAGCCAATTCCTCGTTGTTGTTATTTATCAAATTAAAGCCAAAACAAAAAATAAATAAATAAAAATAAATATAAATAAAAAATAAAAAATTGTGCGACAAATTTTGCAGACCTACTTTTATCTGGACAACTTCGACTGGTTGTTTTCTGTATGACTTCATCACTCTCACATCACTGGAGAAATTCAACATCGCTTCAGTTCAATGAGTTTATGCACTTTCACTTGTACCAAACTCTATTAAGGTTTGATTTGCAACACTTTACTCAGATTTCAGAATGGTTTTTAACTGGACTTTATTCTTTTGTTTTCCTTGCAATTCTGTCGTTGAGTTTGGAGATCGTTGACCTGTTGATGACCCAGTCTCAGCTGCTAGGAAGATGGCTTCACATTTAAGTTAATTATTTATTTATTTATTCGGTGTACAGAGTAGATAATGGACAGACGTAAGAAGTCTGTGGGAGCAAAATGTCCCTGAATCATCATCCTTTTATCACCATGGTTAGGACTTGGAAGAAGTTGTTTTGTATTGGTATGCAGTATTTGGCTTTCACTAAACTGTGTATTACAGTACAATATCTCTACTTAAGTAGAGATATTCTACAATATCCAATAATTACAATGTCCTTTGAATGATCTGTTTAAAGGACATTGTTCCAGATGTCTTCCTTTTCTTTCAGATGCAGAATTGCTGTCATGTTTTTTAGAGAGAAGACATCTTGCTTGTGGCAACACATTCACACAAGATGTACAGTACTTGTTCCAAAGATGAATCATATTGCACAGTCTTATATCAGGGAGATTTTGCAGGAATCTCCACTCGTATTAAAATTGGCATCTGTCATTCACATGCAAGTCTCTCAAACTGCAGAATGATGGACTTCAAATTATTTGAAGGGTGTTTCCTGCCTCTCGCTCAATGACACGCGGAGTAACTCCACAGCCCCATGTGACCCAGGAAGGCAAGTAGAAACAGCCAATGGATGGATACCTTTATGAGACTGACGGCCTTCAAGATTCTTTTCCTGGACTCAAGAGTCTGTGGACAAACTAATAGATTTCTGCGTGTGTTCTCCCTCGTTGGACGATTACAGTAGACACGTTTTGGATTCACTGATGACATGTTGAACTCCAGCTCAACTTTCTGACACATCAGTTTCCTTTAATTGTTAAGATTGACAATGTTGTACACTTCGATGCATATGTGTGCGATTATGGAGCCAAATCGACGCAATTTATATTGAAATTCATGCCATCATTTCACAGATGCAGCTGTCTGTTATATGCGCTGGCTTTCCTGTTTGTGGTTTTAGCAGAACTTGTTGGTAGGCAGGTGGGCTACCGCAGCAAATTGAGTCGTTTTATATATATATATATATATATATATATATATATATATATATATATATATATATATATATATATATATATATATAACATGCTGATGTTGGAGAAATATCTGGCAGGCATATTAGTCTGAATCTATAATTAAAGTCCCATTTGCAACAGAGATCAACTTGAGGGGAGAGAGGGAGCGGGGATGATATTTTATGGATTTCTTCATGGGTCACAGCTTTAATGCGTTCAAACGCTTTGCACAGATCTTCCTCTGGTTTAGAGCTTTGTGTGAGCTATCAGATGTCATTCTGTGTTGCACTTCCACAGACTTGTCCCCCCCCCCCTCCCCCTCGCCCCCTTCCCCACCTCTTCCGCTCCTCCTCCTCCTTTTATGGACTCGGGTTTTGAACTGAAATAATCGCGTCCCAGCTAAAAGCCAACCCGTAAACATCACAGCGGCTGCTGGACTCTCTCCATTTCCCCATCTTCCTCTCTCTTCCTCTCAGAGCCGAGCCCACTCCCTCCTCCACGCTTGAGCCAATGAGTTTCGGAGGAGAGAGCAGAAGAAGAAAAAAAAAAACGGAAACCAATTTTTTTTTTTTTTTTTTTTTTTTGTTAGAGCGGATTAAACAAGTGTTATTTTTCTTTCGGGAGTAAAAGAACAACAGCAGGTAGGGGGGGAGATTTCCCGCTGAGTTTGTTGTTATTGACGTGTTTTCCCGTAAAACTGGAGGTTGTTTTAAAATGAATGATCACTCAGTCAGTGATGATTTTTATTAGTAGAAATAGGCTGTCTGTGTTTGAAGGAGAAAATGTGGGATCAATCGTTTTGCATTAACCTTGACTGGACCTGTTTTCACAAGAATGTAGGTTTTTAGAGTTAATCGATCGGTGATGAATTATTAACTAAGCGCTCAAGAGCTTTTGTTCACTGGACTTGCATTTCTTTGTTCGTTAACATAGTCAAAGTTTCGCTCTATGAAACAGAGGAGGTCGCATTTTAAATCTCATGATACCTGCTGCCTTGTCGAGTTTAAAGTTTGGGCCGAGTGTTGTTGGAAATGCTCGAGTGTTTCGAACATCGCCGCTGCCACTGTCCGTGGTGCTGAAAGGCAAACCTGCAGCTCATTTGTGTCACTTTGTGGAGGATACATTTCAGCCCGTTCTCACATATTCAATCCCTTTGCTTACGGAAACATACACTAGGCATCTGCTATTGACATTTGTAAAAAAAAAAACAAAAAAACTCGGGGGTGGTATATATTTTTGTTTGGGAAATGAAAAAAACAAAACAAAAAAAACCCCCAGATAATCTGCATTTTTAATCTGCTTTTATCTATCTGTTATAGAGAACGGAAAACCACTGACCCTCTTTATAGATGTATGTTGGAGTTTGCTTTCTCATTCTGTAACATTTGCAGCGCACCAATTTGTACGATGTCTTATTTCGTTCATGCATCTCAATAGAAAGGACTGTGATTCAGATCGACTCTTCCCTTTTTAATGCTGATATTAAATGCAGTCAGGTTGGCTTTTCTTTTTCTTTCTTTTCTTTTTCTTTTTTTAAATAACTCAATCTTTGCAGGAATCTGACCCAGATGTCTAATATCCAACCCTGCCAACTTCACATCGCAAGAGAGGTGAGGTGAGATTCCTCACAAGACAATAACTCTGACAGACAGTCATAACAACTCTGCTTTGGTTTACTCTCCTGGGACTCTGCAAGAATCCCTGTTTCTTTTTTTTCTTTTTGTTTTTGTGTGACATCTGCACCGAGCCCAAAGGGTCCTGTCTCCTGTGAGTGTGCCAAGTCTGTGCTGAGCTCCTGCTGCCAATCGCTTGATCTTCTCTTCTCCCTCCTGGACCTATTACCAACAGTTTCACATCACACTGCTTTGCTGCTTGCTGGCAGCTCCTCTCGTCTTGAGCCGCGATGAATGAAGTTCAGGAGGCGACCTCCCCCGCGACCAGCCTGAGCGGTCCGGCTACCTGTGTCTCCAAAGTTGAGCTGCGTGTGTCTTGCAAAGCTCTGCTGGACCGAGACACGCTGAATAAGTCAGACCCCTGTGTCGTGCTCATGGTGCAGAACAATGGGCAGTGGATTGAGGTGAGGCTCTCTTCTTGTTCCCCCCTGTTCTCTCATTCTGACAATTATGCCGCAAAGACTTCTGGATCAAAGTATCGGTGACATCTTTTTGTCTTTTCAGATCAAAGGACAGACGTTTTAAAAAGCGTTGACTGTCTTTTAAATTATATGTAAAAGAATGACTCCCAGACTTATGAAGAAGCAGAGATAAACATAGCGGGTCAATCTGAAAACAACATTTTTCCATTGGAAAGTCAGAAGGACATCTGCTCTGACCAGCATCCTTCTAATTTAAAAACAGGGCACTTTTGAATTTCGCAATGACATCAAGTTGAAACCAGATATTTACATTTTTACACATTTGCACTGTTTAAAAAGTCGCACATAATTTGATTCTCAATATGTTTCATGTTTCAGGTCATTTAGGACTTCTGAAATATTAATTGTATTTAATAAATGCCAGATTAATCAATAAGATATAATTCTAGATTATTTTTTTCCCTCCAGGTTCATAAGTTTGCATATATTTCATTATTTGCTAGAATTACCTTTTAAACTGTGCTGCTTGCTGGCAGCTCCTCTCGTCTTGAGCCACGACTTGGATAGAATATTTGTGTTATTCCTTTAAAGGGGCTTTTCATAATAGTTTGCTGGAATTTTGGCTCATTCCTCCAGACAAACCTAGTGCAACTAAATCTGATTTGTATACTGTTTTGCTTGCGCACACCTTTTCATTCGCTACTCTAAAACACTAATTTTGTTGCCCTTATTGGACTTTTGTAAGTAATACTGTGGTATACTTTGGCACACTGTCCACGTGGAAAAGCAATTTGTGTGCAACTTTTTGGCTAATGTGTGAGATGTTGCCAAGTGCAACAGTCCATCCTGCAACAAAGCATCTTCACAACATGATGCTGCCACTCCCAGACAGTTTGGATGGTGTTGTCAGGCTTCCCTGTTTTTCCTCCAACAGGCATTAGTATCAAACAGTTACTTTAGACTTTAAGGTCGTTGTCCTTGAGCTTTTTTGGAACTGTAATCTTGCATTTAAGTTGCTTATGAAGTAATGGCTTCTTACTCTCTGAGTGACCTTCCAACGCATGTTGGTGCAGAATGTGTTCCACTGTGAATAACACACATTTTGTAGTAAAATCCACTGTGAACCTGTCTCTTTCTTAAATTATATGAGGAATGGACATTTCCTTGTGGCTTATACTTGCTTTGAGGTGAACATTGCCACTTCAGGTGTCTGCAGATTGCATCCAAAGATAAAGCGAATTTGTGTAAGTCCACAATTCTCCTTCTGATATCTTGACTAATTTCTTTTGTTTCACATGATGACTCACCAGAAAGCAGTCTGTTTAGGTTTTGCCTTACATTGCGTTCACAGTTGTGCCTTCATTTAACTCAATTCTGGGACTGAAAAATATTTCAGTCACCTGGGCTTTCCGTAATTGTTTAAATGCCTGGTAATAAACATGTAATTAAACGTTTTATTTCAAAGAAAGTAATTGTAATTATCCTAAAAATGACTGTGTTGGGCATTTAACAAACAGCAAAAACTGGTTAACCCTATTTGACTTGAATACAATTTCCAGTTGTATAAAATAAAGTTATTTTGTACATCTGGTTTAAGTTATATATTATGAGATATTATGTCTGCAGATAGAACACGTTCAGTCATTTCAAAATCAAATAAGATGTAAAAAAAAAAAGCTCTCTCAGAGAATGAAATCTTTTTGTAATCCAGTGAATTTCCAGCTGTCCCTCTGTTATTGTGAAAAACATAATTGCATACAGCTGGCAAATGAGGTCTCCATGTTAAGTAACACTGTCTGCACCGGCAATTTCACTGTTTAAAAACACATGATGTTATGAGCCCTTTTAGTGTCACTGCATATTTAACATTTGTTGGTCTTTATTTGAACCTAAGCGGATGTGAAATTTGATAAGCAGGTTTCGTATTTATCTGTTAATTAGGCAATTTATGTTCATGAGGGGAGGCTGAAATCCAGGGCTCTGCTAAGTGAATGATGTGTTAAAGTGTTGCAGAGAATACCTAATCTAATTATATATAGATATATATGTATATCTATATATAACATGTTTTAGGTAAATTGTAGACGTAAACCTCTGCCAGATGTTCTTCTTCACCTGGGAGGTATTTGTAGGAAATGCTTGGGGATGTATGAACAGGGAATCACAAGATGCTATTTTTAGACACAACAGATAAAAACAATTAGCTGTACGGTTGCATCGTGGGTTCATTGTAGCATACGTTTATGAGTGGATATTTTTAGCCTCGCTTTGTGACGCAGATTCATATTAATTCACACATGATAAGTTTGTGTGTCCGTCCATCCATCCATAAATCCATCCATTCCTCCATCCATCCCCATTTGACTAATTTGTGACGGTAAGCACTTGTTGTCTGCCACTCTGCTGTCAAATCCCTCACATCTGGGAGGTACCTCTGCTTGTGTAAACTGTTTACTTACGTCAATAACTGAGTAAGAAGGAGAGCCCACTCACATCCCCAGCATATAAGCCTCTTTTTCCCCCTCTGCGCTTATGCTTGTATTGGCCACGGCGATTTGAAAAAGAGCACTTATCTCATTAGGACCTATAAGACAGGGCAGATGATGATGATGATGTGACTTTATGAAATTTTGTGCAGCCACCAACCATTCCCTCCCCCCCCCACCCCCTTTTTGCTCCTTGCGTGTGTGTGCTCCCGGGAGTTCACCCAAATCCGATCTGTTTGTTGATGTTTCATAATGTTGGGCCCTCCTGCTGGAGCTCATTACAGAAACACATTTCTCATGTGAGGGTTGTCTCTTTATAGATGGCTCCGGCCTCACACCAGCAACACAGGCTTCATCACAACCCGTCTTATATGATTCTGATTATTCTTCATCAGCAAACAGACTCGCTCCAAATCTGTGCATGCAGATGGCGCAGTGAGAGAGATAGCTGGAAAAAAAACAAAAAAAAAACATTAAGTGCTAATGGCACAAATGAAGCTGATTTTTAATTTGTTTCTATGCAATGTTTGTTCGCACGGATGTGTGTTCATCCTGAGTTCCTATTAACACCAAGTCTCAGTATTCTTAAAACAAACACACCTGTATTTGTTTTTTTCTTTCCATTATTCAAGCAAGTCCAATTAATGTGCAGTGTTGCTTTAACACAATCTGAGTAGTAGAAAGTTGGTAAGCCTTTCAGTGTAGAGTTTGCATTTTCAGTTTCCCTCGAAACTCGCTAACATGTATGGAAAAAGAAGATTGCAGGCAAAAGCCAAAGGCTCAAAACTACAAAAAAAAAAAAAAAATAGAAGGTCTGCACTTCAATCAAATCACTTGCTACTCAAGTGTTTGGAGCAAATGCTCGTTCTCAGCATGTTGCAAATTTTCAATCAAGTGGTACAAATTTGAATCAAAATCATAAAGCTTTCCGTCAAGTGTATTGCATTGAACAAAGACAGCGGAGTGAGATATTTCTAGATGCTGAGTGCCGTTACAGAGAGAGATGTATGGATGCATTCATGCAAGTAGGAGGCCTTTTGTTGTTTTGTTCCTCTTGGAGGGTTGGATCAGTACCAGTATAGAGCCATTCACTCTGACTCATTAGCATATTACAAGAAAGAAGCATTATTTATATGATCACCACGACTGATGCCAAGGAGAGTTGGTTGTAAGAGTGACTGTCCATCCATCCATCCATCCATCCATCCATCCATCCATCCATCCATCCATCCATCCATCCATCCATCCATCCATCCATCCATCCATCCATCCATCCATCCATCCATCCATCCATCCATCCATCCATCCATCCATCCATCCATCCATCCATCCATCCATCCATCCATCCATCTTTATTCAGTTTTCTTTCTGAAAGCACTCCATTTTGGTGAAAGGCAGCTCTATGCAGATCATTTTATTGATGAATAGGGGCTAAAATATGTTAATTTAAGCCGATCTATCACTGTCTCAGTGAAGTAATTCATCTCCTGGCACGGTATTCATCTAACATTCTCATTCCAAATCTTTTCTGTTTTTTTTTTCTTATTTTTTTTTTTGGAAAGAGACCTTTTTAAAAATCCAAAGAAGTACTCCAAATACTTCACATATTTCTTACAAAATATCTTTTGCTTGTTTGTCATTTTCTGTACAAACCAAAAGGATAATTGCTTTAGATTTTTCATCAATAAAATCAATGGCAGTACCATAACATGTCATAGTGACATAGACTTGTACCTAATCCAAATTGGGGATTTTCTTTTGGTATTCCCAGAAAAAGGGAAAATCTGTGTTGTCAACTTAGCAGGTTACATAACTTGTAACATACATATAACAACCTTTGAAGCATACAAAAATAAAGCTCTTGTCAAAAGAGTGTTTCAGGAAATATAAACTAATAAATATGTTACTACTTATTTGTTTATATTTCTAAGCAAGATATATATATATATATATATATATATATATATATATATATATATATCACCACGACTGGTGATATATACTACTGATGAAGAACCTATTTTTATGTCAAATGTTGCACCTTTACTCTAAAATATACATGAAACAATAAAAAGCAACAAACAAGTCTTCCAACTAAAGTTTCCATTGAGTTGATCATTTTCTCTATAAAACCAAGAAAGATATTGTTTTAATGAAAGTTGCATACTGCAGCTTTAAATAATTAGGTGATTTGCTTTTACACGAACATGGCATTTTTCCTTAGCTTACCTGAACAGCTTCTTGAGCAACTTCTTTCTTTCTGACTGCTGAACAATTTAAGTTTTTTCCTACTTCCTGCCTCCGGTCTTAATTGGAAGGGTGATGATGGTATGAACTGCATTGCAGAGGTAGACATGCTGGATCGAGCTCATTATGAGTCGCTCTGCCTGGCTATCATTTTCAACAAAAGGAGAGGTTGATTCAGGAGGAAAACAACATTAGGATGCATCTACTAGATTATAAGTAGTTTTTGTATGAACTTGGCAAAATGGCTATAAAGATTGTTAATAATACAATTTGCTATTGAAGTCAGTGATGTTCCTCTCCCCATACTGCTTTTATTGCTGCAGAACAACAACAATTTTAAAGCAGAAAAATGTGAATATAGAGGAGAAAAAAATCTCTCTCTCTCTCTCTCTCTCTCTCTCTCTCTCTCTCTCTCTCTCTCTATATATATATATATATATATATATATATATATATATATATATATATATAGATTGATCAGTTGCTTTATGTGATGGCAATAGAAACATGTGCATGTTGAAGCAGCGGGGTTGATCTTGATGAATTAAAAAGAAATTGAATGAAATAGCACAACAAATAGAAGGGACCTTGACTTTGTTCTGAAGCAGACACAGTAGTTTTAAAATGAATTTGATTGACTTCTAAAGTAAAATCTCGTTTGAGGCTTTAAAAACGCGCTTGATCCCCCAGAGATGTCTGGGGATTTTAAAGTGACATGTTAGACAGTGCTTTCCTCTTCTATCTTTATGGAACGCAGGCAATTTTAGAAGACAGATCATCATCCCTCTAATAGGGTAAAAAAGTCTTACAAGAAACCCTTGACTGCTGGTGTAATCATGGCAAGACGCAAATCTGTATTTCTTTCTCATCTTATCTCCACCAGAGCGAGAAATGAGAGACAAGAGAGCTCTGTCACCCCATTCTAAAGTCATCATATGACAAAGTCTGGACCTGCTTCACTGACACTGAAGAAATGACTCAGAAATAACTGACAGATATTGAAGTGACATTTTAGATGACCGCTGAAACCCTCGATGTCTCTAATTTACTGGTGGCTGAGCTCTTCTTGGCCTCATAATAGACCGTTTTCCCTCCATTTTGGGAGATTTATATGTTTACGTACAACATTCTTATCAAAGATTGTAAGAATTTTTACAGATCAGAAAGAAAAACCTTTTTTCATATTATGTTCTGCAGACTAGAATTTTTAAATTAGTTTTGCCCTTATGAAGATTTATGCCGCATAAAAATGTTCAAGTGTGAGTGCTAAACCAACATCTTGAGCACATGGGGTCTAAGTAAGTTCATCTTCTTCTTGTCTGTCAGTCAAAGACAGACAAGATATATATTTTTTTCCAAGCTGCGATTAAATGTCAGAGCTCTCCAGACGTCTCTCGTGTCATTCCCCAGATGGAAGCTTAATAACATATGGCCATATATTGTGCAGTTCTTCAAAATAAGTAGGAAGATGAATGTGCTGCAAGTTGTATATATATATTTTTTTATTTACATTAAAGGCTGATGTCACAAACAGTCTGTGAAATTGGTTTCAAATTGGTTTCATTTCCTCGCAGTGAGCTGCTGCTTTGATGATTAAACTGTGATTACAGTGGAGAATATTCCAGTTCTTAAGTATCTTTGTTGGACGCCTAATTTTGAATGTGCTTCCTCTCAGCTGGACAGGACAGAAGTAATCAAGAGCAACTTACACCCGGTCTTCGCGAAGGTTTTTGGTCTGGATTACTACTTTGAGGAGGTGCAGAAGCTGCGATTCGAGGTCTACGACATCCACGGGACTCACAGCATAGGGACGCGCGACGATGACTTCCTGGGAGGCATGGAGTGCACGCTTGGTCAGGTGGGCAGACGCCTCTGTTTCGCGCATTCGGTTTGTTGATGGTCTACAGAAAGATAACATGACTAAGAATGGCTGATTCAGTTCTTTCAGACTCGTATTCCTTATTTGTGATGTTAGACACCTGATAATGTGTTTGGCTGCTTGCAGGTCTAGTGTTTGTGATTGATAACAGTTTCTGCTGGTGATGACTCAGACCCCTTTACACTCCTGCTAACTGCGGCGGGCTTAAAGGTGCTTTGCTTGTGTTGCTTGTTGCAGATCGTGGCCCAGAAGAAGATGATAAAACCATTGCTGCTTAAGTATGGGAAATATGCCGGCAAGTCGACCATCACAGTAAGCTTTTTCCCGTGTGTTTGTGACCCTTCCTGCGTACTGAATTACTGTATGGCAAAAATGATGTTATTCAGATTTTTATTTTCTCAAGCCGTCACCAGTTTACACTCACACCAAGAGGGGCTCACACTCTGTGTTTCTTTCTTTCGCAAGATTTTTCTCCTTTTTTTTTTAATGGACCTCCAAACTGTTTTTATGAAGAGTTCCTGAAGATCATTATCTTTCTAAATGATCCTTTCAGTGTTTTTGCACCATGCAGATTCATTCCTATCAAGCACTCCACCACACAGCTCATGGACGTCAGTAGCGCCCATGAGAAATTACGGACACTTCAAGGTGCAGTAATATTTATGCACCTTGAACTTTTGCACATTTTATCATGCTGCACAAATGTGACATTTCATTAGGATTTTATATGATGAATCAACACAAGTAAAAGGAAACACTGTTTTCAATTTTTCTCCCCAAAGGAATTCTGAAAAATATGTTGTGGATGTGATCAGTTTCCTTGGGTCAGTGCTTTGTAGAATTGCCTTGCACTGCAATTACAGTGGAAAGGTGCTTCGAATGTGTTTTTAAATGCTTTCCACATGTAGCGACACACATTTGTAACTATGTTTCTTTCTTTTCGAAAGAGCTGAAAGTGCATCACACAGGATGGCAAGCATTGACTAGTGATTGACTAGTGATCAGAAATTCTTAAGTCTTGCCACAGATTTTGAACAAGATTTAACTCTAGATTGAACTTATTCCAAAGCTTTTTGAAGGCATCTGACACGTTTTCCTCCAGATTTACCCTTTACTTAGCTTCATCCATTGCCACACAGTTTTATTTATCTCTTATGGAAACAAGCATCCTCTCACCATGATGCTACTCAATAGCAATCATATACATGTAGCCAGATCTCGGCACATGTTCCACATGTACACGTTTCCTTTATGGCTTGAGGAAAGCTGGAAGCACTCATCAACTATGGGCTGCTTTCCATTGGTCTGTCTTACAAAATCCTATTCAAATACATTGAAGTTTGTCATTAAAACATTACAGCATTTTATAAAGGTTTTTGAGTTATAAATACTTTGAACAAGGTGCTGTTATAAGGAAGAGAGATGCTGCTGGTTCATTAAGCACCGTTTTAATGGTGCTTCATGGCACTTTGCATCATAAGGCCCACTGTTACAATAAATCTAGTGCAAAGGAGATGGTGAAAGGTCCATTCACGTCTGATGGGGCTGTTATTCCTGAGGCTGGATTGTTTCAAACAATTCAGTTTTTCAGCCACGCATGATATTTTGTGAATATCATGCGTGGCTTGATATCTCAAATTTTTAAATCAGGCTGCTAGGCTCAAGCTGGCATGAGACATTATTAGAGGAAAATCAAAATCTTAATTTAATGAGCTAACACCAGAGCAAGAATTTCATTTCACCTCTTGTAGGTCTTCAGATTAACGCTGAAATATTAAGGAGGGGAGTTTCCTGATCCTTTTGGGGAAAGGAAGAATAGGAAGAGCAACTTCATAACGTTGATCCTTTTGCGCCCCCAGTGACATGAAGCATTTATTACACAGTGCACCAGGCAATAGGCAGAAGATAATTATATCAGGTATATCTTAGCGAATGGATGTCTCCTCAGATGCAGCAGAGGCAATTTAGATATAAACAGGAAGGATATTTTTGTAGATCATTAGCTGTGCTGTGAGATACAATGTGAGCTCATTAAATGAGAGTCAAAATAGCCATTTCCCTGTTAGAAAAAGCCTGTAACAACTCAGTGGAGGAATGTGTGAAAAGTAATCATTCATAAGTTAATGAACCTGTGCGAAAAACAATGGAGATAATCTCCTTCAACACGTGAATTAATATCTTTTTATAGGTTAATAGGGAACCAGACGCAGCGGGAACTTTCTCACACAAACCAAAACAGATCAAATCACCAAGCAGTGGTTATTATGGGTAGTTTCATATGATAACATTGTCGGCAAAAAATGGTTTTTGGTTAGCAACATTGTTGCCTTCCTGTTAAAAGCTTTGTGTTGTTTTGTTTATAGTATTCACAGTGGCTATTATGTGTCATCATTATATAAATATATAAGTAAATTGAATCAAATTGACGTAGACATAACAACGGCACTGTGAAGACAACCTTCTGAAAACTATGTCACAATTTGACAAAATTCATGGAAAAGTCTCAGTTATGTCTGTTGACATGCTCAACTATGCGACATGTTAAATTAGCTTGTAGAAATTTTTCTATGTTTCCAGGTTTCCTTAAGCCCATTTTATCTTAAAAGTAGTTTTGCAAAGTTTATGTTTTTGAAATTGTTAGTTTTGTATGAGCAGTGCGTTTTCGGAAGGGCTTCCTCTGTGTTGAACTGATGAACTGTTCTGTTAGTTCTTGTATCATTTGTTTCTTGTGTTTATTAATTCATTTCAGTTTGGATTATTATTTTCCGTTTTGTTGCAATGATGCTGATATCATTGCTAACATCACACAATATTGTTAGTCATAAAGTGCTCAACTGGGAAGCAAAACTAACAATAAACAATTAACATGCCTAAAATTGGACAGAGGTGCAGTGCAGTGGACTGCAGAAATAAATTCAGCAAAAGTTTTTCATTATTTTGGTACAAACATAAGAAAAAAAACAAACATACCACCAAATAAATTGTTGCAGTTCATTGCATTGATATATTCAGCAATGTGAATTTGATTCTATATATTGTGTTTTCTGTTCTTGACTGGCTTTCTTCCACAAGCAATTTTATTTTATTTGGCTTTCTTCACCAACATGTCAGCTTAAAAAACTGAATTTGACTGCATTTCTGTTTTTTCCTCCTTAATTTCCTGCTATTTGTTTTATGATACTTCCAGTTTTTGAGTGCAATCAGGTGTTCAGGGTGTCCAATTCCTCTTAGCATTTTTAAAGCAGGAATATTTAAATTATAAGGTCAGGAAAAAAAATATTTCTGTCCAGATTTTGCTGCCAGGTGCCCCAGTACTCTTTGATTAGTGGGAAAGTGATCTGTCAATACCCACACATGTTAGGAGATTTTTTTTTATTTCACCCCAGAGCCAAAGACTAAAAGTTACAGTAATCGTTTGGCAACTTAGGGAAGTATGAACTGCACCATCAGAAATGAAAATTCACCACATAGGAGATGAGCATAAATATGTGTCTGTTCTTTAAAGGACTAAATCTAACCAAATGTATAGTTTCTAAGTATGTGATCAAGGAGATTTTCTGGAGATAAAATACTCAAATAAAACACACACACACACACACACACACACACACACACACACACACACACACACACACCCCACACACATACACACGCATACACACACATACACATGCATTTGAAAAAAAACAACATATGAGGCACACATCAGCTCTGCTGCTTACTTAAAAAGAAATGTTTGCATGGAAGCAGCAAAACTTTTTTCTCTTTCTTTTTTTAACTACCTCGGTGTCTCTGCCTTACTCAGAAAATCAAACCCTGAGCCAGGCACAATCCCAGCCTTCATCACGAACAAGCAAAACCTCATTTTAACTACAAAGACTCAGTCCCAGCAAAGACAGAAATTTCAGAATACACAATATTCTACCTCCTGTACCTTCATGTTTTACAAAACTGTTCACCTTCCCTTGTTGCTCATTGCAATGTCTTGTTATGCTTTCTGATAAAAAAAACAAGTTTTCCACTATGCAAGTCATCACTGTCAGGTTTTGTCTGGGTTCGGTCATGCTTGCTGCACATCTCCACTTCCTGAAGCTTGATGTCAGGTTTCTGTCAGTCTCTCACAGTCGAGCAGAGAACAAACTGAGGTTCTGAGCGTGGGAGAAAAGCAGCACAGTGGGAGCAGCAGAGGATGCTCGCTGATTCTCGAAAACCACAGGCCCAAACTTTTTCTTTTGAGCAAGTTTAAAGAAAGAAAACAGGAAGCTTTTAGAAGGCAAGTTTCCAACAGCTTTACTCTTCGGCTCTGGACAGTCCACTTCGACTTCTTCATGATTTATAGATGCAGGTTGAGACTGTTACCTGTGGGAGTGGGGGTCTCGCAGTTTTCCGCTAATGGCTTCCCGTTTCTGTAGGACATGCAGTCAAGCTAAGTAAAAGCATTTCAAAATTTCACCTGAATTAACTTGTCAATGTGATGAAAAGTGCAGGAATTAAATTGGGGTTCAAAGGTGTGGAGCTGTGAAAAGATGCCTTTAACGTCCATTGAAACTTCTCTAAAACAAATTTTTAAAGCATCATGACAGCAAACACAGCCATGGGTAAGCTAAATACACCCACACTATTCAGCAATGTATATAAAAGTGTTAAAAAGCAATAACTTATCAGTTATTTTACTGTAATTTCTTTAAATTTATGATCGAATCATCACTACTCTACCATGTTGCTTGACATTTTTTATGTGACATTTTTATACTACAGATCAATTTTTTTTATTTTTCAAGAAGTATTGCAGTTTGTTTAGACGGCAAACCTTGGTCACAGAGGTGGACGGGGAAAGGAGACACCAACTAAACCTTGAAATCTGACTGGCCACCGTGGCTGACCACCCTTAGAGCTGTCAATCATTTTGTTTGTAGCGCACATTGATTAGCATTTCAAAATGGAAACTCCTTACTGAAAACCAATTTATATTGAAGGATACAAAATCTTGTTTCTCCCTTTTTTTAATTTCAAATGTTGGCCTGCTGTTTATTGCAGTCGAAGAATGCAGATAAAATTGTAATTTTAGAGTGCCACCCTTCTATTATCTGTGTCCCTGCTTAGCCATTCAAGAAAAAAATTGTATATACACCAATGCTTAGTCGTGCTCCCATATCCCTTTATATAAAGTAGGCTTTCTTCTGTCATTCTTCCTAGAAAACCAAAAAACAACAACGACATACTTGTCTTTCTCTGAATCTAAGGTTGTAAACATTTGACATAGTGGCTGAAGCCAGTGGAGCCTCACATGCACCTCTTGGTTTCTTCTTGTTTTCCTATCTTTCTAAGCATTTTGCATTCCTTAGACAGTTGCAGATGTCTTTCCACTGTAGCACTGACTATCATTTATTTGAGTGCATCAGACCAGCAGCACTTAGCTGCTATGTTCTTTCATAAATGTTATTAAAGAAGCATCACATAAATATTTTTCCCCTTATAACTGTAATTTCTGCTTTTTTTAAAAAAAAAAAATGTGGCTGAGATGCTTTTTTTTTATCACAAATTAGCTTTTATGCTCTTTCAACTCATATATCTGAATGAAAAAGTGATCACTTATTTTCTCCTTTGTCTTTAAAATGTTGGCATTCATCTTTACCGTCCATTAAATGCCGAAAGAGTAAATGTTTTATCTGGGGAAAAAAAACAAACAGCACAATATTAAATGAGTCATTAATGGATAAATCTTGAACTATTATTTGTCATTCAGGTACATGCTGAAGAAATTTCTGGCAACAATGGCTACGTGGAGCTCTCCTTCTGTGCTAAGAAGCTGGATGATAAGGTGAGAAGACTCACACTTGTTTAACTAAATATAAGGGAAAGCACTAGAGATCACAAGAGCTCAGATAATACTGCACTATACTGTTATGATATTGGCCAGTAAGTTCAGTAATATAATAAAGTGATTATGACAGTATCAATGTCAGTACAACAATCTATAAATCAAATTGCAACCCATCGCATATTGCCAGAAAGGGAAATGTGTTTTTATATGCTGCCATTTTAAGGCGGGATGTTACTGACCTCAGCTGCTCCGGCCCACACATGTTCAAACTCTGCCCTGGGCACATTTCAATCAAAAAGGCAGCGGGAGCTCACATCTACTTACAATTCTGATGATTTCAAGTCACACTGAGTTCTCCGGAAAAGGGCCCTGGGAGAGCAGCTTCATGGAGTGACCTTGATTCCTAAAGGTGCAGACAGCGAGACGGCAGGTGGATTTTGCTTTGGAGTTGCGGCAAGAAATTTGCAGCAGCTCTGACAGGGAAATTTATTTGAACTCTTACATGCGGGCAGCAGCGATGGGGGGGGGGGGGGGGGGGGGAAAAAACAAAAAAGCATACTTGCATTTCTTTTCAGGAAAAATGTTCATTTAAATTTTGAAGATGTCACTTACTACTAAATTACTTATGAAATTTTCAAAATATATCTCGAAGGCACTGAGGTTCACCTTCTCAGTCTGTCTTGTTCATGCAGTTTCTTGCTGTTTGCTCATTATAATGTGCTGTTTTGTGTTGAGTCAGAATAAAGAGCAGGTATACTTTGGAGCAATCATCACCATTTATCTGTGCAAACCAGTCAGCAGCAAACCTGAATGTCAAGCAGTGTTTGCTTGTTCTGCTGTTGCCGTTCAAGAAATCTGAGGATTTTTGTTGGATAAGAGAGTTGGAGAACGAGGAAGGAAGTAGGATTCAAAATGGCAGATGTGACTCATCATCTCTAGAAATGATCCACTTTTTCCAGTTATCTTTTTTTTTATTTAAACAAAAACTACTGTGTCACTAAAGATGACCTTGTGAATTACAATGAATGTTGATGTTGCAAATTTTACCGCTTACCTGTGAACAAGCGCATGCTTACTCTTGCCACTTACTCCACTAATAATACAGCAGTAGCAGTGCGTGGAGGGGCAAACGGCAGATGAAACCAGAGGCGATGAAACCCAACATGGATGCTGAAACGTTAGAGAAGGCAAGGGCAGCTGAATGTGACGTAAACTTCCAAATTATTTTTAGGTTCCATATTGTTTTTTATTTGATACTTGGCTTATTACATTTAAAGGACTGCTTTTTTTACTTTTATGAATGGACATTAATACTGTTTGGCTTGAGATCTAGTCCATGTTTAAAGTTTTAGTCTCCTCTCTGACTGAGTTTGACATCCTTGTAGAAAGTTAGCTCAAAAAGTGAGTTTTCCATTAATTTTAAATAAATTGTTCTTTTCCCGGCTGATGTTTGTCCTGTTGCCTGAGACGGTGACTTGAGCCTTACGCTCAGGCTTGAGTTATACTGAGGTTGCTAAAATAAAGACTCAGTTTAGATTTTTAATAACCAGGAATGACCCCAAGCGAGTCTGTAAACCATAACCAACAGCTCTGGCAGCTGCTGCACTGTTTTGCATATTTTGCTGTGGAGGAAGGCTATTAAAGCTCCATAATAATCTGTTCGTGTTAGCTGTGGCTCCATAATAATGACCACCGCACAGATGTCTCCTCAGCTGAACGCTAAATAAAATGACTTTGTGTTCTTCATCCAGACATTGGACATTCTCTGTCATTTCTTCCTGGACTACTCCTTATTTGCATTGCATTTAATAGCATGCTTACATGCTCTACCGTGCTAAGAATGAACAAAGATTAGCAGATAAGAATCTTAAAAAATAAAACACATTATTAATCTCGGTTACTTGTCTTTCTTAGACAAGAAATGCATTAATTTATTTACTCACATAGATAAATGTTTTTCTTAACGTAATTTTCAAAATTATTTAAAGCAGCAAATGACAGCTGTTTGCATGTTTAATTAAATGTTAAAACATTAAAACTGCTAAAGTTGGAAAGTTGGAATTAAGGAGAAGTAGTAAAGGATTTGCTCTCCTGACCTACACCAACATAAGCGGCATACATAATATAGATTCATGAATTTCATGAGAAATTATTTATTTCAGTCAATGGAGACTTGACTTTGACTTAACTTGGACTTATAAACATTTCTGCTAGTGGCACATCTTTTCTACATTCCTTGGGGAAAATTCACAATGCTAACTGTTCAGGTTAGATGTATGGAAACCATAATTTATGGGTCTTAATTGACTGTCTGCATATAAATGAAGTTCAGTCGTTCTGCTGCTTGTAAAGGTTTAAATTAGGGACCAGACATGCCACCCTGCACTAATGCAGTCCACAAATATTGCTGAACTATTCAAATATTCTACTGCTGCCTTTTAAAATAAGGAATGTAAAACCCTGTTACTGTCACTTTCAACAAAAGGTTTCATATCCATCTGTAAATAAGCAGAACTGATGATGTTGGAGTTTTTCCTGGCAGACTGGTACCTGCTACCTGGTGACCATTTCTATGCTTGTAGGTGAAGTAAGTACAACTGCAATCTGACACAGAAGTAGGAAGAGATTACCTGTATCTGCTGGTTTAAATTGACACAGTTGCATCTGAGTATATTTAGTGCAATCTGCATGATAAATCAGGTTCAGAAATAAATCATGCAGTCTCTGCAAAACATTCAAACATTTGGATCGATTGTACTGCTTTGCGGTTTGTCTATGATGTGGAGCATATTTGTAACACGTATAGTAAATTCATTGTAAACAGTTGATCAAATGGCCAACATCATTCTGTAAATCAGAATATACGAGTCTTGGGAAAAATCGATTCTGAATAAAAAATGTGTAGAAACCTTGTTCACAAATGAACGGCAAGCAGAGATATTAAAGACATATATCTTTTAAAGGCAGTCTTTCATATATTTAGAATAAATGTGTGTTCAAATGCAAAAAAAAAAAAATTCCCCACATCTAAATCCATTGAAAATTAAAATTTCAAATCCTGATTCTATAAAAATATGAGGTTTTGAGATGGAGAGCGTATGAATCTTAAAGATGAGTGAACTTAAAGGCCAGAGGAACCTGAGACACATCTTCACATTCAGACTGGTTTGAACATTTTGGTTTGTGAGTTAATGCTGTATCTGACCTCTGACCTAAACATAATCCTGAATCTAATCACACTGGTAAGCCTGTTCTAATAATGAAGGTAAATAATCATCTCCAGCTCAAACCACAAATGTCTCATTGCATCATCTAACTAACGGTGACACGTTAGACATTTCTCCACAAACACCTGCGTTTAATAGTTAAATCACTAAAACAGTTAGCTTTCACCTTTTTTCCAGTTGCATTACTTCATCCTAAAGCATTTTCAAGCAAGTCGGAAGGATATGGGCTGTTGAACAGAGAGTTTAATTATGGATTGTGGTAGCGGCTAATGATTAACATTAATGTCATGTTAGCCAGAGATTAAATGACATGCGTTTCCCATCAGCCCATGGAGCTGTAGCCCACTGGCCACTGGTTGCGATGGCAACGCAGAAGTGATACTACAGCTCAGCATTTTTATTTTTCACATTTATTTTCCCCACTACCCCTCAGGAGACCTATCTGACTAATGTGGCGGGAAATGCGTCCTTAACTGTCTCCTGGCGTGTACATCCATGTGCCACAGCCACACAAACATACACACTAGCAGACGTACACAACTGTAATTATTTGTTTTCCTCCCTGAAGAATCAATTGACCTAAATAATCTGCATAGCTGCGGCTCTCAGACGCCTTGCAGACGAGATAATAAGAGGCCACCGCAAGTACTGCTAAAGCATGCCAAATATGTCATGCGTTTATATTTGAGCAGGTTTATTTGGGTTTATTTACCTATGATGTAAGCCACAGCTGAGCTAATTTGATTACCTGGAACATGATGAAAGGTAAAAAAAAAAATAAAAATCTAAACAAGTGAATCTTGAATATTAAGTAGATGTGTAATAGTTAAGTAGATTACAGGGCTGCTCAGATTTCGTTAGAAAAAGAGCAGAAGCTAAATATAAAAATCAAACTCAAATTTAACCTCAGTTAAAAATAAGAAGTTCTCAGATCTCAACATGGCATACGTTGTGTGCAATAAACTTTATATGTGTGTCTTCGCCTTCATGCAGTTCATCTGTAAATTTCTCTTTCATTTCAGGCAAACTTTCCGACAACCTCTAAATAAAGTATTCAGAGGTTGTCAATGGTAGTTGACAGAAATTAATCTGTCAACTACCATTTCTGTGTCTTGCAACTTTAAAAAGAATTATCCACATCCTCGCCAAAATTTAACGAGTTCATCATTTTGCTGTTGCTTCACTCCTCCACCTAGTTTTATGATTTATGCTGCAGGTTTTGTGTCAAGATGTCTGAAATCAGAAGGACTGAACGTTTTAGCCGGGGAGGAGAAATAATCATTAACCTTCAACGCTGCCGTCTGCCAAACTATCTCATTAACTGTGTGAAATATGCTGTAG
Source organism: Poecilia reticulata (assembly GCF_904066995.2). Taxonomy (NCBI): domain Eukaryota; kingdom Metazoa; phylum Chordata; class Actinopteri; order Cyprinodontiformes; family Poeciliidae; genus Poecilia; species Poecilia reticulata. The sequence continues at coordinate 18,564,415 of NC_088832.1, forward strand.
ATCAGAGTTTGGACGTGGTCATTTGTTCTTATGCTAAACAGAACTTTACCTCCGATTTAAAAGGCAAAAGCTAGGAAACAAATTCCTGAAGGTGTTTTAGAAATTGATTTCTGAGAAATTTCACATCAAGTCTCTCACATAAACCACTGTACTACCAGTTTTCTTGTGTCTTCTGTCACAGGATCTCTTCAGCAAGTCAGACCCATTTCTGGAAATATTTCGAATGAACGACGATGGGACAGAACAGCTTGTCCACAGAACTGAGGTAGTCAGTGCATTTTGGATTAATCTCACTTTGGAGTTTACCCCACAGCTATGATACGTACTGTCCTTTGTTTAATTAAGAATCACAAAGAGTAGCAAGTGAAATGTTTTGCTGTGAAATGGTGCAGCCCTTTAAAAAGCTGGTGTGTCGTCTGTTGTTGCTTGTATCTTACATATAAAGCTGATCATTTATTGATCACTATATGCCAGTAAACTGTTATTCACTACAAGGTGCTTTGTATTGAATCAAGTCATATCTGCTGACTTCAAATGTGTTTTGATCCACTATGCAACAGATGATTTAAAGTATCTTTGATGATACCGGATGGAAGTGGACAGGGATTAAATGTCAAAAATAATGGCAGAAATTACAGCAAGTATCTTTTTTAATGTTGATGTGACAATAACTACTATTAAGATCAGAAACACAAAGCTAATTTTCACATTTTATGTTTGTTGGATAGAATTTCCAGTGGTACCAAAGCGGTTGGGCTACATCCCAGAGGGAAACGTGTAAAGCTGTTTTGTCATTACGGTTCTGACGTGCTGTTGTCATCATCCTAACAGGTGATAAAAAACAACCTGAATCCAGTGTGGGAGCCCTTTAAAGTGTCACTCATATCTCTGTGCAGCTGCGACGAAGAGCGGAAACTCAAGGTAATCCTCAGTGAGGGAACTCTGAACGTCCACAACTGTAGAGCTGAAAGTCTGTTTTTGATTTATATTTGACAGACACGTTTTTTTGTTGTTGTTTTTTTTACACTGCCTGGCCAAATAAACAAGAACGACAAAAAGAAAAAAAGCACAGCTTAATAAGACGCAGTGTATTTGGTCCGTTAATGCAATGTCACAAATTCATTTTAATGAAAAAATAAACTGCTGTTTGAAATCATGGTCAATCTGTGTATTAATGCCCTCTGAAGAGCTCATTTATTGGGAACATAATGTGACTGAACCTGCAAGTGAAGCAGCCCCACATTAAAGCACTGCCCACACAGCTTGGAGCAGTAAACACCCAGCATAATGGCTGCATCACTCAGCCCGCTGCTCTTGTTGGGACTCGTAAAGCGCATGACGTTATTACAGTTTTTTGTGTCATTTCTGACCTGATCACCCTAGATTCTCTTGCAATCATTTTTTTAAATCTAAAGATCACAATTTAGTACTATTGTTTATATGCAGTGGACAGCTTGTAACCTTTTTTTTTTATAGTTGTCCTCTTTTGTTTTTTTTGTTTAATTAAAGTCAGATTTTCATTGGCCAGTTTCTAGTTTTCCTTCAGGCCTCCATCTACTGATCCGAACTTTGTCTGACTCAGATGTTCTTTCAACAAAAACACACGTGAACTCAAAACGCTTTTATCTTTAAAGTTGAAATAAAATGCTGCCTGAATCCAGTGTGAGACTCAGAAACATTATGCCCAATCAAGTCATCGAAACGTATGTCCCAGCATATAAGAAAGTGATGTTATTTAGGAATATACAGTCAAATAAGGACACGGCAGGTTTTTAAGGCATCGCTAAGCAAAATCAATTTAAAAATTTTTAATTAAAATGTTTTCCACATAACTCTATGTGCTAGGTGCATGCTGTTTAACGAATGCAAAGCTATTCACTGCCTCAGTTCTGGCTTTCTTTCTTTGGTCAGGCTGTGTAATTACTGTATTTTCCAGAGCCAAGCTGAGGGAGTAAGCAGTGTTTTTTTGTGTGTCATAGTGCCTAGTGTGGGATTATGACTCCAGAGGAAAGCATGATTTCATCGGCGAGTTCTATGCCACATTCAGGGAAATGCAGAAAATTTCCAGTGGAAATAAGGTCAGTGAATTTAGAGGCAGAACGGAGCAGAGGGAAGTAGAAGAGAGGAGAGTCGGCTGTGTAACATTTCCAACAAGCCTCTCTCTTCACGCTGCTGAAATCTATCTGACATGAACCAAATGTTACGGTGCCTTTATGTCATTAGAGTGCATTACTCTGATTGTTTTTATGTTTTTCATATTTTTTTTGTCTTTCACTTGGTTTGTTGAAGGTTTCGTGGGATTGTGTGAATCCTAAGTACAAACAGAAGAAGAGAAACTATAAAAATTCAGGAGTTGTCATTCTCAGTGACTTGAAGGTAGGAATCAGCTGCAGAAACATATAATATCTATCAAAACAGTTTGGAAGAAGCAAAGATGTTTCAGCCACCGTCTCAGCCTGTTGCCATCTAACTGTAATCTGCACTATAAAACATGTTTTACAAACAAAAAAGTAATTTAAAAGCAGATTTCTTCATACATTTTAATTCATTGTTTTTACAAGCAGTGTTGTCTGCTTTCCCACATTACAGTCAATCCAATTCTAAGTTTAATTTTGCTTTATTGAAGCGTACATCCTGTTAGCGTAGGTGATCATTCTGTTGCAGATCATAAACCTACGATGAAAACTGTCCTGAGGATTGACATGATGGAAATGTTCATTTGTTTTTTTTTTATTTTCCTTTCAGCTTCACAGAGTCTACTCCTTCTTGGATTACATCATGGGAGGATGCCAGATTCATTTTACGGTGAGCTGTGCAATCTGTATTTACAAGATGCCATTTTCACATGGCTACAGGGTGGCATAATTCTGCAAAGTTATCTAGATTTAATATCTACACATTTTCTGCATTAGGAAAACACAGCATGTTTTGTACTGACTCCTGACAGCATTTTCTTTATGTGCAGAGCTACTTTCATTGTTACCAGCCTCAAGGCGATACAGAAACTGTTTTCAATTTTGTGACCTTTGCCCTCTGTAAAGCTTCTTCTCCTTCTGTTGTTGCTGGATGTGGTGAAAGCAGCTATTTGCATGTACTATGTATGGGAGCTATAGCTTTTCTTCAGTCGATGTAGGTGTAAAATATTGAAGTATTTACCTTTGATCATAGTTTGTTTCAATAAATAATTAATAACAATAAGCTTATTCTGGCTTTCCTTACTGCTAAAATATTTTTTCGCAAACAACATAAAGGTCTGCCAAGTATATCGATAATAGGTTCTGTCAAACAACACCCATATCAATGTTTGTAAATCAATCAGTGTAGCTCTCTAATCTTTATCAATGATTAATTTGTCACCTTTTCCATTGAGCAATCTACCTGCAAAAAAAAGCACAAGTAGACTCCTGTAAATTTCTCAGTTTATTCATAATCATAATTAATTACAGTTCAACTAAATATTAATCAATAATTACATTTACAATCAAACAATTTTCTATTGTTAAGCAGAGCGAAACAAATACACATTCAAAAAGATAAACGCTAACAAGCAACAATGAATGGTTTTATGAGTGGGGGTGAATGGTCAATAATCTAATTACTAGATTCTATGAATTACCAGAATCTAATGAGATTATCTTGAAAAAAGTAGATGGAACCAAAGTGTGGAACCGACATTAATCTGTCTGCTTACGCACCAGAACCTCCAGAACCAAAAAAGATGCCTCATTTTGGTCCAACACAGCTGTTCTACCTTAGTTCTCTTGTGTTTTCTGGATAACCCTTGAATGTAGAAATGGGGTCTAACTGACCCCACACACATAAAACTTGTATCATTTGCTACAGTCCTCCACATTTGCCTCAGTCCTCGCATGCACAAGGGTTAAAAGGTTAACAGGTGGTTCAGGTAACGCCTGTGTTTTCAGGTCATGAGGTTCCAATTAACCAATCAAAGGAGTACTTAGAGGAACACAAGCCATACACTACATCAAAAGGTCAAATAAAATAATTCATTCACATTTTTCCCCAAATATCAACAATCAGTCGGTGGATTTGACGCCGACTGATTGCCTCATGAGTTTTTTTTTTTTTTTTGACTTTTCAAATTTGCAAAATCAGTTTATTCGTATAAGAAGTATTTTGACATTGACCGGAATTAACAGTGAAATTGGTAGAATAACTTAGAATGCTTCTCATATTTGGGAAGTCCAAATATGTGTGAATACGATATTTTGACTAGACCTGTGGTTTTATGTGGGCACTTTAGAGGAACGCCTTATTCTGTCACATTTGTGACACACCTACTTTGTCATTTCCTCCTGTCAGGTCGCAATTGACTTCACGGCGTCCAATGGAGACCCCAGGAACAGCTGCTCATTGCACTACATTAACCCGTACCAACCCAATGAGTACTTAAAGGCCCTGATAGCCGTGGGCGAGATCTGTCAAGACTATGACAGGTTTGTCAATCTTCAACTTCTTGGAAAAGGCTCTCTGGAACAAGTTTTTGGATTGAAAGCTATTTTAGTGGGAGTCACAGTAAAATGTGCAATTCCATGTAAATCTCAGTAAAACGGACAGTAATGGAAATTGTCAGCTTTCCCCACTTACTAGTTTGTGATTCAGCTTCCAGAGCTAAGTGTTACTCAGCAGCTTATTTATTTCATTTTTTGAATGTGCTGACATACTTTCAATAGTTCTCAGAAATATTTGAGTTGCCTCAGCAGCTCAAATATGTCATAGAGTTAAACTTCCTGTTAATGGATTAAAAAAAAGCTGCATTGTGGAAGACTATAGAAAATAATCTTTGGCCTTCATTGCATAAGATATGCATAATATTATTTTTACAAAGGTTCTTGACTGCAATTGAGGTCAACAAAAACTTTGACTTGGTTTTCGAGATGATGTTCTTTGTGGTACTTTATCCTTTTTATCCTCTTCTAAAATTTCCATTAATTTATCAACTTTCCATCTGTCCAGAGAAAGAAAAAATACCTTTTTTTACTTATCAGCTCCCAGAGCATAATTTGTGCATATTTCTCCATCATTACATTTTATTTTCACAAAACAAGATAAAGTAAAGGTTAAGATATTTTTTCTGAAGGTGCTCGCAAAAACACTGGAGCAAATGAATATGCATGTGGTTACAGGTTTTCTTTTTGTCTGCAACCAGAAAATCAACAGGCGGATACGCAGCTGCTGTCATTTTCCTTTTACAGTGCGGCCAAATAATGTTCTGATATGACTTCCATTATTCCTTACATACCGACTAAATACATAATTTTACATGATGTGTTATGGTGCAAGCCACAATTCAGATGCAGATTAAAAACCGGTTGGTGTTTCTGTGTTTGTGAGATTGATAGATTGTTTGAATAAGCTTTGACAAGAGGTGGAAAGGGAAATTAGTGAAAAAAACATATCTGGTGTAAATTATCTAATATGAATTGTGTAACAGTTTTGTTAAACATACCAACTAAAAAAACCTTGGATAAAAATGAATAATCAAGGAATTTCATGTGGTAGAAGCAAACAAACTTGTTGAACTTTACAATAAGTGACAACTTCCAGGGGCTATGTTTGATGGTAAAGTATATTTTTATTTATTCATGTCCATTATTCTTCTTGTTTTAGAAAGATTTAGATGATGTGCGAGCTGACAACCTGACTGTGCGCACGCCTTCTCTCACAGTCGTAGCTTTTGGCAGCAGTTGCAGCGACTGGTTCTCCTTCTTAGTCTGCATAGGCTCATTACATCGTTCTCCAGATAAGATAGGGGCCGACACCAGCACAGCAGGCACTTCAGACAGAAGTGGGAGGCAGGGGAACATCAGCAGGGTGTCAAATCTGATGTAAAAACCATAGAGGTGCAGCATGAAGCCAGATCTGTCTGCATTTGTGTGTTCAAAATAAGGTGAGACAGCTGATTGGTTAATATCTGCTTTTCATTAAACAACGTTTGAAAAAAGACTACTTACAGACCTGCAGGTAGTTAATTAACAACAATTACACCTAGAATGATCTGATTTGGAGAGCGGTCCGATCCATCTGTCAGAACTGAGCCGGATGAGGCTTAATTCTCCGACTACTGATTTATGCAGCTCCTCCTATTGAATATCAGGGGAGCACTGTCTCGCTAATTATAGCATCCGAGAGATAGAGAACCTGCCTGGTAACGTGCAGCCGATCCTGCTAGCGCTATCCTTCAGATGTTCACACGAACTCATCATACATGGAAACATGCCTGTGGGCTAATAGGGACTGCAAGTGTAGGAGGCCCTTCCCTTTAAAGGTGGTATTGTTACCGTGGTGTAAAGAGTAGGCGTGGAAACCTTTTAGCCTTTAGTGAACATAGGTGATGTGGGATTTTCGAGTCCTTGCAGAGGAGTGCATGATGGAGCTGGAGTGACTAGATTTTTGTCTGTGTGGGTAGAGACTCGGTTACCTCTCTGAGAGGGTTGTTACACCAGCTGCATCTCCATGTGGTTCCTCTCTGGTGCCGACAAAATGAGATGAGAAGGATCACTATGTACTTGACAGTAAAACTTACAATGAACATGACTTGGGAATAGTCTTCATTGTTGCCTTGTGCTGAGGATGTAGCATCCCCCTGCAAACCCCAGAATATCCCTCATTCCCATATAACGGAGCACTAAGAGGAAGTAATGAAAGCTTTTTGCGTCCATCCGTCCATTCATCCTTCCATCCATTCATCCATTTGTGACTTGTTGACTAACACTGCTGCCGTATCCCTCAAGTCTAAACTGTTTACTTACATCAATAAGTGGGCTCTGAGTAAAAAGCAGAGCCCACTCATCTCCCCAGAATATAAGCGTCTTTCTTTTCTCTGAGCTCATTTTGTTTTGCCCCCAGTGATTCTGTCAGTGCACTTATTTCAATAGTGCAAATAGTAGAACAAATCTAGAAACTGGGTGAATGATAACGATTTGAATTTATGAAATTTTGTGTCCACAATAACGTTTTTCACCTTTTCTATCCATCCATCTGACCAATTATTTCTGTTAAGGTTGCAGGTATACAAATAGACCTTTGCAGGCAAAACACACATTTTTTACTAATTTAAAATACTAATTTGTTATGAGCTTGTACTTTACATCTCCTGACTTTGCTAATGTGGTATTTGCTTAGCAGTCATGCACATTTTTGTTGTTGTTGTTGTTGTTGTTGTTGTTTTTGGTTTTAGAAAAGATGCAACTCAGTTTGGGTCTTTTTAGTTTTATGAAGTCCTGATATTACAAACATTATTTTTCAAGTAATTTAGTAATTTTGTCCATTTAAGTCAAATACTCAAGTTAATGAATCATCTAGATTTGCTTTATTAGCAACATCAAACGTACAGTATGGGTCAGAGAAATCCTATGCATGAAAAATTTATCTTCCACTTCCCATTATTGAATAAAAAAAGCTACAGTTCCACTTGAAGACATTTGACCCAAACCAAAAAAAATTTTTTTTCCTCCTTCAGTCTGTTTGAAATGCCAGTAACAGTGAGAGTTCAGTCTCTATTTAGTGGAACTGTTTTATTTTGATGAAAATGGATCAAATTTCAGTTAAGAAAATGTAAATGGATAGACGTCTGTGGGGGTTTCTGGGAAGCATTGTTACAGAAATGCATTTATGTCTCGATACAATACACTGCATTAGCCAGAGCCAGTGGAAAGGTTGAATGAAAGAGAAGAACCTTTATACTCATCTAGATGTTTCTTTCAGAGAAAAACGGTAACAAACACAAGGTCAAAGCACATCATGTTCCAAGCAGTGATCGAAAAAAAGAGATCCAATTATCCAGAAACCACAGAGATGTGCTCTTACATTCTGCAGCCATTGTAAATAATGTACAATCAAAACTACCAGAAGACAAATTGCAGTAATAAAAATAAATTTGGTCTCTTAGTTTTGTTGCTAATACAACACAAAAAACTACCAGCAAATAAAGTAGATACAACGGTTTGAAACAAACAAAAAAAATAATAGATCAGTTTGAGTTAATTTACTTGAACGTTATCAGACTGCTCACTCTGAAAGTCATCTCTCTGCCAATGTTTATGCAAGTCAGCATCCATCGCAGCTAATCAAATGCTTGTGATATCTGAAAAGTTGCCTCAAAGCAATATTTGCTACTCCACCACAACCAAGAAAAAAAAAAATAAAAATAAAAATAATCACCTGCTTACACGGTAAATTTTATTCAGGTACTTCATCCGCTCTAACTGAGTTAAAGATATCTTCTCCAGTGTTTGTGCCCCAAACTATGATTCTTCAGAGTGTGTGATGGCATTTGTTATCTCTCTAATGTGGAGAGTTATTTTGTCAAAAGGGGCATGAAATGAAGTCAATGCCTAGATAAAAGAGGCGGCCATTAGAAAAGCTGTCTGTGGGCAAACTGTCACAGATGCGACGGAAAACAAGATGCGACAGCTCTGTTCTTTATCTGAAAGTGTCAGATTTAGTTATATTTCTGTCATTTGAAGAATTTCAACAGTTTTCTGGGTTTATTGTAAATCAAAACCATTAAAACATCTATCCATTGCTGCTTATGTCTGTGCAGCAATGCATGGGCTGTGGGAATTGATCCTGATGGTCTTCAGGTGAGAGGTGGGGTGTCACCATGGACAAGCTCCAACTCCAGTCCTGGAGAGCTACTATCCTACAACTTTTAGATGCATGCATGCTCCAACATACCTGAATCAAATGAATGTTACCAGGCACTGCAGAGCTGAATGGCATGCTGATGAAGAGAATTCAGCGACTTGATTCAGGCGTGTTGGAGCAGAAAAGCAAAAGTTGCAGGATAGTAGTTCTCGAGGACGGTACTTGGCCACCTCTCCTCGAGAGAGACAAGCATTCACAAACACACTCATTTCTAAAGATTTCATAGAGTGGACAGTTTTAAAAACATGTAAAACATTTTAAATAGGCATTTCTTGGGGGGAAGGAGAGGAAAACAAAACTTGGATGGAATGGCAATGACAGGCAAGTAGCTCGGTCACCCATGCTGCCCAGCTTTTCCCAGTCCTTCCCTCCCATCTAGAGTTGCAGTCAAAACCATCTGAAACCTAGACAAGACCAGGAGACTAAGTTCAAGACCAAACCAACCAGAGAGCATTTGCAAAGACATTGCCGTAATCACACTAATACAGTTGCTGCTGCACATGGCAAGCTAAACCATATCAGAAATCCAGATCATCTAGATGCACGGCCGTGCCTGACTTTTTGTTTCTCTGTCCTTCTGTCCTGTGTTGTACAGACATCTGAATATTTCCAGTGTTTATGCTATTCGTATTCCTCACCTTCATCCTCAGCACCTGGATGTGCTGACATTTTCAAAGTAAAAACTTTTAAATCATTTAAATAGAGTCTGGAGTTTCACACTAAGTTTCAGTTGCAAGGTACTTCTCTCATCTAATCATCTTTACCTCAGTCATACACACCTTCTTTCCCTGACCATTAAGGCAGCACCTTATTAAGAAGTAAACAGGTTTTCTTCATTATTGTTGCATTTTGCAATGATGTCATTTGCAATGAACCCACCTTTTCCTCAATTTTCTCTGTCATTAAAACACCTCCATAGCTTTCTGTGACCTTTTGCATTTGGAGTGCTACCAAGTGTAACGGGTTTGTGAAACTCCATCCAGCAGGCTGAATATATTATTAGCTTACAAGACATGAATAGCCAATAGATGCGATGTTAACATTGCATGCACTAATTTAGCAGTTTCCAGTACTTTATGTACAGAACAACTTCCTCACCCCTCCTTACAACCCCTTCTTCTCTCTGAATCAGCTGTTTCTGAATTTCAGTTTATATGAGGGTTTTTGAAGAAAATGCAGCTCTGTTTTGTTAAGTTCAGTCTGTCCATCTTACATTCTAATTTGACTGGATCACAAATAAATTCAGTTCTTTTTCCTCTTTTGTTCCTGAATGAAGAATTTTTTTTGTCGCACAAATATAAAGGATGACAAAAGCTTGTGATATGGATAGAGAGAAACCTGCACACTCGACCTTCGCTGCATTTAGATGCTACCCGGATCTTCATCAGGTCAAACATCTTAACAGCAATAAGACATGCAAAAAAATTTAATTGAGATCATTTTATAGTCCTCCTTTGTTCCTACCAGTATCCATTTCACACATCATTAATTTATTTTGCTAAGTTGACTTCACATTTGGAGGCTCTAAATTGACTAAGTCGTGTGTTTTCTGACATACAGGGTTATTTAATTAACAAATGATGCTCTATAAAGAGAGTTTTAGTGTTTGAGACTGAGAAAATGGGATATAAAGAGCAAATTTTGACAGCATGACTGAAAAGAAACCCAGTACTGACTTATCATATTCACTGGGTTTAAAGCTGTGTTAAAAACAAAGCAGCAAAATTCAATATTCAGGAAATGAAAGAAAAGGTCTTCAAAACATTATTTGCTTTTTCATCACATTTTTAAAGTCTTTCATGCAAAGAAAACCAATAAAATCAAGATCTAGAACAGATAATATGCACTCTGATGTAAACTCAAGGATATCTCATCATTCAGTTTGGTCATTCAATGCATTCATGCTCCATAGATAACTCACACTTTTAAAGGGAGAATATCAAAAGCAAAATCACACATACAGATTTTACATTAAAAGAATTAGCTGCCATCCTGACATAATTCTCCTAGAAGTGTTCTATGTTTGATTTATTTCATCAATCACATCTTGCATCTTTTTTTTTACATGATGACTCTGAAGTAAAAGTCATAAAAAAAAAACAAAAAAAACATGTTATTTGTTGTTGTGTCTTCAGAATATGTTTTTATATTTGTTTCATGGCAACACTAATATTTTTAGAGTCTTTGTGCTGAAAAGCTACTTTAGAAATGACATGTTATGTGCAAGTACAATTAAAATTGTAGGACACATTTTTAATTTTTACTACACACATTATATAAGGATGTGGTAAAAGCATCATTTTAGGGTGATGCTGTGCTCTAATTTTATCCTGACTCATGAACACTCGTCAAAACAATGGAACAGACGAGGAATCAAAATTGTAAAACTGTCATGATCCGTGGTTCTATGTGTTTATTTTCTAGTTTCTGTGTGATTCTGTTCCCTGTTGGTCCTGTCTCTGCGTCTTTCCCCGTTGATTGTCTCCCAGGTGTGTCTCGTTCCCGTGATTGCCCCGTGTGTATTTAGTCTCCCCTGTTGTCTGTATTCTTCGTCGGGTCCTTGTCTATCGCTTGTCATAGTTTGTCAATTGAATGCTCATTGATGTCACCTGTCTCCGTGCTGCCAGTTTTCCTCGTGCTGTTTCCCCGTTGTTCCTTGTTGTTGATCCTTGTCATTAAATTCATCATTTTCCATCACAACCTGGGCCTAAGCGTCATCTCACTCACCGTAAACCACCGCCTCATGACAGAAGGACCCGACCACGACCGGTGAGAAACGCATCGCATCATGGACCCAGCAGACCGTCGTTCCCTGTGGAGGGAGATCAGGAGATACGACGAGGAAATAAGTAAACCATATTCACCGTTCAGCCGCCTCAACGCCGCCACACGTATGGCGATCCAGCTGGACAGGTGGATCCAGCTCCTTCCTCGGTTGGGCTTGGTGGAATTTTACCAGGAGGTAGAATTGGAGCTGAAGACGGTAAAGGCTGTGCTGGCTGCGAGACCTAAGCCAGCTCCACCTATTACCGCAGCCTGCCCGTCTCCGGCCGCCACAGCCCGGCTCCCCGAGCTTCCTGCGCCCGCTGCCGGCGTGCGGCTCCCCGAGCTTCCTGCGCCCGCTGCCGGCGTGCGGCTCCCCGAGCTTCCTGCGCCCGCTGCCGGCGTGCGGCTCCCCGAGCTTCCTGCGCCCGCTGCCGGCGTGCGGCTCCCCGAGCTTCCTGCGCCCGCTGCCGGCGTGCGGCTCCCCGAGCTTCCTGCGCCCGCTGCCGGCGTGCGGCTCCCCGAGCTTCCTGCGCCCGCTGCCGGCGTGCGGCTTCCAGAGTCCCCTAGTGTCCTTCCAGAGTCCCCTAGTGTCCTTCCAGAGTCCCCTAGTGTCCTTCCAGAGTCCCCTAGTGTCCTTCCAGAGTCCCCTAGTGTCCTTCCAGAGTCCCCTAGTGTCCTTCCAGAGTCCCCTAGTGTCCTTCCAGAGTCCCCTAGTGTCCTTCCAGAGTCCCCTAGTGTCCTTCCAGAGTCCCCTAGTGTCCTTCCAGAGTCCCCTAGTGTCCTTCCAGAGTCCCCTAGTGTCCTTCCAGAGTCCCTAGTGTCCTTCCTGAGTCCCCTAGTGTCCTTCCAGAGTCCCCTAGTGTCCTTCCAGAGTCCCCTAGTGTCCTTCCAGAGTCCCCTAGTGTCCTTCCAGAGTCCCCTAGTGTCCTTCCAGAGTCCCCTAGTGTCCCTCCAGAGTCCCCTAGTGTCCCTCCAGAGTCCCCTAGTGTCCCTCCAGAGTCCCCTAGTGTCCCTCCAGAGTCCCCTAGTGTCCCTCCAGAGTCCCTAGTGTCCCCTCCCTAGTGTCCCTCCAGAGTCCCCTAGTGTCCCTCCAGAGTCCCCTAGTGTCCCTCCAGAGTCCCCTAGTGTCCCTCCAGAGTCCCTAGTGTCCCTCCAGAGTCCCCTAGTGTCCCTCCAGAGTCCCCTAGTGTCCCTCCAGAGTCCCCTAGTGTCCCTCCAGAGTCCCCTAGTGTCCCTCCAGAGTCCCCTAGTGTCCCTCCAGAGTCCCCTAGTGTCCCTCCAGAGTCCCCTAGTGTCCCTCCAGAGTCCCCTAGCGTCCTCCCAGAGCTTCCTAGCGCCCTTCCCGAGTCCCCTAGCGTCCTCCCAGAGCTTCCTAGCGCCCTTCCCGAGTCCCCTAGTGTCCTTCCCGAGCTCCCAGCGCCCGCAGCAGCCGGCGCTCCGCCAGAGCTCCCAGCTCCAGAGCTCCCAGCGCCCGCAGCAGCCGGCGCTCCGCCAGAGCTCCCAGCGCCCGCAGCAGATGGCGCTCCGCCAGAGCTCCCAGCGCCCGGAGCAGCCGGCGCTCCGCCTGAGCTCTCCGAGTCCGCTGCCGGTGAGCAGCTCCCCGGTGAACCTCCCGAGAATCCAGCCGGCCGTCCTGCCGGTTCCACAGCCTCGGCTCCGCCCGAGACTCCGCCCGGCCGTCCTGCCGGTTTCCCGGCCTCTGCTCCGCCCGGCCGTCCTGCCGGTTTCCCGGCCTCTGCTCCGCCCGGCCGTCCTGCCGGTTTCCCGGCCTCTGCTCCGCCCGGCCGTCCTGCCGGTTTCCCGGCCTCTGCTCCGCCCGGCCGTCCTGCCGGTTTCCCGGCCTCTGCTCCGCCCGGCCGTCCTGCCGGTTCCCCGGCCTCTGCTCCGCCCGAGCCCACGGCCTCTGCTCCGCCCGAGCCCACGGTCTCTGCTCCGCCCGGACCCCAGTCTCCAGCGCCTGCAGCAGCCGGCGCTCCGACCGGCCCACCGCGGCTCAAGCTCCGCCTCCAGCGTCGCCGCCCACCGCGGCTCAAGCTCCGCCTCCAGCGTCGCCGCCCACCGCGGCTCAAGCTCCGCCTCCTGCGTCGCCGCCCACCGCGGCTCAAGCTCCGCCTCCTGCGTCGCCGCCCACCGCGGCTCAAGCTCCGCCTCCTGCGTCGCCGCCCACCGCGGCTCAAGCTCCGCCTCCTGCGTCGCCGCCCACCGCGGCTCAAGCTCCGCCTCCTGCGTCGCCGCCCGCCGGACCTCCCACGAGAGGTCTGCCTCCTGTGCCGTGGTCGGCCCCCGGAGGGTTTTGCGGTGCTTATTTCGTTTTGGATTTGTTTTTTGTTTTTCTGGACTCTGGCCCTCCTACCGTCGCCCCTCCGCCCACCCTGTTGGGATCTGGTTTTTGTTTCTGGACTCTGGCCCTCCTGCCGTCGCCCCTCCGCCCACCCTGTTGGGTTGTTTTTTGTTTTTTGGACTCTTTTTGTTGGGCGCCTGGTAGTCGCCCCTTGAGGAGGGGGTACTGTCATGATCCGTGGTTCTATGTGTTTATTTTCTAGTTTCTGTGTGATTCTGTTCCCTGTTGGTCCTGTCTCTGCGTCTTTCCCCGTTGATTGTCTCCCAGGTGTGTCTCGTTCCCGTGATTGCCCCGTGTGTATTTAGTCTCCCCTGTTGTCTGTATTCTTCGTCGGGTCCTTGTCTATCGCTTGTCATAGTTTGTCAATTGAATGCTCATTGATGTCACCTGTCTCCGTGCTGCCAGTTTTCCTCGTGCTGTTTCCCCGTTGTTCCTTGTTGTTGATCCTTGTCATTAAATTCATCATTTTCCATCACAACCTGGGCCTAAGCGTCATCTCACTCACCGTAAACCACCGCCTCATGACAAAAACAAGTGTTCAGAAGAAAGCCAGAAAATTATTTTTAAAAACATATAAAACTATTTGCTTTAATTGTTTAGAAGGGAAGTAAGTTTTTTGTGCTAAATTCTATAATTTAAATGGTGTCATAATAACAAGGATGAGTAATATTTGAATGTTGCTCTGTGTTATCAAACCGTCATGTGGGTGACTTTTGAGAGAGTTTAAATACATGTTGTCAACAGATTGGAGAGAACTGTGTCAATAGTTGCTTGTTATTCTCCCTCTACGTGCAGTGTATGTGGAAGTGGTTCTTTTATTCTGGTACTTTATCAGAAAGCAGTAAACAGACAATGGACATATTTTAATCTTCAAATTTAAGCCACGTAATTCAGTAAACTGGAAATATATTTGCTATCTTGCAACGAGGGAGTCAGCCCAGACACTGAATTTGTATTGTTATTTATTCACAATTGTGTTGCCTGGCCTTTGACTGGGGTGCTCCCTCCAGCACAGCAGTCTCTCGCAGTTATATCAACTCATGCAAATGGTACAATGGAAATATGAAGAGATGAAAGAGCGAGAGAAGCTCTTTGAACAGGTGCAAACGCTGGCTGCCGGGACCGCGGGACTGATTCCAAGCTGTTATTCAGGCTTTTATCGTGTTATGAAATGCAAACAAGCGTGGGGTGTGTCCTTGGAAATGTGAACAGATGGACACAATATTTTTTCACTGATTTTTGTCAAAACTGCAAAGTAATTCTAACTTGAGCTCTAATTAATTAAAGATTTTTGCTTTTTGTGTTTAGTGACAAGCGGTTTTCAGCTTTGGGTTTTGGTGCCAGAATTCCTCCAAATTACGAGGTGAGTAAGCCTGGTCGTAAATTAGGTGGGGGTTTTTTAACCATCTATTCTAGCCGTACCTCCCTCAACATGAATGGTGCATAATGTATGACTGTTTGGTTCTCACTTTGAGGTTTTGGTAATTTCCTTCACCCTGAGACTGAATGTTCACCTAGGTGATTTCCATGACCTACTTTGCGAAACACCTTGTCATTCCGTCAAACTTTCACATTTAAAACTAATTATCGAGTGTGGTTTTATTCATGAGACCCTTGTCTTAAAATATCAAGCCGTCCTGAGAAAATATCCTGTTCGTCAAGAACTGAAGTCGTAGCTTGTTGACGCAAAATTTACATGAGAATTCACAAGTGTGAGAGCGTATGTTTAAGAAAATTGCCCTTTAAGAACTGAAAGCTGTTTGCTACTCCAGTTAGCACCCCGAGGGAGAAAGCTAAACTGTGAGGAATAACTGTGCATGAGTGTACACACACACACACATTCACTTACAGATTAAACACTCCTCAGATAACATATCAAACAAGACCGGCCTATGTTTAATGTAATATTGTAATCTGGTGTGTTGCACTAATAATTATCATTTCAATCGTGCAGAATTTGCGGGAGAGCAAATGCATACCGAGTTTCTGAATTTACCATGACAGTCTTCGCCTTTTCGGCGTCAAATTTGTCAGACCGTGTGTGCTGTTAACACATTGAGGTTGCTGTTACCGTTGAATGTTAATTAAGTCATTATACTAATCATGAACTGCTCTCTGAACTTGGAAGCTAGGAGCTCTCTTGCATTAGGTGTGCAAGTTTGATGGATATGGGCTCAAGCGGCTCTGACGTTCGTAATTATGGTTCACGTGTGCCGCAGCCACATGTGCTGGAAGACAGCTCTGAGGGGAGAGTCTGTTCCACAACATTAGGACCAGCAGATTATGTTTCTTACGGATATACCAGAGGCAGAAGAGGAGTTGCGTTCCTTTTTTCAAACCTGTAAACCAGAGTTTATCTCTCACTGTTGGAGAAACCTTTCTAATGGTCGTCACTGATTGTAGTCTTAAAACATCACCCTGAGCAATACCAATGTTCTGACTGTGATGCAGATACTTTTATGTATTTCCGTGCTCCTCTAAAGAGTCCTACAGTTCACAGTGTTTTTGTCAGAATCTTCTACTCTGGAAAAGTGACCTCTGCAGCCTTTGTGTAAAGTTACTGTCAAGTAAGGCTGTTTTTTTTTTTCCTTTAGGGATCCTAGCAGACCTCAACCCAACACTTATGACTGCGTTTTATTAAAAAAATAACATATATATTGTCTGGTGCATTTCACTGCTTTATGTGTCACGCTGATTACCAGCAGGTAGTACTGAATGCACATTAGTGATTTTAAAATTTTTATGACTGCTGTTAGATCCATCTGCTGATTGCAAACTGTTGTGTATGTACTTATGTAAATCATTCAGTGACTATGGCAACACGAACACGGCAGGTGTTTTATGTGCCCTGGTTGAAGTAGGAATACAAGCAGTTAAAACGGTGCTGTGATGTGACTGTACTTTTCTTTGAGTGTTTTTCTTCTTTTTTTTTGCGTATGGTGTATTTAAGGGACCAGAAAAGAACTACACAAAATGAGAGAGTTTTGTGTAGTCTTAATCATCTTTATTTGATTAAGAGGACAATATATCTATATAAAGCAAGGACAAGAGTGATTGCACTGCTAGTCGCTGTGTTTCCTGCTTTCATCTAAGAAGGTCAGATGCAAAATATGCTGTTAAGACAGATAAAAACTAAACCTGCTTCCTTCACATAAGCCAAGTTGTCGTTCATGTTAAATTTCTTCACAGTTATTTCTTGTCTAATGTCCTTTTTAAAAGCCTTTAAATAGGAGCCAGCTGGACAGGAACCAATTGTCAGTGGTCTGGCAGACAGTCAGGGCTTCCAGAAAAGACTGTTTCTAGTCAGTGGAAAGCGACACAGTGGGGGGTTGCCAGTTAAAACACTAAGTGATAAACAGAATCCAAATGAAATTTGGATGACAAGAATAGACCAAATTGAAAGAAAAACCCGCTAAGATTCCTTCGCTTTAATCATATCCAATAAACGAAGCTCAAATCTGACAAACTAGGAGTTTACACATCCTAAACTTTTTAAGACACCAACCACAAACATGTTTCAAATCCTTTGTGTTTCTCTTAACCGATTGAACACACATACCAAATCAATAATACTGAAATAAGAGAAGAGACTTTTTCTTATGCTTTGATTTGTACGGATGAAATTTGCCCTTTTAATTCATTGTCAACTAAATTAATATAAGTTGAAAGATATCTGAACAAAGCACATGCAGTAAAAGACTGACTTTTACTCTTTTTCCCCCAGCAAGCCATTCCTATATAAATGAATGATGATGTTATTGCAATAAGAAAGCTTTTAAAATAGGAAATACGGTACATTCAATTTACTTGCTTAATTTTTGTACAGTTTAGGATTGATCATTTCTTTCTCTGTTCGCAGGTATCCCATGATTTTGCCATAAATTTCAACCCAGAGGATGATGAATGTGAAGGTAAGGAGTTCTCCACATGCCGATCCCAGAGAACAGGATGCTTTTTCAGGTGCAAGCAAACATCCGTAATTACAAAGTAGTTAGTTGAGAGATCTCCCATCTGATTTATTAGGTAAATGAGTAGTCCTCTTTCCAGATTTGTATGATTTAGCAAACATTTTATAATCAAAAATCATTAGGCTCAGCAATATTCATGTTCATCGAACTTTTTCACGTTTTGTCACATTGCAGTCCTAAACCTTTGAGTATTTCACTGGGATTTTATGTGATATATTAATGTAAATTAGCACATAATTGCGAAGTGGGGGGTAAATAATACATCTATTGTTTTTTTAAGCAGCAATCAGAGGAGTGTGGTATATACAGTCATATTTCCCTTTTATACTGGATAAAACTCAGTGCAACAAATAGCCCTTAAAAACATTTAATTGGTATGGAGACTACACCTGATTATATTTTAATCTCAGTTCTTCTGTGACAACCTCATTTTTCACAGAAGACTTGCATTTAATTTCACTGAGGTTGATCTTTATTATTATTATTATTATTATTATTATTATTATTATTATTATAAACAAATTTATTAGGCTTTAAATCAATGAAGCTGGTAAATACATGCCCCAAAATATTTAATGCTGTAATCCATTGAAAGGGGCTTCACTCAGTGGTTAACCTTCTCCCCAACCACCAGTTTTTATCCACTACTTATCTTGGTCTAAAACATAAAATCCTACTGAATTGCATTAAAGTCAATTATAAAAACATGGCAAAACAAGACAAAATTTAAGGTATTTAAATACTATTAAAGGGCACTGAAATTATATGAACTGAGCAACATATGCTGTATAAGTGCAAGTTGATATGTTACTTTTTCTTTTCTTTTGGTCTCTCCTCTGTTTGTTTAGAGATCCAGGGAGTCGTCGAGGCATACCAGAACTGCCTTCCTAAGATCCAATTATATGGGCCAACCAACGTTGCTCCAATTATCAACAGGATAGCCAAGGTGGCAGCAGGCGATGGCAACATTAAAGATGCTTCAGTGAGTAGCTCTGTGATATACATGGATTTAGCGGGTTTTGTTTTTATTCCTCTCACCGAGATTCAAAGATCAGCAGCTTCTGGTTCTCAGTGTTGCTGTCGCACTTCTAAATGGCAATAAACGAAAGATTTTATTATGAATGTGTGAATGTGCTATTATAATTCAGATTTTTCTGTGTTAGATTAGTAGTTTATGAAGTGCACCTCACTGATGCTACTAAGAGAGTTGTTTGAGTATTTATTTAGAGATACTTTACATCTTCTGTAATTTTTATTCAAAACAGATAAACTCATTTGGGATGCCAAAGAGCAAAGTCTTACTCTACTTTTTAATTTGTAATGCTACGCAAAAATATTTGCAGCTTGAAATTGATTTCACACAAACTTGATCTGCGATAAGTGCGTCAGCAAAGTTTCTTTTTCAAGTAAGGCAGCAAAGTGGATCAAAAGTAAGTCCCAAAATATAAACCCAAAAATTTTAATCCTGACATAACAAGGTAGGATTAAGTATCACTTTATATAGGGCTATGTCTTTAAGGTTAATATCCAAAGAAAAATACATAACTGCTTGGAGTTTAATCTATGTTATTGCAGTTAAATTGATTATTTGCTAAAGCAGCAGAGTCGGATACAACTTTTTAAATATAACCGTGTTGTTGTGATGGGGAAAAATAAATCACAAATTTTCCATTATCTAGATATCTTACTCATCTGGGGTATATTTTTCTGAAGAACCAAAAGCAGAGAGACAGAAAATGTCAATTTGAACTATTCAGGAAAAGAGCTTATAACCATTTGTTTTAGTTAATATGTTTTTATGTACTGTTTAATAGTAGAGTGCTTTGTAGTTCAGGGCCACGTTTGGCTGTGGCTGTGTCAAGTCCGTATAATCCCTCAAGAAAACTTGAAAGTCCTCCCTCACATGCCGGGAGGTGTCCTTGTACAAGAACAAATGGTGGTATTATCAATGGGGCTCTTTTGACATGAAGTAATGTTCTCCCAATTTCTTGCAGAGATACCACATCCTGCTCATCCTCACAGATGGCGTGGTCACAGACATGGCGGACACACGTGAAGCCATTGTCCGAGCGTCCTACCAGCCTCTCTCCATCATCATTGTTGGAGTGGGCAATGCAGATTTCACAGATATGCAGATCCTGGATGGAGACGATGGCGTCCTGCGGTCACCAAAGGGCGAGCCTGTCCTCAGGGACATTGTGCAATTCGTCCCTTTCCGAGACTTCAAAACGGTCAGTGTGTCTCTCCATCTGTCGTTTGTTTTTGTCTTTATTTGTTTGCTTTCAAACTGTTCGACATCTGACTGTTGAGCCACAAAGGATTTTGCACATCTGAACTTCTTTTTCTTTTCCCGTGTGATGTCATAAAAACTTTGTAACTTTAAAAGAGTAAACAGGAAGCCAAGCTTCACAACACAACAAACGCAATCTGCTTTGTGGATTACAACTTTTGAGCAAAGGAGTTTTGCCACATGAACTTGATGGTTGTGTGCAGTATCTTAGCTGTTCTTAGGACTTCAGTGGTCTTGATCGAGATTGTTTTGGGGATCTGCTGCAGCCACTTCTTCCGTTTGGGGGCCACAGAGCACCAATGGTTCCACTGAAGCTTCGGCTCTCCAAACCTTCTCTCTTTACACTTTTACCCCTCTCTATTTCTCAATTATCTCATGTTAATTCTTCTTCTTAATTTTGCTATTCTTTGGGATCACTTTGCCTATCACTGCTAATCTTTTTTCTGCAACTCCAATATCTGGTTGGTTAGCCATCACCTATGGATCTAGAAGTCCTGCAATGTCTTGTGCATTTTGTTCGCATTTAATTGTTTGGACAGATAAGTGTGGTGCCTTGAGACATCTGGGAATTGAACTCAAGGACCTCCAGATCTCTGAAGGACTATCAGTTCCTTCCTTCACTCTTAGCTGATTCATTTCCACAGTGAGGAAATGACACAGTAGCTGCGTGCGTGCGTGCGTGCGTGCGTGCGTGCGTGCGTGCGTGCGTGCGTGTGTGCCTTCAATTAATTACAAAAAGATATTACTCAAACTACTGCGGGAAAACAAAGCTTTGTGTCTTTATAAATAATATATTAAAAGCAATCTTAAAGGAATATTTAACTTTTTTTGAATTGGGGTTCTGGTAGAAATTTATTGGATATATTCTCCAGGTCAACTGTAGATACTTACCTAAGTATGTGTAAATCCATCTATGCTCATGTTTGCTTCCCTCTCTGGAAGTGCTTCTTACTATTTGCCTTGTTGCTCATGCAATATTGTGATAATGTCCCCTGACAAAGGCTTAAGAGTCCTCTGTGTATGACTGATATAATGTGACAACAGGAACCTGGAAATTTTGGCCCTGAATTTAAATGACTTGCACTGTTGAGATTATTGATTATAGGATTTTTTATGGGAGATTATTGTTTATGCATTCTCATGGTAGAGAATGCAAGTGGAAAATTTGTTTGTGAGCCTTTTGCTTTTATATTATGAAGTCTTCTAATTTACATAATGTTGCAGCTTTTCCTTATATTACCTTGTTTTTCTGCTACATTTTGATGTTTGCTTCATCTTTTTAAAATAAGCTGCCATGGAGCCACTTTAGCTTTTAAGATTTTTCTCCATTGCTGGTTCTTAGTGCTCATTAGAATATTACACCTTTATGTTTACGGCCATGAAGGTATCTCTCCAGGAAGAGTGCATAGAAAATGCTCTAAAGCTAATTTCTTTACTTTGTGTCACCATGTCGTTCAGTTGGATAGCAGAGATAGGACACAAAAAAGATAATTTAGTTTGCAAACTAAATTTATTTACCATCTAAAATCATTAAGAAGTCTAAGGTGTGCTAAAAAAGCAGCATCATTATAGTAATGAATTGATTGATGCACATGTATGTGGAAAAGGGATGAAGATCCATGCTGTTTGTGCCATGTTGGAGAAGGAAAGCTGCCCAGACAGACACAGAGAGGCCTGAAAGAGCTCGCTGCTGTAACCTGAAACACACCCGACTGAGGTGCAGCAGGATTGCTAATGATTGACCCAGGCTGTTGCCAAGGGAAAATATGGGTGAAATGGAGCCTGGATATTGAGCAATTACATGTGACTGTCTAGACATTTTAATCCTGCCAATATACCTTTTCTCCCTCAATATTTACTAAACTACTGAGCTACTGTTCTTATTCTTTACATTATCTGTTTGTAAGGCATTCTCCGGTTTTATCTTGTCAGACTTCCCGGTCTTAATTAAAGAATGGCGACACAGGCAATCAAAGCTAAAATAAATCTTATCAGTAGGATAGTTGAATTCACATGTACCTATTTGAACATCTGCTTTTTAAATTAGCATAGTCCTACTCACAAATCTTTCTGTTACCAAAGAAATTGAAGTTACTATATTGTACAGTTAAGCTCAACATTAATCATACTCCTAGCGGATTTATTTACATTTTTAAAAAAAAGTTTTAAAAAGTTTTTCTTAAACTAAGAAGTATGTTTGTGACAATTTAACACAACTTTTACCTCTCAAAAAACTGACAAAATAGTGTAAGATGAGTATGAATTTTGAAAAAGAAAATTCGGTAACACTTTATTTGAAGAGGGGTGAATAAGACTGTCATGACACTTTCATAAACATGACATAACACCTGTCATGAACATGAATAAACCTTCATGAATATTTATGACTGTTGTCATAAAGCGTCATTCGGTAAATTATGACACTTTTAATACAAAGTTGACATTATTCAAAATGTCTTTGTTATGACAAATTGACATTAACCAAGAAATCATTACTGTTTAAACTTTACCTTTAATACCATAAAGTTACCTAATTTTTAAAGTGCAATCAGTATTACTTTTATAACAAATTTATATCAGTAATGATTTCTAGACATTTTGAATAATGTCAACTTTGTATTAAAAGTGTCATAATTTACCGAATGACGCTTTATGACAACAGTCTTATTCACCCCCTTCAAATAAAGTGTTACCGAAAATTATTATTTTGATTTTTTTTTTAGAAAATGCCATATATAAAATTATTTACAGCCTTCTCAAAAATCAGTGTGATTTTTTTATTTTTTTGGCATGTATATATTGATGTGAACTTTGCATGCTTCCACTGGTATTTTGATCATCTTTGGTAATGAGTGCCAAGCATTTCACTTTGGAAAACTTCCTAGTCATTAGCCTCTTAATTACCTCCCTGTGTAGTCTTTATTGGATTCAAGCTGGGCATCTAACTGGCCCCTCCAAAATGTTAATATTACTTGTTTAACCTGTTGCCAATATTAAAAAATTAAACATGTTTAAATCTACAAGGTAGAAATACTTTTAGGCTTAGCTGTAATTGAGAGTATTTTCGTTCTCAGGACATGAATATAATTACTAAAATGTTTTAGCTGTACCTTTTCACAGTGAACTTTTTTCTCACTCTTACCTAATGCATGAAAAATATACTTCACAGTTAAACTGCAGAAAGAAAAGCCGTGACTGTGACACCGTGCATGCTCTAACAGCATCTGATCTGCTGACATGCTCTCTCAATTAAAATCTTTTTACTTCACGCATGCATATTACTATCAGCTGCTGTGAAGCCACTCAACCACTCTCCATATTTCTACCTCCATTGTACCATTTTCTGTCCTGTTGATGAAACAGTTGCTGTTATATACTCTGGCAGTAACTTTTTAGCACTCTCCTACTTGGGAATAATTTTTTTTTTTTAACTAAAGTTTTTTTTAAGCCATAATTCCACAAACCCTAATTACCACAAAATACAACGAAGCTGTCTGCCAAATTTAGAAGAGCACAGCTACAAAACTTGAATATGGATAGTGTCATATCCATATTGACACTATGTAAGCATGAAGTATTATTTTCATGCCTACAAAATTAAGTTTTGTAAGTATGAAGCTAGCGCCGGCCCAGTTTATTTCAAGACAAATGCTGTTGTGTTTCACGGTTAAGTTTGCTGTTTACATGAACAACCTTCCACAATGTTGAAAAATGCATGCAAAATGAAACCTACTTTGCACACAAAATCAAGAGACCTTAACCCAATTATTACAGAATGATATTGATGTAATAAAGGAAATATAGATATTTAACTCCAACAAAATAATGGACTGCAAACACTTAATGTGATTTTAGCTTTTGGGATCAATGCATGAGAAGCTTATTCTGGAGTACTGCCCACAGCAGTTTCGACGATGTCAAACCCTGACTTATCTTTTGTAATTAGCTGGAAGCAGAGAAATAGCTCTGCTTCCAGCCGCTGCCCACATACCCCAGAGCTTTACTTGAAATACTTTAAAAATAGATTAAGCAATTCTTCACAGCTTTTGACACCTCCACCTGTTCTCTACTCTCTGTTACAGGCTTCTCCTGCAGCTTTGGCCAAGTGCGTTCTTGCAGAAGTACCTGGTCAAGTGGTTGAGTATTTCAGCCATAAGGCCATTTCACCCATGAGCCCAATGAGGGAGTTACTGACTCCTATCCTCAGCCCAGTGGCCACCACCCCGACAGAATAACTGGCTGCTCCGTACCTGCAACCCAACTTGGAGAGCAGCACCAGTCTGGCACACGAAGAGGGGAAGAAGATGCATGTCTCTAGCTGAGAACTGAAGAGGAAATCCTTCTTAATGTGTTGTTACTTATTTATTTTAAACAAAATGTTTACACAAAGACTGAAATACAAGAGATTGTGAGTTATATTTCCGTGCTCTGTGTGGGTTGGACAGTCTCCCTGGCTGTGCGAACTGACCATCCAGCTTTTTTTAGCAACACAAAACCTGAGGGGTAAAGTTTTCTCATCATAATGTTTATGCATGCAGGCCAAGACCGTGACGATGATTAGTGATCAGACAGACTTTTTTTTTTTTCCTTTTTGTCCTCGCACCAATTTCTCACCAGGTTTCTCTCCCTTTCCACACTTGTTTGAATTAGTTCTAATGCAATCAGACAATATTTAATCAAGATAAAAAAGAATTGTAAGAAGTGCTCCAGTTTATTGCGGGACTCATAATGTGTCTGTATGTTTAAGGGTGGGTCTGGCAGCAAAATTGGCCTTATTTTTTAATTCCAACATTTCTAACTGCTCATAGATCATAATTTCAATTTCCACCACTGGAACGAACGTCAATATGCACTGTAAATGTCTCATTTTTCTATTTAAGTGTACTTCTTGATGTAATATATCGATAAAAGCTCTGTTTGAATGTGCACCAGCCACTGACAACAAATCAGAACCTGCTTTACGACACATGCGTCTGACACAACTGAAAAGACGAACATTGCTGATTAATTCAGTGTCTATTTATATTGCACCAAATCCTGACAGAGGTAATCTCTGAACACCAGACAGAAAAGCAAACAAGATAAATTCCTGTTCAGTTGCATAAAGTTCATAGAACTTTTTGAATCAGGCTATTTGTAAATAATATGGAACCAACAACCAGCTACTTTTTATGTTTGTAGATTATAAGTGTCATCTTATGAAACTATATAACTTTACAAATCTGCAGCATGTACTATAGCTTTGGCTCTTTATGTGAGTTTTTCCCTTTAAGATTGTGAGCTGAAAGATAAACATAAAAAAATACAACCAAGATTGATTTTTTTTGTGTGCTTTTTTGCAATAGTGAATCAGTTTTTGGTTTGTTGTGAAGTGGCTACAGTAAGCAGTTAAAATCACGCTCCATGGCAGGTTATCTCTGAACCATTGTATTGTCGTCATCCCTTAGCGAGCCACCGTACAGGTAGTAACCCTTTATGTATCAGCTGTGTGTTTTGTTTTGCAGAGACACTCGATTTACCTTTTTCGCTGCTTTTATATGCAACGTAATTCTACAAGATGTTTAATAAAACATTCAAGTTGTGAGAAGTTTGAATCAAAAGCAAAGCACAAAAGCCAATCCTCAGCTAATGCTGTAACATGTTAATATTGAGTTCATTTACATCAGAATAATAAATTCCTGAAAATTAATGTTACCAATTTCCTTTTAGTGTTTCTTGCCATAAAACGAGTGCTTCCCAAGAGCAATTTGCTCTCTTAATCCATTAATTCAATTTCCAATTAACTCTGACCCGAAGCGAGAAATAGACAACCTTGATTGTTTTATTCTGTTGAGCTCATCATTTGAAAAAAAAAAAAAAGATTTAACCTTCAGCTGTACTTATTCAGTAAGGGCTGAGTGACATAATATAATGTTCAGGGTCACAAGAGAAATTGTGACTTTCAAAAGACATTAAAGCTACAGCTAATACACAGAGTCTATGAAAAAAAAGAACTCTTAAGCCGTTTTCGCACTGCAAGGAACGGAACGGCACGGAACGGGTTCATAGTAGGGCCGACCGTGTTTGCATTATCACTTCCGACCCGGTTCCACCCGGCCCCTTGAGCTGTGGTTCCAATCGGGCCGGCCAAGCGGGGCTGCTTAGAATCAGCAGCTGATTGGTTTAGAATCAGCAGCTGATTGGTTTAGAGTCAGCCGTTGATTGGTTTAGAGTCAGCCGTTGATCGGGTCTAGCTGGCTCTCACTAAACTGTTCTTACTGTATTTTGTAAAGAGTGCTCTTTTTAATAATATTTTTATTATTATTATTATTATTTTTAATTTGCGATGAATTCCCCTCCATATTCTGCTGTTACCTGGTCCCAAGATGAGGTAATTTTTTCCCCCTCTGCTTACTCCCTGATGAACGTGCAGAACGAACTAGATCGGTCAACGAGGAATGAGAAAGTTTTCCGCCGCTTCTCTGAGGAAAAGGCTTCGGCCCCTACTTTAGTGCAGAAGCAACCTATGGTAGTTGATACATCCTATCCATCTTCTGGTAAATGAACCTTAGGTGCATTAGTGACACCAACCAGACCACAGTGTACCCATCAGTGTCACCTGTGGGTCAGAAAAGAGGCAACTGAAAAGGTGTTAAAACCTCAGTCCTGATTTCACCCTTTTTGTTCAGGTGTGTTTGAGTGGGGACTCACCTGAAACAGACAGGATGCTGGCCTCTGAAAACCGCAGCTACCTTTGTTATTGAAATACAGTAAACTATCAAAGGGACAGAGCTTGGGTTTTATTTGCTTTACTTTGTCACTTGTTCTTTTTTTTTTTTTGCGCCGTTTTGTGAGGTTATCTTTTCAAGATTACTGTTTCATATTTCAGAGTCTTAAAATCATACAAGGTTCACCTCAGGAAATAAAAAAATGTAATTAAAATTTTGGACTGGTCTAGTCAAAGCCCAAACTTAAATTAATCTGAGATAGTTTGACATAATGTGGCTTATTAAAAAAAAAAAAAAAAAAAAGTTCTTCAGAAAAAGAGTGATTTAAAAAACGTATAATGACACTACACATTGTTAAAGTTTGAATAAAGTGTTACATTCTTTAGACTGAATCCAGAAATAGGTACAAGTTAACAATTAAAGCTGTCACTGCCAATAGCTGCACAGAACAACTTGCAAAACATGTTTTCAGCTGTGCTATCCTACAAATATCCTTCCCAAGAACAAAACAATTATTTGTCTTTGATTTGTCCTCTAAGGCCACGCCAGCACTTCCCAGACACATGTGCTATTGACTCTTTCTGAATTCACTGAAACACAGCTGCTTCTGCTGTCTGAACTTCTTTTAAAGATCAAATAATGAGGATTTCTCCGTCGCTGTGGAGCGCAGCAGGAGGCCCATTGATTCAGCAGACCCGGTTGGAGCCATTTCCAGTTACTCACATGTGAAAATCCCTGGAGGGAGGTTGGACTTACAACTGAAGCTGAGCCCCATGTGGTTAGCTTAATGCAGTGTAGGAATGATGCCAAAATTAGACGATACTCTGCAGGAGCATGCAACGAATCACAGGCTTGTTTAAAAAGAAAAAGAAAAAAAAAAGAAAAGTGCCTGACATAGCAAGAACATGTCATGTTCAATTATTTTAAGATTACAAACCAATTAATCTCACAATCGATCATCAATCAGTCTGAAGGATGAATTCTTGACCTTTGCATTGAGACATTTATATTACAAAAGGAGCAATTGGTTTTCTTTATATTTCTCTAGTCGCTACCAACCTTGAATTACAAACTATATTGGATATAAGGATTTGCTTTAAAAACAGCTGAGACAACAAATGTCTAAAGTGTAGATGAAAATCACAAAAATCTTAGTCCCTAACATATCTTCAATTAAATGTGTTACGAGAACATTTAATTTCCCTTAGAGATCAATAAAGTGTTTTTGAATTAAATTAGAATTTGAATGAAACAACACACATCAGAGTCCTGAGGGATGATGGACCATGGTGGCGATGGGGGAGCACCATGGAGTGACCCTGTTTATGGTGCAAGATGGTGCACTCACATCTAAAAACAACATCTCTGCGGGAAAATATCTAGTCTAGGCTATTTATACAGAAATATCTAGATTGCAAAGTCATGCAAAAGGCTATTTTTGCTAAAAGAATAAATACAGTGCAATAAAACACTGGAGACAATAAGATCACAGTTTGCTAAATCATCTTGCACCACAGATAAAAACAAAAAACTGTAGACAGTGATGGATACTTGCGCATTGATGTCAGGCAAAATTTAGAAAGTGAGAAGTTTATGCTACATGAGTTTAATTGAGGTTTTCCATTCAGATAATGTTTCTCCCTGTCACTTTCATTCTGACTTTCACATCTTCATCGGTAACCACAAGGTTTTCTGTCCATACCCACTTTATGCACTTGGCAGAACTGCAGACTGTGTAGTCAGGAAGAAGGCCATACAGGTTTCAAGTTTTGTCAAGCTAAAAAAAATAAAAAAATAAATAAATCTGATTTAATTGCATGCTTTCTATTATTCTAAAGTCGTACTGTACAGTCATTCCTGTTGAAATTCATATTTTATTGTAAGTCTGCTCATTTGTGTCATTTGCTACCTGATTTAAAATTTCAAATATTTCCTTTCATATGAACAGATCCATCTGTTTTTAAGTTTGTTAGGTTTTTTTTTAGCGGTCAGCTCTCACCAACTTCTTGTTACTCACACTTCACAGGATAAGAAAACAGAAACCATCTTCAAATGTAGGTTATGTTATCATATACACATTTGCATTGTGCAATTTTCTGACGGTGTGCATACTTTGCATGAAAAAGAGAGACGAAACACACAAATTCCATCAGACAGTTCCTTTCATTTAACGGCTATTGTTGAGCGCGCCGAAAAATGGTTGTTTCCATGGTGACACCTACTTGCGGGAAGACAGAGACCTTCGTTTTTTGTTTGATTCAGGGACGAATCTGCAGGATGCACTGGGAGCTGAGAGAAGAGGTCATTTGCACATGATTACAAAGAGAGGAGGTTTTGATTCTGTTGACTTCTTTCTGCCTTTAGCAGGGCTACTAAATGTCCAGAGGGGCTAAGAGTTTAAGCGGAGCTCTGTGTTAAATACACCGTTTAGCTCTCTTTCTGTAAAAAATGTTCCATGCCCAGCTTTCAGATTTAAAGATGCAATTGAAGAACATGCACCACCACTTAAAACTCACGAGCAATAATATCCGCAGTTGGGTTTTACCCTGGGACAAGAGCCTGCGGGTTAGCAAAATCACATAATTGCCTTTATATTACCAGATCAATTTAAAAGTGTTTAAACTCAGCTTCGCTTTCCTGGTACTAGTATGGCTGGGGTCATGTAAAACCAGAAGGAAGACTTGTTGAGTTTATTCTCCACGACTGACTCTAATAAGTAAATTCCTTGTGAGAGATGAAGCGCAGCATATCTCAGTTGTAATTAGCCATCTCCACTCCAGTGCCTCAGTGAAATGAGCTCACATATTTGAATTGATTCCAGCTACCTCGTTTGCTAGACTGTGCACAAGCTGCTGCACTCAAATGTATGTGTGTAAATCAGAATATCATTGAAACAGTAATTTAATTAAAAAAGTGACATTTATATATCAGATAAATTTATTACACATTGAGTGACGTATTTCAATTCTTTTTCTTGGAACACTGATATATTGCATAAGAACAAATAAAAAAGAGGATGTTGGAGAAATAAATATTAAAAGTGTGACCTGTATATGCCTGAACTTCCATGATTTTAAGGTTTTGGCCTTAATTGTCTCTCGCCTGTTTTCTTTTTGTTGTTTTTTTTGTTTTGTTTCACTGGTGCGCCAGTATGTAGAGGATAAGAAGATGAGACATGCTGTGAATAAGTGCGCTTAAATAAATCCTGCAACAAAGACTAAGCTAGTTAGTTTAACTAGTTTAGCAGGACATATGCACATTTAACAGCTGTCTGGTTTGTCTATTTGACTCGTTACCAACTAGTCAGATTTATGGCTGAGGATATGCATACGCCCGAAAAAAACAAACAAAACCAAAAACAAAAAAACTGACACACCACTGCAACTAGTTAGCTTCCAAATAAGCTCCTCCAGGAACATTACAGTTCAATTACAACAATGCTCTTGACAATGGCCTCTCATCAGTTTGGTATTCACATTGTCTGAGTTTGGCCTTAATTTAGGGAGTCTTGACTGCAACACAATGGGAAGTCATCAGGATGGTCCAGATTATTTTTTCTGAGAAAATAAAGCTTTTTTTTTATCCTCTTCTCTCCAATATTTGGCTTTTTCTTGAACGTTTTGGTGTGGGGGCAAATGTGACCTTAGATGATGTTTCCATCTTATGGTTATTGGACTGCAGACCGTATCTGTAAGTATCTGTAAGTATCTGTAAGCACAAAATGCAAATTGTTATCATTTCTTCCCCAATCTTAAGGTTTTGATCTGGAGTCTACATTAATCTGTGTAATTAATGTTTATGCTATATACGTTTCTCTTTTTGAACTGAATTAATGAAAAACCAACTTCTTGATAATAATAATGTACATAATTTATGAGATTTTGTCTGTATCTGCAGATTTTGAACAGATGCTGCTTTCATCCGTGGCTCTTTTTTTTGCTGCTAAAAAAGAGCCACAGTCTTGTATCAACCAGTACATTGTGTTGTTTTCAGGAAATGTGTTTCCTGTCAGCAGACCCTTTCTTTGCACCCTTGGTCTGTCATGCATGCAGGCAGCTTGATTGAACTGGGTGTAAATAAATGAGTCATCTAGAGTAAAGTCTCACACACCTTTGATAAGAGCAAAACGAAGGCAGAGGGACACGTTTGGCACACTGGTGATTTTTAGTTGGTTTAACCCTAATAAAAATGATGCACAGCGAATGACTTGAACTGTGATTCATTTGGCATCTTAATTTCCTGGTCCCTCATATAAATTCTTGCTAGGTTTTTCTTTTCATTAAAGTTTAAGTACTTATAAAGTGACTCATCGCCTATTGTTGTAGGTGCAGAATAGAAAACAAGAACGAAGAGAAGTTCTTGTAAGAAAACTCCCTCATTACTCTGAACCTGTGTGTCTCCGATAAACCCAAACATCAATCTGACAGTTACATAACAAAAACTGCACATATTTTAAAAATAATATTGTATCCTTATGCAGTTCTTCTTGTAGATCTTTAAAAAAAAATAACTCCATGTGTCAATTAATTCAAAGACTTTCTTGTTGCACTATATTTTTCTCTGGTAAATTTGCCTAATGAAGGTTTTGAAATTCATTATTCAAATCGGATGAAAAAACAAGTTATTATGCATGATCCCAAAACTTATGTTTTTATGAATCTTTGAACCTTGATGTCAGACAACAGGAATGATGTTATGTTGAACTCTTGATCAGATGAGTGCACCAGATAAAAAAAAAGAAAAAGTATGAACTAGTAGAGTTACAATCAGCTCCAGACAACCGGGAAATGTTTTCCTTCTTCTGTCTACATTTAGATGGCTCAGTAATCACAGACTCTGCATCCCTCCCACCCTAATTCTCTCCTGTTTATGCCTCTGACACCCACAGACAAACTGTAATTTGATTAAGCTCCAGAGGGCCTGCTGAACCAGCTGGACTAGATTTGGCTGGAGCTTTGGAGTAATCAGTGCATAGATTGAGATGAGATCGCATCCAGCGGAACAAAGCAACAACAACAATCAAGATGCAACTTAACAAGGTGGAAAAACGTTTGAGGGAAAACTGTAACTTTTTATTATGTGCTTTACTGAGTGTTGCTGCAAAATTCTTTGAAGTTTTTTTTTTTAACAACTATTTTACTACTTAGAAGACGGTTGGAAAAGGCTGGAAAATCTAAACTAAAATGTAAATATTTTTTCTAATTCTTGGTCACAATATTCCACCATAAGTGGTTTGGTGTGGTCTCAATAAAATCTAAAACAAACTAATCAACATCTTCCTGTCATTCAATAGTCAATACATGGTATTTTTTCTTTGAAACTCTGAAGTAATTCTTAGTTTGTTTCAGGCTGTTGAGTCATCGACTGCTCAACTCAACAATTTGCCATTTTGGTTAATCCTACAAAAAAACCCTGCATCAGTGAAAATAGTGAACATTTATAAATTGTTTTTTAGACACTTTGATTCCACAAAGATTTTCACTAATTCTAGAAGAAGAATCTATAGAAGTATTTCCTTTTACAGCATCCTTGTGTCTCTGTGATGTTTTTTGTCCCCAATATATATTTGTGCAGCTTGCTGTTTTCCATTGTAGACATTACTGCATTACTGATGCCAAATTATTCCTGAGAAGTTATTATGAATTACTAATATAAAGACTAATATTCTGTAGCCAAATGTCCGTTCTGCCTTGCAGATTATCAACTATTCATGAATTTCTTTCTAACAAAATAGATTTATTGAAGAACAAAAAAAAAAAAAAGAAATACATACTGCAATGATATGATATCAAGCAATAATATTACGCAACAACTGTCATAGGAACACTGAAAGACTGAGCTAATACAAAACAGGGGCAACAATGAGCCTTTGGAGTCACGACTGATTTTCTGCTGCATGGTGATAATTGGCAGTTATGAGCTAGCCAGGTTGAATGGGCTCGTCTCAACACTCTTGTGCTAATCGGTTATGGGAGTGTGCACATTTGTAAACGTTTTACATTAATTGCGGTGCAGTTCGGTATTTATCTTTTTACGGTTAAAGTGTATGTGCAGCTTTCGCTCAATGCTCAATATTGCTATCACCTCATATTCTAATGTTGAAGGTCTGAATATTCTGATAAAGGAAATTAATGTAATCTTCTGACTTTTACTGCAGATATTTCCAAAATGTCTAACATTTCCTGTCACTCTGGAGATTAGTTATCTTTTTATAACCACTGTGAGTTTTGTTTGAATAAACATGAACTGTTTTATCCCATGTTCACTATTTTGGCTGTGTGGCATTTAACGTTCATTCAGGGACAAATCCTGCAGAAGGGAAAATACTGGTGATAACACAGCTAATCTCTGCAGGCTAATGAAACGGATGATACCAAGTGATATTAAATAATAATGACTTCAAACTCAAAGGAATGTCTCTGCAAAGGCATAGACATCATTAACTGGTGCAATCTGGCACTAAAAATTCAAAGGTTGGGTTAAATAATGTCAAATATCTTTACAGTAGTGCTTTCATTTAAGTCCAGCCAATTGTGTGTAATTTGTAGGCAAGTGGTGATGTATGCATTTTGACTGAAAATGTGACTGTGTCTGCTTGCAATGAAAACAATGAGGGTCATTATAGTGTGACTTATCAATGGAAAACCAGCTGGGGACTCAAATATTATGAGGAGGCTTTTTGCTAAACATATGTCACTGCACAAATGAGCAATGAAGCACTAAATATTATAGTGATGTTTCTCTTTTAACACATTTTACTATTAAAATGTAGCCTTTTCTGACTTTGAGATTCTGGTTCATCTAGTAGGTTCAGCTCACTTTAGTCCTTCTCATCAAAGAGGCAGCTCTAACTTTCTGTTCACCATTTTTTTTTCTCGTAACTACAGAGAACTGACACAAGAACGCTATTCGTACATGAAATGTACACATATTTTTTAAACACTGGCGATGGAATCAAAAAGCTGCTTTTTGTGCCCCCCTGCCAAAAGCAGGAGGTTGAGTATATATGCAGCCTCTGTGAAATTAAAAGTAAAAAAATAAACTGAACCCCCTTCTGCTTCCTCAATGATTTCTGTCCTTTCTCCTCTTGAGGGCCTGTAATGACCATAAGCCAGCATTTCCAATTAAAATCTTCCACTTTCATTGATTTGAGGTTAAATTTACAGGAGTTAAAATTAGTCTTAAAAAAGAATGGGGGAAAAAATACAATGGTGTGTGTAATTAGCTTGATGAGGATTCTGTGGTGATTGGTGACTTCATTTAGCTAGTCAAGAAAAAAAAACAAAAAAAACTGCCACCCACTCTGAAAAATTGGCTATCAAACCTTACCCAGGAGGAACTTATTACTGATTTGTAATGACATTAATGAAGTTCTTTATTATTGTTTAACAATGGCTCATTTGGGGGCAAGTCATTAAATGTGCCTTTCTAATATATGATATGTGATGTCTTAAAAATCTTCCATCCCTTCCCTTCTTCTGTCTTTATCCAGGGGTTTCTTTTTGCAATCTTAATTGTGATCGCTTGTAATTTAAAGTTGGTGGCTCGTAGTGGCTCTCTGAACTGATAAGTAGTTTTCGTGCTCTAAAAACACAGTCCATTTCACCGATTTCTGTTCAACCATTTTATTGGCAGACGCCTCCGGTGTCTCTCAGTGTTTGATCGTTTTTTTCTTTAAGCTACATTAAAATCAGCTCGTTTATGAAAGTATTTGTCTGCAATTAAGAAAAGAAAACAATGTTATCTTTTCTATCAATGTTGAGTACCTGATGAAAATTTGCTCATCTCTGTGTAAATATATATATTTTTCTCCATTGAGCTTCTAATTAGGGACCAACTAAAAAGCAGTAAGTAAAAATCTGAGCTGTAATTGATCACAATAGTTTAGTGAAGCTCCTTCTGAGGAGGAAAAAAAATGGGTGATGCAAAACATGTCCTGGCACTTAATTTACTATAAAGGTATGAGGTGACATATGTATGTAACATGTAACACAGCCACTGAACTAATGCAATACACAAAAAACTGCATAACTATGTAGCAAGTTCTCTGTGTACTTTAAGGAGAAAATTATGAAGCTCTGTTTGGATCACTGTCTCTGTGGGGGATAGATGGGCTTAATTTTGCACAGTGCAAAGCCTGCATGGCTCTAACTCCCAACCAACAGAGAACCAGAGCTAAACGTACAAACAAACACTAATAACTGCATTTATAAGAATGACTAAGCAGTTCTGTTACACAGGGGTAACAGGATTTCTCTATCCTCTCGCAGGCGCGATCGAAAAGCATCATGAATAATGCAAAGCTATAAATGGATTTATTTCCCATATTATTATCTGCTGCGGTGTCATAGATCAAGAACAGATGATAAAATCATATGAAACAGGAAATTTATTTTTCTCCATCAGCCCTAAGTGCCCCCAGGTTTGAAGTGAAAGAAAACATTTGAGATGTTTGTTAGGGTTTCGACTTGTGAGCAAACGATGATGGAGAAATAAACCATCTTCACATGAACCTTCTGGTTGAACTGGAAGTTCTCCTTTTGTTGGAGATGATGCATTTCAGTCTTGCCAACAAGATGGAAGATAGAGAATTATATTGATGTTGATTAGATTAGACCAAAATGCTATAAAACTAATTGATATTTCCTAATTGCATCTCTGATTTGATCAAACATAAAACTGAGGCAGTTAGATGCTAGAGTGACTGAGGAAGAAGCTCTGATAATTACATGGAAAAAAGAGAGAGATTTCACCAGGGTTTCCACAGAAGTATACGAAAAGTAATTAAACTTTATTATGAGATCTCAGGCAGAGGTTTCTTATTGTTCCTCTGACCTTTTTTTTGTGTAAAAAATAAATTACCCTGTAGTTCTCTTTTACTACTTGTCTTGGTGTCAGATGTCCAGGATGAGGAGTAGTAAAAAAAGAGAGAAATGTCACTTGCATAAAGAAGTCAAGCATGTGGAATTAAATGAGACGGGGGAAAATACTTCACAGACCACCAGAAGACCTGATATAAGAACTTCTTCTTTGAAGTATTAAATACTAACAATTAAAACATGACAGATTTTTAATAAAATAAGAAGCCTTTTATACAACCAGCACAGTATATGCAGATGCTTTTAATACTATAAAGCCAACATAGGCTGTTTTCCTTTGCTTTTCCCAAAATACCCGTTAGCACAAATTTGTGAATTTAAAGACTGCTGTGCATTCAAGCCACCTCTGTGAAACCCTGCGCTCTTAGCTAATTGTTTACTATTTGCTGAAAAGCAGTGAGTTTGCTCAGTGCAATGAGGCATCAGCAAAACTTTTAACCTCACTACTCATTACTGAGAGGAGGAAGGGACAGGTGATCGAGAAGACATAGCAAGGTACACACACTGAATGTCATAACTTTCATGATTAAACCCTTTTTGTTTATCTGTTGAGATAGCGGGCAGTTTTTTTTTAGATCCAGTTATCAAAAGGACACAAGCAAAACATTTGGGAGATAAATGATCCCGAACAGAAGTCTGGTAGTATTTATTCAGTGCTGTCTGTAAGATGGAGTGGTCTGCAAACCCCGAGCACATTCATTGTGGGAGAAATGCATTTAACACTTTTCAGCCAATGTCCTTGATCAATGTGTGAGAGGAAATTCAAAGTATGATGTCTTATGTCTGAATGACTGCAAATGATAACAATAAGTCTGTAGTAAAGGAGCCATACGGGAACTGGTAGCACATCCGGCAAAAAAAATGTATGTGTCTCTGTGTATCAGGCTTCTCTTTTTTTATTTACAAATCATTTTAAAATGAACCTGTTAAATGGCTTTGTGGTTCACAGTTTGATATTGTCCTATCTGAGGATTCATCTATTCATGGATATTTTTGTAGAGCATATCTGAAATCTCTGAAAGAAAATGCAACTTGGGAAGCAGAAATACCAAAGCACAATGCTACTTGACATGCTACTGGCTGGCAGCATTTCCAGCTAATTTCAGCTGTTGGAGGGCGGATGTGCTCCCTAACCCCTGTGAATACCGGGGGTTCTCTGTAATTAAAGTAATTATAAGGAACATGCATAATTAGAATTACATGGTGATCAAATACTATTTTGGCTTTTATTTATTTATTTATTTATTTATTTTTTATTAGAGTTTAGAAACCAATCAAGGAGAAAGGTTCAATCTATATGTAGTCTATATGTAGTCCTACTTGTTGTGGGCTTATAATTAATCCAAACTTAAATGTGTATGGAAGTTGGTTAGAGCTGGTTATCTTGGCTTTCTGCCATTTTGCACTTTTGAACCAAGTTTTTTTTTTTTGGTTAAAAAAGGAATTGTTTGCCACAGGACTTTCAAGTCCATACCATGCT
The DNA here is from genome assembly GCF_904066995.2 of Poecilia reticulata. Lineage (NCBI taxonomy): Eukaryota > Metazoa > Chordata > Actinopteri > Cyprinodontiformes > Poeciliidae > Poecilia > Poecilia reticulata. Next base: position 18,601,516 of record NC_088832.1, read on the forward strand.
TCTACTTATGCATGTACTCCCTTTGAGGGCTGATGATTCCATTTAGCTAGAATCGGCCTCATAGAACTCATAAAAGGTTTGTCGTTCAAACTTATTTTGATTTTGACAGGGCTCCAGAAACTCAGAAAAGAGTCAGCTGACCTAAATCAGGATGAAAACAAAAATCTTTGGAAATGAGGTGTAACTAAAAACTTCACAAAATAATATACACCGAAGGGTGTTGTGGGAAATATTTTCTTGTTCCACAGTGGTCCCATTTTAGCATTGGCTGGCCATGTGCGTTCCTGTCTTATCACATCTGTTGATAACTGCTTCCAGCAGAATAGTCCCCAAGTGACAAACAACAAATAATGGCTTTTGTCCAGTGGTCTCCACAACAACTAGATCTTAATCGAACAGAGCACCTTTGTGATGTGATGTGAGGAGAGATACACATATTTGACATGCAGCTGACAAATCTGTAGGAACTGTGTGATGCTTTCATGGCAAAATGGATCAAATTTTCTGAGGAATGGTTCAGTGAATGTAATAATGAATTAATGCAATTCTGAAAGCAAAAGGCGTGGCGTATTTAATAAAGTAGTCAATTAATTAGTGTATTTATCCCAGAATAAACAGCATCAATTTCTGGCAGCCGCTGTCAATGATATCAGTGACAGCGGTGCTATAAAATGAATTATAGCACCTTTTCAAATTATAGCACCTTTTCAAATTTCTTTTGAACGTGACTTGCCATTTAGTCATGTGTCAGAAATCACTGGTTCAAGTCAGTTGTTAAAAGGCATTATGTATTCTCCAGACACATACAGACATTTTATAGCAAAGCCAAGTAACAATTTTAGCTTCAGTTATTGTAAAAATGCTGTATATATCAACCTAATATACCTAATAAATACCAAAAAATTGACTTTGCAATTTGTAGCCTTGGATCTCATTAAGAAACTCTAAATTTTTCTGGCACTTCTTCACCACGCCATCATAAAAGTTTTCTGTGGATCCATACCATTTCCAATCATTCTTAGGAGCATTGAACTGAGAAGTTATAAGGTCAACAAAGTTAAAAAAAATTGTATGTGTTGTGTCAAGCTTAACTAAGTTAAATTGAAAGTATATGTACATTTTTGTGCTTTATGTCTTTATTCAAACATGTTAAAAGAGTTTGTTCCTCTCACTGACAATATGTCAAGCTTCCTAATTGTTTGAAGTTTTATGTGCAATTAATTGATAATGTTTTATTGTGTGTTTATTTAGATTTAAGCTATGCACATACAACACAATTGAATAAATGAAAGAAAAAGACCAAAAAGAGAAATGAACAATATTTATTTTTACCTTACTTGTCCCACATATAGCACAGCAGGTGCTGCAGTAAGTAAAATGGCACTGATAGCATAAATGTCAGTTTTAATATCAAGGTTTTAATGGTGTTATCATCAATAAATGCCAACATAAAAACTTTAAAGAAGTGATAAATAGTAAAAAAAAAAAAAAAAAAAAAGGTTGTGATGCATAAAGACATAATGTTAGTTTGTGTGAACTGGGTTGTGTTTCAGTTGTAGGGAGACCTGAGACATCAGCGACAGATCGTAAGAGGTGATATTATCGACTGAAACTTTAGAGGCAATGTCTTCCAGCTTCTGCACATGCATAGTGTGTGTTGTGTCCTTTCGATTGTTTTTGAAGGAGACCAGCTGGGTTGCATAAAATATAGATTTTTTTTTATCCTTTCTATAATAATCTTAGCAACAAAGCACAGAAAAAAATAATAATACAAAAATATGCTGTGATTTCAAACTCTAAAAGCAAACCAGCTGCAACCTCAATCAATATATCTAGAAGTAGAAGTAAAAATAAATCCAGATTAGCACGTGGATCTTTAGGCTTTGAGATTTATATTAAACTAGATTTGTTCATAAAACTAAAAGTTTTAGAAACGCAAGGGAAACATTTGTTTTTTTTAATACTGTATTTCTTTTATTAAACTGGGACTTTTCTTCCAGCTGGAAATCTCTTTAAAGCATAAGCTTCATTACTGATCATTGTTACAAAAGCTTGCGTGTTTTACATTATAATCATCTGAATGTAGCTGTACTTCATCAGCCATACAAGATCTTAGCATTTGTTTCTGTGGTTAGTAGACATTTATCTGAGACCAGTCATGTACTATACATATATATTCAATAGAAAACATGGAAGATAGAATGTTTAATAATTAGTGTGCAACAATACTTTTACGATCTGTTGTACAGACTGTCTGATTTTTGTTTCTGTTTGCTTTGAAGTGTTTGCCAGTGAGCAAGCAAACTTATTTCGAATAAAGCAGCAAAATCTAGTGTAAAAATATCAGCACTACATTTGAACAAAGTCCATCAACTAAACAGACATGTTTTAGCAAAGTAAAGGCTCTTTAGTGAATTTCTGTGGGCTGTTCAAACAGCTTCATGAAGTCAAGGCTCATGCAGAGAAACCATCTTCAGGGATTTGTGCAGTCAATAATGTCTTTCCCCAAGAATAAGGATTGTGCCAGATACTATTTCTTTCACTTCAATAATTACAAAGTTTTGGACAACAATTTCTTTCTTTTTCCAGCTGGGACTTATGTTAGCTAGTGCCAACAAGAAAGCTTATATAACCATTTGGGTTAGCAAGTACTTAATATTCACATTTTGACAGGCAGGTTTTGTAAGGTCAAGGGAGTCACAATGACAAAACAGCAGCCATCTGGGAGAAGGGTGACCCCTCAGTCTTAAAGATCACCAGCTCACACACTTAGCAACCTGCTGTGAATACTAACACTTTACTCTCCGGCTTTATTTCCACCAAAGTAGTTGCTGTTTGTAGGCATATTTTTAATTCTGATGTAAACTGTCATGAAAGGCTTTGAGTATCTTACCAATTTGAAACAGACCTATATATTTTGTTTATGAAAAATTACTTTGTTTGGGCTTTTGAGGCATGTACAGTGCTTTGCAAAAGTATTCTTATTGCTTGAACATTTTTACACATTGTCACATCACAGCAAAAAGTACAATGTACTGTTGTTTATTGGGGTGTCGCATAATAACACCACTAAGTAGTGCATAATTGTAAAGGGACAAAAAATAAACATGGTTTTTAAACCCATTTTAAAGGTCATTTTCCCCACATACTTACATACTACTGTAGAACATAATTTCTTAAAATTTTGGCTATCTGTAATTTTAAAGTTTTGCCATGGATTCTCCACTAGTTTAAGGTCTAGGCTTTTATTTGACCATCCTAACAAATTAATATTTCCAGATCTAAACCATTCCATTGTAGATCTGGCTGAATATTGTTGACTTGATTTCATATCTTTTGCATCCTCCAACATTTTCTAGGGGTTGCTGTGTATTTAGTCGTGCTCCCATGAACGTCTGTGGTGAAGAAGTCATCTACATACACAAAAAGGATATTATAACGTTATTCCAAGTGACTTGAAGGAAAATAGACAGTTTAACTCAAGGTCAAATAAGGATTTAGATTTTTACGATGTGAGCAAACAGCATTTTGTTGTTAAAATAGGGAGCATCACTTTGATATAATGTGAAATGTTTAAGGAAGTTGTTGAACTCAGAATAGGCTCAACGGGAGGCAGAAGGACCAACAAGCGAATACATATATGTATTTGACATACAGGGAGGCCTGTTGATCTCTCATAGAGTTGCTTATGGCTAAATTAGGGTTAGAGTGCGGGTTTTGATGTCTTCCATGTTTTTATGTCTTTAATGTTTTTAATTTATTTTTCTTTCTTTTCGACGTTTTAATGATGTAATGTTTTTTGGTTTTTTATTTTTTTTATCTCTTTTTCTTTCTCACTGTTTATTTCTGTTTTTATTTTAATTATGTAAAGCACTTTGAAATGCCTTGCTGCTGAAATGTGCTATACAAATAAAATTTGATTGATTGAATGATCGATTACAACATTGTATTTTGATAACCATTCGTCAGACTCAACTGCAAGACAAAGTGGAATACAAATATAATTTTACCCAGGATAAAACAAAAATGCAATGACGTCATATTGGTTCGGTGTGTGATTAAAAACTTCCTGGGGCTGCTCATTATTTTCTGTACTGAGCAGATTTCATAACTTGCAGCAACGACTTTATCATCTAATTCTTATGTTGCTCAACTTTGTGGCGACACTAGTGTGGCAGCTATATTTGATGTTTTCCACAGATGCTATTTACTGCAATAAAAGGGTAAAACACAAAGGATTATATTAAATACCGAGAGATGAGATAAAACTGTATGTAAACATAGGAGAAAACACAATTTAGATGCAATTTTTGCCCATGGCATGCCACTAAAACTGTAATGCATGAAAGGGAGAGCTGAAATGGGGTGATTGTTTTCCTTCATGAATGAATGTCTGCTTAGCTCAGAGATTATGCAAAAGACTGAGTCTCATGAAAGGATAGGCACAAAAACAATCTATAAAATCATGGTGTAGGTCCTCATTGCTCCATTTTTAAATTGTGAAATAAGGCATAGGATTAGGTGGGTATTATGCTCTCTGAGTGCTCTTCTGAGTCACTTAACTAAACATGGAGGACATGATAAGCAGGAATGGTGGCAATATGTCCTTTAGTTTTAAAAATATTGATGGGAAACCCAGAAATGGTAGAAAGGATAGGGTGGTATGAAGTCTTAAAATGTTGCGATGTTGAGAACCAAAGCAAAGAGCAAAACAGATGACTGAAATAAATTTTCTTTTTTTCAGTAACAAGAAATGCCCTGTCTTATCTAGAAGGGAGGCAAAGCGAGGACAAAAGAGTAAAAAATAATCAGTTTGCAATTTATTAATAAAACAAAGTATTTTAGTAACATCACAGCTTGAGAGGCAGGAAGAAGAAAAAAGGTAAGAAAACATCACAATGTGGTCTTGTTTGTTTTTGAACTATGTCAGACAGCGTTGCCAGGGCATTGTGTTAAGAGGCATTTTAATGCGTCTCCAGCAGGAAAATCGATCCCTGAACTTCCACCTATTATATTCGCTCTGTGGTACAAACAGAGCTCCACCTACGCCTTCCCTCATATCAGTTTGCCTGACATTTTGGCAGGGTTTGACTGATGCTTTATCGCTGCCACAGATTCTGTCTGGAGGGAAGGCATCAAGATTATGCCAATCTCCCATCTTCAACCAGGACACTAAGATCTGCAATATATTTAGACTTGGAGGATACACAAAGCATATGAAAGGAAATAGATTGTGTTAAATTGCGGATAAAAAACAACATTAAGAACTAAAATATTTATTCTTGTTGCATCCGTAAGCTGAATGCCACGTAAGCTGCAGCAGCTTTAAAGTCTCTCATTGCAAATCTGACCTGTTTCAATGTCAGCTAAGCTTAGTCAATGGTCCATTGTTTACAATTGAGTCTATCAAATCCAAAGTTAAAAATATGAGTAGTATTAATAAAATATAATATAAAAGCTGAAAAGTGCCGCCAGTGTAATTGCACTGCTGCTATTTTCTGCAGTGTTATTTGGCATTATTGTCTGGAAAATGCATCTTAGGACATAGAGAAGTTGAATGAAAATGACTCAAAATGTAACATTTGGCTTAAGTTTTAGTGTTAGTTCGAGCCCAAGTTAACTGTGAGGTGAGGATTTCTCTCCTGAAGAGAAACTTGTCCCACTGCTTTTGGATTTCATATTATATAATATTATTTATGTTAAAATAAAGTGACTAAAGGTCACTTTACATTTGTTTGAAGTGACTTAAGTATCTAAAGGTCTGTTTGGTAAAGACATTTAATCTTTATCATCTATCTTCACAGATCTTTAGTCTGTGTCAAACAGTACTTTACTTTTCATGTTTCAAAGTTTACAATATTGAGCTCAAGCAAGCATAACCTCACAAATGTCCTTCTGTTGACTGCAAAGTCAGTTTAGGCTTAAATGTCAGAAATTGGTAGTTTTGGCACTGAAACGCTTTCATTAGATGGTAAACAGTGGGGACTTGCTTAATGATAATAATGCCACAAAAGGTCAGATCCCCCCTCTGAGACATGGTCTATAAGCAAATTGCAACGTTTGGGTTATTTTAGTTAAACCGAATGCAAAATTCTAGTTTCAAATATGATTCATCTTTGCAATTCTTTATTAGAAATGTTCTCAGCAGACATTGGCAATCAAAAATGGAGCCAAATAAAAGGAAATGTGAATCTATTGTCGACTTTTTATAGTTACAATTATTGACACGTGTTAAGCTTGTGAGATTGACTTTCACTGCAGTTACAGCAGATATTTTTCCCCGTAGCTGTGAATCACTCTGCCAGGCTAAATGAGCTGTCATATTTAGGGTAACGAGATAAACACCCATTGGTCAGTGGAAGACAACTCTGTCTCTCATTATAGCCTCATTCCCATTCACAGCTACTTCCATCTTCATCTTAGGCTGCTGTTTTCCTTCTTCCTTCTGTTTGTTTCGTCAGTCATTATTTCCTAAAGAACATCTGTGTCATTTTATTGTCCGACAGTTAGAATATGGACTATTTCATATGAAATTTTTATTAACCAAGCTGAAAAGGGCTACTCAGTTTGCTTAGACATGTAAATGTCTGGAATGTTTGTGAAAGCCCGAGCAAAAAGAGAACGCTTCAAACAAATGTAAGCTGTGCTCCCAGCATTGAGCTATTCATGAGACGGTTTATTTTCATCTTCACAGGTATGTTAAAAGTTGCAGCACCGATAACATCCATCTCTCTTAGGCATTAATCTAATATTTATTCAAATGTTTTTTTTGTTGGTTTTTTTTTTCACTCAGGAAAATAATTAATACACCAAGACGCAAAAACAGGTTGTGTGATGATCCCCTTATTTGCTGTCACACGGTAATTGATTAAAACTGTTTTATGTGCAAATGTTTTGCTAGAGGCATCATTTAAACCTATTTACTGCAATATGTAAAGAGGAGGAAAAACTGAATTTCTAAACCCAACAAGAAAACATAATAAAGACAAAGCAGATTCACACAACACAGGATGCAAGCAGAAACATTTCTGATGAAAGGTGAGCTGTCCCATCTGTCAGTCAGCACATCTTTTGTGAAGCCACACGAGAGAATCAAATTGCACATGCAGAAGTTATTTTAACTTCATGACATGTAGAGAATAAATGAAGCTAAATCAAAAGAATACACCAAGAAGTATTTGTGGGCTTCGCTGTTTTTATCAAAACTTTGTTTGACACAGTTCTAAGCAAACTAACAAAGATAAACACTCTGGAACTAATTTCTTTCTGCTCTTTACTTTCCATTTTTTGTGTTTTTGCAGTAACATTAAGCGGATACCGTGACAATGAGTCCGTCCATGAATCATTAACTTGGCAGCGATAAGTTTAGATGTTGGCAGCAGCACTTCTGTCAAATGGAAGCATCGGTATGGGCTTGCTGGCAGAAAGAGACAAATGTGTTTTCTGGCTGGTGTTCCGGCGTCCCATGTGTCACAGACTTGACAGCACTCTTTTATTCGCTCCATTTACTGTCATTTCCACTCACCCAGAACCTGTGATTTCTCATAAAGGAAGAACTGATAAAGAAAAAAGAGAACACACAAAAATGTGTTCTCTCCGACTAGTTTTTGAAAGAAAAAGGAGGCATATATGTGGTTGACTTAAATCAATTTTTCTTTAAATATCACATTCTAATTCCTCCTAATTGTTTCTTTAAATTAAGCTTATCTACATTTTTTAAGAAAAAAAAATCTGTTTATCTGTTTTTGTTTTTTTCTTTTAAATACAGAACGCTGCATTCAAAATATAATAAACACTATTATTGATCATGTCAAGCTTATGCTGTCGTCACACTATTGAGCATCAACCTTTCATTTCAATGCGGTTGAAAGACACTCACACGCCACATAAACCGCACATTATTGCATTGGATCATTTCACTGCTGCAGACTCGGTGCAACTACAGTATGACTCAAATGTTACAGCATTGACCCAGTAATAGCACCATCTATTCATACACCACAGTATGTAGAGGCTTTAGTTTCCTTAAGCCATCTCAGCTGTCTCATTAGTTCAGTTAATAATTATTTGTCCTCTTGGGAACACTCGTAGTTAGTTTTCTTCAATCTTGCTATTTATAGTAAGATAAATATTAGTCGAACATAGTCACATAGTGACATCATAGTAAAGTTATATACCCAGTCATGATGCAGCAGGACGCTGTGAACTCCACCAGTATAATTCCTGATAACATGAATTATACTGTTATGCGTTCTCAAAGGAACGCATTTCACAGTAGGAGTGCATGAAAAGCAACACACATATGTCAGAGATATGTCTTGATGTTCAACAAAATGTTTTTCATTTACTCATGTTTAAACCTTTGCAGCAGGTGTTTTTTTGCTTTGTTTTTGTTTTTTAAGGCAGCATACATGAACAGTGTGATAGCAACTTTGGGTTTGTTATAGAATCGTTTTTCTTATTTATTTTCTTAAAAAAAACAATTGGATAAATTGATTTTTTAATAAGCGTTTATATGAAAGCTTGATCATCAAGATGCCTAATTAGTTGTTAAATTCATTTATAAATAATGAATACACAAAGAGCTTTCTTGACACTAACAGAAGGCTAGCATGTGTCTTTATGTGTGAGTTTGGAAAATAGTTTAAAATATTTAATCTGTTGCACATTACTTCATAAAACTGTATTACAATATTTTTTAACCATGACTCCCTGATACTGTATTCTAGCAGCACTACTCAGCAACCTCGCTCTCTTCTTTTTTTCACAAACATTGGGAAAACAACGCAAAATAAAACAGGTTACCTCGCTTCCATTATTTAGAAAATATATTTCTATTATTTGTATTTATTTTTGTATTATTTTAAGGTGCATCTTGAGGTGTTCTCTTTGCCCAACACTTTGTTGCTAATAAACTGTGAATATTCCCCTCTGAAGCACAAATAAAAGACTCTTCTATTCTCTGACTCAGGAGAAAACTAACAAATACAGGATGGTCTGTTCTCAACAGATCTGACATGCACATCTCAGACATGTGTCTTTGTGCAACCAGAGAGATCGGTTCTGTTGTGCTTTAAATAAAATAAATAAACTGAACAATTTCATCAAACAAAGGAACAACAATGCTATGCTGTCAAGCTGTTCATGGAGTGTTTTTTTTTCTTAGTCTTTTATGTAATATTGTCTGAGTGGTAACTGTGTTTTGTAATATTTAGATGAAAGATATCCATCTTGTGCCCTTTTATTTTTCACTTTCACTGTGAGAATAGACCAAACACTAATATCAGAAAAGTAAATAAGCTTCATCTGGGGATAAAATCCCAGAAAATCCTAATGCATGCAACTCCCCCAGCTCACTTAAAGAAATACAACAGTGAATCCAGAACAGGAGGCTGTGTAGACTGAAGGGAAGCGAGGACTTAGGGAGCGGGCTGGTGGAGGGGCGGGGGCTGCTTTATAATGTCACTAATGACTGTTAGTGGCCTTCTGGTAAAGACAGCTGCTGACAGCTCATCATTACTCTTTTATTTTTAAATACTGAAAATCTGTTGTTTTTTTTACTCATGCTTGTTTGACTCTTCAGTTTCATCTTCATGTTTTAGTTCCAGCATTCCAGGGAATATCTGTGTATAGTTAATCTGTCTTTTCTGTCCTAAGTAAAAATTCTACATTTGCGACTCCCTCAAACAATATGGCTGCCTCTATGATGTAGTGCAGCTGTCAGTAGGTTGGTAGCAGGTGGAACGGTCTTTGAGAGGCTATGTTGCGGGTTCCTGAAACAACATATTCCCCTGTGATAGATAAGGCTGGTCCATCTGAGCCCATGGATGAAGGCTGAAGACGTTGCTCATCTCTGTCTGCTGCTTGTCAGAAATTTGAAAGATGAACATGTTTATGCGATCAACCTTGCTTTAGTAAGATTGCATCTGTGGCACCTAAAATTAGATTTGGCTTTGTTTTATGAGTGAAGATAAATCTATTGAGTTCTTCCTTCTTTGATATACTGCAGTGTTTTGACTAAAGATTGACAGTAGATGCATAACGTTAATTCTTGTGTTTCGTTTTGGTCTTTAATATACAATTCATGATTCATTCCACTCTAACAAAAAACACTGCATTGTTGGCAGGAAACTCTTGTAAAAGATATGTTTAATCTCACTGTGTTTTGTCCTGGATAAATAAAGGCTGAAGAATGAATTTCTGTAACAATCAAGCTGGAGACATCTCAAAGGAAGCACAGCAAAACCAGTCCAATATAGACTATAAAAATGATTTAGTTTAACTTACCCAAGGCGACAAACTCCAAGTATTTTTGTTTAATATTTATGAGTCCAATGTTTTTTCAGGGTTTTTGTCATCTGATTGTATTTATATTAACCCGTCCTGGAGATCGAGTAGAGAAGGGGGTGTAGTGGTTGTTTTTTTTCTGAGTTTCTATTAACAACTTTCTCCATCATACTCCTCATCTCAATTTTAGCCTGGACTTATCTGCTGGTATCTATTGAGAACCCAAATGCAATAAGATTATAAGAAATCTTACCAAAATATGATTGAGTACTGTTTGAGTTTTAGCATCTGATAAATAGATTGCTGTATATTGTAACATGATAGTATGTTCATTATATATTGTTTATTCCATTTTGTTCTACCTTCTTCTTCTACCATAGAAGATGTAAAGGGATATTTTCTTGACTACCACATTGTTGCCACCTTTTAGCACATCATTTAACTGCGTTTTTTTTTTTTTTTTTACTGCTTCCAGAGTATTCCTTGGTTTTCACTGCACCATAATTGTTGCCAACATGTTCCATTTCAGGATGTTTTTATAACCTGTTACATGAAAGCAGACATTGATTTTTTCTGAATAAAACATCAACAGTGGTTCATAACCTGTCTCATTCTTTTAACACCATTTAACTGAATCCAGGGAAAGAGAGAGAGAGAGAGAGAGAGAGAGAGAGAGAGAGAGAGAGAGAGAGAGAGACAGAGAGAGACACAGAGAGAGAGAGACAGAGACAGAGAGAGAGAGAGAGAGAGCACATGGAAGAAAACAAGTTAGAAATCCCAGAAAAGGTCCTTCAAAGGGTTTATTTCTATGGAGTTTATTTCTGACATTTCTACACCATATCTTAAAATAAAATACTCCTGCTGAGCCAAAAATCATGGCCTTTTGCTGGAAGTTTTACAAAGGAACTGAATTTGGTTGTCATTTCTTTAAATGTCCATATGAAGTCCTTTTATTTTTTAATCCAGTGCACTGATTTGTAACCAAAGTCAACAATTATTTTGTGATGAGAATTTAGCTGATGGCACTGGAGGATCAAATTTCTTGTTGACAGAGTATGACTTTTTCCAATTATTTCTGTATCTGAAGTTATTTTTTTTCCCCATGTACCAATTTTAAAATATATATACAAGCTGACTTCCAAGAAGGTTTGATTTTGGTAGGGACTGCAATATTAGCTGTCGCTACATAGAAATATCAATTGCATTGGTGTGAGTGAGTAACAGTTTCACTGTGTATCTCCAGGCTGTGGTTCAGAAGGAAACAGAGAAACCCGGTGCGCGGCATCCAAGAGAGCAATTCTGAAAATATGAATGCTTGGTGATGACCGCCTGATTGCCTAAAACTGTTTAGCTGCATATTGGTGTTAACTGCAGGCATGTTAAGGGACTGGTGTATTTTCCAAGGTAGTGAAAGTGGCAGACAGAGGAGAAAATTATTGATATAATTGCAACAGTCTGGCTTTTCAGGCACAGTTTTCACTCAGTGGACTCATTGATATTCACTGCAGGCCACTCGGCATCAAAAGGTTTGACGCACACATGAGTGACGTCACACAATAAACATTTCTCTGCACATCCATCAGGAGCAAGCTGATAAAAGACACAGCCGTATCTGCAGACAGGGCTTAAAGGACACTTTGATTAAAGTGGACTAATATCAGGTTTTCTGTGAGCTTAGCCTGGAACTGATTATCTAGCCGAGAAAAAGACAAGCATGCTCAGTTCATATTCTCCATCATTTCCTGTTTAGGGGATACCTCACCGGTTGGTGTAAGTACTTTACAGAAAGATGTTATTCTCCTTCTGCCAACCTTCTGACTGAAATCTGGCATATTGACAAAATGAGCTAGATGCAGGATGTGTGATGTGAGAAATAACAGAAAATAAGGAAGGTTACTGGAGCCCTTTTTGACATAATTAGGGACAATTAGGGTTAATGATTGTTACCATCAGTGATGACTCATAATCAGACTGAAGATTTTTGATAGAGAGAGTAATTGTTCCATGTTTTAAGCATCTGCAGGTAAAAAACATATTTTAATGTTAGTAAACTGCACAAAAGGAGACTTTATAAAACAAAACAATTTGTAATGTATGTAATTTAAAATAATGAAAAGGACAGTAGTAAATTAAAGATTTTTTTTCTCTCTCTTTATCATTGCAAGCCCTGGAACAATGTCCTTTGGGCAGATAAAGTCAACGTTGGTCCATAATGCAGGACACCATGCTTGACAAACACGACATATCTTTAGAAACATATATGGGCGCTTCGCTTTCATTCTAGACTCAAATGTGAGGCTATAAAAGGCATGTCGTCAACATGACAAAGATCCCAAACACACAAGCTTTACCTTCATAAATAAAACAAATTAAAATAGTCTGGTGGGGCTGCACAGTGGCGCAGTTGGTAGAGCTGTTGCCTTGCAGCAAGAAGGTTCTGGGTTTGATTCCCAGCCTGGGGTCTTTCTGCATGGAGTTTGCATGTTCTCCCTGTGCATGCGTGGGTTTTCTCCAGGTACTCCCGTTTCCTCCCACGGTCCAAAAACATGTCTGTCAGGTTAATTGGCCTCTCCAAATTGCCCCTAAGTGTGAGTGTGTGTGTGCATGGTTGTTTGTCCTGTGTGTCTCTGTGATGCCCTGCGACAGACTGGCGACCTGTCCAGGGTGACCCCGCCTCTCTCCCGGAACATTAGCTGGAGAGGCACCAGCAACCCTCCCGACCCCACTGACGGACAAGGGTGTAAAGAAAATGGATGGATGGATGGAAAAGAGTCTGGTTTTTTAACCTAGCATTGCCATTTCCTTCCTGTACAATTATGCTTGAAAAAAATCTCACTTCCAGCACACTGGAAGTGAGATTTTCCCCTTCACTCGGATTCTCTCTGGTTGATTTGTGACCAGGCCAAAGTAATTGAATTCAGTATTGATTCCATATAATAAAGCATTGTATAAACAAACATCACCTTCATAACTTTGGAATCTGTCAGGTTGAGTTTTGTCTCCACCAGCAGTGTTGTTGTCTTTTAGGCATACTGTCAACACCGACTTAAAAGTTTTTACGCAATCACCCACCCATCAAACCCTCCCTGCTGCATTATCTCAACCAAACATCATGCATCATCTTTCGCTGGTAGAATTAGATAGCATTACTGCCCACACAGCCCCTCTCACACACAAGCACACATGCACAGATCAAATCGATGGCTACCTTCCTCCACATCAGGAAGTGCTGCGCAGTAGGTGGCCAGAGGAGGAGGCTGCCCACTCACAGGATATTCAATTGCAAGCATGTATGAATTCATCCTCTCTCTTCATCTCTCTCATGTTCGCTCGGGATCAACTACATTTAAACATGCACCTTTGGGCAAGCGGGGCTTTGGCTTTGGCACCCACTCATGCAGACCCAACATAGAAACAAAAAACAGATTAAAACACACTCCCTCTGTCGCATGAAATATCTCAGGATTAGTGCTGCCTCGCGTTTATTAAGAAGTCTTTGGTTTTATGAATGAACAGTGCTATGAAAATGGTTTGCAGTGCACTTCTTTCCCTCAAAAGATTCAACACACAAAGCATTTTAGCATTTTAAAACATTGAGCTCTGTGATGAATGGCACAGAGAGAAACTAAATCTGTTGTAATCTACCCTGTCCATTTTTTTATTTGGATTTTGTATAGCCACTTTCCAAAATATGCTCCCAAGTTTAGCTTATGCAGATCCATTTTTCCATCCCTATCCATGAGATTTTTTATTTTATTTTATTTTTTAGAAAATCAGTTCATTTCAAACATTGCTGTTTATAGATTCTGCTATGTAGAAGGAAAGGTTTAAGTGAACACACGTTCTCTGTCAATCTGTCTTTTGGGTTTAACAGTTTGAAAATCAATTAAATGTCAAGTGAGTGGGAAGAAAGAAACATTGTTATGAAGCACAACGTGTATTCAATTATTAAATTTACAATGAACAGAGTAGGGATAACAACTAAAAGTGATTTTCTCCTGTGAGACTTTGCACTCCCACTCATCTACATTTCAGGTGTAAAAACTTCAGTTTTGTCAACATTTGTTTACAAGATGATGCAAAATGAGCAAAGCCTCTTTAACATATTACAGTGTGAATCAGGGAATGTGGAAATGTGACCTTTAAGTGTGTTGTTATGTAGGATACATGAATTTTGGGGTCTTTGGGTGCATGTTCATCTGAATGCACAACAGAAATTCAGTTGCTGAAACAAGGGTGGGGAGAGATGAATGTCTGATTATTTAATACATGTTTTCACCCATCTGCTTTAGTGTTAACCAAGTTGCTACTTTTACTTTATTGACTTTGTTGCACTCCAAAATGTTAAATTAACTCCAGTGAGATAGAATACATTGGTAAAACTAAAGGATTTCTTGAAATTTACAATCTCTCAGTGGTCACAAATGAAGTAAGGTCTATTATTGCTCCTAAAAGCTAATAAACTGACTGAAATTACCGGCACTTCTACCATAAATTGAGGGACTATAATTGGAATTGGGATATTTAGCTTGACTTTATGTAACATCTTATCACTGCCAGTGATTAAAGAGGATTTAAGATGAGTCAGTCCTCTCCTCCAGGGCTTCTGTATGAGGTTAACAACAGCAAAGGAAATGTGGATTTTATAGCTATACTAAAAACATGCATTGAAATTGTTCTGTACGACTTTAAACTTTAATAAGGCCATTTTCACTTCTTCATTAGATTTATAAGAAAACATTCTATATTTTGTATTTGCTTTCTACATTATAGATCCTTTATAGACACAGAATGAGCAATTCTTCCTGCTAAAAGAGGAAGAATACATTTTCTCTCTGCTCTGTTCACATGTGAAAAAAATAAATTAAATATCACAGTGTGTAAGAAGAAAGAAATTATCTTATGATAAATGGACTGTGCTAATAGCTTTATGAAGTTCCGAGGACCCCAAAGCGCTTCATTCAGTCATTCACCCTTTCACACACATTCACACAACCGGGCCATCTGACCACCAATAGCAGGCAAGGCGGATGAACTGTCTTGCCCAACGACACAATGACAGAGGCAGATGGAGCGGGGGTTCTCAAACTGGCAACCTACGATTACAGGATGAACTCTTACCACTGTCACCCATAAATCCAACATGTATTTTTCAGCAGAAATGCAAAGGGAAGAAAACGGGTAAATTTACGACTTTGCATAAAGTTTCATGAAGCCTAAACCAGAACCTGTAATTATCAGATTAAATCACAGCAAATACCCATCAGTCATAAAGGTTTTCTTTTTAAAGAAAGGTTCAAAGTTATGATTCATTTTTCTCACCAATATATGACTCTGAATTTATAGAAATGCTAGAAAATCCACTGTGCACTGGAAAGCTTGATTTCAGAGATATAAACCATCTAAATGAAAATGTTCATCTGCACTGGATTCAACATGATTTTCTTAACAATTTACACTTTCACAACAGACTGCCCTCAAGTTTGCTCCTGTTGTCTCAACAGAAAAACGTTGGTGTTACTCTGATAAAGTGGCTACAGTTAAAGCTGTGAGCCGTGTTTATCAACCTTATCAGCTGTGACTTGTCCGCCTGTCCTAGAGCCGCCATGTGCGAAGTTAACGTTTGGGTGTTGCTACAGGCTGTCATTTGTGAAATGGCATCAAAGATGGCACATTTTATCCCCGTCCAGGTTTTATAGTCATTTTGAAATTATGCAAACGGACTCAGGATCAGCTGAGCAGGTGGACTCATACAGTTGGCAGCTTCTGCCAATGTAAAGTAGTGGAGTAACATGGAAGTTGTGAGGGTGAGAAAACACAACAGTGGACTGTTGTGAGAATGAAAAGAATTAGCATTCGCTATTTTACCATTGAATCTCAATATTTAAGTTTGATTTGTCTTAAATAGCTGCAATGACAAACATATTAGCTGCTTGGTATCAGCCACTCTATTAATTTTCTTCAAACTCAAGGAGATTTCATTTCTGTTTACTTCAAGCAAGGTAATTAACTGATAACTTCATACAGCATAATTTCAAAAAATCTAAACAATTCATGTAGACAGGACACTTTGATCTGATGTCATTCATACAAATACACACACATACACACACATACAAATACACATCTCCATATATCTGGAGATTTGTAGATTACGATATGAACAAGGTCAGCAATAACCTTTTGTTGTTCCCTGGAGCCATAAAATCTTTTAGACAGATTCACACTAGCAGCTGCCTCTCAGCTCTGAATACACAACCCACTGATGATGTTTGACTGCAGAAATTGAAGCATGATTGGTTGTGAGACATCAGACTGCAATTTCTGTGGGAGCTTTTGAAGAAAGGTGCGTAAATATAGTCCTAAGCAACTCCTCCAAGTGGCTTCAGTTTGCACTTATAACACTATGACAAACATGATTTTCAGTAGTTCTGACTTATTGTCCTGGTTTGAAATTCTAACTGGAGCTCTTTCTCTGTGGTGTTTGCATGCACTCCCAGTGCTTACAGGGGTTCTTCTAGTCCAAAAACAGGCCTGTTAAGCCAATTGATTTCTCTGAATGTGTGGGTGAGTAATTGTTTGTCCTGTTTGTGTGTGATAGACCTGTTCATGGTGTGCCCCACTTCTCGCCCAAAGACAGATGGAGGTCAGCACCAGCCACTCCCTGTGAACGTGAATAGACAAATGGGTAAAGATGATGGGAGGATGGAAATCTGTTACGCTGCATAGCATAACATTTGCACATCTCTGTAGGCGTTAATATTGATGAATTACACTTGTATTATCTGGTACAACATATGCCAAATATCCCTCACAGGACCATTCCAAACATCAACAAACCACAGATTGCACCATTTAAAGCCGAACTGACAATGTTAAAAGCTGTTCTCTGTCAGCCATCAACTGCACTTTCAGTTTCACAAAACAAAAGAATGAAAACACAAATACTGAGTGGATAAAATCTTCACACTTTCAAGGCAAAACAGCTGGTCTTTTTTGTGTCCAGACACAACTGTGTTAAAAGTCAACTTTTTTCTTTTATATTTCACTGACAAAAACATTAACAGCAGACATAAGCAGTAACCTCCTGCTGTCTCATTTCATCCAAAGTGGAATGATTTTTAGTTCATTTAATGAGCTTGACTTTTCTTTTTTTCTATGTGCATGCGTGCGTGCGTGTGTGTGTGTGTGAGTGTGTGTGTCTCATTGTTTTTGAAACAAAAGTCGTTTGTTGAAGCAAATTTCCTTTCTGACTAGTTCCTGTAAAATTTCCAAATAAATATTTAGTTTTAATTAACAAAATTTGTGTGAATTTTGTCTCCCATCTCACCAACACAATATTTGCTGCATAAATTATAGAACAAATCTTTAATAATGGGTGGAAAAAAATGCAATCTTTTACCAAGGAAATTACACCAATTCTCCATGCCTCCTAATGAAGACGCCCATCGGTACCATTAGTAAATGATTCTCGTCAAGCCATTTCCTGGTATTTTGCTACAGAAATATCTCCATGCTTACTTACCAGAGGACAGATACACTGCAATGTAATCCTTCTACAATTTGGACAAGATTCTGCTTAAAGTATTGATGAATTAGGTTTATGTAGTTATGTACAAAAAGGTGTCAGAACTTTATTTAACATTTAAGGTAGTTGAATGAAACACATTTGTGTCAGCTAAAAAAAAAGATATTTAGCACACTTTTACCGGGATTTTGTATGGTAGTGCTTCAAGAAAGTTTTCGAATGGGTGGCCATATTGGACCCACTTTCATTACTGGGGTGGCAGATCACTGTCATTGTTAGCAGAGTGAGATGATGGGTCAGCCAGTGATGGACATTCAAAATGAGCACAGTATAAAGGAGAAAAGCAGGTCATATTCATAAATGTTCCAACTAAACTATTCTCTTTGTGTCCTTTCTTAAATTTATACCATGAAAAATTGATATATTATATATTTATATACTGGCTGGCCAAGGAGGACAGTCTTATATATGGATATATGATAATTTATGGTTCTGCATAAATGTGCTGCATTGGGTGAGGAATTTCTCAGGCTGAAGAGGAAAATTCCTGTTCTGCCTGAACAGAAATTAAATATTTTACTTATTACTGAATAAGTAAAATATTCAGCAAATATTTTTACTTGCTCAACTCCTGCATGCAGCGTTTCTCAGACTGAATCACTGCAGATGAAGCACTTTGCAGGTTGCGCTGCTGCTGCAGTGGCTGTTAACTTCCCGTCACTGATTGCAGCAGGTGTGCAGCTGATCTTTTGCCCCACCTCTGAAAGAAAACCTGCCGGGTTTTTTTCTCTTTCTCTCTCCAGTGTAACTCAATCTATACTCAGAGTTTTGTTTCCCTTTTCTCGCCTGTCAACACTTTTATTTTTTATTTTATTTTTCCAATGTATGACTTACTCACAGTTAAATAAGGAACAATGTACCCAACATTTAACTTCTCCACCTCTAACTACTCCAACCTGTCGGATGCAGACTCTCTGACACTGCAGGAACTGACCCACCGCTCCGTCAAAATAAGCATCATCATTATTCTGGGGGTGATGGTCACTTTGGGAAATATAGCCGTTCTCCTGGTCATCACTTCCTCCGTGGCAGGCTGGTCCAGAAACTCCCGGTATTTCCTGCTGTCTCTCACCGCAGCGGACTCTGCGTTCGGGTTGCTGGTAATGCCCCTGAACCTCTGGGTGAGTCTGTTGAAGGACTACAGTGAGGGCCCCGACACTCTTTGTCACGTGGTTGCGTTTTGCAACGCCACCGTCTACTCCACTTGCATGTACACGCTGGCCACCATCAGCCTTGAGAGGTACATCGCGGTGTTTTACCCCCTGCAGTACTCCACTCTTATGACCAGAAAAAGGACCCTGCTTCTCATCGCCTTCACCTGGTGCTTCCCTCTCTTCCTGCTGTGGCCGATCACATTCCCAGATGGCGTCATCGAGGTCCACTTCTCCACCGCGTCGCTGGTCTGCAACCCGTCCTACTCCACAAACGTTGCCTACACCTTCAGTTTGACCTGTTTAATATTTTTCCCCTGCTCCATTGTCATGACGTATGCAAACTTGAGGGTGTGGTGCGCGGCCAAGAGACAGAGGCGGAAACTGCGCAAATACGGCTGTGCACTGCGCAACAGGCACAATGTTGCCGCAAGAGTGCTCGTACCTGTGATGGCGGCGTACTACACGTGTTGGACTCCCTGCGTGGCGGTTATAATCTACAGCGGTAAGCAAAGCATCACATCTAAACAGCGTTTAATGTGGAAATATGAACAGACTTTAATTCTAAACATGTTACCCACACAGTGGCTTCTTATTTAGACGTCTCTCATTCACTAAAATTGATAGAAAGCATATTTTTGTATATTTTATTTCACTATTTTAGCTTTGTCTTGCGTATTTACTAAATTCCACCACTACTGATGGAAAAGCAGCTTAGATTTTGTGTGCCTCTTTGCTCCTTAGACTTTGGGATTTTTTTTATTTTTTTTTAGATTAAGCAAAATTAGGCACTGTCCTTGCATCTTTTTGTCTTTTGTCACATACTAAATATTTCAGATAATACCACAGTTTAAGGTGTGGTTTAACACAAGAAATACAGCAGTAACAGCCCACATCAAGGCTGCATCTGTGTGTAATGGCACTTGAAGCTCCAACTTGAGCCACATTTCAGACCTTGAAAATCTTCCCCACTTGCTTGAATGAACTTTACCTTATGTTCCTCTCAAAGCTGTGGCAATCTCTGATGCCTGTGCCCCTTATTCTACCACACTTACCTTCAACTGAACTTTCCATGATTGTGCCTTACTACCCTTCTCATGTTGGAGTCACCCGCTGTCTGCTAGGCTACTTTCTAGTCAGTGATCTTCTTTAAGGTTTCGTAGGTCAAAACATTTCCATAACAAATGTTGAAAATCCCCCATTCTGTTACTGCCTATTCTCCAAAGAAACCTATATTTGGGTTTTCATTAGCTGCAATCAATGGTTATAAAACTCTACAGAAAAATAAACAACTGAAACATATTGCTCTGTTGGAAACGAATCAACATGATGAGTTTCATATTTTGAATTGAAGTACTGAAATAACATTTTGTTGATATTCTAATGAATTGAGTTGCACCTGTATGTCACTTATTGCTCTTGCATCACTAACTCCTCCAACAGAGTTGCTGTGCTGCGTGTCACAGTGACGACTTGAGACATTCGTAGCATGTAGAATCAAATGTGTCAATGTCATTTTTGGCTGCATGTACTGAACGATGCAGAACAGATTTCTGTCACAGTTATTTCAGATATTGATCATGTGTATATGCTCTTTGCATATTATATCGACTTCATATGAGAAAATATTTTATTCTTTGTTGCTTCAAAGTTAGACAGACATCTGTCTTTCAAAATTAAACGTCTTATCATTTCCCCCATCCAATCTGTCAGTTTCTGCCAAGATTGTGGGAGGAATAGCTGTCAGAGTTATTCATGTAATCATGGGCATGATGTACTTTTTTTAAGGCTGGCGATGACTCAGACTTCTTTTTCTTTTTTTTTTTTGACTTTTTCTAATTTACCCTGATCATGTGCAGGTTTTGGAGTAATCAGTGTGAAAGTGGAGTTGTGGCAGAATATTTTTAGAAGTGTAGATCTTTTTTTCTCCCTCTTTTTCAAGCAGACCTCTAATCTATCAGATACAGATGAAAATCCTTGCGAAGTGAAGCTGAGAGTCTTAATTTAAACTGCAAGTGTGCACTCGTCTAAATGACCACAAGCCTAACAGTAAAGCACTTTGCTTGGTTCCACTAAGTCTCAGCTACTTGATCATGAGCTAATTTACTGTAAAACTCTAAATTATTCATAGTCGGTGTCGTTACTAGAAACAGGTGAGGCATGCTAGGTGTTTAAATCTGTCTGAAAATGTAAATAATACTTTGTCACTTGTTCATCAGTTTCTGATTGATGATTTAGTGAGCGTTGAGATTTAGGCCTATCCAAAATGTTTTTTTTTTAAATAAGCCCTTTGTGTATCCAATACTAATGTCACGGGTATTTAATTTTGTAGATTGACTTGTGTTTTTCCAAAAGATACTTTGTTTTGTCAAGTTGTTTCTTCTTACCTGCATGGTTAATGTCGTGGCTGTAAGACTGCAAAGTTGGTTTAGAAAACCCTCACCTTAGTAGAGACAAATTTCTCGACAATGAGGCTGTTTTGTGTTCCTGCGAATAAAAATGTTGCCACTGATTGGAGAGAAGAGGTCTAAGCAGATATTGCATAAAAGCAGATATTGCATAAAACTGTATTTCTAGATAAAAGCGAAGCTCAACAACACGCTTGTTGTGCAGTATAAAATGTACATGCACAGTACTAAAATGGTATTGGAAATTATTCTCAAAGAGATGATAGATAAGAGATACTTGGTAGATGATCGTTGATGCATCCTGATGAAACAGCCGCATTTCTTTCAGGGCAGTTCTGATAAAAACAGAACAGCCCTTTAAAATAATTTTCCTGATTTCCTTTCAGGCCTTAAAAGAGGGCACTTTGACAGTTAAGCAGTTAGTTTGCGCCGTGTCCAGACACGCTGTTTACAATGTTGCGGGGACGCACTTCCATACTTCTAACCCCGGCATTTGTAATCAGTGCAGAATATCTCTCTCCACGCTTGACCTGTGTACATACTAAGTTTTTATGCTTTAGTTATAGGTTGTATCAGTGCCAAAAATGCATACAATACGCTTTTTTTTAATTTTTATTATCGCTATTATTTTAAGTAGAGGCAAGAAAGTGCAGCCCAGAAGCTGGAAAAAAACTGAGAGAGAATTTTAATTTAGAGCAGAATCTGAATATTTATATCAGATTCCTGCAGCATTAGCCGTATTTCTTTGTAGTGCATGACCCTCACGCTGCCCACGGAGAAATGACGTCTTCGGCAGTGAGGCATTTTTCCCACATATCCAAAAACCGCCATCGACAATATTTTTATTTGAGAGCCGTGCACTCTTGTTGTTTCTGTCATTAGGCTGATTCATATTTATTCAACATTTTCTGTCCCACAGCAGTCTCCGGGAGCACAGTGCCAGAGTGGATTGAGTTTGTTGTGGTGTGGCTCCCAACCTCCAATGGTTTCCTCAACTGCATCTTTTACTTCTGGATCAACAAAAACTTTCGCAGGAAGTTCCATCTTATTCTGCAGAGGCTGGCTCTGGCCATCTGTCCTAAACTGGCAGACACCTTTGGGTGGAGCAGCACATCTTCAGTGCAGTTCGTCTCAGGAATCTTTGACAACAACATGGTTCACGAGCGTACCTCCAGCGTGTCCTCCACCTGCACCCTGCTGAGCTTGGCTTAAAGCCTCTGAACCCAGAAACAACAAGAGCGTAAAGGAGATGGTCAGTGACCTGCACACTTTTAAAATCCCAGCTATTGGTGTTTTAACAAACTAGAGCAAAAATAAACGATCAATTTGTTTGCAGTGCAAATGGTTTAAAATTCTGAGAGACTGTAATGGTGAGTCAGCGTCAGTATGAATTTTTTAAAACTATTATTTCCAACTGAAAACAGATGCACCATTGTCGGGATTTAATTTTCAATCCAAGGTGGCATCCTAAATCACCTTTTTAGTTATTTTTTTTTTTACAGCTAGCCATCACTTTTGGCTGTGCTACGGATAGGCCTGTCATTATTCTGCATACACCCTTTTTTTTTAATGCGTCAACCTGAAACTTATCTCAACACATTTCAGTCGTTCACAATCTGTCATTTAGCTCATCAGAAGAAAGTGATATTTAGGCTCCCTCTCATGTGAGATTTTTGTGAAGGCTGCAACCCGATTTCAAACACTTTGAACTACTGAGGCTATCAACCTTTGTTCATTTTAAGCTATTTGACATATACCAACGAAGAGAGGTTAACCTTTAAGTCGCAGCATTTCAGCGCATGCAAGGAGAAAAGTAATTAAGCACCTGGACCGCAGAAAGGTCACAACGTCCGTGGCGGGAACAGACGACTTGTATTTGGAGGAACTTGGGCTCAGAATCTATAAATAATCAGGAGGAATTAACAGCTTAGTGTGTTTGTATTCAACATCGCAACAAGCATTTTTGTCTTTAAATAAAGTTTTGTCATGGTAAAGGTTGATTTTTGAGTTGACATTTTTTATAGACTTTTAAATTGCTGTTTGTTATAAAAGAGGAAAAATTGGGGAAAAAATAACTTAACGACTCTTGTATGTATGTTGCTACATTAATTTGTACTCTTATAAAGACAAAGACTGATTTGAGGAAGATATGCAAAATAAAGTGTGATACCTTTGAGTGTGTTTTGGGTTTTTTTAAGGTCCCATTTTCTGGCTGCATGTCTACTGATTAACTATTAATTTGGTCCTATAATAACTAAATACTTTTTTTTTTCAGTAACCCCTTTTATGTTTTCTTTTCTGATAGAAACGTGTTACACTGCTGCTCGGGAAGCATGTTTTTATATTTGGAGATGTAGAATGCTGAGAATAACGGACCAAATATCTGGTAGTAACGATCAATGATGGTCCAAAACCTTGCTTTTTTTCCCCCCTCAAATCAGTCCATTGCTTTCTCATGCTGCAGCATTAGAACCATGTGAACTTACAACAGTCGTGCTTCAAATGTGCTGAAGTACAGAGGGCTTGTAAAGAGTGATTCAAACACCCCGATAACCTACTACCACCATACTTGAGAAACGTCCACTTAAGCTGAGAAATGTCTAAACCAGAGCGAACACCGAACTGTTGCTTCATGAGAACTGCATACTCACTTCTGTGATTATTAAATGTGGAAAAAAAATAACACAATTTTAGTTTGTTTTATTCATAGTGTGCTTTGTGTCATAACATATTGAACAATGATGAGCGCTGAATTGAATTATGCTAATTTACACCCACCAGAAACATGTTAGATAACAGGTTAAGCCACAAGTTTTAAGTAAAAACATGTCTAAAATAATTTGAAGCAGATATTCTATTTGTAATATTTTGCTTTGGCTTGCAGGTGATGATACTGCAGAAGGTGTTTACAATGTATGAGGATTGAAAGGAATATTAACAGGCACTAAAAGCCCGAAAAACAAGCTGTTTATGACTAAAATGTTACAAAATGTTGTGGCACTGTTTATCAGTTCCTTTCCAGTGCGTGCATTTTAAACTAATTGTAAGAACTAAATAGATTGACGCAAAATACTTTAAAAACTTAGTCTCAAAAATCCAGCAACAGCTGCATCCTTCTCCTTCAGACAAAATAGTGTTTTTGAAAGGCTTTTAGGAGACTCACAAAACTGCAGACTCCAAGGCTGGCAACCGCAATATTACACTGTTGATCTCTGCTAAAAGTCTGTCTATATTTGACGACAAAAGCAATTTATCAAAGTTTAATTTCAACTGGATAAGAACAAGGTTGACATGACATTTCAAGCCTTCCTCTTCATCAAATATAGACAGAGTCTTTGCTCTTGTTGAATCCAAATGTGGTATTTTTTTTTAGCTGTCCTGTGTTTGTTGCCAAGCAGGTCTCTGAAGAGGACGGTGAAGTGTTGCCCATTAGCACCCTCTGTTCTCCTTGAGGATTGCTGCTAATAGATGACAGGCGATTCAGTCATGGCGAGTAATGTTTATCTGATGTTCCTGCAGATGCAACATGCTGCTTTGCTGAGCCTGTCATCTTAGTGTTGCATCAAGGCCATCAAATACCTAATGGCCTTATGAAAGACTGGAATTATAGGCAGCAAGAAACTAATGCATGGGTTGTATATTATAGTGTAGCAAAAAAGGACATTTATAAATTAAAATGTATTTTACTTGTTTTTCATACAGTAGACTCCCAAACTGGTTTAAAAAAAAAAAAAAAACTCCAGCTTTTTCTGTCGTGTTTGCTCTTTTTCTGTGTTGCATACCAGTCACGATTTTGTGAGTTGCTGTTTTAATCCTTACTAAGTGTTTTAAAGACCATGTGTGACAATGACGGATTCATTATTTTCACTGAAAACCTGCAGATAAACGCACAGTGGCGGAATTGGCCATGTCCGTAGAGAATACAGTAGTTTTTCCTGGAAGCAACAGCAACATTCACACATCCTGGGTTTACACTGCCATCTTGCGGTTACATGAAATAATGCAAATCAGACAAGCGAAATTCAACATGTCAGAATTGTTAGAGAATTTCCGAAAGACTGAATTAATTTTATTACAAGTATTATGAGTGTTTGTTGTATTTGGGTGTTCAATATCCCAGAGAATCAATGATAAAACATGCAGTCACCCTTTTTGTGACTTTAAGCCACAAAAAGGGTGAATCACTGGGCGTGAACATCTACTGTGTATATTATCAGCCATAGCAACTCCAGCCTGTGAGGGCTCTTGTTGAGGGTGCAGATGGAAAGGCTTTTATTTCAATAATGAGTTTTTCCTGCTCTAGTCCACTTACATGCCAGGAAAGTAGCTCACAGGAGCAGACAGACATAATCTAGGACACAATGTTATTTGCTTTTAGAAGGGTTGGACTATAAAAAGGTTATATTGTTGTAATGTAATCTTCACACAATGCAGGATACAAGAACGTTTTAGCAATGACATTTGAAATAAAGTGTGGATTAACTCTGCTTGTAGCGCAAAATAACAGTTGATCAAATTCTGTGTTGCAACTTAATTTTTTAAATCAGTTTATAGTTGTCTATTATTCCTAAGAATAGAACTATCACAATTCTCATTGTAGAATCATTTAACATCTTACTTATATACAAAGTTGGGAGTTTTATAATGTGCCGTGTTATAAATGTACATATTCATGAATTAACACCTCTTATCTTCAAACGCGCTTGTGTTTACCAGCTTTGACAGAACAAAGGCCTCACATTAACTAATTCTGTCTGTTTATCAATGTTTGAACATCTGCTGTTGAGGATTTCCAGCTAAAGCTACCAGAATGTAACTGACCTGAATCTTTCCCTCTGTGTCTGGGACTAAGGAGTGAAAACGGCAAAGCATGCAATGTTGGAAGTATTATTTTAAAACTGTGCACTAAAATATATTGAATATCACTTAGTGGAAACTGAAGCAACGGGTGGTTAAATGACACTTGGAGAGGTTTGCTGAAATTGCTTACACACACAAAACTAAGTTCAGCGCGGTAAGGTACATCAGTTTCATATTATTAAGTCCAAAGTTAAATCCTAGCAGATTTAAGATCAAAACAATTTTTTTGTAACTAAGATGTGTATGGAGAATCTTGGGAGGAATCTAAAGGTTAGGGTGATGGTAAGGAGGCCATTCAACTTCAAAGGCTTGGAACTCGAGCAAAATGTTGGTCAACAATAAAAACCGAAATAATTATTTTCTAACACCATGCTACTTTTTACATTAACAGCAATTGATAGATTTATGTCCTATTTCTAAACTGAAACAAACTTTTTGGTTGACTGAAAATAATTTAAAGACGGGGATATGAATAATTTTGATCTACCTGTAAATTCAGTAACAAAAATGTATCTTATGTGATGATCCGTTTTGGAAATACTTTTGTCCACACAGAGAGCAGCCACAGGGTTGTCAACAATTGTCACAGCAATTAAAAGGGTGAAATTTGATTAATGAAATATTTAAAGCGGAGTTTAATTCATGTGAAGATGACGAGACATTCGAGGCGTCGCTGATTCAAATCCACAAGTGATTAATCTAAGCTTTGTAGTTTTCTATTATGATAGTATTTTATTTTCTTGAAAAGGTGACCTGCAAAAGAACTGATTTTGCAAAAAAGTGTAAAAATTTTACAAAGGTTTCTCAACTCCACAGGCAGAACTAATGTATAATAGTTTAGTCAATGATGAAGCCTTTTTTGAAAATGTCTTTAATCACATCTTACCATTTCAACATTTGTTTGTTTACAAATTTGAATGTAGTAATTAAGTTTCTACTCAGTTCAAACAGATGTTCAGTAATGACAAAGAGCACAAAATGACACAAATGTACCTATTATCTTAGCAAATGTTCATTAGATATCTTCAAGTATGAATTGAGGATAAATGTTACTACTGTCGTTTAACGAAAGGCTAAAATGTAGTACCACAATCCTTAAAGAAGTTTTTGTGAATAAAAAAACAAAACAAATTCAAGACGTCTTGAACTAAATGCTATGCAGAACATATGACCTGAAAACAGATGATTATGATGATCTGTGGTAAACAGCTGTAGGCTGAAAGACCCGCATTTATGGTTCAGATGTGAGGAGGAAGTTCCCCAGTTTCCAAATAATACATAAAACAAGCTAAACTTAATGGTGAACTATTTTGTCTTTACTAAATTTTTATCTGTAACCCAGTTTAGAAAATGAATTGAATGATAAAGAAAAAAGAAACACATCAGTTAATCAGCATAGTGGAGGATAAACTCAAATAACTTTTTTTTTTTCAAGATTCATCTCAGGTATTAACTAATATTCAATATATATATAAGGGAACTAAAGCAATATTATTACTTAATGATTTTATATAACGAGATGAGGGAAAGCAGGTTCTGTCTTAAATAATCACATAGCACACTTCACCATGATTTAAAAAAGGGAACAAACAAAATGTAACACCTCACATATATATTTTGGACAGATTGTATTTGCAAGAAAAGTGACAGATGCAATGAGACATGGCTTAGACAGCAAAAATCACATCCTTCTAAATCAAATCCTGTAACTTTTCTCACTGAATGGAAAAGGACTAGTAAATATGGTAGTTATGCAGAATAAAATGAAGGTGTGTCTGCTTTTAATTTGCTTTTGTGTCAAGCTGTCTATCTTCACACTATAGTGCTGGTCATGTTGTCTCTTGCTGTGGACATGTAAAAAACTCGCTTGAGTACAAAATGAGTTGGTATTAATTTCAAAGTTTAACTTGCGGACCACATTTTCATTTATTTATGAAAAATGCCATAATTACATAAAAAGCATAAGGCATATTTTTTTAATAAATCTTTTTAACTTTGTGTTTCATGCACACTATGTAGCAAAACAAGGACAAATATTTATGAAATGGCTCCTTCTCTCTTCTTGTAGCAGAAGATGCAAACAGTTAATTGTTGGGGGGTTCAGCATGAAAAAAAAATAAGAATCAAGGCCTCCAGATAAGAAGATTGAGATAAAGCTCTCAAGAAGACTTGTGTTCAAACATAAAGAAACGATACAGGACGCCAACAGCAGCTGCAGCTACTGTGGGTATCAACCACATGGCCCAGGAACTGCTGCTGAAAAAAAGGCACAACAATTACATCTAAGTATTAAATCTGTCGTATATTTACAAATATTTCTAATCATAGTATTTATAACTTCTCAAAATAAAAAGTCTGATAAAACACACGGTCTCACCTGGATTCTCCAGCATCTTTAGCGTCTGCTACCTACAGCAAAAGAAATTATTTGAATTCAAACAAAATCTTTGAAAAAACTAAAATTTTAATTATGTAAAAGTTGGATGATCAGAGAGGACTGGTGCCTACCTTTGTGTTCTCCTTCTTCCGGTCCTCCTATAAACACATAAATTCACTATTAATGTTTTTAATGTTGCAGCACACAAGCATAATGTTAACATAAGAACGAGTAGTTAAGATAATTTGTTTAATAATTCAATATACACGTAAATTCAGAAAGTTGAAGTTTCAGTCATGCATCCCCTACAAACTGATATGTGATGCATTAAATTTACAATGACAAATGTTGTCTTAACTTTTTTAGGATCATGCAGATTTTACAAAACTATGGTATTTACAAAAGAAATATTTTTATAGCATAAAAGTAAATGTAGCTGGAGCAAGTAAGCATTTATTAAACTTAATCAGTTTTCATATGAATGTGCTCCCAAGCCCCATCCAATCACAGAAGAGACATTTACACTAATCTGGGTTCTGCAGGTTTCCACTCAAACTACATGCTAGGTACGGATGAGAAGTTGTATAATGCAATCAACTGTCTATTGTCGCCACATACTTGCTTAAGAGAAGGGATGGATGACTCCAATCAGCTCTTTTTGACATTGTTTGCGTTTAAAACTACATTTTTACTGCATATAAGTCATTGAATTTGAATTATTCTATATGTTTGGATTGTGGTGGTTTGATCTGATTAGTATAAGACATGTTTTTCTTGTAGTGCCTTGAGTATAAATTTGCTGTTAACCGTCACCAAATGAACTGAAGCTAAGGTAGAGCAGTTTGTGTGCAATCATACCTTTCGTCAATGATGACTCAATTTTAGCCTTTCATTAAACATCAGCAGTAAGCTGCGCACCGTTCTAAATTTCCAACTAAGATTTTTTTTAAAGAAAACAAACGTTTTTGTTTGAGATTCAGAAATGTAATGTGGAGCCTTAAAAGCAAAATGATAGGATTACATGTAAAAAAGAAAAGTCTTTTTACATTTTTATTAGCATTTTACTTAGACAAAAATCAAAAACGTGCTAAACAACTTGCTGTCCCTCACAGGATCAAAAAACTGCTGCTCACATGATACACTTGTGAGGGAGTGTGACAAATCAACACTTAAAAAGCTTATAAAACCTGAAATAAGGCATGACACAATCTATACGCATGACAAATTGTTACCATTTTATTAAGAAGGTGATGCAAAGACCAGTTGTTTGCTTTTACTGACTAGTAGTTTGATACTGTGAAAATAATCTATTAGAAAAGACTCCTTTTTTGTGAAATATGCATTTTAATAATCCCTAGTTTTCCTGACTCAATTCTTCACGGATCAATTTTGATCACTCCAAATCTATTGTTACTACAAATATATGTACTGCAAATATCCTGGATTAAATTCAGATCTTAACTCACAGTGTGATGAGCAATGCCATTCGTTCCCCAAATACAATTTAAATGTTTTGTTTGGCATTTAATCTGAATCCATTGCATCCATACGTTTCATGACTGTGTAGGAAACTCATAGAACTCCACAGGTATAACCAAAAAACGGCTAAAAAGAAGGTAAGAAACTACCCGTCTTCTTACCATGTGAAGCTCTCCAATGTAGAACTGCTGGAGCATCTCCCTGGCATCTGTAGAATGACCGACATCTTCAAAGCTCTCTGTGGCATCTGATCCTCCCTGCTCCAGCAAAACCTCCTCACCTCCTGGATGCTAATTCAGAGAGCAGCAAACAAGGACCGTTTAAATGTGGTGTGACATATCAAAAACTTGCAGGACAGTGGGTCCTGAGGGCCAGGATGGGACCAATTATCCCAACCATGCAGGGGAATGTCGTGAGAAATAATAACAATCTAAAAAAAAACATTACCTTATAAGATTATGCTTTCATAACGTAAATTATGAACAGTAATGTCAAAATCCCAAGAAAGTTGTTTGGGTGAAGTGGTTGCATTTTGAATGTTGCCCAAACACTACAATAAAGGAAGGCGCCTCTGCTAGGTAATTATGTACAAACATACTTTCTGGTAGGTGATTAAGAACATACTCCATTGTGTGGAGCGTACCTCTACACAATGGAGGTACGCTCATAAACAAACGGTTTTAAGAAATCTGCTTCATTTCTGAACGGACAACATTGAGTTTTACAATGCTAGAATATGCACAGTTACCTGTGAGCGACAGTTACATAAACGTGTTACTATGGTACTGTCTCTTTAAAGCTATTATATTGAGCGTTAACCGTTAAAATGTCTTGGTGCTAGTCAATTTTACAGAGATAGCTTAAAGCAATCTCATTAAACTCGATGGAAACTTAAAAGTTAGACTTAGTACTTTGCATTCTGTCTGTTAACAGCATTAATGAACAAGAAGCAAACTTTACACATCAGCGCAGGACTTTATCAAAGAGAGATTCGGGAAGTAAGCTTACACAACGTCACATGCCTACAAGTAGCGTAAAATATCCTGATAGAACATTGATGTCAAAATAAATAAAACTAGTGTATGTAAATAGAGTGTTTCTTACCTCCTCTAGGAAACTTGTAATGTCGTATATCTTATTATGGATGATTAGCCATGTGTCATTGCTCATATTATGCATTCGGACCTCCTCTAACGTGTAATATTTTGCTCCCCCGTCAGCAGTTTCTCCGTTGTTCTCATTACTGTTTGTGTTAACAGATCCGCTGCTCGTATGTTCATTTATTTCCTCTCCCATTCTTATGTTTGGGTAGAAAAAACAGCTAGACTCTATCTCTTGTTACCGTCTGTTACCACCACGGTGTTAGGCTAGCCAACAAGACGAGCCTTTTCTTCCTTTTGGTAAGAGTTCAACGGTATAAAAGAAGAGTCCAAGGATATAACAACATAAATAAACAAACAAAAGCGATATAAAACAGATACGAAAACGAACCTAGAGCGGGTGACCGATGTATTTAGTAAGATTATCGAACATTTACACCGGGTACATCAGCAGACATGTGAAACAGACCAATGACGTTTATGTTATTTCACCCCAACGCCCACACATCAAGACTGGCCAATAGCGGAGTGACTTTTTCAGTTGTAGCCAATCAAATTGAGCCTTTTCAGATCATGATATGTCACTTTTTCTGGGTGCGCATCATTTTTTAGCCGGTTAGGCAATTGGCTCGCCGGTGTTAGGTTGGTGACGTACATCATTTTAAAAAGAATATTAGTGACTCAGATGTGAGTTCATGATTTATACAAACAAATCCGACTTTTTTTTTTTTTTTTGCTCTAATCTGACAAAAAAAGTTTTATGCTGAACATAATCAGCAACTATATCGTAGTGTGTGTCTGGTATGCTTTATGGTTGTCAATTTATATTGACAAGGAGTAAACTCGGGCCGGTTTCCCCTGTTTATCGTGTCGTTTAAAATCTCCCCAGTTCGTCCTCTTCATACAAGCATAAGTAACACACCGGCTTAACCACCGGCTAACTGCTAAGGATTATGTACACTGACTCCTTGAGGTTCATTGAGTGCGTTGATATAATCAAAGTGCAACATTTAGGCTTATTCTAGGCTTATGCAACGGTTTTGTTGGCATGTTTGTCTTTTTAACTACTGATCAAAGAACCCAACAGGAATTACATGAAATTACACAAAAATGAAGCTTCCAGTCTCTGGCTGTGGTTAAAGCCATGTGGCTTCTGGTGATAGGTCAGATAAGCAACCACAAGATAAGGCAGAATCTTGTCTCCCGTATCTTTCAGTGCATTCCAAAAGGCGGATCTGCGGGGTGTTAAGGGTTAATCAGTTCGAAGTGAATAATTGATTATTAATGTCGAGAAACAACTTTTTTTGATCCCTGCGGTTTACAAGAAATGGACATACATAGCAGAAGTGGGCCAACAAGAAAATTCATAAGTCATATTTTTTTTTCGCAGTCTTAACCCATTTTATCAAAGATGTGGCATATCCACGAACTAATTAATTCAATTCATTTATAAAAACAAGTTCCATAAAACTAATTTTAAAGCACTGATCAAATGTATCACAACTGGACAACTTATTCTAATGCCCGTTAGGTGGCAGTAGCGCGTCTTTTCTGCTTACTGCAGCGGCAGAAGAAAAGTGAGAAATATGGCTGCTTCCCTGACTGTAAACATACGCGTTGGGTTTACGAAAGCGATTTAGTTATTTTCCAGGACGCCATTAATTCTGTATTTCCACTGTACGTTCTTGTCATTAGAGTACTACGAAGTAATGACTTTTATTTAAGAGGTTTTGGATTTTTATGCTCAAGGGAATACGTAGCTATTTCTGTGTTGTTGCTTTTATTGTGGCAAGCTAACATTAGCTTCTCAAACTAAGGTAAGATATATCGATTCATCTGCTATTTATCCTGGGCTATAGCAAATACTTTAAACATTAATATGTAGATCTAAATGCTTATATTTTGTATGACACTGGGAATTTACATCATCTTATTAAGACGTGGCCTTGGTGTATTCATTATTACTCAGAAATAGGCTGAATTGAGGCAGATGGTTTTACTTTAAAATGATGTGGTTAGCAGGAATAGGTAAATTAAAGTAATGTGATATAATAATACTATAATGAATTTTAGTGATTACAAGCTCAATTAAAAACTGAATTTGCAGAATAAATGTAATGTATTTGAGTTTAAGAAGTTGATAAGTGTCATGTTTTTGAGAAAAACTGAAGGGCAACTAAGTTATTAAACCAGTGCTTCATTCTGACTTTTTTATAACTGACCCTAAGCTAACTAGTGATTTGATATAGCTATGTGAGCCTTTAGTATTTTATTTGGGGGGGGAAGGAGAGTTTTGTTTGTGTGTGTGCGCTTGTTCTTATTTTGGTGTCTAGATTTAATTATTTGTGTAAAAATAAAAATAAAAAAGAATAAATTCAAAAAAATACATGTGACATTTAACTCTTACAAAATCAGAGCCATAGTTTCTTGGAGAACCAACCTTTAGAGTCTCACTTTCTGTTGGATGGCGAGAAACTTAACTTGTTTTCCGTTTTCATGTAAGTGTAGAGATTTCATTAGATTGTGGTATTATTACTAAAGTTTATTGGGTCATGCCAGTCTCAAGCCGCTCCACACCTAATGTTAATGCGTATTAACTACATTTATGTTTCAAAATGAATTTGCAACACTTTTATTTTAACGACCAAAAGTCAAATAGAATGGCAGATTTTCACCTGATCTGTATGTTGATATTTTCCCATAGATTATGGATGACGATGATGTGTCCATGCATAGGCTGGAAGGGACTCAGTCAGGTGCACAAGTTGGAGGTCTGATAGTTAAGAAGAAGAGCGCTGCTTCAGAGCCACATGTTTTTCGGGCACCTACACCACGCACCTCTTTGCTGGGCTTGGACCTGCTGGCTGCGCAGAAAAGGAAGGAGCGGGAGATTAAAGAGCAAGAAGAGTCTAATGGCAATGAAAGAAACAGGAAGAAGTCAAAGGTTTCCTCCTACAAAGACTGGGAGGAAAGTAAAAGTGACTCTGGGTCTGATGAGGAGGATGATGACACAAGTAGTGCGACAAAGAAGGAGAGGTAAGATATAGCATTTTGAGGAATGTCTGTTTTGTTTTGATTAAGTCTTACATATATTGCAGAGTAACTGCAACTGTAACTGCAACTTTTGATGTATCGTTTTTTTTGGCTGCAGGAAGTACCGTGTTACAGGCTCTGAGACTCCCTCCAATCCTGGAGGCGTCAGCGAAGAGTTCAGACGCCGGCATGAGCAGCGGGAGAAAGACAGGCGTGAGCAGGGAGTCTTTGCCTCCTCCAAGGAGGACAAGACCAGAGAAAGGAGCAAAGATAAAGGAAGGGAGCGACGGAGTGAAAGAGGTGATTCCTAAAGCCACTTATGTTTTTAATGAGAACAGCCATTTGATTATAGTCTAGTGTGGAACGTGAGGAACAAGTTCAAACAGTTGTTGGTTAAAGCCAACTTAATCTGTGTGCTTTGTGCATTTTGTGCTGTTTACTTGTTGATTATGCTGCATGATCAACATTATCCAAAAGTTTAATTTCTTGCTCGCATTTACCTTGAATTTCCCTTTTCTCTGACAGATGATCGAGACGGTAGACACAGTCGGGGCAACAGCAGCAGCCGGTCGGAACGCGGTGAGAGGAGCGAGCGCTCACAGCGAGACGGCTGGTCCGAACGCATCAGCAGAGGGAGTAAGAGAGACGAACCCGCGACACCGCAGAATCGCCCCCGAGGTTAGTTCGTTTTCTTTGTCTTCGTACAAAAATAAAATGTAAAACGTTTCTGTTTAGTCGTTTGACTCGACTCATTTTGTCTTTACGTAGATGGCTCCACACCTTCCCGATCTAACTGGGATGAGGACGATAGCGGTTATGGCAGCTCACGGCATTCCCAGTGGGAGTCTCCATCTCCTGCCCCGTCTCACAGAGAGTCCGATCGCTCTGAAAGAAGCCACCGTTCTGGGCGAGAGAGTGAGAGGAGGGACAGGTAACTGTCATTCATTTCATTTTGCATGACCCTGAGCATTTACTGTTATTTTAACTTCACGCTGGCCAGTTGTTTTTCAGTTGACTGAGAATCTTAGTCCTGTCGTTTTTTTCCTCCTCATGATTCACAGTTTTTCTTAGTTTTCAAAGTTAAAATGATCATTAATTGCGATCCTGCCCCTTGCAGCTGCTCAGGAACATTTGTCTTCTGTGATTTTTCAGATCAGTCAGAGGCCGTTACACTGATGACACACCCCTGCCCACCCCGTCCTACAAGTACAACGAGTGGGCCAATGATAGGAAGCATTTAGGCTCCACACCTCGTTTGTCACAAGGGAAAGGTATTATTCTCCAAGTTCAATTGTTTTGTATTTCAATGCAATATGTGGTGATAGAACATTATACAATATTATTTTTGTTTCCTTTTAGGCAAAAAAGGTGAGGGAGGAATAGATTTTGATAACGAGGACGAGAAAGAACAGTGGGAGGAGGACCAAAAGGTGACATTTATACCGTTTTTCCTAGTTAAATTAGTTATACTGCAGAGCATATTTCTTGTTTGCCAATGATAAAGCTTAATCGATTATTGTGGTTTTGAATTAAAGCAAGCTGACCGAGACTGGTACATGATGGACGAGGGCTATGATGAGTTTCACAACCCTTTCACCTCCACCTCTGAAGAATATGTGAAAAAGAGAGAGCAGATCCTCCAGAAACAGACTCAGAAAAGAATATCTGCGCAGAAGCGACAGATCAACGAGGTAAAACCACACATTTTCAGATAAACTTGGGCTAAATTTGAATTTGAAAATTTTCCAAGTTTGAATAGATATGGCAAAGTTGAGAATGAAAAAACATCTAATTTCCTTTGATTTCAGTACAAATTTGGAAGAGGGCCTGTTTAACCTGGCTTCCTTCCCTTTTTTAAAAAAATAAAATGCTTTCATACTAATTCAGTTTGTATAATAGACCAAAGATAAAAGCACACTTATCCAAAATTCTCTTTTCTTTCTCCCTCTAGACACTCTTAGAATTTGTGTTTCTTGAACTTTTTTTTATATGCTAAAAAAACACTGACATGCCATTGTTTTGTTTTTTTTTGTTTGTTTTTTGTTTTTTTTTTAAAGAAATTTCACAACCAAATTAAAAGGATTAATAGATCTAAAGATTTGAGCCAAGGGATCAGTATACAAAGTATGATAACCCATGCCAGATTGTGTATGTCTACTTAGTACAGATTGTATTTATACTGTGATAATTTAAGGCAGTAAAGCAGTAAAACAGTCTTTTACTTTGCAACTGAATATAAAGTCAGCTTCAGTTTTATATTGTTTCATGAGTTGTAATGATAATAAAGTCCAACTAAAAAAGCTGGAATAATCTGAAAATCTGAGTCTGGACAATATGTTAGGTTTTGACATTAACACTTTGCAGGAATTCTGAGTTCATTTGTAGATTCGCTTCATTTTTTCCTTTAGGATAACGAACGCTGGGAGACGAACCGTATGTTGACCAGTGGTGTTGTGCAAAGGCTGGAGGTGGATGAAGACTTTGAGGAAGACAACGCTGCTAAAGTTCACCTGCTGGTTCACAATCTGGTTCCTCCTTTCCTGGATGGAAGAATAGTTTTCACTAAGCAGGTAACCAACAATTAGATCAGTTTCTATAGATTTCAACATATAGAGATTTCTAAAATCTATTTCAGACTTGCTTTTGTGGGAAAAAGGAAACTCTACAAGCTTAACAAAGTTGTCTCATTTACAGCAAAGTTTTTGAATGTACCTAATTTAGAAAATATTCTGATGTGTTTTTATTTAAAAAAGAAAAGTTGTCTGCATGGCGTTTTGTTTTTGTTGAATTGCTTTTATTTTTTTTCATTCTTTGTATGCATGTGTGATTTGTATTCTTTTCTTTGTTATGCAGCCAGAGCCCATCGTCCCTGTGAAAGATCCCACCTCTGACATGGCCATCATCTCTCGAAAGGGAAGCCAGCTTGTCCGTAAACATCGTGAGCAAAAGGAGCGCAAAAAGGTAATCTAGGCGTACAGCGAGGAAAAGACACGTCATTTTGTAAATGATTGTTTTTAGGAGTGTACCAACATACATAGCAGCAGTTCAGAAACGAAACAAACCCCAAATTATTTGTTTGTTTTTTGCTACCTTTAATTGTAGGTGAACTGCCTGTCATGTTGATTTTTATGTCAAAATAAAGGTTTGCTAAATTCATGTCTTTTCTTACCAATTGATATTACTGGATAATATTTGTTGCACTTTTTGTGACCTACATATTTGTTAAACGTTTTTCTTAACATTTGATGCTCTCTTCAAATGTCCCAAGAGTTTTTAAGAAAATGTAATTCTTTCTTTGATTAGAGGCTCCATTGATATTTTATTAAACTTCCATCTTTTTCCAGGCACAGCACAAACACTGGGAATTGGCAGGCACCAAGTTAGGCGATATAATGGGCATCAAGAAGAAAGAGGATGAAGAGCCTGGAGGCAAAGTGGTGGGAGAGGATGGTAAAGTAGACTACAGGTGAATGGACTGTCAGTTTTAGTTTTCAAACATATTTTTGTGTGACCTTCTTAAAATTCTCATGTTAAGAAATGATCTGTTTCATATTCCACAGGGCTGATCAGAAATTTGCTGAGCACATGAAGGAGAAGAGTGAAGCCAGCAGTGACTTTGCTAAGAAGAAGAGCATTCTGGAGCAGAGGCAGTACCTGCCTATCTTTGCCGTCAGGCAGCAACTTCTCAACATCATAAGGTATCGATACTCAAGGATATAATCTTGTTGTTGCTCTCCTTAAGTCATGTTTCATCCACGGTATTTATGAAAAGTTGTCTTAAATCAGATCTTTTCTGTTATTGCGACCGTTTCACCCTTACATGAACTGCAACCTACAGGGACAACAGCATCGTCATTGTTGTCGGGGAAACGGGTAGCGGTAAGACCACCCAGCTGACTCAGTACCTGCATGAAGACGGCTACACTCGCTACGGGATGGTGGGTTGCACTCAGCCCCGACGAGTGGCCGCCATGAGTGTGGCCAAGAGAGTCAGCGAGGAGATCGGCACCAACCTTGGAGAGGAGGTGAGACAGAACCTGGCTCTACGTCATCGCACTGACGTTTCCCTCATGCTGCTTTCTCACAGGATGCAGAGTGGGTTGGGCTTGTCGTGGGAACAGAAAGCTGGTTTAAATATCCAGGAACCAATTTTTTTTTCCAGGTTTAGACTTGAATGCAGGTTGTTTCTGTCGGGCCTTCAGATGAAAGTACCAGCATTTCTACTGATGAAGAAAGAAAGAAAAAATAAGCAGCTAAAAGAGTCTAGGTTCAGGATATCATCAGAATTTGGAGAGTTTACGCTTCTACGGAAGCTGCACTTAATGCCTGCTTCCATTTATGTTTTAGATGGCTACACAGCTTTCTCAATTAACCTTTTTTTATAATAAGTAAAAATATTTAAAGAATAATATCTAGTATTATGAAGTTAGACATTGTCCCTGGAAACTGCTTTATTATTTCTTTTTAGTCATGTCTCAATCTGATGTTTAATTTTTTTTAAGTTTGTCAGAACTCAAAAGTCCTCAATCTGTGTTCAATAATTGTGATATATTCTATTAGAAATGAAAGCGGCAGCCATTCATAGATATTTGCATTGCATAGCAACAATTAAGCTTCTCAAAAAATGTTAATTTTATAATTTGTCTCATAAATTTGAGCCATATACTTTTTTAAGTAGTTATTGTAATGCGATACTGCCATCTAGTGGTGGAAAAGGAAACTACATTTTGTGGTGCTTTGGCGTGTGAACAGAATGAAGATCATAGTAAGAAAAATGATGGAATGATGGGAAACATGGAAATAGATTGTTATTCTTCTTATTTAAATACAAACATCACACAATTTTCACTACTTACCTTGTGGAATCATCTGATTTGGTGAAGGAAGAAAACATCTTGAATACTCCTTCCTTATAGGTCGGATACGCAATCCGCTTTGAGGACTGCACTTCGGAGAAAACGATGATAAAGTACATGACTGACGGGATTCTGCTCAGGGAGTCTCTGCGGGAGTCGGACCTGGACCACTACAGTGCAGTTATTATGGACGAGGCTCACGAACGCTCCCTCAATACAGATGTGCTGTTTGGCCTGCTGCGGGAGGTCAGTACTGTTAACGTCACAAAAAAACATATAATGTGCAGATTTTTAAAAAAAAACTTTCTTTTGAAATGTTCAGCTCTAATTCCAGTCATGTTCGCTGTTTCACGCCAGGTTGTATCTCGACGAACCGACTTGAAGCTCATCGTGACCTCTGCTACTATGGACTCAGACAAATTTGCAGCGTTTTTTGGCAATGTGCCTATTTTCCATATTCCAGGGAGAACATTTCCAGTTGACATATTGTTCAGCAAGGTATGTTAAAATCTCAAATTTTCACACAACGCATTTTTACCGACTGTAATCAAGAGCAGAAATTCCTGTTCATTTGTAATTTTCTTAAAAGAAAAAAAGTTGGAACTTCTAACTTTAGCACAGAATACATTGTTCTTCAATTTGAAATGTATCGCATTGGTCGGCATGCCTGATTCATCTTCATCTTTTCTTTGGTGAAAAGTGGAAAATATTTCAATTTAGAAAATTACCTTTTGTTAGGGTGTGAATTAGAAGAATGTTCGAGTTGGCTCTTAACGTCATTTGTTTTTATGATTTATTTTGACTTTATTTGGCGTTGTGTAGACCCCACAGGAGGACTATGTCGAGGCTGCAGTGAAGCAGGCTCTGCAGATCCACCTCAGTGGGATGGTGGGAGACATCTTGATCTTTATGCCTGGACAGGAAGATATCGAGGTAAATTATCTGGCAGCTGTGATGCATCAGATGCTATTATTTATTAATTACACCCTTTTTGTTACTGACAAGTTAAGAGGTTTCAAACACATTTCTTCCATTGGTGAAACACAATTTAACTTCTTCAAACTCTGACTTTAAAGCGGCTGTTTTACACGTACATTTTGTTGTAGTCGTATCTGCAGCTTGCGTGTGATCTCGTCGTCCCTGCAGGTGACATCGGATCAGATCGTGGAACGCCTGGAAGACTTGGAGAACGCTCCCCCTCTGGCTGTGCTGCCCATTTACTCACAACTTCCTTCTGATCTGCAAGCGAAGATCTTCCAGAAGGTTCGCATCAGTCACCACAGCCGATTAGTTTTATTGTGTGCCGCTTTTTCTTTGTATTGACTTTATTTTGCTCTTGCGCCGTAAGGCTCCAGATGGTGTTAGAAAATGCATTGTTGCCACAAACATCGCAGAGACGTCGCTCACTGTGGATGGGATCATGTTCGTTGTGGATTCAGGCTATTGCAAACTTAAGGTACATACAGCCTGGATGCCATTTTTTTGCTCCTTTTGTGTACAGTGTTAATAGAGACAATATTCAGCATGAATGACTCACTCGCCTCTTTATGAAATCTTTTTAAATCTGACAGGTTTTCAACCCTCGGATCGGTATGGACGCTCTCCAGGTTTACCCCATCAGTCAGGCTAATGCCAACCAGCGCTCCGGCCGAGCCGGACGTACCGGACCCGGACAGTGTTACAGGTGACTAACGTTTCGCCAGCTCTTAAAGGGGACCTGCAACTCATGTAGCCATTGAGCTGAAATTGCTGCTTAGCTTTTTAATTCTTGTTTTTTAAAGTTGCCACTTTCTTTTCCTAGTAGAACTTGTTGAAGCGTTTCAAGCATATAAATGTAAATGTTATTTGTTCTAATCTTGTAGAGCGAAATGACTTGTAAATAATGTAGGGAATGGGGTTTAATTGCGATTTCTTTCTTACTAAGACGTGTGAATCAAATGTAACTATTTGGTTCCCTATATGATTGTTTGATGTAAATGCAGAGAAGAGAGAGGGCATTGATTCCCTGAGGATTTTTATCTAGTTAAACTGCGCAAATATGTCACAGGGGTCTTATCTCTTTTGCCTACAGAAAAGACTAAGTGACACTGATATCATGTATTTTGCATTTGAAAGTTCATATTTTATAATAAATCTCACCCCCTTGCCCTTCCAGAAAGCTAACAACCTAAGCACATCTGATGTGTTTGAGTTGCTGTGAAAGCGTGTGACGCTGTGAGGCGTCACACACATTCTGGGTGGGTGGGGATTCACACATGAAACATTCAGACCTTATAACATATCATTAGAATAGAACATTGGTGGGGAAATCCAGTGTATAATCACCAAAGAGAAAGTACACAGATATGCCTTAAATTTGGTAATGATTATCAAAACAAAAATAGAATATACAGAATACAATGTACGAAAACTTTACAGTTATGAAACAGCTGTAGATGCAGATTTTTCAAACTGTACAAGTTATATAATAGAAAAACTAACCAACTGTGTTGTATATTTGTACAAAAAGACATTATTTGCTAAAAACAAAAAGTAAAAACAAATCGGTGAAAAGAATAGCAGAGATGTAAACAGGTTATTGTGTGACTTTTAATAAATTGCAGCTTTATGAATCTGACGTTGCATTAGATCTAATTTGATATCTGTTGCTCTGGTATAATGATCACGATGCAGGTTTATACGTAACAGTACGAGGTCCTCCGCCGTGGTAAAGTTTATTTGGTGGTTTCTTCTCCACACAGGCTTTACACTCAGAGCGCCTATAAGAATGA
This sequence comes from Poecilia reticulata, assembly GCF_904066995.2. Lineage (NCBI taxonomy): Eukaryota > Metazoa > Chordata > Actinopteri > Cyprinodontiformes > Poeciliidae > Poecilia > Poecilia reticulata. The sequence goes on from NC_088832.1 coordinate 18,643,426, forward strand.
GATGCTGACCACCACCATCCCAGAGATCCAGAGAACCAACCTGGCCAATGTGGTGCTGCTGCTGAAGTCTCTGGGGGTCCAGGACCTGCTCCTGTTCCACTTCATGGACCCACCGCCTGAGGACAACATGCTCAACTCCATGTACCAGCTCTGGATCCTGGGAGCTCTGGACAACACAGGTGGGTCACCGCTGGCTTCGCTTGGAAAAACTGAACCGAATCAGTTGCTTCTTTCAGCTTTTGTTTTTAAGACACGTCTTCCACTGGTTCAGACCAAGAAATAGAAATAGGAACTTCATTTTTCCAGTATGACTGCAGAGAAATTACAGACCAATACAACAATAAACCTCTAATAAATACCTTATTCTGTCACTACAATGTTACACATGTTATTTGAAACTGTGTTTTTCGCTATTTAAATATTTTTGCAGAACATAAATCCTGTTTGGGTAAAAGTTTTGAACTGGAAAGTGGTAGTTGAAGTGATTTGACAAAAAAAAATTATAAATCATCTTATGATCTAATTTTCATTTAGTGGACTGGAAAGTGACCACTAACACGATGATTCAGCTGAACTATAAGCTGAATCATGGGAGCAATTTATTCACGTGGCATTTTATTTGAGAAAAGATGGCTTGCAGATGACCTCTAGTGGCTGTCAGTGATACTGCACTTATCTTGTTCTCTTCATGTCCAGACCAGGAGGATTTGGCCGTCTTTCGCAAACATTTGATCTTTTTTGTGAGACTAAACGTATGACAACATTCAACAAAAAAAACACTGAAACTTAAATGCCCAGGAGGGAATAGATTTGCCTCTTCCTGTATTAATAGTGTCTGTTAACTTTGCTAATTAACATTTCTGTAATCTTTCAATTTAAATTTACTAATGATAGTTTGGTAGCAGTATGATTATTGTAATTAAACATTTTTAGCATGAACATATTCATCCTTGTAGTTGGCTGTAAATATACAGTAAGCAGGGGAAATGCTACTAATGATGATGATATAAAGTTTGAGATGTTTAGGGTTTATTTCCTCCTCTGAGTGGCACTTTGGGTTTCCACAGACTGGTAATGATGCTGCGGCTATGATGCTGACTCCACAGACGGTTCCTGCAGGAGTTAGTCGTGAAGTTCAGCCAGTGGAGTAATTGCCTAGTTTTCTGATCCCGTGTTTTATTTGACTGGTTGGGTCTCAGTTCTATCTCATCCTTAGCCAGATTCCTGGGGATTTAGGGATTTGAGAATAAGAGGAGACTTTTGATGATTCTCTGTATGGTGTGTTAACAGCAGATTATCTCTGATTAAGGCTTACCTGCCCTAAACTGGCTGCTCTGCTACTTTGCTTTTCCTCATCATAAGCTTCTTAGACTCTTTCGTTTAATCATTTGAATCAGAAACGGTAAAGTTTTTAATCTCGTGGGGTTTTTTTTATTGCCAAAAGTATTTTAAGCCGTCAGCAGTTCCTTCTCTCCTGTCGTTCCGATAGCTCAATGTCACGTAATGGTGATGCTTCCTTTATGCCAGCAGATTTTAGATCGAAAAGAAGCTTGTCAGTCTTCTTAATGTTTGTCTCTCCAGCATTTTTCCACATTCCTTTTCACACTTGTAATGTTGTACCTGTTTTTATTTTCTTCTTCAGGTGCTCTGACCCCAACCGGGCGTCTGATGGTGGAGTTTCCACTCGACCCCGCCCTCTCAAAGATGCTCATTGTGTCCTGTGACATGGGCTGCAGTGCAGACATCCTCATCATCGTCTCCATGTTGTCTGTGCCAGCCATCTTTTACAGACCTAAGGTTTGTGCTTTGCTAGCTGGTGTTTAGTAGCTTTCTATTTGTTTGAACTAAAAGTGAGACTCAGACAAAAGAAAACAACCAGAGGAACACATTTCGTCATATATTGTGTGTTATGACCCAACAGGCATACATTTGAGGATGAATTTGCAGTAATGCAGATTAAGTGTGTCTTTTGTGTGTGTGTGACTACTTAGGGGAGGTAATTTTAGCGATGAATGCACAAGTGATTGTCACACATTGTTCACTAAATCTGTTAATCTGTTCACCTTTAGTGCAGAATAGCAACAAATCTGCGTGTGCTTTTGAATTTTATTTGTGTGGCTGTTTTTATTCCCTCCTCAGATTCAGATCTATTTTGACCTTTTTTTTGTCTGATAAAATTCAGATTCAGACAGCTTGAAAAGTGAAGCCTTGGATAGTTTTATATAGGGCTGCAAAAATTACGACCACTCTTAGGCGTTTATCAGAGCTTTAAGTATATTTGTGATATGTTTCAAGATGTCGCAACAGAAAAGTGTTTCAATTCTTACTCACACAAATGTGCTTTTGTGACTCACGTCCAAAACGAACACATGTTTTTAGAGATGCACAGATAAGGCTGTTACTGTTCATCTAATTTTGACCAATTCATTTTCCAAGGACTACAACACAAGTATAGCTGAACAACCCCCCCCCCCCCCCCCCCCCCCCCGAAGGAATAACAAAATGACATCTGAAATGCTGATCTAAGTTTTATTCAAGTAAAAAAATGCCCGGTGGTTGATATGTGTATGGAGTAAAAAGTATGAGAGGTTTTAATCTTGTGAAGAGGAGAAAAATGGTTTAGTAGCTTTTTTTTTTTTTTTTTGGTAACCAGACTGTAAATACATAATTGAGACTCTGGGCAAAGAGCAACTTTAGAATCACACAATTTATTTCACTTAACTTTAGTGAAGATTAGAATGATTGAGAGAAAAAATTAAGACTATCCAAATTTTGTTTCCAAATTATTGTAAGTAAGCCGACTAGAATAAAAAACAAAAAAACAAAACAATAATAATAATAATAAAATTAAATCTGAGTGAGTTTCATATAGATGGCTAAAAGTTCCAGCTCAACTGGAACAACGGATGATACGTCTGGTACGTCTGAGGCATCATCGCCCCGTCCTAGTTCTACCACTAAAAACGTTTTTGCCTCTCCAGGGTCGCGAGGAGGAAAGCGACCAGGTGAGGGAGAAGTTCTCAGTCCCCGAGAGCGACCACCTCACATACCTGAACGTCTACATGCAGTGGAAGAACAACAATTATTCCAGCATCTGGTGCAATGATCACTTCATCCACACCAAGGCCATGCGCAAGGTCAGATTTGCGTGTTATTCATCCAGACTTGTTAAATTCCCACTGAACAATATTTTTATGTGTGAATTGTACAGATTAATTTGTGAATACTTCCATTTCCAGCCCATTTCATGTGACTTTCACATGTAGTGCTTTTATAACACCATATAGCCAGTGTAGATTTTTATCTGTTGTTAGCCATTTGAATTTCTTTTACTTCCACTCACAATGCGTTTCCTTTATTTATTGTATTTTTATTTATTTTTTGTTCAGGTGCGCGAGGTGCGTTCCCAGTTAAAGGACATCATGGTTCAGCAGAAGATGAACCTCATGTCCTGTGGCTCGGACTGGGACATCATCAGAAAGTGTATCTGTGCTGCTTACTTCCACCAGGCAGCCAAGCTCAAGGTACTCTCTGCGCTCCGGGTTCTCCTCAGTTAATATGTTCTGCCCAGCGGCGGCCAGTTGTGGCAGATTTATAGCAGCATAATTACAGAGTGGTGAAATATCCCCCCTGGCCTCACATTAATACAACGCTAAAATCTGAAAGGGGATTTAAAGTCATGACTATATAATCACGGTTTTCAGTTTGACTTACGAGTAGCCAGCCAAACCAAGCAATCATATTAAACTTGGATATACTTTAGATTTTTTTCTTTTTCTTTTCTTCTTCTTCTGCTGTCGAAGCCGAGTTGAGCAGCAAATTAGCCCGCATGACCTGCTCTGCTTTGACCTCACGGTTGCACCCTCAGATGATGCAGGCACATTTAAACTCCAGCACAGACTCTTGTATTGCAGTTTGTTATTCATGCATATATTTGTTCACAGGGCATCGGTGAATATGTGAACGTGAGGACAGGCATGCCATGCCACCTCCACCCCACCAGCTCCCTGTTCGGTATGGGCTACACCCCCGACTACATCATCTACCATGAGCTCGTGATGACCACAAAGGTAAAAACACATGCGAAAAGCAAAAGAGCAGTAAAGTTACAGACATCAGTTGTAGACGTCGTTGACGTTGAATCGTGCGCTGTGTTTCGCAGGAGTACATGCAGTGTGTTACTGCTGTGGACGGAGAGTGGCTGGCGGAGCTGGGACCCATGTTTTACAGCATCAAACACGCAGGAAAGAGCAGACAGGTACGTTTGGGAAAGGTCGATGCTCATGTGCTTCCAAATTTGGCATAAGGTGCAATACAGAAGTAAAAGTGTTTGTAGATATTTTTCTATCGGTGAAGGTGTGTAAGGATATTCTGTCTCCCAAATGATGGCAGGACTGTTTATTTGTGACTTCATCGGTATATCATTTATAAACAGGAAACTTTCACACGTCCCTTGTGGAGCAAATTCCTACATATGTGTAAGGGTTGTGATCAGTTTTGACAAAAATATAAATCCTCTTAATTACAAAGGTATATTAGGGTTTAGGGTTAGGAGAGGCTTACTATCCTATCTTCTCTCAACATGAGAAGATCATTGCCCAAGAAAGTAAATCTATACAGACATGGTGAAGTTGGATGTAGAGGAATGGGAGCTCTTTCCTCTTACATGAAATATTTTATGAATTCCTGCAATCAGGATGTCGTGGAATCACAGTGGTCGTTGGAAACTATGGATTTGGAAAAGGACGTTCAAATAGTTGCATAAAGATTTAATATGTGCATCTTTCACTTCTCTTAATATCCTCTACAGTAGGGCTTCACAATATATCACATTATTGAATTTCATTGAAGCTTGAAATTCAATAAATAAACCAGTTGATCGAAATCTGACGTGTTTTTCTTGCCACTTCTCTAACAACAGTTCATCAAGCATTATCCCGTATCCCATGTTTTCCTGTTACTGGGCAGTCCTGCTTTACATTTAGTCTAAACTCCCAAACATTACTTTCATACCGAGTCGGTCTCTATTTTACCATCAAACATCTGTAACCAAACAGAGAACTGATTACATAGGATGGGCTGCGGGGTCAACAGTTCATCGTTTTGATTCTATAGAGTGTTTTTTAGTTGGTCTTGCTTTGCACTGGTGGTCCCAAAAAATTGTATCTGGGAAATTTGGAGGATATTATAACAGCTGTAGAGTAATTCAAGGGTCAACATCCACCATGTTAAGGAGACGCAGTTGCAGTGAAGCCTTGCTGTTGCCCTACAGGGTGAAGAACGGGTCTGAGAATAGTGTCAAATGTCTTGTTGGGAGGACTCTCTCAAAGTAACCCTTACATAAGTGCCGAAACGCTGGTTTCACAGCGGAGCGTTTTGCTCCTCCGCCCGCTGACACAATAACACTTCCTGTGCTCCTCCGCCCGTCCTGTTCTCCTGCAGGAGAACCGTCGGCGGGCCAAGGAGGAGCTGAGCAACATGGAGCAGGAGATGGTCCTGGCTCAGGAGCAGCTGAGGGCGCGTCGAGAGGAGCAGGAGAAGAAGAGCAACACCTGCAGCGTGAGGTAAGCGAAGCGTCTTCGCCGCACGGCCGTGAGCCAGCCGGCGTTCCTCTCTCTCGGCCTCTCATTTGCCACGCACTGTCGAGATTAGAACGGTTTAATTTACCTTCCTCTCTGCCTCCCCACGTCTCCACCCCCGGCGTCGCCTTCCTCCTCTCCCACTCTCTCGACTCCACCTTCCTCACTCTTCGTGATGAGCTTGTCTCACCTCTGGTCCCTCCAGACGAGACAAAAAGAAATAATATTGACTCCGGGCTGACCCCCATTACTGCAGCAATTTAAATTGTGCCACAGCAGAACAGAGAAAAGGAGAGGGGAACGTTCGTTTTCAAATTAAACCAAAAAATTAATTTCACACCCATCTGCGAGCCTCACACAGAGAAATGGGGCTATAAAGACTGATTTAAAAAGAACTTTTACTGTTAATTAATCAGCTGGTTTATCTGCTCCGAGTTTAGTGTGACGGATACGTTGGAAATAATCACACTGGAGTCTTAGGATTAAAAATTAGATTTAAGCGGGGGAAGTTGGTAATAAAGTTGAAAGCTCTCTCGGGTGTGTGTTGGTTCCTTTGTCCTCCTGCAGGTCTCTCTGTTTGAGCTCAATGTTACCAGGATGGAATATTTGATCTGGTTTCCCTTGATCCGGCAGCTGCTCATCATCATCATCATTCTTCCTGCTATCAGTTGGTAAACAGCCCAGTGACTAGAGCTGGGCTCAAATACAGAACCATTCTGTGTGACGAAAGGGAAATGAGGCCTTTGTAGTTTTGGACCAGATTTAAAGGGAGATTCTTTTAAATGTGATTCAACTTGTAATCACTAATTGTACCAACAATGTTTGCACAAGTAGAAATATACATTTTTTTCATTTAATTCAGTTGAATTCATTGAAATTGAATTTAATTTATTTATCAATGTCAAGAGGGGTACAGTAAAATCTTAAATGGATGTGAATTGATTTTGAAAAGGCAAATTAGGCATTTCTGTGACAGTATTGGATACATTCCTACCCGGTGTTGCAACGCTTAAGGAGGGAGATGTGTGCTCAGTTGTGGAGTATTTTTTTTCTATTGAGGGATCCACAACAATCTCCCAAAGTAACCAGGAGCGACAAAGGGTGGGAATATTTTGGCACTTGGAAAATCGATAAAATGTGATTAGAAATCCAATATCATAAACAATTTCAATCTTTTCAAAAAGTGAAACTTATTTATTGCATAGATTATTTAAACACCTTTATTTCTGCGCCTTTTGATGATTACGCTTTACAGACGATGAAAACTGGTGCACTTTTTCCTTCTTTTAAACTTTTTATGAATGGATTTGGATTGAACAGTTGGTTTCTGAGTGTAGAGCTCCTGACCCAGGACGCCTCAGGAAACCTCTGCAGATGTTTTAATGTCATTTGCTGATTAGTATTTGTTCATTAATCGCTCCCAGTAGTGCTTGTAGTGTAAGAGAGATGTTTGTCTATCCCAACCTTTGAACGTTTGTAGTTCCTACTGCGGAAGTTGGCTCTTACACTACAAGCCCCACGATGTAGAGAAGCAATAGACTGTAGAAAGGTATCAGTTGTCGCACTGTGCAGTCACTTTAGACATGTACAGAAAAACAGAAAGTTGAATTGATGCATTAAGTTAGACGTAGGTTTTATAATCTATTAGGTCTTTATTTAGGTCATAACAGATTTTAAAACGCCTGAAATTTGACTTAAACTCACAGAAATCAGGTTTTAAAACAAAACGCTGGACGATGAGACACATTTGCTGCTGTTCGGCTAATTCAGCCTGTTATTAATGGTGAAGCTCAGAGAGAACGGCTGCCAAGTTATTAAGGGGGTCCCAGAATATCACAAGAATAGCTTTGGTGGAAAAAGCCCCCAGTGGCAGAAAGGAGGTTAAGCCCTGATGGTGTAATTGCTACATGTATGAAGGCAAGAGGGAGAGACGAGGGAGAGTGTGGGCAGTGTCATTGTCACGTAATTAAAGATGATGGATTGTTTTGTCAGAGACATCAGAGTCCATGTCCCAACACTTTCCACTGAGACGCCACTCTTGCCTTTTCACTCTCCTGTCCTGCTGCTCAAATGTTCCCATCCTGCTGCACAAAAACAGCCTCCTCCTCTTCCTCCTCACTTATTTTCTGAATCTCCGGTCTGGTCTTTAATGCAAGAAACATTTGGATTGAAGAACGAAGCAGGCAGACAAATATGACTTTATTTCAGTAAATAAATGTCTCATGCGCTATTTTCTTCTCCCTCTTTCTTGATTTAGGGCAGTGAAAATCTGCACACCAGGGAGAAAAGAGGAGGCACCCATGACTCCCAGACGCACCCCGGCCCGCTTTGGACTGTAAAAACTCACCTTGACTTCTTAGAAGACGCTGCCATTCAAATCTGGACCACACTAGCGCAACAAAAAAAAAAAACAAAAACAAAAAAAAAGCATTTCATTTTCCATCTCCCTCCCGTCTCTTCTGCAGTTCATGTGTAGGCCACAAGAGTGAGAACTTGCATAAGGCTTGTATGAGTCCTAAACAACGCTGAGCCTCCCTCCACCTTCAGCAGCCACATGATACTAAAGGAACACAAGACCCACTGATTTTATATTCTTTCTCTTTTTATATGCTCAACATCGACATTTGCCTGCTTGACAAAAAGTTATTTTACACTAGATGTTGTATTAAAACCTTTTTTTTAATTCTGTTGTCAGAGACTAAAAAAAAAAACAAATTCAGCGTTGCTTCTTTTGTGTTTATGTAGTAGTTCTTGTGTGGTGGGTGGAGCAGTGTTTGTTCTTCTCCACAGACTGAAAGCGTCATTCGAACTGTACTGTCCCACACAGCTGGATCGCAACGCACACAACTGTCATGCAGGCTTTGATGGTTGACCTTTTTTTCCCTCTTGGTGTTGAACTCGCTCCAGCAAAGAAGAGCGCCGCAGCATTGCTACTGCTTCATGTTAACTGTTACAGTTTCATGGATCTTGTTTTAAAAAAAAAACACACACAAACACAAACAAACCTTTTGCTTTGTAATTTGTGCTGAAGAAAAATAGTTTTCAACAGAATCATTTTGATGGACTCATTTCCCTGCTCTCTCAGGTGGCTGAGATTAAAAATGCACCGATCAGGATTTTCCTGGATGATGCCAATTTTTTTCTCCTCTTAATTGATAAAGCGTTGCAAGACGAGACGTGGTGCAGATTCTTTGATAAAAGTAGCAACAGAAAATGCAAACGCTAAAAAAAACAAAAAACATTTAGCTTGCATGTGTTACCTTTATCTGGCTTTTATTTGTCTAAAAAAAAAAAAGTACATGTCGGTTGTTGGTGTGTTTAAAGACTGAAAATGGGGGGAGTTATTTTGTTGCATTTAAGGAATAGAGGAAAAAGCAGACGGTCAAGAAAGAACATCTGATTCTGAACTGTGCCCAGTTGATTGGCGCGTCCCTAGCTGAAATATAAAGCAGCTGTGGATAAATTGTAACCATTGTCTTTGTTCTTCTATCTCATGCTTCTTTTAACAATTGATGTAAATGGAAGAAAATAAACATGACCTATTTTTTTGTAATCTTAGACAATCTGATTTAATATTTTAGGTTCTCAAAGGTCTTTTTTTTTTTTTCTTTTAGTGATATTTGATTAACGTGCGCACATTTAGGTTGGCTTTGCGGTGGCACAAATGATAACTTCGTAAGTGAAAGCGATGCAAATTTAGCCCATAAATTGCCTACTTGCAGGTTCAGTGATTTATATTTACAGATGCACAAGCAAGAGCAAACAACGGTGGGTGATTAATTTACAAGTTCTCAGCTGTGCACATGCCAGCATGCCAACGACTGAATTATTTTCTTCTGCCACAACCTTTAATTAGGCAGGAGAGAAAATAAGGCTTCAACAAATAATTGTGGATAATGATCAATTGGGAAGTTATGTGGATTAAAATTAATTGGTTTTTGCCATAACAAATTATGCTTTAGAAAAACGGTAAATTATTTTATATAGCCCTCTAGGTACTTCTTTCATCTAATTCTTGACAAAAAAACAAAAAACCTTTCAGTGAACCAACTTTCAAAACTTTATTGCGCTCTGGAACTTGTTCTCTCAACAACCTTCATCTCAGTAAGGTCTTGTTTTTGCAAAGCGAAGGGAACACAAAAACACAGCTCCACAATATTAATGGTTGTAATAAAATTCCCACTGCGTTTGTTTCCACAGTTTTTAGCAGGGGTGAAGGAAAATCAGAGGAAAGGAAAAAAGAAACCCACATCTGTCCTCCCCTCTCTCAGATCACGCAACACGTCTACCAACGTGATCCCTTGTGCTTCGCGGCGCCTCCACTGTGAAGACGCATCTCGTTTCTGGGTTTTGCCGAAGCTGTATGTAAAATCTCCAGGTCACAAGACTGTTGGAACAAAAGCTTGCATGGTGCTCGGCCGTCTTTATCACAGTTGCGCTAAGAAGCATCTGCTAAAACCTGCCTTTCCAACTGGCATGGATCCAGAAGGGAAGACAAATAAGAGCTCGGTAACTAACTTCTGTTTTTCTCTCGGCTGAATCCCACCGCTTCGCTCCTTTCTTGTTGGTCAGTGATCATCTGTCCGCCGTAACCCTCATGCAAATAAGCGCATTATGAGTGCGCCCTCGACCCCTTCGGTTCTCTTTTGAGTTTTTCTTGATTGAGTGTGGCAGGTGGAGGAGGGGACGGATATAATGGACTCCACCAACTTTAATGAGACAAATCTCAGCTACGTTTGGCTGACATTTTTGAAATAGTCCTTGTGGATGACAGTGTCAGCAGTCACCTTTTTACCACAGCTTTCCGGAGAAGGTTGCCCTGTAATGATAGAGAGAATTAAAATGGCCTCCAAGGCGGCGGAGATGGGAGCCGCAGGATTAGGCGCAGAACCACCACGCCTCTTAAACGGGCTCCTCTGCCACACCCGGGTGATTAAAAGCTGCCCGCTACGTAAGAGGCGTCTGTCCCCTGCAGACTGTATATTCTCGGCCCCGAGACTTGATGAAGAGATTATGCTGATGTTGGATGTTGACCACTGAGAGATTTGTTGAAATGAGTTGTCCCTCATGTTAACTGCCCTTCCCGCTGGTTTAAAGTCTGCCGGCTGACAGCGACGAGCTTCCACTGCAAACTTAATAAAGAGCAGAAGCGAGATTGATGAGAAAAAAACAAAAACAAAAAAAAAAACAGAGGCTTCAAGTGCTCTTTTAATTAACTCGTGTCCCATAATGTTGCCAGGACAAAAGGCACTGAGCAAAGAATGAGACATTTTCTTTTTCCCTCTACCCCCCCTTTTTTTTGTTTTTTTTTGTTTTGTTGCCTCACTCACCAGCAATAATGAACAGCCTTCTGGGACCCAATTACATCCAAGGCTGCATTAGGAGCTCAGCGGGCCCAGTGGAAACTTCAGCTGAGTTCGCCCTTATCCCCCCCTCCTGCCTCCACATGCTGTTACCCCGCTGGAGATGGCCTTCACTTGATTGAATTTTGAATGTTACACAGCCCCACACCTCACCCCTTGTTTTCCGTAGTCCTTTACGTTCAGCGGGTTTGAACCCACATGTGGCTTATGATGGAAACGGGAGGCTATGCATGCTCGTTGTTAGCTGTCCTTCACTTTATAACTGCCTTTTTGTGATAGAGTGGCTTTCAAATCAGTGTGCGGTGGCCAGCTGGAGCATTAATGCCTGTTTGTGTGTTGCATCCCTGTGACTAACAGCATGTTCACGGGGGAAAAGAGATTAAAACCACTGAACTGTGATATTTTTGAACTGAATAAACACAGACAGCGGGGGATGTATAAGAAAAATGAAACGAAACAAAAACTTCCTGCGAAGACGAGTACACACTTTTTGCCTCAACGATATGTTTCTTACTTTGCAGCAAATATAATTAGTTAAAAAAATTAAATATGTGGTGTGTTTTATTAAAGCTTGCTCATGTTGATTCCCCACAAAATCCTGGTCTGGGAATAAAGTCTCACCCACTGGTAACCTGGAAGATGCTAACTGTTTTGGTGCAGCAGTGTATTGTGTTAACATATTTGTCTCCATGTCATGCATATAGCAACATGTTTAAAAAGATAAACTACACAGAAGGTTACTATTTGTGTCAGCAGACGGCTGGTTGGATACTATCAGAGTGAAAAAGTATAAATGTTTTCTGTTGACTAAAATGCAGCACCATCAAATTTCACCTTAACCACACTTAGGATTGAATATATGAAGAGTTCATTTATTCCAATATCTTTTAAAAGTAATGCTTTATATGTAAATATTTAGCACTGATTACACTCTTCTGGTTATTGCCAACTAATGAACATAAATATGAAATGGGTCGATGGAACTTGGGGCCTATTCAGGAAGTCTAACGTTCCAAACTTAAATTCTGATTTCAGGGGGGTTTTGTTAAATTTTTCCAACTCTAAGTCAATTTCAGGTCTGCCAATTGGCAGTTTAGCTTATGAATATTAATTTTCTCTTTATTGAAGCTATTTCAGTATTGAACTACATGGTCAGTGACGTCACTGACCATTCATTGCGACCAAATCTTTGAAGCTGGAAGCCCTCTTTGGAATCACCGTAATCTAAAGCTCACTCCCAAGACCAAGATCCTCAGCAGACTGTTGTTGAGGTCTGTTTTTCTTATCATTTATTTTCATTACTTAACACAATCTGGAGATGCAGCTCTTTTGTTTTATGCAGAAATACTTTTCTTTTTTTCACCTTTTGAGTTGATAAAAACATTTTTCCCCCATTAATCAGGGTAATTAAGGAGCTTTAGAACAGTTTGGGACAAAATGAAATGATGTAAAACATTACATTTATCCTCAGACTCACAATTTGCAAGTGGTATCAATTATTTTCAGCTTTTAACTGTATACAATAAAGAAGTTTAAAAATCCTAATAGGGGTTGCCTATGTCATTATGTCAAAGTGTCGTCTTAATATTTGTGTCTGATCTCTGGTCCATTAATATTCAATTCAATATTCCCTACACCTGCATGACGTGACACTAATCTGCAGGTAGTGTGTATATATATATATATATATAATTTTTTTTTTCCTATTTATTATGAGTCCATGTATTTGCAAATATCAGCTAATCCTTTGCAGGATATCAATATCATGATATAGAAGGATAAAGATCACATCTAAACATGATATCATGGAAAGATCCTTGGTACTGACTAACAATACTTGGTAAGTTTTAGTTTTCTCGGACACTCAAAGTGTTGAATATTGACATTAAAGCTGGAAGTATTTTAAATATGGCTTCAACCGCGAGAAGGAACCAAGTCATCTGTGTGTTAATACTAAATAAATCCATTCGTATTGCCAGTAAGTGGATAACTTCCCTCCTATCTCACACCATTTTAAAATTCAATTCATATCTTCTACAATCTTCTCCTGCAATTCATTGGGAAAAGTGCGTAACATTACATAGTTGAACACTTTCATCGTAGAAATTAAGGGGGGAACTTTGTTTTATTCTTGTCAGTTTTAAAAACAACAAAGATGCATTTGCAGAGAAGCAAATGGCAAGAAATGTGGGGAGCGTCGTGGCATCCAGTCCTGCTTTCAAAGGTCCATTGTCTTATCCCAAACCAGCACTTTGTGTATACTGTACTATCAAGCTTGATCTACTTCCCCATGGAGTGCAGAGTTACTAACAGCTCATCCACTATTGCTTAGGGGTCTTATTTTGTTCTAGAAGAAAGACTTTATACTGTCAAACTCAGACATCCCATGTGATTGAAGGCCGATGGGCATGGAACTCTCAGAGCTGCCCTCAGAGCTGCAGCGATGCCTGCTTGTGGTGGGTGGAGTGGAAGAACAAAGGCAGACTTGTTAAGGGTTTGATACCTTTATTATTCTTTTATTTTTGCAGAAATTCCTTTTCTATCTGGCCATACTCATTAAGATTTTTGGGGGTTTTGACTTGTGGGCATTTGACTTTAGGAGTAGTTGCCGGGTGCCACTTAAGCATATCTTCTTTTGTAGATGTCAACTTACAGAAATGCAATAATCACAATAAAGATCAACATATAACAGATTAAAAGTACAACATAGTGCTTTAAGGTAAAAGTCGACACAGAACAATTAGCAACGGCTCTGATTTCCCAGCCTGTATTCAATGTTCATTTTATGTATCTTCATATTTCATCGCTTGAACATGTTTTAGTTCTTTTCACTGATGATTGAAGGTCGTTACAATACTAAAAGTAGAATTTTCTCAATCGCAGTAATTTCCAAAATGTAAGAAATGTCTGCAAAGGGCCGGGTCCCCTCAGGGATAAGATCTTCAGAAGAAAGTCTTTCCAACTCTGCAGCCATAATAGCAGATGAAAAACAAAAGGCTATGATATTTTGATTCATCTGCTGCCTCTCTCCTCTTGTAATCAACATTCCTCTTGTAGTCAAATACCTGCAAAAGAACAAGAAACATTCCAGTAACTGGATGATCAAAGATCACAAAAGGCTGTTAGAAACAAAAGATGTTCATCTGTATTTACAGATTAGGAAGGCACGGACTCTGTTTTCTTTTACCTGCTGTTGTCGAAACGCAATCTTGTAATTTAAGCAGTAATACCAGTTTTTGTTCTGGTTGTAAGTGGATCCTCTCCCTCCAATTTTTTTTTTCTTTTTCAATATTAAATATTTAACTTGAACCCTTTCTCGAAATACCACCAATGAAAAGAAAAGTCACATTGTTTTTAACCACTGCAGAAAAACGTTTCTCAGTCAGTAGTAACACAGCTTTAAATATTGTGCAAAATTTAACAAGATGGATTTGCAAAACATAACAATTAATGAACTGAAAATGCTTCAAGGACAGGTTAAAATACTCTGTAACCATGTCAAATACTGACTTGACATGGTTACAGAGTTTCAATATCATTTTGGTCCATTTTTTTTAGAGGAATAAAAACTGTTTAACAATTATACATGCCTGTTATAGTCTTTCTCATTACACACCAACACATCACCTGAAATTTCCAGCAGATGTGGTGTCACTGAGGCCTGGTCGATATTCAGACACTTCAGGGAGGAAACACCGACTGTCAACAGGGGGCGGGGAGGAAAATCACAAAAATTAACAATCTTACCAAAGTCCCTTGACTGCAGAAGGTTGTTAGGCTCCTTTTCTTCGTCAAAACATTCCCTTATTACATGATCGGTTGATGGCGTTTTCATTTGGAAAACAGGTCTGTAAGGAGACAGAAATTTTAACAGAATGCAAATTTGCTCTGCTTATTCTGGCTAAGCTTCAACAGCGTCCCAATCCCACTTAAGCTTCTTGTTGACCGCGTCTGCCAGCTTGCTGTACACAATTGGCTCCTCAACCATTCTGACTGCATTGTTAATGTCTAGCCTTTTGTATATGGCTCAGTTCCACCGGAAAGGAAACATCACACGTGCAAAATTATTCCACAACTCGGATAATTAGCTGAAGAAACAAACCCGACTGTGAACTGCAATATGCCTCGGCGACATTAGAACTTTTAAGCATCGCGAGAGGAAGGATTTGAATGCCAAGAGAAACGAGCTTATCAAATAAAGCTTGAAAATGTGCAGTGAATGAAATGAGTCAATCATTTTAATGTGGGATGGAAGCCCTGGGGAGAATAAATAAGCAATAGTCACATCATGCAGGGAGAACAAATGAGCATGGTACACAATTAGGCAGGGTCACATTCTGCCAGAGCTGCGAGCGTGGGATGAGCTAATAAGCTGTGTGAGGCGGGAGTCTGTCGGCTTGTGTAAATGTACAGGAAGATAAACAGGAAGCACAAGATAACAAAAAAAACCCCTCAATATTCGGATGTACAAACCAAGACAGCCAGACACACAGGCTTCAAGTCAGGCGGGACGCAAAGATAAAAGTCAGAGGGGCTGGTGCAGAGGAGGTGGGCTAACAGTCGACTTGCCATCGGGGGCAAACAGACATGCAGACAGACAGATCAGCGGGCAGGTATAACAACCAAGCAAACAAAAAGACAAGCAGTGCCTCAGAAGGATGGAGGCACAAAGCTTTCAAAGGCGACTTATAGTTATTAACTATTCAATCACATAAAGGAGAGCTGAAGGCGTGAAAGGTTGCGGACCGAAGCACTTTTGCTTCAGTGCATTAAGAGCCTGGTCCGGCACTCGGGGCTGCGTGAAAAAGAAATGGATTGCCTCCCAGGAAGATGACTGCTCAAAGGGGTAGGCTTTTTTTCCCTTAATAACAGCAATCTGCTGTGAAAATCTAATCCCAAGTACCATTTACACCGAATCTCGATAACTTCTGCTCGAAAAAGCATACAATATGAATTTTTCAGAGCCCGATATACAAATAAACACAACAACCTCCGCCATCAATCAAGAGACAGCCTCAAAGCAACGGAGCAACAATAGCAAATTGCTAATGAATACCGTGCTGCTCGACATTCACAATTTAAAATGGCATAGATATTTTACACTGGCTGCAACGAAAATACAATTCCTCGCAAGAACATTAAATGCGTTTGCTCAGTCTGAAATGGGTGTAAATAACCCACATGGTCATGCAAATGAGAGTAAATAAAATAAAAATCTATGCTGATAACGTGAGTGACATTCTGAAAACGACAAGCGCAGCATGAAAACTGACCATGAGATGAATTAACAGCTTCATCTTGGCCATAACAGTCAGATATGGATGCCGCCTTTAAGCTCTGTCCTCTGCCTTTCGCTGCCTTAATTCCCCCTCCTCAGTGGTGGATAAGAGGGATCAGAAATACATCCATATGCATGGACAACTATCTGCAGAGGGGATGTAAGGTCTCAGGCTGGCCAGCTTTTTGGAAAGTACTGGTAATGACACTTAATGAAAGCTGGGGAGTCGGACGCTGAGGGCAATAGGCTGGCTGTGTTATTTCCGCATCCCCCGCCACGCATCCAGACCAGACCAGGCCTTTAGATATCATAAATAAGCAAACATGCTGCGTGAAAATAGATGTGCCATTTTCCCGGCTTCTCTTTTTCTATTCCACCCCTTATTTATCTGCGCATAATTCCTTGTGTCTCTAGTTTGCTTGGTTAAGGCCAATGCTCCAATTATTGCTCCCCAAAGATTTTCGAAATGTTGCAAAACATTAGCTGAACGTTGTTCCAGTAGCCGCAATCGGCTGGCTTTCCAGCTGGCTTTATCCAATGTGGAACACCCGCTTATAAAGAATGCTGGAGGTTTCGCTACGTTTTACTACTCTCCTTATATTACTAAACATGGCTTATGGCCCCTGTGCAATGAAAATGCTAACTTGCTCATTCTAGCCCAAGTTAAGCTGTCATCTTCTTAATTGGTCTGAATGGCGTACAAAGACATGTGCCTCCTGTGATGCAGGTGATCCAGCTGAGGGTGAGA
Source organism: Poecilia reticulata (assembly GCF_904066995.2). Taxonomy (NCBI): domain Eukaryota; kingdom Metazoa; phylum Chordata; class Actinopteri; order Cyprinodontiformes; family Poeciliidae; genus Poecilia; species Poecilia reticulata. The sequence goes on from NC_088832.1 coordinate 18,660,394, forward strand.
TGAGAAGGGTGCTTGTGTTGAAAGGAGTTGTGAGGTTCAAAGTAAACAGAAGGAATGAGGGGATAGAGAGGCTCTTCTTAGCACAAGCCCCTAATCAGTACAGTCAACACACGGCAGATTGGGTTCACAGCTTTCTCTTCGTACTCTCACGCCGCTTCTGTCCTTCCATCACCAAAACCGAATCCCTTCAATCAGCTCCAATTTCCCTGCTTTCAATTTAAGAGGATGTGGGATAAGAATGCGTTGCAAGAAAATGCCAGGTAACACAAGCTGGGCTTACTCTGAGGCAAGGAGATTCTGGCTGAGGAAAATTACTTTTTTTTTTTTTTTGGCCATAAGATATGATTCCATCAATAAGCAACCCTTTCAAAAGAAACACATTGAATTCATATTTTATTTAGAAAGAGTTGAAAGTTTCTGTTCTGCCTTAGGTTGGGAGATGTGTCCTGTGGGCCGTCAGTGACCAGTAGCAGAGACACTTATGGAGAGTCCTCGGGTCTTCGGTGTGGAAAGTTTGTAAACTACCGGAGGACCAAACTACCCCAGGGAGTAGAGACATTTTTCTCCAGCGCCTTTCATTGTCCTTAGATTATAGATTCTCTTTGTCAGTCTCAAACATTTCCCAGCAGAAAAGTGTCTTCAGTGTTAACAAGCTTTTGCCATCAGTCATTAATGGAGCACACAGGTTAGCTGCAGCCGAGCAGACTAAAGAGAAGGTCATTGTGGGTGAAGAACAAGAAATGTGCTTAATGTGTTTGTATGTAAAGGAGAACCTCTGCTCTAGCAGGGACGTGGTACCAAGCCTTCATTAGCGACATCCACCAGGGAGGATGGTGGCATTTCAAACGCTAATGTTTTGACTTTCCAAGACTCTTGGGCTGCTGATTTTACAGCCGCAAAACACTGACCATTAGTCAAACAAACACATCGAATCCTATGCTAATCCCAGGGCAAGAAAAACAATTCCCCACCATGACAGACAATAGAGTCCTCGGAGTTATGAAGCATCTTTGTTTTTCAGCGTCTGTGATGTGTTGCTGAGTGTTTCTATTGACCTGTGTTTTAGATGAGCCACTCCAGGAACGTTCCTGCTCTGCCTGAAAGCTTTCTTCTTTGTCACTGAGGTCTCTGGAGTGGGCCAAAGTAAAAACAGGGAACATGTAGTCACAGATGGCTTGTACAGGCTTGCTGTCCCTCTTTTGGGAGAGGAGCAAAGCCAGGAGTATCACAGTAACGAGATGATGGACTCCATACCTTGACTGAATTTCAGCCCTTCAAGCAACTTTTGTTCTCAAAAAAGAAAAGAAAAAAATTCTTTGGTACTAGCAAAACTAGTATGAAAATAATCTAAAACATATACTTTTCTCATTCACTGTTTCAATAAATCTGGTGAATAACTTTTCATGTTGTATAACTGCATTGAAACTGCACTTTCCAAAGCAAAAAGGAAACAAGTACTGACAAGTTATCACTCTGTGACCAGCAAGATATCAGGATTGTTCAAAATATTCAATATTCTTGAATTTGTAAGTCAAAATATCCTAATATATTGTGATTGGAAACACTGCACATTGTTTTTCCACAACAAAATGTGAGGAAAATTATGAAATTTGTATTGATCTACAGAAAGTGATGAAAGGGGTAAAGATAGATGGTTTGAAATTTGTAGTGTCTGCATTTGTACTTTATAAACTTGACATAAAATGCTTGAAAATATAGCTTCTCTTTGAATATCTGGGCTAATATTTAGATGGAACAGTTTATTATGTCAAATGCCACAGTCATAAATTGCTCAAAACTTATATGTAGGTTTTTTACACTTAAGGCTACACCTCTTGGATGTTTTTGGGGGCTGATTTAACACATTTATGTTGAATAGTGGGGACATTATGATGAAAAATGTGAATTATTCCTAATCAATATCTAGAGCTGTAATATCAAAATAAGATTTTCCTGATGTCGTACAGTGAGCAACTCTTCCAACCTACAATAAATGAACAACAATTTCACAAATTGTCTGCTTTTACCTCAGTTTTACCTCAGAAACAGCATGTTTAATATCCTGCCACGAGTTCTTTGTTGTATTAAGGTCCAGAGATGGGGATGGTCACTTTTTAACCTGCTCGTTTGGTTCTAAGATGCTGTTTGTCTACTTGTGTGTTTTGGGTGGATCTTTTGTTGAAAGACGAATTTCAAGGGCATTTACTTTTTGGCATGAGACAACATGACCTCTTCAGGTATTCTGATATAGTCAGACTGATCCATGATCCCTGGTGCGTGAATTAGCCTGACACCATAGTGTGAGAAACATTCCCATAGCATAATGGTACATGTACTGTGGTTTGAATTCAGCTGGTATGCTGTCTGATAAATTGTCTACACCTCCCTGAAAAAAGCAAAAACATTGCTTCCATCAGTCCAAAAAAGGGTCACCATTTCACTTCAAACCATTCAATGTTTTCTGGAAAATTGTGACGTATTCAGCACATTAGGTTATTGTTATTATTGCCAATAGCTTGGCTAAACTTTGATCAATTTGAATAGAAGTTTTCAGTTTTCTTCTTTGTTTCTGGTTTTGATTTCCACTCAAGAGATTTAAGATCCATTAAGCACAGCCTCCTATAATTTTCTACTTTTGCAACCTTATTTAAAGTAAGCAGTTCCTCAGAAAAATGTGCAGAGGTTACTCAGATTTTTAAAGGAATGCCCTACAACCAGCCTGTAAGGCATTCACTGCCTTGTCTTACAATAAGAACAACCAGTTCGACTTTGGTTTTGTCAAAATAAGCTCTTTAATTAGATCCTAAATGGAACCATTTTGAACAGGCAAAATGTTTTGTGTCAGCTAATTCTGTGTCAACTATACAAAATAACATTATACGCGTCATGACTGTTGTGTCTGTTATCTATTACACCTATTGATAAAATAGTGATGTAGAAATAACGTTTCTACCAAAAACAGTGGTTCAGGTAGTGACGATGGACTACTGTTAATCTTTTTAGTCACAGTTCAGTGTTAAGCACTGTCATAAACTAAACTAAGCAAAATTATTCATTGATATTTAACGTAAAATAAAGCTGGAAAGAGACGTGAACGACAGTACTCTATGTTTTTATCGTATACCTTTTTTGTTTCCTTCAAGCTCTGGCTTGAGACCAATGATCTCAGTTTGATGAGCTCAAGCTTTGAAAAATACAAACACTGAAACCGTGCATTAAAATCTCCTGGGCATCACAGAGCAACAGTCACTACCACACTCAAACCACTGTTTTATTTTCAATTTTTGAGAGTTTGGTTCTAAGAGGGAATAATGTGTAGTTTATGATGTAGATTAAAGTAGTCTGTTTGAGAGAGCAAAGCAACCTTGGGGGCACAGCTGTTTCTGTGAGACATGATCATAACCTTTATTAAAATAAAACAACCCTCCCACACTGCCACCAATGTCTACACCATTCATGGTCTCATTGTATGCTGAACACACACAACAGCCAGTAAGGAGATAAAACGTAATGAAAAAATGTACGAGCAAAACAAAAAGTGAAAAAGCTAAGCTGAAAATAAAACACATTTGCAAATAATTGGGACTTCAGAGATTTATGTGGAATTACAAGGAATCATATTTGTTAGATTGGAGATATTGTGTAAAAACAACTTTTGAGCTTAATATATATTTTTAATGCCATTTCTCATCAAAAACATACCTGGAGGATTGCTTTGATTCTTTCATGTATGTTTAAGAAATCCTTTAATTTCCCGTGGCAACCATTCAGGGTGCCTAAACGCTTGCTCGTACAACGGGCCGCCTATTTACTCACAGCTCCTCCTTCAGCTGCAGCCTCCTGCCAAGCTTCTGCCTCACACAGCAGTACTCCCAAACACGTTTCACTCTCCGCTCAAAGAATCTAATCTTTCATTACTAAAGTCTCAACCTGACAGTTAAAAAGTGACAAGCCAGGAGTGATACACTTTTCTGAGTTACACAACATTGTAACCTGGGAAAATTTTGTCAAAGCGCAGTGCAAAAACATGAAAGTCAGAGCAGTTTTAGAATAATTAAATGTAAATCCAAAGTCTCTTTTACTCTATGACTCACAAATTTGTATGGGTGACAGAATTACAAGGAAGACAAATGGTCTGTGCTTGTATAGCACTTGGGCTATACAATTTCTGGTAACACTTTATTTGAAGGGGTGTGCATAAGACTGACATGACACTGTCATAAACATGACATAACATCTGTCATGAATATAAAGAAGTCTTTATGAATGTTTATGACAGTTGTCATGAAGTGTCTTTCAGTAAATAATGACACTTTTAAAGCAAAGTTGCTCTAAAAGTTTCAGTGAAAGTCCATTAAAAATGCCAACTTCGCATTAAATTATCATAATTTACAAAATCATGCAAAGTTGGCATTTTTAATGGACCTTTAATGCAACTTTTAGAGCAACTTTGCATTAAAAGTGTCATTATTTACCGAATGACACTTCATAACCACAGTCATAGACATTTATATAGACTCCTTCATGTTTAAGACAGATGTTATGTCATGTTTATGACAGTGTCATGTCAGTCTTATGCACACCCCTTCAAATAAAGTGTTACCCAATTTTTGTCCAGAGGACACCAAATTTACCCATTCATGCGCATATTCGCATACTGATGGTGGTAACCACCCTTTGCCAGTCTATCATCCACAGAATAACACCTCTCTTATTCTGCTGAATATGCCCTCCTTGAAAGTACAAGTCCCAAAAACTCTTTCTACCAATAAGGAATGATTACCATCTTACAGACCAATCTGTAAGATACAAAGATATCTTGTATCGGTAAGATATAATTCTGATATCGTATCAGAATTATGATCTGATATAATTCTGTCAGTGTCTTTAAAGTTGAATCTAATTTCATATTATTTTATAGATAACTCGTTGCACGCTAGGTTGATTACAATAAAAAAATATTCTTTTAGTTTACAGAGCATACATGATTAAAGAACATAATAGAACATTTGTGACTAAGAGGTTGAACCATAAGTTAAACTTTATTGTATTATAATTTAAACTGTCAGTCACTGTGGACTTTTGTCAGAACCGATGCTCCTTTGTAACTCAGTATTGTGAGCAAGAGATGCAAGACGACATGAAAATGCCGTTTATCTGAGGGCTGTCGCCTTCTTAATACTTACTGGAAGAGCCATTAGTTCTCAAACAACGCCCAGTTCCTTCTCAGATGATGAAGGTAGTCATTTTTAATAACGATAATGCATTTTCCATCTTCATTTTTCTTTTTAATAATACTGTTTGCATACAGGTTGTCAGACTTGTTGTGTTTTGTATATTTCCATTGTGAGACTGCCCCCAAATGGGAATCCATCTTACTGTCGAGATTATACGCTGGCACACACTTGCTTCACAGATTCACTTAAAAATATATATTTACCATATAATTTGTAAAGACAGTCCATACTCACTGTGGGTCTCTATTTCCCTGAAAGCTTCGGCCCCACAGCCATTTTCTACTCGTCAGAGAGGGTGGCTGTGAGTACACCACTGCCATCACAATGACCTTTCCACAAGCCCGGGGAGCAAGCAATGCAGAGGAGAGGCAATAAAAGTAATGAAAGAAGCAAAGGCAATTAAAGTGGTGTGTGTGAGGGGAGCATGGCGGAGATGAGCCTAACTGGAGGCAGCCCTGGAATGCTGTATAGCTCCATATCCCCCATAATCCCTGTGTGATCGCAGATCAGCCCCAGTCTGCTCCCAGTCTGATCATCCACCTGCAGCATCCACCAGCTAAGCCATTAAAAAAAAAAAAAACAGCACAGCCATGCACATACTTTACACACAAACACACACACGCACGCACGCACGCACGCACGCACGCACACACACACACACACACACACACACACACGCACACACACACACACACACACACACACACACACACACACATATTAAAGTGATCAGACAAACACAGACATGCACACAGGAAATTTAATTACAATAGATGCCACACAATATCCACTGCAAAACAAAAGGCAGGAAACAGCTAAAAATATATTACCAAACACATTCAGGCAGAAACACTAACATGCCATCTCTCACACATATTCAACACTCGGATAGTAAATGAGTGCTCTTTCCAGCCCACCGCAGTGCAATTCCTCCATGCAGCCAGCAAGAATCATTAATGCCCTTCTTCTGATGCTCCCACACAACCAACAGCAATTATTTCTAAAAGCAAAAGTGAAAACAGAAATCACAAAAAAACATACATGGCATATAATCATTATTATTATTATTATTATTATTTTGTCAGGTTGGTTGTGTGGGGTATCGAGGAGGGGGCAGAATCTTGGACTTCATCTTCTTCAGCGCAGTTTACTTTCGGCAAAATGACAATAATGCTTTTCCTAAACCAATTAAGGGGCTGCAGCGTTGTTGTTTCCATGTGACACTGACAGCACTTAAGAAAGCTGATGGTAGGCTTTACAGTTCAGCCTGAAATCTGCTCTTGACTCAGGAGTCAGCCAGTGGTGCAGTCTAAAAGACACGTGTCTAAGCAATCATACAAATGCTGTCACTCACATCAGTAAAGGAAATGGCACTGCAGAGCAAAGATCGAGCAGAAATATGTACATAAGGACGTGCAAACTGGAACAAAGATCTAACAAACAAAAGACAAAACAAACACTAAGGCTTCCCAATTGTCTGCATTTAACAATACTTGCCACTCAGGCTTGTGGAGAAAGACTTCATTATCTAATCAGCTTTTGGGAAGCAGAGAAGGTCACAGCTTTATGAAACAAAACAAGTTACAATTTAACCAATAAAATCTGTATAGCAATTTTCAATCGTGTCAACATGACCGTTTTTCTGGTTACTGTTAGGAATATTGTATCTGCAGTTCATAAAACAATTTAGTGTTTTTAGAATACTAAACACTAAAATTAACATAACACATGTTACGTTATGTTAATGTACAGAAAGAGTTTACACCATGTATTTACATGCTACTGTGTATTATTCAGGAGTCCTTGCAGCAAGGGAACTCTATGAAGTAAATATTTTAGATGTACAGTAGTTTGAGCTGCACTGTTCAGGAACTTAATGAAGAACAAAGAGACAAATCAAATAATTTATACGTTTTCGCGTGAGGTTCCCCATCCATCTACTAACTCAGAACACACAAAGTACCATAAAACATCCAAGTTTCAGCCAATAACACCCTAAGTAACTACTGCTGTGTGACTGAACTAACTTAACTTAGTTCAGTTGAGTTGACTTAACATAACACCAAGTTAAACCAAATGCTACTTCAAGGCTTTTTACAAGATAAACAAATTAGTTTCAAATTCAGATTTATATACGGTCAAATCAACAAAATTGACAAAAACAATTTTGACACATTGAACAGGTTGCTACTTGATCAAATATAAGCCAATCAGTTTATGTATGTCATGCTGCAGAGAAAATAAAGCAAGCAATCGAAGAGCTTTGCACAACAATGCAAGAAACACATATAAAGATGCAAAAAAAAGAGAAAGAAATGATCAGCATTTGACGTGGGCCAGCACGTCAAACTGTTGTAAATCTACTTAGGCATCAGTCATTACCTTAAGACTGGTTTTGATAACATACAGTGAGCAATGTGCAAGTTTTGATTGTAAAGGAGTATTGGAAAATAATATATCTTTAATAACCAGAATGTGTACTAGGAACAAAATATCTGGATTGGCATTTCCATACTGTGATCAAAATAGACCAAAATATACAGTGTGACTAAACAAAAAGCATTACTGTCAAAGAAAAATGTAAACATTTTCTTAGCCTTATTGTTCTCAGCATAGTTGTGTTTGGAGCCTGCAGTGCTGTTTTCTAAGTGCTGCTTAAAGCACGATCCTGGCCAAATGTCTAGCCAAGTGCATTAACTGGTCCACTATGTCAGTCTTTGTTACTAATGAGTGGCTTAATTATCATTTCAGTTTCAAGCTGGGTCTTTTCCTGCTGGCTACTTCTGCCAGCTGGTCATTTGGACAAAATGAGACGTCACATAGACAGCTAGTCAACCCAGGACTCTTCCTGGTCACAGGCAATTAAATATGGACTATATGCTAAATGGATCTTCACATTTACTTGTTCTTTTTATACAACACTAGAAGCCCAGGGAATATTTGCACAAGTTCATGTGCTTTTGTTTCTGACTAACTGGCAAAAAGCTACACCGCAAACAAAAGATATTTCTGTTCACAAAGAAAAAGTCGGGCAGTGACAAAACAAAACATCTTCAAGGTAGAAATCTAATAGACATTAATTGTTGGTTCTAATTCTGTGAAGCATAGGCCTAATGGTGTTATATGTTTAGGTTGGCACTTGGATTGACCAAAAGTCCCAAACTGCAAAGATACGCTATGCTGCTAAAGCTGAGGTACACAAATGCCGACAGTAGAACTTTGCAATCATTGCATGTGTGCGTGGATGATTCTTGGCAAAGTTATAACCAAAACAATGAGATAAATAGTTTGAATTTCAAACATGATTCAACCCTTGAAGTGTTTATTAGTTTGCATTCACCTTCTGTCGATAGGCGCAGCTGCTTTAGTTTCTTCTCCAGAGACATCTAAAATTCCATTTTATGTGAAATACAGTTACGACTTCTGTTTTGACTAATATTTTTGGCTAACAGCTAATTTGAGCTTTTATTTGAACTTAAAAGTTAATTTGAACTTAAAGTTGAGAAAAAGTACTTTTATTTTCCCTCAGATAAACCCTGGTAGCTCATCACGGTTCCGGCTACATTTGCCAAACGTCTGACGACAACAGTAATGGAGGGTGGACACTCCTCATGTCGTGTAATCAGTTCTTTTATCTAAATGAAGCTACATCTGCGGTTTAAGAGTTTGTTCACCTTTCGTTGACTTTTTGTGGCAGATTTAAGGACACAGACAAAAGATACAGCTTATTCGCAAGATCAAATTGGGATTAAGGAGATTAATTTAAGCAGAAAAGTTTTTCCATCAGATTTATCAAATTTTCTGAAAGATGTTAAATGTGGTGTGATTGAATCGGCTAACAGATGAATGGTTGGTAAATTGCAACGCTTCGGGCTCCTGTCCCTTTGGTTGGTGTTAAATCATAGACCATCGAATTTCACCACTTGTGAAGATGTGACTCATTTCTCTTGGCTTCCTCTGGGGTTAAAAAAATAATTACGAGATTGAAAACACAAATTCAGACGAAATTAATTCAATTTGTGAGCATGGCTGGAGGGTAACTGAGTGCTGTATAAACGGTTGCAGCTTGGCTTCAATCAGAAGACAAGCAAGGAGGGACAATCACCATTCAGAAATGTCCAAAAGACTTTTCAAGTCAAACAGTTTAAATGTTCTAGATAGTTCAGAACATATGGCTTTGATCACAAACTCGTGGTGTTAAAATACTAATAACCAAAACTCTGGCAAGTTTGTTTTTAGCAATATCTAAATAGCAACTAATTACAGAAGCTACAATACCAGGCCTATTATTTTAGAAATCCTACCAGAAGCCAAATATTATATTTAAATATAATTAGAATGGGAGAAACATTATATGAAATACATTTTCTGTTCTTCATCCTTTGGATTATTATAACCCAAAATAACAATGAAAGAAATCAAAATAACCCCAATATTTTTAAAATTAAGTTATATTTATATATAAAAGTAAATTAAAAGTAAAGTTGTACAATTCCGACACAAAAGCATTTGTAATGGAGAATGTCAGAGAAGTGAAATATATTCAGGAATTTCATAAATACATTTTGACCTTACTGAGTTATGTCAAGACTTCTCTGAGGTTATTGATCCTTTTTGCTTCTTTTTTTCCGAGCATTTTGACCTGTTGATCGAGCAGCTTGGCCTGTTTCTGCTGAACAAGGCATGCTAACATGCTGCATCCATTTATACAGAAAGTGTCTGTGAAAATTTCAATGCAGAGAACAAACTGAAATTTATATAGGAAACATAAGCAGAACACATTTGACTAAATTTAAAACCAATATAGAATTACTAGGCCGTTGCACAAATAAAAGGCGCCGTGATTCAAATATGAAGCTGTAAGGCCAAAACTGCAATAACGGAGTGCGGAAGATAAAAAGATCTGAGTCCAGATAAGATTCAAGCAGATAAAACATGCTCAATGAAACCAGCAGTGTGTTTACAGAGCAGCACATTGAGACACTTACTTCCATCAATATATTGATGTTTTGTAATAGGCTCTAAATGACTCAGGCTAGTGACTGCTGGCCAGAAAACCTTCTTACTGCTGCTGTTTCTGCAGCTCATTTCAGCTCAAATGTGGAAACACAACCTGAGACTGCTCTCATAAACTTCTGCTTTATCAAGTTTTACTCTCAGAGATATGATACAGCTATCTGTCAGTGACACTTTCTCTGTTTTCTATTACATTTACCTGGACCTATATTATTCATCCATCCATTTTCTTGCACCCTTGTCCCTTAGTGGGGTCAGGAGGGTTGCTGGTGCCCATCTCCAGCTAACGTTTCGGGCGAGAGGCGGGGTCACCCTGGACAGGTCGCCAGTCTATCGCAGGGCCCTTGACCCTATATTATTCATTTCATAAAAAAACTTTGGTGTCTGTACTTACATAAAGATATAACCATATATAACTTCCTTTTTTATCAGAAAACAAAATTGTCATTTTATATATGAACATTTTAAATACAACCTCTCTGATCGCTGAACCAAACAAACAAACAAACAAACAAACAAACAAACAAACAAACAAACAAACAAACAAACAAACAAACAAACAAACAAACAAACAGCATAAATTTATGGAGTGACCTAATTAAAGTATGGACTTATATTCAATTCAGATTAACTTTTTAGATTTTCCTCACTTATTTTTAACCAGTAGCAAAATTTGTTTGATAATCAAGTACATTTAAGCGGAACATAAACGAAAACAAAGAAAAATAGATAAAAGAAATCTGTAAGGGGAATTACTGTATTTATGAATTTTTGTCTGAGCTTAGCAATGAGAGAGGAATCTATCCTAGAACTCATGTAATTTCTTTATTGTGTGCTTTCATGGCTAAAACAGCAGCCGCTGACTCCAGGGTTTACATTTGGATGTCAGGTTGTTTTTTTTCTTTTTCTTCTGCACCCAAAGTTGTTGTTTTTTTCCCACATCATAGGGAAAAAGTACAGTAGCAACTTTTAGTTTCTGCAATTCAATTGGCAGCATACTCTCAAAAGCAACATCCTAAAATCAAATCCCATCCCTTAATTGTTTGTCATTATATGTTAGCCTGCTGTGAATTTGCCTCGGATAAAATCTCCTTTATTACACCCAACTGCGTGCAAGCTTTGAAATTTAGCTTAGAAGCTGTGTGAAAATCCTAACTGATGTTTTATGTTTTATTTCTTGGAGATGCTAATGAATAACAGTAGAGCAAACGACAAGTTCAGAGTGAAAGAAGAAGGCTCTAAAGCTCAGAAAGAAAAGTTTCCTTAGTGAGGTGAATTAACAAATCAATGATCACAGGACATCCAAATTTAAAGTCCCATTTCAATCCATTAACTAATAACAATATAACAATCCTAAAAACTTACGGAGACCAATTTTATAGCAGAAAAAAAAGCTGTGCAAGTACAGATTTACTTTGAACACATGCATGCTCATCCACCAACTCATTTGCAAGTTATGACTCCCGAGTCATTTGCAGACTCGGGAGTCTCAATTGAACTCGGGAGTCACCTGCGTCAAAATAAAGCTGGTTCACAGATATACAATTGATATGCAGTAATTCTACAGAAACATGCTGTGTCACAGACTCCAATAGTGTCTGGATGTGTGTCAGGCGCTGCTGGTGGTGAAGGATACTGTGGGAAAAGCCTGGAGGTTTTCCAATGCTCACCTCTCTCCTCCATTGACAAGTGAGGTGTAGTAACAGCTAATCGATGGCTTGTGAATTCCCTGCGTACCCCCCTCGCCTGTCTGATCAATATTCCTGGCAATTAGAATCCCCTATCTGCATGGCTAAAGGGACCTTGGGGTGGCTTGCCAGCCCACAAACACCCAATTTAGTCCTCACCCTATCACTTAATTACTAAATCCGCACTAATGCCTATTGGCAGGTGGCGCGTTTACTCACAGCAGTCCCAGAGGCTGAGTGAACATCAGACCTTTGGCAATGTGCTGGTTAAGATGCTCCCGTCCCACTTTAGCAGGCCAGTTAAACACCTGATTGCACAAGAGGACTCTGACCTGGAATGATCTGCCTATTGAGCCACAGCCCCACATACCCACAAAGCTGCTGAGAAACGCAGGGGATGGGATGGGAGAGAGACCACTGAACACTCAAATAGCCAAGAAAAAAAAAATTCAACTCAACATACAAAAAATTGCATCATTAAATCAACAGTCTAACTAACTATTATTTATGCTCATGATCAATTTAGCAGGATAGCAGACTTTCATCATACATAGCTGACAAACTTTGCTAAATGATCTAAATGTTAGCATCTCCACTCTTATCCATAAAGGGTGCACTGAACTTTTGACATAAATACAAAAGATTTGCATTCAGTCAATTACAGTAATAACAACAGGAGCCATCCTGTAATTTGTGGTCTCCACCTGACAAATCCAAAGGGGTCATAATAAAGGAAGACCAAAGTTTAAGTATTTCCCAAGTACTGTGAAAAGGATAAATGCTTACTTTTGAAACAGTTTGTATTATTGTTGCCTGTATTTGTTTATTGCACAAAAAACAGAAGTTGAGGTGATTCAAGTTCAAAGGACACTTGTCAGTCCCCCTGTTAGCATTTAAAGGTGAAACTCTCACAATGTATTGAAACCAGGGCACCAGAGTAGATCACATTATACACAACTATCTTTCAGATCTCTCCATCAAACTAATATAAATTCAATCATCATCTTTCCTTTTCATTCCATGATTTAATCCATTTTGAACCATATTAGATGAAGAGTGACTAATGGGATGTGAGAGTAAGGCAAAAACAACAGAAAATAAATTGAGATATTACAGTTTGACAGAAAAATAATAAAAGACTTCAGCCACCATGCCTTAAATACACTGAATTTGGGTTACAAGCATTTAGAACTGCAGTCATTCCTGAAAACCGTTGAACCGTATGATAATTTCTCAGACTGAATGCAGATATTTTACATCGTTCCAGGCCATTCAGTTAGTCTGAATGGTAGCCTGCTGGGCCTTTACATGTTATATTGATGACATAATGCAGTCAAGCTGCATGATACTGTTTTCTCTATATAGATTTCTATATTTTCAACAGATTTGTCTGTGCTCAGTGCAGCAATCCATATATTAGACTACAGTGGAGAGAAGTGTATCATAGTGCCTGTGAGTGAGTGAGTGAGCCGACTGCTCAATTAATTTGCAGAAAACTGGTATTGGTTCCATTTGCTGTGAGCTCCATTTCAGTGGTATGGCTGTGAGCAGCCTCCAGGTCTCACTCAACTGTGGAAAACCTTCTCTAGCCACAGCTGTTATCTCTGTCTGACTGTATTGGCCACTGATGGAACCAGTGCCTGCAGTCAGCTGTCTGTCTGCTAAAGTCTAAAATCTCTTTAAGACCTGCAACATGTTCTTAAGAGTCGTTACAGTAAGTGTCACTTAATAAACAATGAACTTTCTGCAATCAGCAGCATAAATGCCTGGCAAATCTTTTCTGAGGTGGAAGGATCTCACCATGATGTACATTCCACTCCTGGATGCCTTGGGCTAGGGGTGAGCCAGGTGAGGTGAGCACGTGCACACACAGACACACACAAGGCATTGTCACTGTCCTGTCACATAACCACAGAAATGCCCCGAGGTTAAATAAGGATAGGTGCTCCAAGCTTTACATATTGTCTTGAAGGACAGAGCACAGAAGTGCCTGCCTTTTTCCAGCCTCCAGCTATCTGGACACCTGCTGCACTGCACTCGCTCAGTGGCATGCCGCTAATTTGGGATTTCCTCAAAGATGACATATGTATCAGGCAGAGCAGGAAATGTCCTGGGTCGGTGGGGATCGACTCCCTGACAGGTGTCACCTCCAGTCTGTGCAGGCCTGCCTCAGATGTGTTAACTATTCAATTAACCAGCACGTCGCACTTAGTGGGTGCCACCACCTAATTACCTCTGAGACCTTGGCTGTGAATGGAGTAAAATACGTTCATCTGCGAGCCTGCAATGACAGGTCACACATCACAACCACCTTGACATTCACATAGAAAGAGTGTTTTTTTTGTGTTTTTTTTCCTTTGGCGACCGAGACAAAGAGAGAGCAGTAAAAAGGCTCGTTGTGTTCTCTTCCATTGTTAGTTACATCTCCGCCTCACCCTAAACCCGGCTCTGGGTGCAAACCAAATGCAGCGAAAACAAAATCCTACTGCTGGGAGTAAAATATGACTCGAAATATTAAATGAAAATAAAAACAGTATCATTTAGCAACGCTTGAAAATGACTCCCCGCCATGGAGCCTCTTCATCTCACACCATTAAAATAATGAGGTGTCACCGTGCTCCGGCTCCATAGCCACGATGTTGACACCCATCAAGACAAATCTATATTTCATGGCCACTTGCGGATGTATAAATAGCCAAATGAGGTGCACTAACCATCTATAAAACGGCACTAAAAGGTTGCCAGAAGATGGCGAGTGTCATGAGCCAGTTGCTCAGGTAATCAATCTGGTGTGAGAAGAGAAGACAGGGAGGAAGAAGAGAGGAGTGGGCTTCAGCGCAAGGCTGGAGGGAAAGGCACAAGGCAGCACAAGAAGCAGGGCACTAAATCACACGTCTACGGTGCAGTCGCCCCACTGACACACAACCACTTCAGCTGACATCAGGCTACCTCGACAGGCTGATGGATCACCGCACCACACTCCATTAAAGGCAAACAGGCCCGACGAGCCCTGACATAACAAACAATTAGTCACTGCTGTGGGTACAGGCTTTATATGCAAGGGCCTTTCTCAGTGGGCACCTTTATTTGGGTATAGGGAAATGTTAGGTTCACAGTTCTGTTAATTACAACAAAGGCTACCTGCAGATTTTACAACTGCTCACCATATAAGACAACCACAAAATATCCCATGAGGTTAATCTCAAAATCAAAGGATGAGCATAATGTTGTATTTGTAGAATTCAAAACAAAACTTTTTCTCTCTGGATGTTTTGAAAACATCAATCTCTTTTTCAACTCCAACAAAGCAGATTATTTTAAACCAAATAGATTTTTATCATTGCCAAAAACTTACATAATAAATAACTAATCAAATGTGCTTTATAAAACATTTTTATATATAAAACATAAGCAACAGATACTTAATTGAGCCTCTGAGTGGATTCTTAATGCTCAAAATCATTCCAGTTTGACATTGTAGCACTAATGAAGACTTTAAAATAAAACTCAGAAGAAGAATTTGCAACAGCTTTCCAAAAAGCAAAAAACTTTCTGAAGGTTGTGAACCTTAGTCAGTTGCACTCAAAAAGGGTTGAATATGGCCGAGAGGAACCGATCAGTCCAGAGCTGTGCATACTGTATCTTGCTCTGCTACAGACAGGGGCATTGACGTTACGAGGTTGGCAGTGCATTGACAACCTGCAACCTGGATGATCTGCAATATTTCAGATCAAGTTTCCATCTTCTTGGCTTTGCCAATCTGTTGTCAGGTTAGAATATTGTTTTCTTTTGCACATTTGATCTCGAAAGCTTTTGTTGTGGCTCCAAGGAAAATCAAATCTACATGCTCCCTTTCTCAAAACAGAAGAGTGTACATTGAACTTTTGGTTCAACAAACACAACTGCTGCTGATATCTGTCTGCTTGTTAACACACTACATCTTTCGACACTTCGAACTCTCTGCTTAATCAGCCAAGTAACTACCAATTTTGTAGCCAATCCAAATTATCCTTGAAGTCTAGAGAGCTGAAGAAACAGATTTTCTTTTTTAAACCAAATTATTTTATTGTGTAAGTAAAAGTTTGCAATAACCAAGAGGAAGACGCCAGTGGGTTA
Source organism: Poecilia reticulata (assembly GCF_904066995.2). Taxonomy (NCBI): domain Eukaryota; kingdom Metazoa; phylum Chordata; class Actinopteri; order Cyprinodontiformes; family Poeciliidae; genus Poecilia; species Poecilia reticulata. The sequence continues at coordinate 18,676,451 of NC_088832.1, forward strand.
TGATTTGCCCGATTTAGTTTGCTCACCTGGAACAACCATAGCGAAGGGAACATACATAGTGTGAAACATGGGGACAGCGGGTTAATCAACACAAATTCAAGATTACATCTGGCAGACAGCTGAACAAATTTCTGAAGGTACAGAAAAAGCTAATATCCTTTAGTGTGTGTAAAAGAAAAATGATGTTGCTTGGTTTACAAAAATGAAAAGAGACACTATTGACCTACAGAAACAGAAGGCTTCTGTCACATGAGATGGATAAATAATGGAGCTCAACGTCGGCGTCATGTATTGCCCTTCACCTTGCAGACCTCACTTGAATATTCAGGTGCATCACTGGCTCCTTTCTCCTTAATAAGAACTAAAGCATGCTCGCAGGCAGGCAGGGCCGCCACTTGCAGCTCCACAGAGAGATTGTTGATTAGCATCAATGTCTCCTGTCTGTCTCCTAGCAGCCTCCACACGGCTTTTCTACCTGAATCACTTGAAAAGAAAGAGTAGGCCCACTTTATTTAGTTGGCATAGTTAAATAAAGATGTATTACTCTGAAGTTTGCAACAGAATGAGAGTGATGTATTTTCCTTTATCAGTGACCTAGTAGACTGTATTTTAAATAACCGAATGACCCTGATCTCAAAACAAAGTGTGATTTTATTAACCCCTAATCGTTCCAGCATTCCTGGAGCTCAGTGTCAATTCACTTTCTGTAAGACTAAGACGTCATTAGCAGACCTACCCAGGTGTTGCATGTGGAAATCTGAGGTTGTCGAATAATTTGTGTGTGAGCAGGACAAAACACAAATATTGGTGGGAATTCAGAGAGCAAAAGATGTGTACTCACCCAGCATCTTCCAACAGCTCCACTGGCAATTTAATGACAACAGCCCTAGTATACATTAGATTATTAGACTCCAGAGTGCAATATCCCAGGCTGGATAATATTACTTTTCCTCTGGCTGATGATGCATTACAAAAACAGGGAATGGTGTAACAGATGTCTCTTGGGGTAAAAATAATAAATCACGCTGGCTCGCAACACGGTTAAGAAAAAAAAAGGCACCAAAAACACCCGCATGCCTATGAAACAATTCAGTGATTCATCTACTCTGTTCATTCCTGCTGAGCTGCAAGCCTGCAGAGGAAATGAGACAGAGAAGTGGGAGAAAGCAATTAGTTTGCATTTAACTTGAAAACATCATTAAGGCCATAGTCCTAATTGTGTTGTTTTAAAACCAGTAAAATCTAATAATGACTTCATTAGCGAGTAACCGTAATGGTGAGTCTGAGGGTAAAGGGAGGATAAGGAATGAATATGCAGAGCCTGTGCGTGTAAAGTAGAAGATGTGACGAGATATGGGAAGGAATAAACCAACGAAGGCTGAATCACCATTTCGATACAAAGCTAACTGCACACAAAAGGATGCACCACCAAGGGCTAAACAAGGTAAATAGAATATGAGCAAAGCTCAATTGGCTTTTAAGAAGTGTGTGTGTTTGTGTGTATGGATCTGTGGCTAAATGTGTATTTCCTGTCATGCAGGAGGGGACCGTTGGAAAAGGGAAGCTCTAATCCATAATACGGCAGCTCCCTGCATGGCTGCATACGTTGGTGCATACATTACTGCATCAATCAGTGCTAAGCTGCAGTGTAATTTTCTGACTCCCCATTTCTCTCCCCGCCCCATCACAAAGACAACACCCCATGGCTATTTCTGATGAGATTCAGAGCTGAGGAGAGGGAATGGGGGTGAGGAGGGTGAAGGGTGTTTATGGAGTAACCTATCTCCTCCCCTCTTTTCTCCCGTCTTCTCCATCCAGCCCCCCTGATTAATTTTCAACTAGATTGCTGGGCAAGCAGTACTATTAGCATAAAATTTCCATGGATTAAGCCCACCTATAAATCCCCCTTACCAAGCTGCTTGTCAAACACAAAATTTCAGATCTCATTTTGTTTCTAATATCATTTTCATATGGGCGGGGGTGGGTGATGGGGATAAGGGTTGAGGATGAGGGGAGAGAGAAGGAGGCTGCTACCAAGGTGGTGCGACAAATCAGTGGACTGTTATTCCAAAGATAAACTGAGTCATCAATCAAAATTAAAGAGCCCGCTGGGTTTGAAATGGCATTTTGTCCAAGCAAGCGAACATGAACGCATGTGAGCAAGCCTGCTTGCAAGTAAGTACGCAGTGACTCCAACAACCAAGGTCAATGCTGATGGGTGGATGGCGCTGGTGACTTGACCTCATCTGACAAAAACGACATGATCTTAAGCTAATCTGTCATATTGTGGTGATTTATGTGATTTTTGGGTGTTTTTTTTATTTTTTACTTTTCTATCACATCACAAACCTCCACCTCTTTCCAAATTAGTTTGAACGCAGATACATTAAAATCCCCCACAGCCACGTACTAACAGCAACATTAATTATGAAAAATAAGCAAGGAGAGCTTGGAGGAGGTTATTTAATAAGGCTACAGAATCAATGCATTTTGATCAATCCAAGTTAATTAGAAAATATATATTGAGAAACAATCAAGGTGCATAAAACAGATTAAAATAAATGAAGTGTGCCTCTAATTAAATGATACAAATTTTCATTCTGTGGCTGTGCCGTATTTGTTGACATCTTGAAGAATAGAGTACGACACACCTGACCAGCCTCAAGGGATCTACTTCTACTGCATTTTTAGTACGGTTCATTAGTTCTAATACAAATGCACCGACATTTCTCTGAAATAGAACGCTGAAGTAGAAAACAGCCCTGGTCCGGACAAGCACTTTCACACACAATACATTCTCTTGTGTGTGCAAGAAATGCAGATCTTCTGAAAATGTTTCTGCATTGCGCAATGCAAGTGGCGGTGAAAAAAAGGGGTTGTGTAATGTGGCATCCAGTTCCTTTAATCTTTAGAACTAGAAGTGGCATGCGCAAGATGTGGATTTTAGAAATACAAAACACTGTACACATCCTTTAGCAGATGTTTCAGCGCTTGTCTGGGGTCTTTGAGTAATACTTCTTTTTGTCAAGGTCAACACGCATACCTTTTGACATTTTTGGTCTTAAAGAGCGCATATTTTAATTTTTCAGTTCTTGAACTGACAGTGGAAAAACAAGTCTACACACACAGAGGCCTTTTTACCTTAAAAAAGTGGAAACTAGTTAGCAAACAGAAATGATAAAAAAATATCAATGGAAACGCACAAAAGATGTAAAAAGGGTTTGATTCCTGTGATGTCAATAGTAGTTTCTCATAACATACTTTTTATAAATAAAATAAAAATAGATATATAATATCTTTGTTAAATTTCTATTAATTAGAGCTTTTTTTTAATTACCTGTTGAGAGATCTCTGCATCATTTCCTGTCAGAAACAAGCTTCTAGGTTGAATGAAAATATTTAATCTAAATCTGCCAGGGGTGCAAATCATGTTAGGCTCAACTGTTTGACAGCAGCAGCTAAAAGACACTCATCACAGATTTGTCTCCAAAAGGGAGACACTGAAAAAGGTCGATCATCTGAGGCCTTTTTGAACTTCAGTTTTAGTTATGCTTGGTTAGTTACCATCCATAGAGGATTAAACAAAGTATAAAAGTACAATTTAGGGATTGTGAACATTCCTTTACTAAGATATTTAAAAGTGGTACAACATGTTTCAAAGTTCTTCAAAGCACCGTCACCATTTGTGACGACAACAAACAGAGGTTGTCTCTAATAACAGTGACACAGGTTTTAAACACATTTGCTCCTCTTTTATAGATCTCGTCTCAAATCTTTATTATAGCTGTTGACACTTCCTTATAGTGCTTGTAGCGAATGCAAAAAACTTAACTGAAACAAAAACAAATAAAATATCCATTATCTTAGCAAATTTAGATATTTAAGAACATAGAAACAAAAACAGGGAGTTCAGGGGTGTTCAAATATGAATGTATGAGACATGCATGAACTTTACTGCAGATGTTTCTCTCAGGTCAGTTTCTCGTCATTTTGTTGTTTTCTTGCCTCTAGCACTAAGTCAGACTCCAGTCCTGTCTGAGCTGCTAGCCTCTAAACAAAGAAAAACAGAAAAACAGAAACTTATTGAAATGTTGTCAAAATGAAGTGAGGCCTAGAGAGTGTAAATCACAGAGACACAGTAGCAGACGTGCACACCAACACAAGTCTCTGTTCGTTCTTTAGCACAAAAACCTAATTGCAAATTATTTTCTGTTAGCTGTTTGTGACACGAGGCTCATGCTCGCGCAGACACAGAAACACAATAATTTAATGTTCAGTGATTTGTTATCACTTATCAGGAATAATTATTAAATGTTTGCGCAAGTGTGAAATTAAACAAAATCCCAGACCATATAATTAAAAAAAATAAATAAAAATTCAGCAAACACAATACTGCGAAGAAGTCACAGGAGCACGGACCTGAATAACGGCAACCACAGTTTATTATGCTCTCCTTTAATCTGAACCGCTGCCTTTGATTAAACCTGTGGAGTGCTGTCTGGGTGTTCACAACTTTCTTGACCACTTCTTCTGTCGGTTTTATGTTATCGTCATCTGGAGTCTCATGATGTTTTCTGTGTTTTAACCTGTTTTTAGCTTTCACTTGTCTGTCTTCCTTTTAGTTTGCTGACCTGTCTGGATGAGTAAAAGTGACTCTCTTGTGAGTCCAAAGGAGCAATTACTAACAAGCCTGATGTGCAACTCCCCCTCCTCACCCCCCTTTCTTTTTCCCCTTGCGTTGGGAGGGGATAGGGTGAGGCCAAAAGCCCTTCAGCAAAAATGAATTTTCCAATTTCAGTTAGTTCTTCCATGAATAAATAAACAAATGAATAATTGAAGGGAGCAACATAAATAAATAACATCACAAACATTTCGCCGGTACTCATAAGTATTCTGCAGATAACTTGGGCTGCATGCTAATGATAAAAACAGTACATGTAGCAGGTTGAGATGCATTATTCACCACTCTCCTTTCACCTAAATTAAATAAATAAAAATCTTTCTCGCAACTCAAAACATCCTTTCAGCATTGAAGTGACAGGCCTCTCCCATTTATAAACACACAAGGACACCACAGAAAACAAATAACTGACCAGCCAGATGCTACGCGAAATAAATAAAAGAGAAAGGACCTGGCTGCCACGGAAAGGGACTCCAAAACCTCAGTAAGTCATTGAAGAGGAAAACATCTAACTAGTGAGAAAGAAGCAGACCTTTATCAGGCCCAAATAAGATTAATTCTCCCCTTGAACATTTGCTTTAACGGCGGTACAACGCAGAAACAAACGCACAAAAAAAACAAAAAAACTTCTCTGCGAGTCTTTTCTGCTTGGGTCAATCAATATAAAAAATGAGAGGGATGTGAAGGTCATCATTTCTACCGTAAAAGGCTCTGTACCTGCTCCGAATATTAAATCTGTTCACTCTAGCTGACAAATAATTAGAGAGCAAAAGTTTTTTACATTTTAATCCTTGTGGTCTATTGTGAGTTGAGATATAAGTGGTTCCAATAAAACAAGACTAAAGTTTGGGTCATCATCAGTAACAATGTTTACAACAGCAGTGAGATGTTGGCCTCTTCCTGCCCTCGGCCATCAGCATCTACAACAACTCTTTGAAGGAAGCTGAATAATATGAGCTACAACCACATTGAATTTCCTGATTAAAGCAAATGGGCCATGTTGGAAAGCTGTAGCAGAAGTCTGCGACACACTGAGAAATGTTTGCTACTAGCTGATTAAGGTTTGTTGAATGAGAGACGCATCTGAAACATGAAAGGCACGAGTCGGCTGAGGATTTAGTCTACCTCTGAGCTTAGGATCACTCATTAGATTCACTCAAACCCATGTTTTTATGATCAAACATTTATTTGAATTTGATAACTATAAAATAACCAGAAGCAGGCAATGATGATCCAATAAAGTCAGATTTAAGTGCCATGCTCAAACACTAGCTTGATGTGTGTGCCAATACAGAGTACCTCTTTCTGGACTACACCTGTATCTCAAGACAACTTGTAACTAGTTATCTCCAAGTTATCTCACTAGGAGATAACTTTTTAATGTTGTTGTTTTTCTGGTACACAGCTGGTTCAAGCTTCTGTAGGAACAAGAACACAGTTTTCTAAGAGCTCTGCTTTTTGTCTTAAGCAGTAATGATAGTTATGTTTTATTTTATTGATGTATAAGGTCTGTTATGCCAGTCTATAAAAATATCATCCATGACAAACAATAATAATTAGCTCATTTAGGTGAGGTAATCTAAACGCTTAATCTACCAATATGAGTACAAAACAAGCAATAAAACGCTTCAGGCTGCCAGCATTGAGTTGTTCCTTCTCAGGGTCATCTAATGCATATAAATACTGAACAAGAAGTAAAACACTAGCTACTAATCTCCTTGTACTACAATAAAGAACTACACATTGGCAAACATGGAAGTAAGTTGCCCTTTTACCCACACTGTGGTTTAATTTATAAAAGCTCATTAAGGGCTACTGTTAACATGCATCCCAAGCACAAACTCTTAATTAAAAACACAAGAATAACATGCATTTTAACACCATAGGAGGGAGAAAAAAACTAATTTGCTTTGTGGCTCTACTGATTGCAGTCTTTGGTGAAGCTGATGTTAATTAGAAACCTGTGATCTGATGTGATGAGGGCCTGACCACACAGCGGCTTCCCTCCATCAACACATCCACCAAGTAAGCCCGTCACACACAGTCTACAGGCTGTACAGTACGCATCTCTGTTTCCTAACATGGGTAATGGATCTGAGCCTTATATACACATGGTTGGGATTTTTATTTTATTTTTAAGAACACCAACAGCAGCTTCTTATGCTGTATACTAGATCCATCTGTAAGTCCATCTTTCACAGTTATGTGGCCATGTAAGAAAAAAAAAAAAAGAGGGACAGTGATTTCAAGTACAATATTATAAATATATAATCTGGATCAGCCAAAGCATAAATAGAATAGTGATGGTATTAGTTGTACATCTTACACCTGTCTGAAAAAGATTGCAGAGCACATCTTCAAGATGTATTTTCCCCAAAGTTATGCCGAAGAGTCTGATATGATATGTAAATGCTGTTGCCCGAAAGTCACACGTTGCTCCCACGACACTCTAACAAGAAGTCTGTAAGGGCTTTGATGCGTTTTTACTGAAACACAGTCAAAGAAGGGGGCCATTTTTATGAAGTCACAAACTCACACAATGACAGGATCAGCCCATAAAAGTCCATGTGAAAGAAATGAACAAGTGTTTGCCGGGTGTGAAAATATACTGCCGCACGCACCTCTGCAGACCCTTCTATTAATCAACCTGTCCACACTTTGTTTTGAGAGTAATCTCACCCAACCACCAGAGAAGCACTCAGCAGTAAGTGGCGCTTGGCTGTGGTTTGAAGGCCGAGGTTTATTACTATCCCAAGGCAGAGCAGAACTGTGCTGTAAAAACACATCATTTCAGAACTCGGCACTCGACTTTGGCAACACGCCTCATGTATCGGGGAATACAGCGGCGAGCTGAAAATTTGCCTGAAAAGTTTGTCTTTCATATCAGATTCAAACATTAATTCTGAGACTTCCAATATATTCTGATCAAGGCATTTAGAGGAGTTGCCTCGAGGAGCTGGGTTTTCTAGGTAGGGGTTGCAGGTTGCACTACTCTTCCATGCTGCGTGATCATGAGATGTTTCCTTTTTTTGCATAGAAATTAATTGCTGGCCCAAAAATATTAAAAACAATATGTATAACTCCATTGATATTAAGTTTTTGTATTAAAATAGCAATTTATGCAACTTACTCATCACCGGATGTTTTTAAATTATTGATATTATAAATTAAGAAAATTTGAATCTAGAATCCTCTTATTCAAAGTGAGAGGAAACATCAATAGGATGCATTTCGCTATTTCACTTTGATAAGCAACACCAATCATAGATACTTGAAAGAGTCAATGGGGCAAATGACCAAAACCCTTCCTAATACAACCTTTCTTGCAGGCATTATTTTACTGTATTCTATTTTTTTGGAGTACTGTGAAACCTTGTTGCTTTTCCTTGGCTTATTTGTTGCAAGTAGACATAAGCTCCTCTAAGCTATTTTTTTTAGCTACAGTAAAAGTCACATTAGACTTCAACTAAACAAACTGCCTCATCTCCTTTTTTTTGAACTGCTCCAGAATACCTCCTTGAATATTTCAATGATAGGACAGAAAGGATGGACTGAAATTTCAAGCAGAGGTGAATAAAGTGCTGATATATTGAAGGAGGCTGTGGTGTTTGGATGGGCAGTGATATAGTGGAATCAAGTCAAGGATGCAGGGAAGACTTTTAAGCTAAGGTTCCTATAGATCTGTTCAGTTTGAAAGCCGCAGCAGGCGTATTAAACTTTTCTAACTTTTAAAGGCCTACGGTAAGGAGAGCTTTATTGATGTGCAAATATAAGTTGGCTTCTATGGCAAACACAATGTAATACTGAGCTGACATTTAAAGAACAAATAATTAAAATTCAAGAAAGTGTGTGTGTGTGTGTGTGTGTGTGTGTGTGTGTGTGTGTGTGTGTGTGTGTGTGTGTGTGTGTGTGTATGTTGTGGATGCAGAGAAATGCAGGCGTGAGCCAATGACTGCTCTTAAATAGGTGACCTACATGTTATAAAGAGGACATCACTTTGGACTACTGTCTAAACACTGTGTGTGAATCCAACATTCATCCTTCAAGGGCATGAAGATTGAATGTTTTCCTCCTCTACAAGCGATGAAAAGAGCTTTTGACCCAGGTCTTATGGGTAACATATTGGGCACAGCTGCAGCTCTTCACAAGCCGGAGATTTTTTTTTTTTTCCTCTCTCAAAAGACAGAGGTCAGCAGGTCACGGCATAAAGGCCCACAGCATTTCCAGCCTTTTTCAGCTTTGCTCTTTGAGCCCAATCAAAAGGCCTGAACTGCTTCCAAAGGTACGCATGAACACTCGTATGTAGTGGCAAATCCATCAATTGACACGAAGAAAAATACAACATCTGCAACATCTCCAGTCAATCGGTTCTTTCTCAAAAGGGGAAAGAAAGCCATTTGTTGAAAACCAAAATACAAATTGAACATGGCAAACGAAACTATAGAGTCTGATTCTAAAAAGCTTAAAAGACAATATTTGAGTAGATGCAAGCAGCCTTTCCTCCCTTGACCATGGTGTTGTGCAGGCAACACAAGACAGATTTTGTTTTGTTTTGTCACGAGTTCTTCTTTGTTGACTTTCCTTCTTCTTCTTTGTTGACTTTCCTTCTGGTACAGTAGTACTGTTTTGGGAGCACTTTAATTCCAAAAATTAAAGAAGGTGCTAAATATATGGTTTCCAGATGTTATACATGATGTGTGCAGATATTCTAGACTATTTTTTTAATTTATAACTTCACTACATTTGATTTCCTATCATCAACGGCTATGATCTCTCTGAAAATGTTGACATTCTGTGCTGTTTCACATATAGCAGTAGACAGTCCCTCATTTGCTGATCTCTTTCACACATGCTGACATAATTCAAAGCAAACCTCTACAATACCTGATGTTATTGATTTTAAGTCCTGTTCATATGGAATTTAAAATTATTTTTGCTTTTTTAACAATAGCTTCGTGACAGCCACTCTTCAGTTCAGCAGATTTTCTTCATTTCTTATAAAATCTGGCAAGCAGAAAATGGATAAAGGAAAGATAAGATGCATACTTCCCATTTTGAATCTGATCTTTGGTGGATTTTTTCCCCCCGTTTTCCAGACGTTAACATAAATTTTAGTATCAACATCAGGTTCCAGGAAGTACAATATTATTAATTATGTGAAAAGATTATTGTTCTCTAAACCTAGTTACTGGTTTTTCCTGCATCAAACACTGAATTGCACAATGCAGAATTCAAGATTTCATCAATATATAGCATATCATCCAAGACCTTAGGATCCAAAGCGATGCAAGGCCTTCATAGTACCATTACGATGCTTGAATCTCAATATGGCCTTTTTCTGAAATACTTGTTAGTTTGACAGCAGGTGTAACTACTACTTTGGTTTCTTTCAGACCACAGAAAATATTCACAAAGGTTATGTAGACTGTCAAGATATTTTTAAGCAAATATAATGTGGTGTTTATTTTTTTTGGTTAGCAGAGGCTTTTATTTCAGAAGTCTCCCATGGACAAAACTCCTGTCCTGTGCTTTTTGTTGTATCGTGAACACTGACCTAGTTGAGGCGTGCAATGCTTCAGCTGTTCTGTGTTCTTTGGTGACCTCCTGAGTTGCCAAATTGCTCTTGCGTTAATTTTGGTGGACGAGTCATACTTTGGGAATCTATGCCATTGTTTAATGTTTTCCCCTTTTGTTAATTCTGGAGCTGTCACTTTCATAACTCAAGGTTCTCATGTTATTTTTGTCTGACTTTTAAATTTGTTTTATCACTTAAGAATTGAGACAAAAGAACAAAACACAAAAATAAGGAAAAGTCCGTGAGGGGGTTATTTTTTTATCAGTGTGAAAGTCAGGTGAAGGAAATCAGAAATCAGAGGTACATGAGGATAAATACATACAGACTTCCCATGTGTACATATATAGATGCTGTTATTACAGTGACCACTTACATTTTTCTGCAGTTACCAATGGTCTCCCATGTGCCTCAAAAATCTGTGCTTTGTTCTGCCTCTTAGCTTTCTCCAGCTCAACACTTAGACAGAAACTACAGAGCAGAGGTGAGATGTGTGGAGGATTGGAAGAGTCTGTTTTTAAAGGTGTCAGCACACCTAACTTCTGCATAATTCATGTCACACCTCAGAGATGATCCATTAGCAAGTTACGCCAAGAGAGCTGAGCAGTAAGCTGACGAGATGCAGCCCTAGAGGACATTTGCAGACTAACATGTCTCACGCAAGTTCATATACATGAAATATTCTGCACTCCAAGAGCCAGAGAATAGGGTGGGATTTTTCCTTTTGGGGCAGCATCCTGTGTGGCTACGTTTTAACCCGTTTTTACTGAATCGACTTCTGGGCTTTAACATTGAGGTGCCCAAAGAGAGAGCAAAATATGTGACAAAAAATGAATAGAGAAATAAGGCAGAGGATAAAGAGAGAGGGAAAAGTGGAGCACAGGGAAGAAGCAATTCAAGCTACCACAACCCTCCACACTTCCAGACGCTGATTTATAATTTTAATATCTCTAATTTCCACAGCAGCACCCGTTTTCCAAATGTCATTTTCCAATTTATGTCAAACCATGTGACCATTTTTCTTAATACAGCTTATGACAACCTCTGTGGCAAAGCGTATATGCAATTCAGATTGAGTGTCTTACAGGCCTAGTGGCAGACACACCAGGGTGTTTATATGTTTATCTTTATCAGTGTCTGCTCAGTCTTTTGGGGGGGGGGGAAACACTGGGAGCATTTTATACCAGGAAAAATTGGGTTTGCTGCAAAATATGTACCCTCTGGGGAATAAAGCCATAATTTAGTCATAAATCTAATAATTACAGTTAACATAATATGAATTATGATAGTGAAAATGATAACGTATTAAAATATGAATAGGAGGCTAAAATTAAATGTGGGCTAGTATTGAGACTATTACATGAATATTGATGTTAATTAAAACAGAACGTATCTGAGTTTTTTCAAGATGGCGGCGTAGCAAGTGGTCGACTTCGTCTAGCTGCGCACCACATGTTCGGTATTTGAGCAGACTACCATCCTCCTTCTAAGATTTCCCAACTAAATGAGGTGATACGATCGCTGATGAACGCCTCTTCGACTTACGCTAACATTATGCCGCCCAAAATTCTTAAGAAAATGAACAAGACCGGTGAAGTGGAGTCCAAACTAGCTAGCACAGGTAAAGTGGCTAACGCGGAGCTATCTGCTGTGCTACCAGTGGCTGGTGGGGCTGCTGTGCTCGACCCGGCGCTTCGTCAAGTCATTGAGGAGATCACTGGGAACATCTCATCAGTGATTTCCCAGAAAGTGGACATTCTGACTGAAATGCTTAAGAGCCAGGCCACAGAGTTAAAGGTGCTGGTCGGACGCATTACAGAGGCCGAGGACAGGATCGCAGTTCAGGAGGACGGCCTGGACCAGGCCACGGCCCGCATCAAAAAGTTGGAGAAAGAAACCCTCATGATGGCTCAACGAATTGACGACATTGAAAACAGAGGCAGGAGAAAGAATATTCGGGTGCTCGGTCTAAAAGAGGGCGTAGAGGCTGGTCCTGGAGCCCTACAATTTTTGGAAAAATGGCTGCCTGAATTTCTAGGAGTCGAGACCAAGAGCGGCCGGATCAAGCTTGAGAGGGCGCACCGCACACGAGCTCCACAGCCCGGGCCGACACAGAGATCAAGACCAATGCTGATCAGATTTCACAACTACCGGGATCAACAGCAGGTTCTCGAGGCAGCGCGGCGTGCGGGGAGCGGAGATCAGCCCCTGATATATCAGAACTCCAAGATCATGTTCTTCCAGGATTTCTCGGCGGACACCATGCGCAGGCGGAAGGGATTTGACGCGGTAAAGAGGCGGCTGAGGGAGGCAGGTATCCAGTACTCCCTTCTCTACCCGGCTAGGCTGAAGATTATGCGCGATGGCGAGGCAAAAATGTTTAATTCGCCGGATGGAGCAATGGAGTTTGTGGACAGTATAGGATGAAAAACTCCTGCCGAAGTTCTGAATAGATCGGCACCAGAGGTCGGCTCTGTAAGCTTGCTCTCTCCTTTTTTTTTCTCTCTCTTGTTACTTTATTATTCTCATTGTCACCCGTGAGAACAAGTGATGGGAGTAATTATTATGACTATGATTCTTTTCAATCTGTTCTGCTCAGCTGCTTTTCTATGACCTTTTTCTTTTGTGGTGCGCAGCAGCGGGGAATGTGTGATGGACTTTCTCTTTTGGGTTAATCTATCTGTGTGTGTCTTCACCAGGGAGATGAGACACACGGGTTTAGTAAAGGTAGGGATGGCCCCCGGTGGGTTTGGGGGGAATGCGCACCTTGAAAGCGCTTTTGTTGTTCTGTATTGTTCTATCTTGGTTCTAGTTTGTTGGTTTTGGTTGGTTTTTGTTCAGCTCAATACGTTACAGTCCTTATACTTAATCATTAGTTGGGGTGGCATTGCATTACTACATTATAACTTTAAATTATAAATGTTAAGAATATGTACATGGAACATTAAGGGAAGTCATTCACCAATTAAGAGAAGAAAGGTTCTTCAGGCCCTAAAGAAGGAAGGTGTAGATATAGCGCTGCTGCAGGAAACACATTTAAACGACTCCGAACATTTAAAACTACGGCAATGCGGCTTCGAACATGTTTTTTTCTCCTCTTTCACTAATAAAAGTAGAGGAGTTGCAATCCTTGTTAAAAATTCAGTGCCCTTTAAAGTCATAGAATGTAATAAAGATGAAAATGGGAGGTATGTGCTTGTGAGAGCAATGATATATGGAGAAGAATTTGCCATACTGAATGTTTATTTCCCACCGGGCCATCCTATTAACTTCTTGACAGGAATAATGGCAAAACTTGTGGATCTCTCTCTTGAAAATGTTATCGTAGGAGGCGACCTCAATTGCCTTAAGAATCCACTGATTGATAGGCTCCCAATTAGCCCCCTCTCTATTTCAGGTAAATCAAAACAGATTTTTGATCTCTTCGAGGAGGCGGGGTTTGTGGATGTATGGAGAAAACTCCATCCTGCTGGAAAGGATTACACTTTCTACTCCAACCCCCACAAATGCCACACACGTATTGACTATTTCTTCCTCCCTAAAATTACGTTAGGACAAGTTGCCTCATGCAAAATAGGACACATTGTTATATCCGATCATGCTGCAGTGTATCTAAATTATTCCGTTAAAAATGCTAAGATTCGGTCAAATCACTGGAGACTAAATCCTTTAATTTTAAAAGATGAAAAATTTGGGAAGTATTTTCGAACAGAATTCAAACAATTCCTCGCTATCAATTCTCCCTCCGCTAGCAGCCCTTCCTTGCTTTGGGACACAGCCAAGGCATTTAGTAGAGGATTAATAATATCATACATGTGCAGCAAAAAACGAAGAATTGCAGAACAACAGGACATATTGGAAAGAAAGCTTAAGCTTGCAGAGAAAGAGTATATCAAAAAACCCTCGCAGTCCAAGCTGGGAGAGCTTAATGCTATTCGGTGTTCGTTGAACACAATATTGACACAGAACGCTACAGACAAAGTTAAATTTGCTAAACAAAGATTGTTTGAACATGGGGATAAACCGGGTAGATACCTTTCCTATCTTGTAAGAGCGCGAAAGTCCTCCCAATCAATTGCCTCAATTTCTGACCAGAAGGGTTCGTGTTCTACAAATCCAGAGAAAATAAATGCAATTTTCTTTGATTTTTACAAAAATCTGTACCAATCTGAGCAATGTGATAACTCTCAATCTTCAATGGAGACTTTTTTCTCCAAAATTAAGCTGCCCATTTTACCAGAGGACAACAAAAATGACCTAAATGCAGAAATAGCAGAGGTAGATGTGGAAAGAGCCATCAGATCTCTCCAGGGAGGGAAGGCACCAGGCCCAGATGGGCTCACTTCAGAATTTTATAAAACATTTATGGATCTGCTATCTAAGCCCTACTTAGCCATGCTGAATGATTCACTTAGTTCAGGTGTTCTCCCCCCTTCCCTCCGAGAAGCAAATATATCCTTGATTCTTAAGAAATCAAAACCTCCAGAAAACTGTGGCTCTTACAGACCCATCTCACTACTTAATGTTGATCTAAAAATATTGTCCAAAATTTTAGCAAAACGCCTGGAAAACATTCTACCCCTTGTGATAGGGATGGACCAGACAGGTTTTATCAAGGGGCGTAATTCCTGTAATAACCTCAGACGTCTTTTGAACGTAATCCAGCTGTGTCAGCGGCGCGCGATGGATGGTCTTATAGTCTCCTTGGATGCAGAAAAGGCGTTCGACCGTGTGGAGTGGCCATTTCTTTTCTATACTTTGCGCCAATTTGGTTTGGGCCCCAACTTTATCAGCTGGATAAAAGTCCTATATAGTCGTCCTTTGGCTGCGGTTATTACGAATGGGCTTAGGTCTAATAATTTTGAGGTGGGAAGGGGAAATAGGCAGGGCTGCCCCCTTTCCCCTCTTCTATTCACCCTTGCAATCGAACCACTGGCCGAAGCAATTCGTAGTGATCCCGCCATTATGGGTATCAACACTGATCGGGGGACTCATAAAATCTCTTTATACGCCGATGATGTCTTGTTGTTTCTTTCCAGACCTGCCACTTCGGTTGAAAGAGTCATCACAATCATTAACCAGTTTGGCTCATTCTCGGGATATAAAATAAACTTCTCCAAATCCGAGGCCATGCCTCTTGGTGGACAACTTCATATCCCTAGTTCCCCCTTTAAATGGTCCCCTGCAGGATTTAAATATCTCGGTATATCTGTTACACCTTCCTTTGACCAGATGTTTAAAACAAACTTTCTTCCATTATTTGAAAAAATTAAGCTAGATCTTGAACGTTGGAGTGGTCTTCCCATATCTTGGCTAGGCAGAATCTCGCTTCTTAAGATGAACATTCTTCCTCGCTTGTTATACCCAATCAGGATGATTCCTATTTTATTTACTCAAAAGTGGATCCAAAAACTGAAGAGTTGGTTTGGTTCCTTTATCTGGGCCAAAAGAAGGGCATTTATAAAAATGTCAACATTACAGTTACCAAGAGACATGGGAGGCTTAGATCTCCCAGACTTAAAAAAATATCAAGTGAGTTCTCTTATTCTATACGCTCGAGAATGGTTATCTGATAACCCATCCGCAGTCTGGCTAGATGTAGAAGCCTCGTTATGCGACTGCCCTCTTAAAAGCTTGCTTTTTCTTAAAAATATGAAAACAATAAATAAATTTTGTAACAACCCAATTACTGTGAATACAGTCAAGGCCTGGAGGACGGCTCAAAACATCGAGGGCAGAACTGGGAGGACATCCTCACTCACACCCTTTTTTCGAAACCCCGATTTCCTTCCAGGTATGTCGGATGCGGGTTTTGGGGAATGGGTGGTTAAGGGTATCTCCTCTTTAGGTTGTCTTTTTAAGGAAGGGATCCTCATGTCTTTTAATCAAGTTGTGGAAGCCTTTGGAGTGGGGAAAAATAATCTCTTCCGTTTTTTCCAGCTGAGAGACTTTATCAAAAAAGAAACAACTTTACTCAGGGACTCTGAGGTTTCGGGTGTTGAAAGATTGCTTACCAGTACTCGTGTTGTGTCACTCAGTGTTTGCTACAAGACATTGAAAGGTCATAGGAGTCACTTAACAACTCTGGCCCAGGCCTGGGGAGATGAGCTGGGCATCGAGATCACTGATGAAATGTGGAACAGTATATGGAACTCTGCCAGAAAAATTTCTATTTGTAATCGCTCTTGGGCGCTGCAACTTAAATTATTACATAGAGCTCACCTGGCCCCAAATCGGGTCTCTAAGTTTAAACCAGGGTCCTCTTCCCTGTGCCCCAAATGTAAGATATATGAAGGCAACCTCACACACTGTCTTTGGTCATGCCCTAAAATCCAGTTATATTGGGAATCAATTCTGGCTGAGATAAGGAAAATTATCAAAACTAATATCGATCTTGATCCAGTATCTCTTCTCCTTGGTCTACCAAATAAACATATTCAAAATCAAAACATGAGTAAATTGTATAATGTCCTTACTTTCTGTGCTAGAAAGAATATTCTGTTACAATGGATCTCCAATAAATCTCCTACTATTTTTGGGTGGAAGAAACTTGTCTTGGAATATATACCTCTTGACTTCCTAACATGTCTAATCCACTCTAAGACGGATACTTTTGTCCGGATATGGAAGCCCTTCCTGGACTATGCTGAAGGACACGTATCCACCATCTTGTCCCGAGCTTTTATAAATGCCTAGGTGTAATCGTTACAATGTCGGAAACATGTGTGCCCCCCTCATCCCCTCTGTCTTTTCTTTTATGTCTCTTATGGACTGGACTGTTGAGCTCTTGTTTTTGTTTTGTTTTTGCTTTTTTTTTTTGTTTGTGTTATGTTGTTGTTTCTATTAAACAAAATTAATAAACATATCTACAAAAAAAAAAAAAAAAAAAAAAACAGAACGTATCTTTTGCGCATAACACTCAGTCTTGTTGTAATGATCTTCAGCTGCTCCAAACTTCGGCCCAGATGGAGCAACCACTCATTACTGGTAACTCTAATTTGCAGAAGTCTTCCTTTATGGGTTTAAGGCTAAGTTGGTAAAATCCTAAAGCTAGTGACATCAGAGTGACATATAATAGTAATCTGGTGGCGAGTACTCTTGCCTTACTATAACAATATTTTAGTGCTTGAAACCCACAGTCCATGTGCTTCAACCATTAATATAATGGAATTAAAAAGAAAAACAGCACAAGCACAAAGCTAAATCTATAAAAGCACCATACCAGTCACAAGAAGAAAAACACTGCATACTTTTTGTATTTTTACTGCAGTGCATGTATTGTATGACTACACTGGGAATGCCGTTGACTTAAAAAACACAGCTGTACTGTGTTTTTCAAGTAAACATTTCATGTAACTTTCCACTTTAGCTCTCCCATCAGATAAACATTATATTTCATCATTAAGACCTTCATGGTACCTTAATTGGTAAGGTGAAATGAACCACACCATAGTCTTATGAAAGGTTGTTGTTATAATGATCAAAAGCTGAGATGTAAGGCTGCTATCAATTTGAAGCAGTTATAATGTTATCAAGAGACAAAGAGGACTTGGTGAATGTTGGAGATCTAAGTTAGATTATGGAGCAACTGTCTTTATAAAAAACAAAGTCAGCTGATCAAAATATTCATTTAGGTTAGACGGTGCATCATCAGGGTGCAACACCACATCTGTTTACATCTGGTTTTATGGTAGCCAAGAATGAAAATCAACTTGCCTGGCCCAGATCTCCCCAACCGACAAAAGCTCCAAGAACCACAAACATGCAGGTAACCGAATGCGATGGCATACTGCTCTTAAGAACTGACTAAAGTAATCTAAAGAGTCTCACCTTTATCCCTTCTCTCCCCTCTGAGCCAAACACTTATCGACTCTCTGAGTAGCAGCCCGCCAGTGCATGTTCCCAACTATTGAAAGAAAGGGTAAAAATAACAGGAACAAGTTGTCGGAAATGAAATTTCAATTCATCCAGTCCCTTTATACACTGGTGCGAGAGCCTGTCGTTGAGAGGGGGGGATCAATAGTGTTTAGACAGCGGGGCAGATTTTCTAAGCGTCGGATCAATAGGAAGGAGAGAGGAAAAAATACCCTGGCTTTTCTCTGGCTGTTGTAGTAAATAGGAACAAATCAGTGGCCTTAGGCTAAATGGATTGACCAGCTGTTTCCGAGTTCTGTGTTGTAAATAAAGATCCATTCTGAGGTGTGTAACTGAGGCCCAAAGGCACAAGTGTTGCTTGGACTTCCATGAGATGTGCTGGGCCACACAAATGTCCTCATCAAAGCTGAGCTGTGACAGAAACAGAGAGCAGGAATGGGACAACTACTTGAGCTGAGAGCACGAAATGCAAATGTTCTTGCGAACCTATTTTGTTGGTGTGTGGGATGGGAGGGTTCTATCAGAAATACAAAAAGGGATTACACCAATTACATGCCAATAGTTTTTATCAAATCACTGTTTGATTGCTTTTGTTGAGGAATGTTGTAAATGGAAAAAAAAAAAACTTCAACCGGACTGCTTATTTACATATATATATATATATATATATATATATATATATATATATATATATATATATATATATATGTGTGTGTGTGTGTGTGTTGAGTTCATTTAAAAAAGACTGATCCCAAATACACCTTTCAATTGCTAAAAAGACATAAAATGTAATTGAAATTGCAACACAGACCAGAATAAAACACCACATTTATCGGCGCCAGGTAACGCAAAACGGTGCACAGCAATCTTAGAAATACAGGATTTTAGCTGAGTAATGTAAATCATTGCATGAAGAATAACGCTCGTTCATGAGGTAGGCAACTATAGCAATCAGAGTGTAAGATCCTGGCAGGATGACTGATGGTCTGCTTGCTTTGCCTCACCTCTGGACTTATTAAAGAAAAACACCACAGGCGAGGCAGTCACAGAACTCATTGGTCAACCACAGTGGCAAGAGTGATAGGTGAAATTCATCACAGAAAACCCTTCATACCAAACAAAACAAACACTGGAGAACAAAGTGACATGAGAGCGCGTGGTCATTATAGTGCTGGTAGCCTCCAAACATAGGGACAAGAAACTTCATGGGACGCTGGTTTATGGGAAAAGACAGCTGCTGACTGTGGCTTCAGGGCTGACAAGGAAAATTCGAAGTGCGTGAGGGAAATCTGAGGATTTTATCATTCCCTGAGATCATGTCATGGGCAAAGATAGCAAAAATTGCTTTCTCATCATAGCCTTTGCTTCTGGCATTCAGAGTAATTGCTAAACAGAAAATATAGAGCTCCTTTGGTGTGCATAAACAAGTAACACTATCTACTGTTTCAAGAGATAATGTAACAGCGGATAAAACATACGTAGAACAGCTTGCTAGTTTTCATGCAATAACTGCACAAATTCCATATACAATACATATCTGCTCTTACAAAGCATAACCTCTGCAAGAACAGAAACAGCTAGACATGTCATGCGACTCATTTGAGAGCCATTTTATAATGTAATTGGACTATTGTGTGTGCATGTTTGTGAGTGCTGCATCTCACTGATGAAGAGGTGACCTTACATTGTGCATTTACTGCATCTCGAACTGAGCAGCAGAGGTTAGAGCATAACTCGTTGGCTTCCTGAACACATTACCTTAATGATGCCATTCCTCACGCCTCCATTTCAACACATTTAGAGGCAGAGCAGTTGCAGCTTCTATCGAGACAATCAAATGTCTCCGCCAGCTATTTATGCACAAAAGGGTAACCTGATTTAACAACACTAACGTTCCTCCCACCCCAAACACATAAAATATATAGACGATGCCATCATGTTGGAAGAGTCATTAAAAATTTAGATAACACTTTCCTCTCTTTACCAAAAACTCTCATCTGTGGCTGCTTGATATTGTGATAAGATTAATATCAAGCTGCGCATTACGACAAATGACAAGAGTCTCACTCTAAAGGCTGAGCTGGTTGTTCTTCTGCTTCTCCTGTTTAGTACTGATGAACATTCACCAAAATGCAACTTCTTGCAACAATTTTGGGCTAGAAAATGATAGTGTGGCTGAACAGTTTATACTGAATATTAAAAAAGTCTGACGGGGCAGAGACCATTTTCTTACTCTTGACATGTCTTTTCTATCCAATGAACTGTGCCTGCAAGTGACTGGTCTTTAATGGGGCATGTCCCACTAGACCACCTGTTCTATATGAAAGTCCGTGTAATAGTATTTTACCACCACTTGGAGATATTTGGGGTGTTCTTGAAAGGAGACAAAGGCTACCGAGAGTGTTTATGTTTCTGGTGAGTACAGTAGCTCCTAATGTGTAACGCAGGGCACTTTAGCATTCAGACGCCTGGGGCTATTCTTTAAGTGGTCTTTACTTTGAAAACACAGGTGCCCTCCAGGGGATGAGGAGTGGTTTGTTGCGTGCGTGTGTCTGTGCATGAGGAGTCAGTTGGCTAGGAGGGAAGGAAAAAAAAAAAGAGCAGAATCATTCCAAGGGCCATGCAGTGCACTGAATTATATATCCATACATCATCAGCCCATGTCAGACTTTGATTCAGTGCGGTGGTCTTACAGAAACCACTGTGCTATCATGTTTAATAATGCAAGCTGGGATTAGGTGCTTACTCTCTTCTGGTAAATGCGGGCAAATTAGTTAATTCCACTGATGCCCTCTAAGCCCCCACAGGACTCACATAGATCTAAACATTAAGCTTAGATTTCTTGTTTCTGTTTCTGCATGTAGCAAAACAGTTTCAATGCCTCAATTTAAGAGAAAGCAATGTAAGAAAAACTGCTTTTTTCTATGTAAGAACTGAACATGACTTTTTGATGTTTGACAATCTAATAAGTTATTCAGGGAGCAAATACATTCTTTGCTTAGCTTACTGCTGCTTCTTGCTGCATAACAAAAGAAATATTTTTCATAAATGTAATAAAACATTAGGAAGATCTCTCACTGTAATTATAGAGGGAGACAAGGAACCTTGGCAACCATGGCAGCGCTCAAAACAACACAGTGTAACATAAATATACAGTTGTCATGTATGTACAGTACTTGTATGCCATTTTCTGACAGCGTTCTTGATGAAAACCAGCTAAGATGAGAAAAACATAAAAGAAAATACAATTTTGTTTTGCACTTTAGAGAGTTAATGGTGTCAGTGAATGTAACAGTGAGGCATCATAGCCATTTTTAAAGGCATTAAACCACTTAGCATATCTCAGCTGGTCCCAATGCCAGTGACCTTGGTAATGAGGAGCAGCTGGTACAACAGTCATTAGGCCTTGCTTTCTCCGCCTTCAGGAATCTTTTATTTCCATAAAACCTTTTATCCATTTCTGTCTGTGCTGCTCAAGCCAACCCATGCAAGGCCATTAACGACTACAGCAGTATAGTAAATGTCATTACATAGCTTGTATCATCAATACTTCTAAAAACAGAACATCAATAGGAATGGAGGCAGGGCTGATACAATATGTTTCTGGTAGTTTCACAATCTTGTAGGTCTAATTAAGCTGGGTTTTACAGAAAGGCAGAGCAAGAAATGAGAATGGAAGGAGAGGGTGACCCAATTAAATCTACACTGAAACTCAGAAATACTCTCCAGAACGGCTCAGTATCCATGAAATAAGAGAAACATATAAAAACAATGAGAACAAAGCTTATTAGTTCCTAAAAGAAGCATGCATTAACATTCTCAAATTATTTTTTTCTTCTATATCTTCCTGACAATCCCATATATATATATATATATATATATATATATATATATATATATATATATATATATATATATATATATGATTCAGTGATAGGTGAAAATGTGCGCATGCTGAGAAGATATGAAGAGTTGCCATGGTGATATAGTGTGGAATCTGACTGTACAGCTTTTCCGTGGTCATGTGACTGATATCTGGAATGCTGCTGTGCTCGAGGCATGTAGACCACAGGCCACTTAACCTCAGTTGCTGGTAGCGAACGCAAGATGATTGAGCTGAATTCGTTGGTGGTTTCTGTCTGTAGGTCAGGCTAGATGTGTATTTGGTTGGTGCTACTCCAATCAAAGCCCAGGCATTCTCAAATCTTCTACTTTTGGGGCAGAACGGGGCAGAAGACTATAGGATATTCATACATAGCTACAACATCTATTTCCACAAAGATATTCTTTAATGACACAGAAGGCAGAAGGAATTAACAGTGATGTCGTTCTTTCAGTAGAAACATTAATGCAATTAGCACATTTGTCACAGACTGCTTATAAGGGTTCTGATTTGAACTACTGCTCAAATTAAGAGGTTCAAAAAAGCTTTGAACATTGTCTTGCCTTTGGACAGTTTATTAAAAGAGTCTCAGCAGGAATGTTTTTTTAAAAAACAATGCCCCACTCTGCAATCTTCTAATTAAAAGGGTGGGGGGCTGTAGCAGAATCAACTTTCTTTATTGTTATATCATGCTATGACATATGTACCCAAAGTCTTGTGTGTCTTGAGTTCATCATACCAACTACTTCTCAATCCAAAGAACTATTGTAAATGACACCATGGAGAAGCATTATAGTGACAACTTGATGAAGGGGAAATGTTGGTAGAAGCTTCTTAAAGAGATAAAGACCAATTGCAAGGCCTCATATATGGCTATGATGTGCAGTAAAATGTATTCTTTTTTAATTTATACATAATTATATTTATACATATATATTTCTATATAGCATTTTCATAGCTACTGAAAATTACTCAGTTACTTGAATCTGCTATACACTGACCATAGGTGTTTGGAAAATAAGTATTATCCCCATTTTCTTTAGAAGGTTTTTCTAAAGAAAAACCCTCTTGGAATCTGACATGAGAACCTGGTTTAAAGGTTACAATATCACTTCAAATTAGTTTATTTCTATATCAGTGCAGCAGAATCTGTCAGCAAAAACAATATAAATTCAATTGGACCAGAAAGGTCATATTTTTGTTTTTTTGGCATTTGTCTAAATAACAATGTCCACTAGGTTACATTTAAATTATTTAATTATGTGAATGAATCACGTAAATCAGATTTGGAACTACTGCTGGTCAACCACAAAAGTTATTATGATTGCCATTTTAATGACAAGTGAATGTGCTACTCTAATATTTCAACTTAAGGTAATCAAAGGTAAAATGCAACACCACCCAGAAAATCAGGGGTGCCAATGATTGTACCACCGGAATGAAATATGTGGACAAAAGGAAGCAAATAAAGGAATAAGACCAAACAAACTCAAGAAAAACATCCCAGTAGAACAATTATGAATCTAATCAGAGGTTTCTGGATGGAGGTACAGTTCTCGCCTCTCACTAACATTTGCATCATAACAGGGTGTGCAATATTAATTTCTGAGTTTTACTGCCTATTGGAAGTGCAAACTATGAAAACCATCAAGAGCCCAAACAGGAAAGCAATTTGCTGTCACATGGATTTACCTCTATTAAAAAGAAACATCTTGTTAACCATTTGGAATTAGAGTCATTTGGCAAAAGGCAGCCTGCTGTTGCTCTCTGGTAAAATAAGTAATTGTGCTATTTCTTTCTTCTACCCCTCTCTTTCTTTGATTTGTGCAAGCAAAGCGGGGAGTGGTGGATAGAGGGAGTGACTGGATGCAAAGGTAATTAAAGCTGCTGGCTATCTATTTGGTTAATGTAGGGATCAAGCCTGTCAAGAGCCTCGGAGGCAAAGAGCAAGATGAGAAACATCTATTTTTTTCACCAAGTCTTCCAGCCTCCAGGCTGACCCAATCTAATCCCTACATCACCTATTCCAGTCTGGCAGTGCACATATTAAAACTAAAACAATCCTTTCACAAAACCTGGGATTAATTCAATAAGCTTATCTTACTTCAATTAGCTTCCAAAGAATAAAATCTTGTTATAACATCTCATGCTGTTTGAATTCATACATCTTTGAAGATGTTTAAGCAGATTACATAGTAATTACTTCACATGTTGCCCATTTGTAGTGATTGTGACCTTTCACACAGATTTCCTATGAAGTACGTCTAACATGTATTTTACAGTTAGCTGCAAAAAGCCATATATCTAGCACTGATGGCACAAACAAGTCATTAAAAGGTGGATGTTATTACGACTGAACAGTTTGAATAAAAAAAAAGAAGCAAAGTTGTTATTACAAAACAAACTATATTTTATATTAATGGTTTATTTCCGATATTTGAGGAATTTGGTAAAAAAAAAAAGGGAAAAAAAACAATTTGAAATAATCCACGGAAAGTTGGATGGATGGAAGTTATCTTGCTCTGAAATGTAAGTCTAGTCTTTTTTTCACTCAACAGACTGACTAATATTTTGGTAACGGTATTTGACTATAAATGTTCAGAGCACAATAATTTAAAACAGTTAGTCACCAAGCTTGGAAAAAGTAATGTAACCAGTAAAATGCCCTGAAACATACAATTCAACCTGATATGTGTTAGTTTGGATTATATGCCCAAGTTTCACTTAATGATCTAATCCAAGTTGCTATATATAGAATCAATATCAACTATGTTTTCGTCAGATTATTTATTTTAGACAATTTTATATTTACTTCCAACTCTCACTGAATGGGAATCAGACAGAAGCAGCTGTACAAGATATTGTCAGTTTGGATGAAGCCACTGGAGAAGGTGTTGAGTTCACCCATGCAGCATTCTGTTGTTTTGTAGCCCAACAATGACTAAAACTATGCTATCTCAAATGCCTTCTCTACTTGTCCTGTGCAGTAGCTCAGCTCTGATCAGAAAAACTTGTTCCATGAAGTCTGGCCTATGGAAACAAATTGCCTCTGTGTTGCTTATTAAAAACCAAACAGTCACTGAGCAGATATGCCCTGTCCCTAGTAGTACCACAGGCAACTCAAAATATTTCTTTCCAGGAATCTGCTGTGCTGTGACTAAGAAAACAGAACCTGTAAAACAGAGAAAGACAAACAATCCTGACAAACTTGTCAATTTTTGGTTGTGATATTGTTTGGGTTTTAGTTAATTTTGTTACAATTTCTCTGCAAAGAGTTACGTTTTGTTTTTCCTCCACACTTCTAAAAGTCACTCTTTGAGTTCATTGCGTAATGCAATTCTGAGTCCAAATTGAAGAACCTCCAGATATCCCAAAATCCAGGAGAGGCCATCTATCACCACATACCTTATTTGGAGTGATCATTTTTGGCAAAAGGAGCAGCAGTTTCAGAAGAACTGATTACTCCTCCACCTGTAAGAGGTGCTGAGGTGGTAAAATCAAAGAAAAGAAAAGAAAAGCAAAAGGTTCAGAGAAATTGCACAGCCTCATCTGACACATTTGCAACATAACATTTCCTGATTTACATCTGGCATTCTTGTTCAGTTTGTTGGACGCTCACTTAGTTTTCTGAAATTGGGAAATTCTGTTAGTGTAACATTTCTGTTTTTTCTGTACCTTTGTAAAATCACCTATTATATCAATTTTTTCCAGCTTTCTCTCTCCTTCGCCTGCTCCGGGGTATAACTTTAGATATAGCTGAAGCGACTCCAGAAAACTCTGAAATCTTAATTGCTTGGAATAATCAAAGCGACCATCGCTGACTCTGTATGGAACTGGTTAAATCACTTGGGTATAGAGTAGATTCTTCTTGTGAAAGGTTTCCATACGGGGCAGTTGAAACCATAAAGACTTGTTGCACTGCTGCTTTTCAACAGGAGCTCAGTTAACACTTTCCTCAATCAAAGCCTGATGCCTAAAGTGTCTCAAAGAATCATCACTACAGGTTTCTTTTCATTAAAGTACAGTGACTGTTTTCCTCTCAAAATTACAATTAGATATCAAGGTTCAAAATTAGGTCTTGAAAGCCCGTTTTTTTTATACTCCGCGGCAGGAATGAGTAACATCCAGAGGTTCAACTAAGTATTTTCTGCGATTTATGCAGAATGGTCCCCATCGCACTTGTTAGATTCTCTCTCATGTTATTATGATACTTCCACTTTCCTGTCTGCATCTTGGTCCGATCCTTGTGCCACCCATGACAGATATGGCATTTGCCTACTACATATACGGAAAGCACTACTGATATGCTTACAGTACTTCACTTTAGGAAATTCAAAGTATTCTTTTAAAGTCAACTCCTACACTGAACTTCTAGATAAGTAATATTTTCTGTGGATTGTCATGACCTTATGGTCACCATAATGCCAGTTCAGTGTGTTTTCCTTCTAACACAAACTAAGCTCACCTAACTCTGTCAGTGGACTGAGCAAAAAAAGGAATTTATTGGGTGGTGTGTAAGGTGTTTTATGGTTGGACCAGGAGGGCTCATTTACCGTGAACTGCATGCTCGGTCTTGACCACAGGTATTGATTGCCAGCAATGGTCATGGCGTGGCTGACTAGTTAAAGCCATGCATGTGCCCTCAGTGGGAGATGAAAATGAGGCCTTTGTGTGTAATGATCTGTGTATGAGCAGGGAGAAGAGGCCGCAGAGAAATGAAACGATTCCCTTTCTCTTTCATGAGAGGAACTGCACTGAGCCATGCTTGGCTGCTTAATGTGAGATTTGTTTTTTGAGGGGAAAATTAAAAAGAGAGAGAACAGAATGAGATGGCAATCGGAGGAAAGGGAGATAAATGCCTGAATATGCAGGCAGTGAATGAGAGCATCCTGATGCTCAGAGCTGAATGTGAATCCGTCTATTGAGGATAGAGGACAGATATGATCTGTCTAGAAACTGGCAAGACCAGGTCTCTGTCACAACACTCTATGTGAGTTGGCCACAAAAACAGTGGTCCCTAACAAAAAAGGAGGAAATGATGAATAAAAGACAGAAGTATCTTTTTGTTTTCGAAGGTGCAACTGCAACTTTTTTTCTCTTCAATAAGAAGCTAAGAGTGACGACTTACAAATGTGCCACCAACAAAAGGCTTGAGTCCACATACACTGCCCAGCAGTCCCCAACTCCAGTTACTATACGTTAACTGGGCAAACTTCACTGCATCACTGCTTTACAGTAAAATTGCGAGTCACAAATAAGCAACACAATTCCACCATGAATACCACTTCTATTCAAGGTCTGAATTTGTGAGTTGTCTGCAAGATGTGCGAATTGGACAATCACGCATTGTCAAAATCGTTTGGAAATGGGCTGAGTTCAAGAATAGAGTGGCACTTCCTTTACAACAGCTGAATGAAACAGCTTAAACAGCAGTGATGGTGGGTGTGAAAATGCCAATCACTGGGAACAACAGATAGGGCACTGTATTCACAGAAGGAAGTCATATAAAAAAAAAACAACACTTCTGCAAATCTGGAAATAAACAAGTCCAAATTCTCAAAAGATCTGCATTTAGTCTAATTGCAATGCAGGAAAAGATGTTATTTAAAGACAGTCTGATCTTGAAAGTAGCAGATGAAGTGTTACGTGACCTCATCCCCAAAACCTCCAACTTCCAACCTGCAGGGACAAAGGCCTCATCACCACAAAGGCCTCATTAACACAAAACCCTTTGCCATCATTAAGACATTTGCAGTAAAATTAATTGAAAGACAGATTAAAAATAAATTAAGAAAAATGTGTTGCAGAATGCCTACGTGCACTTCATAAATCACCCTGGCAAAGCCAGGAGCTGCCTCCCCATAATTAACTGCAGACTATTTATTTTATCCTGACGGTGTAAATTAGAATTCAGACGCACAGATTATATTAGGGGTGTCTGCCATGCGGAACTGCTGAGGGGTGTGCAGAATATTTTAAGGATACAAAGAGGAGAACAGAGAGAGTATGGGAGAGAGAGACAGAGAGAGAGAGATAATATGTAGAAAGGCAAACAATATGTAAATGCACACAAAGCAGAAAGATTACATTTGCGTCCCCGTAGTGAAAGTATTTATTCAGGCACGGCATAAAGAAACAGGAGACAACACAATTAAGAGCGACAATCAAGTGTGTGATTAAATGAAACTACAACGCTTGATTAAATGAACCGTTCCATCAACTCCTCATCATTAAGAACAAGATTCAAATTCCGCTGCAAGTTTAAGCAGTGTGGTTGGCATGAAGCCTGTGATAAGTAACAGACTGGTGACATAACACTGCCCAGGAAATTTCTGCTCATTTTTTCCCCTGCTGTTTTTTGCCGCGTTCTCCTGCTGGATCACAACCTGGTCATTTCACATGCAAATGCAGACCGAACCTCTCCTGCCAATCAGCCGCAGACACCCCCCACAGACACACTTGTGTTCTCCCAGCATCTCTCTTGCTATCTTTGCACCTTTCAGTGTTACAGTCAGCGTTGGCCACACACTGCCTCCTCGTGGGCACATTGCCCATACTGGCACAGAGCCAGAGCTGCTCTGCCACACTTGACGGGCAAAACACACCCTCCCTCTCAACTTGCTCAAATTCCCCATGCTTTCTTTTATCTGAATGCCTGCGGCCGTCTCCTCCGTCTTTTTTCTGCACCGCAGCTGAGATCAACACTTTGAAAGTATGCCCTCCAACCAGCCTGAGAAAAATGCTAGCACTCGTAGCACTAGCACTGCAAAGGAACAAATGAAGCCTATTTGAATTCCTGTCTATTATGTAATCAAACATGACACTAAGTTACCTTTAAACAATGTTACATCGATGCACTGAATCAGGTATCCGGTGTAAAGACGGATATAGTTAGCCACTGAGAGAAAGTCAAATTTTATTGCATAAAAAGAGCCAGAATTTGAGCCAGGTTTGAGTTGTTTATCCAAGTATTGATAAGACGATATAGTTCAAGACTCTCAGCAAAGTGAACATTAACCACACAAAAATACTTTAATATAATGTTGTGCAGTGGAGCAGCTCAGTGCCGACAAAACACAAGTAAAGCTTCACTATTACACCTTGCTGTGAATAAAACCCTGAAGAGCAATATTTATTTGTAATCTTTTGCATTTCTATGTACACTTAAAATAATGGAATGGGTGTCTTGGAGTACGTTTTTCTAAAAACAACAGGTTATCCCAAACACTGCATCCTACTTCCATGTGAAGCCTGCAGTGATTTAGCTAAGGTCACTGCAATTTCCCATCTCTCCAACAATTTCTTTCTTTTGATCACTAATATTTTTAAACCTATCACTTACTGTATTGTGTTAACTGGGACGTTATCAGAAGATATTATGAACAAGGACGAAATTAGGCTGTGTATCTTTAAGAAATCATTTTCCTTGCTTGTTCTGTGAAACGTGTCCCACTGTGACAGCCTCGCAGAGGGAGACTAGTGTACTATGCTGCTCCCAACACAGACTCAATTTAAAGCCGACTGTTTCACAGGGTTAGATCTACCTCCCCTCTGAGTGTAATTTCGGCTTCAGTGTTTGTTGCATATTTCTGTATTCTGAGCTTCAAAATTCCTGCTGTATTTTTTTTTTCTGCCTGAATAGTGGAGGGTGGCGAGCAAGAGGTGGGTGGGGGGTAAGAGGAGGCAGTGTGAAGGATAAGACATGATCCAAGTGCCGATCGCAGCAAGCTTACTTGGTGTCAGATATATAATGGATTTTTTTTAAAAAGTAAATATAATTTATAAGTCAGTTATGAAAGATCAGCATATCGGTTGTGAACGCCACTGCTAAATCCACACTCACCAAACTTTACCTAGCCAATGCTTGCAAAGCTTGTACCTCAAATAAAAAATAAAAAAAGGTGATTTTTTTTAACAGTCATGGCACGAAGAACGACCAGTCTGCCTCAGATGTATAATTTGGTTTCCTTGGTGAGTAAAAAGCCTTGGAGGTGTGCATACACAGCAGTCATGTTTGTTAAGATGCATGGCTAGTGCTGGCCTTTCTTTACAAGCACACGGGGAAAAGAAGAAGAAAAAAACAAACAAACAGTAAATCACCATAAAATAAAATAAAAAAATATATATACTTATTACATTCTGCACACTGCATACATTCGCTTCCTTTACATATTGCCCAGGCACAGCGCAAATGTGCAGTGCTGCACATGGGCAAAAACATGGTATGAAAAATGACAGCAGGGAGGGGTAACTGCAGACTGGAATATAATGGTGTGTTGGAGCGAAGGAGAAATAATCATACCTAGTGAAGGGGGAGAAAACGGGGGAGGGAGGAGCAAGAAGAAGATGAGTCTGTGCCCTGTAGCAAGGAAATGGAGCTCCACTGCTTGGCTGCTGGATCCCTGATTCCCTGGTAACACTGCCCAAGAATTTCCTTCAGAAAGGTGTAATACTATGAAGCATCTGTTCTCTACAAAAAAAAAAGCAAAAAAAAAGCTACCTTCACACTCTAGAAGCACAGACAGTATGGATGCTCTGGATGGCTAGGTTTCCTGCTGTATTTCGTGTGTATGTTTGTGTTGCAGAAGTAAATATTTAAACCCTCAAATCAAATTGCTGAACCAAATTCTGCAGTGACACTGATATTTTAGCTGCTTTCTGTTCTCCAACTACTTATGATTAGTCCAAAAATCCTCCAGCAGTTCCATCTTTTGCCGTTAGGTGTCTCTCTTTCACTTCACATTACTGAAACGCTCTCTCTCTCTCTCACTTGCTCTGTCTTTCTCTCGCTTTCTGTCAGTCTCTCTCTCTCCCTCTCTCTCACCAAAAAAGGGATCCTCCAGTCCTGAACTCCCATCTACACATAATATATACACCACCATTTGAAAATGGCAGCTTTTTGAAAATTCACCTTGATTATCAGACATTAAAAGTGACTTCTCCAGAGCTGAGTGTCTGGCTAGGGGGATGGCTGCAGACAGCAGAACAATGCAGCAGGCTTGGTATTAATGCCTGGTTGTGGTGTGCAGGGAGGGGAGAGGAGCCAGCCCTTTGTTCTCTCCTACAGCCAATTATTTTTTACGTGTGCCTCTTTTCACAACAACAAGAGAGAATTTAATTTTAATGCACTCTCTGGAAAGAAGGGGGAAAAAACATCTACAGTACGAGAGGGGACTAGCGTCAGCAGTTAAGTGTATATGCACACATTTCTGTATGAGGCAGAGATGGATGACACAGGAAACAAGAATGACATCTACCCAAACACACACAGGCGCTAGAATCTTCTCATGCAATATGTTAAAACACCAACAGTCTTAGTCCGAAATTCATACCAAAACACAACGGTGCGCTACCTCACCCTGTGAAACAAAGAAGAAGAAAAAAATAGACAACCACCTAAAACCGCATATGTATATCACTGCTTATACACAGCGCATTTTATCATGTTCATACCCAGAACATGACTACAAAAAAAAAAAGCAGTGTGAAAATAGCAAGAATTCCTGATCAAGAGTCATAAACAATAAAACCCTAGGATTGCTGTTGGTAGGTATGCGTTCAAATATTTTTCTAATTGGAAGGGCACTTTATCTTGCTGTCAGAGAGGCAGTAAAAACCAGTGGTGTTCCCAGACGGAGAGGAACAAAGCTTGCTGGCCTTTTATTAGTACTAGAGCTCTGATATATGCCTCTGCTCGAGGCTTTCATCAGAAACCTGGTCCTAAACACATAAACAGACACACATATACACATGAAGCAGCGTTACCAACTGGCTGCAGTGAAAAGCCAAAGTAACCATTGTCGAACATTTCAGTCGCTGCTTTTTTCCCCTACACACATATTTCAGCAAACACCAGAAAAATACAACAACAAAAAAATGTTGCCAGCAGGAACAGAAAATTATTTTCAAGGTTTACAGGTTAAAGCAATGATAAAACATTGGGGGGGAAAAAATACACAATAATGAGTTCAAATCCAGTAACAACAAAGCAGTATACAATGAAAATAAAAACTTCAGTACAACCAGACAGAGAGAAACGCTGCAGAAACCAGGCAATGTGCAAGTTTTAGGTCACAGGAGAATAAATAATAAAAAAACAACACAAAATACAGTAAACACAAATATAACAGCACAAACATTTATATATCCATCATGCAATGCTTTTTATTTCTAAAGCTTCACTTTAAAAATACTAAAATCACCCTAGCAAGCTCAAAGAGAACCATGTTCACATGTACACCCAGCTATACACACTCACAAGCAACCAGAACGGCTACACACAAGCTAAATTAAATTTCAGTCCTTGGGCAGACAACTAAACTCCTTGTGTCCGGCACCTACTCCCCAGCACGGTAAAACCAATTCTCTGGAGATGGTGGAATTAAAGGGCAGATTCCTGCCTGTTTATGGTTCTCACTCTCTTCGTCTCTCAATCAAATGTTTTATTGGCAATCATTTGGTCCTAAAAGTCATGGTCTTGTGTGTCAGCTGGCAGGGTGACAACAGCTGCTGGACAGACCAGACCCCACTCCCAATTATTTACACCTGCATGAGAGGGCAGCAAAAAGCTCTAATTAACCCTATGTATAAGGGTTGCCACAGACCTTCTGCTTCGGATCTGTCACACACACACTTTTATACTGTTAAAAATATATTCAAAATCATCATTAAAAGTTGTTATTAATGTGAACACAAGAAACGTGCTTATTAATTTGTTCTAAAGGCAGAGGGAGTCTGGAGCTGGCTCGTGGAGAAGGACATTTTAAATCTATTACTGTTGCCCCATTAATGCAATGATTACATATGAAAAACATATTACACTGTGCACTACTTCGGCAACATCAGACATCAGTGTTTTGTTTTCATTTTGAGGTCTGCGCAGCTGTAACTATACCTGCTGAGGGAAGGAGCCATGTTGGATATTTTGTCATACAGTGGGAGGGTCTTCACTTTGGTCTAGAGACAGAAAGAAAGAATGACAATTTAAAAAACATGCAGCATATCCATTCTACAAAACTATATTTGTCTGCTGTTGTTGTTGTCCCATTGTAGGTAATTTCAGTCATAGAAAACTCTTTATGTTTGATATATCTTATCACCTTGTAGGTACTTGTTTTGATATATTTTCCAGCCAAGTGACTTACTGATGTGAAAAGTCACACTAAATATAGCAATCTAATTTGAACTGAACACATACAATTTAACAAACTAAAATGAAGCTTTTGCAAGTTATATAATTTTTTAACATTAAATTGAAATTTTCAGGATTAAATTGCAATCATAATGTTGGTAAGCATTCCATGCATGCCTTATCCATTCCTCTGTATATTGTGTCAGTGAAGCATCGTTTTCTCCACTGCAACCCCCTCCCCTCTCTGCTGCTCTCTCCTCTGGTGTCTGGCAGCAGTAATCTGTTCCTGAGCTAGCGCTGCTGGGATTAGGTAGTTGACTGAAGGTAGGATGTATGCGTCATTAAAGCGGAGAGCACAGTGTTGCAGGAGGAGAGACAAAGTCAACAAAGGTGACATGGAGACAGAGGACACGGAAATCAGAAACACACGTGCCCAAGTGCACACATGCACGCAAATGCACATCTGCATAAATAACAAACAACAACTAGAAAGAAATAGAAGACCAAATCTTTACTATATGCTTTTAGAAACATGTGTCAACCTGCATCAGTAGGCATAAAATACATCTTCTTGTCTTTTAGATATAATTTTCTTAACCTAAAATGAAAAAGAATAATGTGCTGTTGCTGTAATTTACGTCTTGGAGAGGGGGCATGCATTAAGCCAGAGGCACTAATGCATAAAACACTATATATGCTATAGATAGATAGCACCAGGAATGGCTTTGAAAAATTTGCAATGTCAAATTAGAGGTGCTGCTTGTTTACAATGTTCCAGATGTACCTTATTACCTAGATGTACCTCATCTAGCTGAACTTGTTCATTGTTATTCTTCAAAAAAACACAACCTTTACTAAGGCAACCTACAAATGTGCTGATAAAAGTGAGCTTCCAGAAATATATTACTGGAATATATTATATATAACACTTTGAATCACAAAATTCACAGTGTAAGGAAGCAGATTCTATCATTCTAGTATTAATTAAAGAAACATTTTTAAACCTCAAACAGCAAAACACCTATAACATGCATTGATTAAGGGAAATATGCATTTCTGTAATAAGGTAGATTGCAACATAATGTGGGTAACATTCAGTCCTACAGCTTGCTGCAGAACTTTCCAATAAGTTCTGCAGCAACTTATTGCTGTTAACTTTCAAATAACAGCAGCACAATAAAATGTGCTGCTGTTATTACAACTGCAGCACAATTTTGAATGTCAAGAGTAGATCATACGATGCAGGTGTTTCAATGTGATATTAATTTTGGAAAAGCAACTGCAAATTCAGCGGGTATTATTTCAGTACACGGAGCAGCACCGTTAGCAATAATGAAGGACTCATTTTTACCATAATGCCCATTAACGGTGGCTCATTAAGTCCAAACAGACATAAATTTCCTGTAGTTGGTCAGAACCAAGTCCAGTCTGTCTTCACACCAGAAGCGAACCGTACCATTTCGAAGCACCTCAAAAAGCGGGTCTCGATCAGGTTCTTTGGTTTGAACCCGGATTCGCTTGAGTATCTTCACACCTGCACAATAGGTCCAGACCAAAGGGGAAAACAAACTGTGGTTTGTTTAAAGTGGACCAAATGTGTCAGGTGTGAAAACACCCTAAAAGCTGACCTCTCAGAAACATATATTCTTCTGCTTTTGCATCTGAATGTTCATCCGTTGGTTGATAGAAATTTTGACTGGCTCTATAGCAACCTTTCATAATCTATCTGGACATGCTAACTGTTCTAGGAGCTGATCTCTTTCCATCCAGACAACAC
Source organism: Poecilia reticulata (assembly GCF_904066995.2). Classification (NCBI taxonomy): domain Eukaryota; kingdom Metazoa; phylum Chordata; class Actinopteri; order Cyprinodontiformes; family Poeciliidae; genus Poecilia; species Poecilia reticulata. Next base: position 18,711,370 of record NC_088832.1, read on the forward strand.
AGCAGTTGGTCTGACCACTGACATCCAGATGCTGGTCAGTGATTGGTTTAAAGTCAACCGAAGATTAGAAGTAGCGGAGACTGTCTCCACTCATCAGCCACATTTAACAGTCAAATTGAAACTGACTTAAAAATGAAATTCCAAAATATTTGTCAGGGTTTGGTAACTATTTTCTTAAGGTTGTATCACAAGACAGTACCAAGCAATCTATGTTTTCTGACTACATAAATTATTATTTAAGACAAAAACTGACCAAAATAATCTGCATTGCCTGACACTGTTGTACACTTGGGGCAACTGTTACTCATTGATGTGCTCCATCTGCTCAAGCATTTCACTCAATGATGAATTCTGCAAGGAATAAATATCAACCATGAGTTCTACACCTAAAAACAAGACACAGGTAAGTCTATAAACATTTAAAAAAGAATGATGGATACTAAGTAAACAATTTTCTTTTTGCTTCTGAGGTCAAATCCTCAGGTCAAAACTGAGGATTTGACCTCAGTTTTGGTCAAATCCTTTAACATTTGACCAAAACTGAGGGACTCGATTTCCATCTATAATGTGTTCAGCTTTTTTTGAGTTGAGTGGTCTCATAATCAATGCCTCTTCACATAAAAAGGGAAACTCTTGGATAAATATAGTTGATATATTTTGTAAGCATTCACAGAACCATCTACAAAAATGTGAGAAATTCTGCCTAAGCCACATTACATTTTTAAGAAAATGTAACATCTCAATCCCCAACCAGAGAACATGACATTCTAATGATAAAGATAAGCATTTCTTAACCTGTACGGCTCTAAATCTTGCTAACAAAAAAAATGACACGTTCAAATTATACAGAATCTGCAGAATGGTGCTTAACTTTTCTGTGGAGACTGTAATCTTGTCAACTTAAATTTCTGCACCTGAAATTATTGCATGATAACAAGCTGTAGGTGAAACATCAGCTGCTTAGAAAAAGAGTGTCTACTAATATATCTTACATGTATAAGTTAGTTATGTTTCATTGAATTACTCTATTTGAAAAGCACTTTGGTAAACAATAAATGTAAACATTTTAAGCAAAACTAAAAACAAACAAAAAAGTTGGCATTTTCTGTAATCAAGGTTTTTTTTTCAAGTATCAAGATACACTTATCTCACCTAATCAAACTTTATCATCAGTAATCCACCCACAGAAAGAAAAAAAATATTTAATTTCTCTCCTCTCACTTATACAATATGTCTTGAGTAGATTGCCACCTTGATTACATCACTGCAAGACCCTTATGCAAAAAGTTGTGGCCAATTTAACTTGAGCTAAAATAAAGCTATTATGCCTTTCATGGATTGTAGTCTGATTGCAAAACGTGTGCCCTTATTGATGACTCAAAATGTGGTAAGTGTTATTCATTTTCATCTAGGATGCCTAGGCTTAAGAAGTCACAGTTTTACATCATTAACTTTTCCTTTTTATGTGAAAAACTTCCTCTCTCAATGTTTTGGAATGAATAATAACAGTTTCTTAAAAGACACATATATATTTCATAGTTCTGCAAAAGCCTGCTATGAATCCATTATTTATAATTATTACACTTTTGTTTTATCCTGACTGTTCTTTCTTTACTATCAGACTTTGTTCCTGTCTCTGTGAGTTTTAGTATATCAACCACTAAAAACATACATTTGGTAAGAGGAGAAAGGGCAGTTAGATGAATGCATGACACTTGTAACACCATCCATCCATCCATCCATCCATCTATCCATCTATCCATCCATCCATCCATCCATCCATCCATCCATCCATCCATTTTCTTACACCCTTGTCCCTCAGTGGGGTCGGGAGGGGTGCTGGTGTCCCTCAGTGGGGTCAGGAGGGGTGCTGGTGCCCATCTCCAGCCAGCGTCACTTGTAACACAGCATTCAAAAATTACATTTGATCAGTTATTTGTGAGTGCGATACTCAACACACAGGTAATGCAACGTAGATTGCAATTTGGTATACAGCTCCACTTGCTGCTTATTGAAAATTGTTTTTCAATAGGAGGTTTTTAGGGGTCCGTTTTATTTTGCTGCTATAAATCTTACTGAGTCACTATTCAGTCCGTATTATAACAAAGCATGTAGAGCTACAGTTAATTAGGTAATTATGAAAAATCACTGGCAATAGATAAAAGAATATAATAATATTTTTTGTCATAACAGAAAAATGCAAATTTGATGATTCAACAAAGTCTTATTTTGAATTGACTGATTATGGTCGATTTAATCCACACTTCCATCAATTCCTCACACTCATCATTGTAATCTGCAGAAGAACAGGGAATAACTGACAGGATGTTGTATAGAGTAATATCCATTTCAAATATATAAAGTCATAGGAATTTGACATAAAATATTAACATTTCTTGGCTAGAACAAAAATCTATTGAGAAATCTACATATATCAAACAATATAAACCAATATGAATTAAAAGTTTGCTTTAACCTTGAAGTAAAATATAGCTTGTACTCGGGGGTTTTGCACTCAAAGTTGAGTATGGCATGAATGCCATGAATGCACGCACGCACACACACACACACGCACACACACCCCCCCACACACACACACACACATATATATATATACATATATATATATATATATATATATATATATATATATATATATATATATATATATATATATTCTAATAACAATCAGTTATGTTTATTTATTCTAACCCAGAGTATGATACAACAAAATAAGTGACCTTTACCGACATGAAAATATGTACTTGTGCAATGTCTGATTGGATCAGTGTGTTGCTTGGACTCAGAGGTAACAAAATTTCACCAATTAGGTAAAATAAAGGACATTCTGTTTAATTTTAAATATTACCCGATACATTACAGCCGCTGGATTATAGTTATAGAATCTAGAGAATCACAATCATGGTAGGTCTAATCTGATTAGGCTCCAGACAAAAAAGAGAAACAAAAAGAAAAGGTTCTGACCACTTAGTACCCCATTCTGGTAGATCCAACCGAGTTTCTGATCTGACGGTCATCAATAAAAACATATTTTATTCATCTATTGGTTCTGTTTTGTTCTGCCTGCTCTGGTGATAATTTATGAATTGGCTTTGTAAAAGAAGCTATCTGCTATATCACTCAGACAATGGTAAATGAAGGAATTTTTACTGAAATTACTGCAATACAAACATGACAAACATCTGCACCACCAGAGTTGTACCACCTACTGCAAACAAGGTAAGCAAAATGCCATCTCTTAGCACAAAACACCTCAAACATTGACGCTACATCATAAGACCATACCTGCACAAAAACAAGTCCCCCATATATCACCTAAAACTAAGGGTACAATTCACAAAGATTCACTCAAATTTGACACTAGACCCAGCAACATAGGCATACAGAGGCATTATGTATTCCTATAAAATACATAATACCATTTAAAGGGATGGTATTATGTATTTTGTAGGCACATAGTCCCATTTTATAGCATCCAGTAACTATGTTACCTTCAGTTGTTATAAAAATGCTGTGTATATATATATCAAACATAGCTTAAAAGAAATTTGACGCCCCATCACATCAATTTCAAACGTCATCACATCAATGCTTCTCTATTAATCCTTCTATGTTAATCCTATAAAAAAACAGATTTCTATCATTTAAAAACAAGCTCACTGTCCTCCAATGGACTAGAGTGTCATCACATCTCCAGCAAATAGACATTGTGGCTGTGGCAGAGCAGGATATTTGCTTCATAAAGGGACATCTGTACAGTAAGTAAATATGGATGAGAAGTGAGCAAATCTGCAGGTCCAACATCTCTGAGGCATGTTCATGGCAACTTGTTGAATCTTTGCCAAAAGGAATTGGGGCAGTTCTGAAGTAAATTGGGTCTAACCTATTGCAACAGGTGACAAACCCACTATTGATCTACCAAGTGTCAGAGTGGTTGGTTAGTTTTCACTGTGAAAACATGTTTTAACCTCCAAACATCAAAAAACATTAACCACTTGTCAGAGTCCTATGGACATTTAGCCTGTACATTTAACATAGAACAAAAATGTCCTTATTCCACTACCTGGCACCACTGTAGCCTCTTTGTTTTGATCATTTTCTTTCTCTTTCTATGACGCATTACAATATGATAAGGTGTACTGTTCAAGTTGCTGTCCTGCTCTGAATCTTCTGTAGATGGGACTGAATTTGAGGCCTTCTGAAATAGTTGCATGCTTAGCAGTAAACACTGTACCTGACACTGGAGCTCCTAGGCCTGGTTGAGCTCTCAAACTGTTTCAGGTGTTCTGGCATACAGCTGGTCCTTTAAAGATCCATTAAGTTTTCCAGCTGGTCAGGCAGCAACTGAGAGATATTTGTTCCAGGGTGTCCAAATGCGGAACCACAAAGGAGGCAGGGTGCTGAGAAGAGGAGAAAAATCAATCTGGCACATACCCTTTCTGTGTAGCAAACTCGCTTACTCTTTGCTGAAGCTACGATGTACAATAGATCCCTGTGTTTCTAAGAAGATACTATAAAGTGAGGAAACATACAGTGTCCTGTCTTTCAGAGGCAGGCCTAATGTATTCAACTACAGATTATGTCACGGAAATACCAGAACAGACACATAGACTCAGAAAAAATATTACACATAGGCACAAATAACTGATAGGTGAAATGAATTATTGATTGTCCTAACTGGTATATATATATAAAATGTACTATATAGGAGAGTACATTTTATGGAATTTTTGTATAGTGCTTGACAGAACTGAAAAATACATCTACATATTTAAACTAATCCCCTAAAGTTTAAATTACAATTGTCCTCTGTGCTTAAACACTAATCTGCACCAGAAAAGTAGAATAGTTACTAGCAATTCATCACAAGTCTAAAAGACATCCAATAATATTAAAGAAGCCAATAATTAATACAAATCACCGGAGGTAAATCACAAGAGAGGAAGGGTTGGAGGGGAAGAGAGCAAGCGAAAGACAGAGAAAGAGAGAGAGAGGAAAAGGAGAGAGGTTGGGTGAAAGGAAAGGAGGATAGCATGCAAAAGACGAACAGACCAAGCTCCTGGTTCAGTTGGACGAAGGCTTTGTCCGGTGAGCCCGATGCTGCTGCAGGTGTCATGGAGACAAAATGGACTCACGGACAGCTAACAGGACCAAAACTCTTTAACCATCTGTATTTGGACTGGCAAATACTCCATAAAAACATGAAACAAGAAGAAAAAAGCCAATTTCTGTTGTGCTCAAAACAATGTTGTAATTTCAGCGTCCATCTTTACCTCCCGCAATGTGTCACACAGAAGAACGTGGCTGTAATTCCTAAGTTAAAAATGCAGTTTATGCAGAAATCCATTTTACGGAATCGCTTTAAACGTGTCTCATCCGTTAGCAGTCTCTTTCTTGTGTGCGATCCACACCGATAACCCTGGTCTAGCTTTCTTTCCCTCACAATCGCTCCCTCTCTCTCCATTCTCCCCTCCTAAACTGATCAATACTTCATTTAAATCATGGCATTAGCCCACTACTACTGAAGGGAAAACGTAAGAATAAATACAAATAGGTAATGATATACAGTATGGGATGATTTGTGTTAAAAAGTTCATTTCTTTCAACTATAATGTAAGAAGCAAAGAATTTATATAAGTGTGAAAGGCTTCAGTGCCGTTTGGATTTGAGCTCCTAAGCCTCACACTGATCAATACACATTTAAATTGAGGCTGAAGAACGCTTTCACAACGTCTCATCTCATCAGAAAAAAGCAAACATACTATCCCAATTATCATCTCAAATGACTAGCTTTAGGGACACAAGCTGGATGCTGATAGAGCAATATTTCATATTTATTCAGCAGAAATTTTACATTAGCACCCCAGTGTATAATTATCTAATATATATGCACACTCACGCTTTTATCTATTCACATAATTCACAATGAACAAAATCAATACTGCGCTATCCTCATAAAGTGTGTCTGCATTAGATCAAACAATAAGCCGTTGAGAAAACTTACAACAAGTCTTGCTAATTTCCCGCGGCTCCCTGAAATGGCAGGCTGAAGTAGATGGCTAACACTTCTGTTCATCATTAAACCCGGATATTTACCTGAGCGGCCGTTGAGTAACGGGCCTGGTTTGAAAGAAGTACGTCTGCCGTTTTCTGGATGGTGTCATTCCTCAGGGATGGCTGGCAAAAAGCTGATCAGGTCAGAATTTCCCCATTGCGAACATGGACGAACATAAGCGAGAATGCAGGAGAAGAGAGAATGGACAGGAATAGACTGCGAGCCCAACACTAGGAGGGTAGTGGGTGGAAATGGAGCTGAAGTCGATCACCCGGGGGAACATCACTTACATATAGTCTGGCGCCATTGTTGACCAATGAGCAATTAAGCAGACAGACTAAAATTATTGATCAAGGGTTCAGACTCTTTTCTGTGGGCTAACTAGCCTGCCTCAGGTTGTGTGACAGCTGCTACAGCTGTGGACTGCGACAAGGGAAGTAGGAGGAAGGGCAGAGCTGGTCTTTTTCTCCTCAGGCCCTGATTTAGGCAATGGATATCATCATTTAGGCAGCTATTGATTGCTACAGGCTTGATAAACCATCATATTGAGCAGTCACACACAAGCAGAAAGGCACTTAGAAGAATTCAAACATCCAATCAAAATATATTATGGGATGCAAACAGTTGCTCTTATTGATACTTTGAACGGTGGTTCATTATTCAGTGTTCAGAATAATGGGAAACAAATAAAAACAGATGCTAACAATACACGAAGTATTAACATGCAAAAATTATGTCTATAGATTTTGTTTAGCACAGAATTACCACAGTGCTTAATTAATAATGCCAAAATTGAATATTTAGCGTGTTTTCTCAATCAAAGATACCATTTTTTTAAGTCACAAAAAAACAAAAAGGTGAGCGCCACCTCTTGGATTGGAACAGCAATGTTGAAATTAGTAAATAAGCTAATGAATAAGGTTAAGCAATAAGGATTTAAACTTTAACACATTTTGTGGTATTTATTATACTAAAAAGTATATAAGAATTAATCATCTCAAACTCAGTCAGCCTTGTCATGATGAGAATGACAAATGCCATAATAAATCACTGCTAATCATCCAAGATTCCAAGTTGTCTTCAAATGTGATATTGGTACAAGTAATGTGATTGAAATATTTTTCTACTTCAAGTATGTGTGTTTTGTAGATTTAAAACTGACATCAGGAAGGGAATAGGTAAAATATATTTAAAGAAAATGTTAAAGATACTTAGGGTGGCAGCAGCAAAGCAAGAAATTTTACTAAGTTCAACACATTTATTAAAAAAGGGTGGCTCTCTTTGATGCTCTGCTCTGAAACCTCCAGAGTAAATTTTGCAAAGAAGCACATCTCATAAGATATATACCTTAATTAACATCCCTGAACCTCCTCTTTACAAGAAAGAAAAACAAAAAAATGTCTTCAGTCAGAGACTTCTTCAGAGTGATTGTAATGCAAACTGCTACAGGACACTCTTTGAAGAAACTTAGTGAGGGATGCAGTAACATTCAATTTACATTTGGGATTAAGAAATTATTTCTTTAGTTAAAATAAAAAAAAAAAACTAAAAAAAAAACTTTAAATCATGTAATGTCTGAAATTCAATTCAAAGGCATGTTTTTATGTGATAATACTACTGGGCAAATTATTGATTTTGTTAGTGCATTATCATGCACCTCTATCATAAAATAAATCTGCCTAAAAAATGTAATAAAAAAAATGTGCCTAAATGTAAAATGTAATAAACATGGATATACATAGGGAGTGTTTCCACGTTTCCCAAAGCTTTCTTTTTTCATGTAATCCTTTGAAAACCAATTCTGCTGTTTCAAAAGCGATAGGCATGATAATAAAAAAGGGCATAAAGAAAGTCTCTCTGAGGCAATTGCTCATTCTGCACAGCTTTAATGGCCTCTGCATCAGAAGGACACCTTTAATATTTGGACTTTCACGTCACTCTAGGCTAAATCCCTAGCAACCACCATAGCAACATACTCAGAGTTCAACGTGAAATGCATGGCAAGTTGCCTCCTGCCACCAAACAGAGAAAAAGGGACAGAAGATCTTCAGAAAGAACAGAGGCACATGTGAGGGACGACAAAACTGGATAAGGATTAAAAAGCACCACATTATAAATGGGTACATACAGAATGAATGAAGCAAAAATCTGCAGAATTGAATTTGTTAATTGAGTTTATTTCAGTGAAATAAATCATATTATTGTACAACAAATGCAGTTTAGGAAAAATGCTATAAAAATGATCTCAAAAAAATGTTTTGGACAATTAATATTGTATTATCAATATAATAATAAAACAGGAACAATGCACTGAACAATGCATATCATCACCTTCATAAAATAATGGCAAAACTGATTTTAGCAACAAAAAAAAACATAAATAAAAATAAATAAAATAAAAATAAAGATCCCCTTTTATTTGCGAAAGATTTCCTAGGCAAAAGAAAAAAATCAATTTTGGCTAAATCAATTAGGCCATTATTTTAGGAAGGTGAAGATATGTAAATTTGTTATGAGGACACACACACACACACACGCACACACACACACAGCTAAATTAAGATAAAAAGCACAGCTGGGCAGATAGTTAGAGAAAAAGGGAACATAGAAAATGTGAGAACTGTGATAAAGTTGTGAGCTAATTAACTCAAAACAACTAAAAATATCTCCTGTGCCTCTAAGTAATCTCTCAGTCTGGGTCAGTAGGCTACTCAAACATTGGGAAGATTGCTAACTGGACAGATGTCAAATAAGACAGTCATCAACATCCTGCACAAGGAGGGAAAGTAACAAAACATCCTCGCTAAAGAAGCAGGATGTTTACAGACTGCTGTGCCCAAATATATACAGGGAATGTTTTATGAAAAGAAAAGTGTGGTAGTGTGGTGCACAGCCTTGAGAGGATTGTCAGAAAAATGCCACCCAAGAATTTGATGGAGGCAGATTTATAAGAAGTAGACTGAGACTGGAGTCAGCTGGCAAATCCTACATATGGTCTACAAGGCTAAGGAAAGAAAGAGACTAGACTGTTACTGTGTATGACTGGGCAACAAAACTTGCCAGACCTGAACTTCATAGAGAATATATGGGTTATTGTTGAGTGGAAAATTAAAAATAATCGGCCCAATAATGCAGATAACCTGGAAGGCTGCTATTAAAGTAACTTGTGCTTCCATTACATCTCAGCAATGCCACAGGTTGACCCGTGCCACATCCTATTGATGCAGTAACTCATGCAAAAGGAGGCTCGATTAAGTATTGAAAACACAAATGAATTTAAATAATTTTCAGAAGCCTGATATTTGACATTGCTGAGAATTTAAGCTTTCATTATCAGGAGGACATAGTCAACAAAATTACAATAAATGCTGAAATATTTAATTCCACCAATCTATACAATAGTATCATTTTCAGAGATGAAGAACAAAAAAATATTGAACTTTTTCACGATATTTCATCTAATGTGGTATACATCCCATTTTCAGATTAATACAACAGCATTAATCTGAAAATGGCACACACTATAGTGGCACAGTATGAGTTAATGCAATCAAAAAGCAATATACATTTAAATGTAAATCAGACAGAATCCTTTGGCCAAGCATTTAGCCTTTGAAGCAACAAAGTCTTTGTGCAGCAAAAGGTGAGAAGGGTTGAAAAGAAAGGCCTGAATCAGCTAGATTGCATCCAATTTTAAATGTAATTAATGACTCACAGAGGAGGATTATGCTGACAGGATTATTTTTGACAACAATGTAGAACCTGCTGCCACTCACAAACACACATACTTGCTATTCATGCAAACGTTAACCCTCTTTAATCCAAGATCACAACAGCTTTCTAATGAACACACATGCATGGCTTTAGAATAGTCAGGTGTCTCTTTAAAAATTGACAATTCAATAACTTTCATTACTACTTATGCTGATTATTTTTCATCATATTGTCCTTGTATTACCTTAATTGAAATTTTGTATTTTTAACTTTTTACTAAGGCAACTCAATTCTCTTAAAGTCTCGCCAACAATAATCTACTCCTTAAACAGTGCAGAGCAGGCAACTCATTCAAGTCCTGTGAACTTTGCAGAAGAACAGAAATGTTTGCTTTGCTCCGACATTTGATCTCATGGACCTTGACAAGGATCTCAAAACTGTCTCCAGGCAAATAAGAGCTGTCTGGCGTTTCTCAGGGCAATGCAAAATCTAATTAGTGAAAGCCATGTTAATTTCAAGCAGCATTTCATTAAAGAGAAAAACATGATCAGCAACAAAGAGTTCATGTCTGATTAATCTAATAATGCTTAGTTTGTTTGTTTTAATCACATTTAACGATTAAGAAGCAGAGACGGATCTAAGTCATCTAGACAGAGGGATTTCATAATCTGCTTGTCATGGCAACCGTCTGATTTCCTGCCATTCGTCACAGTATGGATGGGCAGGATGAGCGGATGGTGTTCCAACACTCCACTTACAACAGAGCGTTGCTCTAGCCTCAGGAGGAGACTGCTCATCTTCAGAGGAAGCTAAGGTATCAATTTACTTTAAAGAGTCTCAATGCCAGCATGAAATTCTGATGAAATGCACCATAATGAGCATGAATAAAAAAGCAAATTATCTACTAAAATAAAACAAGCTCAATATCTCTCATATTCCTGATGCCAAGCTGTGACAACAACCACTTCCAACTGTATCAGTGTCACCAGTTTGGCTTGTTTACATTGTTGGGTCTTGAAATATCAGTGAATAATTGTTTATAAATCCTTCATACATACACAAACTCCTGTGTGTAACTCCTGCTTGCAGGGCTGTTGATTAAAAAAAAGGAATCGTAGATCATAATTTCCATTTGTGATGTATAGAGTGTTAAATACAACTACTGCATTAACTGTACTGAAAGAATATAATGGGGACAATAAAACATAACTTTCAAGAAATAAAAGGTGAACACTGAACTATGACAATTATCTGTAATGCTATTCTGGGAAGAAATTCAGAACACAAAAAGTGAGGATCAAACTTTTAGTGGAAGAGCTATTTTAGGTGATGTAATGATGAAAGGTCTGTGATTGTTTTCTGGCTGCTTAAAAACAAACTGGTCTGTGCTGTGTTGCTACGGAACCACCTAAAATACAGCTGTGTGCCTTTCTGTAGAGCTGAAACGGCTTTGTTGGGAGGAAGACATGGAAAAAGCATGGTCCACTATATTCCTCGTCATTCATAACAACAATGAAACAACACATCGACTGTATTTGAAATTTTGAATGAATATTGTCCGCTATATTCAGGAAGAATTCCCACTTTTAGGGTGCAATGACATAAAAATTTGGTTTGTTTGGGAAGGCGTGAATGTGAAATTGATTTCTGATGTGGACCAAAAAAGCAAACTCTGGTCTACCTAAAAACCTAGAAGTTGAAGTGAACTCTCACATGGTTTGAATGTATATGTGAATCCCAAGCGGAACCACTATAGAAAAGCAAGATGAGAAGTATAGTGCAGGGCATTCTGGTTAAGTGCAACTAAAAAATGTTTGTCTAAAAATACTGGGGGAAATGGCTCATGGACGACAAAGGAGAACTCGTACAACCGCTAAAATCTCATGTCACTCCATTTTTGTTCACATTTAGTGAAGAAGCAAGTTGCTCTCATTTCTTCTTTAGAAATGTCCTTTCCTTCAGTGGTTCTTGGTGCAGCGCCACCACAGGCGACGAGGGAGAACAGGTTTTTCAAAGGATTTAGTTGGTATGACACATTGCAGTGTGAAAGCAAACTGCACTAGCTGAAAATGTGACAAATGTTGCAACTTTTGTCCCAGTCAAACCCAAGTCTTGTGTGAAAACAACTACTTTCACTATTTCAGATATGGGTTATTTTCAAATTCTACCTGTTAGAATCTGAATTCTAGACTCTAACAGGTAAAAATGGTGCACAAAAATCCGTGTAGGACAGCGAAGTCCTAGCGCAAAAATTCGCGTGACAGGTGGACGGAGCCTGGTGCTGCAAGGTTAGAGACCTTGTCCTGTTAGGCGACGGGGCCTGGATAATACCCGTGTTAAACGGACGGCAGAGTCTGGCAACAACAGGCGCTTAAATTCCGTAACAAAAGTATGTTTTTGTCTTTTTTAAATATTTTTTTTTCAAAATCTTTCTCTTTCTTACTGTTTATTCAATGTATATGCTGTTTTTATATATTTTTTTTATTATGTAAAGCACCTTGAAATTCCTTGCTGCTGAAAAGTGCTATACAAATAAAATTTGATTGATTGATTGATTGATTGATTGATTGATTGATTGATTGATTGATTGATTGATTCATTGCATCAGACGTTTGTCTGTGTTTGTACATGTTTAAGAAATCTAAGTAACAGTGACTAATTCTAAAAGAACATACTATTTGTAAAGTGTTTTGCTGCATCACAAGGATTTATGGCAACCATTTATTTATGCAACTACACTGAAGGGTAGAGTGTGCTGAATAAGGGATAGGCCATGAAAATACTTATGTTGAAATTTTAAAAGAGCTCATCAGATCCTCCTCCCTCAGGAAAAAATAAAAAAAAATAAAAACTCATTCCTCATCAGTGGGTGCTATCACTTGAATGGAATCAATCAATTGTGTTCCGCTTGGCTTTGCTCTTCTTTGCTCTTCGTTTCCAAATCCAATCTCTTCCATGTCATCTCAGAGCACATTTATAAGGGCCCAGTTTCTTGATTATCTCCCTCCCTCGCCTCAACTCCCCCGCTGCTGCATGCTCCAATGTATTAAATTAAATGAGGTGTCTGTCCAGGTCACCCCAGCTTCCAACAGCATCCCCCTTTGCTCCCCCCCAACACCACCACCTCACTGTTCTCACTGCTGGTAATCAAGGGAGAAGACCCTCCCTGCTAGTTTTGTGCCAGGCTGACTGCATAAATTAGCATTAATGAGAGCTGAAAAGACCTGCAGTAAAGGGAGGGAGAGAAGGACTGAAAGGAACAAAAACAAAACAAGGGGAGAGAAAACGGCTTCAAATAGCAAATAGAACACTGAAAAAGGTTACATTTCTATGTCATCATACCATCTATTTACTTTCCAATCTGTCCATTTGGACATTCTGTACGCTAGCTTTCCTCTTTTACAAGCTATCTCCTGGAGGCAAACCCTGACAAAGCTCTGAGGGGCAAAATAGCTGTGGCTTGGGTTCGTGTAATAAATGAATCATAGATGAGGCTTTGTGAACACCGTTACCATAATCCCATGGCTCGATCTTAAAATGCGACGGGGTGCAAACGTTTTTGTTGTTCATCAAATATTGATGCATACATAATTATTTGAGCATAAGTGCGCAGATTGTGTGAATATGTAGATGCGTGTCAGTGGCGGAGCCAATTTCAGTACAGGCTTTACAAAAGAAAATATGATTCAGGTGAATCGTATTAAGACTTAATCACCTTGGGGATGGATATAATTATCTTGTCATAACAAAACACTGAACATGTGATGTGTTTTATTTCAATAGTATTTATATGTATTTAGTAGACTATGATGCATAAAACTGTCAAAACAGCAGGCTAACACAGGCCACACTGACTCTGCTTACTCCTCTTCCCTGCTCAAATCCAACAATCACCCTTACCTGTGATAAATGTAGGAAAGAATCACTACGTCACTTCATTCTGCTGCTCCCTAACTTTAATTGCTTAATGCATTCTTTAATGCAGCACCACTCAGCTCTCCCCTTCACCCAATTTTTCCAACTTTTCCCTCCACTTTTCCTTATCTCCTCCACTGGCACCTCATTTACTACCAAGTTCTTCCTGGTAATTAAAGTTGAACTAAATGCCAGCTTCTAGTTTGAGGATGGCAAATTGGCACAATCATCCAATAACTGTCCAGTGTAGTGTTTTCCCAAGTGTCACACAGGAGCGACTTCTAACCAGATTTTTAATTAGAGCCAGTGTAACAGCAGCCTCCCACATTCAGAGACATGACCAATGAAGTGGCATGTCTAATGTAGGCATATTGGACAGTTGTGTTATACTTTAATTGTATTGTTAGCTGTTGACACAGATTAGGAACTGTTGTGAAGGACAGGCTCTTGTCGGTGTTACCACACTGGAAAAGGCAGCAAATAATTTAAACCAGTGGTCCTCAAATGGTGGATGGATCTTTATATCCCACCCGGAGGTCGCGTTAACCGAATATTTTCTGTATTTGACCGGTTGTTTTTTTAAATGACGGGAAAATTTTAAGCCTGTCGGCCATTTTGACAGGTTATAATTAACATCCTGGACAGGTGCACATGCGGTGACATTATAGACTTTACGCAAAGATTTAATCACATTGGCAACTAAACTCAATCAATAAAAAGATCCTTTCTGAATATAATCTCTTGGACACTGAGCCAAATGCGTCTTTCTGACCGGGAGCTGACAGCATGTTGAAGAGTTATGGACAGGACGCTTTGGAGAGTTAGTAGGAAGTGCATACAAAACCATTGGTAGAAATGGCGCCTTTAATTCCAGTCTCCATTACAGACCAGAGAAAACTGAAGAGAATGCAATGTTGTGTTAATCCATTTATAGTCTAAATAGAGGAAGAAATAAATAACGGTGCAGAAGTTAATTAGACCGTAACATGCGCAGTGCGCTGCACAACCGATGCAGGCTCCTCCGCTGCAAAGAATTAAACTTGACTCATCCTGCGGTTTTAACAAAGGGAGCCTTCTTTGTTCATATTACCTCTCGCGCCCAGAAAGAGAGCAGCATTCTGGAGGAGCACGGCAGACGTAACATCTGTCTGTTTTGGAGAAGCAAAACCACGCAAAAAATAAATTAATAATCCTCGTAAAAGCGCACGTCCGGACCACGCAGTGTAAAAAACTCGCAGAGTTCAATTGATCGGTTTGGATCAGCCAGATCCAACTGACTGATGTATCAGCAATAATAATACTCATTATGTACTTATATTAAGTATATATAACCTACTCTATACTCAGTCTTCACAATTTGCTCTATTTTCCTCCCTGAACTTTGCATCCCGGTCATAAACAAATTATACTCCACCACAAAAAACGGTGTACTTCTCAACAAACATTTACCTTTTGGTTTGCAAACTAAATGTCAGAATGGACTATCTATTTCCAATACCTACTTTTAATTTGTTAGTTCACAAAAATAATAAAACAAATGAACTAAGACTGCATACATTTATCAGGCCCCAGTCAATGATCACTCTTTTATGGGAGAGCCAAAAAACTAGTCTGCTGGCTCACATGTAAAAATTGAAGAGCATTTTCTGTACAGGTACGTACTACTGGCTCAGAGTTTTGATATTTAACAGCATTTCTCTCCCAGAGGATAAACCTTACATACTCTTTCCAGTGCTTTTGTTTTCTGTTCCCTCCAACCAGTTGCAGATGAAGGGAGTTGGTCTTTCTGCTGCCACCACATACTTGCTCAAGATGGTGCCCTGCAGTGGCTCCATTAGGCTCACCTAGTTTTACTTCTCTTGGCATTGCATGAGCAACTATCTTTGAAAGTAGAATACTATAAGTATGGTCAGGACCGTACTGCGGCTATGATTGATAATAATAGTTCATTGCATGACCACCTTAGATAAAACTGTATTAGAATGATATGGATTGGACTTGTTTGGTCCCCAAAGTGCCATTGGATGAAAATTATTTTAATTTGGTATGAATTAAATATAAATGATTAGTAGAATTGCATCCAACACACAAGAATAACAAGGACACTATTTAACCAGGTTAAGGTAATTATGTTTCTTCAGAGATCCTTTGGAGTGTTGCTCTGTCGGACATGAAAGCATCAACAGTCAGAGCCTTGATTTAGTGTTTAGGACGATAGATTGGAATTGTGAGGACAATAATGTTCATGTCCAAAAGTGCTGCCGGAGTCAACCACAGCATCATAAACATTTTACGGCATCCCAAAATGGTTTACTGGTTTTAAGATGAAAGTGATGATGTGTGTTTAATAATAAAGCAATTTGCTGCCAAGGTTCATTACTGCAACCTTGTCATACATCCTCACCATTACAAACAAACAAACAAACAATAAAACTGATATGCTAATTACAATCCGAAAGCCACTTTTAGTACACTGATATACTGTAAAGTACATTTGATCTACATTTAAACATGACAGTTAATTGTCTAATCACTTTACTACTTAAGCTATTTTATATAGACACCAACGGTTGCTCCCTTTCACAGTTGTTTTCAAACACCTGATTTTCCTCACCTGTATCTAGTGTCATTCCTGACTCATCCCTCAGTATTTGGTGGTTTTTAGTTGTCCTTTGCTGGTTCCTTCCTTTAAATAATCTGTTCCCCTGTCATTTCACTATCCGTTTTTATGTTCAGGCCCCCAGACCTGTATGCTTCTGTTGTCTTTTATTTTAGACTCAAAGCAATTTGGGCTTCCTTTGATAGCAACATTTTAAACTACTTAGAATAATTAACTACAAATTGTACTGTTTGACAACTAGGACCAACTGGAATATGTGTGTGAATGAATTGAAATGACTTTACTGAAGTGCCAGGAGGTTAGTTGTGAATTGGCACAATGTAAAGTTGAACTGAAAACCTTCACCATGATCATCCTGAACTCCTGCAAGCATTTTGGTCCAACTAAAACTAATACATCACGCAAGTAAAAAAAATAAATAAATAAATAAATAAAAAATATGAAGGACGTTTTATTTAAGTGCAGCTAACGTCCATCCACCAGTCTTGAGTAAAGAGCTGGACTGCATAATTTAAGACAGACCAGAGCAATCAGAGTTTATCATTACAAATGCTATATGGAGAGACAGTTTTCCCCCATGATTTATTGTAATCACAGCAATTAGTATCATTTACATGCCTTTAAAAGAGCTTGCAATTATGTGACTTATGTAACATTTCTAAACTTGTATAGCCATCAGCAGAGATAATCAGGTAGTGTTAGACAAATAAGGCTATTATTGCAGTCAAGTACGTAAAAAAGACCAAGACGTAGTCAGGTTCAAAGTTCACGCTGTGTTGAAAAGAACTGAAACTGGGGTCAAATTAAAACTGAGAATGAACATTGAACATTCTTATGGAGAGACTTACAAGCGTGCACACGCATCCACACACACCCACACACATACACACGTGTTTAGATTCAGGTGTTTCCAGGTACACTGGGTTGCGGTTGCCACTAAGTACATCTTATATTATCTTTTACTGTGTAATTTTCAATTATGTTAAAATTGTTATTATAAATCCAAGGGTTGGTTTTTGCTGTAGTTTCTTGGTTCTTGTTTCTCTGGGTTCAGAAGCAGACTTCTATAGTGCTGACTAGTATTTTTTATGCTTCTTTCTCTGATCTCTCCTTCTTTCCCTTTAAACTTTGTACCCCACCTTTCTCCATTTCTTTTCCATTTTCATGTCCATTGTATTTGGGAAAAAAAGACAGAAAATGACAACCAAACCATGCATGCTGTATTAATGGACTTATCATCAGGACTGCAGTTAGCTTTGTTGAATGACTGTTTCCTTTCAAGTTAAATTTATCCTTGAACCACTGAAAGCTTAGCAAAATTTCAGAAACATGATTTTCCTAATAATTGTTTATTTTGATAGTTCTGTGCCAGAATTTTCTTTAACCGACCAATTACTGCATACTAGCACTACAGAGAAGTAAAAAGGAAAAGACAGGCATTGAATACCACATGACTTACATAAGAAGTATATATAAGTGAACAAAGAAAACAGAGAAATGACTGCAGATAAAAGAGGTGGAGGGCTGCAATATAAGCAAGGAGGAGGGAAAAGGGTGAAAAATGGAGACGAAAAATTAGGTTATGTATATTGCTGGCAATTCACACATGCACATTCCATCTAAGATCCCATCAGCTGTCAAATTGGGAAAGGGATGGTGATTTGGGAGTGGCAGGAATCTCAACAAGGCTAGGTCTAGGCACACCACTGAGACCTAATCAAAACACAATCACGTTTTGGCGCCTGAACAGACGAACACTGGCCCGCACCAATACCACTTAAGGTCTCCACTCACATTCACACCCATGCATCTCTGAGGTCACTATTTTTATCACACACATAATCATGCACATGCACACAGAAAAAACATTATATTGTAGCCACACATGAACAAACACATTCTGTCCCACGTAATCATAGTTTGGCCTATTTCAAACTAACCTCTGCTTTAAGTTGTCGAGATGATGTATGAAACTTCCCAGTTAAGGACGGGCTGTTATCGCTCTGCATGACCTGTGACTTCAGTTTATCTCCATTATGCAGTGGTTCATTTCAAAACCTTCACCTCTGTTGCTAGTTATTGGTGTGGCAGACACAGATAGGAGCTGCAGTTGGATATAGGAATAAGACCAAATGCTTCTTCAACTGAATTTACCTGACCTCTCTAATTCCCTGTCCCTCAAGACAGCCCTTATGTGCCTATAGTCAAGCCCACAGCCCACTCACTGAGGTGTGACAGCCTCACGACTGACCGGCTCCCTGGTCAGCATTCTCACTGTTAATCCACACAGATAGGCCAAATGCTGACCACTAGCAAGTAATTGCTTGGAGAAGGCTCTGGCAAAGCCACTTGGATGAGGGAACAGGTGTCTGGAAGCAAAAGGAGAGCTTTATGTCCTGTGATTTTCTCCGTTCTGCTGATCTAAGTGCTTCCATTGGGTAGATATCAGTGGTAAGATTAAATCTCCAATGTTATGAATTTGTAATCAAGGTTTTTGTGAGTGTGCCTCAACTTTAACCCAAATACTGAATGTTTACATTTCTATCCTAGAAAAAAAATAATCTTGCGTAGAAAAAAAAAGTTTGCTGTTCTAACAGGGAAGATTCTGAAGACTGTAAAAATATTTTCTTATTTACTGCCTCCTATTGAATTTGGCATCATTTTCTGAGAGAACAAAGAGGGTCAGTTGTCAAGGCTTAGTTGTGTCAAGAGCCCTATAAAATCCTCTTGACTTCAGCAACAAGAAAAAAAAGACAGTGGTGAGAAGATAAACCCTTGATGTGATTGATGCTTTGACTTTTCTAATGCAGAAATGTTATAAATTAGAATACGCTCTTAGAAGGAATGTAACATCGGTTTTCTTCCTCTTTACATTTTATTGTAATTATTTTAGTAATCGAGTAAGCTATAGATTATTCTGACCATTAATAAAGTAACTGAATAAAATAATTTAATAAAATACAATTTTGGTAAATTTTGTCATAACAGCAGTATTAATATTGGATATCAATATCGGATTAAATTTTAATATGAATGGATGAAAATACTTTATTAATCCCAGAGGGAAATTCACATATTTCAGTACAAAACATCCAATATAGACAAGTGTCTGAGGCTGCAGCCCTTCACCCAGAAGGTAGGTGCCACCCTTTCCGTGTATCCCCAACAATTACTTCTCTGTAGCTTAGAAAATTAACATTTACCAAAAGCAGCTCATTACTTATGTAAACCTGGACTAAAAGTACACAAAAATATGAAAATGTATTCAATTTAATAATAAAAATAAAGAAGCAGCAGACTGACAGACACTTAACAACAAAAAAGAACACTCCAGTGTTTAGTTTCCATATTCCTCTTCATTCAAATTAATAGATGAACTCTCACTTTACACACTCATCTAAAGCATTTATGTCCATGTGTCCATGTGAGCAATGCATCTTTAGCATTTTAGTGATACAAACACAAGCCAGCTATGTACATGCCACAGTGCGCTGCCTGTACCACCTTTTTGTTGCAACTAGGATGGTATGAAATTTATTTTCCGGTTCATCTGTAAAGCCCCACTTACACTCTGCATCAGATACAGAGCTGGTGCGCAGCTCCATGTGTTCCATCTATCCGCTCTGCACCCGCCGTGCACTTTGCTGCCGTTCGCTCTAAACTAGCCACTCGGCAGCAGCTCGGGAAGGCTGTTGCATCCCATGCATTGCGCCAGTCAATTTAAGAATGCCTCTGAGTCCCCCGTAAAATGATGAAAACCCAGACATGGCCAGGAAAAAGTGGACATTTTGTCATGCTATCTTGTGTCAATAGCACATAGTATTTGTCAACAACTCATTGGCGGAAGTAAGAGCATTGCAAAACACAAATAATTATCCAGCCAGAACAAAAGGCGCTCAGTAGTAAGACATCATTTAATGTAGATAATTTGCCTCGACGAATTGTAATAATAGAGGTACTCGAATCACTCGATGAATCATTACAGCCTAGTTTCAACAATTTCCAGCAAATGGTTAAAGCTACTTTATAGAATGATAGTTTGTTTTAAAAAAAACAAAACCGTATTAAAATAGTCACGTAAAGGTCAACTAAAAAGCATTTTTGTGCAAATTAATGGCTCTAACCGATCTTCAGTATGACAGCAGGTGTCTAGAACAGGCAGTCTGAAAAAAGGGATAAATTCTGAAACCACCCAAAGGTTTCAGGGTGGGTGTCTTTTGGGTCCAGAGAGCAGACAACACAAGAGAATTGGAGGAATGAGGAAAAGAAGCAAAAATACTTGGTTTAGGAAAAAAAAGAGCAGTGAATTTTGATCGCACAGACACTTAGCTGTCCTTTTGAGAAGGATTATGGAGTTTAAGTGCTACAGTGTAGTTTCAGATATACTAGTCCACAGACAGCACCCCAAAGCTTGGTATCAACTTAACACTGACACACCACACCATGGCTTCAGAGATTACAAGGGGTCTATATGTACCTTTTTTGACACAAAGTGCAGTGGTGTATACTTTAACACTCTTCTTTCTCTTCATTTTCTTTTCCTCTCATCTGCTCTTGTCTCCCTCACAGACCCTTTCTGTGAAGTGGCACAGAAGAGAAAGAGCTGAACGCCTGTGTCTGCTTACTGGGGCAAGTGAACATTTGAAGTGACAGAGGGTGATGCTGGCTTGAGTGCTGGAGAAAATGCCTCTAAGCTAAGTGAAGGACCATTAGGGAGACAGTGATAAGATGCATGCATGTAGACAGGGCCTACACAATGTTCACCTTGAACAGTTTGGTTTCGTCTGCCTAGGAGAGCAATCACATGGGGAGAGTGCAGCACCAAACTCCAATCAAACTCCATCTCAGCTGACAACAAAATCAAACTGATGTACTCATGTCAAAAGGTCCAATGACCCACACAACCTGTTATTACTCATGCACAGTGGCTAGCTATTATTGAGATACCTTCTCACTTTTTTCAGCTTTTTTGGCGCTTAGCAACTCAACAGAACCTTTCAAGAGTGACCACATCACTGACGGTCTGAGATGAACTTGTCAAAAAGCAACAATTTAAAACAAAGGCAAAGACTGAAACAATTTTATATAGTGATGTGAGGGACTGAACACTCCACCTGTTCAGGCGAACAGGTTTTATTTCTGATACGTTTTAGAAGAAAATGTCTTTGCAGTCTGAAGATTATACGATTATAAAACACATTAGTTTTCTGATAATAAAGCACACATTAGACTGTAAAATCCTATTCTAAAGAACAAGATTTACAAAATTATGGGTAAAAGCAAAATCTAGATCGTGAAAACTATCTGGTTTTTGTTGTGACGTTTTGTTGTGCCTTCAAGCCAAGAAAAATCCTGTCAGAGCAGATTATGCAGCAAACCTATAACTACACACAACTGAAAAAAATTGACTAATCAGTTTGAGTTTAGGATTATGCAATAAAAAAAAACGTCTACAGTGAGTTTGATCAGAATTATTACAATATTTGAGTTAAGAGACGCCCTCTTCTGCTATATTATGAATGTATCTGGAGAGTGTAAAAAGATCAGGTCAGTTAGGCTGCCGTTTGACCAAGAGAAGAAAAGCACAAAAGGAAAAATACCCGTGAGGATGAAGTCATCAACAAACTTCTAGCCACTTTGCAGCTGAGGCTACGATGCCCTTTAGTTTTGTGAAGAGATTAGGGTGTAAAGAACTGAAAATAGCTGTTGTCTGACCAAAATTGAAAACGACTGAGTAATCTTCTGGTTGCAGATTAAACCTTGGAGGTATTTTGTTTGGTAAATCACTTTTTTTGTCCATTTCAAAACTCACAAAAAAAATTTTTCTTCTGCGCATTTGTGATTACCAACTCCGCATACTTCTACACAAGTATATTTTAGGTATGAAAATTAAATCTGCAATGATACAGTTAATAATCTGTGGGTTTGCTTTTACTACAATTTTAAATGTTTTTTTTTTCTTAAAAATTGTGTTTGTAAATTGAACTGTCCCGAGTATGTTCTGCCTCTTACTAATTTAGGCTTCTCGTCCCCCTCCTCTCTCATCACACACACTCCTGACCCTGAACAGAATTAAATGTGCGCTGAAAATTATTTGGAAATGAAATCTGTAGAAGCAAAACTTTTTATTTTTGAATCACTAAAATTAGAAACTGGAAAACAGGTCAGGATTTTTACAAATGTAGCAACACCAGAACAAAGATAAAGAATTAAGCAGCCTAGTCTCTATCTTCCCTTTTCTAACCAGTTTCTGCAGACTTGGAAATTTCTTAAATAATTCATGTTGTTAATAACCATCTTGCTCTCTCTTGGCACAGAGCAGTCCTGTGCAAATATAGCAATGTGCCTTTGTGTACACTTGTGACCGCACAGCAAAGTGAAAATGGAACTGTGTTTGAACAGTGCAGTGAAGGTGTATGTATGAATGTGTATGTGATTGCAGTATAAGTTATCAAAGAGTAGGCAGAATTGACTGATCTGATAGTTGACTGTGGTTATTAGGTGAGCTACTGAGTCAACACAGGCGGAAATCACAGATGCCTTCCCACAAAGACAAAAAACTCAAGGTCACAAGCTGAGCTGTTTTTGTAACCACCAAGTAGTTGGAGCAATGATAATGGCGCATACATAGCGCAATGACAAAATAAAAGAAAAACTCAATGGTTGCAGTCCAGATGACAAAGTCACTTAATGAAACTCTCATTACAGTCATTGTTAGCAACATCACATCATCGTCATTTGGTCTTATTCAAGGCTGGTATTGTTCTGGATTATGTGTATTGCATTCTCTTTGTTACTGTCTCACAATCAGAGCACTTGTGAGCTCACCATTTTATAAGTCCATCTGTTTCTCAAACGGGTGAGTGGGGGGGGAGTAACAATACAGGGCACATTCTCTGCAAAGATGACCTTGGCGCGTCTGATGATTTGCAGAGAGCAGCAATATCAATAATAATGAAGAAATTAATAAGTCGGTGCATTGGCCTGGGGTCCAGACTAAAAGAGGCGGTGGAAGGGGGCATGGCTAGCAGAAAAGAGAAAATGGAAAAAAGGTTGGGGTGGTGTACAAGAGGGGGTGGTAAGTGCACGATTTCCTTCGCAGCAGTGTGGTGCTGCAGTCCACGCTGTCACACGTCAAAGAGGGAGCAAATCAAAGGCAGCTCTTTTGATGAATATAAAACAGAGAGTCCTGCTGAGATGCACTCTCCCTCCCTCCCATTCTAATCACACAGCCGCAGAGGAGACTGGCTGCACCAATTCAGCCCCCCACCCTCCTGCACCCCGGCATAAAATGAAAGGCGAGAAGAAACAAGGAGAAAGGGACAGCGAGCACACACAATCACAACAAAGCCTGCTTCATAATAGCAATAAACACTTGTTCTCTCGAGACATCTGCGCAGAATGCTGGGTGTGGTGTGGTAAGATACAGCAGAAGCTGAAATGGCATCAACAATTTCTTACCCCCCACCAACCCTGAAAAAAAGGTTATTTTTCCAACAAATAACAAACAATCCAATATTTCTCTATGTATGAACTGTACATTTCTCCAAGTCTTGAGAGAAAACATCTATTTTATATTTGCTTCAGAGCAGCTGCACTGCTAACAAAACTGGTGAATTTAAAATGTTCTTCTTAGCAACACTAAAAATGCTAACTCGGTAACACAGTCAAACATTTTCCCTTGATAATAAACTCATAAAATATTTCAACAAATTAAGCTAACATCATCTTTAACAAACAGCTAATGAGTATTGTGTTTTAAGTGTTACCTATTAGGAACAACGGCATGATTATTAGTGATTACATACTCTCCAATTCTCTATTTTTTAAAATCATTTTAGTATGAACCTCTAAATAAGAATTTTCTGTCGTTTCAAACAAATCTAAATGTGCATCATGGCTTCCATTCCCCTTGGGATTTGCTCCACCATTGGTCCCCAGGCAGTATTTGTGTGTGACACCAAAGCCCACTCCCACCCAAGTCCTGAGCCCAGAAAGTGACACATGCATGGGTGTCGCTGCCGTTTCACCTCCTGCCTGCTGAGGTATAAGGCAATTTCCTCAGAGTGGCGCATGGTGAGGGAGAGTGTAAAGGGCTAGCCGCAGCCCAGCTCTGCTGCTCTCTTTGATACTGTCAAGGAAGAGTAATGGCTCTCTGCAGCAACAGCCACCACCAAACTAATGTAGTGTGACTTTGGTTCTCCTTTCCAACAGATTACCACTACAGTGAGGAAGAAGGAGATGGGAAGATGACAGCGAAAACTGTTAAAAATGTAAAGAAATGTCAAAATGTCAAATTTCCCAACTTATGATACTCATGTGTTCTCAGCATGTTTGCAGTTGCCAAATTCTACTACTTACTAAGCAAGGTCTAACTCCTGTTAGTCAGAACGGCTCTGAATAGTAATTTGCCAGAGGGATGGCAGCACAGTAAGGCAAAGCAGCAGGGTGAAGAGTTCGTACAAAATTTTGGTATGGTCAACTTTATTTTTATCTCCAGCAAACATGGAAGTCAAATTGATTTACACGTTGATTATTGTTTTACCCTGATAGACATGGAAAATATTCTAGACTTTTCTGATGCTCTTAAAAGTTACCATGGATGACCTTGAACCAGACCTTGAACACCCAAGTTAATTTTATATACTCAGATAAAGGAACACCAGAACTAGCATGTGAAGAGTGAACACGTGTTATCATGGCCGTACTAAGTTAGGCCAAAAACCAAAAAGTAATGGCAACCACCTAGTTTTGTGTTAACAAACAAACAAACAAACAAACAAACAAACAAACAAACAAACAAACAAACAAACAAGACGTGGCTCGCACAGCCACATGGAAACATGAAACCAGTGTTATGAAATGCATCCATTCTAGATTAATGTTTCAAATGTGTGGTCTCCCAAGACGCTGAAGCCGTGTGGATGCAAAGCCTAATGATTAAAAAAACAACGGCATTTTCACCTAAAATTGTCTATGTGTGGATGAAGCCTTAAGGCTCCCACATACTTTAGGATATAGTGCATATTCTGTGAGCCGTGCTGACTCTGCGCTCACGATTGGGATTTCATAATCAAGCATACGCATAGCCTATATTTCTCATGACAAATTCTTTTATTTCCCACTGTCCTAGTGGATACAAGCAAGTTTGATGAGCTTCTTGGGCACCTAGCCCTGTTCTTCTCCTTCAGTTCAGTCAACGCAAACCTGTGTGCGGGACAGAGAGTGGCAGTCATGCTGCACGTACCCGCAACTGGTTGCACTGACTCTCAACCTTATCAGCTCAGTGTCACATGCAAAATTGTTTGATATGAACACTGTTTCCTGCTGAGCAGTTTACTGTGCGATACAGAGTATGCGTACGCGGTCATAAAAATTGACCTTTTCGTGGACATGTCCAGCGGACATCCGCTTAGAGTCTGCCTCAAGTACGCGCAGATGTCTGCGGAGTGAAGTTCACCCGAGAAATTTAGGGTGTTTAGTTTGCTCTTGGTTTCGACTTTAACAAGTTATACAATTAGAAACATACATAACAACCAGCCATTCATAGACTACTGAGTACATATCATAAACCTGTGGGCTTTTTTGTAACTTGTGTATTAAAAATTCACAAAGACCATTATATGCCACCTGGACTGAACAAATCTATCTCCAACGTACAGAGTAGTTCACAGTTGTTTATGTCAAATTTACCTTATAATGTTAAATGTATGGTCAAATTTACCATACATTAGGCAGATAAGCTACAGGGGCATATCTGCAGATATCCCACTTGTATGCAAGACATACCAATCTAATAGAAAGAGGCATACTTGATTTCTATTTTGATGTTCTAATTAACTCATTGGCTTTTTTTTAAACCACAATTAAGCAACTACAAATATACTTGTTAGTTTATTCAATGTGTTTCAAAAGGATATTTCCGTTTGGGAACTAGGGATTCTTTAGGTACTTATGAATAGTTATTACCTAACCTGAAGTTGGCAGTAAGCTCCATAAAGACAGAAACATGTTTATCCTTGAACACTTGTTTAAATTGTAAGAAATTGTGTGAATTTAACAGTGACGGGGAAAAAAAGAAAGGGAAATGGTTCAAAGGAGAATCGGATGAGGTGAGTGTAACAAGGCAGGGGTTGTCTGAAGCCTGTGGCCTGGGGCATTGCATGGAGAGAGATGAGGTTGTGTGAACACTGCAGGGTACCGTTTGAACGCAGGGGCTCCTCTAACAACTACGAAGGCCAGGCTTTCAGCACCATGGGTCACAACTTACAACAGTCTGGCATCCTCACACATGGGTCTCAATGAGGCATTAAAAAACACAGAAGATGGTAAATAGAGAAAAAAGAAACAAAGAAACACTCAACAAAGGAAGTAAACATTTCACAATCAATGCATTATGAAATTGTTATTCCATTTGGTGTAAAGCAAATGTCTTTTTCAAAGTGCAGCCTTCCCAAGTACCCTCAAGACTGTTTCCTTTTTCTAACCAAAGTCAACGCCTACCTCTGTCAAGGCCTTCCACCCACACTTTATTTGTTCAGTGTTGACTTGTGAAACACTGTGACCTGCCTTCATGTATACCTGGGCTTCTCTTAATCTTTGGCTTCCCTGAGGTTGTCTTAGTAAAGCTGCTCTTCGACTGAATAATGTCCACATTTGAAGAGTTTTGCGTCTTTAAAGGGCAATTATACAATGCTCATTATTTCTGACCTCCTACCCACAGCGGACCCAGCATACTGCCTTTACTGGGTGTTCTAGATTTCCTAAACCTCAGCATTAAGAAGGTTCTTTGATCCCTCCACTGTGACAAAGCAGCAACACCAGTCTTACTAAATGAACCACGCAGAGTTCATGCAGCAGGAAACAATATCAAGTAGAGCTTAAGAGAAATTATGCAGATCCCCTGAGAATAAATAAAAAGAAAAGATTGGAGCAGAGTTCTGAGTATAATTAATTTAAATCAGTTGGAGTAAGATGTTTGATTCTGAATCACTGAAGAACAGTCTAATGCCTGAATTTTTAATGAACTGTTCTTGAAATTAGGAGTTTATTTATTAGAAGTCCAACATTTATTTCATCATCTTGGAAAGTTAACAAAACTACACTAAAAATACTTCAATTATGTTATCTTAAAGGGATTTCAGTGCCTGATCAAACTTATCTCAGATGACTTTTAGGACTTAAAGCAACTCTTTAACCAAGATTCCTAAAATCTATTGATTTCTGCAGTACATTACAAATTATTTCTTGAATAGGGCCCACAAAAAGCAGTTTTAAGAAGAACAGGTGATCTCTGGACACAAGCCTGATACAAGT
Organism: Poecilia reticulata; assembly: GCF_904066995.2. NCBI lineage: Eukaryota > Metazoa > Chordata > Actinopteri > Cyprinodontiformes > Poeciliidae > Poecilia > Poecilia reticulata. The sequence continues at coordinate 18,739,011 of NC_088832.1, forward strand.
CAACCTGACTTGATTTAAAATTTAGCAGTAGCTTTTGCTTGTTTACGTATCCAAGTTCAACTCTAGACTCTCTAAGATCTTCAAAAATGTCATAAATGGAAAATCATGTTTTTAAATTCATACTAAGAGAACCCAATCTTGCACAATGTTCAGTGTGAGCAATTTTGAACTTTCATACCAATGAGACTAATCTTCCTCCAAAAGTCACCAGACCTTCAGTCCTCACCACTTCAGGTAGTTTCTCTTTTAACCAAACACGTCAGAGTAATTGCTAGAGGTCAGTACTTTCATACTGAAAGAAATAAAAATGATAATGACTCCTTATTAGAAATACTACGTGGAAATTCACACAGGAAACATCAAAAGGTTTTGACAGGGTTCATGGGGTGGGGGGGCATTGATGAGGCTCAGTCATTATTCACATCAAAGCAGAAACTCAAAGAGGGCATCCATTGGGAACCCAGACTCAAACTGGTGCAGCAAAAATAAATACACGGATAGCAATTCTGCAATTGGGATAATTCACTCCTCTGAAATTGAAACATATTATTGGTAGCCATTACCAAAAGGAAAAAGCACTTTTAGGGGATGGGTTTATGAGTCCAGTTGAGGGACTGCCAGTGGAGATAGGTAGAATATAAATGATAGTAACACAGTAAAATGACATAAAAGAACTAATAAAATATATCACCTAGAGGAACCATGATGAACGTACACTGCAAATGTGCACTTCAGTAAACAACCAGACGATGTCAATTATATCAAATTGGACCGGCTATGAAGCATTTCTATTCTGGTACTGGCACAATCAACCTTTTGACAGCAGGCTGTTAGATGACATCGGTCTGTTGTCCTCCAATTTGAGTTCCAAAACAAATATTTTTTGCATTTTCTCACTTCCAACAAGTCAAATCATGGTGACTTGAGAGCTGTCTGGTTTTTATATATATATATATATATATATATATATATATATATATATATATATATATAAATTTCCAGACAAGTATACTATTAGACTGAAGCATAAATGAATTTTAAGTTGGGTGTACCCAAGAAGTAGAAGATAATTACTTGAGAAATATCTTTATAATCCCAGTGATTTGAGATTTTAGTCATTGTATTGACCTCTTTACTAACAAACTGTTTTATCTTGGGAAATAGGAAATGTGTACTGGAAGGCCAAATTACAACAGCATGTTTCAAGGCATCAAGTAATATTGCATACACAAGTTGTTTTGTGTTTCTAAGCAGTTAAAATAAAATGTATGCTGGCAATGTTTTGTACAGGGGCATTCCTATGAAGATTTATACATATTAACTAATAATTACTCAATTTCTTAAATCACAATAGTCAGAAAATTTTTGCAGCAATAAAGTCCCGTGTTTGAATCCTGGACTGGAATCTACCTGCTTTGAGTTTGTATATTCTCCAGCATCCTCTCACAAGCGAAAACTGTGACTGGTAGATTAGTCTTTCAAAATTGCCATTAGTAAAAAAATGAGCATGTACATCATTGTTTGTTTAGTGTTGCTGTGATGTCTGTACATCACAAGGCTACATAGAGGCACAGAGTATAGTCCAAAACACACACAAAAAATCTACCAGAATAAGATGACCTCTGCAGGGTCTCGGAGTGCTCTAGGCTGCATCAAGAAAATACTGTGCTCTCAATTATAAGTGATGGAGTAAAACAAATATTTAACTGTTTTGAGCATTCACCAAATCTCCACAGATCATGGTGGTTATATGGAGAGGTGGCTAAATGCTTGAGTGTAGGGCAAGGTTCAGAGGAGCCCAGTGGCAGCAGTGGTAGTTTATTTATGACATGTGGTCTGCATACACTGAGATGGATAAAACCCTCATCACAAAGGACAAGCAGTGCTTTAATTACTGTAATGCTTTGGCAGAGAGGATGCAATGTGCAGGTGGTTAAGCAGCAACCTAAAAGCATCTCAACAAGCAGCTGAAATGAGCAATCCACAATATCCATTCAAATAAATACACCAAAATATTAGCATGCATTGGATCTGCTACGGCAGGGCTCCAATTTAGGGAGAAGTGCAAAGATCTCCAAAAAGGTTGAGAGAAATGCTTAGATATACACGACTTCCTAAATAATTAGGGGGAAAAAGCCTCTATGGTAAGAGATGCATTCTCTTCAAGAACCCAAAGAAAGTCTTGTATTCTCTTAAGTATTGGTACTTTGATTCACAGACAAATATGTTAAGGGTTTTTATCTAATGTCTTAAATAATTAGGTCAAAAATATCCAACTATTTCCTCTGACTCTCCGTTCACGCTTACAATTGTTAAACATCCATTGGAAACAAATTGAGGCATTTTAATTTAAAAACTAAAACATTATGAAAGATGTAGAAAACATCTTCCTTAAAGGCATTAATCAAGGTGTTCAATGCTAATTTTGAACTATAAAATTGTGTATTTTTAAAAATTAATAAATAAATGTTGCAAAGTATGAAAACTATGCTAAAACCAGAAAACAGTCAATTTGCTCCAATGTCCCTTGTACTCTCCACCTCCAAAAAAGGAGAACCCCAACCCCACTCAACAACCCACCAGTTTTCCTCTTCATATTTTTCATTCCACGATATCCCCACTCAGCCCTCATAACCTAACCCTCCACCTACAAACCCCATTCTTTAACACAACTAGGGAATTTCAATCCTATTTCATATCCTAGAACAAATTCCTTTCCTGAAATTCCTTTCCTGATTACTGATGCAGGCATCATTATATTTTCAGACCACTTTTCTTTTAAAAATGTACTGAAAACCTTTATTCTTGTTCCCGGGGGCCCCCTTTTACTCTTCTGCTATGCTCTTATTAGTCTGTCTCTCCTGTGGCCTGCTGGGGGATTCTCATCGCTATTCATTTTCTGTATCTCTGACCTCTGTGCGGATGGAATTCATCTGACCTATCCCTTGTTGTTTACATTACTTTGGAGAAAGGCAGCAACTGTCTGGTACAGCTATTAAAACATGCACACAAATAACACAAATAAATGCACAAGAGCCATGGAAATGCAGGAAGAAAACAAATGCTATATCTACTAAAGTCCAGTGAACCAGATTTAAAAAATGTACTCATTACTACTGATTACCATTCTGAGTAACACTTTATTTGAAGGGGTGTGCATAAGACTGACATGTTACTGTCAAAAACATGACATAACACCTGTCATGAACATAAAGAAGTCTGTATGAATGTTTATGACAGATGTCATGAAGTGTCATTCGGTAAATAATAACACTTTTAATGCAAAGTTGCTCTAAAAGTTGCATTGAAAGTCCATTAAAAATGCCAACTTTGCATTAAATTATCATAATTCACAAAATCATGCAAAGTTGGTATTAAAAACATCAAAAAGTCCTGCATGAAAGTTTAGATCTGATGTAAATACATATTTTGTCTCTACTACTATTCTCTAAGAGTTTTGCTTATATGTCTGTACAATGAATGAATAAAATTTGAAGCCCAATTTTTCAAAAACAAAGGCAAAAAATATGTACTGATGGCGACAGAAATAATCAGTCATAGAGGAGGGGGTTTTTTTCGTGCAGGAGTCTTTCATAAAAGGTCTGAGTCATTGGTCTGTCCAGGAAACCCTGCAAAGAACTGTTGGAGTTGATGAGCTTGTCCAGCTGAATGATATACATCGCAAGCCACAGGCAAGAGCTGTCCATTAGTTAGCAGGGTTCTTGTAATGCCCAGCTCTAGTACATTATTTCCAAATGCATCAGTCAGCGTTGTGCAGCACAGATAAATTCTGATGCTTAGGATCTGTAATGCATACACTCAACGCTTCTATATTACGCGACAGGTTAGAAGGGCAGGAAGAGAGAGGGGGGAAAAATGTAATTTATTTTTTACTGCAGCCAGTATTCTTCCCATTAGCTTCAAACGTGAGATAAGTTATGGACTTTAACGAGCACCTTTTGCCACCAGAGCACGCTGCACACAAGACTGCAGGCAGAAGAGGTGCACTAAGGGCTAGAGGAGGAAATACTGGCAAGAAATGTGTGGAACTGATGACCAGGCAGAAGGTTCCAGTCAGATGTGAGTAAAGATCACCAAAAGAGAGTAAATAAAGTTTAGTGTTAAATACCAAGAAACTCTCATGATAACGTACTGCATTTGGTTTAGGGACAAACTAAAGAGGAAATTTATAAAGTAAATAAATAAAAAAAAAGTTGGACCAAAGTGTTCTCCATCAAAAAATAAAGAACCCCAAAAAAACATAATACTAAAAGCAGTAAAACGAGATTATGAATAAGATACGTTAACTGAATGCATAAAAGAAAACTGAAGTGATCTTGTGTAAATAAGACTAGACTAGTCTAAAGTAAGTAAACCCCAAACCCAAGCAACCCAAGACTGTGACAAATTAGTTGAGTTATCCACTTCAAATACGCTCTTATGTGTGCATAAAAAGATGAGTGCTAAATGTGACTTGCCAAATATATATTTTATTAGAGCTACCAGTTCACAAGATGAGTTACTTTTCCTCCAAACACACTTTAATGGACATATATTAAATAGCTACTTCAGGTTTTCCTGTCATTATCCATATTTACTTCAAAAACTATGCTGAATGTTCAATATTTTCAGCCCATATACCCTGTTACAACTAAACTAAGATGGTTAAAATCAAGCTTAGCAAATAAGAAGCAAGAACCACATTATGCTTTGACAAAGGACTTTGGGATTTGTGATGTTTGTTTTCAAGAAGTTGAGATTTTTTTTTTTTCAAAGTTGCCTTTTGTAAAATCAGCATAATAAAGTGCAGTTTATTTTCATCATCCACACAAACCAAGCATGGGCTAAATGTGAAGATGACAAGACAGCAAAGCTATGCACAAGTGTCATGCTGTTGTATCTTACATCTCATCATGTGCCCACTGTTTATTCCAACAAAACCGATAAAGCTTTAATGCAGATAAATTATAGAGGAGCTACAAGAGTCTTAATCTCTCAGTCCAACCAGTTTAAATAATGCATGATTGCTTACAACTACATTAATATGCTTTGCATGCAGCAGCTAACTGTTTAACACGGCCCCAAGTCTCTTCAGAGTCATGATTGTTTTACAATTAGACTCATCACAAATGTGCATGCTGGTGTGAAAAAAAATATGTCAGCTTCCTTTAACATGGAATTCTAAATTCTGGAGATTCAGAAAATATTGGGTGGCACTGTTCTTGTTTGCCCTTGGGCCATGATATGTGGAACATCAAGCTGGAAAAGGGGCAAATTTGAAAGAATAGGTTGGTAAGAAAAGGCTAAGGATTTAGGCAAATACAGACAGATTCAAGCAAACACGTGAAGATGAAAGCATGCTTTAGCTCCAGCTCCCACAGTGGTGAATTTGTTCTGCATGAGCACCAGGTTGACTTGGTGGTCTTTTTAAGTTTCTGATTTAGGAACATGTTATAGGAATCCTGGAGTTAAAATTGGAGTACGAAGGGGTCTCCAAGTTTCTGCAGCGCCAATCACTACAGATCCCCAAATTTCTTATGGCCTTCAGATTAGCTCAAAAACAGTGAGCAGAGAGCTTCATGGAATGGGTTTCCATGGTCGAGCAGCTGCATCCAAGCCATACATCACCAAGTGCAATGCAAAGAGTCGGATGCAGTGGTGTAAAGCACGCCGCCACTGGATTCTAGAGCAGTGGAGGGCCATTCTCTGGAGTGGCGAATCACGCTTCTCCATCCGGCAATCTGATGGATGAGTCTGGTTTGGCAGTTGCCAGGATAACAGTACTTGTCTGAGTGCATTGTGCCAAATGTAAAGTTTGGTGAAGGGGAAAATATGGTGTAGGGTTGTTTATCAGGAGCTGGGCTTGGCTCCTTGTTCCAGGGAAAGGAACTCTTAATGCTTCTGCATACCAAGACATTTTGGATGTTTGAAAAACACCATCACCTAATAGGATAAATGACCATTAACAAGGATCCCATCTAGTCCAGGACACAGGCGTCACCTCGCTCATTACAACTGCTTACTTTTTTTTTTTTTTTTAGAATGACTTTAATTTATGATGACTATGCTGTTGTTTCATAAACTCAAATGTTTTGTCTTATACAAAGAGACAAGCTTCCTCCTCTACCAGTAAGTTTTTATGTTTTTGCCAAATATATTTCAGTGAGTGAAGCAACTTAAATATTACTGACCTAGACATATATTTTTTAAATATTTAATCAAGTGTTTGCTGGAAAGTTAGCTATCTTACAAAACGCTTGCTGCCAAAGTGGTTCAACTTTGACATTAAAAATCAAAATCAGTCAAACATGACATGATTATTTCTTTTATTGAAATTTGCATGAGGATAAGTGTTACATGTAAACAAATACTGGACACTAATGCATTTATACCCTTGGCTAATTTGTAATGCATGTCCCCAGATGGGGCTTTAACAACATAAATCAGCTTAAAAAACAATAAAACAACATAAGACAAAATATCAAACATAACATAAATGCTAAAATAACTCAAAACAGAACACAATAAAACAAGAACCATCATGGAACCTGGCTGAGTATCAGCCAAGATAAACATAAAGATTCTTGCCATTTTATTGTACAATCCAGTTACTATGATATATTCAATTATAAAAATGTTGCATTCAACTTGAAAGAAATTTGACTTCACAATTTGACTTCTTGAAATAGACCCCTCTCTCTTGAAGAAGCTCCTACTCTTCCCGAAACTCCGCCTTCAGAATGTTATCACAACAGTGTTCATCCATTATGTTGTTTACAACCATTCTTAGGAGTGTTAGACTGAGAAGTGGTTTGAATGATGAGCTCAGCAGATGTCCAGTTTCACCAGGTGTTTGCTAATTTCTGCTGTTGCTAGTCTGGCGGAAGTTTGTGGGGCAGGTTATGGGGTGCTATGTGAACCAGAAGCTTGGCTTGTGAAAATAGGTGGCACCTTGAAGGAGCAAGCGTTTAGGCACCCCTGAATGGTTGCCACGGGAGATTCAAAGATTTCTCAAACTTGCATGAAAAAAATCAAAGCAACATTCCAGGTGTGTTTTTGGATGAGAGAAGTACGTTCTAGCATGATATAAAGGTTAAAAACATAATACGTACCATTACCTTTTGAAAATGGTAGGCAGGAAGTAATTCAACAAGTGTCCGTATTCTTGCACCTTGAGTGCCAACCTTAGGTCAATTTCCATTTAGTACTGGTACTATGAATCTCAAATATTTTAGTGTTCATTTTAAATTTTAAGTAATAAGAACTAAATATTCTTGTATTTTGGTTGTAAGGACCAAAATACAAACAGATTCAATTATTTAACTGTTATTTTTACCAAAACAAAAAAAAAGTCTGAAAACTTCATGAGTATGCATATTAATATGACAGGACCCTGATATCAAGTCATTATGACAAACTTACAGTTCTGAAGTATACTTTTTACACATTCATAAGCAATCAGTACAGTGTAAGGCACATAATACTTGTGAAATGCTGAAACAAAATTGAATTACCACATGAATAACATATTCATAAAACTGATTTCGCGTACATGCTGTTACGTGGGACAAATTGTAAACATCGGCTACATTTAAAAAAATACAGACAGAATATTTAAGTCAAATTAGAAAAGTTGTGAGCTGAGATTACAGAGATGAAAAACAGTTCGAGAGTAGTAAACAGTGCATAGAAAAAGTTATACACAAAGACAAACAGCACACATTTCATAAACCCGTCCATGTCCATGTGTGTGCGCGTGCATCAGCACAATGAGGGTAGTTGCTGAATTACATAATGACGTTTCCTTTGTCCCTCTGTCCTTAACACACAAACGGGTATTTGCTGCAACATGGTCAATTTCAAACAATATTGAAATAGGCAAATACAACTGTTTTTGAGTTCAATTAAGTGTTCTTGGCACTGCCATGGATCCATAACCATAAGCATGGCAGTGTCAAAGTATTAAGAAATGCTGAAACTTACATCTTCCAGATCACAATGAACATAGGTGTGTGGTGAAAGTCACAAAAATATTAAATTTCTGCAATTTTTCTGGCTTGACGACCTGAGGAAGAATTACATTTTCTTTTTTAAATATGTCCTCACTGCGATGGACGGTTCTGTTTTCCAGCGCTGTCCTCACTGGCTTCTTTTCTTCAAGATTGCCGCAGAAATTTCTTTGTCTTTTGCTTTCTATTAAGCATGCAAAGCAGACCAATCATTACAAACGATTTGCATCGGAATAATTGCCGCAATCATGATCCTCCTGGGAAAATAAGGTGGCTAAACCTCAGCAGTTTATACAACACTGTCTGCTTCTCGTCTCCCTGGATACAGCCTAGATGCTCTGATCTGGTCTTGGCTGGGTTGAGTGGTGGCATCGCAGGGCACTGGAAGAGACTGACTGGAACCCACACACATGCCTTGAGACATAGCCTCTCTCTCCTTCTGTGCTTCCTTCTCTCGCCCAGCCAGCTGCCATCATTGAACAGACTCATGTAGAAATCCTCCACAACAGGAAAAAGCTGCCAGCTCCAGTCGTAAGTAGGAAAAAAATCCACATAAAAGCGGGCATCAAAAAAGGGACATAACATTCACTCTCCTACCAGATACATAAAAAAGTCAGAAACTGCAGCTGTTCTGCCCAGTTGAAATCTTCCGCCTTTGTTTTGCGTCCTCATTTATTTGGTTTCTATTGAGCATTTCTAGTGTGATTTGTACCCCTCGAAACATTTTGCCCATACTCCCCATACCTCCTTATTTTCCCATCCATCTGCCAGACAAGTTTTCCCAGTCAGTCACAGTACCCAGCCTGCAACCCCTTTTGTGGGTGTGCTTATTTAGTACAGCTCTGGTTTGTGAGAGTGTGGCGCACGCCATGCCAGCCAGTATAGGAGGGGAGACGTGTGAAAAAAAAAAAAAAAACTCTTTGTAAGTTATGAGAACACTGAGGCAGACGCAGGCACTCATAAATTATACGGCTCATTTGCATACTCAGGGCATAAGACATTATGCAAATCCCACCAATTTGCATAATGAATTCCTCTTGTTGCCTCAATTGCCCAGTTGCTACTTTTTAGTTAATAATAAAATAAAGCATATCTAACAATAATGAATAGTATATTCAAATCATTGTAAGCTCTTTGAGTTTAAAAAAGGGGATCATTTCTGTAGTCAAACCTTTGTCTTTGATTGAACAACCAAAACAATCACAGAATGTAAACAGGATAAACAAAGAAAAAGCATCTCAGAGTTAGAAAAATTATCTCACGGAGTCATTTGTAAATACAAGTAAAACTTACATTAATTACTCAAATCTGTTTTTACTAATTAAGCAATCCAGTGCATTGCTAATTAAGAGCACACTGCAATTCTCTCAAGGGAACAGATCCTTTTATCTATTCATTTAACCACTTCTGTTGCTTGCTGATAGGTATTTTCCTAGAACCTACATAAAAGAACCACAGACAACGTATATGAATTTATGACTAAACTTCTGCAAGCAAAAGGAGAAGACTCTGTCAACTGCTTCTCAGAGCTGTTCACAGAGCGTTCTGCCAATCTTTGGATACAGCTTGTCTTTTATTCTCAAACTTCAAAGAGGGAGGATAGGCAAGATAGACAGCAGAAGAAAAACAGCAAAGGTCGTAAAACATTTTACCTAAACAAAGCAAAGGTCGTAAAACAATTTAACATCTGGCCCCTGATCTGAGCCCGGTTCAAATCTCGGTCAAACTGTTTCACATGAAGATAACAGGCAGCTGTGACTTCCAGGTCAGTTCACACATACAGTTTAAACAAGAGAACACTTTAACCTGAATATGAACTAAAGTAACAACAAAATGATAATACCAAAAAATCTCTATCACTTGCCTTCAATCTCGTAAGAGCCGTAAACAAAAAATACTAGAAAGCCATTGTATTTGAGATAGTTATTAAATATGCAGAGTGTTATCAAAACTATTGCAATACACAATTATTCATAAATTGTTTATTTGCCATGTCTCACACAATTAGCAGTAATACATGGGATTAAAATACACGGTTAAGTGAAACAAACGATTGTGAAAAAGCTAAAAAAAAAAAACCTAATGAGATGGTTAATAGGGGGATGGGAACTATCTAGAGTGACAATAAAACAAGACTTAGGGAAATTGCAAGACAAGAAGAGGGAAAAAAAGGAGATAATGCTAAATATTAAACGGCCTGGGCGATATTGTGCAGTAGGATCAGCCAGTAAAAGTCCACTTTAATCAGCTACAGTCAGATAGCTTGAGATATAGCTTGAGGTCCTTCACTTTGCACTGTGGCACAAACAGCCCACTCTGGTTTCACTGCACCAAAAAGAGACTGGATTGAGGACCAGTGCAGAGGAAAGGCAAAACTGAAAATCACTAATGCAAGGCGTTAAGGTTAAAAGGCTTGACTCAGCAGACCTGATCAAAAACTTTTATTTAAAACTGTCATCGTCAATCGCTGGCTATTGGAACCAATTAGCACAAATGGTAATTAGTGTAAAGCAGCAGACAGGAAAAAAAGAGGGCAAGGAAAGACGGGTGTACTGGGCATGTGGAAGAAAACTACCATAGAGGAGGAGGGTGAGCAAGAGAGGGACAGAGATAGAAAGGGGATGGGCAAATAAGGGAAACAAGGAGCGAATGCGCCTGATGGCAGTGAGAAGTTGGCACAGTGCCATCCATTCAGTGCTAGCATCAAGACGGACTACTGTTCGCTCAGGGATTTGCTGATAGATATAGCTCGGAGGACAAAAAGGCTGCTGTCGTTTTGATAGCGCCAGACTTCTGGATATTTTTATTTAACTTTTTTTAGGATAGAAGGCCATCTTATGATTGAAGATATGGATCACCAGACATCCTTCTATTCCATCTTCAATGCCGATTTGGAGGACTAATGAACTTACGATGAAGACTTGACAGTAAAACCTAAGGTTAAGATGTACTAAAATGGAAAAGCTGTTAAAACCTAGCACCAAAATTGAGGTAACGGGGTGGATGTTCAGCTCTCTAGAGTGCAACCACAAAGTTGATTACCGAAGATGTGAGACCGGAAGTCCAGTCTTGATAATGGATGCCAAGCACACAAGAAATGGGAGGTGGAGACAGAGTTGACACAGGATTTATGAATAACGACATTCTATAAAAAAAAAAAGAAAAAAAACTTTGAGCTGTTTTGTTGGGATAATGGGGAGTGGCGGTGGCACAGAAAACTCCTCCCACTGACTCATTCTCACTCTCTCACTATCCATCGGAGCTACCGCTTGTGATGCCAGGCAGTCAGCCATCTGGGCAGGAGACACCATGCCATTCCTTTCGTTAGGAGTTAAGGATGTACCCTTTGGAAAATGATGACCCAGTCTCACGGTTGGCATTTAAATACGCAGGCAAAAATTCCTACCTTGGAGGATTGCCAGGGACAAATAATTCGGCAGTTTTGAGTCTCGACTGGTTTACTGGCGGGAACGTGATGGCATCTGGCATGAAAACTGGCAAAGGACACTGGAGATATACCGTTATTAAACCCAATCGGCACGATGGGATACCCGTCGCGTATCAGCTGGTAAAAACAAAAGAGAACGAACAAACAGGAGGAGACCTTGCAGAGAAGATAGGGCTAATTAGAGCAAAATTAGCATCGTTAATTAGGCTGCGTCATTCAAAGAAACGATTTTAATACGTAAACAATAGACTTCATAATGAAGAAGAGCAGCAACATCAACAAAAATCAAAAAGGAGTATATGTCACGAGGAAAGCAGCAAAGAGTCTGACTTTTAGTAAAAGGACATAAAGCAAAAGCTTTCTTATGCCAACACCCTTCCCCCTTTACTCATCATTTTCCCCTGTGTAAACTGCCATTCTGCACTGAACTGGCTGGCAGCAACGTTCAATGTCTACCACTGCAACAGATGCCACCAATCTGCTTGTGGCAAAAGGAGGAGGAGGGAAGAATGAACCTGGGGGACTGGCTGTAGCTCAATAGCAGCTGTTTACAATGCCAAAGACATGAAAGAGAGAGACAACAAAGATGCAAACATAAGGATGCATCTTAATCAACTCCAAAAAGAAATTACCAAAGGACAGTTGGTTATACTAACTTTTATCCTTACTTTAAATGTGCAGATGTAAACTAATTTTATTTGCACTGTGGCAACATCATCATCTCGTAAAGGGACATATTTCTGCACATCAAAATAGCACAGTGGAATGCAAACATTTACGTTCTACATCTACATGTAAAATGACAGTGAAGGTCTTTAAATACTAGAGATTCAACCTTAGCAGTATTACAACAACAGTGAGACAGTTGGCACAGAAACTACTGGGGCGTTGTGAAACGGGCACACAAGAGATTGAAATGAGGAGGAAACCTGAGTACGAGAGACATTCAGGGGGGAGGTGCTGGCCTGCTTGCAACCACACTGGGGGTACTGAGGCCGTGGGAACTCATTACATCCTCCACACCCACATCGCTTTGACTTTTTTCTGCCCCTTTCTTGCCAACCACCCAAAAGAACTGAACAAACTCCACCCTTAGAGGATTTTCCTTCCTGCGCTAAACTATCATAAACAGATGCAACACAGACCTAACAACTGGTCTGAACCACAGCTAGACATACTCTCTGGGTCGCAAGGAATGTTTCTCTGGTCCCAGTTCCGCTGGCACCGGGCACAGATGGGCATCGCTGCAAAGACACATCGGAGGATTTCATCAATTACGCTTTATTATCAACATGCACATGGAATTAAAATAGTAATTAGCAACGCATGGATATTCATCAGCTGGGTCCCCTTCAAACTGCATTTTTTTCCTGGGATTTATTTGGAAGAACACCATGGTTGTACAAGATGAATAATTAAGAGAGGGATTTTGACGTCTTTTTTCCTTGCTACAAAAATTTGGAGCAATCAATATGTCTGAATCTGCCATCTGCACGACTCAACAAAGATCGTTTAAAAGATGGCATCTTTTCGGGCATTTTAAACGCACTAATCAGGATCGCGACAAACGCGATTAACAACGTAATTAGTAACTGCTGGCGCATTTCTTCTATATTCATCAGATGGAATCACGTGGATATTTTAATCACTCGGAACTAATCAACGCTGGATAATCACCCTTTTATTTGATTCCATGGGGGATGTTAATTGTGGAGCATCTTCATTGCACAAATGGATTACAAAAAAAAAAAAAAACGAGGGCTTGCACAAGAGAGCAGGATGGAATGGGGGGTGGAGTGTATCTGTGTGTGTTTGAGAGAGGGAGAGAGAGAGAAGGAAAGAACGGGGATATTTTTCTTCCTTCGTTATATGCCAGTAGTCAAATAATGCTACAGTACTCACAAACACCGGAGAGAAAAGCTCCTGCATTGCGAGTCATGTTCAAGGCACTTTTTCCTGGGAAACCTGGTCTCTTTACTTTGTGCGTGCTCTTTGTAGCACCATCTATCATGTCTGAAGACATCTGCGTATCCTGGCTCTGGATCTTACAAAACTGGGCTGAGAAGAAACCTTACAGGGATCTAATTTCTGTCAAACTGGATACTATTTGTGTTATTCTCATTACTAGTGCATTAGAATTGTTAATCTTCGAAAGAGTGGCGCTTGGTGGAAGTGGAATGCAGCAGAGAGACACTGTAGCGGGCACTGGCTAATGTCTTCTATGCTTAATCATCCTACAACAGAGCGGTTTTATGCATATTTCATTTGCATATCATTAACCGCCAAAGCATACGGGCAAATGGCAGACAAGAGCGAGGGAGTGGAAACCAAAAAAAAAAAAAAGAATTGGAAAAAAAAAAGCAGCTCATTAAGCGATGACAATCTTCAAAGAAGTGTGCTTGATTCAGACAATCTGCCAATTTGTTTATTTCAAAATGACTTCATGACAAAAATAATTGCTTTCAGCCTTTCGAACGAGGAATAATTAGTCGCGTTATAATCTATGCAAGAGGCCATCGCAGATACAGCGAATGTCTGTTCATGTAGAACTAATGGATGTTTGTTGATTTGTAAAGCGAAACAGAAATTTGATTATTGCAATTTCTGACTTTTAAAAGTAAAATTATGGATCAAGCATGTAAAGTTATTTCTTTGAAATAATATGCACTGGATTCATTCAATATATCCAATAAGATTAGAGCATTGCAAACGGCACAAGTCAAGTTGTGTGTTTCATTTAAACAAGCTGAAGAATGAGAACAAACCTTTTCACTTAAAAGGAACAATTTGCACCAATTTAATAATATCTTTAGTCAACTATAATTAAATAAGCTCAAAATACGCTTTAGTGTTAATTTCAAATGATTTAAAGCTCCTGGATATGTCAAGTACCTGTGATGAATCAATCGAACACACACACAAACAAAATATGTGGCAAGATTCGGAGCTTTTAAAAAGACAAAAATCACCACAAGTTAAAAATGAATTAAGAAATCCACAAATTTTTCAGCCCTTCAACACTGCAAAGCATTCTAGGCAAAATAACTGAAGTTTCATAACAAATAAATTACTTAAAATAACCTATCAAATTCAGAGTTTAGGTTTTGACTTGAGGAGAGTTAAAATTGTTGCGTCCCCTTTGGCAACATCACTGTAAAAAAAAAAAGTAAAAAAAAAAAGTGTGTTTTGTTCCTCTGAGATCTGTAGTTTCAGTTGCACGCACCCCCCCTCCCAAATTCTCTACCCACCCTCTCCTTTTCCCAGGCACACTTCTTTAATTCTCCTCCCTCCGCATGGCACCCACCTCCCCCCCAACCTTCCTCCTAGACACAATATTCAAATGAAGTGAGCTTTACGCCTCACACAATTAACCATGTTTAGTAATTTGAGAAACGAGTGCCGCAGGGCCGGGGGGGCAGGGGTTGTAGAGATGAGTAGCAGACTGGCAGGGGGAGGCCCAGCGAATTTGTTGGGTATGAGCCTGGCGCTTTGTAATCATGGCACATGCAGATGTCGCTGTAGTTCTTCCAAAAGCGTCTACTAACCGAGCGGGAGGGAGGGGGGTAACGAGGAGCTCATTTGGCATCACATACCTCCACCGTGCGCTTTTAAAGAGTGAAAACTGGTAGTGCGTGAGAAAGTGGGTGGCAGCCAGGGCCGGTGAAGTTGACATGGGTGAGGATAGGCTTAAGGGAGATCTCTGCCAGCATAGGAGAATGTGGATGCAAATAATAAAGCAGAAGAGGTTAAGCAATACCAGTGAGATGTCAGTGTATTTCTGAGTCTGTCATAAGATGTAGACATTATGCAGAGTGCTGGTATTAATATGCATGCGAGCCCTCTTTATTATGCAGCTCAACGTGAGGTAATATTGCCAGGCTGTTCTGCCATGCCTTGGTTACTCTCTGAATGTTATCTCTCTCTGAACAAACAGAGCCCTCATTTCCTCACTCTCCTATCAAAATGTTTAATTAGCTATCATATCCAGAGGTCAATATGAAATGAAAACACAAGCTCCATTGGTAACAGGTGGGGGAAAAAAATCACAAAGTTATATATCTCAGCAGGATAATAGTGTCTGTATATTATGAGTTTAATTTCATGCTTACTTTTAGCAGCATACATTTCAAACTCGCTTAGGAAAGGTCTTTTGCATCTGTTCACAGTAATAAAAAAGCAATAAGAAAATAAACAGTTTACTCCATTTTTCACATTCATCTGACAATTGGGTATTATGTGCAATGACTGATGTTTCTCAGAACTTCAACTCAAACTCTAAACCAATGAGATATAAACATAAAATAATACAATTTCAAATGGATGTGACACATTTCCACTCGACTTCCTTAGAACCTCTGATTATATATAACATGTACAATGAAGAGCCACTTTATGCAAGTGGTTAGTTTTTTTAGCAACACCTTTTAAAATAAGTCTTGCTTTAGCGCTACCTACACAACGCTATTCATTATGCTGTTCAGCAAAATTCAAGATGAAAAGATTATATAAAAATCAGTACTCAAAATTCTGCCTAAAAATAAAACATGTTTTCTGTGTGTAATATTCAGGCTATCAGTGAAAAAACTAAGTTGTTTATCTACTACCTTATCGTCTCTTGTATTAGTAAATCACCTTTACAACGCATTTGGAGACCTATAACATCTGTCTTTGGGTCAACACATTGTCAGCAGAAAAAACCTACAGCTATACAATAAGCTGTTACTGTTGGCAATCATAATGCAAACATTTTAAGAGCTTCTTATAGAGACAGAGGCCAATTTCAAGACATCAAATTGCAAAGTCGGATTTCTTCTCTTATTTTTTATATATACAGCATTTTCCTAACAACTGAAAGTAACAGTGATATAAAATGGCACTATCTGCCTGGAAAATATGGAATAGAAACCCTTTAGCTTGCTATTTTTCCATTGTAAAGAAACTGGACATCAGAAAACTCAATTTTAAAACTAAGAATTGGGTGCATCATTAAGAATTTATTGTAGGTTTTATTTAATTAACACTGGTTCCCAATTATACAAAGAAGCTATATATAGCATTATCAGTATTTAGTTTAATGTACCCTAGAATATTACACATTAGCCGAAGGATAGTGGTAGCAACTAATGTCAACAAGGTTCTGGCATATTTCTGATGGGCTGCTCTTCTTGGCTGAATTGTTACAGTCCCTCTAAATCAGTTAAGTTCCTGGCAAGGATCTGACTTTTAGAAATGGTTATCTTTCTTTCCCCAACCCAAAATCTGGGAAATGTGTGGACTGTGTTCAAAAAACACAGAAAGCCAACCAATTTAATCAAACTATTCTCCCAAGACAAGTGGTTAAATATACAGCCAGAATTATAGCCACAGTGAAAACTGCTAAGTAAGATTTGCCCAGCCTCCAACCTTGTATAAATTAGAGAAAATCTATAAAATATACAACCTTCTACATCCATACTAATTTAGGTTTTGCAAATGATTTCAAGTCTTGGGTTATATGTTCCATTCTAAGAAAAAAACAATGGTTTAAAGTATAAAAGTCCAGAATTAACATGATATCTATACCTGTGATAGGTAGGTGCAAACTTTTCACAACAATATGTGTGGCAATCGTTTTGTAGAACTGAGCAACAAGAATGTTTCCTTAGCTACTGTCTTGTGTGAAGTCAGTAGATTAATTGGTTCCCAGCAATTCTATCAAATTATTATTAATATGCTGTCATGGAAGCAACTGCAGTGACCCGATGTATCTGTCCAGCTTTTCATAAAGTGCTGTGAAGGTCAACTGTCAATCAGCACACGCAGTATGATAATAAGTTTTTAAAGTCAGTACGAGGACGCCATTAGCACTAGCAGTAATGGCTGATGAAAGAACTGTCATAACTGATAGCCTCTAGGGATGATTGCTTCAAGACTGATTAGGTGAAGAGACAAAGAAGAGAAGGTGGAAGCTTCACCGCAGAGTGCACATACATTTCAAACAACAGATGAGATGGTCCTACATAATAACATCTGCACACAAAGAACTATCCAACAAGTTAGATAATGTCTAGTGGCCTGGCGTAATGTCTTTAGTAATACAATGTTATAATGCTGAAGCAACAAAGCCCTGTTTCTTCAATAAAACTGAAGTCTTAAATGAATGCAAAGGACACATCGAGGAGGAAACACAGACAGACTAAGTGCAGTACTCAAAGCGTACTATGTCAGAGATAAAGATGTACCATTACAGTTCGACTATTCTGCTTCGTTTGGTTTCAAATAGTAAAGATTGACTACCCATGAGAAATAGCAAGAAGAGCAGGAGATCCTGTGGGAACCAGTCACTAAATGCCCCTTATGGGTCCTACATATTCTCTGAGATACTGTATAATTGTATGGGATCGTTGGCAAGTGGACAGTTTAGTGTCAGGCAAATGGAAGAAAAAAAGGTTCAAGAGCTTCCATGATCCCTATTCAGAGCCGAGTTTAAAACAGAAGCTTGTGAAAGGACGGATAAGACAGAGGCATCGAAAATAACGGAAAAAAAAGAGAAAAAGAGGAGGAATAAGTGCAAGTGCTGAAGATGAGACAGTGTGAAAGAATAGCTTGTCTGTGCTGGTCCCACATGGCCTGAACTGGGCAGCTGGCAAGGGAGCCATTACATGCATGTCTCTGACAGCTCACTCTCCCATTAAGGCAGCAGAAAGTTAACACCACCACTCTCATGCCCTGGCTTTGTAATTCAGACTATATTATCAGCCAGTGCATATACTTTAATAGTTTTAGTGGAGAGTTACTTCACATTTGAGATCTTTATAGACACTTAAAGCATTCACCAAAGTCTTTACAAAGAGATTGAACAGCAATGGCATTAAATCACTTGTTACGCATTCTCGTGTTCAAATAGACCAAAAACCGGTACTATTTCAATAAATGTTCTCAAATTATAAGACAAAGACTCCCTGGACTTTTCTGTAAAATCAGGCAAATTCACTTTAGATATAGCTTGTAAGCTGTAGAACATGCCATTGGCACTTTCTGAATTTATTCTATTGCCAATTGTAATTTAATCCAGATCAAATCTAGATTCCAGAAATAAGATTTTATGAATGCATGCCTCTGATTACACAACATGAACACAACATCTACTGAGTTGCTGTGCTGTGCACGATGTCATTGATTACACAGAAATAGAAAATATCATGTTTCAAAAATGTGAGTATGGTGGATAATCCATTAGATATTCAATAAAAAGGTCACAAACTCTAAGTTGAAGAAAAAAAATCAAATGTTATAGTTTGCCTCTATGAACCCCAAAACTTGAATAGTTAAGTTTGTTTAATATCAGGAAGCCAACTTATTTAGTCCATTTCTATTTTTATTTTCATCGAACGGCCTCTCCTTTCCTTCACTTTTTCCTCCTCTGGTTTCACTTTATCCTTTTATGTGTGTGGTCTTATAGAAATATGCAGATTTTACTTGGTCAAATCCTATTACTGCCCTGCTTCTTGCCTGTTCTGCTAGCATTGACCTGATGCACTACAGCTGCCAAGCTACTCTCCTGAGCTCAACACGTCAGACAGCTACAGTACTCAGGCACGATGTTTCCTGTCTCGCATGCCACACTTGTATAACAATGCTGAAGTCCATCTGAAACACCATGAACCTGTGAGTGGGAAACTGTAGGAACAAAATGTAACTCAAAATTTATTGCACTGTCCAGAGAAAACCTGTGAGGTTAAAATCATGCTGAAAAAGCAACATTTGGTGGGGAAAGCTCAGGAGAAAGAAACTATTAAGAGAATAGAAATAGGCAAAATTGCTCATCTTCATCTTGGTAAAGGATACTGTTTTAAGTTATAAGTCCTTGAAAATGACTAAACTTAAATGTTCACGACTGTGGATCTGCGGAAGCAACTATGCTACACTGAAAATTAACTAGACTTATTAAACCTAATTGCTGATGCATGTAATATGTCATATGATGCATGTATATGATTTTCTTATTACGCATTGGTAATCTGAAAGATGAAGCATGTGCCTTTTATGTAAACGTAGAAAAAATATCACTCATGTAATTTACAGTGGTTACACCATAACTGTGAAAGTTCTGGGCTTAGATTAACTACAATGCAAATTATGATTTTTACAATATATGTTCAAAACTTATACAAGTATTATTTTGTTGTTGTTTTTTTGTTGTTCTTATAGTCAAACTCGTTTTTCCACTGAAAAAGAAGCACGGTTAATGATATGAAGCACCATTTAAACGGACTTTTCAAAACAAAGATTTTTTTTTTATCTCAGACTTTAATAAAATATTCCATTATAAAAGAAAACTCAAAGAAATATGGAACAAAGCGTTTTATTCAAGACAATGTGTTGGCTTTTAAAGTGAAATCAGTTCTTACCTGGCTCTTTATAGATACAACTTACAACTTAGTCCAGACGTCCTCAACCATCACTGGAACTGCTTTATCTGAAAAGAAGTTTAACATAAAGAAGAGTGAGATAACTAATATAAAAGATGACAGTCTAAAAATAGCAGGTTCATAATAAGGAATGAGAATCAGATAATGTCAATAAAAAGAATGGGAAAAAAACAGACAAAAGTAAAAATCTTTTTAGCATGCACAGATTTTTACTTTAATGTTCCACTTTGTTTGTCATACACACCTACTATATTACCCATCCCATTACAAACTACGTAGGATAGAAAAGTCAGCTCTGAAGAAAATAAAACTCAGTACCCATTAGTGCATGTCTTTAAAACATACACTAGTGTTTTTCACCAGACATTTTGTAGATCAAAAACTGGTTTCTAAAGATATGCCTTTGTCTAATTATCAAGATCACTTCTCTGAAGCTGTATAGCTCTTAAAGAATTATTATTGTTGTTGGTCACTGACCAACAACTGATTATTGTTGGTCAGTATAGATTATTTCGGTAGTTGCCAAAGTTAGTCTTGTGACCCTATAGGTTGTGAAATCTTAGGAGGGTTTGTAGGTGTCCAGAAATCAAATTACTTTAAAATGTGTGCTTGTGGTTTATTTTTTGCATACTTGCACATTATTGTCAGAGCTTTGTGGGTCATAAAGCTCTGACAAAAATTGAGAACAAAGGTGTTAAGAGTTAATTTAACACTTGTGAACATATTATTTCTGTATTATAACTTGTCATTTTTAACATAAAAAAAAATGTGTTAAGTGATTATGAAGGCAGAAAATTGCCAGGAAGTGGATCAGCTTTTCTTCTTAGTACAAACTTAATAATGCACTACAACATACTGAAAATTAGTTCCTAGATTTTTTCCAAAGTCAGTCAATGTGTCAAATAACATTTTTGAATGATGACAATTAAAAACTTCTTCCCTCATTATTGGAGACCTTGTTGTTCTAAATCGGGGCTTTATAATCTGCAAGCACTCTATCCTTCCATCCATCCATCCATTTTCTTGCACCCTTGTCCCTTAATGGGGTCGGGAGGGTTGCTGGTGCCTATCTCCAGCTAACGTTTCGGGCGAGAGGCGGGGTACACCCCAGACAGGTTGCCAGTCTGTCGCAGGGCAACACAGAGACACACAGGACACACAACCATGCACACACACACTCACACCTAGGGGCAATTTGGAGAGGCCAATTAACCTGACAGTCATGTTTTTGGACTGTGGGAGGAAGCCGGAGTACCCGGAGAAAACCCACGCATGCACAGGGAGAACATGCAAACTCCATGCAGAAAGACCGGGGACGGGAATTGAACCCAGAACCTTCTTGCTGCAAGGCAACAGCTCTACCAACTGCGCCACTGTGCAGCCTTGCACTCTATCCTGTTATTTTCAAAACTATGTAGTAGGAACAATCTATTGAATACTGTATCACGTGGTTGTGTATGAGTTAAGTCACTTTCAGAGCTAAATATTGTGCTATGCCACAAGATTCCTGACTGGAGTCAGTTTTTCACATGTAAAACAAAATAAATGTTGACGTATGTCTTTTATATTTTTATATATTATGTCGGTCACAGATTGTCTGCTTGAGTGTTTTGGAAATGTTGCTTATGTGTTTGATTCATTTTAAGTGAATGGCAAAAGCACAAAGTGCCTCCATAGCTTTACATGAGTAACTCTTTAGTTGAATGCGCATTTCATTTATCCATGATTTCTAGTTTTTCTGTGCACCTAAGATTTATATGTATAATTTGCTGTATGTCAAAACACCGTTGTGGAATTTAAAACACAATAGAAACTCCTAATGTGATATTACAGCAATAAAAAAAGACACCCATTGTCACCCAGTATAACCTGATTTATCTTAGATATTAAAGCAGTGGAAACACAATTGTCCTTTTAGATGTAAACTTTATCAATATAGCTTAATTATGTTATGTACCAAAAAGAGTCCGTATAAATGAGCACAGAGATTATGCACAGTAATTATTGAGAGCTTGATACTGTTATATTTTTACCGGAGGTTATAATATGGTCATAACTTCCTACCGGTCCATGCCTAACAGCAATTTGAACTTTTTTTATGTTATGGCAAAAACAAAGCTTAAAAAATTAGCAACTTTGACTGAAACTTTTTGAAAAAGGTGACACGCCCTAAAATCTGCAATTTTAGGATGCGACAATCATAAAAAACTATTGCAACATTCTAAGCAACACTCCAGGTATATGTTTAATGACGGAATAACGTTCTAACATGATCTCAAAGTCGACTTTGCATAATCCCCCACTTTAAGTTGTTGATGGTTTTCTGGGGCAAATGTAGCAACTAAGTTAAGACATTGCAGTTTGGTCTTTGTTTTACATCCAATTCAAGTATGTACCATGACTAAAAAAAGCACTGCTAAATATTGGCGTCAATAAACTGCATCAGTGTCCATATTTGTATATTTTCAAACAATAACTTCTGACAAAGGTTGCTGGAGCAATTATGACAAATATGTCATAGCAGGCAGAGGATGTCTAAAGACACACTTCACTGAAAGTAACCCTTCTGAAAACAGAAGATGGTGGTGAATCTCAAAAAAAGCACCCAGGAAATCCGTCTTAATAAAACCTCCTTTCTCTCTTTCAGTCGTCCTGCTTTGTATTATCAGTATGTTGCAGAAAAGTGTTGCAATTAGAGCAGCCTTTGTCATGCAAATCAATTTGACAGCACAACAATCAGTTAGATATGCCGGCTCCTGTCTCTTTCCCCTTCATTCACCTGCCCTCTCCCTCTTTTCTGCATAGTTCTCCCTGGCATTTGCAGCCATTCCTGCATTTGCATTTTTTTCTTATATGAGGTTAGTGTATGTATTACTCAGGGCAAGAGTGCATGGTTATTAGTGACATACGATAAATGCTAAATTCAAAATCCTAACGTATGCTACACTGTAATCTTAGACACAAAGCGAGATAAATGTCTTGTCTATAGTTCACATTGAATATTCAAAACTAAATCAACAGTTTCACATTTCCTGATTGAACAATTACTGATTTAATTCAAACTTGCACCTCTTCAGAAGCAGCAACTGTCACCATTTGAATCTCACAACTAAATATAAGCACAAATGTGCAGAAAAACAAACAAACAATACAAGCCAACCTGTCAAATAAAACATTTTGTGGACAGGGACCAAAGTCTCTCCAGAAGCCGTTTGATTTTCTTGTCAATTGTTGATGTTTGCCTTTAAATATCACACTTGCTTGTTTCCATCTCCTCCTCCATCACTATTACCTAGTAATTTTGCAGTTATTTTTTGTCAAATGGTTAAACACGTTTTTCTTATTTCTACCTTTGGATTCAACAAATTTCTTGTACATTCTGTTCTTTGGTTTATGGTCAAGTTCTGCCCATGTAATAAATCACTTTCATATTTTGGAGGCCATCTCCATGTACTGATCCTGACTAAGTCCACTATGTGAGTCAAGCCAGACCCACTAATGTCACTGGAAGGTGTGTATATCTCTAACTAATCTTGATCAGACGAGCAACAAACTTGATAGGTGAGCAGCATCTGGTCTATAGGTGAGCAGACCAGGTCTCCTTTTCCAGCAGCCCATTACTAGTGTGGGGTTATTTGCAATGGCAATGCAATTTAGCCATGTGTTCCGTTCGAACTGTCATCATACAGACCGAAACCAATAATACGTGTGTTCTTCATTAGTTTGACTAGTATACTTCGGAAAAATGAAAATAAAAATCTGTATTTTCTCGTAAATTTATGGTTTTTCTCTGTTTATGTTCTCATGACTTGTTTCTGTTTTTGGCGTAGCACGTCCCATTTTCCGAATTGCGTTACAGATTTGTGTTTTTCAGACAGCAAATAATACTTTGGAGTCAAATTAAAAACAATGTTTTGTTTAAAGTTTTGGCAGTTAAAATTTCAGTAAAGGTTGCGATAAGCAAGTAAAAGTTGACACTGTTGCAATTATTTAACCTTTCCACAGTCTTACTGTGATGCTCAGGTAGAGCGCAGCAAATCTCACAGTCGGACAATGGGGAAGCGGGGTGTCCCGTCACTCTGGTACGTAAAAGCACACGCAGTGTGACCCCACCAGACTGTGCTATGAGTAAAAAAGTATCTCTTAAGACTCGGGGAGGATTAATATATGATTATGCACACTGAAAATGTGTTTGCGATTGTCATGTATAATCACATGAATTATCTAAATTCATATTCAAGTTTTTAGCTATGTGCAGAAGCAAGACGAGAAGACATTCTAGTAAAATCAGAAGGAATAGCTGCTGCTTTTTCTAAGGGTCAGACAGATTTCTTTTGACAAAAACAGGGAAAATTTAAAATATATTATAAAAGAAAAAGATGTGGGCAAGAGATAAGAGAGAGTATATGCCAGAGCATAAAAGTGAAAGAGACAAGGAAATCAAAGCTGCAGGAAGGTCTGCATGCCTTAAAACTGAAGTCTCAATCTCATGTAGTTTTCTTCGTTAAAAGAAAATCCAAGAGCTTTGTAAAGGCATTGCCTTGAAAGTCATGAATAAACATTGGATCGACTTTCTGTGCATACATCATACATCACAAGTGGATACTATCTAATGGATGATATTTCTCACCCCCAGACACATGAAACACCAGTGAAATTCCCAACCAACCCATTCAACCACACGTATGTAAAACGGACCACTGACAAACAGAAAAGGAAGGCCTGAATGAAAGAAAATGGGAAATACCAACGTGGGTCCCACTTTGATAAAACATCATTCTAGAGGCACAGCATTAATGTTATAGGAAGTGGGTCCAGGGCACAATCTAGGATTGGTTACCAATCCCTGGTGACAGAAATGGATGCAAAAATAAACTACCAGAGACATACCAGAGTCTGAGGAATGAAGACGTGGACAGCACCAGGACCGTACATGAGCCTTGGCCACTGGATCAAATGGCTGACTTTTCTCTACCAGTATTTAGCACTGCATAAGAGCAGTGGTAAGGGTTCATCCTGAATATGGCAGAGGCACCAAAAAGCATTAGAGAAGCCAAACATTAGCTGAAGGTTAACAGAAATGTTGATTTAGACAAAACTTTGCACATGTTAATCCTGGAATGCCTCAGGGTGTACAAGGTCGACAACATTCTGTGAGTCTTCATTGGAAACTCCATGAACTTTACAGCAACTTTGAGCAAATTACGCAAGTCTCAATAAATGCTGTATATACCAAAGAGATGGCGTTCTACATAGGCCTGAATTCCATAGGGTCCAGGAAATCAACAGTTATGCCTAATAATCAAATACCTTGGAGAGAAAATTAAGTTAGCCTAAGAAGGAAATTCAGATTCCCTATGCATGGTAGACACCACTCTAAAGTCAGAGAAAAATGGAAATTCACATTATCGCAACTGTTGTACATTCATGATGAATGTTAACATTATAAAGGCAAAGCTGAGTATCTATATACAGCTTGGTCAAGTTAACCAGCAAGTCTCCCAGCATTTGCCCAAAACCTCAATAGTGGTTCTGCTGTAGATGTTTCAAAGGGTTTAATTTTCTTAAATGCAACCTAAAGAGTAATATGACTCTAAAATGACAGATTGTAATAAAAAAATATATGATGTGGCTATTTCTTTATAACAAAAAGGCTGCTAAGAAATGTCTTTAAAAAGTCCAGTTGGAAATAGCATTTATGGTAATGTGTGGAGTTATGTCAAAGAGACCATCATTTCAAATGTATTTGATTTTGTACCTGAAAGTGTGGGTGTATAAACTTTGAGGAGCCTTAGGCAACTACGTTACAGGACATTTCCACAAAGGATCATTTAAGAATATCCATCAAAGGCAAAAGCAAATTAGACAAAGTCCATGCATCCATGAGTGTTTATGTATGTCAGAGCATATACATTGTAGGGCAGGGGGATGTACACCTAGCCAACCGTGAGAGCAGAGTTGTGCAGCCAACTGCAGTAATTTCTTTGATCATTTTTAATGGCCATTCTTTCATGTGAGGCTGCCTCTCATACACATCCCCCTGCAGGTGTCATCTCATTCCTTCAGCTGCAAGATTAGTATGCGGCAGGCAGTAAAAAGCCAGACCATTACACTGTGCAACACACATGCACAATCTCAACACAGTGGGATCATTACCTTTTCAAAGGATGATATCAGCTCACTGTCTGCAGAGAGACACAAAGAAAGCAATGCAGGCTTACCAGAGAAGAAACCAAAGGCAGACAAAAAAAAAAAAAACAGCAAACCACAGCCGCACTTTGGGTTGGAAGGGTTGAAAAACGCTCCATCAATCAGTATTAAAAATGATGTGAGGCAGGCATGCAGACAAAGTCTTAAGATCTAGTTTTATGTGAAGACTTAATCAAGACAGCAACATTTAAATGAAGTGAAAAAGTTGGTGTTATTTCACAGCACATGGGTCATTTTTTTTCTCATTATGGTTTCTATTTTATATTCTAATCTTAATAATCATCCATCCATCATCTAACACACTTATCCATGTGTTATGCTGATGCCAATTTCCAGCGGTCAACGAGCGAGAGGTGGATTATGCCTTGGACAGGTCAAAAGTCCAGCACAGAGACAAACAGGACAAACAACCATAAACATTCACAATCATAACTAAGGACAATTTAGAGAGACCAATTAACCTAACAGTCATGTATTTGGACTGTGGGAGGAAGCTGGAGTACCCAGAAAGAACCCAGAGAACATGCAAACTCCATGCAAAGAGATCCCTGGCAGGGATTTTAACCCAGGACCTTGTTGCTGCAAATCAACAGCAATACCAAATATAAATGTTAATGTATAATAATGTTCACAAACATAAATAAAAGTGCCAAACAAAAACCAAAGAATCCAAACTCCAGCTTTACGTTAGCATCAACAATAGTCAAGAAAAAAAGGAAAAGGAAACAGTGTTACACTTAGCATGGTATTTAACTGGTCCTTTGGCTTACTTAAAAACCTGTGTAACTGTAACATTATAGCAGGTAAAAAGTCTGTCTTGTCAGCAAAAAGACCAGTGACATTTGTGAATTTGCTTAAATTAGAAAGTGTAATACATAATAATACATGAAGAAAAACTCATCACATGCAACCTCATACAGCACCATTCACAATGGTGCAGTGTAATTTATGTTTGATCAATTTTGGTAGCTCTTTTAACTTGTTCACTCTTCAGCCAGTACCTTTAATTTGAGTGTTTATGTGTGTACTAGACTACTATACTATGAATATATAAACATTATGGATGCAGTTTAAGGTTGATTGCTGTTTCCAAAGAACTTTTAAATGCATGTTGATCGAGGATTTCTATACTGCCCCATATTCCCATCAATAACAAACATTATTTTTAAAAAATCAATAAAGTAAATGGATCAGCAGGTCCTACATGATGAATACAAAGCTGTGCAATCACTATCCAAAATGTAGAACATGAACACAACACATTTAGGAACCGTAAAGTCTCACATACAGTCATCATAAAATGCATGATGACTTATTTTTAATTTTTCGGTATCAAAATATAGAATGTTGTAAATGAGACATTAAATTAGGTTTTTACAAAAAAAAAAAAAAACAGTTTGCGCATGTTGAAATTCATTTGAAGAAAATGCTTCTGCTGGATTATTCACATATTGGGAAAATTCCAATCTCTATAGTTGGAAAGATGTAAACTACCAAAGTTTTTTTAAGCATGACTTAAAAATACAAAATCAAAATGTCAAAAAACAAAGCAATTTTTGACAGTTTAAGTCAGTATTTAAGATAGAAAAAAGATAAGCTTATTTAATGTTTTTTCCATCTCTTTTTCCTTCTTTACTTTGCAAACAGTTCGACTCCAAGGACATACTTCAAATAATTTGACTTCTTCACATGCAACAAAAGCTACTTAGCCCTGATACAAGTTCATAAGCCCATTAATCACCAGAATCTGATAATATCAATTATTCCAGTTAACAGGGGAAGTCTAGATCAAACCGCCGCTTTTCACTAAATCCTTCGACTTAATCACCACACATATGGATTCAGGCTAATTGGAGTAAAGCGTAGCTTTGTGAGGGGCTGTTGAAAAGTTCCATTAAGCATATATCTTTTTTTTTTTTTTTATAAAATACATCATTCACAGATGCTTCAGAAGTAACATATATCAAGCCCAGAGATAAGTGATTAGTTTCCTGAATCTTGATATCAGCTATTAAGTTTCTATGTAATAGCTAGTTAATTAGATATTAACTGTAACATGAAATTGTTTTAATTATATGGGAAAATGTAAGTAATGCGCACTGATTAAACAAAACTGGTCTCTTTTTGTGCATCTATTTTTCAATTGCAAATTGTCTTCATAATTTGTCTTATGCCTAAAAAATCTGGTATCTCTTTCGAAGTGAAGTATTTTTTTTTTCTTGTGAAGACAGAAATTTATGCTAAATTTACAATGTCGATTTTACTGTAAAATACATTTTGAAATTTACACAGTTCCATATCACCCAGCCCTCCATTGTACAATATAATGCTTAATGAAAGATGAAGTTGTAAATAAGTTTTTAAACTTAATTTTAAAAAAATCTTGTGTTTAGACAACAACTGTTAAAATACTTTTGTGATTACATATTGTATTTATCTCTGTTTAAATCATTATTCAGTGTCAGCCTTTGGCTACTTAACTGACTCACTTCTTGATCCTCAGATATGGCCAATGTCAAATGAAACATTTATCAATATGGTGCCTAACAAGCCAGCTTAACTCTAATACCCTGGATATGTTCACATGATTGTCATATCAGTCTCCACACATTTAGAGGTGACATGAATGCCAAGGACAATCATGCAAAAAAAAATAAAAATAGTAAGGGTTCAATGTCATGACTGACCATATTTTTAGGAAGACTTGTAGCAGCAGGAAAGTACCTTTAAGAGAATCCAATAAAACAAAAACAAAAAACTTGATGTAGACTGTGTATCACTTTAAAATTGTAATTTTTCTGTCTGCAGACAATATATCAAAGTATGATCTTTAATCATGGGATGCAATCCAGGGTTTCCCTGGTAAAACTTCCTAAATAAAAACTTTGTTTGTTGCTGGTGGTATGGACGCTAGGGCAGTCATCCAGCAATTTTCAGTGTTTTTGAGTTATGAAATTTAAAAATCTCATTAGGTGATTGTGTGCCATTGGAAGACATTATCAACAATACCTAAACACAGGGCCGTGCAGAGACCACTAAAGGGGCAGGTTCTCCCCCCCAAAAAAGGGGGCACATCTAACCGCATTCAAGGACAGAATATTAACAAAGCCACACAGCTTTAAGAGTTTAATAAACAATGATAAATAACAAAATTGTGAGATGTACAATAAAAGCTAAGGAAAATCTCTATATAAAGCATACAACTATGCATATGTAAGATATTTTATTAGTAATTTCTTTCTGCAGGTCTATTTTGTTATAAGAAAGTATTGCCGTATTCAAACCCGCAATTTAGCAAGATATGTAAATCAGAGCTAGAGCACCAGACATATTTTGTCTTTACAGAATTAAACTATTAAAAATGTAAACAAGGGCACAATGCAACATTTTTGTGGACTGCGATCTATAAAAAAGAGCTTCCTGTTTGCTGCAGTGGAGATAAAGGTGATCCACTCAGGAAAGCAGAGCTGCATCAAACTTTAAGGTGGAACTGCAGAAAAAAAAAAAAAAAAAAGCAAAAATTGAATTGTTAATGCATGTCACCATGAGAAAAGCCTACTGAGTTTTGCTTAAACTTTTTTCTCACATGACACTGTGGGCAGGGCCCAAAATCACAACAAAATATTTCTGATATGTGCAAATAAAAGTTTGTGTTTGGCAAATAACTTTTTAAGTTCACGAGACAAAAATTAGTTATTTAATTAAAAAAAGTTATTTAAACAAAACATTTTGTTTTTTAAAAATAAATTATTACAATTCCAAAAGTTTTGATTACAATTTTATTTTACTTAACTGAGGTTAGCTTTTTTTTTTATTGAATAATTGGGAAAAAATATATATATAACTTCATACTCTGCGAACCAGACCCTAAACTTAAAGTCTGGATTGAGTTTTTTCCCCTTCATTAATGACACACTTTTATTACATTCATTATATATATCATGGTAATTCAGGGTGAGTTATTTTTTAATTCTAAATGAATATCCTTGTTGGACTTTTATTTAAGTGTTATTCTCCTTCAAGATACATTTACCTAACGCTAGAATAAATGCAATGTACATTATGCAGCAAAGTAAATTAGAAGACATATATTCATTATGGAGATGATCGGTTTTGGATGGGCAATGTGCTCCTATTGCATAAGCAATACTGAAGAATGACTGTTATTATTAACGATATAGGGAAGAAGCTTTTTAGTTATCTTGCGTTGCTAGCAAAGTCGCTAGCTAGCAGCAAGCTAATAGCACAACAACAACAACAGCCTAATGTTTGTATGATAAAAATACTGAATTGATAGATAAGAACAGTTTTTCCTCACCTGGCTGTCTCCTCCCGCTCCGTAGTTCTTCAGAGAAAGGCAGACGCAGAGGCCTGTCAGTGTCTGTTGTATTTCATTTCCTCTCTGCTTAAACCGCGACTCCGAGCTGAAGCAGAAACGATACTTCAATGTTTTCCGTCATCTGACAAGTAGCAAGTCTACTCCACTTTATTTTTATGTGTCAGAAGAGGGCTTAGAAAATAATAATACAAACAAAATTTACCAAAAGGGCACTTGGGGGCAAGGAGCAAAAGGGGCAGGTGCTCAAGCACCCCCAGCCCCCCATCCCCCCTCTCTGCAGTGCCTGCCTAAACACCAACTATAAAAACTTAAACCACCCCTAGCCTGGTGCGGTCAAAAGTAAAACCTACAATTTGTTTCAGAAGTGTAAAGTCAGCTTTCCATCAGCTGATTGATTGCCTCAAAATGTAGACAATTGTATGTTTTAAGCTGTTGTGTATATATTTGAAAAATATTGTGAAAGTTTGAACAAACTGTTCACAGTTGGTAAATGATGCAAATATATAAAAAAAATCGCTTACATTTAGTCCCACTGATTAAAGGGTCCCTCACTTCCTCCATTAATAGCAATAATATACAGTTATCTTTACTCTCACATTATATGTTGTAAAATTGTAAAACGGTAAACCTCTATTGAATATTTACTTGCAAATAGCAAAAATATCTTTGCAATAATAAGCTACACAAACGTGTATATTAAATTATATTTGAATTTTGGATCAGTACATTTTTTTTTTGCAGATGAGTACATTGCTCATATTTCCAAAGTCTTACAATATCATTTACCAGAGACAATTGGTAAAGACAAATCAAAAAAGCTCCAGAAATAAAAATGAATAGAATAGCTATAGGATGGCTACTACCCTGTAACTATAAGATTTTATTTAATGTGTTTTATTTTAGTAAAAACTAGCAAACCGCAATCACTTTTAGTGTTTGGAATAGCTAACAACTGAAATATCAACAGCTTTTAGGATAATCTTATTTTGATCAATGACTCACGTGAGTCCAGCTTTCAGAGGGTTCCTAAGGTGGCTGGTTAGCGAATGCTCAGCAGTGCTGAAGTGTAAACAAAGACAAATCTGAGCCAAAGATTGACTTACTGATCAATTCCATTGATCACTCAATCCCCTTTACGTTTATGTCTTACCCTTAAGATGTTTCACTCTCAAGCTTCAAGCACTCAATCACAAGAAAGTACCCAGACACAATCAAACACAACCTGCACACTAGAGGGAGACAGAGGAAGAGGCCCTACTAATTCCACACAGAATAAAAAGTAAGTACTCCCTTTGACAAGTCCAAAGTTGTGTGTGTCAGCATATCAAATATGTATAAGTAAAGTGGAAAACCATACATAAATCACCATATTACACCATGTCCCTTGCCTAAAAAAACTAAAAGAATAAGTTTGCATCTTCTCCCGATGTGTTTTCTCAGGATACCCTAAAATATTCCAGCAGTCTAAAAACAGAAATGTTCGGTTAATTATCCCATCTAATTTTTTACCAAAAGAAACTTATTTGCTTTTTGTGTCTCTGTGTGTCTCTCTGTGGTGGTAAACACCTGGCATGCATGAACTGCTGCAATACCATGCTGCAGTGTCTTTCTCTCAACCGTTTTCAGCAGGTGCAGAAAATGGCACCCGAGCCGCTCATCAAACACTCTTATTGTGCTGAATATCAAGGAAGAAGAACCTCAATAAATACAGACATTTGTACGTTCAGACAACACATTTTCAAAACTTGGGCTTCTTGAGAAAATAAAACAATTTGCCACTCTCTCCCACTGCAGTTTTTTAAAAATACAAAAGATTATCAGCTATGCTCTTAAGATTTACGAATGAAACCCAGAGTGCATCAAGCTGAAATAAATGCCATGCTCTAATGGAACAATAAATATGCAAAGAACAATTTTCTGGGGGAAAACTTATTTTTATCAACAAACATCAAGCAAGACAAAAAAATGCCATGTTTCTGGTATAAGAAAAAAGTACTTCTCATTGAATCTTTCTGAGAGAATCACATCCAGCTAAAAACTACATTTGGTAAGCCTATTTGGAAAAAATAATTTAAAAGTAAGTTTTCTCCAACAAACTGGACTCCTGAGCTTAGAATATTCCTTCATTGAATCCTTGTCTTTCTTTCAGAAAGCATGCAACAGATTAGTATAAAATAAAATGCAACAAAATTTGAGTTTGACCCTTATAAAACCACAAATTTACTTGTAAAAAGTGTCTTAAAAATGAAAGACTACGACAAACCAAGTATTGTCACATGAAATAATCTAATATATATCAATAGCCAGTCAACTAGATCGGGGACTGAGGGTTTCTGTACCTACACATAGTTCCATCAATTCTACACTGATGATGGATTTTTATTCTTGCTCTTTTCTCAAAGCATCCATTTCAGATGAGATGAAAAAGTAATATTCCTGCAATAAACCTTGATTTACACCCTCCCCTTCCCTGTTCTCCCTCTTCCTTTTTTTATTTGATCATTTAGCAAGGATCATATAACTGTATATCAGACACAAATGAAATCAGGTCTCATGCACATTAAGGCCATGTCTTTCTGCAGCTAACATCCCCTCCAACCCAACTAGCCAGCTCCACAGCAAGCCAGGGGCAGAGTCCCCATTCATTTTCAGGCCCATTTCCTTCTATGATTAGGCGATCAATCAATCCTAGCATTCAGTCTCATCAAGCAGACGGGATTATCTGCCCATCTTTCCCACTGCCTGTTTCAGCTTTCCCCCTCCCACACACACAGCAGCACATTAACATCAGATCAAGTATCACCCAACACAAGCAGTGTGCCGTATTCTCTGACCACAAACAGACAGCTTCTCATCTTCGTCAAATCCATTCCATCTTCTCCAACTTGCTGTGCTCACAGATCCTCTCTCTCTCTCTCTCTCTCTCTCTCTCTCTCTCTCTCTCTCTCTCTCTCTCTCTCTCTCTCTCTCACACACACACAAACAACACAAACACATACATAATCTAAGTGCTAATTATTTTTTGTTGCATTGATACAAGGATCTCCCACATCCTGCCAGAAGATCAAAGATGTTTGATGAAAGCAGAGGTTGAAACCGAGTTTAGGATCTTGTTTCTGATGAGAGGTGCTATTCATGAACTAACTGTAAGAAACTGATATTGTCTAATTAGATGATTACATAGGGTCAAAAAAATTCTGCATGCCTTTGGTGTTTCAAAGACAAAGTATTTGAAACAACATTTATTGTTACTGGGAGTTTAAACCACAAGCTGAACATTATTTATTGCTTCCTAATAA
The DNA here is from genome assembly GCF_904066995.2 of Poecilia reticulata. NCBI lineage: Eukaryota > Metazoa > Chordata > Actinopteri > Cyprinodontiformes > Poeciliidae > Poecilia > Poecilia reticulata. Next base: position 18,772,727 of record NC_088832.1, read on the forward strand.
TAAATGGATTATACATCTTTGTATAGGGAGATTTAAACTAAACTAAAATATCTGCGTGGCTACCGTCTTCTCTCCTTTCCTTTGTTAATTCGCTATTATTCCTGGGTTCGGGTCATTAAAAGATTGGTAAGAAATTAGCAGTAAGAATATAGACTGTGCCATCAACATAGATGTAAGATGTATTAAAAATGAAAGCTAACTTTTCAGAAAAGTTGGTTTGTCTACACAGTGCATTTTGTGATGCATTTCACTTGACTGTGTTATGTCCTTACTCATGAAAAAGTTGTATTATTTGGCATATCATTATTTGGCATAGATTATAAGAAAGATGCTCCAGTAAAGGATTTTATCTAATTTTCTAAAAGTCTGGAGATAAAGTGTTGATGTGATTTAAAATATATACTTTTCAGGTTGTTTTTTTTTAAATAATAAGAATAAGAATAATAAGGCATACAAAGACCATTCTTCTGCTCATAAGTAAAAGATTTTTCTATTTTTTTATGAAAGACGATTAAATAAATGATCAAGCTGTGCAGCAAAAGAGAAAAAAAATAATAAATTATAAATATGAAGACACTAAGGCCAGTAGTATTTAATGTTTCTTCAGACAGGCACCTTTTAAAATGGACATTTTCCTTACAGATGAAAATATTTAATGAACTTTGCTCTGTGGTAAAAAGCTTTTTGATGTAATAGTGCTAATTCATAAAACAACACTGATGAACCTTTTATGCATTCAGGACACACTACCTTTTATTAACCATGTGCTAAGTTAATAACATATTACCTTGGAAAGATTCTGAACTCATGGTTTTGTGTCCATAAAACAAAAAACGATTCAATGAGTCATCGTGCTAGAAGAAAAAAAAAAATTTCACATAACCTTTTCACCTTATGTACTTTATGTCACCTAGACTTAATATGTTAGCTAATTGAAATAGTACATTTCCTGACATCTTTTCAAGTTGAAATCCTGTCCTTATCTTAATTTTTGTTGCTTTTTTTTGCAGTAAATTTTCACGCTGAAATAAATAATATCGGTACTGACCAGGTAAAACTTGTAAGTACCACCAATAGTAGCAAAGTTTTACTTTGTATTGTATTAACTTTCAATCATGAGATGGTGGAGAACTAAGGGTACCTTTGAGAAATCCATTTTGTCTTCAAGTATAGAATGCCCAGTTGATATAAGGGCATTAATGTAGTTCTATTAATATAAATAAATGTTTCCTTAAATATCCTCCCAAGATCAAAGCACAGAAATCACAACGGTAAATCATTAAAATTTCCTATTTATGACAAGAGCAGTAAACTGACTTGCCAATGTTTCTCTGTGGAGCTCTCGACTGCCTGGGGAAGCTGAATTTGCAATGATAAATGGGTTTAATAAGACACTTGAATCCTCCTTTGCAGAGTTCAAAACATGCTGTTGTTTGTAATTATGTGCTGAGATCTACAAAGAGCAGTGTCCTCCAAGTTGGCATGGAGTCATAAAACAGAAAGTTTGATTTGGACTCAACGCTGGGAGAAATACAGTTACTGCTAAATTCAAAACGTTTCTTCTTGAAACAAAACTTTAAAATGATCTGAAAAATAAATTCAAATAGAAAATTGAACGTAAGGAACAGACTGGTCTGTTTTTTCTCTTCTAATGTGAGCTGTGAAAATATAAGTCTGAGTAGGGCGGAATGTGAAGGGAGTATAAAAAAAAAAATCTGCTTTGCTACAATATATCTTCTTGTAGAGTAGCCTTGACCTACTAGATTATCTTGATACCGCCCCTGTCTATTTAACTCCTGTGGATACGCCAACATCCCCCTAGTTTGCCTTATCTCTCTGACAGGGCCGTGTAATAAATTTGGGATTGGCTGAAACTTTAAGAGAAAGAAGGCTGCAGATTAACATAATTCATGTTACAGTCAAAGCTTCAGACACTAAACTTGAAAGTTTTTAACTATTGTGATAAAGAATTTAAGTCAAGAAAATGCTGGTTAAAAAGTGATTGCCACAGACAAATTGTGATGACAAAAGCATAGTTGTTATTCAATTCAATTCCAATTTACTGTCATGTGCAAGTACTAATGGTACATTATTACAGTATAAGACTGATTTTAACTGTAGAGTACGATTAAAAGTAGAAGTAATACAGCCTTCCTGTCTTAATTAAATATTTGAAAGTTTTAAACTGTTTTCACTCAAACATGTGCCTAATAACATGTTGAACTTTAGTGATTGTAATGCATGAGGCTGTATTAGGGTTTATATGTGAAGCACACTCAGCGTGCAAAGACTTACGACAAAATAAAATAACAGAATGAAAGTTTTTGTGTTCTGAACAAACAGAACATTAAGGTTCATCTCAATTTTGCAGAACACATCTTGATTATACCCAAGACTTATAGGAAAACATTCTGTGAACTGACAAGACAAAAATTTTACTTTTACAACAACTGAAAAAGTAACACTTCATTTAAGAAAAAGAACATCACACCATAAGTAAAACATAGTGGTGGTAGTTTGATAATCTGGGCAGTTTTGGTGCCTCAGGATCTGGAAGATGTGCTGTGATAAATGGAACCATGAATTCTGCTGTCTATCAAAACTAAAAGTTCTGAAGGAGAATGTCCAGCCATCTGTTTGTGATCTCAAGCTGAAACCAATTTGAGTTCTGCAGCAGAACAATGATCCAAACGACACCAGCAAGTCCGCCACTGAATAGCTGAAGAAAAACAGAAAGATGACTTCGGAGTGGCCTAGTCAAAGTCCTGGTCTGAACCTTATTGAGATGCTGTGGCATGATCTGTGGCTAAATTAGAACAATTCTGCAAAGATGAATAGGCCAAAATTCTCCTCCACAGTGCTGCTGCTGTTCATTGCAATTGTTGCGGCTAAGGTAGACCCAAAAAACTGCCTTTTGTGTTTACTTGTGTAGTCTTTGAATTATATTTAAAATGGTTTCATGTTCTGAAATTGTGACAAGCATACAAAAAAAATAGAAATTACAAAGCAGGCAAACACTTTTTCACACCACAATATGTTAAAGTACACTACCTAATCCACATAGTCGACATTTATTCATTTGGTTAAATGAATAAATGGGCATAAAATGTATCTACATTCCAAAACACTTAATTGAGCACATTTTCTCATCGATAACATTGTTCAAAACCTTGCAACTCAGAAGTATAACTATCAAATACAAATGTGTTTTTGATATGTCAAGTTGTAACATATCCTTTATGTGCAATGGTAACCAGATGCGACCACTCTTTGCAAAGAGCTAGTAACGAAATCTATCGCCATTATTTCAGTATGAAAAGCATTTGAGTCCTGGTTTTTGGTGTAAAATCCCAATATTTTTTGTGGTACAAATTATAAGCCATAATCGTTAAAAATAAAGATAAAGGCTTAATTTTCTAAGACAACAAATTGTCAAGTTTTAGCTTGGAGCTGCAGCTATTAAAAAGTATGTCAATTAAAACAACATGAAGAAAAAAAAAAACATTTTTTCAGATGTCATATAATTTGCAACTGTATTCCTAAAACAGAAGGAAAAAAAACTATGTCCCAGCTAACTGAGAATGACACAGCTCCACCTGTTGGCTACTTAATTAACAATAGATATGGAATTTAATAGCGATGTATGAGTTTTCCAAACTAAATTGAAAAGATCCAGCTAATAGTAGAGTGCAGTTACAACTAGTAAAACATGACAGCTAAAGTGAAAATATGTTAAGAGATTTGTCAGTCATAGTCAAGGTTAAGTGCACAAAAAATAATATTGTATGTATTCAAAGCAACACTGTGCATTATGCATCACAAACAGGGAAACTGAAATATATTGAATGAAATTCTACTTTTCAACCCCACACAAAGATTAATGTTGGAGTGTGTATTATTATAAACAACAATACACCTGTTTTCAATAAAGGTTAAAAGAAAAAGATGAACAAACTGTTTGTGTGTTTATTATTCAGAAGGCTATTGCAGTAAGCAAAATGTATGCATCAGCTGCTCTGACTACTGTCTTATTTCTCCAGACAAACGTAGGTGAAAGAGCAATGCATTCTGATGGTCAAAATGTACTGTAATGTAATGAAGTTTACATTCATTCAGAAACACATTCATGTGTAGAATGTGTTCATGATCAGGAGTTATCTATGTCACCATATATGTATTTACATTTAGTGTAATTTATTATTTTGTCAGTAAGAGAAGCTTTCATGAAACATGGAAGGTCAAGCAAATCTGTTCACTCAGCCTAAAAAAGAGAAACATTAACATTAAAATATTTGGCAATTCTAATTTAAACTTAAGAGTTTGCATTATATTTCCCTCATGTTGGCCCTGTGATGGGACTGTGTAGGAAGGACATAACCCACCTTATCTGTCTTTCTACCTGTTTCATTTACATGACTTTACTTAAAATACTGAACCAAGATGAGATTCTGAAATTGTCCATCAGATTATATAAAGTAGGGTGGAATGTGTGTGAGTGGTGTCTCATTATTTACAGATAAGTAGCCTGCTATAGGTCAGCTTACATCTGTCATCTGCAGGTATCTGTCCATGTAAGATTAGAGGAAGTGCTGAGGATGCAGGGACCTGCCACTGTGCTTGCCCCTGCTTTTGCAGTTAAAATACTGAATAAAAAGTTTCAACTGAATTAGAGATAGCTTTCTAAGGGGAAGTTCATCTATTTGTAGCTCGAAAACTGAAAAAAAATAAAATAAAATAAAATATATATATATATATATATATATATATATATATATATATATATATATATAAAAGCAACTTTAAATGCAAATGCAGGTTTTGTCTCCAGTTTTATAGCGATGCAGTTCTTAACTATTCAACACTTTCAACACAAATTTTTGTTCATGACAACATTTCTACACATACAATTTTATCGTAATTTTATTTTTACCCATTTTCAAAAATAATTCTTGGAAAAAGTTTTTGTCACCATCTAGTGTACTTAAAAACACTAACATCTAAAACTTCTTTAAAACTGTAGCTATTGCTTACTTGACAGCTTTATCAAGTTCTTTTTCAAATAGGAATATAACTTAACATTTTTTGTGCAAAACTGTCAACAATATTGCTCATAATTTTAACTTATCAGAAAAGATGAGAAGTCATTCACAGTAAAACCAGTAGTGGGCTCTGCATTTGTGCATTCAAAGGGATTTACCAATTTAATCCACCACTTTGGCACTGCAATTTCACAAGCCATCAACACAATACAAAAATCGCTGCATAACAAGGCCTGGTATTAAAGAGGTCGTGCTCAGCCCTGATATCAACATCAGTATTGAGTGATGGGGTTTCAAGTGTCCTGCTATGAATGCGTCATTCACACCAGGAATTTAATAGGCCACATGGATCCAGCACTCACTAACTGTACTGTATGCAAATAAACACAGAAGGAAGACAGTGATTATGATACTTTTTATATAATCACCATTATACTATTTTGAGAGTGGATACTATTGTTTTTAAAACAAATCAGTTCAGATAACTCCTAAGAACTACACAGCAGCCTTAACTATGCCACATACATAAATAAAACACATAATGCTCGCTCAATTGTTGATTATTTCTTTATAGGCAAAAATCCATTCCTCTCCTTTTTAGGCAGGAAAACTTCAATGACTCTTCGCTGACCATTCCAGTTTCAGTTTCACTGTGGCATTTTTTTGACACCTTTGTGCAGGACACTCAATATTTGAAGCAACTGTTTGGATAGCTCAGTGGCAGAACAAGAGGGCTTATGCACAATTCTCAATTCACATATCTAAAAATGACATTTTGACTAGGCATAGTTATGTTTGAAATATATTGTTATTACGGATGTGTGACCCTCCAAATGACGAATATGTGATGTCATTTGAGATATCTTGACTGGAATTTTGACTTGTCAAAAATTAATTGGAGATATCTTGATTATTCTTACTTGTCAGAATGTGAAAGTAGCTATCTTAAATTACCATTCAGGATAGTTAAAATGTAGTTCTGTGAAGTAAAAAATGCATTTTTAGATATCTAGAATTTAATTATGAATAAGACGAAACTGATTTTATGCTAAAAAGGCCTGCCACACCTGGCTAGATTACACTGCCCCTTTCAGCACATATGCATACTGAAATCCGATGTTGGACGAAACATCGATAATTCATTCACAGACGGGAAGAAGCAAATCAAGATAAACGCTATACATAAGGAAAAAAAAGCTATTGTAAGATAACTAATACAATTTGAGAAACATCATCATTTCGGTTGTTAATGTATGTTAGGAATTATGATTGTGTTTAGCAGAGAAGGACTCTTTGTATCTACGGCGCTGACGTCACATCCGCATGAGCTAAATGCGGCTTTCTTGCTCTTGCTTTGAGTTACCATGACAGCTAGGAAAGACAAAATCGTATTTCAGAAGCAAATAAAGCAATACCATGAATATTGTTGTCTTCCAAATGCAATGGGCTTTTAAGTTTTCATGCGATCCTGAATTAAGAAGACGTGGCTTGTAAATATTCGTCACAACAAGTTAAAGCTAACGCCGCACAGCGAAGTTCGCAACCTTCATTTCACCCCGGATCAGCTTCTTCAGCCTAAAACTACCGGGGGGAGACGGATGGTAAATAAAGGAGCCGTCCCTGTGTTACTTCCATGGAATCACATCTGTATTCAGCCTTAAAGAGCGAGTGTATGGGAACAAGTGAGCAGACCAGATCCAGACAGCCGAACAACTGATCCGCCTGTACACACTGTAAACACCATCCTATTTGAGCTCTTCACAAGAAGCCTGCAAAAGTAATAAAACGAAATAACACGGAGACCTTAGAGAACACAGCCATATTTTTCTAAAAGCAACTACTTTGAACTTGAACTGTCAGCTGAACTAGAACTCCGACACCAGAGCTGCCCTACTTTTAAGCTATGGGGCTTGTTGTGCTTACTCATGCTTCGGAAGCAAAACCCCGAGTCCTAATCTCCTCTTGGTTTCTGACACTAACGACAACAAACACACATTACAGCAATATACCTGAAAATAAACACAAAATAAGGTAAAAACATTGTTCGTTGGAATGAATGAAAATGTTTAGATACTTAATAGCACATTTCTATAATGAAAATGTCCGAGAATATTGCCTACTAGCATAAGCTAAAGTTAATGTTAGTCACAAAGTTTAAAGAAAGTAAAACTCACCTTCCGTGAATGCATAACGAGGGCTACATCTTACAACCTTTCTCCAGCTTACTTGCTTCGGATGGATGTACGTCATTAATTGTTACCTTGGGCAAGCTCTGCAAGCACCTAGTGTAAAATGCCATCTCCAATAGACGGAAACGACGGAGCCGCTTATCCCCGAACATAGACGCGTGCGAAGTCTGCCACTACAGTTAGCCCATGAAACGCCGGCTTCGTCGTATTAGTCTTTTTCTACTGACTGCTATGCTTACTTTACTTACCGCTGCTGCTGCTTTTCTTTTCGTTGTCACAAATTTCTCAGTCTCTCTTTGTAAGTTCTGTACGTCAATTACTGGATTGAACAGTCAGGCAGTATGGTAATTAGTTTGAGCGCTGCTGCCATCTAGTGGCTGGAGGCTTGTTTATCGTTCAAGCATGAATGCCTCTGCCAGTTTATTCTTGTAAATAAGAATTTGTTCTTGATAACTCACCTAGTTAAATAAAAATAAAAGTCTATTATATCTGTATTTGGCTGCTGTCATCTTGCCTTCTATGTGGACTTGTCATCCAGTTCTTACTGCAGAACATGATCCTGCCACAGCTGTTTGACAGTAGGAATCAAGTTAAACAAATGATTAACACTGCTGTTTATTGCCCAGAGATGAAAATTAAAATTCAGAAAAAAGTCTGTCTTAGTTTCCATAGACTAGAGAATTATGTTTTCTCCTGTGAGACAATGAGTTTTGGATTCTGAAAGTTTAAACTGGCTGACATGTCCATCTGGTCCCTCTACCAAAAAGGCTTGATAACTATATTTATTAGTTATTAGTTGTATAACTAATAAATATATAAGACTATATATATAACTATATATTTATTAGTTATAGAAATAAATATATACATATTTGTATATAGTTATACAAATATAACTAAATATAGCAGGGGAATAAACATATTACATGAACTTGAAAAATGCTTAAAAGAAAATCTAATAAAGTACAATTATTTTCACAGGACTATATATGAAGAATATACTTCATCTACAACTCTTTTTAAACTGCCACTTGTAGAAGAGAAGCAGGGTTTTGCTGTGACAAAGTCTGCTGTTGAAAAGAAGACCTGCAGTGTCAAGCGCTTAGAGTGGTTGTATAAAAGACAGCTCCATTGGATTGATGCCAGAACTTGCTCGTGAAATAAGCCATGCTCTAATATTACAACCAAGACCAGCCAGACTGAATGACCTGCTTTTTGAGAAGATGGACTTTATAGACTAAACTAAATGCCAATTTATTGGACTGGGTCAGTAAATACATGTTAAACAAATGCAAAACCTTATTTTAAGAGAACAAAATATGAAAAAAAGTTTTAAAACAAGTTATTAATTTATTTCCTGAAATCAGAAGAATATTCCAAGGTGAGAAAAATACTAATGGTACTTTATTCTTAGATTTACAACTTTTGTTGATGTTAATTAAAAATGATGGAAAAAATGAAATCATCCGTTTAGTCAGAAGAATTTCAGAAAAAGAGCTTACTCCTTGGGGCTGGTGTGAATTATCTGACCGGCAGAAGTGGACAGGCAAGGCTTATAGTACTACCATGACTTGGTAACAGCTTTGTTACAAGCTAAGATTATTAAAAAGATGTCCCTGGGCAACTCATTATACTGTCAACTCAGGCCATTTTCTCCTTAAGCCTTTAATTAAATTTGAATGATTACAAAAGTACAGAACAGTCAACAGCTACACAACTCCTGGCTATAAGTGCATTATGCCCGCGGGCAGATGACTCATTACAAATTTTAAAAACATTTTTTCTACACGCTCACAGCTCCATGGCTTGCTTGTTGGTCTTCATAATCTTGACATTTACTACTGTCTGCGTTTATGTGCTCCTCCAGTCTTCTGTGTCTTTGGAAAAGATTAATAAGTTAGACCCCCAAGAATGGCTTTTTGGTGACATTTATAGGGGCGGGAGTCTTTTTCAAAGCAAGCTTTGGCAAACAGTGCAGATTAATAAATCAGGGCTACTCCTGACATACATTAGAACCAAGTGTGCATTCAGCATGTTCATTCTGTGCAATTATAATGATTTATTAACATGTGAAACTTTATTGAAAGTGCAATTAGAATTCCAATTACCTAATGTTCTCCCAACAAAACACTTTAACAAAAGTCACATTGAGATATACTTAAGCATTAAGCTTTTTAAGGTTAAATGATCAAAATAAACAATGAATGTGATGAAGTATATATATTTTTTATTTCTTTGGATAACTAAATGTTAAGTATGGACATGTTTACTAATACCAAATAACGTAAACATTTTCTAAAATATATCTTAGTCAGACATTAAATAATCAACAATGTGCTTGCTTTATCCTTATCAAGGTAAAACTTGAATGATGTTTTTAAAACCATATAGTGAGGAGAAACAGAAAAATCTGCGCATCATAACATGCGCCACAACACAAGCAGTAAATTTTGTTGGGATTTTTTACATGATCAACAAGAGAATGTTTGTGTAGAAATAGGCAACCCATTCTCAAACGGTTTCAACTGAGCCAGTATTGTATTCAAACAGAACAAGTCAAATTCCAAAGAGATTTGTTTGTAACACTTAAACTTAAAACAGTTAAAACTATTAAAAGCCATATTCAGTATAGAAAGAACAGGATATTAGCTGCAAAAATCCATTTTACTACTCGGTCAATGATGGTAAAGGGACTCTATAAAAAGCAATGATTATTTAGAAAAAACAACTACCGTAATAGTGAATTGCTCGTATAATTTCTGAAACATTCCTACTTCTGTGAAAATTTAATTTGGAAGTTCTGTTTTGATTGCTACCAGAGTTGGGTCATATCACAGAGGCAAATCCAACCTGCTCTAGGCTTGCACATATTCATCACAGAATATTCATATTCTGCTCACAAATTAATTGTACCCTGTGGCAGATAATAGACATCAGCACACAAGGAAGTATGTAATTTAAGTAGCTGCAAAGACAATGTTTAAAATAGTTTTCGTAATGCCGTTTCATTGCAGCAGACTGCTGTCAATAGGCTGTATCTCTGTTGATCTTTGCGTTTGAAATTGCTGTTTTGGCTTTGCTTTGGATCTACATTTAAACAGGTGGTACTAGTAAATATAATTGGGCTATAAAATTAATTTCAGTGATGATGTTTCAGTTTATGAATGACATCTAAAATATCTAAAGCTTTGAGCAGCATGTAAGGAATCAGAGAAAATATGTGAAAATCAATCATGATGCATTTTTCTTAGTTCTCTTTACTCACATAGCTTCTTACAGGCACAGTATGCATCTACTCTCTGTTGGTGCCCTCTGCCTGTAAACTATTTATCCAACAGTTTTTATGAATACATGGTAAAACTGTGACTTGAACTAACATCTCCCCTTTATGCATTAACTTTTTAAGGCACAGTTATTTCCTAAGTTCCCCATTCAAAGGAAGTTGAACTGAACCAAAAAGGTAGAGAACACATTCTGTAACTTGAAAACAAAAATGTAAACACGAAAACAAAAATGTAAACTCGAAAACAAAAATGAATGCCAACATCGCTTCAGTCAGAGGTTCCCAAACTGTGGGGCGTGCCATTGCAGGGGGGAGAGTCGGGATAAAAAAAAAAAAAAAAACATGAACATTGTATGCGCTGGGTTTTTACCTTAGAATGGCCAACTCTCTGTTATTCCTCTGTCAATTTGATACAGTAGGAACTTCCGCACCTCCCATAGCTGTGTTCCTCTGTCACTTTTATCAGCAGTTAAAACTGTTTAATCCGTTGTTAACATGTCTTAACCTGTTTTTCCGAGCCGCATTTAAACGCAACATGAGCGCTACGACGCTAGCGCTGCATTTACACCTGTGCGGCAGTGAAGGAGACCTGCATATGAGAGGCCCCATGGGCCAAAACTTACAAACTCTCTTACATTCACAGTCAAACTCTTACATTCACTATCAAACTCTCTCACATTCACAGTCAAACTCTCTTACACTTACTATTTGAGAGAGTTTGATTGCAACGGAAGTTAACTTAAAATTTCAGTTTCTGATTGGACCCCAGGCAGGAGTAGGCGGGTTTTCACGGACAGAAAAATAGCTGAGCGGAAATAAATATATATAAAATTTATATATTGTGCAGGCAAAAAATCCTGTAAAGCACATATGTGCAACCTTAGTTAAAATTGGTCTTATAGGTGTCCCTGTGTCATCCTGAAGTGAGAGAAGTATTGTTTATGTAATCTGAAAGATGTTTTGCATGTCAGCAATTTTAATAGAGGTAGCACATATGCGGTTTACAGAATTTTTTTGCCCACATAATATGTTTAATTTTTTTTCAGATGCATGATTTCCTTTAGCTAATCAACTAACACAAAGTTTTGCATTTTTAAAGCCGTAGGATAGAAACATGAATCAAACATAAACCGGAGATGCGCTTTTATTTTGAAAAGAGAGCGCCATAACTTGTGCTGTAGCGCACATTAAAATCGAGTGCAGGCTGGCTTTACTGCCATTTCCGAAGAGGCGACTAGCTTTATCCCACTGATACATGGGGTTTCTGATGCTGGCTGCCGGCTTCTAAACACTTCTCATTAATTCTGACATTACTGTAGGAGCGCTAACGATGTCATTTAAAATATTAGTTGCCTCTGTGAGTCGCTGCCGCTCAGCTATTTTTCTGTCCGTGAAAACCCGCCTAGGTCCACCTGGGGTCCAATCAGAACCTGAAAGTTTAAGTTAACTTCCGTTGCAATCAAACTCTGTAAGAGAGTTTGTATGTTTTGGCCCTTGGGGCCTCTCATAGGTTACTGGTGTTGTTGTCTATGTTCAGCTACGATTCATTTTATCCCCAAAAAAGTTGATCCCCCCACCCCCTTGTTCGTGTGGAGCCGGGGCTGAGTATAACAGGGAGTCTCTAAGAATCCACCCCCTCTTCGCTCACACACATTGTTCAACCAGACAGCTATTTGTAAGCCATAGAGGGGGGGGCAGAAATAGTTCGGAAACCACTGGGGGGGGCCCAGGAGAAAAAGTTTGGGAACCACTGGCTTCAGTGAATAAAGTTAATTGAACTAACATCTCCCCTTTATGGATGAACTTTTTAAGGCACAGTAAGTTCCCCATTCAAAGGAAGTTGAATTGAACCAAAAAGGTAGAGAACACATTCTTAAACTCAAAAACAAAAATGTATGCCAACATCGCTTCAGTGAATAAAGTGAATGCTTTGCATATCTTCCACGAGAATTACCCCTTTATCTATCTAAAATGTTATCATACCCATGACCTAGATTGAATTCATCCATCCATTCATCTTTGCAGCAAAGGTGACTGAAACTTGTCAACTTGAAAGTATTTTAGTTGGATTTGAATAACTCAAGGTAGTCTCAAGAGATTAACAAAAATGCACCCCTTCTGAGATTTTAACTTAAAAATATAGTAAATACAATTTACTATTGGTTTCAATGTTTTGTATTGAAACCAATAGTAAATTGTAAAAGAAATGTACTAAGAAATTTTTTTTCTTAAAGGTCTTAAAAATATAAACTACTAAAACAGAAAGAAGCTCTTCTAGCTTAACACTTTATCGACTTGGTTAGGGTGTCAGCAAAGATGCCAATGGAGTAGCTGATTCTTGGAGAGCCTAAGTGCTGTCATTAGTTCTCAGCTGTGGCGTTCACTTCTTTTTCTGAACACAAGATGCAGCAAGCAAGCCAACTGCTGTCCACAAGAAGACATGGCTGTTGTCAACAGAGACGAACATGACATATGTCAAAGCTGAAGAGTGCAACATGAGTAGTAGCTGTGCTAAATGTACCTTCTGTTGCCAGCAGTGTGAATGTAAGAGCAGATGTCAGTCTAGTCTGATGTTCCCAATTGAGATTCTTAAAATAAGCATTAAAAAGCCATGTACTGGCAGTAAATTGTGGTTGTAATAATCAGAAGTAGTCACAGCAGTTATTATTTATTTTCTCTACTTCTCCTGCATATGTTTCTTGTTTGATTTTATAATGGTCATTAGCCAATTAGTTATCATTTGGTAAATTCGAAAGTCACTCCATGACAAAGAGCTGGTTAGAGTTTCAGGTGTGGTTCTATGTTGTTTTCTGTGGGGATCAGCTGGAAGAAGTTGTAATGTAGAGTCTGTAATATTCCATTCATTTTTGTTCCATATACATTTTACCAAGTAATGCCATGAATTCAGTTCATATAAAATTTTAAAATTCATATAAAACTTTATTACATATCTTCAGTCATTACGCAAAGAATTGTGTTTTATATGACCTTTGGTCACAAATTATAAAGTCTGTAGACAGGACACACAATATAGAGCATGTTTGTCATTCTTCACACCTTATCATCTGTTATTAACCCTTTCTTAAACAGTCAGTTAAACATGCAGTTGTTTTAAAAGGACGATATAATGAAGATTTTGAACAAATTCTGGAAATCACTACATCAACACTCATGCCAATTGTTAAATTTGTCTTTTTTTAGATTAAAATATAGAAGGCAAATTAACATGTGCTTCAGAATATTTGGAAAAAAATATTCCCATCCCATGTGTGACTCAACACTTGCATTTTTTGTTTTGGTATATCGTCTCCCTTTTTCTGCCTTCCCTTTTTCTGTGTATAGACTATGTATTGTAGACATATGTTTTGGCCAGTCAGCTGTACGGGACATCAAACTTTTGAGTATTTAACCCAAAGATGTCCCCGGTTCTCCATTTTTGTCCAAGCCTGCAAATGTGGTTTTCTAAGCTTAGTTTATAAAGGTTCAGATGAAAAAACTGTGTGACAATGTGTCTCTTTCTTGTTTCTTGGTTGTGGAACTATCTAGTTTCCTCTCGTTGTTTTAGAGTGCTTTTTATACATCCTTTCAAAAACATGCAGCATAAATTATGGCTGCTGACACAGTTCTGATTTTTGTCTCTATGATAATGCAGCTGAGTAAGCAACATTCAGTTTAAAGCCTGGAATAGATGACAGAATTAATTCTGGCCTTCTCAAATTTCTTCATAGGTCATTCACACATTCTGACGTGAATGTCATATGCTAAACAGATTCAACAAATGGGGAAAAACCCTTTCTGGTGACTCATGTAGGCTCTCATCCCCATCTGTAATCAAAACTTGGAGATTGTAGGTCAGTGTATGCATTAGAAAACGCTTGGATTATCAATCTTAGTTATATTGAAAGTAATTAGATTTTTTTTTCTGTTTGAAGCCCTGCAGAAAGACACACTGTGGTGGTTGTGGAGGGGGTGACAGGTTAATTGAGGAATAAAACCCTTCAAAGTGATGGATTTTGGTGACTTGAGATATCACAATCCATTATGGAAAATTTAAATTTGTAATTAAATCGGAGGGGTTAGGTTCAGAATTCTTTCATTTTTATTCTCCCAGCATGTTAAGACTTTTGCTATTAGCATTAAATTGTAACCACTGCTATTGTCATTCTTTATCATGTTACTCACTTGCCAATGATATTCTGAGTCTCTTCTCCATTTTACTCGACAGCAACAGAAATTTTGTTCCAACCTGGAGTTTCTGTAGTTTCCTCTTAATTTCAATTCCAATTTCTAGAACTCGTACTATTTGTACCCCAGTCACGTGGTACTTAAAAAAAGAATGGTTTAAGTATCCCACTTTAAAATGGGATACTAATTCAAGAAACAAATACACTATCAGTTTCTTGCTGTTTTCATGGACATAAAAATATGACTTAAGTAAAATCAGACATCATTAGCAAAACAGCATTTTCTAAACTTGCTAAGAAAAAAATACTCTCACATGTAACCTAGTGGTAATAAATATCCCTTTATATCATTAAAATGTATTTAAATATTCACTAATTTAATTCCAGCATACACTGTGCACAGCCGGGCTACCATCGTTTCAAAACAGTACAGTTAAAATGTGCTAATTATCCGACATACATGAAGTACGACTATTTTTATTGTTATTCTTATCTATTTCAAAGCTCATTCTACCATTTAATCAATGTTCATATTACTGTTTAATCAATATATAAAAAATATTTTAGAATCATTCAAGTATTTTCATCATGTGACAAATTTCACTGGCAGAATAATTACTAATATAATTTTTAAAATGTTGGAGCAAGCTTAAACTTATTCTTATTATTCTTATTCTTATTCTTAGTGCTATTAAAACTATGTTAACAGTAAGTATTCCTCAGTGTGAAAAATCCATAAGACTGATATACTATTTAGTCAAAGGTATTTACTCAGCAAATTAACTTGACTTTAAATCATTGATATCAAGTGTTCTACAAATATTTGCAAAAGACTGAGTCACTTTCAGGAGCTCAGTGAATTCTAGTGTGGTCGCATGATAGGATGTCACCTGAGTAATAAGTCCAGTCTTGAAATTTATTTGAAATTAAATATTCCACACTTAAACGTTGGTGATGTCTCAAACAAGTAGCAACTGTGAGCCGTAGGAAGTCAAGACTTGGATGCAGTGACATAAAACATATCAACTCTGGACACTAGAATAGTGGAGACTTGTTTACTGGAATGATGAATCCTGGCTCTCTTTCTCTTACTTTAATGGCGAGTTGTTTCCAGGAAGACTACACTTGTCCAATAACTCTTTCCTAATCTCAATGTGTACATGGAATTATGGTATGAGGCTGTCTCAGTCATTTGGGACTCGAAAGCAAGTCTCAGTTCTTCAGTTTGCTCAGTCATTTTATATTTCAAGCTTACTACTTTGTGGGAACAATGTGGAGACGGCCCCTTCACGTTCCAACCGGTGCACAAAGCCAGGTCCTTAGAGACATGGACGAGCAAGTTAAGTGTGGAAGAAATTTGCTGGATAGAGTCTTTGGGGTGACTTACAGTAGAGACTGCTAGCTAGGCCTTATCTTCCAACATCAGTGCCTGACCTTATGAATGCTCTTCTGGAAGAATGGTAAAACATTTTCCATTAAGCACACTATTAAACCTTTTAGAAATGCTGTCCCAGAGGGGTTTAAGCTGATATAGTCGCAAAAATTGAACTGACATCATATTAAACCCCATTCATTAAGTCGATCAAGTTTTTATGTGTGTATATATATATATATATATATATATATATATATATATATATATATATATATATATATATATATATATATACTTGGACAGGCAGATGAGTTAATACTTATGTGTTTTTCTTCATAAGAAAATTTAAATAAACACAAGTTTGTTAATATGAAGAAATGACCTGAAAAAGTGTTGAAACTTTCCCAACTGACCTCAGTTTTGTGTTTTCAGCTCTGACATTTGATCTATTTTTTATTGTGCTCATAAACTGTTGGTCCTTGAAATGTTTGACCTGCGTATTTGACCTGTGATGAACTAATTTCCAAAAGACTTAATTTGTAGGTGAAGGGAAGTCAACGTAAATCAGTGCAAGAAAGCTATTGACTGTCAATTTATATATATATATATATATATATATATATATATATATATATATATATATATATATATATATATAGCCGATACCGATTCCGATCACACATGAGGGCCGATCACCAATACCGATCACATAATTATTATTTTTTTAATCATAAGCACTACCGGTTACATTATGTGGAAAAAGGAGCCATAAATTCACCTTAATTTAGACAAAAACTTGTTTTTAATGACTTTTTCCAAAAAAAAAACAAAACAGGCATTGTGCAAATTGTACTGCTATTGGTAATACTATCTTTAACAGACTGAAAACATATGAAGGCTCTGAAGAGGCTAAATAATGCAAGAAGTCCAACAAAAACCTCTCAACATTGCCAAAGAAATTCAAGTATAAAACTTAACATTCAAAGGTAAATACAGGTTCCATTACAATAAAGAGCCACCTTAAGCCACCTGAGTTACTGAATGAAACCTTCCTGATAGCATGGCGGCTAGCTGATTACTGCTAGTTCTGATTGGCTGTTTCTGACTGAGCGGAGTAATTATGCAGAACAGGGAGGAGGCAGAGGAGATCGATTATTTTTTTCAGAGATTATTTGTCTCATGTTAGGACAGCGAAAGTTTTAATACGTATATAAAATTTATTTTTTTAGGTTATATGCTGCAGCTTTAAACAGAGGTTCGGTGTGAGAGTCACTACCAGATGGAGCAGAAGCGGCGCTCCGTCTGTGAAATATTACTACCTATAGCGCGTAGTAGCGGTTCAACAGCGAGAGCAGAACCAGCGTCTTACATCGCAGCTCGAAGACTTAAAAAATTTTACGCGGTATTTGTTTAGCTTTCTGGCCGTCATGCTAATCCGGGTGAGTGTTTGTAGCTGTGCGCTGCTTTACCTGCTATCTGATCCTCCATATGTCTTTTTTACTGCAATGAGCCTTGATGTAGCCAAACTCCGTTAAGTATGGCATTGTTTTGATGCCATATTAGATTCGTCGTGTTGATGCATTTTGACCTGCTTCACCCCATATGCTTCCATTTTCCGCCGCAACACGCAAACGTCCTCAATCACTCAGTGCGTTATAGTTCCACATCGCTTAGGATTTGTTGCTGTGCGTTTGCGCAGTGTGAAGGAAAGAGGAGAGCAGCTGCACAGACAAGCTGCGAAATGAGATTTCAAATACTTTCACAGATTATAACCAAGGCATTTTTAGATTTTGGTGGCATATGTCAACACTTGTGTTTATATAATTTGGAAGTGATAGCTAAACCTCCCACAAACTTTATAATCGTCATATATTGAATTCTGGGTACTGTGTCAGTTGTATTTTTTAAATTATACATTATGTTGCTATTTTTTTGTGTTATTTTATTTTATAGGGTGATGTTATTTTTATGTGGGACTGAAAGATAGAAAGGATAATAATAAAAACAATTACAATTATGCTGAAAGAGGATTTGTATTTTTGCTTTTCATTTGATTTTTATGTAAGAAACAGTCCATAAGTGTAATTGTACATCACAAAACCCTGCTAACATTATTAATTTAAAATGACAAAACTGAACAGTGCTTTTACTTTTGAGCAACAGAACATGGAAATATAGAGTAAAGAGGAGTTCCTTATCCAAGTTTTACTGGAAATGTATTCTCTTTCTCTTTTTTTTGGTTCATGCTGCAACACTCTACCAGTGGTTAAGTGGTTTTTCTTTGTACTAAGAAAGAAAGGAGGCTTCATGAACAATATTTGGCATCTGTTGGCAAAATGGAGGAGCAGGCTGAATAAATTTAGTATCTCTGTTTCCCTGTGAGGACTATCTTCTGCTGCAGCACATTAATGCCACTATCAGCTACTATATCACCAGTCAAAGTGACAAATGGCAGACAAGCGCCTCTCAAATATTCAGAGAGGGTGGGGAAGTGCAAGGGGGTAGTAATAGGAGACAGTGTTTTTCTCAGTTTGGCACGTTGACTGTAAAATTTGCTGAGTGTGATGCTTAGAGTAAAAGTGTGTGTGGGGGGGGGGGGGGGGGGGGGAATCAAAACAAAGCATACTATTTGTCTGTATGTTTGAATATGTGCATGACTTTAGGTTCAGAGTAAATGATTGCCTTATTGTCCCTTTTCTGCACCCCAGCCCCCTCCAAACACAACCCGTCTGCCCCCCATCATTCGGACAGCTGGAAACAGAATTCATCAGAATTCATCCGATTCGTTCTGCTGCTTTTCTCTCTCCCAACTGCCCAATCCCCCTTCCGACCACACCTCCCACCACTCCCTAGTCTCCCTCACTGTCGTAATAGGATCTGCAGGAATCATTCAAAGGCTAGATATAATTTACTGCTTGCCTTGCACAATACCCCCACCCTCTCTCACCCGCTTTCTCAATCACACAAGGTGCCCTGCGGATGAACTAATCATACTTGAAATATTATTTCTGCTTCTTATTCCTCCATTTTATGAACAGCTCCTTTTTATAGGGCGACGGATTTAACCCCTTACTGGTCACACTCCCACCAGTCCATGAAAGCAAGTAGGGGGTGGGTAAGAACCCTCTTCATAACTTTCACATTATTATTATTTTGAGTGTGTGTGCTTGGGCGTGTGTGTGTGTGTGTGTGTGTTTCTTTATTTTGCATTAGATCTTTGGTTTCTTACAATTTATGAAACAGGATCAGAGAGGAGCTTCACAATAAAAAAAATAAATGTTTGAACAAGTCACTTGTCTTCATTCACATTTTTATATGCATTACAATCAAAACTGATAGCAGTTTTGACAGCAATAAAATATATATAACACTGAATTAAAACCTGCAAAAAATATTTCTGTTTTCATAAGTCTAGGCACCCAATAAAACACTTTTTGGGCTGTCTTGAACTATTTTTCCACCAAAAACGTACCGATGCGCATAGAAAGCAACAAACACTTTTTTTTAGGATAAAACATTGTTTTAGGTCTTGAATTTATTTATTTATTTTTCCTCTGAGGAGACAGCTTTACAGTGGGAAGATGTGTCTTTGACCATATTCCCAAAGAATACGGTCAAACACAACATCTTTTATGTTTTGCACAGACATGTGGTCCATGTCTACAGAAATTATTTTCTTTGTTGGTAATTCAGAAAAGAAATTATGTACTGGAGGCACACATACTAATCCTTGCAGCAGAGAGAGAAAGAATCAGATTTTTGGATAAAGGGAGGAGAGTGAATACGCAAAGCAAGAAATGCACATGCAGAGACCTACCAAGGGGAGCGATCAGCTGTTCACTTTTAGTTAGAGAGCACATTTACTTTCAATTGATTTCCAATGCTTTAGTCAATTTCCTGCCACTGTTCATTGCAGGTACTTGTGATCTCAGTTAAGCTACTTGTGGGAAAATGGTAAAAGTTCAAAACAGAAACTCAATGGCACAAGGTCTTGTGTTTTAAATGTACTGTATTTATTGTTTTATCATTTTCTTTATTATTGCCAAAAACTAACAAAAAAGCACATGTGCAGTTAAATTGACCAGTCAATACACAGATCACTAAAAAAGAGAGAGATGTTTAAATAATGTATAGTTTCTATTTTATGTTGCTTTCTGCCTATTTATTTATGAGTTTGAGTTTCTTTTGTGACTTTCCTCTGTGCACACAACTTACAGGTTTGATCTGTATTCCATTTGTTTTTCCACAGTCTCTTCAGTCTGTCACTGCCTGTCTTTAATGCAAATACTCATTCACCTAGTTTTTATTTTGGGTTTTTTTTCATGTTGCTTTCCATCAGAGTATTGCAAGATGAATATTCGGTTTGGAATAGCACAGCTCCAAACAAAGAGTCCCCCCAGCACATCTGCTTGCAAGGAAGGTAGAGCCTTAACACCTGGAAGTAATAAAAGAGCCACAGTGAGAGAGAAAATAAGGTAGGATTATTGTTCTGTGTGAGGAAGAGATTATGTTCAGAGAAAAGACACGGGAGGCATGCGGCTACACTTTCACCTTGAACAACAGGGCTAAAAAACAGCCTCTGATTAAAACTGAAATGAGGGGAAAAGAAACATCTGAAAGTGAAGCACGCTTTCATGCCGAGACAACAAGTATAAAGCTTTATACTAAATGAAAATAAAATGAACTGGAATATTCCCAGGCATCTGCAGAACTGCTACGGAGCTACAATGTCATTATCTTAGCATGGCTTTAAGTGAGCAAACAGAGAGACAGAGAGGGAGCTACAGAGCATTAGCCCAGTTGTGATGAAGCTCATTTGTTTCTTCTTTTTTTTTTTCCAGTTTTTTCCCTCTGTTTTGAAGCTGCTGTTAATTTGTCTGCCTTCTTTTCTCCAAACCTAGTCAGCCCATAATTTCATCACGATGGTGGGGAAAATGAGAATACCAAGACGTATTATTTTTCATCTGCACTACCGTAGTTAAATTATTTTGAGAAATAAATTTGTTATGAAAGATTTAAAAACGAGCACTTCTCATTCTATTTTTTCGAAGCAAAGGCTGTAAATTGTACATTTCCAGTCATTTGCAAAGACGTCGGACACATCGGCCAGACGGAATGCCTGACAGGTAATTACTCCATGGCATCCACATGCTTTCTCTTGCAGACCAACATCAAAGTACTTTGATTTGCAGAGCATACAAAGAGAACAATGAATGCGTCTCTCCCCAGGTGTATGACCTGACAATGATTCTGCACAAAGTCCACCAGCCTGTGGCATGAACTGAAATCCAAATGATGCAGACACACAAAAACAATTCCAGCCGAGGGAAGAGAGAAAGCGCTCCAGCAGTCTCTCTATTTCTCATCGCTCTCCGTCATGTTGACTGGAATGACATTAGATGCCAGCACTTGTTTGTGCTCTAATGACAAGTAAGAGGGGATGGTTGTCTCCATGGCAACGACTAAGGCTCAATATATCATACCTCATTACAGTAGTCAAGCGGGGACATTTGGTCAAAAATTAATATATCAAAGGAAGGAGAGAGGGAAAGAGTATGTTGTGGGAAGATTGCCCAGCATTTGTTATATGAATTTGATAAGTGAAGCTTTTTAAATGGTGGCCTTATTACTTTCACACTGCAGCAGTAGGCGGCAGTTTGAAATGGCTGTTCTGTGACCTTGGCTCGATACGTTTAGAGTGTCATGTTCCTTCGAAGAAGATGGTAAGACCGATAAAAAGGCAAACCGGAGGACAGCCTGGGTTTGCATGAGTTTGTGTTGAAGCTTTGGATGTGCTTCAGGCAGTGTGGTGCAGACTAATTGCCTGATGATTCACAACTGGAGGAATTGTGGAGCAACAAACTGCTCAGACAATCTTACGCTGACTTCTGTTACTGTGTGGGTGGTGCTACGTGAAGTAACCAGTATGAGACAGAAAATGAGGAGGAGAGATGACAAAAGCAGTTTGATTGAACAATTCTTAAAACACAAATGATAAATAAGTGTATATTATAAAATAATTGAAACTAATTAATATTGACAAGTGACTACCAGTCGGTGGCTGAAATGCTTTATCCATTCAATGAATCTAATTTCACCCAGCTGATATTTATTTCCCCCTCCCTGGGCTGACACCTTATTAAGGTGGAGGATTTCAGTGTCCCAGTGATCCAAATTGTCAGGGGATTTATGCCCCCAGTAGAGTCGTCCTTCGCAAACAGGCCCTCGGTGAAGGATCAGACAAAGTGGTGGTGGACATGTTGTGCTGAAGACCGAGACTTGGGACATCATGAGTCAGTGATGTCCCATTGACCTCCTCAATCCCACCAGCATGTCTTCCAGTGAGGAAGTGGAGTCTGGGGACTTTGGTTTGGGCTTTACAATCTCTTGTGCTGAGGGTTTCGGGGTTTCTGGAGAGGACGCGCCACCAGATAGTCGAACTTCAGGTTCAGGAGGAAACGGTGTTGCTTTTGTCCTAGCCATAAAAAATTGTACCAGCTCTACACTTGCAGTAGGACCTGGAAGGTGCAAGAGAGTTCCCCCAACCAGTCTAAAGTGTTTTATGGGCCTGGAGAAGGCCCTGTAACTGTGAGAGCCCTGAAGGTGAATCTTCAGGAGTGTGGAGTACCATGCCCCTTGATTTGGGTTGCAGTTTGTCCCCGCATGACCGGTTATTGTACTTGGCCCACATTTCTGGCAGTAAATCTGGCTTTTTTCCCGTGACAGTTGCACTCTGCCGAGGTTGTCCTTTGTCATAGATTCCAATTGTAACCCTTCTACACAGAATTTCTAGGAGGGAGTAAAGGTGTTATGGGGATCCGTTTAGTTGTCTCAGGATCGGGTTTCTGCTTTTTGCAAATGATGTGGACCTGTTGGCTTCATCACATCATGATCTCCAGCTTTCGCTGGAGAAGTCTGCAGTCAAGTGTGAAGCAGTTAGGGTGATCAGTGCCCCCAAATCAGAGATGGACGTGACCTGGAAAAGCGTAGAATGCTTTTTACTGGGAGGAGACTTAGAGGAAGACCCAGGACATGCTGGAGGGAATAAACATTGGCATTCCCCTGGAGGAGCTGACCCAAGTGAGTGGAGAGAGGGAAGTTTGGGCCTCTCAAATTGCTTCCACAACCCGACACAGGATAAGTGGGTGGATGAATAGGTGGATGGATATATGGATTTATGGAAACTCTAAAAAGCTATGTACCTAAGCTCTGAAAGGGACTTTAGCCAGTCAGAACAACTGAAATATCATTAGGTGGCTGAAGATGATGTGGTCAGTTAACTTAGCAGAAAGTGAAAAGTGCTCAAAGTTTGAGAGCCCAAGTTTGAGGGCCAAACAGGATATATATATTTTTGCTAACCTTTTCAACTAAATAAAAATGTCATTTCACACTTCTGAAAAATGAAATATCATCACAAATAAAATCTGTTACCATAGATATTTGAATGATAAAAAGAAGCAGGTGATTGTTGTTAGAGATATGCAGCCTTTTATCATGGCATAAGATTTTTTTGACTTTGTAAGATCTTGGCCAAGACGCACCACAAAAACCGAACTGAGAGATGAAAATCTAAACTGAAGCAAATAAAATGTTAGGTTTTAGCCAGATGCGTGACCTCATCCTTGTAAAAAATTGTTTTCACTTCGCCAGACTTTTTAAATTACTTTATTTGTGTGTGTATCAAATGTAAAATGTAATGTTATTTTGTCTGTCTTATTATTTATAGTTTTAATGTAGTTTTTTTTTGGCACTTCCATAGGTTTAATCAAAAAATAAACACAATTTCATGTTTCATGTTTATTTGTATTAAGGCTGAATACTTTCATTTTCAAGTTTACAATTCTATCATTTTATATTTTTTATGTTCCTTGTACATATATTTTCCGTTTCCTCATTAACATATCACTTTTGATTTTGTTTTAGTTGTCAAATAGTTATGTCTTTTCGGTGTAACATTTTCGTCCTGGTTGTGGATTGCTGTGTATGTTTGTTTCTTGACTAGGAAAAGGAAAACTTCATTAATCAATTCTAGTTTTGACAAATTTTTGCTATTTTAATTCAAACATTGTTTCTTTTTTAGATTAATGAGGCTAAGTAAGCAAATAAAAAAACTTGTGCTTTAACTCATAAATGTTATTCACAAAGCAGAGGCAGTACTTGTCAGGTCTTAGCTGCCATTCTGTAGAGTAGGAGCTTTTGTTTGAATCTTGCAACCTTTCGTGCTCTCAAACTTGTATACATGTAAAGAGAAGGACTGAATTCCAGCACATGAAACATACATGATCTAAACTGGGAGTTAGACCTTACTTAGTGATAGCAATTTGGCTAGCCAAACAGAATATGATATAAAATTCCTTCTGCAGCGACGTCATATTGTCAGGTCCTGACTTTGGATGCTTGCTCACACAATGACTGTCTGCCTCTTCTTTCTTTGTGGGTGATTCAGTCATTTATAAAGAAGTCTCTTTAGGGGCTTTTTAGATTTAATCATGAACTAATCCCAAGAAGACAATGCAAGCTGATGAGAGCATTTCCACTTATATGTAACTAACGTTTTATAGTTATGCTTCAAAAAGCAGTTGTGTGGAAAGCACTAATGAAGACTTATATGAACTTGTCTCTATTTAGCCATTCAACACTCAGGTGACAGGTCAATCGTTTGCTGACCTCCTGTCAAGAACAAAAGTAGGGTGAACTATTTCTCCCGCAAGATCTTTACTCTTATAGGGGCTTCTTGTGAAGAGTTCATTTTTTTATGTTAAATTGCATGTTGGATTCAGTTAACTGCTTGCTAATTAGATTGTAATTACAAACGAGCTGAGCAAGCCTGTCTGGTCCAATTAGAAACACTTTTGTTGCTGATCCGCCTTGACCTTTTGCTAACATTTTCAATACTTTAAGCTAATGCTGAACACAAGAGGTAAATGTTCAAACATATTAAAACTACCATGTTTATGGGTACCACACTGACACAGGCACAACATTTCAAAAAATTTCCTCTTGGTATATTTTTTTATTTATGAATAAAACAGTTTTGATGCATTAATGAACCTGATGACAGTGTTTACTTCCATGAACATTATTAAACATTTACCATGTATTTATGTTTCCAGTCTCAAACCAAACAGAGAGGATTAGGGTCTGACTAATTTCCAGCAGGGGTAGTTTACCCTCCCTCTCACTGAGAGGAGCTCTCATACTGACTGAGCGGTGTCTCCTGCATCCACAGCACACCTGGTCTCCATTATCTCTCCATTTCACAGGCTTGCACCCCCTAACAGGGCAGCCTGGGAATGGCTCTGGTTCTTTCATCTTCCCATCATTATAGCAGCCGGCCCAGGGTCAGGGCCCAGTCTGACAGGCATTCCAGGCTCAGTACTGCATTTGTTTGAGGTTAAAAAAAAAAAACCCAAGGAAATATTAAGAAGAGCGAGTCTCAAAACAATTATTGTATTAAGAATCTCTCACAGACTTGATGTTTTCCCCATGGCAATGCAAAATCTGATGCTGCATCTTAAAGTGGTGCCTCTCACTTCCTTTACTGCATCACCTTTCCATACCTGTGACTTAAGCAAAAGCCTGATTTGTGGTACAAATGTCACCACATCTCAATGAAACGTGCACAGATACACAAGGAACTGGGAGGGGCGGGGGGGGAATCAAACTATACAAAAACAGTGTTTACAAGTGTTGTGGTGAAATCATGCAGAGTATCAGCTTTATTTAGCTTGTTTTATTACTCTTTAACCTTTTCCACAGAGGGACATTTGAAGCCAGATCAAGGAGGAGGCAAATTCCTTCCCCTGTGCTGTTTAGCCGTTTAAAACATTTCGCAGACCCCTTCAGAAAATCTGTGAAACACATTTACAGAGAGACGATACACCACCTGATGGTTCAGGATGGACATGGTCCACCCATTATCATTTTGCATATGAGAAAAAAATGAGGTGTGATAATTGATCTCTCATGTACTTCAGCTGAGCCTCTCACGGTACCGTCAGCACAGCTTTGTTTCAAGGGAAAACACTTTGAGGCAGCTCTCACCAAAGCCTTTCTTAATGCATCATCACTTTGAGGTTACAGAAGTGACACAATGAGAAGCACTTTGAAGTGAAGTAAAATTATCCCCATTTTCTGCTCCCACAAATGATTTATTAAGGGGTAAGAAAGAGAAGGGGGTGAGGAAAGGCAAAAGGGCAGATGAAGGATGGAGAAGGACAAACACATTCCCAGCACATATTCTCTTCATTATGAGTAAGGGGGGAGCCGATCATTCAATTACTGACTGCCGTCACAGGCTGATATCCCTGCCTGTCAGGGCCCATTCCGGCTCAGTTTCGAACAGAGTTCTTCTGATGTACTTCATTTCCTATTAAACAGAACCAGAAGGCGCTGTGAAAGTGGCGACACCTGATCCTGTGTTCAGGAGATGGGAGAGCCTCGACGAGGCTCGGAATCTGCCAAGGCACCTTCCTCATCTTCCCGAGGATGGATCCCACCTGCACTGAAAGAAAAAAGCTGTTCAATTCATTTGATTTTATTGTGTACATCCGTCCCACACAATGTGAATAAGTAAAACAGACATATTTTCCCTTTTTCCCCTCAGACAGTTATAGCTTGTCAAATCAACATATTTTATGTACATAAGATTACTTTAAAATATTAAGTTGAAATTACAAAAATTTTTTCTGTTACTATAATGTAAATATATTATGTATTATCAAGAATGTTTTTTTATGATTCAGCAACAATAATATAATGAATATGAAGAGGACCCAGCCGTTGAACCCAGCCCTCAGTCTTCAGAAAGTGCCGTTCTTCCTTGTATGAACACGATGTGAAGGTATTTGAAATATTTTCTAATTTCCAAACTTGAGGACGGAATTAAAATAAAACAGATCTAGATTTAAACTTCTTTGGCGTGTAAGAGAAATAGTTTGGAATTAAATGAAGTTTAAATCTCGATCTAATTTTAATTCTGGCCTCGAGTTTAGAAATTTGAAAATATTTCAAATATCTTGTAGGTCATAGACATAGAATTAGTTTGACCCGTCATTAAGACAACAGCTTATTTTTTCTTTGACACTGATAGGAAAAGAAGAAAATGCGACAAGGCACAAAAAAGATGAGGGGGGTGGAAAATAGGGATGAGGCGTAGTTGTATCGAAGACTATGTACCTTGCAGGCTCTGCAGTGAAATTCCCATTTGTCATGGTCTACTATGGTAATTCTCCAGACTGCTTGTCAGGGTTTAACCTTTGACAGTGGCTTTGCACACGTTACTCATGTGCAAAGCAGTCCTGATTAGTAAGGTATTTTATTGGCTTTGTCACCAATCCACCTTGCAGATCCACAGTATTTACTGTTTACATGATGACATTCATAAGGCTGTGGCTGACTACCTACGTTCAGAGTGCAGGTCTTGATGTTCAATTCTGATTATTTGCTAAAAAACAATTACTTTAGCTGAAAAAGTTTTTTTTTTTTTGCATGGTTGTTTATACTGCTGAATGATATAACTGAACTTCTGTTGTGAATAGTTTAAGCTCTCCTATGCTTAATTCGACGTTGAACAGTCAACATGCAGCCATGTAGTTGCAGGACATTTTCTTCAGTACATGTCAGGCCCCGTATATATGGGTTGCTCCCTGACATATGAAAACATACTGGCAGAAAACATGGTAGAGAAGAATGTGAATCAATCTAATGGTTTGACGAAGAAGATAACATTGACTGAGCATGAAAAAGTCATTTTCCAATCCTTGTAGGAATTTTGTGATGAATCGCACAATTGTACATAATTCCTTACAATGTCTAAGGTGCTCCTCAATAGTATTCATGTTGACTACTGACGCAAAAACAGGACAGTGAAAGCGGACTAGTTAAAGAAAAATATCAACATTGCTGACTGAGCACATTTCAATATAATACACCCACAAGCATGAGATGAACTTGGCAACCCCAAAGTGAAACACGTCCACAGAAGAACTTAAATGCCACGCAACGCACAGTTTACCAAAGTAATAATGAATGCTTCTGAATATGGATAGACTTTAAAGTTATTTAAAGCTGACGTTATTGTTACAAGATCATAACAAAATAAAGGAAGTTAATAAAAAGAACATTCAACTAATAGGAATGGCCTTTTGTGGAACATTGATCGCAGCTTCTGTAGAGAAACCTGTTTGGATGCGTAGTCAGAAACAAGAATGATGGGATTTAATGACACGGATTACTTTCATAATTTCATATTTAAAATTTTCAGCCATTGTTTACATGTGAATTTATGGTATTTGCTTCTCCTGAAGCATAATTAAGATTTATGTTTTTATAGCATGATGGTAGGTTTCACTGTACTTGGCCTCCTTGTTGAGGCCAAGTAGAGCATTATGACCCTGCCCCACCTCATTTGCATAATGAAGCAGAAATACCCAAGGAAAAGTAAAAAAAAAAAAAAAGGAGAGAAGGAAATGTAAAAAGAACAAGCACTTGTATAAGAAAAAGACAAAAAATATATATACCATACTTGATGAAAATGCATGCTGAAGGAAAACGCAAAAGAAAATATATACATTTCTTAACAAAACAGATGGCAGAGATGTTGAAAACAATCGGATACGTATCTGGTTTAGCACCACATATCAAAGTGGCACAAATCAGATTGTTTTTGGTGGGAGGTTAAAAGATCGGAATTGGGCTGTTCAGGTTGCCGTGAAAAAGTTGGATATGGGTCGCATTTGGTAAAAAAAAAAAAAAAACAGAGTCAGATTTGGGTTGCATTTGCCTGCTGAACGTGTCTAAAAATTCCCCCCTCCCCCTAATTCTTCCGCATGCTGTATAATTTAAATATGACATTTGAATTAGTGCTAGTGGTTTTCTTTCAATAATAGAGGAATTGCCCTTTCTTAATTATAATGGAGACTGGATGTTCTTTAGAAAATTTGAATGAAGAAATGTGTGGTGGTTTTTAGGTCTGCAAAGCCTTTGGCTCCTTGTTTTCTTCCTTTATTGTGCCAAATGCACATCCCAACAGTTTTTGTTTAAGACAAGGCTCCAACAGCTTCAAAGTCTTTTTGTTGAGACATTTCTACAATTTACTCCCTGCAGTAATTGAAAGCTGATACTGAGGAAGTCTGGGAAAGGTCACAAGCTACTATTCCTGCAAAGTAAAAAGTTAAAACTCTGCATTGTAAAACCTCAAAACCTGGGATATAGAATACAATTAGAGTCTATGATATAATATGATAACTAGTGTGGCATGTCTTTAGGATAGATACAGTGCAACAAAGCCTGGTTGATAGCAGGGCAGTGAAATAATTTGTCTATTTGTTTTCCTCCCTGTGACTCTATATGAATGCTCAGGCTAGTTAGCATGACCACCGATGATGACACATCGGTGTCATCATCGGTGGTCACCGATGTGTCATCGGTGACCACCGTAACGTTGCAGGAAACGTTACGTTTCCTGTAACGTACTGTTACAGGAAACGTACTGTTTCCTGTAACAGTACGTTGTTTCTCGGCCATTAATACATTGTGCAGCGCATACCCGGGATTGATTGACAGCACAGAAACTGGCTCCGACTTGTTTTTGACCAGGATGGCAGATGGTAGGAGAGGTGCATTTCTTCGGACTGCAATAGTTGCACTGGGAGGAGGTGGAGGAACTCAATCTTTTCACAAATTATTTCTTATTTTATAGTAACATTTTTAACAAATATGTAAAAAAAAACATGTTTTTAATAAAAGTTGTTATTAGTATATAAAGTTATATAAAGTTTTGTTTTTAGCAATATTAAAATAAAAAAAAGGATAAAGAGTCTGAGGGAGTCAATAATTTTTATAGTCCTTGCAACATTTTGAAAGACTGGTCAATACTGTGTAATGATGAGGAAAAACTGAGAACTTCATTGATTATGCTTTTTAAAAAACTATGAACTGAACCGAAAGGGTTTAAATAAAAACACTCAGACTATAATAGTAAAAGGTAAAATCCAAAAATTATCTTGATTGCAAAAATATTTACTATTAAAACGTGAGCTCCATCTGGATACTCCGCTACAGAATATATTTTTAGGTCAAAAATGTTTTATGCCAGCTGTTAACACTTTCTGAGTTAACAGCTGGTTAACACTGGAAGAATTGTGTTTAAATTTTATTAAAGTCACTCTACAGCAGACTGATCATAGACATTTTTTCCTTACCCTCTAAAATAAATTCCTTTGACCTAATGTCTTAGTTTATTGTCACTATAAACTGCATTATGTGCATGTTTTAAGACTGAGTATGGAAACACAATTATGTACAATAAACTCAACTCACTACAGAAATGTTCAAGAGAAATGAAAGGCAACTAAGCTAAAAAAATTTTGTACTTACCTTTTGTGAATTTTAGTTAATGGGTGGAAATCACAGGACAGCATAAGAAATAGGTGAATTACAGTAGCTTCATTTTGAACTGTCAAATATTTACTTGTCCAAGATGGTGTATGGCAATAGGAAGCTGTAAGCAGCACCTTTGGCTGTAATGGCTAAGTTAGTGATGTGCATTGAGAATAGTAATTAAATAGGGGGCCAACAATTGGCAAGGTGGACCCTGTACCTTGAGGCCTGGGGAAAATTGGCTTCAGACCTCACATTGCCGAGGGCCTATGTTAAACGCAGGCGTTAACCCAATTTCACACTGTGTGACTGAGCCTGGCCTGTTTCAGTGAAGCCTCCAAGTGTGAGTGCCATCTGGTCCAGGCCTGTGAAGGAAATGGCCTTGCCTTTCACACTGATCGGATTAGGGTGTTTTTAATTCATTCGGGATGTGCCCTTGCGTGTTAATTGGCTCAACATGGCCAGTGAATCTTGCCTGTTGCCTGCAAGAAGATGTTCATTTCTTTCTGCAATCTTAAAGTAAAATGTTAATGTTCTTTTTAATACCCTTGCAAATTGGTGGGATTTCAACAAACATTAAGAGACCATAGCAATCCAACTGTATTGTAGTTTAATCAACTCATGAGCATTTAAAAATATTAAAGTTAAAATTTCTAAAAAAAAAAACCCAAAAAGATTAAAAATAAAGAACTCAATTAACCGTGACCTTTTGTTCCTAAAACAACTGGAGATTTTTAAATAGCTGCACATTATTAAAAACTTTAATAAAGTGTTAATAGGTGTGTGGTTTCTTCAACATAAACACTTAAAGGATGTCTAAGAATATCAAAAAGCAACTCATTTTAGGATGTTTCATCAAGCATGGTTGTTCATGGTTTTGATTACATTAGAAACACACTACCACTTCTTATTAAGAAGTTCACAGTTGTTGCTTAACATGTTCATATTAAGCTGGCCCACTAACAATTATTACTGCTGGTGTTAATGTCACACATTTGCTGAAAGCATTTCAGGTGATGAAGGGATCTAACAAGATCGCACTACATATTAATGAAAATAACTCAAAGTCATTATACTTAAAAAAGTGAAACTTAATATGCGCAAATAGCTCTAACTACAAGTTAAGTGTAACAGAAGCCAAGGCTTGATCACTTACGTATCAGCATCAGTCCTTTCAAACAAGCAGCACGGGCAGATCATAATTTCTTTTCATCTAAATCCACATTTAATCAAGCATTGCTCAGCAACATGTCAACATTTTTCATCGTTTTAGTAAATGTGAATGTCAACATTGAATTTTGAGTGATGTTCTTTGAAATCCAGATTTTGACATGCAAGTTCTGTCACAATATCCAATTTAAACTTTACAGCTCAATGTTTATAGGCCGGACCCTAAAAAGAAGGCAACTCTTGAATTTTTGACCTTGCTGTCTTTTTCACAAGAACACAAATATAAATCAGCAGGGGGAAAAATGTCTGCAAACGTTTTATAATCTTAGACAAAGATAAGTGTGTGATTACTTTGAGTTTTTTGCATCAGGTGCTGAAAATGCTCCTCCATACATGAAAAATGTTGCAAGATGTCATAATCTTGTCATTGATGGTGCAAAGCTATGTAGGCAGAGATTGTAATCTTTTTTTCAATAGGATCCAAGAGTACCAGATTTTTTTTTGCTCACTTGCTTGCTTGTTCTGGTGTAAGTATTCCAACACATTATGCTGTTAAGTTTGGAGGGAACATTAAAGGAAAGTCTGAATAAACACTAACCAGTCAGAATGTGTCACGTCTTCTGCTGCCAAAGCAGGACCACTTTGCTTCTACTTCTTTCGCTTCTGGTTTTAGCTCAGATGCCACAAAGATCCATGTTACACAGACAGATATCCTGCAAGCATGCTTGCAAGTGTAAACAATCTGTTCCGTTATCCTCAAAACAAACATTAAATAGGAATGGACAAAGAGCCAATTTGACATGGAC
Source organism: Poecilia reticulata (assembly GCF_904066995.2). Classification (NCBI taxonomy): domain Eukaryota; kingdom Metazoa; phylum Chordata; class Actinopteri; order Cyprinodontiformes; family Poeciliidae; genus Poecilia; species Poecilia reticulata. The sequence continues at coordinate 18,805,155 of NC_088832.1, forward strand.
TCACTAGATAGAAAACTCTGTTCTGTGCTTGGCAACAGGTTGTTATCAAGTAAATTCTCTTACAATCACTTCATTCTGTCTTAATATAATAAACGACAAAGACCAGCAATTATTCTCAGGCCATTCACGTTAGATTTGTAGTCATAAAGGACAGGATTGATTGATTTAAATAACGCTGACGCTCTGGGAGAGCGCATACTGTTCGTTTACATGAGTACACGATTAAAATTAATAAATGCAAATATTTTTGTGAAACACAGCAGTCACAGATTTTTGGATAACAGGATGAGTAAATCATTCTAAATCTGAATTATAATGACTTTCTTTTGTTTGCCAATCAAAAGAAAGGCATACAATATCCTAAGTACATTGGGTTGACTATTTTAAAATTTTGGATAGAGATTTTACATTTGAATAAGCTAAATTTCTCAGTATGTTTTTAAAATCTGTATCTGTATTAATCAGATACAGGGTCAGACCTGTACAGTGTTTGAATTGCAGCAGTACAAAATCATTCTCAGGCCTTAAATGGGCCTTAGGCCAAACATCTGATGCCTCTGATTGAAAAGTCAAATCATGCATACCTGGATGGGTTCCACTCTCGCGACACTCAAAAATGAGTCCAAACAGTGCAGTTTATGCTCATAATTTTTTAATGTATCACAATGAGCAAGAAACATACTTGATGAAATATTTTCAAAGGAGTATATTCAATTACCATCTACAATCAACTTAACTAGGACAACAAGGTTTTGTGACAAAAGTTTCTTTAAAAGTCTGAAGTTCCATGTGGTTGTATGTATGTTAGTTTCCATGTAATTTGGTACAGTCTGGAAATCTTCATATAATTACAGTAACAAAAAAAAAAAAAACTAACAAGACTACAGTATAGAAAAGACATCAAGAACAACATTTTTGGTTTAACTTGCTCTTTTTTGTACATTGCAAGGCTGTTTTTTTCTACCCTCAGATGGGCTTCCTGGAGCCACAGAGCCATGCTTATGAGGCTCAAAGGAGGAGTAATTAAAGGAAAGAAAAACTAAAAGCGTAAAAAAACATTGTGGCACCAGAAGTCACAAAAAGAACAGAGCGCTCCAGGTAACAGTTCATCTTTGAAGCTGGAGCAAATGGTTGTTTGGTTGTTAGTTTGGTTGGTAATTTTGGTTATTATGCTTTTTTTTAGTGTCTGCCTCTAAGAAAGACAGCTCCGAGAACTCGTCCCCTCTCTATGTTAATAATTTCCCTATTTAGATTATGTAACCAACACAGAGAGGGATGAGTCGCCGTTTGACTGGAGAGCTGTACTTGTCAGCCAGAGACAAGCACAAGAAAATTAAACGGGTAGCAACGTGAAGAGGAAGAAATGAAGCAAGCATCTCTGTCCATTCTGTCCTGAAATCTGAAAAATGTCCATCAAAGAGCAGAAGCTGAGGCAGAGCTAGAGAAAGAAAGGACAGATGGAGGGAGGGGATGGGGGAGGTTAGAGGCAGCTGGAGCCACTTAAAGTTCAGTTTCATTTAAAGACTTCCCTCTGTGTCACACAAGTCCATTGGTTCCAGAGTCCATTCCCATTACAGAGATGTCAGTAATCAAATAAAGAGGTGGTTTTTAAAGCTGTTTCGAGCCTGCCTTTGGCTCCCGTGCCCAGTTTTGGTGTGCCCGCAGCCTCTCGTGTCCTCCTAACGAGGTCTCCAAAGCTTCCCAGAGTCCGTTTTATTCATTTTCATTCTTTCTTCATCTCAAAGACAAAAAAAATAAAATAAAAAAAAAAAAGGAGGAAAAAAAATGTCTTTAAATATATCTATATCTGTATACAGGTACATGTTTCACAGTGGGCAAAAAAAATGACCTCTACAGCAAAATCTTGTCTTTGTCTTTTTCTTGTAAGTGTCCATTGAATGTATCTCAATGTGTAACTCGCATATATTTTATTGTAGCCACTATAAAATATGCACTCATACGGGGCAGAAATTGTCGCTTTTTTTTGTCACAACTGCATAAAAGCTTTGGCCACATTAACATATTCAATCAATGTTGAAAACTGCTCAGTGCTTCGGTTTCATCGTTCTTGTTAAGAGCTATTATTTTTCAGTTTGATTTGTTTAGAATTTTATTACAATCCAGCTTTGTGGTTCTGTTTATTTGGTGTGTAACACATGAACAAAAAAAATAAAAAAGGCAAACAAGAAAAAAAGAAAAGTTGAATTGATGCTGGCTCTTCTGAAATACACACAGATATACACAGGCACACAAAACACACCCATACTGGCATCAGTCTATTGTGGAGACCTCAACTTTGTGGTCCACAAGAGAGCCCACATGATTACACTTTGAGTAAACAGAGAACAAACAATAACATTGAAACAGTGAATATAAAGAACATTGTCACACCATAAAGTGGCCAGGTCATTTTAGTCTGTTTTTCTCAATTTCAGCAATTCAAATTAAAGCTAGTGTTAATTTATGATTAAAAGTAATATACAGAAATTAAAGCAAATTGCAAACAAAATAAAATAATGTATATTTATCAATCTTTAAAAAATAAAATATGAAAACAAAACATAGTTGAGACAGTAAACTGGATAACTTAAGGTACACATTAACAGTATTCCAAGGAACTGGATTTCAGAATTTTCAAGCTTGAAGACTAGAGCTACTGACATAAACAGCACAGCAAGGTATTAACACCAAGTCACATTTTCTGCCAGAAGTAGCACTTTTTTAAAAACACTTTAGAGATTGTGCCTTGTATTCATTAGGGTTAATATTGACCAAACGTTTTTTTTACCCAAAAAATTTAAAGACACCTTGGTTTTGGTTTAGAAAATCTTGTGTTTCACATCATTAAAATGAGAAGATGCGGGCACCTATACACAACCATTTCCTTTCCAGCAAAATTAATTAGATGACTTCTTTGGACATGAGAGCATCCGAAGTGTTTGAAAGCAAGGGACATCTTCAATAAAATGAAATAAACTTCCAACTCTTCAGCAGAAATAATGCTTTGGACTCAAGATGCCCCTAAAAACCTGTAATCTAAGAGTGGAAGTGGTACCCTGCACAAACATGAAACAAGTCACTATTAGACCTCATGGGAAAGGGTGACAAGACCTCAGCAAAAAGCCATTGATTCCCTCTGAGACTAGGGGGAGGTTGAATGGCAATAATGTAGAAAAGAAAAATCAAAACATGAGACACATCAGTACCAGATGTATTATATACATTTTTTGGTAACCACTGTTACTTGCTTAACAAGTAAGCAACAACCTTGATTGGATGGAGGGATTTTCAGCCATGTTCCATGCCAGCACAAATTGACATACAGAGGTCACTGTGTTCAGCAACCAACTATGCAAAAAATATACACAACAGTTTACAGTCATTTAAAAAAATGAGAGAAAATAGATTGTGAAAATAAAAACAATCAAATGAAATCAGATTGATCAGTCCTTGCTTAAGAAAAATCCATAGTGATATTTGGAATGCACTGTTCTTTACAAACGTTATAGATCATTGGCTTTAAACATTGGTCTGTTCAAAAAGAAACTCCGCAAAATGTCCTTTGGAACAAATATTCACAGTCTTCAAAGTTCCGTTTTTGCAACAAGAAAAAAAAAAGTGTTGCAGAGGCAAGAAATTGGTTTATTGTTTGTTTTAGTTAAAGCTTAGCCAAAAGCAAAATGAGCATGCATCTAGGTATTAATTTTTTTCATTTTTGTTTTTTCAAAAATCTACATTAGCAGCAAAAAGTATGTCCTTGAAGACCAGACCTTATACATTTTCTTTAAAAAAAATGGACATTTAATTGTGACAAAAGTCAAACAAAAATCAATAACCTCTATCTTACAAACTGCAATGGCTCTGTAACGGTGCTACTCCACAATGCAAGGACAAGGGCCCTTTTTGGTTTTTGGTTATTTACGTAAAAAAGCTACCCGCTTGCTTGCGAACAAGCAGAAATGGCAACTTGGATACGTACTCCTTTAACTTTTAAAACTTTGTGTTCTTTCCTCAAAAAAAAGCAACAAATTCTCAAGTATAAAGAAGCCTCTTTTCTCATCTTTATGCACCAATGGTGAAAGTGTTTAGTCTTTGGATTTTCTTTTGTCTTAAAGCGTGAGAATTATTAGTAGTAATCTTTTTTTCATTTATGAAAACAAAACTGACAGAAAAAAAACAAACAAACAAACAATGTAGCCACTCAACATGAAGAACAACATACCTGCTTTGTAGTATATATGACTACGAACACAGGGCAGAAGGGAAAATAAGTGCGAAGAAAGAAACTAGAAGAATGACAATTAGGAGTCTGACAAGTGCACAAAGTTAACACAAAAATTAAATAAAAAATAAATCTCTCAGTATTTCACCCAGGATCATTTGGTTTGAACAATACTAACCACATCACAAAATTAAATAAATTTTGATCCTAAAGAGGATCCTGCCTTGTCAACAGGGGCATTTGGGAGAATGTTTCACAAGAGTTTGATAAGACAGAAATAATGTTTAGATAAATTACCTCTCATTAACCTAGACTATTGGAATGACCAAGTCAACATCAAATGAAGTGTCTTAAAATTAGACAATACAAAAGTTAAATGTACACAAAGTTTTTTTTCCCCAACCTACCATACTGTTGAAATTCATTTCCAATGCAACAATCTACTCAACACCAAAAATGCTCATATCTATCATAAATACAGAAGGTTTTATTATTTTTTTTTTTATCAAAAGCTTTTTCAAATTGTCCATTACTATGTCTGCAATGCTTATCTGGATATAATGGGAATTCCTCACTTTATGAGGATTTTAAAATTAGGAATATTAATCATTAATTCTTTAAAATGCCCAGAAGAAATGCCTTGTTAAATTAAATTTAACACAGAACTTTGTTGTTAAATCAAGTTAAGGAAGAAAAAAAAAATCATCTTATTGGAAAAAAAAAGTTAAACGTGAGTCTCTGTAACAGAAAAAAACATCTTTGAGCTGTTGACCTGAGAATAAAATAGACATTACATTATTCTTTTACTTTTGCAAGCCATTGGTATCTGAATGCTTAAGTAGCAAGAAAACTGAACTGAACAGACTATTCTCCCATACAGTACATACTGGCTTTTAGTGACTGTGCTCTTAAGTAGAAAGTATTGGGTTACTTACTTGCATTCTTTAAAAAAAAAGGGCTATTGGGCCATTTGCCAACTTTGAGGCAGTCCATCGCCATACAGTACAGCATTTTTCCACTATTACATAAAATATAACTGCTATGATCTTTGATCTTTCTTGTCCTCACACCTTAGTATGCCTGGATTTCAGTTGGGTTAAACATAAAGAAAATGAAAAATTAAAAAAATAAAAACCAGCATGTTGATATGGGAAAACAATCCACTAACATTTAATTTTTGGTTACAAGCTTTGGAATTGCAGTTAGTCTTTACACATCTTTTTCTGAAATTGGTTTGTATACTTTTAATGTATTTTTAACATTGCTGCTTTTTATGATTTTTTTGTGTTTTTTTGTCATTTTCTTTGTATTTTTTTTTTAAATATTGTCCATCACTGAAAGCTCTTTTACAATCTGATGGAGTCTGTTCCTACACTAGCCAGGTTACTACTACAACTACTACTGTCTTTGACATAGGTAGGCTGCTGCGGCTCCTCTGTTGCCCTGCCCTGCCTATCTGCTGACTTCTGACTGCTGTCAGAGTCAGACTCGTCGGTAAAGACGTCTGTTGGTATCGAGGTCTGAACTCCTGAGGTGCTCAATGAACTTGAGGTAACCGTTGAGGGTGAGGACACTGGAGGAAAAGAGGAGGAGGGACTAGCACTGGGCTTTCCAGCTGAAGCTCTGGAGAAGGGGACCTGGGGCCAGGGTTTGCCGACAGCTGCGGTATTGAGTTGGGCCTTAGAGGAAGAGCACAGGGAAGTGGAGACAGCAGAGGATGGCATGGTGGCTGATGTTGTTGGCAAGGGAGATGGGCTGCTGATGGGATGAGTGGCAGACTGCGAGGTAGATGCGGTGTTAGGACTGGGGAAGCAGGCTGAAGAGTGAGGTAATAAACTAGTAGCGTGCTCTTTGGCATTTCTGACTGAACGCTTGATTGTTCTGTGTTTGTGCAATGCCGATTCCAGGTGTTGACTGAGTGCTTTCTCTCCATCCAACGTAGTGTCACAAGCCAAGCAGTCATAGAGACTTCCGCCCCCTACACCTACGCCACCGGGGACACGCAGCAACACCTCTTGCAGATTTGCCACAGATTGACCAAAGAAACAGTTAGATTTAATGTGGGTAATAGCCGCTTCTTCCTTGGTGAAAACAGCTTGACACTTGCGACAGGCAAGTTTACTCTGCGTCTTGGGGACAATGTACTGGTCTAGATGAAGGTCCATAGCTTTGTCATCTATTTCGTTCTGCTCAGAAGATACTTTTTTACGAGAGGAGGAGGATATGGGGGTTTCACTGTGGGGATTGCTCTTTTGCTCCTCTGTTTTGACTGAATCTTTGGCAGCTTCTTTGCGATCCCCTAAGTTTTGAGTAGGAGCTGCAGTTTGGCTTGCCTTGGGTTGCTGGATCTGTTGAAGCTGCCGCTGCTGCTGCTGTAGTGCCTCCTGTAAGCTTTGCTGATATTGCTGGTAATGCTGCAATAGTGAACCTGGGGAAAGACCCATGAGTGCTTGGGACAATGCTGGGTTATATGGGAAAAGACTTTCCATACCATACATTGGTTGCAGATAGCCCCCCTGGAGAGCACCAGGGATCTGTGGGGTGTAATAAGGGGAAAAGCCTGGCATGAAGTAAGGTAAAAATTGGTTTGTAAGGAGAGCTGTGGGGTCTGATGCTAAAGCGGCCTGCAGAGCTTGAAGCTGGGCAGGATCTACCACATACTCCATACCAGGTGTTGGCATGGAGGTGGCAGGAACAGCTGTGTCTGGTTTCTCCTTCTTGGCACTTGCAGCAGAAGTGGAAGGGGCCGGGGTGCTTCCAGTTGAAGATGGAGTTGAGGGTTTTTCTGTCTTTTCCTTGGGTTTATCCTTCTCCTTCTCTCTTAAACTTTCAGCATCACGTTCCTTGTGGGATCCAGGTCGTAAGCTTGATGGGGTAGTGGAGGAAGTGGAGCTCGATGTGGGCGTAGGGCTTGAATGAGAAGCAGATGTGTTGGTCTGGGCAGGGCTCGATGCTGCAAGAGATGCTGAAGAGGGAGGTTTATTAGGCAATCCAGAAGTGGGCAGGCTTGGTGAGGGAACACTGGCACCCGTCATATTCAGGAGGTTTGAGGGTTTTGGAGGAGTTAAAGCTGAAAGTTTGTCAGAAAAAACAAGAAGTACAAAAAAGTAGCATTAACAGTTGCAAAGAGAAAAAAACAAGGCATTTTGTTCAGTACACATAGAAGAATAAAGAAGATTGCTGATATATGAATGGCAATGGCTTATTTAAGTTTTATAAAGAAAAGTCAGTCAAGTTAGCTAATTTTTTGTAACAAGAGCGTAAACCTCTGCAGCATATCAAGAATAGTAAAAGATCAATATATAAAAGAGTACACTATGTACAGTGTGCAAATTCATGCAACTGATAGAAGGGCAAGAGAAATGTAATATTTCTTCAAGATGTCTATTATAAGTTTCAAGTTTCTTTGTATAGCATGCAAAGACTGGTATTCAGTCAGTTTGAAACAATGACATACCTGAATTAGATGAGTTAAAGCTGGATAGAGAAGGGCTACCAACCCCTGGCAAAAGTACAGGTGGGATGCCTTGAAGATTTGGGTAGGCTGACTGGAGATTCAGAGCCTGCATAGCAGGGTTATCAAACATCCCCTGCTGCTGCATGGCCTGCTGTTGTGCCAGACCCAAAACTTCATTGGCCTTCTTAATGCGATCCATCTCTTGCTGGGCCATGAGCTGGCGAACAGTAGCTGGGTCAAAATATTCTTTTTCTTTATCAATCTGGCTCCCAATGGTATCTTTCACCTTAGATATGTGTTGTTGAGAGAATATATGATCACGAACAGAAAGGCGAGCACTGTACTTAACGGCACACAATGTGCATTCAGTCTTTGGCCCCTCGTAAGATGTCTGGTTTATTCCAAAGTGCTTAGCCATGTTCAGTTTCGCCTTTTTCTCCTTGGCACGAGCATTTTGAAACCACACTTGAACCACTCTCTTTGGAAGTCCAATTTCATTGCCAAGCACCTCACACTCCAGCATAGTGGGTGTTCTGTAGTCATTAAAGCAAGACTTCAACACTTTCAACTGGAGGTTCGTCATTTGGGTCCGGAAGCGCTTTTGGCCTGGTCTGTCTCCACTGTCAATGCTCCTGGTACCTGAGGCTCCAGGGCTTGGTGAGCAGGGGTCAGCCAGGCTGGATGTCTCACTGTGGTCAATTATATGTTCATTTTCATAGTCCTTAGCATAAAAGCTTGTTGCAGGGCTCACTAACCCTGATGACATTTGGTCATCATTTTCGAGCATAGTGGATGTACCTCCAGACTTGGGTAGGTAATCACCACTATTGTGGCTGGGCTTTGCATCAGCGCTGTCAATGTCTGCATTGGCCTCATCCCCTGTAGTTGTGTCTGTGATTGCCGTGTTCACAGATGAACAGTCGTCATTATCCAGTTTGTTTGGATCAAAGCTAAGGTTCACCGAGGACATTGTTGCACCCTCAAAGTCTTCCATTCCTTCAACTTTGATGGATGAAGGGCTCAGCAGACCCCTGGGAGACAGATCCATGCTTTTATTCACTGGAGACATAGAGGAGCTTTGTCCATCACTGTTCACTGTTGAGGCTAGTTGGGAGTAGCCTGATGTATCCAAAACATCCATTTTAATTTGCATGCTCTCCTGCTCAGGTAACAAACCAGTGAGAGTCAAATTGTATCCAGCACGTTTGGCTTCATGCCAGTGACGAGATCTAATGTGTGCCTCAAGGGCTGTTTTTGCCTTGAATAGAGCTCGGCAAAACGGGCACCTACGATGAGCTTGGGCAGGCCCTACAGCCCTGAACTGGCCTTTTCTCTCTCTTGCTCTAGTATTTTGGAACCACACTTGCACAACTCTCTTTTTTAATCCCACCTCATGAGCAATGTGATCAAGCATTTTACGAGTGGGGTTTGAGTCTAATAAATACTTCTGATACAGGATTTCTAGTTGCTCAGGTGTAATGGTGGTTCTGAGCCGCTTGTCTCTCTGTGGTTCCTCTCCACTGTTTGCACTGTCATTCTCTCCAGGGCTAGTACTAGCCTTTTCTTCAAGCTTTCTTTTCAGGGAGTTCATGGTGGAGGTTGGAGTGGATGGAGAGGTGGCAGAACTGCTGGGTATCTGAGGCATTGCACCAGAGAGAAGCTGGGTTGCCAGCAGAGGATTGCTGGGATCAAACAGCATAAAGGGCATGTCAATTGGACGATCAAGGAACTGAGGATGGATGAACTGATTTTGCACAGAGAGAAAGTGCAGTTGCTGGTGTTCTTGCCAGTGCTCAAAGGATGGAAAGCCAATCTTGCACTGCTCACATTGGTATGGAATCATCTGCTGTGCCAGCTGCTGTGTGGCAGAGGACAGATGTGGATTGAGGCCCAAGTGGGAGCTTTGTGAGGATGCCTGGGTTGTCTGAGAAGATGATGGGCCACACTGCTGCTGTTGCTGAGACAGTGACGAATGCTTGACAGCCTTAGAGACGTGCATCTTTTCCTCTCTCTGAGATCTAGTGTGTTGGGGCTCAGATTGGTTTTGGAGTATGATTTCCTGCTTTATAGAAGTTTGAGTATCTCGTGGATCACTAGAAATTTCTGGCAGCTGTTTGGGGTTTTCATCATAGGGGTTTGAGGTGGTTGCTGGTGATGCTTCCTCTTTCTCAGCCGATGAGAGTTGTGAAAACGCTGACGTTGATGGAGCAAGAGGGCAAAGACTTGAAGAGGAGGGCATTGGTGTGTGACAGGACGACCCAGAGGGAGTATAGCTGTCATGGGAAAAATCCAACGAATCTTCATTTTGGCTGTCATACTGCCCATCCTCATCTTCATCTTTGTAACACAGCTTCTTTTGGTGCTTTATCAGGTCAAAGATACGCTGGAAAACCAGACTGCATTTCTTGCACTGGTAGTTTAGATTTGATGTACGGATATATCGGTCATTTGACAGTTCTCGCCTTTCTCCATCTTTGGCTCCCTCACCCTGGTTTTCATAATTCTTTCTTGCCTTTTGTCGAGCATTTTGGAACCACACAACAATAACACGGGTGGGGAGGCTCAAAAGGTTGGAGAGCTGTTCAAATTCGTCATCTTTCGGATAAGCATTTGCATCAAAGAAATCTTGTAGGACTCTTAGCTGGTAGTCAGTAAACCGGGTCCTAGATGATCTCTTACTTCCATAGAATTCATGTTTCTGAGGTTCAGGGGAAGGAGGTTTGGAATCAATTTTTGTTTCTTCTAGAGTTGTTGTTGGAGGATTATTGAAATTGTAAGGAGAGTCCTTGTTGCGCTGACGTTCTTTAAAGAGCGTGTTTCTGAACCAGTGCTTTATCACTTTTTGTGGCAGCCCAGACTTATCTGCCATTTCTTTAATTTGTTCTTCGTTTGGCGAGTTGTTTATATCAAAGTACTGTCGCAGGACCCTAAGCTGGTCATCAGTGATGCGAGTCCGTGGCCTCTTGTTCTGTTGCTGTAACATGGCAGGTGTAAGCTGTTGTTGATAGAGTTGGGCCAAGTCTGATGCCAAGCTTGGCTCAACAGAAGGTAACTGAGGAGGCAACTGAGTGGGCAGGGACTGCAAAGACATGGGTTGCATCATGAGTGGAGAGAACAAGGGTAAATCCATTGGCATGGGTATTTGTGTCATTGTAACTGGGGGTTGTGGAGGGGGTACAGTGGGAGGAGTGAGCGAGGCTGCAGAGACTGGAATATTTGGTGTTGGAGCTCTTTGGGGTGGTGGAGGAGGTGGCGGTGGAGGAGGAGGTGGGGCAGGAGCAGGACTAGCTTCTGGTGTTGGAGGTCTTAGTGGATAGAGTTTATCATAATGCTCTCTGTATTCCTTAGCAAATCTCTCCAAGGATCGAAACGGGAAAAAAGCCTGGTGGATATGTTCCTGGTGACTCTTTAGAATCAGTATGTTTGAAAACAGCTTGCCACAGGCTTCACATTCCAGTTTCTCTAATCCCTCAATGGGATCTACAACCTTCATTATTCCACCTGAACCACCTGATCCTGTAGGTCCACTTGTCTTTTTCTGAGCTTTCTGTTTATTTTCGTTGTACTGAATAACTAATTCAAATCCAAAGTTTTCCAGCAAAGCTTTAGTTGCATTTCCTCGAGCATCTGAAGCAATCCTAGGTGGAAGCATGCCAGAATCTTGGTTAATGTTTAGTGAAATGCTTTGAATGTCCTTTTTTTCTTTTGATTTGATTTCGGTGGAATCTTTGTTTATATTGTTCTCACTTTTCTCAGTTACATCTTTCTCCTTTTGTATTTCTTTATCTTTCTCATCTTTTGAGGAGGAATGTTTCTGCTTTTTTTCAGCCTGCTGGAGAAGAGATGCACTCTGCTGCAGCAAAGCCATCTGCCCTTGAATCTGCGAGTGAGCTTGCTGCTGCTGCTGTTGCTGTTGATGCTGCTGCTGCTGCTGCTGTTGGTGTTGCTGTTGTAGGTGGTGATGCATTAATTGCTGCTGCAAGCAACTCTGCTGGGCCTGCTGGGCTGAGTTTTTTAAATCTTCTTGCAGGGTAGAAGCTGCAGATCCTGCTAGGCCGAGAACAGAGTTGCTGATGTTGATATCTGGATTGAGTTGAAATTCTGCTCCAGGGATATAGAAAGGGAACAGTAATTGCTGCTGCTGCAGTGGCAGAAGTGCATCAGTTGTCAGTGGGAAGTGCTGCAGAAGTGCTGGATTGAATAGCTGTGATTGTAAAAGAGCAGCCTGCTGCTGAAGCTCCTGCTGAAGCTGGGCTTGAGCCTGAGCTTGTGCTTGAGCCAATTGCTGTTGTTGCTGAAGCTGCTGCTGTTGCCCTCTTGCAGAGAGAATCTCGCTAAATTTAGACTTTTTTACTTCATGGTTCTCAGATGATGAATGACAGCTTGCTGAAGAATTTCCCAAACTTTCAATGCCATGAGTCTGATTCATGTGATTTCCTCCATGAATACTTTGAGCTGCCTGAGATCCAGAAGAACTGTGGTTTGCTGAGCTGGGAGTAGAGTTATTAGCTGGGCTTGGACTAGTTGTTGACGTGCTCGTGCTGGACCCTCCGCTAATTGTACTTGCAGAACTGGTGATCCCTCCAGCTGCTTCAAGTTTGGCTGCCCTAGCTTTGGTCTGGTGTAGAACAGAGCGCATGTGGATTTCCAGAGTTGAACTCTGGCTATATGCCACATTGCAAGTGCTGCACTTAAATGGCTTATTATCAGGACTGCTGGTAGGCTCTGGTTGACCAGTAGTGGATTCCTGAAGAGCTCTTTTCACCTTGTGTAGGTGGGAGACAGAGTTATAATGAACTAACAGAATGTTCTTCTGTGTAAAAGACTCTTTGCATACAGTACACTTGAATGGACGAGACGGGTCCAAAAACTTCTCCATTGTAAAGTTGGGGCCCTTTCTGAATGGTAGTGCTCGTTTGGGTTCAGATCCAGAATCTTCCTGTAGTGAGCCAGAATCACTGCCTGTTGGGCTTTGTTTTTCCTCAGGGTCACTGTCGTCTCCCTCTTTGTCGTCTTCTCCCAGGCTTCCATGCTCCTCATTGAGAGCCAGATCCCCCATTGCCATAATGTCTCCGTTCATCAATAATCCTCCATAAAGTTGCTGGATATCAGCTTCACTCAGCTCCAAATGGCTGGTTTCTAAGTGCTTCTTCAAGGCTTGTAGAGTTCTGAAGCTCCGCTGACAAAGGCAGCACATGGTAGCTGCTCTTATCACATGGTACTGTGAATGAAGCTGCAGTTTCTCCACAGTCTTGAAGGCCAAACTGCACTGGTTACATCTATACTTATAGACATGGCGATCAGAAACCGGTAACTGGGGCCTCTTGTTGTGAACTTCGTTGAAGTGCATTTGGAGAGAGTTGGAGGATTTAAACACTTGACTGCAGCCTTTCTTCCAGCACAGAAAACCAGTGGCATCTTCCTTTTCTGACTGCTGATCCTCAGAAGGTGACTTGCGAGATTCAGCTGTGTCTGTGGTGAGGGACATCCCTTTCTCTGGATCAGCATCTGTGGCATCTGTAAATAAATCAGCAAAGAACTACTTATCAGGACATCACCATTTGCAGTTATTTTCCAATTAAGTTTAGTAATGGAGAAAAATGCTTTTATTGTGCATCCACAGGCAGAAATGTGTACAAAAAGATCAACCTTGTGATTAATTACAAGGTGTTAAAATACCAATCATTCATCCAGTTGTGTGGTGGGTGAGAGTCACAGAATAAAAAGGTGCTTAATATGCTGAGTGAGAAAAACCTGTAGTTTCTCCTAATTTTCTTATGACTTACTATTTTTTTGTATTTACAAATTGCCAAATGCTTATCAAGGTAAATAAAGATATGACTTATAAACCCCATGGTTGGTATTGCAGAAAATATGTATATTATGAAATTCAAAGGTAATATTTCAAATACTGAGATACTAACCAGTCTGCTTTTTTGTGTCCTCAGAGATGGAGTTGGTTGTAGCAAGTGGGGTGCTCTGGGACTCTTTGTCTGGACTAGGCACTGGTATGAACATGCTTGCTGGTAGAACCTCAGTGGCTGTTACCTGTAGACACAAAACACAAATGAATTAAAGTGTTAACAATCTTACTTAGTGACTATGTGTACTTAGAATTTGGTCAGATAAAAAAAACAAACCCAGCAAAACCACATTCAAAGAGAAAACATAATCAGACCTTAGTTATTTTTTCAGAGCTATAGAAACACCTTTAGGAAATTAATAAAATATTTGTAGTCGCTGCTCTGTGGAAACAGAAAATGAGTAACGTATATATGTAATGATGAATGATATGGATCTGCAGTTGAAAAAAAAAAAAACTATAAACAGAAACATGTTTAAACAATGTGTGGCTGGAGCTGGTGTCTGAGAGCATAATATTTACCAAGTATGAAAATGCTTTCTTTTAAAGTATTTTTTCTTCTTCTTCTGTGTAATATATCAGTGTTTTAACTTTTCATCTATCCAACACATGTGTAGCATTTGACAGAAATTGTTTTTCAGGTCCAAATAACACCATGCTGTGGGAAAACTAATCGTAGACTGACTTATAATGTTTTAGTGACAAGACAACTTCTGTCCTCAAAATCATACTTTGACAGCTACCTGACTGTATACGTAGTGCAGAGTAATACAAACACCACTGAAAAAACCTGATTTAGTCATTCAAAACAGGCTTTTCTGCTGGCATAGGTGTTGGGAGGAGCTGGGTAATGAATGACACATCAGAGGAACAATGCAGGTCAGAACTAAGTGTTTACGTTTATGTGAATTCTGCCTGAACTTTAATGTTTCGAATGGCAGTTTTTGTCACAAGTGTTCACTTGCTACCATGACGAATTTCTGGTTGTACGGTTTCACAACAGACAGCTGTTAAATTCCTTAATAGGCAGCTGGCTTATACATAAACATTTCTTTTTATTTACTCCTCCTCACTGCATAAAATGCCATGTAAATCCTAAATGCATGAACTCAAATGTGAGCTTAGCACTTCCCTTTGAATCCTCTGTGATCCATGTCTGGAATTTCAAACTAAATGTGACAACTCTTTATCCACTTCCTGCAGCAATCTTGGCTGTTTTGTTCTCATTTGTTTTCTTTTGCAATGTTTTTTTGTTTTTTTTACATCATATATAACAATTATATACTACAGGTCTAATATTAACTGGAGTACTATTGCTCTAAAAATGGCAGTATCTGCACCTTTTAATAAAATACATTTTAGATTTAATGTTAAAATCCTAGAACATTAGAAAATGTTATGTATGAAATAAAAATAAAAATAAAACTAGCAAAAAAAAAAAAGACAAACAAATATTTGATTTATAAAAGAAACCTGCCAGTTCCTAAACAATGGCTTCATTAAACAGTTAGGTGAAAGAGTTGATCCCAAGGTCACTTTTAATTCAGACTGCTTAATTGGCAAACATAGTTTAAAATGGCTATCATCCAGTCAGACTCAGAATTAATGAAGCACAATTATTTTCATCACCTCTAACTAATTCAAAAAGAAAATGAGACCTGGAATGAAGGCGAGCAGACTAAATAAGTTAATGTATTTTATATATAAGAGAGACACACAAGGAAAAAAAAGAATGGTGGAAGTGCAAAGACAACAAATGAATTAAGGGAGAGTAAATGCATCAGTATGCACACTTGGAAAGAAATAAAAGTCACCTATCTCAGAATTAATTAGGGTATTCTAAGAAGACATGCGAAAGGGATGAAGTATATTTCCATCTGCATTCACCAGCTGTAAAAAGGTTCAGGCTTTAATGTGTGTTATATTACCTCTGTTCTGTCTCCCCTTGTAGTGTTTCAGTACATTACTAGCACTATAAAAGAAATAAATATTGCTATCTACCATACTAATGTGCATGTCATTTACTTTCTAGATAGGGGATGAAAATGGCTGGGAAGCAGACAGAGAAATGTTTTATAGTGTGATTGTTCAGCGTGTTATTTAGCCTCAGAGCATGGAAGAGAACAAAGATTTGCTGTTTGATTTAGAAGCAAATTGGGAAGTTTTGATTGATTATTCAACCTCGGTGTGTTTTAAATAAAGCAAAGATTGTTTTGTCTTGAGAAAACAAGAGCAAAAATAATATAAATTGAGAGTCACTGATTTCACACGTCACGAAAACTACAAATGTAATATTTTATTTACTTTGAAAGTGATTCTGTTAGTTGCTACTGAATAGGTAGCAAATAATATCTCAATTTTTTGTTCAGTTGCTAATTATATATTGGTTGATCTGTGTCACAAATATTATAATTATAATCAAAAGGTCTTGCTTTGATCAGAACAAAGCCATTCTTCAGAGACTAGTGAATTAGTATCTGAATTCATTGAAGTTGTAGAGAAAATAAATAAGGAATAGCTAACAATGTATGAATCCAAAGTTTGAAAACTAAAGAGATCTGCAGGATCAACTACAATAGTCTTGTTTACCCCTTAAACTTTAATATACTTTATTAGAACTGCTCTATGCAATGCATGGTGTTTGAATATCCATGCATTGCATGCAATAAATAGATAAAATCAGTTTCAGTCAAGTGCCTTCAGAAGTCACCTCATTAGTAAATGATGTCCGCCTGCAAGTAACTAACTTTATGATGATATTAATATAACTGTTCTGTGAAGGTATCAGAGAAAACACTATGAAAACCATGGTATACCCGCCATTCAGGCCAGGGATGGATGTGTGGAAAGCTTAAAGCAGGATAATGTTATATAAAGACATACAAAGTTTTAAATTCTCACACAGTATTGTTAAATCCATCACTTGATTTT
Organism: Poecilia reticulata; assembly: GCF_904066995.2. NCBI lineage: Eukaryota > Metazoa > Chordata > Actinopteri > Cyprinodontiformes > Poeciliidae > Poecilia > Poecilia reticulata. The sequence goes on from NC_088832.1 coordinate 18,821,628, forward strand.
AAAATAGTGTTGCACAACAAAGCTACCAACCATAAACTTTAATTAGCCTAAATTGAAGTTTATGGTTTTAACATAAAAGATGTTCAAGGATCATACATACTGCTGTAAAGCATTGTATTTTATAATATAGTAAATTATTTGCTTTAGCTAAACTCTTGTGTTATGGTTTAAACATCTTGGTTAAATTAAAAAAAGTTTTAGCTTTATTAGTTCCTTACATATACTGGCTCAGAAAACTAGAGCACATCTTTGCACCCCCACCCCCCATTTTATTATGAGATATTAGGATATAATGAAATAGTGAAAAGAAATGCCTGCTTGGTGCAGATTAAAACAAATAATGTTCTCTTTGAGACGCTCACATTAGATGTTTGAAGGCACCTAGGAGTACAACAAAACAATAATCACAGAGAAATGCACTACCGAACCTTGGTTACATAAACCCTCTCAACATTCCCAGTCCTTGTACGTCCAGTCACACTCAAAGTATACGTGATAACTCAGGACTTACTGTGGCTATTAGCTTGTCAACACAGTCGGGTGCAACACTGTGGAGGTGTGTGAGGTGGAACTGCAGGTGGATCTTATTATTGAGCATGTCCTGGCACAGTGGGCAGCGTAACATTGGCTGAACAGAGTGCTGCGTCATCACGTGCATTCTGAGGCGATTCAGGTCCGTGTTGGTGAATTTGCAGTAGGGACACTGGTACATCTGGAGGTGGTGGCAGAGACAGAAGAACCAAAAGGTTAACATGGTGAAACCAGGATGCTTGTCTCAGTAGAAGCTGTATCTCAGGGGGAAGGGTAGTGGCACGCCCCTCTAACAGCAGACCGCTCTGATCACACCCAGACACGTGGAAAAGTGAGCAATGCCGAGTCTTGGCAGTTGGCACCCACTTGAAAGTGGTCTCATCTGTCAAATACTATATTGATTTTCCAGCTTGTGCACAATTAGCAGTGCTGGCCTAGCAGATTTGCTAAATTAATTTTGAGTAGATCTAAAAGAAGAAAATCTGCATAACATAAAAAAGCTCGGCACTGAGAATTACTTGCAGAGGTTTATATTGAACTGATTCACAAGCTTGAGACTTTTAATGATGTCTCGGTAATTAATGACGAGATAACCTTTAGCTAGATGCCCTTAATTCAAAGGAAAATAGACTTTTTAAAAACATCATAGGCTGTCAATATATTAAAAAATAATAATTTAAAATCTGTGGGTTTTTTTGTTTTTTTAATGCCGACCTGCTCCGCAGTTCCCTTTTCAGCTGTCCTGGGACGCTTCAAGGAAAGCGGGCTGTCAGAGACCTCCGAGCGGGAAGAGGGCCTTTTGGAGGGAAGAGGAGAATCCGACTGGTGCCGTTCCAAGTGGCCAGACGCACCTGAAAATATTCAAATAGAAACAAACACATAAACCAAAGGACTAAGAGGGATACAACAGATATGTTAGGACAATTTGAGAACCTGGCAGCTTGGTAACAGATCAATAACAGTGAGAATAAAGAGCCTTTGGATGTCTTTCTCAGATGTGATTTAAGTGCATTTAATGGGAATTGGGCAAGAAAATTATTATCAATAACAAACTGTTATGGAAAACACTACCAATGCCAACTGATGGGCCATTTGAGTCTTGAGTTGTGATATCAAAACAACACCATAGCACAAAATTTAGGTTTCACGTCATTACAAAATGTCACATCATATGAGATTCTTACTTTGGTTTTGACCAATAGATGATCTCATGTTTTGCAGAGGGGCAGAGATCTCTGTCAACATTTATGCACCAAGATGCGACTTGCCTCTCTGTACATTTGTTTGATATTTTGTCATATGGAAAATTGCTGCACAATAATTGCTGCTTTTATCTCTTACATTGTCCCTCACTATATACATCTTACAGCAAGACGTGAAGTGATCCAATTTCATTTCTTAGGCGTACTCACTGTTTAAGGAGTCTTGAAAAATCTCTAAGAACTTGTACCTCTTCTTAGCATTACATATAGACATACTAGCAATACTGGGAACATTAATATGAATTAATTAATATACGTAGGACAGTTCTTTTTGTTTGTAATGTTTCTAATACATTTATTCACAATATTTATTCCATAACATCTGAATCAAATTGCATCATATAGTGTGTGGCGGCTTGAAAAGGCATCTCTTGATAATCCAAAATCATGTTTTACTAAAACTCCAGTGTATAACTAAAGATTATGAACTAAAAAAATAAATGAACGAAACAAATGGTTTGTGTTTGTACTAGTACATCTCAAATAAACAAGATGTAGCAATAAAGTAAAAATATTTCACGCCAGTCATCTCAAAAAGTGAAACTCGTCATCTATCTCTTGTAACATTGACGATTATGGCTTACATATAATGAAAGCCCAAAATTCAGTTTTTCAGAAAACTAGAATACTGTGAAAAAGGTCATTAATGGGAATTGATGGTGTCATATTTTAATCAGCTAATTAAGTCAAAACACCTGCAAAGGTTCCCTGAGCCATTAAACAGTCTCTCACTCTGGGTCAGTAGGCTACACAATCATTGGGAAGAAAGCTGACTTGACAAACGTCCAGGAGACAGTCATCGACACCCTTCACAGGTAGGTTAAGTCACGAAAGGTCATTGCTGAAGAAGCTGGTCTGTAGAATATTAACAGTAAATTGAGTAGAAAAAAGAAGTGTGGTGAAAAATGGTGCACCAGCAGCAGGAAGAACAGCAGCCTTAAGAGGATTGTCAAGAGAAATCCTTACCAGAAGAGCCACCACACACAGGCATACACTAGACATGGGCTACAGGTGTCACATTCCCTGTGTCAAGCCACTACTAAACCAGTGACGACATCAGAGGGATCTCACATAGGCAAAGGAACTGGACTGTTACGAAATGGTCCATTGTTCTTTTTCTAAATTAAAGTAAATTCTGAATTTCATTTGGAAATTAAGGTTGCAGGGTCTGAAGGAAGAGTAGAGAGGCACAGAAACCATGTTGCTTGAAGTCCAGTATGAAGTTTCCACAGTCAGTGATGGTTTTTGGTGCCACATCATCTGGTGTTGCTCCATTATGCTTTCTGAAGTCTACAGTCAATGTAGCCGTCTACCAGGAAATTCTGGAGCACTATGCTCACCTCTGATTACAAGCTGTATGAAGATGCTGATTTTATTTTCCAGCAAGACTTAAGTCAAAACACCTGCAAAGGTTCCCTGAGCCATTAAACAGTCTCTCACTCTGGGTCAGTAGGCTACACAATCAGTACCTGTGGCAGTGTGGGCAGGTGCCACTGGGCAGGTGGCAGTGTGGGCATCTGCCCACACTGCCACAGGTAGTAGCTGGTTCAGTGACCATTCCTATTCTTGATTGACCAGCAAACTCTGCTGACCTGAACTCCATAGAAGATCTATGAGCTGTTGTTAAGATAACGATGAGAGACACCAGACCCAACAAGGCAGATGACCTGAAGGCAGCTATGAAAGAAGCAATCTGGGTTTCTATTGCACCTACGCAGTGCCACAGTATGATCACCTGTAAGCTGTGGCATACTGATGTGGAGATTTATGCAAGAGGAGGCCAAACCAAATACTGAGTGAATAGATATGTGCACACTTTTCAGAAGCCCGACATTTGTGCTTAAAACTCCTGTTTTGATTGGTCTAAAGTGATATCAAACAACATCAAACAAACAATAACAAAATCTGTTGATGACAGTCTCTCATTCAGATCATGTGAGACTTGACCAATAGCTGGGGTTTGTTTCTTAAAATGTATGTAAAAGGTGTCATGAAGCAAATCTTTAGTAATCAAAGAAAAGTTTCATACAAACATGCTAGAACCTTTTAATGTACATTTAAGACTCAAATAAAACACACAGCAAGCTCTAGATTAGTCATATGCAAGCATATTAATCAACAACTTTTTGCAAGAAAATAGAAAGACCACAATGATTGTCAGTGTGTGTGTCAGTCTTTTCCATTCTCTAAAGAGATTTCAAGTGTTTCACTGGCTCACACATTAAATCAGATTGCAGACCCATTTAAATGTAAACAATGCTGAAATAGCCAAAATAATGTGTTTTTCTTTTTTTATATATTATTCTTCCTCTGCAAAGCAAGGCTTTAAACGTACTCCACTTAAAAAAACTGAAAAGGACAACCAACAGTTGGCACTGTAGAGGTGTAACTTTAGTGGAACAGCTAAGCATGTGCTAACTGAAAAGCTAACGCCACAGAGAATCTGTGAAGGGAAACTGCAGCAGGAGCTGCAGTGGAAAGTGTTTATTGTGAAACTTAAGGAGTTGTCTCACAAACCCCTAACAGCCCTATAAAGAGTTAAATTTGGCCTGATTTGTACAGTTCTTAAGGGGCAAATTGAGAACAGAGGCCACCGGTAAGGGAGGGGTGGTATGGCAATGGGGGGGTGGTCAGGTTAAACAGGGCTGACCACACTGCTACTCCAGACATTAAAATGTCAGCTCCAATCAGGATGAGGGCAGTTGAGGTGATTACCCAGTGGGAGACCTGGCTTAGGACAGAGGAGTCTGTAAGATCTCCCAGAGACACTGAGATCAGCCATGGAGACCCTATTAGGGTGCAGTCACACTCAATCCTATTAAACACATCCACCAATAAACAAAGGAAATGTTAAACAAAAAGAACCTCCCATTCGTTGACATTAACCTTTCAGTCATGGCACTGTGCTCACCAATTCGTCCTCCAACTCTGCTCCAGTCCACTCTTTCTTCTGCCTAAAGTTCTCTTGTTAGATCAAGAAAATAGTCAACTCTGGTCCTGTTTTAGAGAACTTTAGTCATTCTAGGTTTGGGATCCAGATTCCAGTTTAGGTGAATTGTTTTTATATGGTCATGGATCATACTTAAAAAAAATAAAAAAATAAAAAAAAGTGTTTTTGAGTTTGCAATCTGCACAGAGCCTTTTCCTCTCACCTTCAGCAGCTCATTATTTCAACAAGCAGCTCCTTGACTATAATTAACATCAACACCCACAAAGTAAGGAAGGATGCCTTCACTCCTTGCAACATAAAAAGAATTAAAACAGAAGCAAATATAGAAACTGATAAATGATTAATGTGTGTATTTACGTTTTTTAGTGAGGGTTGAGTTGGTAACTTCAGAAGGGTAAAAACATAAATGTACAGCTACAAGTACAGTAAGGAAAGCATCATACCTCCTCTCAGCCTCATGATTAAGAGAATGAGCATAACAATTATACTTCCAGAGCTGCTCAATTAGCACCAGAGGTGCAACAAGTGGCTGTTTTTGTACTGAAAGCTGTTAAAACCCGTGTTTTCTGGATGAGGTGCTTCATGCTTAAGTGTAGGTGAGAGGGAAGGCGTGTGAGGTGAGGAGCTACACAGGCCTTTCTCTGGTGCAGTCTCTCTGTCATGGCTAATTAGGACTTCATAAATCTGATCCATTGCTTCTCTAAGGAACAGAGCAGCGCTATCATCAGCAGCCCGTGACTAATGTATAACTACTGTTTCCATAGTTGTTGTTTTTTTTTTTTTTTTTTGTCATTGGCAATGAAAAGGAATTTCTGAAACACTGCAAAACCCAGAGCTGCAATCAAATCAAAACAATTTCAGTTTAGGTTTATTTCCTCATTTATGTCTGAAAATGACACAAAGTTGGCTCAAAAACAATGACTAAAATTGTGCAGAGGACTACCACAGGGGCAGTGATTACAACAAACAGGAATAAAATGCTTTAAATATCAACTACTAACAAGTAGTCATACTTTCTGGTTATAAAGAACAAAAATAACATTTTAATTTTATTTACGTACCTTCTTTTATCTATAGTGTCTGATGTAAGGACCAATTTTTAAACTTAAATACAATCAGAAAAGGTGGCATGTGGATTCAGATACAAGGAAGAAAGGCTAACAAAAATGTTTAAAGAAAGAAGATGAAGGGCTCTTAAATTTTTCTCCGATTTCACCAATGAATCGCTGATTAGGAGTAATATTTATTAGGAACGTATATAAATCTACAAGACATTCATCAATTAAAACTCAGTCTTGCAAAGCCTGTACAGTCACCATAAAAGTCAATGTGCATTAAACCTTAATGTTTGTCAGACATTCTTTTTAATGCCTTTTTTTGCACCTTCGCTAGACAGAGAGCGTTCAACTGCAATAAACATCTTCTGTCGAATGCAAAGGATGGCGATTGTATGTGAGCACCAGCAGGGCACACAGAGCAGGAGAAAAGAAAAAAATAAAACTGCAAGCCAATAAGGTGATTATTAATTCATGCCCCTTTTCCGTAAACCAGAGGCTTTTCTGCTGTCGAGTCCCGTAAGTGAATTGGTCTTTGGCACCTTGTCTCTCTTCCGTAGCTGGACTGTATTAGTCAAGCAGCAAAGGGGGCTGCCAGCGTTCTGCGCCGGTCTCTGGAGCAAATCCTTGCTGCCTTGTTGTGCTTTCAAGTGGAAAAAAAGATGGCTGCTGGACAGAGTGACTGACACAGCAGAGGCTGGATTAACCACAATAGGTCATCTACCATTGAAATCTTCCATGAGTGCAAAATCACTCTTGCCCGCTAACATACGTCTTTTTTGACAGGTTATCCATATTGTAGAAATAAAAATAAACAGCATACCAAGCGGTATTAAATGGAAAAAAAACGTGGCTGGTATTTTGAATAGCATCTCCAGCAGCTGAGATAAGGTGGACGTCTTTTCTGCAGCTTCTGTTGCTTGATTACAATTTCATGCCCTGGCAGGTTCAGGCCTATGTTGCTAACATCATCATACATCCTGTCCATGCCATGTCGTAGAGAGAAAGTTTAACCTGTTCATGTTGGGACTCCAGGATGCTCTGAGAAGCATTCCTGCTGAAACCTTTCACCTTCAAAGCGCCGAGACCCTGCAACGCCCTTCAGCTTCTCGCGCTGCATGAAATCCTCACCTCTATTCCCATGGCGAGTTGGCTATTAATATGGAGATGATCCAACTCCCAGAGTGCTACAAGTCATTTTCTGTCTTTGCTATGTTAACAATATTGCCTTTTCTCTCCACCCCCCCATCCCCACCCTCCCTCTCCACTTCTAACCGGGTTTTTAATCTGCGGCCTGAGTCGGAGCCCAAAGTAATAAAGGGCAGTGCTCCATTTCGTCTTTTATTTCTGTGGTAATTACTATGCAGCAAGATCCAACAGAGCAGATTTCAACTAGGGATGTGGAAGCAAAAATGCACACATTTTTATTTTGCAAAGAGCAAAAAACTAAATTCTGTAAGTTATGAGGAAGCTAAAATGTTCAGATATGGAGACAATTTTTAGGAGGATACAAATTTGTACTAATTCGTAGGCTTCGAAGTATAATAGAAGAAGAAGTGCTTTGCCTTAGCAGGACACAGCTCTGAATGTTAGAAACCCTGTGGAAGACTCGTAAACACTGAGCTTTCAGGGAGGTGGCGAACAAACAAGGACAATTTATGGCCTATTATCTTCAAAGACAAAAGGAATTATAATTTAAGGGATGACAAACACTGGAAGGACGTGACATGATTATGCAAACATTTCCACTGCTCCATCTCCCAGGTTCCTACACCACTGAGGACCTTAGCAATAACAAAACACCACTATGCTGAATGACCCACAAGTGGCCATTCTAAACCTGAATAATTGAATTATAACCGAGTTGAGCTGTGCAATTTCAACTTCAACGGTGCTCAAATAAAATCTGCATATGCGCAATGTTAGGCAGAGAGCAATTCGAATCATTTGATTTGTGTGTTTCTGAATATGCCCAGCCAAAAGGCTAGCAGCACAAAACAGAACGGAATAAAAAAAATAAAAAAATGAGCGGGCTGCAATGCCACCGTGTTGCGTCTAGGGGATGCTAATCATCAGCTTCATTATCCAGATTACATGCAGCCGCCGCAACTTGTAAAGCACATCTGCTTCTCCTACCCACAGAGCACCTGAATGTGCACATGTGCTCACTGAAGCACATTGACCCAAACAGCAGGTGGATATGGAGCCAGAAACACACACACACACACACCCACACACACACCCACACACACGCACACACACACACACGCACTCAGGCTGTATATTGTAAGCACGTGCACTGCAGCTGCTCAGTCTTCAATCAGACAACCATTCAGCTTTAATGTCAAAATTTAGCTGACAATAATTTGGAGGTTTTTCTGGTCACATCTGTGTGAATTAAAAAAAAAAAAAGGAAGAAAAGTAAACCAAAAACTGCAGTAATACAAACAGCTCAAACATCAGTTTGGGAATGTACATTAAATAAATAAATATCTTTGTGACAGGAAGAAAACAAAAACAAAGAAACGCTAAATTCAGTGTTTTGAATAACATTTGATTCTGATTCCAATTGTTCTGAATGAGGTGTGGTTAGACGTGGCACAATGAATTCTGATGAATTCAGCAAAGGGCATAAATATTTATGTACAGGTTGTGTAAATACTGTATAGTCCAGCCAAGAGCAGATTGAATTAGAACCTGTGTCACATTTAATTGGTGCAAGACATCACTGTGTCAAAACACACATATCCCTAATAGCTTAAGAGTAAAAAAATAAAATTAAATAAAATAAAAATGCAAGTTAGAAAATAAATTCTCCAGCTTTTGTGTGTGAAGTTGCAAAATGACACATTCATTTTAATTAGGCAGATAAAAATATTTTAAATTGTCTTAAAGCTGTGCATTGTTTTACAAGCAATGTAAAAATAATAAACTAAACAGTTTATTTATTGTTCAGCCCATGTTAACCATTTCTAACCATTTATTTTAGCCTACTTATAAGTCTGTCTGCTCCCTGAGGTGTTACAGTTCACAGAGTGTGGATGACCCACACAGAAATATAATTTTTCACCCTTTGCCTCCACCACCTTGTTCTAGCTTGTGTAAATTGAATATAGGGGAAGGTGCAAGGAGGAATTATTTATCAACTTCCACTAAAGCCCAGAACTGAGACGGTATACTTTTTAGAGAAGCTACACTCGTCCTCTTTTAATGCAACTCCTCATCTCGGCCATACCGTTTAGTAAAAACCTTCGCCATACCGTTTATGCTAAATATCTCAGATCACAACTTGTCCGAGCCTCTAGGTGTTTTAACAATTTCCATCCCCTCCTCCCCCCCCTCTATCACTTCAAGCTCTCATCACCTTCTTCTCCAACCCACACTGACTTCCAGCCTGCTTCACTTCCAGCTGCATTCTTATGGATTCATGCAAGTGCTGCAGAAATACATCACCTGCTTTAATAAAGGTAAGGATCCTGATCGTATGCCTTAATCCGTAGATTCTCCACTCGGAGAGGAACAGGCAAGGGGAAAAAATGGGAGTGTTATCAATTTATACATATTTTATGCATATCATTTAAGATGACCCTTCAGTGGCAGCTGTAGCTAGCGTTCACATGCCATTTCAGATTATTTTTGAATTTACATTTTTTTTCTATCCGAGTCTGAATGCAATTATGATAATTCAAAAGTTGCACAACATACAGTGTTTCTTAAGCAAAAGACAGCTAAATACATTGCGTGCCTTTACACGCGCAAACGTGTTTTGTCCCTGCCTACAAATAAAAAGCTATGGAATAATGAAGGCATCTTTCAAGAGATGACAGGCCAAATACATATGCATTTTACAAAGACTTCTGATGTACCTCTAAATGATTTTAATGAATACTGAGGAGCTGTGCAACAAGAAAGAGAAAATAAGATTGACAGTGGCTTTAAAAAAGGAGGAAGCTTCCGCCCCACCTCCCCCTTGTGTTCACTAATGCTGTCTATCTGACAGTGGCTGTCATTTGTAACGGGAACAATGTTTCGCTCCGTTCCAACAGCAACATGACAACGATGAGAAGAAGTACTTCACTCGTTCTAATGATGAATTTCAGAATTCAAGAGCTCTGGGTTGGACGTTAGGAGACTGAACACCTTTTCTGATTGATAACAGATCAGCCGTGTTGTAACGTCCTATGCAGCATTAGCTGATAATCAACAGCTCAAACAAGTGCTCCTCTGCTCACCAAATGCATTGTGAGGTGTCGCTCCAACAAGACAGGTTTTCTGCATTTTCTTCTGAATTGGTATTGTATTTCTAAATATGCAGGAAGTACATAAAAAAGAGCCCTTCCTATTAAACTCCAGCTGTCTACTTTTTCCCAACACAGCCTTGAACCCACTACACCATCCTACCCACCCACCTTCCTTTCCACTGACATCAAACAGAACCTCAGACCTGGTTCCCTAATGCAATGCTATTTTTAACTAAGCGTTTCTAATAAGCTGCGGGGAAGCTGTAAATTTTTCATATGCAAGCACATATTTCTTTTGTGAAAACACAGAAACACTCTTATTTGCTGATTAGTGACTGACAGAGGAGGAAAGGAACTGAATATGCTTGTATCAAATTGCACGCCTTTCAAAAAGGAGGAATCCTAATGCAAGGAGTCGTCTTCCTGTGCACCACAGGTATGAGTGAATTATTAATCGGCCAGCTCATTTTAATGCTTTTTAAAGTGCTTTATTTTGATGTGCTAAAACATACTTTTAGCCATATTCAGTCAGGCATGCATATCATTATTTCTTCCATCAAAGAGGAGTGTCGCCCTTTCAAAGAGCACAAACAACTCAGCCTCATTTAAAATAGAAGTTCAAATATCAAAGATGTTTTACAAAGGCAAGGCTTCAAACACTGTGATGAAGTTTTTTTTTTTTTTTCTAATCTGTACTTTATAAAAACTTTGGTATGCAAAAGGTGCGGATTATTTTGCAGCTTTTAACCTGACTCGTGTAAATCAAAACACCTCACAGTTAGACAAGGGAAGTTAGACGCAAGAAGTTAGACAAGTGAAGAGCATCTTTATCTGGGCCTGATGCTGTTCAGAGTCATTAAAATCAAGCACCCTCTCTATGGTATGCTAGACGTCTAAACTCGCAGCTTTGTTTTTGGTGTTACAGCCGTTGAGGTTTAGCTGAGCTGAGAAGAGAGAACTGCAACAAGGTTCAATTTTCCTATGTTAAAAAAAGACAAAGAAAAGCAAGGCAATCAGTAAATAAATTAAGCTTTTGGAGCTTGATGCACTTTGATGCTCTGATTCACATGCATGGTATGTAATGGGAAAGAACCTCATTTTGAATTGAAGTGAACTTGCTTCTCATTTACTGGCGTTTCATTGTTTTCATGCCTCTGTCAATTTGTAGAAAAACTTTTTTTTTGTTCTATTTTTTTATTTTTTTATTCTTGCTCCAAACAATATTACAGCTACATTCAGTTTGCTAACATTTGTTTTAACATATTAAATCATGAAAAAATGTGTGTGTACAGCTGCAGGCATGTTTAAAAGATTACATTGTCTTAGTGGAGAATCATAACAACTATGAGCTAGCAAAATAAACTTAAAATGTTATTATTAGTTGCAATAATAAAAACAATGATAAAAAAGTATTCAAAATGTCATCTGTCTCTGCATGTAGTCAGAGCATCATAAGCACAATTAATAAATAAATAAAAAAATATACTCATTAACAAATAGGCTTTATTAGCACATGATTCACATTAGATAGTGCAAGTACCATTAAATGATATGTATTAATTGCATTTAATCACAGCTTATAATATTTGATGCTCTTAGGGAATCGGCAGTGGAAAAAAATAATTCTGCAGAAATACCCATCCAAGCAATAATGTCGGATTGTAGGCCTTTGGGGGGTTTGCAAGGACCATCAATTTCTATATTCTAATAGCAAGTGAACAACAAAACAATTGCCCATCCCTAATGGTAACATAATATTGGGACTCCATTACGTGTTCTAGTTACTTAAACACTTCTTGCAAGTATGCCAAAGCTTTCACATCCCTGCGCTGCTTGATGAAATTTGAAATGATGTAAATATTATCATGCGACTAAGTTCTCGGAAAATCTCTGCGTGCATTTCGACAAAAGTATTTAAAGTTGGGTGGTTTAAAACTAATAACAGAACTCCTTAAAAATGTTCATGTGGTTTCTGAAAGCGTTTAACATTCAAAGAGTGAAAAGCAGCAAGCTTAATCAGAAATTCAGACCAGAGACCCCTCCCCTCAACCTGAGCTCAGGCCCCTGCTAAACACACCCCCGCGCGCACACACACACACACACACACACACACACACACACACACACACACACACACACACACACACACACACACACACACCCACACACACACACACACACACACACACACACACACACACAACATAATAGATAAACATAAAAATAGAAATCCCAGTATTAAAACAAACACCCTATGCATTCAGTATTGCTGGTGTCTAAGCCTGTTTGCCGCAAAGTTGAGAATGAGGATCACATGGGAGTCTGCACACAGGCCCTGCTCATCTATTGAGCAAAAACAAAACAAGAGTCACATGACACCTCAACTTATCACATATACATACTGCTGCTTACCCTATCTGTATTGTCCCTAACGTAATTTGTAGTGTGCAGTGTTGTTTATTTGAATAGTATCATTTTAAGTTTTCGTTTTGTTTTTAATTTATTAAAGTAAGTTTAATTTAGTTGGACAAAAGGCCAATCGTTTGCATCTCTCAGGAGCTGCAGCCGTGCAGCTGTGTATAGTGCTCCCTGAAAAAAAAAAAAAAAAAAAGTGTATTAAGGATGGCCTTACCTGTCCCTTTGGTGAGCTCCTTCTCCCCCCCACTTTCTCTGTCTTTGGTTTGGTCCTCCTGATCTGTGGTGGTCTCACTAGCAGCCTCCACATCCTCGCTCAGCTCTCCTGAAGGGGGAGGGAGACCGGAATATGTAAATCACCACACCATCAGAATTGGTGGAAGCACTTAAAGGGACGGCAGCATTTTTTTTTTCTATAGGAGCTCGCAACAATTACATTTGCTGACACATAGTTGCAAGGCTAGCAGACAAAGAGGACAGAATCTGCTTTCTATTGCTGCAGTATCTGATAACACTAATATTTAGTCAGACTTGAATTATTAAATCAGAGTTGAATCATGAGGGAAGAGGAAAACAAATATTGATTCATAGAGGAAAGAATGTTTTTTTTATTCTTATTTAGTAGGGATACAAAACTGCAAAAGGAAAAAAAAAAGACACAAGTTCTAGTAGATGGAAAAATAACTGCATCCTTCAAGAAATAGACATTTTATCACACACCGTTCTCTTGCACACATTTTACTGTCCCTTGCTGCAATCTGCTAAATTACTAACCAATACCAATAACCCAGTTTTTCTTCTGTTATTCTACTATTAAAAAAATCATAAATATTTAAAACTTTCAGGCCAACAATTCAATGTATTTTTATGCCAAGTCAAAGTCAGAAATCCCCTGTAACCATCTTAAAAGCATTAGCTCGATATATCAGGGCCATTTAGGTGCGTCAAAGTCCCAACAATGGATATCCAATAACTCCATTTGTAAGTAACACACAGAGGAAAAGATAGCAAAAACAGATAATAAAAAGCGCATCAATCATGTTTATTTCCCTCCAGTGCCCTGTGAACATCCCCTCTGCCTGTTAAGTTTGTTTAAAAGTAGAGAGACTTGCATGCAACAGCATTGATTTGACAACAGTAAACTAGGCCGCAGTCGATACGCTTTATCAGTTATTACACAAGTCAGCTAATTCTCAGCAAATGTACTTAAATGCTCTTTTGAAAATGCTTTCATGCCTCGGTCTCTACTCTATGAGCTATTGATATATTGACAAAAGTACAACAGCTACTGAAATATCCTGGTCAAGTATTCAGCCCTGCAGTCATCGCGCATCTAGTTTGAGCACACTACAGGAATATCATGAGCCAAAACCGCTTTCATGACATTACGCTGTCCCTCATCACTCCCTATTACTTCTCTCAATTAGTGAATGCTCCTGCTCATCAACAGACCTGCTTATTAAAGTCAGAGTCATAACTGAGATACATCCTAAGACAAACAAACAAAAAATCCACGGTAAATCTTCAGTTGCTTAAAAATGAATGGTTACAAGAACAATACTGGAATAAGAAACATAACTTTTCACAGAACTGCTTCACTGCTTAAGGAGGCTTAAAGAGGTAACAAAAAATATTAACAAAAAAACCATACAATAATTGAGCAGGAAACACCTTTTATATTCCTAACCACAAACTAGGAAGCGCTTCCTGCTTGCCAGTACAGCTGTTGGAGGAAACAGCTGTCTGAGCGGAGTGAGAAGTGTATGGATTTTGATGTAAAATATCACCAAAGCCAATCTGACAATCCATTGTTTAAATAAACATTTTTAAAGGCAAGGCTGACCACTTGAACATACATATCTAAGTCATATTTTTTTTTCTTTTACTCTTTAAATGTAAAAAAAATCTAAATTCTATCTAGAATATTCCAAAACACCAAATGTTCTCTAAACGAGCCCAAAATCTTCTGCAGGGTCGTTTAATCCCATCTACCTCACGTCTGCATAAATCTCCACGGCTGCGTGAGAATTAGGATGCTGTGCAGCTGCATAGGTGCTTAGATTACAAAATAATCCCCAGGTAAATTTTTTCAACCTTTAAAAATGGGGCAATGTGTCATTTCCTGCCATGTGACACATGTAGTGAGACTAATTCTCCACCCAGACATCAATACTTACTTTGTTCTCAAACATTACCGTGATAGGCAGCCTACATTTTAAAGCTATTTAGCTTCCGTGTACCCGCCCCCAAAAATCGAGCACAAACACGTTACCTGCACGTATGTGCACGCATACGTTTCTTTCCCCATCATGTTTTTTTATTCTGCTTTATCGAGATGTTTAATCAACATGCATGACAATTTGAGCCTGCACAACACAGAACCCCATACATAATTTATACAGAAATGCAGACGTATGATTCCAGCAGCGCTTTCACATCTCCAAGCGGCAAATGGTTTTGCCCATTTCTTGTCTCATCTACAACCGCATTACAGAATGATTAAAGCTAGGTCGACTTTAATTAATGAAAGGTCACGAGTGGCCTAAGAGTAGGATGCAAATGGAAGAGACACTAAAACTGCAGCTGCAGATTAACTCTGGAAATAGATTAGGAGAAACACTCAAAGCTATGGCAGTGGGCCATTTCTAACCCAAATCTGAAAGATGTAAAGGACAATAGCCTGAAGGTTGTCTTCTAATTAATTGTCTTCATTAACCATTCTAATACAATGATATGAAACAGTTCCATTAATCTAATCATGCAAGCTGAATAAGCCTATTGCCGACACAAAGATTAAACTCATCTGTTCTGAGCATATAAATTTCAGCCCTGCTCTGGCAGTCACTCAGTGGGGACAGTTCATGGGCTCTCTGTTCCAGCGTATCCCAGACAGACACACATACGCACACGCACACATACACACACACACGCACACGCGCGCACACACAAACACACACACACACACATCATTCAGGCGCTTTGCAGCCTTTCCCCATGAGTTTTTCTTCCTTGCCTGTGACTGCAAAGGCCTACTCAAACCCATAGGTGTCACTCTATACAAGCTGGGAGAGAGCAACTTGCTCGCACACATTAATGAGGTGCGGGGGGAAGGGGCCGAACAGCATCAGACAGAAACACATGGGGAAAGGAAAACGGGAAGAAATATGTGGAGATGACAAAAGCAGATGCTATGCAAAAGCTGTCCGGTGAAGATGAGACACTGAAAATGGAAAGATTACCTTCAGATGAGAGAGAGCAGTCTTCCTTTTTCCCCCCGAAGAGCAGTGATTACACTAATGCTAATCAGACTGACAAGCACAAACGGCCTAATAAATAATTGATGGTAACCACTGCACTTTCCAGTATTCCTTCCCAGACTGTAGAGAAGAGCAGCAGCAAGTAATAATAGTCACTCTGGATATCTTTCACTGGGTCAGGCTCCTCCTCCGTCCGCGGCCTCAGCTGAATATACCGCTATGATGGTAACTGCCTTTTAAAAGTGCGGAACTGCAGTCCCACCTGAAAACGGCTCCCGTGGTCCTCAAACTATTTTCTGCTGCATATTCGGTTCTCAGACAATAACACTAGTGCCTGCTGCCGTTTGACATGCATGTGCCCTGGATCACCCCTGTGAGGGATGAGTTGAACTTCTTCCTCTGCCGGGCTCCTGAGTTCTTGGAAGGAAGGTTGCGTTCTGCCTCCTTCTGGCTGTGGCTCCATCTCTAAGCCCTCATTACTCTCATTATCATTATCAAAGCTGCTGTCATCAGTTTTAGCCAGGTGTCACAGGGTTGTACAGTAAATCAGATAGGTGCGCGCCCCTCTGCCCCCCATGCTTTATCCCAGGGTGGACAGCTTCCTTTTCCATAGCGCTGTTCTGTCGGATAAAAAGCAATCTTATTTCACACTTCACAGACTCCATCTTTCTCCCCTACTTCGTCTTTTAAGCATCCCCCTCAGCCTCCCCCAGCACCCGGTGCTCCCCTTCCATGTATTAAAGTTGGCCTGACTCTGGACTAGAGGGCGCAAAATGAAAGTGACAGGAGGGTACCATGGGACAATGAGACACAGGACCCATGCTGAGAGCTTTCATGCATTGTCTGCTCCTCATATCAGCACCTCTGCACTCCGTACACAGGACACTCCTCCCTCTTCTAAAGCAAAATAAACAGCAAAACCCTTCCAACTTTTAATACCCCCCACCTTCACCAACACAGTTAGAAGCTCTCTCCTCGAGTCTTCACAAGGTGCAAATCATAAAACCACCACTGAGAAAAACATGTCAGAAAACAAAGACAAAATGTGTGTTCCACATGAACATCTAATAAGCTGTAAGGTGACATTATCAGAAACAGTAATTGTCACTTGCATTACTTATGCCGAAAAAAACAAAAACAAAATTAAGAACGGACACACTGAATATATGCATAT
This sequence comes from Poecilia reticulata, assembly GCF_904066995.2. Lineage (NCBI taxonomy): Eukaryota > Metazoa > Chordata > Actinopteri > Cyprinodontiformes > Poeciliidae > Poecilia > Poecilia reticulata. Next base: position 18,838,513 of record NC_088832.1, read on the forward strand.
ATATTTGAAATGGCTGTCAAAACACTCAAACTGATATGTAGAAAAATTGAAAACTAAGCAGCAGTACTTCCATCAAATTAAAGCACCCAGTGTGGTAATATCTCAGGAAATGAATGCACCGAATGTGAGGGAGTTTGGCTCATGCAAAATGAATGTCTATTTTGTCTCTGTGCTCCACTCACATATGCCCTCGCTCCCTGCTCTCCCACACAGCATCACGGTCTTTGAAAAGAAAGACGAGCAAGGCTACTTTGGCGCTGCTGGTCAGAGTTACGTGTTAGATTCCTGACCTGTCTATGGGGGGGGGGGACTTGCTGGCCTCTCCCTGCTGGCCCTGCTCTGACCTCAGGATCCAAATGTGAATGAATACTTTGTGTCTCCAATGGGCTGAGGGCAGGAGGAACAAAAAGGGCGCAAGAGCAGCGGAGGAGAAGGTGCAGCAGGTGGAGGAGGGGTAAAGAGTTAGGGCAGCTAATAATTAAAAAAAAAAAAAAAACTTTACAGAGCAAGTTAATCACAGACAGCTTTAGATGCTGCAATGGAAGCGTGTTTTTGAGCCATTGCTTTATCTTTTGGTACATGCACATCACACCAGCCTGTAGGTCCTCATTCTGATTCCCCTTACATCTCAAAGTCAATATTGTTTCGTGTTATGGGAGATAAAAAAAGATTTAAAAAGCACTCTCATTGCAGCTCATTTAACCATTTTCTATGCTCTTGGTACTTATTCAATTAAAAATATTTTCCCTAACGTGTTACCTCTTGGGAAACTAATTAGAAATACTTATTGCAGTAATGACATGTTTAGAAACATTACAAATAAAGTAAAGTGCAGCTGCTCCAATTCTTTTGTCTTTGTGTTTTACTCGGGGTGATAAAGGAGAGGAGGATCTAGGTTAATGTGGCTGTGGACGGGGACTGAGCATGCAAGGACTGCTCACTCTTCAGCTCCATCTGATACACACAACACACACACACACACACACACACACATACACACACACACACACACACAACCCTGACTTTGTTAAATGTCTAAGATGATGGCTGCAAACTAACACATATTACATCCACAATGGAAGATACAGGCTGTACTTTTCCCCTTTCCCTGATAGAATGGCAGGCTGAAAGCCTGGATAAGGGGCAAAAGCATCATTGGGCAATACTCTTTTATCTACTCCGCCTGAGGGACATTGTCCTGCACAAAGAGTCACTCTGCCTCTTTAGTTACTCGGTACAGCAAGCCATCCCCCTGCTCCCCCCTATCCTGCACCCCCCCGTCTCACCATGCATTTATGCTTATCGTCTTCCACTTCTGCCTGCTTTTAAATCAACCTATTTTTGTTAATGCGCCATTTTTTTTCTTCATTTTCCTCGAGCTCAAACTACAATCCCCTTACTTTGTTTGTGACTATTCAAAGGAGCCAAGCAGTTCATGGGCAGAGGGGATAGATGAAAAAAAAAAAAGGCATCACCGCTGTCATGAAGGGCAATCACATCAACTCTGAAATATTCACCAGTGGCTTGGAAAATGCGATGGTACAGTTATGACAGGCGGACACTCTAGCCCCCCATCGCCCCCACCCAGCTCCCGACTCAGCCCCCACCACGCCGGCCCCGCTCTCCATCAGGGCGGAAGCACGGTGGACATTCTGAATATGTATAACCCGGAAAATGTATTGATTTTTCATTTGGTGAAGAGGGACACACAAAAATCACATAACCTGAAACTGTCACAGCTCTTCTGTTCATAGCTCATCTCTCCTGATGTTTGGCTTTTGCCACAAAATCTCTTTAATTACCAGGTATAGTAAGCTTCAGAGCCTTTCTCCACAGAGACGCTGCCACATACAGCCTGCTGGGCTTAACAAGACAGCCCACATCTATTATATATGACATACACCCAGCAGCTTTTGTTTCATATCTAACTAATAAGTGCACTGAATGCGACTATACCCACAGTTTTTGTTTTTTTTACCATACAAAGCTGTAGAGCAAAAAGCTTTCTTGAGGAAAGCCTTGAAAATAACAAAATGCGGCGCGACACATTAAAAAGACCTTTTCATATGAAAAGATAATCCTGAATGGTCCGAGCACTTATTTCATGGGCTTTTCTGAAGCCCCACTGCTTAACATGAATTTCTCCCATTGATCCAAGTTTTTTCAGGTAGCAGGCAGGTCCCCCCTATGTTTCACTGAGTGTGCACACTTGTGTATATCTGTGTCCATTAACAGGTACTTATCTGTTTATCTCTCCTTTTAGGCACTGCAGACCAGTACAGTGAACTGTCTGAAAAAGATCTCTGTCTGTCGATTTATCGAATGTACCATTTGCATATCTTTGTAGTGCTTCCATCTGCCTGTGGACCGTTCTGTGGTGGTATTAGCTCAGAAAATCAATGTTGCCATGGCGGGATGTATGCAGCCCCTACCGCTGCACGTGCTTAGAGTCCGGCTTATAGCTCCCGCATGAGCCCTATTTACATGAGTCCTGCTGGTACAAGACCCCACACCCCACTCCTTTCAGTTCTTCAAATCTTTGTAAACTTAAAGTCCACAAACATATTTCTCAGCTTGCCTCCCAAGAGTAGGCGGGCTTGCCATCCTCCTCTGTGGTCATGTTGCCTCCCCGTTTCCATCCAAAGCCCTGAGCTTGACCGTCTGTTTGTTTATGAAAGCGTACGCAGAGATAAAACAGAATCCAACAAGGTTATGAATACCAATTTTGCTAATCAATTTTATTTCAAATCTAAAATGTAGGGTAGCATTGATGCGTGTTTGCTCTCAAAGGTCGAGCGGCTTGCTGAGTTCAGATGTTTTATGTTAGTAGAAAGGAAAGGTGGAGAAAGGTGTGGTGTGTTTCATTTTATTTATTCATTTATTACACTTATTTCTGTTTGTTACATCATGCCGCTATACATTTATGGATGGAGAAAGCACACGAGGATACCTTAGTGTTGATATAAATTTTTCTTGCAGAGACTGTAGTGGATGTGGAGGGAAACTTTTCTTCTCGGTTGCAACTGGCTGGTTACTCATAGCTAATTGCTAAAGAAATCCAATGATTACACTGCAGAGGCACTTTAAAACATCCTGAGAGAGCAACCACATATTGGGCAAAGGAAAAAAAAATTAAAGCTCACTCCACCTCCATCTATTCAATTTCTAACACAAATCAAACATAGGGAGCTTTCTTTTACCATTTGTCTTTCTTTCTGCCCCTCTTTGCATAGACCATCCATTACTTTCACATGAAATATGAAAAGGCAATATCCTCTCTGTGTTTGTACTGAAGCGTAATGCGATTGTGTTGTCATTTATAGGAAATAATCACAAACCTCTCTTTCATTTTCCAGTTCAAATAACCATGAAAAATTAGCCTTCAATGTCAGGGAGGACAACAAAGGGATGCACACAGACTATTGCTCCACCACTGCGCTTGACATTTCGCCTTAATAGGAAAACGGCTGGTTGTTTCTATCTTTCTTTTCCACCCCAATCTTTTTCTTCGGCTAACCTCTTTTTTTTTTTTTAACCTAATTAAAAAGTTCTGCACTCAGATCTTTGCAAATCTTTGCTGCGTCTTTATTCACCATGGCGGGTCGGTGTGCAAGAGAAACAAAAAAAATTGGAAGGTTAGAAAACTTCGGTCCTATGCACAGAGTGCCCCCTGCTCATTAGCACCCCTTCCCCTGTCCGTTAATGGCCAGTGCAGAGGAAAGATGTCGTCAGACAGCCACTAAGGGGCCCAGGTCGCTGTGACTACCGTCCAGCAGCCTGATAAATAAATAATTCAAGAGCTATCAGACTCTCTGGCAGCAGAGCAGTCCCAAAAACACACACTCAGGACACGGCTTGTAAAGGCCTTCCTAACTGATCAGCATTTAGCCATTACAAACGATGTACAACTAGAGATATATGCAAGATCCAACACAATTAGCCTGAGCTATCGTCTGAGGATCCTTTTAATTCAGGAAATCCTTATTTTCACTCTCAGCAGCAAAGTAATAGTAACTACCTTGTATACTGCTATCAATAAGTGTGTAACAGGCAGGCTGCCTTTCGCTTTAAATAAACACAAAATGAAGAGCCATTTTTCAGTGCAGTTATAGAAAATGCAATTAAACTAATTGAATTTAAGAAAACATCACAATCCAAAAAGACTGATAAAAAAAAAAAAGTCAAAGCTTCAAACCTTCAAATCCACAGAGACTCCCGGTGTATTTGTGAAGTTAAAGGAAACAACAGCGACACTGATCATGCACCAATCAGGCTTAACCTTGTGATCACTTACAGATAGTGATTAACATTCTGATGGACACAGTACGTACAAAACTGTAGATCTTGTAGGAGGTTTCCGGTCTGCTGGCACCAGGATATACTTATGGGAAGAAGCCAATCCAGTGTAGGCAAAGTGATGCCTTGGAAAATGTTCTGCTAGTTAACCTTGGTTCCTGTCATTCTTACAGAGGTTCGTTTTTAAATAGCACCGACCTGAGCACCGCTTAAGACCTTCAAAGCCTTTTGATAGAAAGTACTCAGTTATGTCTTTGGCTCATTCAGCAGAATAATGTCTCCGACCACAAGAGAGGAATGCTTCGAGAATGACTTGAGAGGCACAACAGAGTATAAGGTGTCAACGTAAAAACTCCAAATTCCCCAGGTCTCAATCCAATCAAGCATATGTGTGATATGCTACATAAACAAATTCAATCCACCTCACGACTTACAGGACTTTTAAAAAAAAAGAAAAAAAGAAAAGAAAAGAAAATCTGCTTCTAACATCCTGGCGCCAGATACCACAGTGCACCTTCAAAGGTCCAGGGAAATCTATGCCACACTGGGTCAGGGCTATTTTGGACCAACACACTATTAGGCAACTGTTCATAATGTTATACAAAATCGTTGCATAAGTTTATGACAACTAAACGTCCACTGAGATACAGTGTTTTGCCCTTGATCCTTTGGCAAAGGTGAAAATAAACATCTCATGTGATTAGCTTCTCTTTTATTTATATATAGTAATTTACTTTCACACAATTATTCCTGGGCCGTTTACTTCTTAATTATACAAAGATCTTTAAGTTTTATTTGCAAACCATAGGGTACAATTAGAGGCTGGAATGTTACACAAGAAGATGCTGGAATGCAGTGCCTAATAAAAAGTTACGTGAATGTCAAAAATGTCCGGCACTTGTCTTTAAAAACAAGCAGAGATTACCTGCAACTGCTGTTGACTATTGCTGATTATTAGCGGATGAATTATTCTATAAGAAAATGCTACAAAGTTTAAACAGGTGTGATTGAATCCAAGCAAATTTTGCTTTGCTGTAAGACTGAGAAAGTGAGCTGAAGCCTCCTACAGGGAAGGAACTGTGCTGCCCGCTGTGCTGCTCTCCAGAGAAGGAGCCTTGGAGTGATTACAGTCAAACATTGCTACTCAGTTAACTTTGGCTCAGCCACAAGAGAGGGAGAAGACAAGACAAGAAAGAGAGAAGGGAAGAAAGAGAGACAGAAGGGAAGGAAGGAAGGAAAAGAAGGAAGGAAGAAAACAAGGAAGGGGGAAAGGAAGGAAGGACAGAAAGAAAGGAGGAAAGAAAAAAAAAGATGACATCACATAGACCATCTTTTAGAAATAAAAAAGAAACAAAGTGACTTGTAGAGTTTCATATTGCTCATGTGTCTTTTACCCAGTACTAAAAGAGAAAAACCTCAGCCAGTGACAATCACTGAGGTCAAATGATTTTTTTTTTCTTTTCGGGTGTTAAGACTGTCTGATGTCCAAAAGCTTTTAAAACACACCCTTACCTCGACAAAAAAAAATAAAAAAAAAAAAAGTAAAAAAAAAAAAAATACAGCTGAGAACAGCTCTGTAGGGGAGCAGATATTAGACAGTTTCACATGTCCTTGGATTCTGAAGTAGAGGCCAATTAAATGGCTTTGCAGCATCCAATTTGTGCTGAGTGAACAGGTATGAATGTTGGGGTGGGGGCTCCGTGGCAGCGGGCATAAAGAGGACAGAGCAGAGCGCACTCTCAGAAAGGTGCCAGCTAACTCTACTGTCAGTGGATTTCTGAGTCTTGCATATTCGCAGGACATTAGGATGATACAGAGCGACATTATTTAACGTAACGTTAACTTTCACACAGAACCACTGGTGTTTTGAGCATCATAAGTACTCACAGGACACCAGCTCTTCCAGTACAAGCCTCTCCTCTGTTTAATGCTGACTGAGCACAGACTTATGGAAATAAGTGGGTCTGGGTGGTGAGGTTCATACCCTCTCAGAGGCATGGTCAGGGAATTAACAGTCTCTTCCCTACAGAGACCTGGCCCTCCTGCTAAATTGGTACCATGTTTTACCACATCTTGCATTTTTATTGTATATGCATGTTGTTGTTAGTGCAGCTGTTATAGTTACTTTTAATATAATAGGAGCTCTTACTGTCTTTGCTGCGGAAGACTCTTCTCACTCATTAGCCAAAAGTTTGAGAGCTGGGCTGAGAGTACCGATAAGGTACAAATGTAATTATTTATCTCGCTGGTTGGCGTTTTGTTGCACCTCTAAGGCCTAAAGGCAGGGCCTCTAACTAGCAAAGGGCCGTCTCTGGAGAAATGCTGGAGTAAACAATTGAGAAAATGTTATGCCAGGGGTGTCAGTTACCAGGAGAAAGCAAACACTAATCACTAAACTAATCATTAAAACACCCTGCCTACGATAATGTGGCTCTCTGTGGATTTGTGGTTCCTCCCCTGTGTACTGATCCAACATCCTAACGCTCCATCATGCCCTCAGCCTCAGTCCTGGCTCTTGCTCATGAATAGGCACCAATACAGATCCCTCCTCTTCATTCAGTCATGGTTTCTGTTGGCTCAAGCCAGGACCGGTGGCCTCTTGAGAAGGCTGTGATGAGAATTCATTTCTACCCATTATGTGCTCTTGTCCACTGCCTGAGTTCATCAGTTCAGTGCAACCAAGTCAATGAAAGGGTCTGTAATGAAGCAATCAGATGCAGCCTGGTTTTCTGGTCCCAACACTCCATTCTTGGCTACCAGACCCCATCTCCCAGTGCAGAGCATGGGGCTGGGCTGGAGGGGGGGCGGTGGGCTCCAGCAAAGGGAAGAGTGGGCTCAAACTGCACAGACATTAATTCAAAACCTAGTCTTTCATAGACTGGAGGATACGCTGCTCTAACATGTGTTTCACACCAGGTCTTCTGGTTCCTGCAGCTTCAGAGACTCAGTTTGTGAAAGATCTGTTAGTTTATTGAAGATAACCCAGTAAGCGAGGAATGGCTGACACACTGTGTAACGTGCAGCTGGCAGATGTCTGTCATTTCTTCTACTTACACCTTTTTGGGTCAATTGGGAAGCGCCCGCCTTCAACTTCTTAAACTTGTGGAAAATAACAAGATGAGTTTCAATTTAACCTGTGTTAAACCCAAATTTGTGACTCAAAGTACTGGCACATTTAAAGAAATTAGGATTGTGAGTGAAAAGTGCAACGTTTCTTACCAGTCATCTCAGAAAGAGAAATTGACATTTTATAAAAAGAGTAAAATATTTCAAGCTTTTATTTTATTTTTTTGCCATTTTAATCATTAAGACTTGCAAAATTTAGTGTCTTGGAAAATTTCAATATCACATTAGACCAATCAAAAATAAAATAATGCCTTAACCACAAATTTCAGACTTCTGAAAAGTTTGTACATTTCTATTCACTCAGTAATTGATCGGGCTTCCTCTTGCATGAATCTCCACATCAATGTGCCATGGCATGGAGGCGATCAGCCTGTGGCACTGCGTAAGTGTAATGAAAGCCCAGATAGCTGGAGTCAGGTCATCTCTGTCTTCTTGATTCTGGTGTTTCTCATCTTCCTCTTAGCAGCCCATATATTTTCAATATGTTCTAGGTCAGGGGAATTTGCTGGTCATCAAGAACAGGAACACCATGGTCACTGAACCAGCTTTTGATACCTTTGGCAGTGGGGACAGGTTTCATGTCCTGATGGAAAATAAAATCAGCATCTACATACAGCTTGTCAGCAGAGGGAATGGAGTTTGCTTGACAATCCTTTCAAGGCTGCAGTTCTCCCTGTTGTTGTTGCTGCACCTTTTTCTACCACACTTCTTCCTTCCACTCAATGTTCTGTTTAGGTACTGCTTGGATATAGAACTCCGAACAGCCAGCTTCTTCAGCAATGTGTCGATGGCCGTTATCTTGACATCTGTCAAGTCAGCTTTCTTCCTCATGATTGTGCAGCCAACAGACTCAGAGTGAGGGATTATTTATAGGCTCAGGAAACTTAAGGAGTGTTTTGAGTTAATTAGCAAATAAGGGTGTGACGCCATGAGTTTCCAATAATTACCTTTTCATAGTATTCTAATTTTCAGAGACACTGAATTTTGGGTTTTTGTTGCGTACAAGCCACAGTCGCAAAATTACAAGAAACAAAGGCTTGGAATATATGATTCCATAGAACATATGAGTTGCACTTTCTGAGACGACTGGGAAAAAATATTGCACTCTTACACAATATCCAGTTTTTTATTTTTATTTTATTTTTTTATACTAGTATATAGGTATCTTTAAGGTTTGTTTTAAACAGGGTTCAACAGCAGGGCACCAAGCCAAAATACACAACATACACGATACAGTTTGACAACACCAAGTTTGCTCAAACATCACTATGGTATTTAAAGAATTTGCTAGATTATCCTTCTCTACATTCTTCCATTAAAGTTTACTTCTTCATTCACTTTCCTAGCTTTAGCCAAAAGACCCCACAGCTGGATTCTACCTGACAAGAACTCCTTAACAAGCAGCAGTCATTAACCTCAGGAGCAGGCAGCTGCCATGTGATGTAGTGCTCTCGGCCTGCTGCAGAAGGGCCCTATTGATCCCAGACATACTTGGTGCCTTCCTGGATGTTTATAATCAATATGCAAATGGCCAGCTGCATTGATTCAATATTAATTTTCAATTAGGGAATTCTCGTGGGGTCCTTAGGGGTCAATACAGAACCATTCAAAGGGAAGGCTTGAGCAAGTTGCAGGCATTGACGTTCCTCCACCCAAGACAACTTACTTACTGTTTATTTAGCCTGCCCTGCTGTAAGTCCCGATTAAGGCTTCAGATAATGGCCAGAGAGACAGATGGACCTTTCTGCACTTCTGCAACACCCATTAGATAAACTGGATTTTGGTCTGAAGGGCTTGTCCAAACTAATAAGTCATCATTTCACACATTGTGTAGTTTCCTGTTCTGTTAAATCAGTGGAGGCAGGAACAGTGACAGTATAAAAACAAACAAACCTCTCCATATTTTTTTATAAGACTTTCCCCACCAAGAGATAAATTGATGAGCACATGTTTATGAGCAAGCATACAACAAATTGTACATCTGAGGGCTGCTCGTCAAGTCATTTAGAGCGTGTAAATAGGTACAGGAAAACGGCAAACATCAGATCTTTTTTATTGACTTATCTTTAATTAGTTTTCAAAGTCGGGTCACCAGCAGAGAAAGAATTGCCACAGTTGCAGCACTGTTTGACCAAGCTGATGGATCAAGCTACAAAATCCAAATTGTATTTTATCTATGTCATATAAATGAAATGAGCAAACACAATAAGGTTTTCTGCTATCTGACAGCAGGGTAGCATTTGAAACTTTGCTCATCAGTTGAAAGTTTCAGATAATGCCAAAGAAAACTAGAAAAATGTATAGCCAGACAGGAAAAAGAGGATCCAACCACAACCATATAACTCCAGCTTCAAATTTCAAAGACACATTTGAGATGAATGAGATTTGGTCAGACAATGAGTCTGACTGATTTTATTATTGCATTTCTCAGCCAGCAGATCAGTTAGCATGACTTTAGCACATTGTTAAGGAGGTCTCCATTCAGAAAACAATTCTAATTTGGCTGATAACCTTCAGCATTGCTTAACATTTTGCTTTAAACGCTGTGAACGCTCTGGGAAAGATTACAGCTTTACTGCCATGCTAACTCAGAGCAGACTAAGGAGCGAGCATGTGAAAATTGCCAAGAGTGTAACAGAGATAACCTGGTTGGACTATTTGCTTGGCTCTCCTGAAGATGCACCGCCTCAGGTAATTGGTTTAGGGATAACATTAATTACCACATTCCTCATTAATGGATGAAGCCTTTATTGGTTCCATTGATCAGCTGGACCTGTTAGCCATCATCCTTAGCAATGGTGGATGTAACAAGCTTACATATTGGCATATCAATTAATGCAATCAATTCCTGTCCAGCAGTTACAATGCATCCTACCCGCTTCTCTTTTACCATACCCCACTTACAATCTCAACTAGCTTCCCTCTGTCATGGGGTCTGGAATACAGGTTTAAGTCAAACGGAAGTTTTGGAGGGGAAAAAAAAATATTTTGCTGAATTTTTTAAAACAACCAACAATTAAAACTTGATGTAAAGGTTATCTTAAAAAGTTTTTTACTTTAATTAGTGGAATTTATCAATCCCAGATGAAGAAAAGGAAATCAGTTTGTTATGTGAATTATAACGAGTTAAAATGAAAATATATGAACATTGCCTCCATGGATCCAGTTGTCCCGCTGTACAAGTCTTTGACTTAAAGACAAGTCTTAAGGTGAAAGCCGACTATTTTTCCAAGATCAGAGTGCCTTTTAAGAAGGCGCAGATTACAACTTGGAATCCTTCCTCCGTCATCCATGCTCAAAAAGGGGTGACAGAATTCAAACACTAGGCTGTGGTTGCCTGGTATAACGTGGTGAAGTGGGTAGAACATCAGCAATGAATGAGGGAGTCGGGTGAGATAACTGAAAGCACACCATGACAAAGTGGAGGGATTTACCGTTGGGCCCGCAGCACTTCATTTGCCTAATAACAGATCATTCTATAAGAAAGTGGCTGCTTGGAGGGGGGATATCAACCAACGAGGATGTCTCACTCGCAGAAATCCTATTTGAAGACAACACCTTCTGAGCGCTCATCCTCCTCCACGCCTAAGACGATCCACGCGCATGACAGGGCCCATTAATATGACGCCCATGTAACCTTGCTCTTTCTGCCTCTCTTTTCCAACAGGAACAAAACCGATAGCCAGGGAGGAGGGGCATTATGTTATGACTGAGCGTGTAACAGGAGGGGTGGTGTTCATTTTAAAAAGATGTCTTAAATATCCTCCTCTAAGACACCTGGAGCCACCTCTTCAAAACTAGGAGTGAAAAGAAAAGAGTTCTTCATTTACCAATATCACATTAATGCAGATGTTTTAGGCAGGTTTTTAGTTCTCTTATGGATTAGTTGTGTTTCCTTAGCTCAAAAACAATCTTCATTGCACTCTGATAAACACCACACACAGGCCGCACACATAGGCCCCTCAAATTCACTAGCAAAACGCTACAGACTCAGTCTTATGTGTCTGCAAGATAAGTAAATATAGATATAGGGAAGATGATGACAAAGAGCTATTATCTGCAACTACACCCACTGAGCTGTAACACAAACATATTCCATGATTATTTATTTAAATACACCATGTGGGAAAAAAAAAAAAAAGAAAATCTGCCTGTGGAGTTCACTGGGAGCAGCACAGAGAAAACAGATTCATCGGACAGTGTTAAATGTCGAGTGGGGGGGCCAGACGAGCAGGCAGTCAGACGGACAGCTCTTACTTACTCTGTGTGGGACCTCCTGTTTGCCCCTGTCCCCCGAGCGGCACACAAGTGGGCTGAGCAATTAACAATTTCATGCTGATTGCCTGAAGCGTGTTTTGCTATGCCATAAAGATAATAGCATGAAGGGTGTAGCGGCAGGCCCCCCAATCCCCCTCCTCCGGTGTTCCTCTATTGCTTCCATGTCTCAATTCTCTCCTGTGTAATTCACATGTTGAAACGGCGCACTGCCTGCTTGCTTTATTAAAGACCGTCTCCCTGCTTAGAGGGCGCGTTTAAGAAAAAAAAATATATAAAGATGACTCCCTGAAGAGTAAACAGGGATGATTATTAAAGGGAAGGAGAAACTAGAGTCTTGGTCTCCCACTGGCTTCTTGATTTGAAAGTCTAATTTGGCAACTGCACACAACAGGCGAGCAGGTATACAAAACAAACCAGTTCCATTTTGAAGCATGCCCGCCTTGGATTCTGGTGACAGCCGTCTTCTTCTTTCTCTACCTCAACATGGCATGACAGCAATCCACTTTGACCATGGAGCTTACCACTGTGCAACAGGAATATCTGTGCACCAGCCAGTAAACCTGTGACTCGTGTTCAGAACAGACAATATCAAAGAGTCTCAGAGGAGGGAAAGAACATGAGACGTAAGTAGTCGTCGGAAGCGGGAGAAGTGATTTTGACTCTGCACAGAAATACCGGCTGCATCTTGAGTAGCCTAAGGCCATAAGGAAATGTGGGCTTTATAATAATGAATAATAGTGGATCTCAGTGACTTTCAGGTTCTTATTTTTTTACATGCTCCAAAGAAACGAACACAGTTTTTTAAGAATAATTCATCTGAATTAAATAGGATGGGAATCTTAAAGATTAGCTATTTAGATGATTTGGGCCTCTGTGAACGTAAGCAGAAGACAGGAAGGTTCAGCTGTGTTTTAAAAATTCTCGTCCATTTAGTCTAGTATAGACGCTTTGCCTTGTTTCCTTCAGAGACTTTATGTACACTCATGAAACTGGAAGCATTATAGGAAATATTCTAGAGGGGGAGAATTTAAAAAAATTTTAACATCTTGATAAGTAACTGCATTAAGTCTACTCGTCTCTGGAAGCCACATTATTGACAAACTACCTCAGGGATTAGTGCTGTCATAATTTGGAAACATACCCTAAAGACATGAGGGGTAGGTTTAGACAATAGGTTGCAGCAGCAGTCCCTTCTGCCCCTCTGGCCTGTCCTCATTGACCCCCATCTCGTCACCTCCCAGGCTTCTGGTTGGCTTTCCACCCCCTGGCTGAGTGTGAAAGTCCAGCTGGCACATTGACAGTCTCTGCACCTCAAATGAACAAACTGGAGCTGCATTAAAGCCCCCATATTGTTTATAATGAGCTCCTTCCAAATGTGCATTCTGAAGGAGCAAACACACAGACTCACTCGCCTACCACACAATAAGAAGAAACATGTTTTTGTGTTCATTTATAAGACATAATGTCACCCCCAACACCCACCCACCTCCACACAACAACACACATGCACAGACTTATAAATTGCAGTCACATCCCCCTGCTAGAAGGGGATGATAATTGCGGACGGCCAATAAATTACTGCTGCCTCCACATCAATTATAAGCATCACGTCTGGCAATGAGGAAAATGAGATCTTGTGACAAATTTCATGAGGCTTGGCTGCCCAGCAGCCTTTCTTAACATGCTACAGATAGCAATCCCTTATCTAGCCCCTGTAATGGGGAGCTACGGATAGAGAGATGGAGCTGCAGCCATTTAATTAAAAAGCTTGGGGTAGGGGGTGGAGAGGTGTAATTCATCGAAAAAGCACAGGAAGGAGACAAAGCCTTTGTCTGCAATACATATTTTGCTCAGTATTGTTGTTCATCACAAAGTTTGGATAACCTCTGAAAACAGCTGAATATTTTCACAGTCCTTGTGTCATTTCTTACTATTTTTTCCCCTTTTGCTTCTTTGTTTTTAATATTTCCAATGGGTTTTTTTTGTTGTTGTTGTTTTTTTGTTTTGTTTTTGTTTTTACTTCTTCTTAGAAACGGATGACTGCAGTGGACAGACAATGGCATTGAATGAAATGGCCCCTGCACCTAATTGTATTCCCACCTGGGAAAGGCAGACAAGGGCGGAGGTTTCAGGAGCACAGCAATGAGGATTTATGGCAGAAGGGGAGACGGCAAAATAAAACACCGAAAGGGATGGCCCTTAAATCTCATTCCCAGTGCAATATTCATTGTAGTTGCAATCGGGCGTGCTGATACAGCGCCGGGGAAAAAAAATGGCCGCATGTGTTCAAATTATGGCTGTACTCTCTACTAATATTTAACATCATTAGAAAATCATTAGAAAACCATCATAAAACCTGGGATTATGACCAGAGCATTAAACACAATGATTATTCAGTGTGTTCCTTCCCCGCTTCGCCTTGGAAATGAGATTTGTGCCGCAATGGCAATGTAGGGGAAACGTATGAATATTTTTCATAATTACGGTAACATTTGAAAAACATTGGCTCGCGTGAATTACTATACCATTATAAAGTCATGTTTGTCTGCCCAAAAGCAAAGCTTTCAATGAGGCTTTGCATGGGATATCATTAAAGCAGTTGCACAGGGGGCTCGGTAATACCAATATATTAACAACATTTAACCTTCCAAAGCTTATGCAGTTAGATGGCAGCAGATGCTTGAAAACAGTGCTCCAGGAATATTTATGGGGGTTTTAATGATTTACATATTTTAGTTTTCTTCTTGTTGATCACTACGATCTGACTGTGGTTTTAAAAGGTGGTGCATGTTTAAAAGACAGGCTGCATTCACAGCGGGATAGATTCAAAGCATGGGAGAGAAACTTCAAATTATAGATATCATTTTTAAGATAAACGTCTGAAAAGTGGAAGAAATATTACATTTTGGCTTTTAATGCAGCAAACAGGAGTTTACATGTCTCCGACCGTATGCTGAGGAAAAAAGAGACCCAATACAGTTGAGTCTTTAGTTTTTGGGATTTCTCGGCAGCCCCATTATCAACAGCAGCCATCAGCACAAAGATAAAAGATCCTAATGGAGCTGGCCCTAGTAGAGATGAAAGGTGCAGAGATGGCACACTGTTATGAATCTCTAATGCAGCCTATGTTTCGAAGGTAATGACTAACTCTCAGGCCTCTTACACAGGCATACCTGCTTAGGGCACAGACAATAAAGGTTGCCTCTTTCTTGTCAGTGAGTTGTAACACAGAGGAGCCTTTCCCTCTGAGGAACTGTGCAAAAATCCACTAAGGCATTTTTTTTTTTTTTTAGTTAAACACATTTCTGGGTTTACTTTAATTTATCTAAGGAATCGGTTCAAAGCAGAAACTGAATTCGTCTAGGAGTGCGTACACCTCGTTGAACGGATAACAGCCGTCAGGACTACACCTTGAAATGGCAGATGGCAGTATTGGCTGAACATGCAATCCTTTTAATTCCAGAGCCTTTTCTAAACACTAAACACTAAACGCTAAACTGCGCTCATTTTACTTCAAGTGAAGCCCATAAACATATTCTTTTTGGGTCAGCATGAACAGGAGGCTAATGTAAGAGCAATCTCTTGTCAAGCTTTTCAGACTAATTGAACTGACACTTATGAGAACCAATCTTTTTTTAAATGCATTACTTGGCAGATATTCTGGCTTTTGTCCCTTCAAAGTTTGCCAGGAGGAAAAAAAAAACCCATGCCCTTTGAACAACACAGAGAGGTGAAAATACATGGTGAGAGGAGTCTTTTCTCCAGTCTCTTTCACAGAACCTAATGGATTGTGAGCACTTAATGCATTAATCAATCAATATCTCTCACTGTACATCAGTAGCGTGACTAAGTTATGAATGACCTTTGCAACAAGAAAAGGACACTTAAATGCACACAAGATTGCTCCTTGGTTAGCGACTTGGGCCCGGTTTTGCCATGCATGATTACACTTTCGTAAGTCACAGAGCCGTTAACAGTCCACTCAATACACCGAGGTGCGTCATTATATTTCTTTGAACAAAAATTTGCTTGTGATAGACCGTAACTTAGAGGCATCTTTAGAAATATGCTTCCTTTCCTTTTATGCATGAATCTATCCAGTTCTATACTCAGCAGCTGCTTTATTATGTACACAAGATTACTACCAAGTAGGTATTCTTTTTTACAGCTACCTTAGCCCTTTGTGGCATCCATATGGCAAATCTGCACATCCAAGATGTGATTTTCCAGTTCCTCCACATCCCAACTGAGATATGGTGTCATGTTCAAGAAACCAGATTTAGATGATTTGAGCCTTGTGACATGGTACATTATCCTGCTGGAATTAGCCATCAGAAGATGGGAACCTTGTGGTCGCAGAAGGGTGAAGTGGTCAGCAGCAATGCTCAGATAGGTTGTGCCATTTTAATTATGACCGCTTGGTACTAATGGGCCCAAGAAAATATTCCCCATAGCATTACACCACCATTACCAGCCTGAGCTGTTTGTACAAGCCAAGATGGATCCATGCTTTACATCAAATCTTAACCCTATCATATGACTTCTGCCGCTGAAATCCAGACCCACGGGACCAGGCAGCATTGATTATCGAGAAATATTGGGAAGCCGAATTGCAGTATTCTGTTCTTTGCTGGTACAAGTGGTCGTCAGTGTGATCTAGAGCAGTGGCTCGTCCGTTTCAATTTTCCATGTTGGTGCTGGCTTCCTCTCATGTGATGGGCTAATTGTCTTGACAGGCAGTTGAGCAGGTGTACCTAACAAAGTTGCTGGTGAGGGGATAGCTACATTTTCCATCATAGAAGATCTACAAATGAAATTCTACTTTATGAACTATTATGTAGTACTAAGAGCAGGCTTAATTACTTGTGAACAAATTATCATGGAAGGTGAGTGCTTCTCTTTGTTGAATGGCTCATATAATTCAAATATGGCCCCTGTCTTCAAAAAAACACAATAAGAAAGGATAAATTGTTGTTAAAAGGTGACTTATACCTCATTGGTTACACATGTCAAGTACTTTTCAATAGTGCAGCAATTTGGAGGGTTGTTGAATTATTAGTGATTTCAATTTATGGCTATTTTGCTATTAGGCAAAAAGGCACAAAAAAAAATACTGAAGACTGTTATTATATTCTACTTTCTACCTTCTGAAAAGCTTGCTATAAAGAAATAATCTAAATAAATATCTAAATCATTACAAAGACCACATGTAAATCATTGCCCTCACTACTTATCCACGACAGCAGTGCAGAGAGAAAAGAAACATGAGGGCAGAATGAACTGTAGAGGATAACGATGATGGCGAAGGAAGGAATGGAGGTATGGGGTGGATTATGATAAAGTGCAGGAGCAGGGGGGCAAGTTTTTTTTTGGCCTGTCGTGACTCTGAGTACCAGAGCATGGAGGTGAAGCGAGACAAAGTGGAACGGACAGGAACTGACTGCAGAGTCAGAAAAAAAAGAAGATCCCAGAACAAGAGCGCAAACTGATGCTATTGTGACCAATGAACAAAGGCCTTAAAAAAGTGACTGCATAGGGCCCTTAAACAAAGACGCTATTGCCATTCACTCTCCCTCGTCTAATTAGATTCTTTTGGCCGGTTTAACATGACAAAAACCGGCCCATTTTTCTTAATTCTGGCTGCCGTCCTGGCCGCCGTATCACCTTTAATCGAGTAAAGCCTCAGAGTGCAGGCTCGTACGTTAGACTGACAGCGACTTGTGACATGGATTCAGACACATTCGCTGTGTTCTCTGTTCAACATTTCACACACAAATATGTGCCCCATCTCAGCTTTCCCAACTGCTTGAAATATTCACCACATGCATGACAAGGGCTCATTTCCCAAGAAACCCTCACTCGGTCAGGAGCTGCTTTACAGCTTTGACCAACCTGGATTGGGAAGAAAATATCTTCAAGAATACTTAATATTTTCAAGGAGATTTCACATCACATTGCAAATAAAACTTTATGCTTTTTCTTCTGATGCAAGCAAACTCTGTTTTCAACAGCTCACAGAAAACATGGTCTTTTTTTTTAACAATCACTAAAAGTTAACAAAACTGATTCAGAGAAGAAAAATGTAGGTAAAAGCAAAAATTGTTGATCCTGCAGCTCTAAGGTTCTTGTACTTTAGATGGTTTGTGGTATTACAATGGTCTTCTATTAGTTACAAAAAAACACATGGTGAATTATTCATCAACCAAAGACTATTAGCATAGGAAAGCAAAACTAAAACAGAAAATATTTTCCTTGTCCTTATTTTATCAGACAAGTCATGATTAGTACATCTAGAATAATTACTCAGCTCAGCATAATTTTAATATAACAACATATTTTTTAAAACACTACTTGATTTAAGCACATTCTAATAATAAAAAAAGGCCTCCTCCCCATAACGGTCACTGTGCTGCTGAATTTACTTGATGCATCCTGCTGCATGCTTACTGGGCAGCAGGTATGAAGGCTGACATTCACTTGCTTTCTAGATTATGGATCAATGCATCTCAATGCTTCAAATGACAAAATATGCAGAGAACAGTTAAAAGCAACGCGTATGTCAACAGCAAATTGAAGAATGAGAACCTTGTTTTATTCTAAGGTCCTTATGTTTTGTCTGTGATGTCAACAGAAAGAAATCCTTTCCAACTACAAAGAATCATTTTGCTGAATATCTTGTGCTGCTTCTCATAACAGAGAAGTCTACAAAGCTAAATGTGAGTAAATTACGTACATATTCTTTAATGATCATGGAAAGTTTATTTCTTAAAAAAAAAACTCTTCTGACAATACATACAAAATAAAATAAAAAGTTGTTTGAGACAAACTAGTACGTTATTGGTTGAAACATTCTCATTGCCCTCAAATCCTTTCTGAAGTCCAGGTGCGCACCTATAGTGTAAATGACAGGCTTCGTTTACCTGCCCAGGTTAAATCTCATTAATCCCAAATGCTAATCCTAGCCATTCTGCGTCTTTGAGCTTAAAGCTCAGACAAACACAAACAGTAATATATCTGACGGACCCAAAGGAACACGGATAATGTCCCACCTGAGTCTTGGATCATCTTCTGAAAAGCAGGCAGTTACATCTTCTGTGTTGCTGAAATCATGAACAAATCTTTAGAAAACTTTGCTTTAATGGCATAATTAATGTCTGCTAAGTCTTGTTTAAGACAAGACGGCTGTGTTCATAATCCAAAAGCAAGCTTCTGAAAGCCTCAGATCTGAAAAGTGCTGTGTGATCAGTGGCATCCTCCTGTGGCGTCACAACCGAACCTGGTGCGAAACTGTTTGTTTGCTGCCAACATCCAGCTGAGGGGAGAGCCAGGCAGCCGGGGTGTCGGAGGAAACTAGTCAAATCCAGAATAATTTTCAGTATCCATCTGTGGAAAGTTCCCTCTAATGTCACACACACCAACACACTGCAGAGCTGTCCTCCCACTCGCATTATCCTTTTTGTGTTTTTCACCAAACTCATCCATTTCTCTTCATCCATCCTCCTCTCACCCTCCTCAGGTGGTGTGTAGTGTGCTGTCAAGCACTGCATGAATCAATGACTGGTGCTCACGCCCACAGGTAAAGGTTAGAGAGGTTCACTATTGAATTATTTCTGCACTTCTCTCATTGCTGCCATCTGCCTGGCTGCTTTTAGTTGATGTGGTTGAGGCACTGGAGGGGACTCTTTGCTAATGCATCGGAAACATAGATGTGTGTGTGTGTGTGTGTGGGGGGTGGGTGCGTGTCTCTGTGTGTGTGATTCCTGTTTAAATGTTTTTTTGGACAGTAATGATGTTTTCTTCGCATGTAACTAGCATAACATAAAACTGCACATTAAGCAGCTGTTCACAAACACCCTTCTGTAGGCTCAGCTCTCTCCTCATGTCCATCTATTAGACAGCAGATAATGATTTACAACATATGTGCTGTTAGCCAGTCTTTGTTTCATCTGCCTTTATTCTAATGGAGCCTTCGGATTTGAGGCCAGATAGGGCATCCTTCACTCCGCTTTTGTTTTGCTGTCAGCAAAGCTGATCATCTCTGCTGGACCCCAAGCTGAACAGATCGTGCCCTTTGATCCACCAGTTATCTCTGGGGGGCAAAAACAGCCTTATTAAAAATGGCTAAATAAAACTTTTCTGCCTAGGCTCAATACTTCCCAAACTTCACCCCCCCCCACGCCCCCTCTCCCCGTTTCAAATTGAGCTGCCTAATTCTGACAGCAAGCAGCGTTGTTAAACCCAATACCAAAACACTGAAACAAATGAAGCAATCCAAGTGTATAACAATTTATTGGTCGTATTTCCTAGATTACCTGGCACACACTTGCGCTACGATCAATATCACAGATGAGAAGGGGCTGGATGTACAGTGATAATGTGAGCCTTAGGGGAAAGTTCAAGTAAGGATTATGTAGGAAACCTTTAAAAAATGAAATATTACAACTACTACACAGGGGCAAACAAGACTGGGAGTATCTGTAGTTTAGTGTAAACATAACTGATCATTTTTGCCAGCATAGACAGTGCAAAAGTCTCGAGTCATTCCTCATTTCTTTTTGGGTTTTTTTTTCATATTAATAATACTGCTTTTTATGATTTTAAATTTTTCACACACAAAAATGTTTCTAAATTCACGGCATGAACTGGTGTTATTTGTACACCTAACAGACAACTAAGCACATAACTCATTTGAAATTATATCTTTAAAGATTTTGTTCACGGAAGCTTGTCCGACTCGATCTGTTTTTTTTTGTTGTTGTTTTTCTTTGTTTTGTTTCTTTAGTTAAATATGAAAATCAATAAAAGTAGCACATATTTGTATTTCACCATTAACTTGGTGATTCCAAAAGAACTACGGTGCCTTTGAAAAATATTACATTTTCCTACATTAGAAACACAGATGTTAATGTATCTCAGAGGAATTTTATATGATAAAAACAAAGTAGCTCATAACTGTGGAGTGAAAGATAAAGAATGCAACGTTTTTAAACTTTATTATCAACAAAATAGGAGATGTATGGCATTAGTTTGCATGTGGGCCCCTTAAATCTGATTCCTCTAAATAAAATACAACTCTTATGTTATATTATATTGTGGAAAGGTTTGAAATAAGTTAGCGCAACAGTAAAGCTACCAAATCATGGCCTTCCACCTAAATGGACATTCAACACTTCTACTGTAACCTTTAGCATAGCTACAGAGGAGAATTATTTGTATGTAAATCTATTCATAATGCACTCTACTAAATTAGATTTTATGGAAGTGCAGCAAGAAGAATGGCACTGTTAAAAGACAACCATGACACGATCTACTAAAATGAGGCCAAAATGTATTGTTTTGGCCTAGACGTAAACAATGTGTTTGGTGGGATAATAACCCTGCATACCATCCTCGCTGTGACACATGGTTGTCCCATCATTATGCTATGGGGATGCTTTTCTTCAGCAGCTGCTCAGAGATAAAAATAGATAATGATATATATGCAAGAAAACCTGTTAGAGGCTACAGAAGATTTGAGAGTTGGGCTGAGGTTCCCCTTCCAATAACAGGGCAAAAATCCAGAGCTACTTTGTGAAGCAAACAACAGTTCAATGTAAACCCAGACATATTGCAAAAATAGGATGCAGAAAACACTGAAGAGTTGGTAAATCATGGATTTGATCTAACAGATCTAAGGTTTTCAAGCAATTTAAGATTTTTTTTAATAAAAAAAAAAAAAATATATCTTTATACATATTTTTCTTCTATTTCACAAGACTACTTTGTCTCGGTCTATTACATAAAATGGCAACATGAGCCTTTGTACTGTGAATTAACACAATAAAAAATCAACTGTTACAGCATATGGTATAGCATACACTTAGAATATATCAGGTAACAATTATTGCCCTCCTAACAGTACTTTGTGATATGATTATTGCACACACTGGTATTGTGTTGATGGTGTATGCGCAACATATTGTGCAGCCTTACTCTAAGGTATTGTTTTTTTGTTTTTTTAATTGTGTTTTATTTTATTCATGACTTTCAGATTTTGTTTATCTGCTGCTGTAGGTGTTTTCGACCTCTTCTTTTGTCCTCTACGTGTCAACATTCCTCTTGTTTTTATGAACACAACGCATAAAATGCGGTCATGGTCAGGCACACGTTCAAGATAGAGAGAGACAAATCCTCAGAAAAGTTAAACAACAATGATTTAGACTACAAAAATTACAAGATACTCTGGCTTAAAACGTTTAAAAATGTATAATATGTTTTCATTCAGAATAAGTCATGCTTAACAAGCCAATGTTGACATGACATTAACACACTTATATGGCGAATTATAACTGCTTGGTTGTTTACTCGGTAAGACAGGTGCATAAAAACGCTTACATTCATGAATACAAAACTTTCATCTGAAAGCTGGAAATCTGTTTCTTCTTCATCTCATCTACCTGTGACAGAGACATGACCGCTGCTATAATTAAACCCATCACAACCATTATGTCTCTGGCACCTAATCTATTCCCTCCTCCGCTGTCTGTCTGTAACCACAGACTTCCCGCCTCAGCCCTGACTGACAGACCCTGTGGAGGCTGTGGTCACTCTGAGTGACTGACATGAGGGGCAGCGAGGCTACTGCATTACCCCCGTCTCCTCCCGGCGAGCTCCTCCGGATCATTCAATCCAGCACCTCACACCACTGATCGCCACCTCTGCTCCAGTATCCAGCAGCAAAGCCGCTGGCCCCCGAAAATAGAACTCATTAACACGTTTAGTAAGTACAAATGAGATGACAGTCTCCTGATGGACTGTCTATCTTTTGGATCAGCTTTCAAAGAGAGCGCGCCGTAATGACAAGAGAGGGGGAAACCAATATTATAATGTGCTTTCGGCCTCCTCTAAAAATGGTCTCGATGACAGGGAGAGCCTCCTGCAGCCACACATGGCCTGAATTTCAGTGCAGACACCTAGGTGTGTGCCTCGTTTATGGGCATGCGAGTTTGCAAAGTAAAATGTGGTGCATACTTACACCCACGTGGCATAACTGACAGTGAAAGAAATTAGGCGAAGGCCAGAAAACAAACAGAGCACAAACTCGGAGGTCCTGCCATGGGTACGGCTCTCTGCTGCTAAACTAACAGACTTTCTCCGTCACTTCACAAATATCCTGTCTTTGTATATTTATGACATCGGTGATCTTTTGATCATCTGGCAGGGACAGAGTGTCAGGCAGGAGTGGCAATGAAAATCTGAACACCATACATTCCTGTGCACAGCTAGAGTGGTGGCTTTTAGGTCAATTTGCCATAACAAGAGGGGCACAGGGAGGATTTTATATCAAGCCAGTGGTAGAGGAGGCAGGAGACTTCAGTGTGGTAGTTTTAGCAGAGGGGTCACATAAATGCTAAAATCCTACACTGGAAAATCTATAAAGCCATCATTTTGGCTTTTTAATAAATGTCTAGTCTTCTGTAATATTTTCAAAATGAAAAGTAATGTATTTATGAATTTCCTGGCACGTTACGCAGACAGCAAACAATTTCCTATGCTGCCTTGATGCCCTTCGGACAGGGATTAGAAGGCAGGCGACTGACAGAGGTCTGAGTGAGCTGTGGGCCCTCTGGGGCCCTGCTCATCCAGGCCTGCACAGCCCTCATCCTCATATCCACTCTGCATCAGTGGGGCAATAACAGTCTTTATTAAAAGCGCATTGCAGCAGTGTCTGCCCATACAACTTACTTTCAGATTGCCCATAATGTGGCATGTAGAAAGGGTCTGGTGGTTGGGGGCTACAATATCCTGTTCCTGGAAAGGTTTGCTTTGCATTTTAACAAGCATGAATAAAGAAGGACATTCCAGAAACGGCTACCGTCTGTTTCTCTCTTGCCTGTGGGGAGCAGCAGCTCAGACTGTGGACGTCGCATGCCATCCAAGCGTGGCCTGGCTCACCTCTGATTGTACCTGAATTTCAAAGTTGTAGCATGGCCACAGGTCACAGATTGTATGAGAGGAGGGCAGAAGAAAGAAAGAAAGAAAAAAAAACTCATCTTTGATCTGGTGCAAAAACAAGCAGAAGCAAAAGATGAAACAGTAGGATAATCAGTATATTAGAACTTGTAAGTCAATTAACTACCATTAAAAAAACTAATTTGTCATCTATGCTTTGTAAAGTTATTTTCCACATTCATCAGTTTTTTTTTAATCTTTAGGGAATATTCTATTTATTGTCTGCTATAAAAATGGGATAAAGT
Source organism: Poecilia reticulata (assembly GCF_904066995.2). NCBI lineage: Eukaryota > Metazoa > Chordata > Actinopteri > Cyprinodontiformes > Poeciliidae > Poecilia > Poecilia reticulata. The sequence continues at coordinate 18,862,449 of NC_088832.1, forward strand.
TCGACATTAAAAACCGGTTTATTGGAGGCATTGACAAAACAAAACCCAAAATACTTTCCTTTTTGTATCATAATTGAAACATTAGGCCTTTATAGTCATGTGTTCATAAGATTTTCATCAAACAAAAAGGTCAGAATCGTATGCATTAAGAGAAACTTGTGGCAGAAATTCAGTAAAAACAGCTGACTCATGAACTATACCTAAATACTTAAGTATCACAGATGGCAAACACAACAGCTTCCAATAAAAAAGAAAAACATTATCCATAATATACTGTAAATTTTTTAAAATCTAACACTGTATTATTGACTCATATTTAAACTAAAATATTTTCAGAACATATTTTTATGAAAGAAGCAATCTTGGAATTCTATGAAAACTCTTAAAAGTAATGTGTAGCCTCTTGGACTTGGATGGTCAAATCTTAGTCTAGCATTCGATAGGCACGGTTTTTGAGCTAACTTACAGCTTATTTAAAGAAACAGAGATCTCAGAAATCTGCTTCCTGAGTCATTAAATGTTATGCATGAAATTAATGTTTGCAGGCATGTAGACAGATTCTGAAAGTAGCAAACAAAGGGATGCTGATCTAGTTTGGGGGCTTCACGCTTCAATTAGAATAACTACATAGCAGTTATGTGTAACAAACGAAAGAATAACACCTCCAAAAACAATTGTTTAACTTAAAACACTCGAGTATTTACTTTCACTCAGACAAGACACAATGACTGGTGGCTTCCCAGGTGGCCCCAGCCCTGTTCCTCTTCTTTCCAGCCTCTCCGACTCGCAGACAGGGATTTCCTTCTGCGAAGAGAGCCAAGCCGTCACAGCCCAGCGATCAAGGGCCTGCCATCTGTGACTGAGGCAGATTTACAGCAGGAGCTAATCCTCACTGTCAGCCACGTTTGTTCTCCATCTCTGCCTCCTTCATACACATGCATAAAAACGCACATTTATACACACACACACCAGAAAAATACTAATATTTCACCATCTTCAAACACTCTGCGCCCCTGCTTCTGTCTCGTCGTCTATTTCGTAGACAGGCAAAAACCAAGCGTCACTCTTTAGTTTACTTTGCCCTTTTAAAAGTCATGCTCTCATTCTGCTCTATGCTAAAAAAAAAATAATAGTATTTGATTAAGTGCGACGAAACCCCAATGTGTCACAGAGCTATATGCCCTGGGAGTATCATCATTGAAATAGAGTCATTATAGGCGGGAGTGTGTCAGTAGTTCTCAAATGTGAGCTACCCAAACATGTTTTTCCATCTGGACTTGCATTCATTTTTATTCTGAGTGTCCATATGACTTTCTATGTAGAGAGCCTGGAAAGATGACATCTAGCACCGGTTGCCTCACTCGTTTTTGTTTTTTTTTCCACTGAACATCTAAACACACGACACAGTTTGCTCTCAGGCGCCAGAAGCATCTTTCATCTCCCGTGAATGTGCCCCATGCATGTCGCCATCTTCTCTGAGTATCTGTTCACATTGAGCCACTTTTCGTAAAACTGCAGATTAGTGCGGGTGTCTTGGTTTAAGTCAAACACGAGGTTTACTCAGTGACCTTTGCACACATGGCAGATGTGTGGGGCTGAGGTCCCTTGGAGACTTCCTTTGTTTCGCCACAGATAAAGGGTTAAAGAAGACAAATGAAGGTGGGGCCACAGAGCAACATGCCTCAGCAGCACATTTATAGTATAAGCAAGAATGAAAACAATGCAGGGACTTTTGTGCATGTATTTTCTAATTAAAAATAAAAGTTCTGCTGTCCTTGCCTTCTTTGGACTTTATGCTCAGTGGGGATTTGAGGCTCCAAATTCCTGTTATCCATATTTGCTGCATCCTCATGAGAGGCCATGACATGAAAAGAAGTATTATACCCATAGTGCTCAGTGATGTAGTTCAGAATTATGCCTTTGTTGTTAATAAAAAAGTAAGAGATTTCCTACCTCCTGTCAATATTTGCAATATGTGTTTGATAATAAACTATTATTTTTATTTTATTTTGAAGGTTATCTGAGGAAGTGAGGTATAAACCTAACACCTAAACCAGCAGAGAAAGAGTTCCTAGATCAAACCAGAAAGTAATAAGACCCAAATAGATGAGTCAAAAATCCTTGATCAGCTCAGAAACCAGTCAGTGTTCAACCACTGTAGCAACTATAACAAAAATACAAAAGACAGAAGTGTAAAATAAGTGACAGAGAGGGAATAATGAAGTATTGCTCAAAAGAAGGAAAGGCTCGGGCTCAGAAAAGAGGATGCTGCTTTAAGGCAACCTACACAGCTGTGGCTATCCAGAAGAAAGTGCAAAGTAAGCGCTTTTTGATATTACAGTTGAAGACTGTCACTGTGGTAATTTAAATCAAAATAAGTATGTTTTCACTGTGTAAAACAAACAGGGGTGTTGCTAAATAATTGACTCCCGTAAATAATAATACTGGGTCACAGTCACTGATCTTGAATTTGATCATGGTTTTGGAAAGCAGAAGAGTAAAAGGGATACCCCAACTATATTACTTCAAGGGTATTAAAATATCTGAAAAAAAATATGACTTTCTGAAAAATATGACAATTTGCACTGATGTTGTACATGTTTAGACAAAAATATTTCTGACAAAGACTGAAAAGTAAAATGAGTATTAAGTGTCTAACTCATGCTACCACTAGAAGACCTTCATTGGATTATTTCCCTAATTGAAAAAGAATGTTTGACCGGATCAGAAACAAATACTCTGTCCCAAAATGATGGAGTGCCCATGCCCTGCCAATAGGTGGCAACAATACCAACTTAAAGCTCACAAACATGAGCATATAAAAGAACAAAGGAAGTGATTTATCCAAACCAGCACTCACTGGGTTTTCAGGCAGTAACATTTTCAGCACCTGATTGATGCGTGTCAATAGGGTCAACAAAAAACTAACCAGAGAAACATGAGAAGCAACTTTTTAGAGTCCATGCAGATTCTTAAAACTCAAAATTTATATATAAAAAAATAAATAAAAATATTCACTTTCAAATGTTACTTTAGATAACATTCTAGTTATTCTCACTGAAAGTCCAGTTGGCCTGTGGAAATTCAGTACAAAGTATGAAGGAAACATTTAGTCAATGATACATCTAAGACAGTTCCTTCTCCCTCGAATAATTAAACACTATAGTAAAGCTGTAGGTCTTATAAAGAAAAGGACAGGCTTCACAATTAATTTTGTCCTTGAGTCATTATCAAACTGCATGGTGAACCTTTAAACACCCTGACAGGAAAAAGATTCCAGTGGTCTGTTTTAGTAAGTGAGGGTTCTTGTAATTCGATGAGGTTCTGAAGGGCTGTAAGCATTTGTACATGTGTAATGCACACTGCCTGACTCGAGGCTTGAATTCCTAATTTGGACATAGATATGGCCATCTAAGACGTAAAAGTAAAAAAAATAAAATAAGAAGAGGACGACGTAAATGGCCTATCATTTACTAAAAACAATTTGCAAACAGCACAACTCTTCTCTCTATCCTGAAAACAAAAAAAAAAATATCCCTACCCCCATCCCTTTTAACCTAAATGCCCCTTCCTCTTGCCTTTGCATGTTCGCCTGTCCACTGTACTGTAGTCATTAACATATTTGGAGTGCAGTGAGCAGAAAGCTTAATTGTCCCTAATTGCTCAGCTAAATATGTTCTCTAATGATTTGCTTCAGATCTGTGACTGCCTTTTGCGCAATTTCCCGGCCGCTGGCTTCATTATCCCTGCCTCCTTGGAACAAAGCGTCTTCACAGGCTGGCCCTTTTTTTTTTTTTCACCCACATAACACAGACAGCGAGTATGTGTGCGAGGGAAGTAAATGGTTCCTTCTTGGAGGGACACACAATAGAGGCCCTTTGTCAAGACACAGAACTTAAAGTGATTAGAAAACCAAATCTCTACTAAGAAAGCGTGTTAATTGACCACAGCTCACTCCTCCTAATCAGTCCGTAATAAATGGACAGTGGAGGCACTTTGTTTTTGCCAAGCTACAGTTGAGGCAGTGTCTGTTTTTTGGTGTACTTGTTTAGAAAGCCACTGCTGTTGTTCAGCGTCTCCTTCTCCATACATAATGTTCTATCTTAATGTGTCTCTAATGGCTAAAAAGGGACAGCTTCCATTAACAGGGAGTTGTGCCTTGGCAGGAATATTTTGTAGTAAATCATATTTGCAGCTAAAAATTGAATGGAAAAAAAGTTATGCATATGTTGCTTATTTTTGTCATTTAGTTCAATCAGGGTAAAAGGGCTGTCCAAAAGTAGGAATATTCAAATAAACAAAAAAGTAACACGAAAATCGAAAGGTTTAGGTGCACACATCAGATAGGACATATGAATCTTCTTGACTGAGCCACTAAATGACAGTTCATGAATAAAGTTGCATAAAAGAATAAAAAACAAAGAAATGCACACGTAAAGAGCCAAAAGGTCATGTCCTGACCTGTGTCTGAAGAAGGGCATTTGCGGATGGTGAAAATGGAGCTAAGGTCCTCGTCCTCCTCCGGCAGGCCCTTCTGCAAGCGCTGAAGCTTCCTGAGGCTCTCGCTGCGTTGGTGCTTCATGGAGCGCACGTGTTGGATGAGGTTGAGTTTGGCCTTGGTCGAGTAGTTGCACAGCACGCAGTGGTAGTAGCAGGCATCTCCCTCCACCGCATTTTCATGCTGCTGCAGGTGCTGAGGGAGGAAAGAAGGATGACGGAGCAAAAGAGAGAGAGAGAAAGAGAGAGAGAGACAAGAAGGAGAGAGAAGAAAGAAGTTATTGTGGATGGCAGATAGCTGGCCAGGCACCACCGACTCACTTTCACTCACACAGCTGGCAAATGAACAAATCAATTCCCAATCACGGGCCCGTTGTTTAACATCCAGACCTCTTTCACTTCAAGACAACTGTTTGGACTGCACACTTGTCTGAGTGAGTGTCTGTTTCATGGGCTAACAGGACAGGAGAAGCCAGGGAGGCACGCAAACCTCAGGGGGCCCAAGGGTGGGCAGGAATAGCATCAGCCATCCTTCAGAAGCCGCGGGTCCGCAGCCTCACAGACGGAAGGAAGCATTGATCCCCTTCACTCAACAGAAGCTTCCCGTCTCTGAAAAAGGAAACTCCAAACATCTGCCTGTTTCACGCATGGGATACTAAATATTGATCATAGCGAGTTAAATTCTTGCTCTCATAGAGAAACAGAGGCAAAGTCAGTCTGTGGCGAAGCAGGAGGGGGGGACTGAGTGCAATCAGAGGGATAACAGAACATTCCCCAACAGGAGGACAATCTTCGCAAAACAGAAAATCGCCATCGGTATTGACCCCGACACTTAACAGCACGCCCTGTCCGGCCTCCAGCCTGTCCCTCTGTAGAGTCACAACATGCATAACACCCCATAGTGACACCGTGCCACCACAACCACTCGTCACACCGCCAAGCCCCAATCTAATTACCTCCTGCATGACTCAATCAATGATGCAAGGCCAACACAATATGGCTGGGCCTGGTGTGAGCAACGGAGTTATTGACCATTATCCTAAAGCATCACACTGATGCATGTATGCAATAAAAGTCCCTCACTCTGTATGTGTCACGCCCGTCATTTGTCATACTCGTATGAAACTGGGATGCCTTGCTGTGGATTTCTGTGGATAGAATCAATGTCAGTTCCCAAGTTTTCCTCTTTTCCCTTTAATTTTATTGACTCCTGTGTATGTAGTGTGAGCCACGTTTTGAGAGGGGAAAATATCTTTGTTAACGTCATCATGTTCCAATTATTTTTGGATGATTTGAAAAGTCAAAGTTTTTAAATTCCAAAAAATTCTAAATTGATGCCTTGTTACCGTGAGTTCATTGTCTAAAAGAGTAAAAAAAAAAAAAATGTCAATCTATTTTTCTGGGACAAATTAAAACAAAGACTGGTCAACATTGTATCCCATTAAGATGATTTTCTTTCCCTTAATGTCCAGTGTTTTAAGGGAATGGTTAAACAAACAAGTTATTAATAGAAATGAAAGAAAAACCAAACAGGACATGGAACGCATCACGACTTTAAAACCAACTAAAATGGCTTGTGGAAAACTAAGCCTGCGTACGATTAAGCTTAGAGAACAAATCGACTGCTTTTAGCTGACTGCTGAGTATTTTTCACCCGCACCTTCAGACTATAATCTTCTAACATTATTTGCCCTAAATGTTCACCTGCATGATCAGAATATGGTTCTACTTATGAAAAGGAAATTGAGCTACCCTCTCCTGAACTAGATGGCCCGTTCCGTTGGCTGTAATACGTAAAAGCAATGGAAATATCACACATTTAACTGCATTACCTTCAAATCAGGTGTTGACAGCCTGGTACAGAAAAAGAGTCATAACAATATTATGCCTCCCTAAAATGCTTTTGTCCCTTTCTCCTAATGTTTAATTTTCTGGCAATATTGTAATGTTGCCATGGGGTTTTCTGAGCTATTGTGTTTCATTCTTTTTGGTTTCACATTTCTCACTTCTACACCTAAAATGTGCATTAAGACACCGCTTCCAGGAAAAGGAATAGGAGATTTTTTTTCCTCTTTGTGAGCCCCACAGCTCAGTGTAATAGAGTTATTAGGTGATTGTAAAAAGCTCTGTGTGCTCTCCTTTCTCGCCTCGTTTTAAGCCATCCATGATGTCATGAATAGGTGTTGCTGGATACTGTGGGGGCCCTCCTCCTTCTCCTCCTTTTTGCGCTCTACACAAATATTGCATCAGAAATAAGGTAGAGGGAAATATGAGACAGATTCAGTTATAGATGACAGCAAATCAGTCAAATTGCTTTTAGTCACAGCAGATGTCTTGAATTAAAAAGGGCTGCTGCCGCAAATGACTCAAGGCTCCAAAAATCTACGAGAAGACAAGTTTTAAAAAATGACAGCACCTGACTGCAACTTCAAAGCCAGTCTCATGAGGAAGGGGGGGAAAAATCCTGAGAGTTTTATAGTTCCCCATAAAAAGCACAAGGTTTATATAGGAGTGAACTTGAGACCGCCTGCCCCGCAATCGACCATAATTCACTATAAACCTGACTGGTCAGGGAGATGGTCTCAGTGGGGCCAAAAGCAGCCTGCCCTGCTGCTTGTAGCTCTGTCTACTATCTCAAATGATTACACCTGTAAACCAACACTTTCACCATCTCTGCATCGGCCGTGACCTGCAGCAGTCTGGGGCATTTCTGCGTCAGTGAAACAGGAAGGGAATCATGCCTAATGAAGAGCGAGGTGGTCTCTGCTCATTTAGCATTCAGGACCTAAGTCTTAGGCATAATTGTGTATTGCATAAGAGAGCAGCACAGAGACAGCCAGCAGCCCCTCTGATCATCACGCTCACAAGCTTCCTCTGATTCTCAGTGGATTCCTTGAATTATCCATGCGAGATTCCTGGGATCACATCTAAAAGCACAAATATATATTGGATATTCTCTCAGGCCAGCTCCAGGTCTCACTCAGACATCCACACTTTGAATGTGAAACATAATAATGCATGAGACGGGGCTTGTGTCTGTTTCCTATGAACCTTCAATGAAGTCCCCGGATGATAAATCACCTCCAACTCGAGAGGAGGAATTTGGCAGCTTAATGAAAAAGTCATGTTGGCCTAGGAGGACTTGTGCTGCCTGACTCTGGGGTCTCTTACTGCCCTATCAAGGCCCCAACAGGAGGGGTGCCGTGGTGCTTTGGGGCGGGGGTGTGGGCGCTTGATTGCCTCGGTTGCAGTGATTTCAGTAGCACTTACCGCATTTAAGTAGTGGGTGCAGCTGAGGGATTTTAATGTAAGACTGGCTATAAAGCAACAAAAGCGAGACATACTAAAAGCATAATAACAGTATATGTGTAAAACAAAATATGTTCGCAACGGTAAGTTGATTTGTGACAATTATTTTAAACAAAATGTAATTTATGTTAATGGAAAGGGACAGAACTCTACATATTAGTCCAACAACAAGAATCTTAAAACATTCAACCACTATTTACGAAAGTGTATTTCCTTGACCCTTTATCAAATCACAATCATGACTTGGAGTGTTGTTGTAATTTTATTTGACAAACTAATGGAAGAAGTGCATAGTGATAAATAGGAGAAAAAATAATTAATGCTTTTCAACATTTTTTTTTTTTCTGAAATGAAATATGAAAAGCGTGGCATGTGTTTGTATCCAGCCACCTGAGTCAATATTTCATAGAAACACCCTCTGCTGAAATTACAGTTTTATGTCTATTGTAGTTTGTCTATTTTGGCACATCTAAAGGTTATCCTTAATCCTTTTATTAAACAGCATGATCTCAGTCAGACTGGAGAATTAGTCTGCGAGTATCAATTTTATTCTTATTTTTAGTTATTTCTAGTCCTCTAGCTTTCCTGTTCCGACTGAAGAATAACCAGCATGATGCTGCCACTGCCATGTTTCACAGTGAGAGTGCGTCAACAGCGATGTGTGGCTTTAATTTCCCTCTACCGATAGGAAGGGAAACTCTGCATGTGGAACAAAAAGTTAATTCTTGATCTGACCACAACAGATTCCAGAACCAAAACAGCTGCACTTATACTGACTACACTAGATTTTTATTACGAGCTACAAGATCAAAGCAGACTAAATACAAATGAACGCCACAGCTTTAAGGTTTCTTGTTGCATTATTTCACCCTTTCTTTGCACATCAGATTTATGTACTACTTTTAGTAGTCTATTAAATAAACTCCTGGTAAAGTACCGGCATTTGCACAGTACTTGTAACAAAAAGTTCAAGGGGTGTCAATACTTTTGCAAGGCACTGTAGGTGTTCACAGTGGTAGAAGGTCCAGTTCTCAGCTTCATTTTATCTTCATGGTCTAAAATTGCAATCGAGGCGTTTTAAACCTCTCTCCCTGATGAAGGCCCTCATCTCTCATTGTGGAGGCTGAAGCAGTGCTCTGTGCTTTTTCAGGTAAAGAGGGACAGGGGCGGTGTGGGCACCACCCCATCCTCTCTCTCACAACTCCACGCTGCTCCTTGCCCTCTGAGTGGGCACACATACGCCTGTATCAGTTACAACGCCCACCCAGGGCACGGCATACATCTGCATTTCCAGCCACTTAAATGCAAAGTAAAAGTGCACCTTTAACACAGAATAGTGTGGTTGCCGGGAGAGTCCAGCTAATACAAGATTAAGGGGGTATTACTGGAAGGATGGAAGGGAGTAAGAAAGCCGGTAATTTCAAAGAATGGCTCCCAAAGGAGCCGGTAATATAGCACGCGCCTGCAACAAACACATGCAAAAAGTATAGACAAAAAGAGCATCAGGACTGTTCACACACAGACACACAAAAACACACTCACACAGTCACATGCCATTATGATCATAGCCTAATTTCCACCATTAAATTTGGCAGTGCTGTTAATACAAAATTAATGCATTAAAACAGATTACTATCTGTGAGCTAAATAGCTATCAATTCCAAGAGAGCTGCCAAATTCCCTGTGAGAGCCAGCGAGTATCTGCTTGGATATTGCTTTGTAATTGTCTCCCTGATTCTCAGCACTAAAAGCTCTCCTCTGACTGTGTGTGTGTGTGTGTGTGTGTGTGTGTGTGTGTGTGTGTGTGTGTGTGTGTGTGTGTGTGTGTGTGTGTGTGTGTGTGTGTGCGTGTGTGTGTGTGGGCACACGCATGCATGCATTTTATGAGAGGCATACATGGTTTAGAAAGCTACAATTCACACCTGACGCCATGCAAAGTACTGTAACAAGGCAGACATGAGAAAATTAGATCATTGAAATCACAGAGGTACGAAACAGGTTTTGACTTCCTGTTGGAATAAGTCATACAGCACCTTTTGTTATGCGACCACAGTGAGGTCATAGCAGTAGTTATAAAGTATGACATAACCGTTATTTTTCTATGAAGGAAGACAAGGTAGAGCATCCCGTGGCGTTGAAAAACCCCACAACAGTAAGAAGCAGAAGAAAATACTCCTTGTCGGTATGATCATGTAGATACAGAGCTGAGAATAGTTTAATCAAATGAAATACCTAAAAAGTTTGTCAGCCTGTGTGTATGTGCATGTGTGAGTAAGTCCATTCACAGAAATCTACTGGGATCTTGATTATCATAGCTTGTGCACCGGGATTCCCCTGGAACACAAGCCGGTTATTTAGCAAAGCAGTGACTACGAGAAGCAGTCAGTTCTTGCAGTTTTGGCTGGTGATGTTCTGTCTGCCAGCAGCACGAACAACAGCTTAAACCACAAAGGCCCCCACTGGGTGCCAAGTACATTGGCTGCTTTGAATTAGGCAGAGCGAGTTACAACACGCCTAAAAGTTAGGTTGTGGCTTAAGGAGACTGTGTATTCCAGGCATAAACTGCATACCTACCGCTTCCTGAACCTCATCCCCACCCGTGTCCTTTCGTTCCCTTTGCTCTTTAATCCCAGCCACCCCTCCACTGCATCCTGTCCCTGTGTCTCAAAGCCCATAATGTGCTATGTTGCTTCCTTTACTGCAGAAATGATCCATCACTACCGGTGGATAAAAACAGCCTGTATATTTGTCTCTTGGAGTGGATACAGGAGCGGAACGGACCTCTGTGGCCTTAGGAAAATTAGAAAGGTAAAGATGGATAACTCTAGATGTCCTAGGAGAGAATTACTTAACATTAACCATAGAAACAGAGTCCTTTTTGGAGGGGTGGTCATGGACACACTTAAAGACAGCGCAGCTATTGGTGCTCCACACCCACCACTCTTACTTACTTTTACATTAAATAAAGCAATAATTATTGAATTCCGTTTGAATGAGTAAGATGCTGCAAAGTAAACAATGGGAACATAATTGCAGATGGAAGGCAATCAATGTAGCCAGTCATTTGGGCCACGTTGATTGTGTAGGTTCAAGCATATGTGCTTCCTCGTGTCCAAGTGTGCACGAACATTTGTGCAGCCGCTGCAAGTCTAAGGTGAGCTAAAGGGAGCGTGTGCTGTGACAAGGAGCTGAGTAATACACTCTCCAACATGCACGCACAAAACAAGAGTTGGGTAATCCCTCCTTCAATAATGACCCGGGCCTCTAAACAATAGCTCTCAATCAGCTGATCAATGTGTCCACATAATTCATGTGCAGCTCGCTGTTTTTGAAAGGCTGAGGAGAGGGAGGATAAGCAAGCAGGCGGTTGAGAGATCAATGCCCTGTGTAGTGATAACGAGCCTGGGTCTATGCCCACAGGAGCCCCACACTGGCGCCTAGGGTCTCTCTCATTAAGAACATTTGGATAAGCATGGCTCTACATACATAATGTACACTTTTAATCATAGCCGGATAAACACATTTCTCTCCCTTTTAATGAGCGGGGTCCAGCTTTTGTGACATATAGAAATGACTAAAAAAAACAGGCAGGAAAAGATGTCGTTTCGTTTTTTTTTTTTTTTTTTTTTTTAAATAAGAAAGAAGAGAGTGAAACAAATTAACAGCAAGCTGCTGGCCTCTTCTTTCAGTAGCTAATTAACAGTTTAACCTCCTGGAGTTTTTATGAAATCCATGCTGGGAGGAGCCTGCCAGAACTGCAGTACAACCAGATTACCTGCAGGTGGAGAGAGCAGGGTGGAGTCATGGGGTGCCACATCAACTGCTACACCCACTTTCTGACATATGTAGTGACAAGGTACCACCTAGACACCAGGTGAGGCAAATCGTAATGAGAGCTCCATTTTTGGACAACGGAGTCAATTACTCCCCATGCACACTAAAGAAAGATATTTTATAGAACCCATAATGGAGCAGATAGGGATGTTGACATTTTGAGATACCATAATATGTAACTTCTTCTTTCTTTTAGAGTTAGAGCTTTGGCTTGAGGAAAATTCCTTCGACTATTATTGGGCTGCCATAAGCATCCATCCAGGCCTTGCCAGTTCATTCTGGGGGATTCCAAGATGTCCCCATGCCAAATTGGATTTACAGTCCCTCCAGCATGTTCTAGGTCTACCTCAGAGTCTCTGCCTTTTGGGGCGTGCCTGGGAAACCCCCAAAGAAAGGAGCCCAAGAGGCATCCTGGTAAATTGCACAAGCCACTGCAACTGACTCCTTTCAGAGTGGAGGAGCAGTAGTTCTAATCAAAGCTCTCTCCCTGGAGAGCTGCACTCCATTTTAAAAACACAGAAATCTAATGCAACCTGCTTGAAACCAAGTCTTCTTTCAGTCATGATACATATGTCATGACCAGATGAGGGTCAAAACATAGTCAAACCAATAGAACTTTTACTTTACTCTCCAACATGCAGGCACAAAACAAGAGTTGGACGTTACTTGCACGCTACTTTTCTTTTTCTTTTGCTCAGCTCGTTTTATCAAGCCCTATCCACCAAGCCAACTCCATCCTAACTTCCCTCAGATGCTTCAACTTGTCAAATTAAGGTAGAGATTCAAGAAACAATGAAGAGTTTATTAATACACCAAAGATTAATAAACATTTTATACACTTTTTATTTTTCGTAAGATAAAAAATCTACTTCGAAATCCTCAAGCACAAATGACAACTCAAAGCACTAACTAATTTTTTTTTTTTTTAATTTTCAAACAAGAGAGCTATCAAACAAAAATTTCCATTATGTAAATATATACTACTTTTAGACAAATGTACGGAATTGGGTCAACAGTAGCATGCCACAGACATCCAACTTCTAGGAGTGCAATAACTTGACATAGCCTCTAGTGAAAATGTATTATTTGCAAAACAAACCAGATGAAGTTAGTCCATACAGAATTAAAATGAACAGGTAGACAGACCATCAGTTTACACCTGCACGCATAACTTCCTTGAAATCTAGAGGATTATCAGGTTGCAATAAAAGCATAACACCAGTATTTAGAGCTGTCTGGAGACGTTAAGTGATATGATTGTGTTTACCTATTAACAACTGTAACTAAGCTGAACTTTTAGTAAAATATGAGTTATTTGTCACTTCCCTGGCATACAGTAGATGCAGCACCTTGTTAAGGTGCTTCGTATGTGAGAAGGAGGAAGCTTGTTAGGTGGAAAAGAAGAATGACAGAGAGTTTGGTGATAGTCTTAAGAAAAAGAAACGGAGATGGGGAATCATGGGTTGGCAGGGTGTTGGATTAAGATACAAGCAAACACCACTTGAAATGATTAATGCAGTCAGTGAGAATTAAATTCAGAGCAGGAACATTACCCAAACACAATTAGTCCTTGAGAACAAACATCACACACTGCAGTGAATGCAGATCCACATGCCAACATCCTGTGAGAGAGTTGCCAGTTGAAATCATGGACTGGAGGGGTGAAGCTGGACATGCCTGACTTGGACATTCAGTGAGTCACTATTGCAGTTACCCGTTTCTTCCTTAAGGCCTATTGAATTCTCAGTCTGAAATGTTTCCACAGCAGTAGGGGAGTCTGAAAAACCCCCTAAACAGCAGCTGCACCCACATTCTTCCTTGTGAGCCTTTTGTCATTAGCCAATCTCCTGTTCTACCTTTCATACAGACAAAACAGTGGAGTGGAGGAGAGAAGACACAGAATCCAGTCTCCTCAGGCTTGTATTATCTCGCTCTCACCCCTGGCGTTCTCAGTTTGGTATTGTAAATATTTCATTAACACATAATTGGTTGCGGCTCCAGGCTATGCAATAAGGCCGTGATAGCTGTAACACTGTATGTTTTCTGACTATCCCGTATCCTTTCTTATGTAAAATTCATAGAAATATGTTTTGAGGAGAGGAGGGTGGTGCGAGATTTCGTGTGGGGGAAATGTTTCGTTTTTCATGCACTGCCCTCGCACAGCCTTGCTAGAGACGCCAGCTAATTAAGAACAGTGATGATGTGCTCAGCCTGTGTCAATATTTAACCCAGCCGTACGCAGCTATCTTTATTAGCAGCACTACACTGACAAAAGGAGCAATGTGCCCTTTGAGAGGTCTTCTTCTTAAAATGAAAATTAATGAGTGGGGTTGAGTGGAGGTGAATATACAAAGTAGGTGAATATGTGGGTTCCTCTTCATGGTACGAAAAGTACCTTGATGGAGGGTTCATCAAGCAGCTCAAAAAGTAAACACCCACCTTTTCGCCTATTAACTCCTTCCTACTTTTAACTAAGAAGATGCAAACTAAATGAGCGGTTCCCTTCATTCAACAAAACATTTGGGAATCAGTCTTTTTAAGTCTGTTTTGATTCCTAAAGTCTTGAAACCATTATAAATTAATAAGAACAATCCAAACTGCAACAGGCAAAAAAAAAAGAACTTTTCAGATTGATAATAGCATTTATAATAGATCTATATGCTGTGCTGAAAAATTGTTCTATGTGGTACCTATCCTCTTTATATGAACATACCCAGGTGGTTCAGTAATGAACATTGCTTTAGTAACACAGATTTCTTCCAGAGTCTGTGCTTGGCCCATTCATTAGCTGAAAAAAATAAAATAAAATCAAGTTACACACAAAAAAATATACAAAAGTTCTTATTGATCAGACTGATCAATTAAGCATCAATAACCTAAACCCTCATCATTCCGAGTGCTGTATAATTGCTGCTAAGATATAGTTGGCATAACTAAAAATCGAACATAAACCAGGCTAATTGGAAGAGTCATATTGCTTTTGCCAGGCAGACAAAAAGCTTTTTAAGCCCCAGAAAGTGTTGATGAACAGTCGGCTGAAGCTTCCTAAAATAACTCCAAATGCCATTAGCAAGTGTCATCGCAGAGGTCATACTAGTGGCTTCCAGGGCATCAAATGTAGAGCATACCAAGGCAAAACAAGAGATTTCTATCTCTCTCTTTCTCCTTTTTTAATTTTTAACATGATCTGCACTAACCCAAATCATGTTAGTGCATGATCTGGATGTTTTCTAGAGTGGTCAATGAGTGTATGACTACTTTGTAAAGGTGTGGTTCTCAAACTGTGGTAGGTGTACAGTTGGTGATACTTGCTTTTCTGTGTACTCAAAAGAAGTTTGGTATAGATTATTTGTGAATATGTGAATATTACCAAGGTTTTTTCTTTATCAGAAATTTCAGAAAAATAAACACAAAGTAAAGTTAAGAACGACCATTTTGTAGGGGGTAACAGCAGAACAAGAAGGGGTGTTGGTGGCCCTGAATGCTCTTTTACTTTGCTCGAAGTTTAAACTTGATTCTTTGTAAGATACTTACTTGGGTAAAAAAAATTGCTGATTTCCAAATTTTCTGTGGATTTTTCAAACAACTAACTTAAAAAATACCAACTTCTGCATAAAATCAATTCCATAAGCCCACTCCTATAGCTATTTAGCTAATCATGCAGCTGCAATAAATGTTTATTGTCTTCTTTTATGAATTAACACTACAACCTGTCCATACTTTATTGTACTACGGTTTTGAAACACTTCTCAATAGCCTTGTACCTGCCACAAACAATAGATATTCTGTGTTATAACACAAAGACCTACAGCTGGCAGAGAAGTTAATTCATAGACTGGCATTGCACCCAAGCTCCCCCGCAGCTGCCACACCATATACTCTGCTCAGTCGTGCAAGAAATTTAAAACTATACATCAAAGACTACCACTTTTCCTCTTCCTGTTTATTGATTAGGTAGAACTCTTGTTCAGTAATTGTGCAGTAAATCAAGCATGGGGAGCACTAATCTCAACCCCGGGAGGAAAGTGTTAAAGGTAAAACCTGCTGAAAAGTGCATAATTAAGGTGCCGTGTTTAGTCAGGAGAGAGGACATACTCCTCCTTCTCACATTTCTTGCTCAGCGCCTGCCTGCACAACCAGCGGCAGCCGGGAGAGGGGTTGGCAGAGGAGCAACGGGAAGTGTATACAGTTTCCAACTACCTCTCGCTCCCTCCCTCACTCTTTCAATCCTTCTCTCCCTCAATGCATTCCCAACCAAAGTGCCGGGGGCGCCATGCTTGTAAAGAAACCACAGCCTTTTGAGTGCCTCTTGTATTTACAAACGGAGGCATGTTGGAATCAAAGGCATTACCACATGACATAACACATTAAACAGTTGGCAGATTGAGAATTTATATACTGCACAGATAGTGAGTGAGGTAAACAGGAAAAAGTGCCGTTGTTGGATAAGTTTAACTAGCTATACGTGGTGCGAGAGCCAAACTTACCCAAACCAGAGTACAGGGAAGGAGTCAGCTGCAGAAGCTCCCTTCTTTCCCTTGCTTTGCCTCTCTTCCTAACACACAGCTCAGGCTGTACTCCAGGTGGAGACAGCTATCACTTTCCCATTAACTTCCTGTTCCTCATATCTCTCCGCCCCCTTTTTTCTCTCCAGCATCTCCCTCCCAGCCGCTTAACTTTTTTTCTGTGCCATTTTTCAAGTAATAAGCCGTGCCTCCCCCCCCCCCCCCCCAATCTTCAGAAATACTAAACCCTGCGGAAAGAAATTTTCCCGTTTCACATCAAACCTCTATTCCTTCTCCCTGAACAGCTTCCTCGTGTTGCTGTTCTGCTTAATTTCACCTTAGTTTTTAATTCTCCATCATCAGCAGGGATCTAAAAATAAATGATAAATGGAATAAGATATTTTATAGTCTTACCTCTTATCTGTTCTTACAGGGGTAATAATAAAGTAGTTAATCCTCTGGATCCGACTCAATTTGATTAATCAGCACATGCGGACAATCAAATAAATGATTAATATTCCCCGGTCATGTGGTTGGACAGTTACCCCTGAAACCATCAGTAATAATTCAGTAACCCTTCCCAGACCACAGGCTGCAGCTAGTCAGCCTCACTCAGCATCAGCCCTCTGATGTTCAGCAGGACTTTGAACTCCCCGCACAGAAGCTCAGACACACCATGGGGGGAAAACTTTCTGCAGTCTAACGCCCTCCTACAATGCCTGCCTACCTGATCGGAATTACCCTCTACAGAGACGGCACAGAGGACAGAGTTTATCTAACAGCTGGTATATATAGACATATGAAGCTCTGGTGAAGAAAGTAATGACTGGAAATACCAATTCGGATCATCTGCTGTTCCACAAATCAACAAATTCAGAACATGTGCATGAAGAACAACAGAAAATAATAGACACAAGATAAAGCACCTAAAAAAAAGTACAGTTCCAACTGTATAATGGAGCTGAAGTCTTGCCGAAGCAGATCTTTGCAAGAGCAGATGGAGTGTTGAACGGCAACTCCTTCACTCTCTGTCATTCTTCATCCTAATGTAGTCAGTGGTACATCATCTTATAATCAGTTAAGCAAAGCAGAACAACTTTTGCCACCTTGTATTTGCATAAAGCATAGACTGAGTAATGAAGCTGCATACTGAGACAGAATGGGATCTATAGAACTAGTGATTTGGGAAGAGATAAATAGGGTTATTTTTTTCTGTTCATGTTTGCATATGAAGTTATAAAAAAGTCTGTTTATACCAGACATATGCAGATTGTCACAGTCAAACCACAGCCGTCTCTTTTCTCCTCAAAAAGCCCCTTTTGGACAGTTGGTCTAACAAATGTACATTCAATAAAGGGATTCACTAGATTGATCTATTTTGTAATGGATGCAAAGAAATGCCAAAGCAAACCTAAATTTTCCAGGTTAATGAGTAATGTTGGGACTTATTTTTTGTAAGACTCTTGAAGGGTAAAAAGAAACTATGAACCAATTTGACCCTTTGAGTGGATATTTCCACCAACCAGTTCCGGTCATAACTGGATGATGTTGCTTGTTCTACATCAGTTAATTCAGGTTCTACCAATGCAAGTGTAGGCATTAATAATTTGGTTTCATCACTAGTGCCAATATTGGGCTGGGCCAGATGAAGGGGGAGTTGGGTGGGCAGCTCCAACAACCAATCAAAACGTCACCTCCATCAAGCTTAAATCACATTAGCTTTACTTTTTCATCTGCATAGTTATAAAAAAAAGTGTATTAAAAACACAGAGCTTTAAGATGAATAAAATGTCAAATTACCTCATGAAAAAGAATAAAATCAGTCACTTACTTTATTGTTATTATGATCTCACCTGTAACTTTATCCTTGATTAACAAACATCATTTTAAACTCAGTTCTCGAACACTGTCGGACTTCTAATATTGTCAGATGCAAATCCTGTTGTTGTTAAACTCCCATTTCCATCACTGCTGACGCTGATCTCAGATCAGCTACTCAAGGAACTCATAAACTCTGCTTCTTTTTAACAGAGCTAATTCTGTCTGCATCCGTCTGTAGGGTTACTGAAATAAATTATGAGGTTTGTTTTATATTTTCACGACTCAGTAAAGAGGTTTATGGCCCAAAAGCCAGTGGTCAATTTCAGATCGTGGGATCTTCTGCATATGTTATCTCTTTTGTCTCTCTGTTTCCGGTCTGGTCACTGTGATAAAGGGCACTAGTGGCATAAAATCTTTTTTAAAAATAATAACATTGTGGTTTGAGGTTTACAGTGACAGTGAGATGTGGCTCTGATTTGGTTATATGGTTGTAGAAAACAAAACTGGTTCATTTTACCAGAAAAGAAGTGCCTCGCTCTGTTACTAGCCTTGCTTTTCGGTTCTTGCAAATAACACACTGCAACCCATTGCTTTGGCCTTCGTAGATATGAGCACGTTGTGCAAATGGCTGAAAACCCAGAGTTTTAGATATAGGCGTTAGAGTTCACTTTGATCTCTTCTCTCGCTCTGCTGTTTATAAATTGGTTACACAAATATTTATGAGCAGAATGAAGAAAATGGCTGGTCTGGTTTGTGTCTCTCTGCCTCCCTCTCCGCCCTCCCCCCATGTGGCCGATGATGAGGCCACCGCAGACGCAGAGCGAGCACATAGGCCCCAGGCCACATCCATCATATCTGCTCCGTCTCTGGATGTTGTGCGACCCCAGAGAGGGCCGACCTAACCAAAACCAAGAGAGAGAAAAAGACGATCCATTTGCTATGCATAAAAATAAATAAATAAATAAATAAATAAATAAATAAATAAATAAATAAATAAATAAAGATGGAAAACATCACTCATCAGTGGTCTCGTTTATGGGAAATTGTAAATAATTATTGACGGAGTGAGAGCATACTGCACAGGGCAAAAAGGTGTGCATGTAAAAGGAATTGTGCTTGGAAAGTAATGTAATATTTCAGTTTCTCAGTAACAAAATTCAATAAATTAATACCACAGTGTTCAATACAAACAGCCTCTGCCTCTTCTTTAGCTCACCTGTCCATTTCTGCCAACAACACATACACAATGGAACAGGCTCCAAGCTTCTGGATCTATATTCTTTAATTGCTCCCCCCTGCCCTGACCTCTGATCCAGATCACTCTGATATACAGCGTCTCTATTAAACTGGGAAGTAGGAAAATATTCTTCTAATGACCCTCCGCTCTGGCAATAGTACTGAAAATGGCAAAGAGGAAAAAAAAAATCAATCTTCTTCTTTCCTTTTTGCCCTTCACTGGCTCTATTAGTTCCTTTTTTATCTAAAGGTTGACTCCAAAAACGTGGACAGAGATTGAGCAGAGCGAAGCACACATTCCTATTCCGATGGGGCAGTGGACTTTCCTGAGATGAATTTTGATAATAAAAACCTTAAAAAGAAAAAAAAATAAAGCTATGGCCAGAATGAAAGTTCTTTTGCACAGTATCTTGACTGTCCTTCAACCACACATTCTGTGCTGATCCGATACATTAGAAAGCGAGGTTCACTTTATCTGAGCTGTGCACAATGTTGGTCCTGCAATCTAGACAAAAGATAATTCAGAGATAATACAGTTTAAGCAAAAACAGAAGATACAAACCGGACCAAACGTTAAAGCCAGAGAATGCACAGACAGCAAGCCTGGGTGCATCTGTTCGTGCACGTGTTCAATGTACAGTAAAGGCTGATGAAGTGCGCGTGTGTGTGTGTCCATGGGCAGAGGTTGGGCGCGGGTGTTGGGACGGGGTGGTAGTGCTGGACTGGCTTGTCGATCGATGCAGTGATTGGCAGTTAATGGCTTTCCCTGTTCTGCCTTGGTAACCCCGGCCTGATGCCTGTTGGGTCTGATCAGAAATGGCAGATGGTGTTTGATTTTCGTATATAAACCTCTGACTTTGGGGAGATGGCTTCATCATGTTTAATGATTTAAAAGTTAAGTTGAATACTGGGAATACTCCAACGCTGGATCTCTCATTTAAAAAAAGCCCTAACCTCCCTTCCAGATGGAAGCTCTAATCTCTTTAAACTATGTGCACTGATTGTGGCTAGTTTGATGCCGTAAGCCACTCTGCTTTCCTGTGATAAATTATCAAAACAGGACATCACAACAAATGATTTGATCCATCTTCTATTATCCAGTCACAGATGTCATCTACAACTTAAATCTGCAACTCAGTCACAGTCCTAACAATTTAAAAAGTAGAGTAAGAAACGCTTGGCATAAAAATAAATAAATGTAAAAAGATCAGTCCAAACCACCAAAAGACTTATTGCTAGTTTATTCTAAAACTTATGAAATGAACAAGTCAGGTTTGACAGCAGAAACTAAAATCAGCAAATTAGGCTATAAATGGAAGAAAATTTGAGGAAAAGCTATGCTGATCTGGAAGACAAGTTGACAGAGGTGTACAAACATCTGATATGATTCTTCAGTAATTTAATATCCTAATTAATCTTCCTTTTTAAATATTCTTAAGTTTTTAAGATTGAAGCCTAATTATTTTTTAATAACTGACATTGCAATAATGACATTTTGACATTTTCTTATGGTTAAATATTTATTATTTCTGTGAAACTTTCCAGATTTCCCATCAAAAACATTTTCTTGTAGGTTTGATCATTAAAATGGAAGAATACTAGTTTGGTGAAGTCTTTGTCAATGAGTGTGTGTGTGTGTGTGTGTGTGTGTGTGCGTGTGTGTGTGTGTGTGCGTGTGTGTGTAGGCGTGTGTGCGTGTGTGTGTGTGTGAGATGGAGAGATGGAGAGATATTCAGACAGAGATATTTTGGCCCCACTGGAATAGGGAAATTAATACATTTTCACTTCTGAAACATAAACAAATAATACAATATTTTGCTTTACAAAACTTAATAAGATTCCCTCTCCCTCGTGGCTTTCTGCATGCAAATTAAACACTGATCATTTGAATAATCATTTGCATTCCAGATCTCACAATTTCATGTCCAAACTTTAACAGCTCCCAGAGTTCTCATTTCATCTGCAGCTGCACAGGCCGTCCTTATGGCTCAGATTAGTTTAACATGATTCACTTCAAGGAAGGATAACTTGGGGAAATTCCTACTTTGTGAGAGAAACTGGCCACCTAAAGGTGAAATCCGAATTTAATTTATTAGGCATTCATTTTTAGGGGAAACTGTCAAGTGAATCAGGTGATATTACAAAAAAAAAAAAAAAAAAAAGCGGTATATGGGTTGTGGAGAAAAGGGATGTTGAAATGTGATCTAGGAAAGAGTCTTAAATGTCCACTGGAGATCCTCATGGAGGAAGAGATAGAAACAGGACTTAATAAATGACAAATATTCAAAACGGCTAGAACCTGCAGCACAGCGGGCTGTGAAACAGTGTCGCAGCATTATAGCTGAGGCTCGCCACAAAAATGAAGCAAGCTGAGGTTAAGGTGAGTATAGATGAGAGATGATATGCTTGGGAGGGGCTTACAGGCAGGGTAGTTAATCTCTCTTTTTTTCTTCAAACACCACTGAGTCTATTCTGGGCATCAGGGTGTCATAAAGGAATGTTCGAACCATAAAGTATCTGTGCTCCCGAGAAGCTAAAGGACATTCTTGTCCCCAACCTTTAAGGACATCTTTCAGTCTCACCTCTCTGCGTTCACTATCCTTCACCCTACTTCAGAAATAAATCAGTTGAAGTCCAGATGGTATTGTTGCTGAAGTTAACATTTGCAAGTATTCATCTAATTAAAATTAACTTCATCTTTGGGGAGACCAAGCATTAGCTTTAGTGCCTTAACAATAAGTCTGTCCTTTGTCTCCTCCACACATTAGCTTTCACAGTGCCGCATTGTTCTTTTCATATAATATACATTTTGTTAAATGTATTATATTCTTTGCAAAGTCTTTTGTTTCCATATTCTAGTTTATCCATCTTTTGTATTCAGGAATAAAAGGCATAATGAGAAAACAAGGTGGGAAACAATTTTTCCAGAGCTCCTAATAAAAACCGCATGACACCCTGGCCTGCACCGCTTAATTACAAAAGGATGAAATCTTTTCTTCTCCATCTGGAGAAAACATTGTCTGCATAACACCGGGAGATTTACAACTCCCTGCACTGGACTCCAGCACACAGCAATTAGGCAAAACATGGATGGACAACCGGAGCCATGAAATTCAGGAAGAGATGGCTATTCAATTTTCAAAGAAGGGCCAGAGGCTCCAAGATTTCAAATAAAAATTCTTGACTTTGACACTCTTTTTAAGGGTCAGACTTTGGTCATGTTGACACAAAGGAAAAAAAAGGAATTTGCGTGACATTCAATAGTTCTTCACATCATCATCATCATCCTCTCACACAATGTCTAAAGCCCATTGGTGGGGGGAAAAAATGCATAGAGTTGAGCTCCATTAGCTACAGAAACTTTGTGAATAGAAGTGGAGCGAGAAAAGTTCAGGAAAGTGAAAGAAGCAGGGGAACATATCTAACCATATCTAAGATTTATCCCTCCCATGACTCTACCCAAAATGCCAAACCCAGAGAGAATGGGTCCCCATGTACTCATTCCTGCAGCCAAGACTTCCTCCTCTATTCATCTGTCTCTTTAACTGAACTTCCCTTTATGTACAGCTCTACTGAACACAGTCCTCAGAACTGAGTAGTTTTGTGGCTCTGACCACTCTGAGGCCATTAATCTGGTGGCTAAGCCACTGATGTATTGATGGCACACAGCCGGCAGGGCTTGTCTGCCTCACTTTCTCCATCCCTGCAGCTTAGGAGCTAAATACATTCAGAGGAACCTCCACCTGGCCTCATCAGGGCAGCATTTACCTGCCAATTGCCTGTGTTAACTTCTGAGTCAGCACCCTCTGGCAGACGACAGGAGCTTCAGCCATCCTGGGATAACTAAACAATAAGACAATGCTGGGGGTTTTTTTGTTTGTTTTTTTTTCTAACACATGCTTTACATAATTTCTAAGTTTAACTTAAGGTGCATAGTACAGGCCTCCTACACATTTTTCCTTTTATATACTCGTTCAGTCAATTTGCCAAAGTTTATTCTGCAAATTTCATAACATTTGAGTCATCTTAAATATATTTGAACAATTGTCTTTTCTTATTACACGTATGATGCAAATATTGAACAAGGCTGAAATTAACTTGACCTCAAAATAACTTGTTCTCAGCATTTTTATTATGAGCTCTTTTAATAATAAAAAAAAGCATGCGAGTTGAACTTGTCAAATCAGCCTTTGTCATTGTCCATTAAGTACAGATTCCCAAAAGGAGCATCTGTTGTTTGAACTTTCTCCTATTTCTTAAAATAGAAAGAAATCAAATTTTGATTGAAGTCTCAAACTATTTTAATCTAAGAAAATCTCAATAAAAGTTGTCTAGGTGCCAATGAAAGTGCAAAATAAAATAGTGATGGACAAAATGTTAATCTCAAGATAAGATAGAAAAATCTATAATAATAATAGTAATAATAATAAATTAGATTTACAAAGCCCTCTAGATCTGCAATTGAAATCTCAAAAATGTATCTGGACTCATCCACATAGCATGTGTCTTCCAGAAATTGCAGTTATTTAGTATTTACAGTTTTTGGCCGAGTATCAATTGACAACAACAAAGGAAAAAAAGTAACAGTTTCTTTGATTTTAAAGTAATTCATTAAATAAAACCTGGTGTACTGCAGTTTGCCAACAAATCTGACTCAGGTGTCTCATTGAAGACAACATGGACACGATCTCCCAGAGACCAGCAATGGGGATTTTGTGGAAATTTTAACTAAAGGAGGCCGTGACTGATACGTGTGTCGTCTTTACAGCATAGACTCAGATAAAGCTATTGTACAACATTAGATACAGAGAGCTTCCAGTAAGTGCAGGAAGAACTTTCTCCAAGACAAAACTTAATTTTGTGGTTTATAATAAGAACAACACTGTGGCGTAGACAGCACTATACGTTTTCTTGTTGGAAGACAGTCCTGTTGATTTAATAAAAAATAAAAAAAAAGTTTAAATAGCAGTTTTCTTCAATGAGCAGACAACTGTTTCTAAGAACTGATAGCAACACAGCATGGAGACGTCAGTTTCTAAATGCACAAAATCCCCGTTTGATGCTCTGAAAGAAGAGACACATATTCCGCTGTATGTGGGACTGCCATCACAGCAGTCAGTCTGCTGTGAGGAGCTAAACACTGCTCTAATCAGATGCATCCGTACCGCTCAGATCAGAGCGTGGTGACAATGATCGGAAGTTTTTAATCCTAGACACATCAGACTACTCATCTGTCTTCTTTCAGAGTGTGACGTGTTTCCCGTGGCAAACTGTTTTGTTTTTTTTTCTTGCACCTCTGCACGCCGACACTTTCAATCGCTGAAACAATTGTGAAGATACGGGCCGAAGAAATATTTACTGAGGAAAAACATTCGTTTTCCAGAAGACATGAATTAGAGAAAGCCGCTTTTATGTAAAACTAAGAGGAATATGGTGGGATTCACAAAGTGCATTTCCACATCATACGTCACTCCTGATGTTGATAAAACTATCCACACTTAGTGGCGCTTATCTCCGTCTTGAACTGCGATGATCTCAGTCGCACAAGTTAATATAACATTGCTTCCTATTCCGTTCCTTTCCTAAACACCAATCACCCCTTTCTGCTGATCACACTCTGATAGCAGGATCACCTGATTTCTTGCAGGCTAGCAGAGAGCAGAGTACTCTGCCACGCTTCCTCAAAAAAAGCAAAAAAAAAAATAAAAAATTTAAATGAATTTAAACTATTATAGCTTTTTAGAATAACTGCTGAAATAACAGGAGCTTCATGGGTAAAGAACAGATTTCTATGTGTGTGTGTCTTGTTTATTTTTGCTAACCATCTACGCGTTAGTCTCAGGAATAACCTCTGTTGGGCTTTTGTGTGGACAATTAACGCAACCAGCAACAACAGCTGTGTTACGGGTCAATCCCTGACCCTCTCCTTGGCCTTCCTGAGGAGTGGAAGCTTAAAAGGTTGTAAACTTCCTGCACCCTGCCAAACACAAAGTCCTACCAGTCCTCCTTTACATTTCCCCCTTTTCAACATACCTTGATTTTAAGATGTATGCCAGTTTTTTCTTGTTAAAGACCGAGCCTGGTTTGAGTGAGGACGCTGGCGTTCAATCCCCTGTAAGCAACTACTGACTCCCAACACAAGGAACCTCGTGTTAGAAGTAAACAATAAGGCTTGTTGTGCGTATGCTGTGTTGACCAATCTGTCTTTGCTGCTGTGAACTACTAAAACGATACATTTTATTATTCCTGTTAAATGTTAGATTGCTTGTGAGCATGTGCCTGTCCGTCTCTTTGTGCGCATTCACACGCTTGTGCATGTGAAAGAAGAGAATGGGCTGTCTCCCAGGATGTGCAGCTCACGCTTTATTAGAGCAGTAGTACCAGTAAATCAGAGCTCGGCTCTTCCTGGAACTGCTACAACCTTTCCCACTGAGCACTATTACTGAACAATCATAGGCTAGCCATGATAATTAGCAAAGTATCTATCCGTCGAACCCTCCTGTAAACCCCCTCCATCGCCACCACCACTCCCCACTTTCCACTCTTTCTCCTCTCTGTCCATCCATCCTCTTTCTACCCGTCATCTTGCAGGAATTCTGAGTGATTAAGACAAGGCTCTCCTGGGAGGATCACTCAGGACATCTCACAGTCGCTTATCTGCCACAGTTTGTTTTGGTTTTTTTCCTGTGATGTTTGACCGAGTAACATCTGCTTCAACTCCACAGGTACATCTAAATAAATGTAAATATCACTGATTAATTGATTGAATCCGAAAAGTGAAACTCTTATATCAGAAGGATTTATTCTGTTGATTCTTGTGATTATGTCTTGCTGCTGAGGAAAGCAAAAATTCTGTTTTCTTAGAACAATATTATTACACCAGTAAATGTGTAATAATACTTGTACAGATTTGGGTAAGGCCAGTTTGCTGGCCAATCAAGCACATGGGCAGCTTGTTCATTTATTTTTTTCACCTTTTTTTATACAGTTAAATTTCACAGGGTCTCACTTCAAGGGCGATGTGTTTTAGACTTAATGCAAGTAACGTGACAGTGTAGCTCTTGTGTTGGATAAGCCTGTGCCAATTGAAGACTTGACTCCAGATGCCATCTGTGGCCTGAGTCGACCTAAATTTTTTTGAATGGGCTTTGCATCACAGTCCATTCGGGGCTGTGCTTGTCCCCATTTCTTACACATCTTTTTCTGAAACAGTTTTTCTTCCACTTAACTTTTAGTATGCTTAGATCATGTTCGCAGTCATTATTGCAGCATCACGGAGAAAATAGTGAGTAGCAAAGTCTTGGAGGAAACCAAAAAATAAATAAATAAATCAACTTCACAAATAAGTCATAGCAGCTTAAACAACATCACTATGCCAAATTCAATTTTTGAATCATGATGAGTTATACTCTTTTCAACCGAGCTTTTGTTTTAGGGAATTAAACTTGGAATACAACAATAGACTCTGTTTTCTTTTTATTTAGTTTTTTCTTTGGGGGGGTTGAGGGGGGTTTCCAACTTTACATAACTGCTATTATAAAACGGCTTGGAGTCAATCTCATCACTCATGATCATTAAAATGTGAGATAATCGAGCCTCTCGTTCCAGTGTGCTGAGAAGGATAATCAAGGAAACACTTAATGCATGTAACAACTAATCCTTTCATTTATGTTAAACCCTTCACTCCTCAATTATCATTTATAGGGATTATTTGACTTTGCAGAAGACTGACATGTCTAACTTTTACTTGCTTCATTTCAGTCATAACAAGAGATAAAGCAACTGCAGGTAACTGCGAAAATTGTTCTCTCTGTTGATGGACAGATCGTAAGATGAAAAGTCACGCTTTTTAAGGGGATAAACGGTGGTTTTTGACTGAGCGCGTACGGCAAACGGAGGAAGGAGAAAATATTTTACAGTTAGGTGTGCTCAATAGAGCAGGACCAGGATACAGGAAGGGATGTCGGGACGTTCTCAGTTTAAGATTCCACGTTTGATAGTGACGGCACTTTCTCCCCATCTTTCCGTAGCCAACTTGCATCTGGAGTGGATTTTGTGCTAGCAGACACCAAGGAACATGATTACATTCGGCTAACTGTGCTCTAAACTGATTATGCATGTGCCAAGCTAATGGACTACATTTGCAAGAGGAAAAATAACATCCAATCAATCTCAATTACTGCCGATTGCACCGGCCCCCGAGACAAGGAAGGTAGCCAGCAAACCCCACCTCCCCCCCATGCTTCTCCCCTTTCTTCCAAACCTTCAACGCAAGCTGAGGCCTACAGCTAGGCCTGGTTAGGCCCCATCCGCTCCCGCTTGTTAGAGCAACCAGGTTGGGAAAAAGGATTAGCCTGTCATTGCCACATATTATCATAAGGGATTATCCCTACACATGTAAAATATTATGTAAATGTCCAGCTGTGAAGCAGGTTTTTTTCTTTTTTTTTCAGGATCAACGTCAAAGTTAAGCGACAAATACATTTTATTTGAGTTGTGCAAACTGAAGATGATCATCTGAAGTTATCCGCACAGCAACATGACATGGGTTTGAATTCAGGAGTGACCATTCTAGGTTGATTCCCATCCCATTAAATCTCTTTGGGAAAATAATAAGATGAAAGAAAGATTTCAGATCACACGGCTCAGTGGACAGAACACGGTTCTCACAAAGAGTGCATTTCGATTGAGGAACACCGTTTAGAAAGCAGACAGACTCAGCCCGTGCTGTGTGGCGGTCCGGTGGTCAGGATAAGTTGCTGGATCATTCTGTGGCCTCCTAAAACATTCCGATACATGGGGTGGTGGGGGTGATATTTTTAGAAAGCCCTAATATGGGCCACATACCACAGACTCTGAAATTATCCCATCTAACTTAGCTCTCAGTTTAAACCTTCCTTTTTAATTCCAGTAATTACAGGCTCCAATTTATATGGAGCTGCACACACAAAGGCCTAGTTTAATGCAAACCAGTTTGATTTGGGTGAAGTGTCCCGAGCATGTCCCACATCTTACAGCATGTTTATGCTGAGTTGATGATTTATTTTATCCCTGTTTTGATTTTCTCTTTTTTTTTCATCCATGAATAAACCAAGAGGCCTTTTCAGACATTGGTGGGCAAGGCAGATGTTTTGCCTGTCAGTATCTCAACCAGAACTGTAAATCTAAAGGAGTAAGAAAACTGTGCAACTGAAAAAACCTCACGACCATGTATTTGTCACATTGGTAAAGTCATAAACTGCTGTAATGAATCTTGTCGACTCGTGCTCATCTTTGTTTCTGAGTTGTGTAGGGGATGAGGCAGAGCTTACATGAACTAACATTTTCTCTGGTTTATGGAGCAGGTGATTTCTGGACAAATGCACACAGTCTTAGTTGGAAAACCAATTGGTTTTAAGAAATATGGAGCCATCTTAAGAGGCTTAAGTAAAAAAAAAAAAAAGATCATCCCTGGATGTGTTGTACATATTTAATCCCTCGCAGCCTGAAGTCTTGTGTGACATGTGTATTTCCTCTCCTAAAGCTTGTGTGAAGAAATACAGTAAAATAAAAGAACGCAATTTCTTCAGATCGTTAGGGTCATAGCAAAGATATAGCTACAAGACAATAAGACGTTCCCTGTTCTACAAGAACAACGTTCTCCTCTGTAAAAGTGTGAGGATGAGAGATAACATGCCCTAATCTGTCACCTTGGATCCAAGGTCACACACGCATTGTTATTTTGTAATGTAAATTTTCTAGAAATAGACAAAAAAAAAATCTTTGAATGTAATGTGTTTGGTTGCAGGTGCAACCGAAGCACTCGGTTCCACCTGCCTTTATAACAAAACCAAAAATTGATTTATTTATTCTTACTGTTATTTCAGTACAAAGACCCTTTGTCGAAAACATGTTTGTCATGCCACAGAGTCTGAGAGATCATTTGAAATGCTACTAGGCTTTTAAATTGATGAGATTTTTAAGCTCAGTTTTTCGTGTAATTAAAAGCCCATGCTCGAGGTAGCGAGCATGTCTTTCTTTCTCTCATCTTTAGATATTTCCTGCAACAGATAAGGTGCCGCAGGTGCAAAGGAATGCAATAATTGAAATAAAATCCCAGTTTGTCATTAATCCAAACTGGTTCATGACAATAAGGAACTTCCTAAAAATGTATTCTATAGCTGTCGAAAGATGGTGCTTTCCTTGAGCATGTTGCCTAAGTTGACACCACATATGTGTTGCCAGTGCTTGTGTGTCTTGTGCATATGTGCAGCTATGCCAGTTTGGGTTAAGCGCAGACTAGCCAAAGCCGCAGACATACAGGATAGGCACCTAAGTGGAATCAGGCCTGTTAGATTTATGGCCATTTGTTCGGAGAGTGTTCATCCACTGGCTATTATGGAATGATTAGAGGAGAAGGTGAAGCTCCAAGTCCAGCAAAAATCAATACGGCTGTCGAGAACAATTCAGCCCTTCCCGCTCAGAGGAGTATTAGCACCAAACCTCTGTCTCCTAACACTTCTTCATTCGTCTACCAAGTGATTTAGTCCTAAGCTTCCAAGCCAGCTTGTCCTGCCATGTTCTTCTCAGGGCACTAGTGGGCCCGGCTTCTGTATGACAGCTACACAACAAAGCTGTTATTCATGCCTCTAGAGAACAGCTGGCGGTGATGTCGGCAACACAAGAACATTTATTAAGTCTTGCTGAGGCAGATCAAGTTAGCATGGAGATTATTGAATAAGCGTTTTACCCTTTCTGCAAAACTCTATGATGTTCCGACTTCTCAAAAAGACAATAAAAACTGTGATGCATAACAGGACCGTTATACTTTTCCCAGACATTTTTAAACTTATAACAAATACGTTTTGCAGGACACATCCAGATTAACCAAATTGACCAATGTGTAAATCAAAATAAATTCAAAAAAATCAACCGATAAACTTAGAAGAAAAGAAAAGTCTGAGTGGCACGTGTGATTAAAAACAACTTATGAACCACTAACCTTATACAGTTTGAGGCTGGCCTCATGGCGTGAATTGACAGTGTGCATCCTGAGCTTCTCCAGACTGTTAGTGTAGTAGTCACAGGCATTGCACTTTAGGTGCACTGGATTGCCTATTGCCACACACTTCAGGCGCCATTCATTGCCTTTGCCCCCTTCTTTGATGTGGGCGACAAGCTGGTACTTCTGCACATGCTTGTCTGTTTTGCAATGCAGCTGGAAGTTGGCTTTAAGCTGAGTTGTGTAGTGGCACAACTTGCACTGATGCGAGTCTCCCACCACGGCACGCCACTCCTCCTCTGGCAGGCTGCGTTCGGCACCCATATGCATGCCTAGCACATCCAGGTTGTCAGTGGTGAAGCGATTGCACACAGCACACTGAAAGAGCTTGAGGGAGGGATCTGTGGTCTGTGAAAGACTTTCTCCAAGAGTCATCAGTTCCTCAGACACCAGCTGCCCGCCGCCAAGACGCACATCCATTGGGATTTCCCCACCTACAGGAAAGAGCAAAAAGAAAATGAAGTAAAGTCTAGCTAGATTGTTACACTGATTGCTAACACATTGTGATCATTGCAGTAGTGTTTATATACACTGTAGAAAAAACAAGTAACCTTTTTTTTTTTTTTTTTTTTACTATTTGACATTATATTATGATTTGGGTTTTTGTTCATGTGTTGCTCCATTATATAACTTTCTTTCCCTATGATGTCATCTAGTTCGTCAAGAGCACGCCACCCATGTGCTGCTTCAAAGTCTTGATGCGACTCCATGGCTTGCAATAGCAAAAATGTTCATTGAAGCCAAACACTTTAATTTTAGGACAAGACACGTCTTTGGCAATAAGGTTTTAGGCCCTGAATACATTTACAAACTTTAATCTGTCATGGACAAAGGAGTAAGAAAGAACCTGCCCTCTTTCTGAATGATCTCATTCCAATGTAGTTTATGTTCGCATGTCATTGTTGGAACTGATGAACATGCCACTTTCTGGCATCTGGATTGACTGACAGGTAGCGTCATATCAATTGTACCCAGGAACGAGACAGAACTGGAGGTCTGCACTTCTCATCCTGATCCATCTTTGCTGATTTCTTTAGATTTTCCAAAGATGAGGCACAAAGAAAAAACCAAACCATGACCTCATTATCTGAGCTTTCACAAACAGTTTAAAGGCATTGTACTTTTAGTGCATGTGGATTTACGACTTTGAAGAAAGTAATAAAACATCCTCGATAATGTTATGTCTGTCATGTATTTAGCTAATAGAAAATTTGTGGTACTCTTACCTGACCCGAAACAGGAAATCTTAGGAAAACAAAAGGTTTATGTGTGTGTTTTTATAGCCCTCATGTAAACACCTTGTGTCAATTATTCAATTAAATGTTACAATTTAAACAATATGCAAGGTTTTGTTTTTTTCATTATCTTAACAGAATGACTGTCTTTAGTTCCAGTGTTAGGATAGGTGCCCTGCCACCAACAATACAAATCATGCCCCAACTTTAAAAACAAATACTTATAAAATCCAAATCCAGTTTATTTTCAAAGCATGTTTAAAAACAGAAAGTTTGCCAAAAAACTGCTGTTCTAAACAAATATTTAAAACACATTAAAACACTTACATAAAATAGAGCAGAGGCAATAAAAAGAGCATGTCAACTCACAATGGGCCAAAAAGAAATTAGGTAAGAGGTGACACTTTTGCCTTTATTTGCTGTTCTTTAATCTTTCACTGTCCAGACTGAGCATGCAGGCCTGACCTAGCCTGGCTTTACACTAAATTAATACCAGCAGCTCCTTTTTATTTATTGCTGCAAAAGGCAGGCTGTTACCTGGGCTTTTATAGCAAAGAGAGAGAGACCTTTGAGAAGTTCTCTGAAATCACTTGCAGACCCAGTCATAGCTGCTTATACTCACTAACAGATGCTGACACAGTATGCTAGTACTGTTCTGCATCTCATGCCTCCCCTTCCTTTGTGACTTCATGCTTCATACCTAGATGGATTTATTGATTTACTATAGATATGTACCGCGCATCAGTGAATTTGGTTGTAGATTATTTGTTCAAGTTATTGATTGAAAGTTGTGCAACTATTTCCATACTGTTTTTTACTATTATTATAAAAGCAGAAAGAAATACAAATTTCTTATATATAATCTGCTTTTATGTAATAATAATATATATATATATATATTTTTACAAATTATAAATTATCTTTTAACCAGTAGTTTTAAATAGATATTTACTGCAGTACTGCTTCACTCTATAGCGTAGACTATACCACAAGTTATCACTCTCCCGACCTCATTCTTTAATTCTGAAAATAATTTTCTCATATCATGACTTTAGTACAACACGTGAGTATTGGAACTGATTACCGCCATAGCTTTTAGTGTTATGCTCAACACTAAAAATCTTCAGCAATGCAGAGAGAGCAAGAAACAATAAATATAATCAGTTTCTGGTCTGAGATACCATTAGATAATACATTCTCTTAGGATTTACGTACTTGTCAAATAATATTAAAGTAGAGTAGTTTGTTCATAGATTTATTGGGGAACATTATCCAACATTCCAAAATTTAGCTCATCTGAGCTCCTATTCAGAGGAGTTTGAGTGACCTGTCAGCCTCCTTCCCTGTCTCCCAACACTATAGCTGTATGCAAAAGGTAAGATTCTAACAACTTGGAAATACTTCACACAACCCCACATTAAAAAAACTGAAAGATCCATTTTAAAGGATGGGGGGGAGGGAACTAAATTAATGGAACTATTGTATGAGCTTGTGTGGAAGCAGGGGTAATGGTCAGAAATCCTGCAGGACCCAATGGTAGTAGAACACAGACACTGCAGGAACAGAAAGTAATAGTTTGAAATCCACCAGGAGGAAGCAAAACTGGGATTAAAGAAATGTTCTGTGCAGGGGCAGCATATGAAGCATTAACTCACCAAGGCTATGAAAGGTAGAAGAATCAATTATTTTTAGAGTCTTTGTATCACATGATACACATTTTGCTTCACATTAAATGGCCATATGAACCAAAAAGGTTTTTATGAATGGTAGAAGCATAATTTAAAGCATAAGTAACCAACATTTGCAATTATCCATCCATCCATCCATTTTCTTTACACCCTTGTCCCTTTGTGGGGTCAGGAGGGTTGCTGGTGCCTATCTCCAGCTAATGTTCCGGGCGAGAGGCGGGGTCACCCTGGACAGGTCGCCAGTCTGTCGCAGCATTTTCAATTATCAGTTCTGTATATCTAGCTGAAAAGGCGGGGGGGACATATGGTCTTGTCTTTCTCCTGATTGTGCCAAGACGTTTGCCAAGATGTTTTCCCACAACATGTGCGCAACAATTAATGGAAATAAAATTTCACTGTGAGTGTTGGGAAACTAAGACTGCTTTTTTTAAATCTAGAGAGGCAAGATGTGACTCACCGAGAGCAGGCGCCAAGGTAGCCATGCTGGGATCCAGATGAAAACTCCCCATCAGAAACTGGGCTTCAGGTCCAGCTGGATCTATCTTAAGGCCTGGTGGAAGGCTCATGTTCTGGGTCAGGTAATATTGGTAAAGCTCAGCCTCAGACGGAGACGGCATGGCTCCTAAGCCAAGTCGCCCATGCTGCATCTGAGTCACGTTTTGTTGAAGAAGCATCATGTTGTGCATGTGCTTTTCACTGGTCATGTGGATGCGTAGATTCCGCGCAACGTTGGTTTCATAGTCACAAACTTCACACCGCCAGGTGGGTTTGCTCTTCGGCTTGGTTGGTGAGGGGGCTCCACACGGCACAGACATGTGAGTGGACGACTGCGTCGGATGATGGTGTGGAGTATGATGGCTGCTGGCTTGGGTCACTGAAGGTACAGTCACCACTCCACCTGGGTTATGTCCAAAGACCTGCTCCTGTGCAGAGCCAATAGAGCCTCCATTCTGCAGCGTCTGCATGTTGTTTAAGTGCTTATCCGATTGCATGTGGATACTTAAGTTGCCCTTTGTCGTAGTGGAATAGTTACACACCTGAAGAACAAATAATATTTTCTCTTTAAGTGTAATAATGCTATAGAGACACAATTCTTGGCTAAAATTGTACATTATTTCAATTTATCCATCTAAATAAACAAAACTAAAACGCATATGCAACTCTTAAAAAGGAGCATTAGCACCTTTTTTGTGTTCTTACCTCACACCGGAAGGGCTTGTATCCACAGGTATAACTTTCACCACGAGCCAAACGAGGGTGACTCTGACCACTGCTGCAATACACACAGGAGCCTCCAGAGTCCGGGTGTTTCTCTTTCATATGGGCCTCCAATGTCTGCTGGTACTTATAATGCCAATTGCATTTGGGACACTTTAGTGTCTTGCATGAGTTGCGTGAATGCATCATGGTCATATGACCCCCTAAAGAACGTGACGACCCCAGAACGGTATCACATTTGGGACACTCTACTCCGCTTCCTCCACTCCCTCCTGGGCCATGGTTCTGTGAACACTCCCCCATCCCTGTGATGTCACAAGAACCCCCTGGGAGGGAGAGGGAGTGACCATGAGATGACGGGTGGAGGTGATGATGATGGTGGTGTATATGGTGATGATGCAGAAGGGCTCCATTTTCATCCTCTCCTTCTGCTGGGCAATCATTTGGTTCTGGAGCTGTGGCACTATCTCGATTGGCACTTTCATCAGCAGCAGCATTGATGGACAGAGGTGAGGAAGAAGTGCCAGCAGTGTCATCCTCGCTCCTTCTGACGGCAGCTGCCGCTATTGCCATGGGAATTGTTGGTCCCTGGCAGTTAAAGCTCAAAGGGAGTTCTGATGTCCTCCCTCCACCATCTGCAGCTGAAGCCTCTTCCTTGACAGAGGAGGAAATGGAAGCAAGGGCTTTGCTGTTGAGCGTGGAACCAACTGCAGCGGTGCAGGCAGAAGGCTGGAGAGTGCTACTAGGCAATAATAAAGGAGATTTGGAATTGCTTTGGTTTGAGACAGCTGGTTCCCCCACCTCACTCCCACCGCTGCTACTGTTACCACCACAGGCCACTGCAGTGCTTTCTGCCTCCACCTCATCTTCCTCTTCCTCTAACAATAGTTCATCCTCTTCTTCTGAGCCCCCCAACTGGTTGGATAGCTGCACATTGCTTTCATGTCCCTCAGTTCTCATATCTTCTCCCTTGTATGCCAACTCTTTCCCCACGGGCTCCTCTATTCTCCCTCCCTGTTTGGGCAGGGCACTGGAGTCTTTGGCAGAGCCAGGAGAAGAGGTAAGATTGGATGCTTTGGAAACACTTAGTCCACCTATAGAAAGGACTGAACCAAGTGGTGTTTGTTGCTGCTGCTGTTGTTGAAGGCCAGAGTCAGAGTCTTTGTTCAGGAGGGTCTCATTGCCCCCACTGCTATTTCCAGACTCCAGATGAACACCACTAAATGTACCATAGAAGCTCTGTCCAGAGTTAATGGGTAGCAAGGTAGGTGGCAGAGGACTGCTCCTATTTTTTGGTTCCAGGAAGCTAATAAGGGGCTCCTTGTCCTTCCCAATGCCCTGGATGATGGCAGAGGCATGCTTGTCCCCTAACAGCTGCCGTTCATCTTCACACAGTGTCATGCGGTGATCATGGACAGCATGAGTGGCAAAGGAACGAGCATAGCCAAAGGACAACTTGCAGAGAAAACACATTAGAATGGGCTTACCCTTTCCATAAAGGGCTAGCCCATCAAATTTGGAAAAATCCACATTGTTGGGAACATCTTTGGATACGCAGGACTTCTTGGCAGACCCATCGCTGTTCAGGTAATCCTTGTTGCTTTTGTGCCGCACATCGAAGACACGAAAACTGTGCAGGACAGGGCTGAGGCCTGCCATTGATGAGGTATTGGGAAAACCTTGGTCCGAGTTACCAAACCACTTCCCAAAAGACGATGCTATGTGGAAAGTGTTGATGATCTGTGGGTAGACTGAGGATGAAACCCCAGCAGGTTCTCCCAGTATTCCCCCACTTGTGACAGAGTTTGTAGGAAGCAGGCCAGGTACCATACTTCCACTACTTTGGATCAATTGACTGAGGCTCTCCACAATGTATGCTGAGCCATCTGGCTGGTAGACTATCTCTCCAGTCAGGTTTTCCACATCACTACTCTCCTCTTCCTCTTCCTCCTCTCCTTCTTCACTCCCACTCTCAGGTGGTCCCTGCTGTTGTGTGGGCTGATGTCGCAAAAGAGTGGGCATACCTCCTCCCCCTGAAGTTATTGGCACTCCAGGAAAGGGCTGAAGACTTGGAAAACAGCTGTCAATCTCCATTTCATCCAAGTCCTCCGATTCTTCCTCTTCACAGCTCACTCCCTCCTGCACCACTTCTTCAAGACCCTCTCTCCTGGAATGCAGCTGGCCAATGGCAGAGCTATCACGGTGAGCCTGGGGTAGAGTCTGTTTTGGCTTCGGCTGCTGTGACTGTAGGTCTCTCACCCCGTCATGAGGGGCAATGGAGTTCAGGGGCTGAGAAGGGTACGACCCAGAGAGGGACAGGGCATCCAGAGAAGTTGCCTGGTTGGTGCAAGTGACCTGTGAGCTTGAGTGATCGTTCCAGGGCTGTGGTGGTTGCTGCTGTTGGGAGGAGCTGAGCCCATCCTCTGTCCCAGAAACCACGGGAGACTCACAGCTGTCCATGCTGATGCCTACATGAGGCGTTCATCGCATCCAGGCCTGCAAAGACACATATAAGAAGTTAATAAATTGTAGATATGGTACACATTTCCATGTCAAAGCTAGAAACAAATGCCCATATTTTAAGCAAAATTACTGTCTCAATTGAAAAAAAACAAACATAGAAATATAAAATCCATGTATAGAACGCTTAAAAGAAAAGAATATCAAAAGCATGGCACATTAAACAAGAGCCAAAACTCTGAAATATAATTGGAAAGCTGACACCCTACTCATTACGCTAGATTAGGCACTTAAACACAATACCTGAGACAAGCACTAATAAGCCATCCACGATTCATCTTCCTGCCATATCACAAAAGCACCATCTTTTATCTTCACCTTCCAAACAACACCCTTAATCTTATATTCTGCAAATCCTACATCCGTTTTTAATTAACTTGCAGTCAGACTAACTTAATAGATCAAATAGATTCCTTGTGAGATAATTAGACACTGAGAAGCCACCCATCAGCACATCACACATTTACATAACTTGTAGAAAAGGTGAAAATGTGTTGTTTAAAAAAATTTTTTAGCAGTATTACAGTTATTACTCCAAGTAGAGTTGCAGTAAAAAAGGAAAAAAATATATAAATCATGTGTATTATTGGGATAGGAATGCCTAAACTAACAACAGCAATAAAAGGCTGGATTTTTTTTTTTTTTTTTTTGAGCTCAAAATACATAAGATGGGTTGGGACTTCACTGCAGCTGTGTTTAGATCTTGCATCCAATAACCTCTGAGCTTAGCCTGGTTTCAAACACTCCAGCCATCATCCGCCTCTGAAATAATAAATGGGAGCTGAGCTTTCGGGAGCCGGCCATGCCCCGAGCATCTGAGAGGCCCAACACAGGCTGCAATTTAGAGCGCAGAAGAGATAAAATGATAACACAAGATACTGCTGAGCTAATAATTTTATTAAAGGGATGCAGCCAACATTGATTAAAGGGGGCAATCGGGCTGAAGCCAATAACTCTGGGCTGCCCTTTAACCCACCAGTGCTGAATATTACATGAGTAAAGTTTCCCGGCACCAAGCTCACTGCCATGTCTCGGTTGATTAGCAAATTCAGTGCTTGCACTTGATTTATTTACTTATTTACTTAGAGATGCAAATTTCAGCTGTGATCAGAATAAAGTCTACCCCCACAGCCTAACACATTAACCACTGAGCAAGAAGAGAGATTGATAATGTTTGTCTGCCTATTCATGAATGTCTGATGAAAAGTACCCCTTGTGCAAAGTACCTCTTCAACCTATAATCTCTCCCACTACAAAAATAATGTGCAGCTATTTTAAAGATGTTAATTTGTGTTAAGGCTTCATTATTAACTGTAAGAGACCAGAAACTAAACTATATTAAGCAACCTAAATTCTAGTAAAACATAATAAAGGAAGGGCAGTGGAAACCAAAATAAACAGAGAAAGTTAAAAAGAAACTAACAAATAAACGTCATAAACATGCACGCATTTATCAAAGGATGTACAAGTTGTTAGATTTTTAATGCTAAATGAACTAACCCTTAACTTTGAGCTAGTTTGCATATAATTTGATGAGATATTGAAGATGGTAGACTTGCTGGCTTATTAACAAGATTGCTTTATACAACCAGACATGATTTAAAGATGGCTGCCATATTGAGTGAGGGGATACTAGCCCTACTGGTCTGTATTTATTATCTGCTCCATTAATAAGAGGCTATGAGCTCAACGGCCATTTCACACAAATGGACAGACGGCTGAGGAGTGGAAGAAGAAAAAAAAAAGAAAAGAAAGAAAAGCCACTTCAAGCCGAGTGATTCTTCAAGCTAAAAGCAAGAGGATAAATTGTGCAAAATTAAGTGGAAAAGGGACAGAAATGAGAGTTGTCTGAAAGAAATGTCTCACAGGAATATATTCCCACGTCAAAAAGGGGAGTATTTCATGCTTTATTTATTTTTTTATCATTTATTAACCCATTCCTTCACGTTCCAGTTGTTGCTACGCCGGGGAGGTTTGCACAAATGCACGATTAGCAGTTAAGACTGCTGCTCAACAATGACCTGCTTTTGGCCTTGATGAGCGTGAACAAGCCGAGTACAGTGTGAGCTACTGTACTGAGAGTATGTAGCCCTCAGTTCCCATTACATATCTAAGATACCACAAGCAATTAGCAGTAGTCAGGGCAACACAATGACTCTTGATCAGAGGTGAAGCTCTGAGCTAGCTTGGTGTGCCCACTGCTTACAGAAAACAGGATTGCCCTTTAAAATCAAGATGGTGTAATTCAATAACCTACAGTGGTTACAGATGAGCAATGGGATTGTCTGGAGTCGGAAAGTCGCAGATGGGCCCAACTGATATAAAACTGTTTGTCTCTTGGATGTCTGCCTGGCTCAGTGACACCTGTTTAAAGCAGGAAAAGCTTTAATCTCTGGGAGGCACTAAACAAGTACAGGAGACAGACACAGAGACGCAGTCGAAGTAGAGGGGAAGTGGAGGAGGCTTGAGTCTCTGAGTGCTGACTATGTTAATAACCACAAATCAAAATGAAGGAGGAGCCCGCTGAAGGTGACTACAACCAGGCATTATTATGGACAGATATACAGTATCATGTCATATCCAGAAATAAAACAATTATTTTTTGCTTGCTGGCAGCACAACAAGTGATTAAGTCATGGCCCCTGCAGCCTGGGTTGCATTGTAGTTCTAAATGTGGGCCCGCTAAGTTCACAATAAGCAGGCTGTGTGCAGCCAAAACAAGCTTTAGCTGACAATATGAGATAATCACAAGGAAGAAAGGGCTGGATTCCTAAGCTGATCTAAAAGAGAGTGTGCCAGACAGTAGAAATCACCCTCTAGTGCCACCTTCCTTCAAAGACACTTGCCAGAATTGTTTTGCTTTCTTCTTCTCATGAAAAAAAGACATTATTCCACAACCTCTGAGTAATAACAGGAAACGCTTTAATCTCTTTTTAAATCAGCTTCTGATCTTATGAGCAACGCCACAATTTGGATGTCATTTGGTTGTTTTAGTTAGTTAGATCTAAGTTGCAGGTCTTTTCATTTGGTGTGATTTACCATGCAGGGTAAGCATTTAAGGCCAAGGAACCATTTGATTATAAGCATGGCTGATGACTTGCTTTGAAGCCTTGTTACTGCCTCCAGAGTACAACTGTTTTCTAGGGGGTCCTGAGAGAATAAGCTCTCACACAAGCTGCAAAAATTATAGGTAGGACAGAGACCAAACCTTCTATCCAAATATACGTCAGCAATGAGAGACCTCCTGTTTGAAACGGAAAAGACAGAGCTACTTAATATGCCTCAAGGACCACTAACGATACAGCAGATCTGATTCTCAATTGTTCCTCAGTGATGTAGCTTGTCTGTGTCTAGTCTCTGAGCCATCACAGAGCCAGGCCAGCCACCGCAGGGTAAGGGGCGCTTATTGAAAAATCAATGGCGTGAACGCTAAGCAAGTTACAGGAAGATGTGGGAAGGAAGGATTCTTATTGATAAAGCAGGGGAAGGCTTTTGATGTTGCACCAGGGACATGCTCATTGACGAGGGAACCATTGTAGTCCTCGGGCAGAGAGAAGCCTGAGTTTATCTCCCAGGTTTGTTCCACTTAATCACCAATAAAGGCATACATTTACTTTAACGTTAGCTTAGTGAATCCTTGCTTCAACACAGCGCTCTAACAATGAGGGAACAATTGTTCCCTCATTGTTAAGGATTTATGTGTCCTGCCAAAATTATTTGCTGAATCAACTCATTAAGAAAGAAATCTTAATAACTCGCCAGACTAATGTTTTGTTTTTTTTGTTTGTTTTTTAAAGACATGAATAAATGTATCCGTGAAATAAATAACTCCAACATTCAAATAGGATAAAATATCAAACAGCCAAATATTTTACTGAAAAATACCAATCAAGAAGATAATACCTCCCAGTGTTTCATCAAGTCACTTTAAGAGCAATAGGTCAAAAGATAAAAAAAATTAAATGACTAAAAATATTACAAAACTTGACTAAAATATGTTAGCAGTTCTTTTTCTCGTTTCCCCCAAAATTGCAATTGTGACAACTGCTCATCTACACGGTGTTGTTAATTGTGTTTTGTAAATGTTCAGCCTTTTCTTCCATTAATGCAGACATAAGGATGCTCTAACTGCAGGAGGTAAAAAGTCACCTCAGGTCGATGGCACTCAGCCTGTAAACAGGGCTTCCCGTAAAATCAATGATGTTCAGTGGGAGCTATCAGTCTGTGAAACAGAAATAGCTAGCCTGTGTCGAGTCTGAGGCATGGAGGAACAGTCATGTGTGTTTACAGCAGAGAGTGTATGTGCAGGAGGCTCTTCCCTGGCACGTCTGGGAAAATGTCTCAAGTATGTCTGAATCGAGGCATGTAGTTCACCGTCACGCTTGTTGATAGCTAGTGTGTTTAAAACAAAATATAAACTATGACAAAAATAGTTAACACAGTCTAGCCAGACTAAATGTACTTCAACATCTCTCAATTTCTGTAGGAATTTGAAAAATAAATTTACTAGTTGCACAAAATCAGTGGACCTGAAGCAGAATCTGCAAACTTATTTTTACCCTTTACACAACTCTATCACATTGTGCAAATCCATTCAATACTGCAAATGGAAACGGAAAAAAAAAAAAGGAAAAAGTTGCATAAGAGACCAAAGCAGTAAAATCAGAGCTGAACAAGGTGGTGGCATTCAGTGATAGGGACAGGTTTGAGTCAAACTGAAGGAAAGACTGATGCTGCGTCAGAGTTCGTCCGGTTTCCCAAGGTGTGATGGAAACAGCGCGCTGGTGTAATTAGAAGTAGTTAATTAGCTGAGGGTTAATTACTGGGTTCTGCAGAGTGATGGTGAAAGACCTGGTGGGGTGGCAAAGCAAAGAGAGAAGCTGTGAACGCACAGCAGGAAGCTCGCAGTCTCCCACCAATTAGCAAACAGGGAGAGGGGGTTGCAGTGTTCTGGTGCACTTCAAGAACAAATATGAAAACCGCTCATACAGGAAAAGAAATGAAATAAGAGCAGGCAAAAAGCATATACTCTTTCTTATGAATTCTTACGACTGTCTGGGGTAAAAACGTCAGTAAATCACAGCAAAACTTTTCTTTTTTTAACACTTATGTATTTGAAAAAAAGACAGAAAAACTTACAAGGAAATTCTACAAAGGCAACTTCTTACCACTTTTCATTCATAAAGATTGCACTGTTATGTTTCTCCTGT
Source organism: Poecilia reticulata (assembly GCF_904066995.2). Taxonomy (NCBI): domain Eukaryota; kingdom Metazoa; phylum Chordata; class Actinopteri; order Cyprinodontiformes; family Poeciliidae; genus Poecilia; species Poecilia reticulata. The sequence goes on from NC_088832.1 coordinate 18,904,563, forward strand.
GTCTCATGTGGTTTGCTTAGAAAGCTTTGTAATTTATAAGCGCATAAATTATCCTTGAAATTACGATATTGATGTAAAATCAGAGAAGGGCTATTGGGCACAAACTAATGTTCACCCCCAGGCAACCCCATGCACAGTGCACTGGTTGACATCCACACACAGTGGGGCGGCTGTAAAATTGCAAGATAGAGTGGGAGAGATTTTCAAATACTCATCAGATTGGTTAGATACACATCCTCCATTTCGGCTCAATTTTAGACCAACAGACATGGGTGTTGAGTGATTTGAAACGGTTTGACATGGAGCTTCACATCCTTTAGCACGGACCTCTGACTTTCTCACAGAGCGGAATCCAGTAAGGCTGAGAGGAAAGTCGTGCTCTGTGCCTTTATCTTACAGGAGCTAATCTTTAATTCTTTGGGATTCCTCTGAATTTAAAAAAACTTCTAAAAGCGAAATGTGTACTGCTGGGATTCTGCGTGTCTGCAAATAAAAAGGAAAGAAAGATGTAAGATTAGATTGAGATATGGCGCTAGACACAAAGCCGGGAAGCCAAAGATACATGTCCAGTGAAAGGTCACGGACAAGGGGAAAATGTGCTGATCAAATTCTTGGAGCCCCAGGTCCTTCATTTCTACTAATTATCAGATCTGCCGCTATTTATAAATGCGGGAAGCAGTCGTTCTCTCTGGAGAGGATGGAAGTGAAATCTGCAAACTACAGTGCTTTCAATGTGCCAGTGTTTGCACCGAGTTAATTTCATTCTTTATTTTTTTGGACTTGAAACCAAGTGACAGTTGGGGGTGTCATTGTAGACCGTGGACAGAATATTGTGCACAGAAGCAGCTGATCAAGTTCAAGTAACCCACCATCCTGTTTTCAGGGGCGGGGAAACTCGTTTGAGTCACTGTTAGAAAACACAAAATTGAGAACAGCCGAAAAAGAGCAACCATATTAACAACGTACAGGAGCACATATACACTGTTCGGCAGCGCATCAGCTTAGGCAAGGCAACCACAAACACAGTTGTTAAGATGATCAATACCATTGAAATATTAAACCTTAAGAAGCCACAATATTGATTCAGAGCCTAGTGATAAAATGGTTTATTATCACAATTGTAAGGCTTTATGTAAATGTTTTAGAGGGTCTTTCAAGCTGCCCGTCCGCTGTGGCTTCATCTGAATTCCAGCACCACACAGGCAGACATCTCACTGCTCTCCTTTACTGCCTGGTCACCCAAAAAAAAAATCTTGAGAGACTGGGGTGAACAGGAAGACGTCATTACCATCGCCTCTACATTTTTTTTAAGAATCAATGAAACAGTTTAGCATACAGAGTACAAAACAACAAAAAAGGGGAGAAGAGGGACCCTTCAAACCCCCTACCATGAACCAAGGAACAATCTCAGCCTTCTGAAAATGTTTCTAAATAATTAAAAGCAGCCCTTTACATTAAAGGGAGAACATGGGCTGTTTGTGAAAATCATGCCCCGACAGATAGAATGGGGACATGGATGACATGTCTATAATGCTAAGCGTTACTGTGCAATCTGGAAAACAAATACCTTAGTAATGACCCAGTCCTGCACCTGGAAAAACACAGGCTTCACAGGCACCTGGAATTAGGCAAATATCCACTCGTGGGGTTTCTTAAAGGGGCAGAAACAAAAGCGCAACAAATATGTTTTTGTGAAGTGACCGGGAAAGAAAGCATGTAATTACTGCGAGAACTTAAAATATAAGTAAAAATAAAATCACATATGCTGTGTGACATAAACATCAGCATTTAGCAGGCTAAGCTGGCACACACCGCCGGACTATGAGGAGCGAGTTAGATCAGACAGAAAGTCAGAGAGTTAGGGGCAGTGTTCGGTTAAGTGTGTAAACCTGAGTAGAGTGATAAGATCCCTTTTAGAAGGCATGTGAAGGCCAAATGACCAGGAAACCTGAGTAATGTGGGTGAAAGCGTTCTGGAGTGAGAGCAGCGAGGAGGGAAGTCATGCAGTGTTATGTGTGGAAAATGGAAACTCACTATCTCTTTTACGCACCTCTTACTGAGGAGCAGCGCAGTCCTATCCACGTAAGCTTGTGTGGGCATATACCATATCATGTGAGTGAGCACATATCCACACACACACACACACACACACACACACACACACACACAAGCACACACACATGCAGACACCAATGACACACATGCACATAAAGCATGGATTATAGTGTCCCAGTGAAACCATTCTGTGGAAATTATTTTGCTGCAGAAAAAAACAAAAAAAAACATGAAAGTCTAATTCTAGAGTAGGATATCCTGGATAAATAATTAGAGGGTTGCTTTAAAGACCTTGTTCAGCTAAACCGTTCACTCTCCACTTCACATTTGCTAAAGTCATTAATGACAAAGACTTAAAAAGGAAAAGCAAAACTCTTTCTGCTGCAGAGATTCTTTTTTTGTAATATCAAGGCTGGTCCAAATTCCCCTCTGCCTTGAAGAGGCCCTTATCCTGGGAAAGGACTGCTCCTGTTTCAAACAATAAACCTCGGTGGGAAATGTTTGCCTCTGCCTCCTTCCTCTCCTCAACTTAAAAATGTCCATCCTAGGAACGATTATTTATCTTATGTAAGAGAAATTACATATTGTGACTGCAAATGGATAAAACACACAGGAGAAATATGATACGATGTGAACTTTGACAATGCCTGGCAAAAGTATTCCTACCAGTTAAGCTTGTTTGCGTTTTGTCACATTTACAAAGTTTTAATGAATTGCTGTGGGTTTTTATGGACACACCATCACAAAGTAGCTCATATGGGTTGCTAGAAAATGAATATGAGCTTTGCACATCTTAAAATTTTACTAATTTATTTGCTAAATAGTTCAAGCTCAGTCAGATGGGAGGGTGAAGACCTATAAAAGATCATTTTTAAGTCTCGACAAGTTCTCAACTGGATTTAGGTCTGCATATGCAACACGATGGTACCACTACTGTGTTTCATTGTCCCCCAGGGAAATATATATAGTGTTAGCTTTTTCTAGGGTAACAGGGCAATAAGGGTAATAACAATGCTGTGTAAAAAAAAAAAAAGTTGAAAGCCACTTTACAATCTATTATGGTCAACTAAATGAAAGCCTAAAATTCTGTGAGTATAACATGACACAAAAGTGAAAAATATATAAATGCACATATAATAGACAAAACTAAGGTCTGCTAAAAAGTTATTAGATGACTAAAGCCACTGACTTCTCATAGAAAGCCATTGTTGTGTCAAACAGGGACACATTTCCTGAGTGAGTGAGTGCTCTAATTAAGCCACTTCATTCACTATCTACTCAAAACAGCACACGATTAATACAAAACTGTTGCAGAACTTAGGAACAAAATTCTACACGACAGCATAAACTCTGAATTGAATATCTTTGAATATTTTTTTGCTGTTTAACAGAAGATAAAAAGAAGAGATTTTATTGCCTGAGACACGTGTGATCTTCATACCGGCGGTTTTGTAAACTCTGTACTCATAAATCAGCTTTTGACGCAATCGTCATCCTTAAAGGAGGACAGGGCTTGCCTTACAGTTTACAAGGAAGGATTCCAAGGCAAACGTTGGAAGGTAAATCAAATTCCTTCAGAGCAAAGCTGGGATGAGGAACAGTCAACAGTGGAAAGGGGAAGGAAAACAAAGGAAAAACAACTTGTTAAGTGTATAACAAGGTGGCCTGGAGGGCAATGCTGAAAGACACCTCAGCACTTGACTCTGAAGTGTGTAAGAAACATCAAACAGGATATCTGTAGCAAAGCTGAGCACTGACAAAGCAGACCATAGTGCACAGATACCCCTTGTGTGAAGAGAAGCACTGCTGCTGTCAGGAACACACAGGAAAATGTGATTAAAAGACTGCACTTTTCACTTTATTACGCCTATGTGTTCATAAACACTAAATCTGAGGCACGGGGAGAGCTGAGGCTGTTGTCAGATTTCACAACAGAAAAAGGTTACTCGTAATGAAAATGAAGGTGAGGACAGTTAATGCATTCCAGGCAAACTGCATCTCTCTCTATGGTTACAAGGTGCTTGAATCTGTGGTGCAAGCAGACATTAAGTTCTGGTGAGGATGGGCCTCGCATTAAACTTTGGCACAAAGGCAATTTACGCTCAAGCATACACACACAAAAGAAGAAGAAGAAGAAAAAGAAAAACATTTAAAAATGACATCTCTTTTAAAGGGAGTACAACACAGTGCCAAACAAGAGCAAGGGAGAGGCAAAATCCGAAGGGGATATTTTGAGAGTTGCGGAGTGTGTTAATAAGTTCCTTTTCTTCCTCTCCTCTCCCAGCTGGGTCTGGGTGTTGTGACAGTGGCGTGGAGCTATATTTGAGAAAGACCAGCCTGCTGTCCCACCATCTCTGCTGCGCACACACTGCAGCCCTTGTTCGTCTGCTTTAATGAAAAGGCCACATGCCTCCTCTCATCCTCGAGTTGCTTACACGCCGTAACACCTGGTAGATATAAATCAGCCCTAGTGTGCTGTATTTGGGAAGTGAGGCATTAAGCATGACATAGGCTGTCAAAGTTCACATCGCACCGACCGCAACATCGGGTTGAACCGCTCCGAAACAGACCCGAGACCAGGGAGCGGGCCTACCATCGGCCTCTTATCTTGTGCCTCGCAGCTCTGCATGACATGGCTGACACATCTGGGCCCCAGCTGGGAAGCCTGCTGAACAAACTGTAGCCAAACCAAGGCTAAGCTGCAGAGCACAGAAGCCCCAGTCTTCCATAGTTTTCATGGCAAAACTCTCATGTTGAGGGATCAAACATAGCCCCCCCCCCTTTTTAAATTTGTATTGTTTACTGGCATTTGACGGCATGTTTTCTTATTAGTGAGCTGTGAAAGGCTTGTGGGTGTTATTGCAGTATTTTCAAGAGGTGCAGCTTCTATTTCTGAGCAGGGAGATAAAAGCATCTGAGGGTCTGAGTGTTGTGTCTATGCAGTCTGTGTGTGTATGTGAATGGAATTTCAGTCACGTGAGTCAAGGGTCTGAGGGTCAATTGCTGCAAGAGAACCCACACATTCCTCAGAGGACAGGCACACATCTTTTTGCGCCCGGGCACTCTGAAGTTTCCGTCAACTTGAATGCATGCATGTGTGAGCAAATCAGACTAGCAGAAACCTCCCTTAACTTCTTCAGCGTACTCTCCAGAATGAGATATACGGCACAAGAAAAGTTATTTTGTAATTTGGTTTCGGTGCAAAAAAGGCGCAGTTTAAAAAAATTAAATAAAACACTGAGGCAAGAGTGAGAGACTGAGGGACAGTACAAATGACTACATTCAAACAAACCTATGGTGTTATTACACTGACTACAACCTGCAATATTATTGTTTACACTGTTGAGTAATTAGCCCGAGGATCATAGTGCTCCAGCCAGCAATAGAGGGTTTCTCATAGAGGCACAAGCAAGTATGTTACCGCACAACTGTACTACATATCGTTTCAGCCTATACTTCTGTGTATTGCACTGCATAACAGCCAAAAAAAAGGTTAGGGAGAAGAGTGGCACAGTGAAATGGGTCCTAGCATGAACATTTTCTGACTAAATAGACAGAATGAACAGGATAAAGACTTCCCTATGTGTATGCACATTCACAGAGATTACAAGATGGTTTAGAGACCAAGAAGCAGAAATAAGTCATCATTGGAACACACGAAGCAGAAAACACATTAATATCAGTGTACATATCAGTAAGATAAAATAATACATGATGTGTTTTCCTTTCTGAGAATAAAAAAAGCCGGTCTTACTAGGCATCCTGTTGACTTTGGCAGACATTTGTTTAAGGAATTAATGATGTAACTGCTTTGACTTTAAAGACCATCGTAAATACTGAGACCAACAAAATCTAACACTGTGATGAGATATAATACTGGAAGAAAGAGAAAGCTGTGAGATCACAAATGACAAGTGGTTGTTCAGAAATAATTACTACATACTGTATAGTGCATGAAAAATGTATTTATACTGCTGAAATATTTACACATTATGTCACATTACAGTCACAAACTTCAATGTACTGTAATAGGATTTTATGAGATAGACCAACCCAAAGTAGGGTACGAGAGAAGTGGAAGAAAAATCATGCAATATTTTAAAATGTTTTACAAGCTTAAAACTAGAAATGTATGGTGTGTATTTGCATTCATCTCCCGTAATTCTGATAAGAAAAATACAACTGCAATACCTAATCGCTGAAAACAGTTTAACAGGTAATATAATTTCTGCAAAAGTGAGCATATAGAATCATGAAGACAAGTCTAAACGATTTATCTCACTTTCTTACTCTTCTCTTTGGACATTATTTCTGAGTCTTGTCTACATTTTAAAATCCTGTTGCTTTCTGATCACACAAACTATACATCATTAATATATCACTCCCTCAAACTGTGAAGCCAGCTTTCCCTCTATAAAAGTCAAGCTTTGGGCCTGTGACTAAAACCAAGCCAAAAACGTAATAGAGTTGGGCTGACTTCTCCACTCTCGCAATATTGGTCCTTTCAAAAAATAAAGATGCCTTAATCCCACCGTAAGTGTTTTGTAAAAGGGGTTTTTAATGGCCTACTCAAAGTTGAGACCTTGATCCAATTGAGAATCTGTGGCAAGAGTTGAAAATGAACATTAACAGATGTTCTGTAACCAAACTGACTGAGATTATGTTATTTTGTAAAGAACAAAGGCATACATATTATTCTTCAGACGTACAAAGCTGGTAGAGACGTATCCCAAAAGCCTTACAGCTGTAATTGTTGCAAAAATATTTACTAAGAGGGGATGAATACCAACTTTACAGACTTTTAATGTTAATAAATAACATGTTTTTGTCACGTCACAAAAATGCGCTACTTTGTGTTGATCCATCAAGTCTGTGGGTTATCACATAACAAAATGCAGAAAACATTGAGGGGAATGAGTTCTTATAAGGCACTGTATGCTAGAGTGCTGTTTATAAGTTGTTGTTCTTCACATCAGCCAGCTAAATAACGAGAAATGAGGAACAGGAGTGAGGATTCAGATTTTTGTACATGAAACACATGACACAAAACACAAAAATAGAAACGGGGTATAAAAATGAAAGAACAATGTGGAAAAAAAAACTAAAAAAAAACATTCATTCATGTGAGCATGAGCAAACTTGCTTGTCCACATTTTGTGCTCACCTCCTTTAACATACACACAAAAAAAAACATGTCAACGAGGAGGTGAGAATTACACCAGGGCCAACTGGCTCACCCTGAAAGTTCAAGTTGAGTGCTACTACAAATTACAAGCTGACAGCTATAACTGTCCCTGGAATGTGTTCCTTACAATGCATGTGCATGTTGGAGTTTGCTAAGGCAAATGCCTCCAGACAGCTGTTCTGGATGAGGTATTTACATGTCACAATTATATCTCTAACCCACACACACACACACACACAAACACACGCACGCAGACATAGCACAGTAACATAAGAACACTGTAATTTTACTCAAACTGTGCCGAACACCAAGTCGCTTAGATCAGTCATGTCCCGCATAATAAGATTCTCTGCCCCGTGTCTGAGAGACGCCCCTATTTTTGATCTGTGAGAACAGGGAACGATAGGGACAGTGTAAGACGATAGGAAGACTAATTGGTTCATAACCTGTAATTGGGGAGAAGTAATTGGAATGGACTGGCAGATGCCAGGTGCGTCTGCTTGAGGTGGGGCAGTGCAGTGCCCTTTCGCCTGGCTACAGGGGTGTGTGTTTTGGGTTACAGGGGACTGCACAGGGATTATTTGCAGAGGGGAAGCAATGTTTTAACGGCAAAGCGTCCCCAAACAATATATTTTAGGCGTGACATGGGCCTATTAGTTTTGCAAAAACCACATAAAAGCCAATGACCTGAAATCTGAAAACAGGACAACCACACCCAGAGTGAAAAGGAAAATACATACAGAGGGGGAAAATAGGTATTAAACTTGTCAGTTATAGTCCTGTTGATGTGAAATTCACACCAGCAGTAGGTAATAAGAAAAGCCATTCACACATACAAATAAATTATGAAAATAATATAAAAAAAACATACAAGTTTTTATAGTAATAACTAATAAGGTGGGAGAAAACGTTCTATGACGCTCCCACCTCTATTTCATTTTCTTCCACTATTTCCTTAATTTGTCCCAATAATTTTCACCAAACCTTAAACAGACACTTCAACATACATTTTCATCACCAGTGGAGCCTCTCTCATTGAGCATGCACACAGTCTATGGCAGATGAATGCACTGCTTATTGTTTTTATGGAAGAACAGAACTTGCTGTCCTTTGAAATCTCCCTGTGAATGGTCCAGGTCTCTTTAAATTGTTCCGATTACTTTCTTGACTCCTTTTGGAGAAACCTTGCAAGGAGCAGCTGGTTGAAGCAGATTTATGATGATATGATGTTCTATCCATTTCCAGAAAAAGACCTCAATTACTTTAAGAAGTTTAGACATTTGTAAACCAATCCTATAAGCAGGTTTAACAGCAAGAAAGTTGAGGTTTTGAAAGAGGTCTTTGTTTTTACTGATCATGGCATTCTCCTTGTATGACACTCTGGCAATGAGAAAACTTTTTTATTATAAACCATAAATTAGTACCAAACAGACAAATATAAATTGGCACTGATAAGGAGTAGAGTTGTTTCCTAAATACTAGCAGGTTTCAGCTGGTTTAAAGGCTTTAGTGCCTTTATTTTTTTGGCCTTTTCTTCATGTGCTCAATATTGATTCCATGTGTTATTCAACTTTATTACATATAACCTGATTGATTGAGTTTTGTGTGGATTACTTGTTACCATGTGAATTTCATGTAAATATCCATTAGTAAAATATATTTAGGCAGGACAAAAATGGACAGATTCACATTATTTCTCCCACTGTACATCGAATCTACACAAAGTCTCAAGCAAATACACACACGGTGCTACATCTTCATGTTCAATGGTAATTCTGTACTATAAGAAATCTGCAGCTCAACATTTTCTCATGGTTCATGTGGTGGGTCAATATGATCAATGTGTTCATGGTCCACCAAACCAATAACACACCTCTCCCAATCAATGTAATGGGGGCTGAGTGTTAATTGGGACAGCGTTAAAGAAAGGTGGGTGATGGAGCGCAAGTGCTTTTTGCCGAAGCATCAGAAATGCCGCGATGAAAGCTGCGTAATGTCGACAACACGACCGCTTGCTGAATCGATTGGTTAAAATCTTTTTAAGCAACAAACAGGACCAGAGAAACATGTGTGCAAATACATCCTTTGACGAAGAATGTATTTAGCAGAACATCTGTTTGTCCAGGCAATCACCCTGTTATTATCAGTTATTATTGAGTAGTTGTGTAAGTGCAGTCATGTGTTCCCCTTTTGGAGGAGGCAATCAAGGCACTCTCATAAACGACACTCCCTACATTTTCTGCAATATCTAATCTTTTGGTTTAAGGTTGTACGTTCTGCGGCATTAATTATGAGCAACAGAGAATAATCCTAAAAAAAAAAAAAAAGAGCCAAAGGCAAATATTTACTCCTTGAAAAGTACTGCAAGTAATGCAGTAAGAGCAGTAAGAAAGTTCCCTTGACAATGATTTCAGTCATGCACGGAGGTTTTCACAATAGAGAAGCAAGCTTCACATCCTACTTGAAACAGGGCGTTAAGATCCACTTCAAAGACTGAGCAGATCAACTCAGCAGCAAAGCCTCCAATTTATTTGGTGGGGAGAGGGGAAAATGCTAAAAATTGCGACGAGAATTAAAGTGGGAAGTTTTCTTGTAGTTGTTCAGCGATGCATCATGCATTGTTAAAAATAAGACTGCCACAGTCAAACATCCGCACATCCTTTCCACACCATGCACCTTTTGATGGTAATCTGGGGGAACTTCAACTGAAGAAACGTACAAATTAAACAAGAGCAACACATGAACAGAGACGGCAAGGAAGGAGGTGGAAGGAGAGGCATTTCAGAGTCAACTGTTTACCCAGCTTACTAAGTGTACCGCTTGTTTATTTCTGGTGAAAAGCTGCAGCTGACAACTAGAAAAAGCATGTAAAGCACAGGAAAAACCTGCCTGACAGATATTCTGTCTGTCAGCTAAATGGAAGTAGGAAATGATGGTAGAGGAAACAGCCTCCACTAGAGTAAAGGCTGCTTCCCCCATGTTGCCTGTTGTCTCACCCTGTTCACGCAGGGCATGAGGTTCATCTAAATGGCATCCAGCCCAGAAAGCAGCTGCACCACACAAGGCACAGCTAAATTCCAATATCGCTGTGAAAGTTTGGAAAGCAGACAATCAATAAAAACTATTTAATTTGGAGTTTTTATCATGAATATTACAATACATCTTTTACAATTCTGTGCTATAATTCAGTTTGCTGTGACTTTTATTTCTTAAGAATGTATTGCGTCCGAAGAAGGTATAATGTGAGAATACAAAAAAAAGCAACAAAAAAAAAAAAAAAAGATATCCCCCAATGAGACCGTACCGTCTGTCCAACCTTCGAGCCTCTAAATTACCTGTGATGACACAAAGGTGGCGGGACAGCAGTGGGCCCATTTCAACTGTTTACTGAGGCCAGTTCATGAACGGGTCAAGACCTCCCCATTAGGAAGCGGGTCAAAGCCACATAACTCTTTAGCTAAGGTGAGGGTCAGTGTGATGCTCTGTCCAGTCAGGGTCAATCCGAGGTTTCTGGCCAGTGAGGTTCATGGCAATACAATAAAGTAATCAATCTGGGTGCTGGACCCTGGTCAATAATATACTCCCAGATTGTGCAGGGTCACCACCTGTTCCCTGTCCTCTCCTTGGACTGTCCTGGCCTATTGAACTGGCAAAGGCTCAAATTGCACTGTTCCAAGGGAAACTGAAAGTCCATGACAGAAAAACCATAAATGTCAAATCCCAGTTTGTTACATGATATTTATACCAATTGGAAAAACTAAGGAATAATAGTGAAGTGGTCAAATATGCTTTTGTCTGCTAATGATTGCTAACTTTACATCTGACTCCGATTAGCCAATGACATAACACGGTGCAACTTTTCATACAGCATCCAATGTGAGCGTTTTGAAAAGCACATGAAGTTTCCCCTGTATGGATCGCAAATATTTTTGTAGTGATGCAAGTATATGTTCTATACATCTGTAGCACAAACTAAAATGTTTACTGGTGCCTAAGAGGATAGTGCTTTCTCCATAATTGTGTGGAGCTTTTTTTGTGACAAACACCATCAGAATTGTTTTTCCCCTCCCCTTTCTGTCTTTCCTTCTTGCCCTTTCGTGCTTGCCATGAATGGAGGTAGACAGTATCCTTGGTGACAAGTAGGATGAGGTAGTGATTAATTCTTGGCTGGCTTCCCTCTCAGCTTAAAGGCAGGTATAAGGTTTCCAACAACTCCAGCTGGCCTTTTAGATTCAGTGAAGAGTCTCAAGCAAGTTAACTAACATCTTCTTCTTTCCCTTGTCACCTTTATCAGTCTCTTAGTGGTGCTACTAACATCCCTTCAGCTTCCTAGGAGCTTCAACAAATTCCAGTAAAACCAATTCTTAGGTCTCACTCTGCTTCCTGGCTGGCAGGTACTGCACTCTGTCTCAAAGACGAACATAAAACTTAAATCGATGAGATCAAAAATTACACCCAACAAGCTAATGAAACAACACAGACTTGTTGCCAAACCTCTTCTCCATCGCTGTCTGCTTCCTTTTCTATTCTCCCTCCTATTTTCCCTTCATCTCAACAGCATGTCATGTCATTAGGCAGTATAATCAGCATCTTATTTGCATGCATCTCCTTTATTTTATTGATTGCTACTCATTCGTTAAGATTCAGGGTATATAATTAATGACCAACCCCCTGGTGCCACACCCTGGGGACTGCTAATTCCAGTGCATGCCAAAAGGATTTCAGCATAGGGTACACAAGTGGGCTTGTCACACATTGGGCACTGGGCCAGTGTCAGTCCCAGTCCCCTCCCTGCCTCCGGCTGTCCTTGGTCCCAGCCAGCTTCTTTAACAAGGAGAGCTTTCCTGGGCCACGTTAACTAAAAGGACAATTATCCAGAGAACAATGATGCTTTTCACAGGGCTGTTGTCATTAATGCAGTGGATCTGGTTACAGCAGCCTGCTCTGGCTAATTAATGAATGCTGTCTGTTGACTCTCATTGCTTCTTAATTAAGTAAGATTCATTTCAAAATGGGCTGGAAAAATCATTTTTGGAAGGAGGGTATATCTTTGACTTTGTTTCCCGTTCAGCTTTGGTTGTAAAACAAGAAAGGAGAGGGAAAAAAGACAAGAACCACAAGGGTGTATGCCACAAATGCAATCTGCAAGACAATGTCTTTTAGGAGATGAATGACTGACAGATACATTGAATACTGTAGGAAAAGTTGCTTTCCACAAAGACAGCTGACTCTTTCTTTCCAAGGAGTGTGATGACCTTTTATAAGGATGTTAGTCACAAGTAGCTCAGCACTGACTGACAGCAAGAGGAACACTGAATGAGGGATGTTTACAGATGCATGCATTTGTGTGATAGCAAGAAAGAAAAAGATGAACCAAGTCACTGAACAGAAATTTCTGAGATCACTGATGATAAATATGTGCAGAGGTTCAGGCGGAATTTTAACCAATTAAATTGCATTATGTGTCGCTAAACTATCTTCTTTCTGCTGGCTGCAGTCCTTTAGACAAACACTTTATAAAATGCATGATTGGTAAGGGGGTTCCACAATATTAATACTTTGCAACTTTAATATTCAAGCAAGTCTTTCTCAAAAAGCTGACGTCGTTGGACTTCACCTGATGATGCAAATATAAACAAATGTTATTAGTCCCAGATAAGAAAGGGAGTGTTTTAAAGTAGACAGAGTGTGTTAAAAAAAATCACCTAAAAACTTAGGTCTTAATGAAGTCCCCTGCATGTTTTAAATAGTTGGTAAAGCTGAACTTTGGGCAATAACTAACAGTCAGCTGGAAAGGACTTTAAAGTTGCCATCTGCTACAAAGTTTATTTCACAGTCTTCAATGGACTTTTCTGGACCAAACTTGGCCATTATTATTATTATATTTGTAAAAACACACAAAGTCACTGCTTTTTTGGCATTTGGACCACCTTAAAATTAGACAAACATTAAAAAACAGCATATGGAATAGTCAAAACTTCACTGAAATAATATAACACTAAGTACGTAATTTATGAAACACTTACTCTCCTTGTGAAGACAATAAAAGAAAAGTGATTCCTTCTGTTTTTTTAACAGTATTGCTAAAATGCCATCACAACTCATTTTGATAAAACAAGACTATGCACAAAGTAGCTCCGTGAGCTGGATGTGTTGTCACACTGACGGTGCTATCACAAATCGTAAGCTTCCAAGGTTGTATGTTCCTGTATTTACAGGGTGGTAGCTTAGAGAGAACCAAATATGTAAACAGAGTCACACATGAATGCATGAATCTGGTTTGGCAACTATATATGCCCTTACTTGTTGGGTATTGTGAAGAAGGTTACAGCTGTCGATTGTGATTAAAATGTAAACAAAGGAAGAGTTCGGAGAAAGGGCGAACGTGTGAGCTCGGGGCTCGATCAACTCCACGCCCTCCCAAAAGCTGCTGTTCATCACATGACGCTTATAGCAAAAAAAAAAAACTATATATATATATATATATATATATATATATATATATATATATATATATACACTGCTCAAAAAAAATAAAGGGAACACTTTAACATTTAAGTGAACACTGAAGTGTTCCCTTTATTTTTTTGAGCAGTATATATATATACACACACACTGTATATGGGAATTCCTCCTGAATGGTCTCATCCTGAACGCTCTTCCCATCAACAGCAGTGCTGCTCCTTCCAATTAACCTGCTTTTGGTCTCTTAGCATGAAAAATGTACTGTTTTAAGTAATCCTTGTTTGTCTTCACCATAATTGATTGGGTAATCCTGGTTTAACATGCACTAAAGCCAGTGCTTAAGAAACTATTAGAAGCTTAAAGAGACAGGATCCGTCTAAAGTTGCCTGCTAGATCTGCATTTGTGTGCCAAAAGGTTGGAGTTATTTGCTTGCCCCTGGTTTTGTGACCCACTTTACATCCAATGTTGACCTCCGTTTGTTTTAATGTTCAACATGCTTCTTTATTTACTCATGTGGTCATGTGCCAAGGCTGCACCAAGGTTTATCCGCTGATCTTCATTGGTAAATCTCCTGGCCTTCTTCCATTAACCTGGTGACACAGTTCTGGAGGTGTCCAGGCCAGCTTCACCCACAGCCACAGCCCAACTTCACAGATGGCGTGCCAAAAAGTCACCTTGACGTAACACACGCCAAGTCACATCTCTATCTCTATCACAAATCAACGCACAACTATTTGCATCAGGAAAGGGTATGCTAAGTTGCTGGAGCAAGAGAGAGGCAGACTTACTAAGCATGGGGTCATAATGCAATCTAAGTGGTCTTAGGATCAAGCAGCAAGTGTGAACGTTGGTGCGCACACATGGCAAGCTGACAAGGGGAAGGCTAATTCCTGCTCCTCCTCCTGCTCTGGCTGCCGTGGTTTGTGCATGACGCATTAGAAGGTAGGGAGGTCTTTCTTTTTCTTCGTGTCTCACATACACACGCATCGTGGAAAGAAGAGAAGGAGAATAATCCCCACCAAGACCTCTGCCCTAATGGGGCCCACTACTGTAATTACAAGGCACAGATTTCAGATCAAGCACTTAAGTAGCCAGTGAAGAGTGCCCAGAAAACAAAAAGCTCTGTAATTATCGTCTGCCTCGTCTCTCCACAGCGCAACTGCAGTTACCTGTCACACTGCTGTTTTGTCAAGAGTTCGTTGTTTCTCGGATTCTCCCTAATCCATGGCTGGAAGCAGCCCTGGCTGTGCGCCTGTCTGTGCAAGATGCACATTTCGACTCACGAGGGCGAGTGACGACATGGCACAAAAAGATAGCAGAAACCTGAGTCCTCAAAGCCCCACAAGTCATGAATGCACTTTTTTTACAAGAGGAGAGAGGGAAAAAAGGAGGGGGAGTGTTCAGTTTGCTTGAGACAAAAGAGCCATTGTGCAATGAAACTTTATATACATATTAGAAACTCGAAACCCTTAGACACTGCAAGTAGGATTCTTGTAACTGTGAACGAGATAACATTACCCACCATTCTATCGCTATGTCCACAAAAAAAGAAAGAAAAAGCCTACCCTGTTTTCTGCAAGGATCCTATTTTGTGCAATGGGTTCCTGTTTTTTTTTTCTCTGTTTTTTTGCAGGGTCATCTAATATCAGTGATAAGAGAGCTGCGGTCTCCAGGCAGTTTTGTGGCCCATTAAGTAACACATTCCCCAGGAGGAGCAGGGCAGGAGGCACAACTTGTCGACAGAGATTTGGACTCTGCATTCTCTTAGCTTGCAGTCACCATCTGCCCAGCCTCTCAGGTGTAACACGAGGAATTTTATGCCCATTCCTATATTTGCTTGCTCACCTGATTCAAGCCGGAATGCATTCTGTGCATACTTTCAACACAACTTAACCTGATAAGAATGTTAAATTATTTTTTTCTTTATCCATTCCAACTTAGCACACTGCTCCTTTTTTTTTACCTGTAAAAGTTTAGAAAAAGAATAACCAATCAACATGTATTTATTTTTTTACTAAAAGCCAGAGCCTGTAATGGGATAGAAACGATCCCTATCTCTGCAAACATACACACAATTGAGATCAGGTAAGTGGTACATAATATGCAAACCTAATTGAAATCCAAAAATTATAACTGACTAATAATATGTAATTTAGGCTACAAAGCACTGAGTGTGATTCACTATAGAGAAACATTACACTGATTAATGTTTAGCCCACAAGGGTAATTTCATTACTGAAATTAGACAAGGGCTACGAGCAGAATTTTCCACAAGTGCAAGGGTAGACGATGCAGATTAACAGAACTACCTGGTATTGTTTAATTGTTCATTTTCTTATATGCTGTTTTTCCATTATGTGAATCAAAGCCTTAGACATTAGCCTCTAGAAAAGGTTTCCCAGTTTGGCAAGTTGAGCTAAAACGCTGGGAATCAAAGACATTTTCAAATTGCTTAGAGTAGAACATGCAGGATGTCAGTAAACACTTCCAAATACCACCACACAAAGTGTATATTACAAGGACTTTATAGGTTTGCTGTATTTAGTATGTTTACTTGAAGGATTGAATGTAATTGTGCATTTAGTTTTCACTTTGAAGTCTAAATTTCCCAGCTACAAGTTGGAAAAATAGACAGGAAGTCCCCTGAATTCTAAACTTCAAGTGGAAAAGTGGAAGGTTTCTCACCCACCGCAAACTTCAAAATCCAATACGGCTTCAGCTTTTTTTAAAAACAAGGTCAAAGCTGCAGTATTAACCAGCTTATTTTAACACTTGTATCTCACACAGCGCAATACATCATCTCTTAGTGAATACATTCAGAAAATGGAAAGAAATACACTCTCTTTAGCTATTGCCAAGAGTAGCCACTGCAGTCGTTACTATATCCTGTAGGTTTGCTGAACTAAAACTGGAACATGATTAAGTTGGGTTTGGTGCTGTGCTCAGATTCCTGCTCTGACTTTAGTAGTAAGTAAACTACACTAGCGCGTGTTCTCAGATCACATTTCTGGCATAATTTCTACTGGGAGTTTTCAAAATGTTTTCACTGCACTAAGAAGTTTCTAATGAAGTAAATATCTGGACAAGTCCATTCTTTGGTTTGTATTAAGCTTTATATTTACCTTGCACATAGATGATTGATGAAAAAAAAATTCCGACTAAAAGCAACCCATGTACTTTCAGTGGTGGTCGTAGCATTGAATTTGATGGTATTGTTTGGATCTTTGTCAACAACAAATCACACAAACCTTTAGTCAGAGACAGACAGAGTGACTTAAACTGTGATACTTCAGATTTCAACTCTGGCTCACTTTTTACATCATAAAAATATATTGTAGAGTGTTTGGACAGGCGACAACTTCCATTTTTACAAGTTCTATTAATACAGTCTTGATGTGGATGATTCATTGTGAACTGGAACATTTTTCCACAAATGCATACCACAAAAAAAAATTATGAAGCAACACACACTTATCTGTTTCAAAACTTTAGTGTACCCAGCTGAACTTGTCATTTCTTTAAACCTTCAGTCTGTTTTCGCTGTGGTTGCCAGGAAAAAAGTACCGTAAAAAGAACATTGTTGAATAGAGAACTAAGCGCCACTTTATCGTTTAGGGGCCTCAGTGGTTTTGCATGAAGTTAGATTAGGTGATGTCCAGTCAAATGATGCAACTGGCGCCAAATCCAGTGACCCTTTGTTGCAGCCCTTTGCCATGAAAAGATTTTATCAAAGTGTGGAAGTCACAAAGGTGCAGGGGACTCAATACCAACAGTGCTCTTACTCTGTCTTATCTCTTACTTTATGCTTAGGCAGGACTTGCTTCACAGAGACTGTTCTGATTGAACTCAAGTAAGTATCAAGCCTAGTTTGTTGTGGTTATCTCAGGCCCAGCAAGACTAAAGAGAAAACAGGGTCCTAAGTTAGTTTTAATAGGCACATTATTTCTACCCCTGACACCCGCACAGCCTCCAATCTCAGCCACTGGCTTTTTGAAGTTGGTAACAGCTGTAGTGGTTCCAGCCTTTATTTAGAGGTCAGCAGGCTGACTTCAGTTAAAAGGAGAAAGGGACTAAAGGGGTGAGGGAGAAAGAAAGAAAGAAAGAAGGCAGTAGGAGGAGAAATAAAGAACGGAGAGCAAGTGAGAGGTGAGAGGAGGAGTTAAAAAAAGAGTTACTAGTGTGGCGAGGGATTAGCTGAGGGAGAGGTTAAAAGTTTGTGGAGCTGCATCTGGCCTCCTGCCTGCTCTGTTGTTTATTGCCGCCGGCGTGAAGATCTGGTGCCAACATTAACCGCACCTGAACCACACTACGGCACACACAAACACATAAACACACACACACATTGACAAAACAGGAAGAGGCTTGCATGTGCACTGCTTGCACTTTACACCAGTGTTTTGGCAAGATTTAACAGCATACCAGCTTATTTAAAAAATAAAAAAAAAACTTTCTACATCAGAGCGTGTGCAATTGTTTGTGTGCGTGTGCATGTAAGTGTACATGTGCTCCACTAGCAGATGCCTCGTCATGTCTTCTCTTCTCGCATGTCGATCCTCTGTTGGTTTTATTCACTTCCCATCTTTGTGCTGTGTCAATGTGGACGGCTGCCAAGCTCGTCTCAGCTAATTCTTCCTGAGTCACTTAAAACCTTTGCTTGACAATGTTCCACCTCTGCTAAAACGTCCACATGCTCAACAAACACAAGAAAGAAAATCCTCATTTTAGGAGTGCTGTGTGCCATCGTCTCGTAATCCAACACGGACTGGAACAGAAACATGCATGGGGGTCAGTGTGAGCTGAAATTATGCACAATGATGCCACCCACAACAAACCTATAAGACAGACCCTTCTCTGTTCGACTTCTCCCTTTCACTGGAATTTCCCATAACATAGTGCCAGTTTACACATTACAGCACGTGCAATAAAGACGTGCACGTGCGCACGCACACACACACACAAAAGTGCAGTACAGAAAGAGCTCGGAGGCGTAAAGATTTTTTCAGAGTTGATTACAGGTTAGTCCTTTTACCCCTGGCACTATTGACAAGGCTGGCAGCCAGTAAGACCTGAAAACCAGGACTGATATTGTTCTACTCTCCACTTTATCTTCTCTCTGCTGAACTCAGTCCTTGTCTTCTAAACTTCAGGACTGGAATGTTGCAGCAGGTCATGTTCACAAGCACATCAAAAGCGATTAGGTGCAAGCCCCAAGGATTAAGACGAGTGTGTAGACCTTCACATCTTAGGCTAACCTCTCCAAAGCACTTGGCTTCCTCCTGCCACAACAGTATCCAAGTTCATTTTGGCCTGACACAGGCCCCTCCTTTGCTTGTGGAAGTAATACCAGATTACAGAGCAACTGTTGTTAAATGTTGATATAATGTGTTTTTCTTGTTCTTTTCCCCCCCTCTCACTGTTTGCACAGCTGTTCTCTAACAGCAGGTCATCTCACGGTTCTTCTCTTGTATGGCTTACTTTGGGCAAAACTGACATATCACTTCAGCTTAATACGCTTGGACAACATTGATGGTTGTGAGAAGAAACTTTTTTGATGAAAGAAAGTGTGGAATTTAAGTTACACATGCGTATCTGGCACACATCAGCTTATGAGGTTAACTTATTTTCTTCCAAAATAGTGCTTAGAGAGTTAACTTATCGCTCTGACTCAGGTGTACGGGACAAGTCCAGACAGGCGACCGGCAACTCAGAACACACCAAAAGGGATCTCCACGGCCCACAAAAATGGTGATATTTCACTGGAGCAAGAAGGTCTAACCAAACAAAGTGAGAAGAGAAAAGAAAAACACCTCCTTGACAGCATTTTTGTCTTTGTTGAATCAAAGCAGGAGACGATAAAAGGAACACCCAACAAAACAACCATTCATAAAAAATAAAAAAATACCACACTTGGGTGCCTGTGGCGAACAAGGGAGGGGAACAGACTGAGGATTGGGTTCATGGGTCAGTTACTGAACAAAGCAAAAGGTAGATTTACACAGCATTTTAACAGAAGCCTGTGCTCTATCTGTCTTACTCCCCGCCCCACCTTCCCTCTCTCTCTTTATGTGTACATGTGAGGAACCAGCAGGCTGGAAGCTCTCCCAGGACCCAGATGCGCTCTGTCAACACCGAGATTCCAGAGAGGAAGCAGGGCTTTACAGCAGCAAGCGGCGCGCACACACACAGCCAGAACCTGCAAAGACCAGGAGCCAGGAGAGAACAACCTGCTCCATGTAAACACAGACCTCCCTGTCCTCTCCCTGAGCCACTGGTTCTGCTTCCTCACCCCGAATGGGGCAAGCTGCTGCAGCAGCAGCAACATAATCCTGATGGTGGTGTAGTGAGCCACAGAGTTCCTCCTGCCTCGCTGGGCCCCCTTCTCTGCCTGCCACCGTCAAGAGGTAAATAGCTATTGGCTGCTCAATAAGTGGCTTCAGTGTGTTGGAGTAAGGGGCCTTTTTTCCTCCACACTCTCCCAGACTTGACAAGCATGTATTGACAGAGCAGTTACACACTAACCCATTGGGGGAAATCCTCCACATTGTGCCCCAGGCAGCTGATAAATGGAACTCATACAGTACCTGTAAGCATGATCTCCTAGGCGTGGGCCTGGAAAGGTGCATTTTCGCATACAAGCGGCTCAATATTACAATACTAATGCAGACACGGAAGGAAAATGGGGGGGTTTAAGACACATAATGTGATGACCAATAGGATGGAGAGAAATGGAAAAGAAGAGAAGGCATCACACCAAAGAATGTTGATGTTTCAAACACTGATATTCTGGTATAATGTTTCAGCAAAAATGATTAACGAAAACTATGAACAGAGTCCAATACATGCAATGTGTTACCGGTTACCTAAATACTAGCAGTATGAGTTTGGAAATGTCCGTTTCAAACGAATATGAGGATCACATGGGACAGCAAGAGTCACTACTGTCCACGAGGGAAGCCTGGTCAGACAGGTGGCGTCAGCACTGAAGCCACCAACATCGAGGTGGTGCCAAGTCCCCTCCTTCCCTTCAACTCCCTTTCATGTTCGACCCACTGCTGATAAATAGCTACTGGTGCAGCACTTGCTTTCACTTTGTGATATGATGTCAGTAACCTTCATTGATCTGTTGGAGGGTAGGCACGCCTTATCGCTGCCTCTCCCCTTGTGATATACTGTGATCCAGGACCCTGACTGCTTTTTAATACACTGCACTTTAGGTAAGCGTGTCGCAGGCTAACCACCTCAGCGACTAAACACCTGAGGCCATATTTTACGGCAGCACTGAGATGGCCACACAGATTATGGAGAAACTAACTCTGGAAGAGCCTGCCAGCCAAACGAGGACACTGGCTACGGCAGAAAAAGCAGAGCTGTGACAAATTTTCTGGTTTTATTATGTATAATGGTAGACCTTTATGGGCCAGGAAGAGTATACAGAAGAGAGTACGACTGAAAAGTCGGACTCTGCAAAAAGATATCTTGTAAAATAGAATATGATATTCCTCATCAACGAGATCAACCCATTGCATTTGCCCCTAAATCTTTACAATCCTCTCTTGCTTCCAGTTGGATCCTTTCAATCCTGTGGCTTTGTTCAAGGAACTACCTGTGCTGTGTTTTTAAGTCTAATCAAGCACCTCTGTCAGAACATAGAGCATGTGTGTTGACAGAGCACAAGACTCTATGCGGGATTGAATTAGTGCTGACAGATACTTCCTCCCACCAGATTTATACATGTACCTACGCAGAGACAACGACTGAGCTGATTGGCAGGAGTTTCGTCCACATTATATGAACCTTTTAGCAAACAAAACAACAAAAATGTTACCACGTATCATACTGGGTAATGATCAGTTTGGCATAGGGTGTATTGCAATTACAAAATCAGGTAAGTGATTATGGTAATTAAGGAAAAAAATGCGTGCAACCTCAAAGTCATTCATATCTAAGTTATTTATCCTATATAATTAATACGCACCGAAGCACAGTCCAGCCAACAAAAACACCCATGTACACAGATTGGAGAAGGCTGCAGATAAAGAAGACTGGGCAACTAGCAAGAGAATTATCCCAACTATTGATTTTAGCTGTTGGGTATTACAGAAGGAAACAGCGGGTTTATCAGGCCAAGATCCCTCTGCACTTTTACTAACTAAACGAGTATTTTCCGGGCTTATCAGGCAAAAAGCCTATTACTGATGCTCTCAGCCTCCCCCACAAGCAGACAAAGGGAGACGTTGGCCACTATTATGTAGCCATTGCATGAGTTGGATTATGTCACACTTTTGGAGACCTGCTATACTTATTCAGCCAATCACAAAACCAGAAAAAGATGCTAACATAGTCCCCTTTAACATGACACCCCTCAGGGGTATTGCACACTTTATTATATTTATGTATATTTACAGTTATCTGCTAATGGACTTGTGACCTCCTCAACAATCTGCTCTCCATCTTGCTCTTCCAATTTCTCTCTGTATCTTTCTCTGGGTCAATGTCATTTTTATGGCTTCTGTATATGAGAAATACAGGCAAAGATAATGGGAAGAGCTATAATCCCTGAGTGGAGCCTAATTCTGGTCTTAATCACAAAGCGTAAAAAGCATATGTTTTAATTAGGGACTACAAAGATACCTGTGGAGGTACCTCTAATGATGTCTTATCTATGTTCTAGAAATGCAGGCCGCTCTGTAGCTGCTGGCGTGAATTGAAACTTCACTTGTTGTTTTAATCTGAAATTATACTCAGACATTTTGAATGAATACAGATTTCCCAATATTAATAATGAACAAGAACCGAGACAGAAAATCTCCCCTCAGCAATTACCGTGGAAATCCATAAACTGATCAATGCACAATCCCAAGGATTGTCTTAATACGTATAAAATATGGACAATATTATATGCTTGTACGAATGTCCGTGAATGTATTGTGCTGTAAAACGATCTCAAGGAGATGAGATTATAATTGAAAAAAATAAAACATAAGGTTTCATGATTTGTATTTCTTATCACAGACAAAGAGTGGGCAGAAAAAAAGGTTATTGACTGCAAAACAGAACAAAGTCATAAAGAAATGAAACAACATCCTATTGGATCAACCTAATTAAAAATACATCATGGAATTATATGGAATTTTGGAAAATGTTAACTGCTATATTGGTCCCGCTTAAGCTACCAGAAAAAAAACATTTATCTAGTGAGTGTGAACAAAGTTGTCATGGTCCATTCTACAGGGGATTTTATGAGGTAAACCACCAGCTTTACTGGTGAGGAGTGGCGCTCATTGTGTCACTGGAGGAGGATGGAGATCCAAGTTCAAACTTGGCATCGTCAAAGGGGAGGCGCTTAACTGCCAACTGGCCTGCCTTTATGTCTCCAAGTCAGCCCTGTAATTTGCTTGGAGCGGAGATAAATCTTATCTCAGAGACCTGATTAAGTTTTTAATTTACACACCAATCAATAGCCCAGGTCTATTGGCAATGTGTCTAAAACTCTATTTACCAAAGGATTCCCTGCTATCAATTGATCAAGGACCCGGCAGTCATAAATTATGGGAACACGTGTGTGCGTGAGCGAGAGAGAGAGGGAGACACAGGAGAAAACGAGAAAGTACGGGAAGACGGAGAAATTGAAAGAGGCTGAACATATTTGGCTGATTTTTAGAGAATAATGCAAAGATAAGCTGCTAACACCTGGGAGCACGTGACCTGGGAGCAAGACAAACACGGAAAAGTCACCTTAAGCTGCTTTTAAAGGTCTCCCCAAACATCGTCCAGTGACAAGAAGCTGAGTGACTTTCCAAAGATTCCCACCCAGCGTGGCCACGCTAAATATCTGGACAAGTGAGACAGACACCCGGCGCTTCCGGCCCTTCCTGCATGAGTGCCATTAGCTGTTTACAGAGTCTACTTTCCCAACAGAATAGTAAAAGAAGAATTTGCAGGGCCTGGGATCCACAAAACAGAGCGACTACATACAGCTCTCAACTGTGGTCCATAGAATCCTTCCTGGAAAAAGATCTGTCTTTATTACATCCAGGATCAGAGGTTTCATGTTGATTCATGCAGTCTGAAGTTTAAGATTTGACTTGTCAGAGCGGCAAAGGTGTGATTCTGTTAGGACACGACGCCACTTCATTTTTTACAAACCGTTAGAGGGGACAGACACAATCCAGCCCCTCTCTTCCATTCCCATATAAAGGAAGTGAAGGGGAGGGAAAGAAGGGCAAGCGTTATCACCGTGGAGAAAGTGTCGTCATGGCGGTTCTGCTCTGACCCTGCTGACTCGCCAATTCCTTTACATGAGATCATTTTGGACAGCTGACCTCAATATCACTGTGCTCTGAGGATGAAACAGATCCAGTGGAACTTCTTAGTCCCTATGCCCTGCTGCCAAAATATTAGCAGGATGCACATTTACAGTTTTTTTTTCCCCCAGCACAAACATTAACAGGAATTAAAGGAATTCCCAGAATAAAGTGAGTCCTTCAACTTCCTCCCCCATGGTTATACTCAGTATAAAGTAAAAAAAAAAAAAAAAAACTATTTTTATAGTTGTGAACAGGACAGGCAAACTGCCATAGTACATTTCCGGCTTGTACTTAAAATTACAACATACAATCATAATGGAGAAAAACAATTTTGTAACAAATGTTTAGGCGGAAGTTCTGCACTACTTTATCATTAGTGGAGAAGCTGTCTGGTAAAATCAGGCATAAACATGTGTCAGAATTACATGTAATTATAGTTGGAAAAACTTCCGCATGAGAGCATGAATCACCTCTGCAGCTGGCTGGCGTGGCAGGAGAAAAAACAGTACCCTGCTATCCTCACCTTCAAAACTGCAGAGGGGGAGGGGTGCAAGCCAAGGGAGACGTGCTGTCTAAAGAAGACAGACAGTCTCATACGAAGTCAGAGCGGCCGGCTTGCTGGTCCTCTGTTGGATTATCTAAAGAGCCACCGACGGATATGTGTAATCAGCCCCATCCCCATGTTTCTCTCTCACTCTCTGCCTCTCTGGCTAATGTCTCCGCCTGATTCGATTGAGGCAATTAGGCAGTAATCTATAGAGCTAGGGAGTGATGGAAACATTTCCCACTGTCCTCCTCATGTTTCTCAGAGCTGCTATAATTAGCTAACTTTGTTTCTCATTAAACATCAAAGGAGTATTTACATACCCAGATCCAATTTGGCTCTATGGAGCCCAGCCCATTTAAACCATTGTGAAATCCTGAAACATGTCTTTAAACATAGCATTGAGGGAGCTGCAATTTACCATTAATTCAATCAGAGACGTGTTTAAATAAGTAAGACACAATGGATCTTGAGGGTACAGAGTACAAGTAGTTAAAGACAAAAAGGCAAATTTGTGTTCAGAAACCAGCTTGGATGGTAAGTTTAAATCAGAGGGTTGTTGGAGAAACATTAACTTTATAAACAGTCTGTGTTAAATGTAATTTGTATTCATCCAGCTTTTTATAGAAATGCAGACATTCATTGTACTAACCTCAACTAAGGGTCTGTGAGTGTTTATGTTGCATAGTGAAAAGAAGTCCACTAGATTTGAATTCCTAGAGTATACAAGATACACTGAACTAAGACATAATGTACCTTCTCGACATCCATCCCAGCAACTCAAACCTAATCTCTTCTGACTATAGATGAGACACATTGTGGTGTGCTGGACATACGCACAATATGCATACGGTGAATGGACATTGAATATCCAGACTATTTCCTGCTTTGCAATGCTAGATTTCCAAACTTCCTAAGCATACCTCAGAATGACTTAACTCATAATATATACATCCACATATAAATATGTAAATTAGCCCCACCTCTGACTTCATGGTTGTCAAGGCAGCAGCTGCTCACCCTTAATTCCTCTTAAACATACTCCATCTTTGACGTGGCAAGTATAACAAAGATTTGCACCACATGAGCTACTGATATGTTGCTAATGTTAAACAAACAGCCACATTAGTTCCTACTCCGCAAGTCTATGAGACTGGTTAACTAAGTGTGTTTTATGAGCAAAATTTAGGCTGTCTTAATTTATGCCTTTTAAGATTGTTCCCACGGTTCCTGTTTCAAGAGCATAAACCAAGGGATAGACAGCACATTTTGTTCATAAATTAAAAAGGTGCAACCCCTAAAACTTTTATGCTTTTGTATCTTAGCCAGTTGTTAGCATGGTTGCCTCCTAGCAAGGACGTCCCAATGAAACAGTCTTGAGTTTGCACGTGCGTGACCCCGAGAACATGCACGGGGGCATGTTCTCCCCGTGCATGCTTGAGTTTTCTCCAGCTATTCTGGCTGCAACTCAAAGTTCAAAAACATGAATGTAATGTTGACTGCTCACTCTAAATTGCCGAAAGGTATGAGTGCAAACATGAATGGTTGTTTGTCCTGTGTGTCACTCACTGGTCACTGGAGATAGGCCCCAACACTCTCATGACCCTGGAAGAAGTGAGCAGATACTGGTAACTTCATACAAACAGATTCCCACATTGAGCACACATAAACAGAAAGGCAGACACAGTAATGGAGAGCCCAGGTAATTCAAAGGATTCTTTAAGTGGAAATGCAGGCACCATATTTCTCTCAGACATAAAAAGGCAAATATGTCGATGTGAAATGTAAATAATGCCCCCAGAACAAAGTCGTTACTTATTAAGCAACTTGAATCTCACAGAGCAACTCAACATCACACAAAACTAGTCACCAACACTGGCGGTGTTGATGCTTGCAGGCGCAGTCCAAACACCTAGCATGAACTCTGTGAATGAAAGAGATGGAGCAACACCACCAACGCAATTTCAGCTTGATTTCAATTCACATATCATTTCAAATTATGATGACAGGCAATGGTCTCAGCATGAATAAACACCATTAAAGAGAATTTCACTAAGATGCAGTTCCCGTGATAGCTTGGCTTGCAATGTTTGGCAAGTCCAACTTAATTTTACACATATTTAATAGCCAGTTGCAACCTGTTGATGTACAATAAATATCAAAAGCTTTAAAACATTTACTTAGTTTTATTGTTTTATTACAAATGTAGAAATAATTTAAAGTACAATTATGTATGTAATTTAATTGGTATCTTGTTTCATGTCACACAATAACATTTGAATGGTTTGGATTAATGTACAGTTTCCTGTTTTTAATTTGTTCTGTTAAGTGTGTGTTTATTGAATATTCAGTTTTATAATAAGCATTTGAACATGCATTTCATAATTTAATAAGAAGGTGACCCAAATGCTTTTACATATTTAAACATGTTTGCTGGTCCTCTCAATGCTTTCTCATTTAATTAGTTACATTTTGGAAATTGTAACTTAGTTACTAACTGAGTTGCTTTTTCAAAGAATTAACTTCATTCTATAGCTAATTACTTTTTAAAGTAATTTATCCCACGCTGCCCAAGATTTATCTAAATCTGTTATTGTTAGGGCACAATGAGTAAAGAGGCAACACTGTAGCCAGTTTAGAAAAAAACAGCAACAACAAAAAAATCCAATTAGCTGAATTCCAGCCCGACACAAATTTACTTTGTCAGTTGTGCTTTAGCAGTAATTCGTGCTTCCGAAAACAGACACGTTTTCAGTAAAAAATCTCTTTTTAACCATTACCTGGTAAAGGTCATGAAAATTACTTTAAAAAGTTATTGGTTGCCACAACACTCAGATCAGATCTGCCTGTGGTTCCCTCTCATGAGGTCTGACAAAATGAAAATGTTCAAACTCATGCATTGTGCAATAAAATCATAACTCCTGCAGTTATGATTTAACCCTCAAATGAAGCAATGAAAAGAAAAAGTGTAGATGAGCAGGCTGATTATTAGTGGAATGCACAAGTAAACAGTATGAGGGGCAGGGCTGCATGTAGAATACCAGATGGGCTGGCAGGGGGGCTTTTCCTGGGAAAAAGCTGTGCAAACCCCCCTCCTCTTCTCTTCCCCTCTGTGTGCAGGACTGCAGCAAGCCTGGCCTGAGCAGCAGAGGGTTAACTGCAATGCCTGGTAGCAGGCATGAAAAAAGTGAAACAATAAAATAATGGCAGTGAGTGAATGCTCAAAGGCAGGGGGCACAGTGGGTGTGGGAGTGAGGGGGTCTTGCCATAGGCTCCTGCAGATGTTGCTGGGCTTCTGGGGGTCACACAATCATGCGTATAAGCATTCCTGATAGAGGGAGCTTGGATTAAGGAGCTGAATGCCTTTCTCAACTCTGTCAGAGTTTGAACATGCTGGAGAAGCCAAGAGGAGGCAGAGAAATCCCAGAAATGTGGAAAAGTGGAAACGTGCTGAGGAAAGGTGAGAACATAAGTGTAGAAGAATAAAGGCAAACTGAACGAGCAACCACAACGCCGAAGTAAAAAAAAAGAGGAGGGGATAAAACGGCAAACAATGAGTACGACTGACAAAGAAATTGAGCAAAAAGGGTTTGAAAAGATAATGAAACAGTTTAACAAACAGACAGCAAGGAGAAATGAAGCAAATGATAATGTCGTAGGTTTGCAAGGGGAGTACGTTTGAAACGAACATTTCTATTTGTAGCTGAATGAGTGAATGAGCAAAGACAAAACAGTGTGCTTTCTTCTTTGTATGTCTGCGTGAGAGAGAGAGAGAGACACACACAGAGAGAGATGAAACAAAAGCTTTTCAGAGTGGATGTATGCTGTTCTGTCCCTTTTTTCCCAGGACAGAGGTCTGGAGAGGCCTCATATTTCTAGCTGCTGTCAGGCCAGGGTGAGAGGCAGAGGCAGAAAGGGGCAGCTGTTTTCTAGAAGGTAGCCCTTCCCCACACATGGCCTTTGATCCACTTTGGTTTCTTTGGCCAAACAATTTCCCATCCCCCTATCTCATATTTATAAGTATACATAGGAATGTATTTATGCGATAGCCTACGTCAAACGAAAGTATAGTTAGCGCGGAAAAGCACACGAGTGGTGGCAAAACGTGGAACCAACTCTGAAACTTAGGTGGTAAACCAAACTGAGAAGAAACACGAAACCAGAGCTTTGTTCTCTTCCTCTCTCTTTGTTTTAGACAAGACAAATAATTTCTCTGGAATGCAGCTGGGCTGGTATCTGCTGCTATGTTTTCAACACTTTTTAGAGCATAATGGGGAATAAAGAAACCATTGTAAAACAGGAGCTCTTATTATGCTTAGCTCTTCTCCAACGACTACTTCCCTAAGTAGTAAAGGAGTTAGATTATCTGCAGATATTTGTTTCATTTTATTTTGATGGAAGAAGATTAAAAAGCAAAAATGCAGGGGCAAGTAAGGAAATGCACAAGTGGTTAAAAAAACTGCCCAAATTTGGCAGTTTTATACCCAAACAGATTGATTATAAAGCCAGACTTTGGCTGTCATTTTTAAATAGCATTCTAAATCAGAAAGTTCTGCTTGCCCGAACACTGACAAACTTAATCACCGGTTCAACAAACAAAAATCTTACAGAAACGTCAAAATGTTTTGTTCCAAAATGTGATCCACTTTCATCTTCGACGTCCAGATTCAGTCCAAGCATAAAACAAATCCACACTTTGAATTCCCCTTTATTTCAAACTCTTACTGCATGTACTCATATCATCAAGCTGGTTCCAGCAGAAAGGAGTAATAACTAAAAAGGTCCCAGCTCATCGGTTTTCTGACTCGACAAACAAAAAAAAATTATTGGAAAATAAACAAACACACCAGTCACAATAATGGAAAACACAAATTTTCATATGTGACAGTTGAGGCAGGTGAACCTTTGTCCCCCATCCAGCGACTATCCGTCACTCTACAAGTTAATATTTGCTTCTGCCTGCTCATAAATTTGCATCGCATTAGAACCTGACCTAAATGCATTTTTTATCACCCAAAGTAATTAGCCGAGCATTAGTTGTAAGCGAGAGTGAGAGGACTGCGAGGCTGAAGCCTCCCTAAATGGGTGGTGGCTAGTCCAAAGCTGTAGGCAGGATGGCTACGGAGTGAAGCGGAGCTCGGCCACCAGATAAAAGAGGAAGTAAACATGGCCAGAGTGCTGCCTCTTTAATCTGCTACATTAACTCCAGCACTACAAGGGGAGGAGCCAGCAAGCAGGCAAACAGCACAGCCACATAAAAGGGGAGTGTCAATGAGGGGGTAATAAGGAAAGACAATGAGTAAACAAGCAGGGGAAGTCCAGGCCCGGTGTGCTAGAAACTCCCTGCCTCTCAGTGCGTGGCACACACAAAGACCCCGCTGTAATTAGCCACCCGAATAGGTTGTTTAGCATTTGCATATAAATACCCTCACAGGCAAACGCTAAACACGCTGACACAAGCCATGCCAAAAACAGACGTTCGCCACACCTCTACCCCTCCAGGAGGTCTCAGGGGTCCACTTATGCAGGGGATGCCCCCTCCCTCCGCCCTGTGCTTGTACCCACTACAGGCAAGCTGGCATCTATTTAAAAAAGAAAAAGAGAAAAAAAAAAGGCACACCAGAGTGCAGCGGCTCAGTTCTTGTTTCTAGAGGGATTGTGAAACACTGCAGCCAGGCTTCCTGTTGAATGCCCACATACCCATCTGTCATGTGAAAGTGCATTTTCCCCAGACCACACGGTGCAACGAGACCTGGCAGTTTGCTGTTTTATACATTTGTGATAAAAAGTAAGAGGTATATGATGAAGGACTCCTGATGATTTGAAGATCTCCAGCCAAACATCTGCGCACGTGTGCATAATGAGCAAAGCAATGGGGTCCGTGAGAAATAAAAGCCGGGTCTTGATCGGGATCAAAACGTAAGGGCCCGTTTAATTGCACCCCGCCAGGTGGAAAACAGGAGAAGACCAAGATGACGGCTGCAACCAGTAACCAATTAACTCCTGTTTTCAGATGTTGTGTGCGTTTCAGGACTCATCAACCTCCTCTTCTGCCTGTTGTTTTCATGAGTGAAACGTGAGAAAACTTAAAGAAAGGAAGGAAGTGATGAGACTGGTGCCTGCCCTCCCCCTGCCCTGACCACCTCCTCCTTCTTTTCTCTCCCTCCCTACAAAACCCAGATTCTCTCCAGTGTAAACAAAGACTGTGTAATCCACACACTCGTCCTGCTCCTGGCACCGCTAGGAGTGAGAAAGCGTAGGGCTCCTGCAGCATACGAGGGCTGCTTCCTGTGTTAATCCTCAGCACAGAGAGCAACTTTGCCGGCCCTGCTTGCATGCAGCAGGGTCTCTCTGAGCTCTGAGTTTGGCACAGGAAGACCTCAGAACGAAGAGCTATCGTTTTTATGCCTTCGACCACAAAGCTAAACACTCAATTCTCACCTGCCGTGTGGCCTGTTGTTCCCCATCAGGGCATGATCCAACATGAGGAAACACCTGGCTGAAACAAAAAAGCAAGCTGTAAGAGGAGCCTTTATTTTTTTACCCCTCCTCCTATAAAAAAAAAAAAAAAGCTTGTCTGACAAACAAGGACAACTAAATTGAGAAAACAGAATACTCTTTTTATTTACTCTGCTGGTTCTGATCTACCTACAATGGTTCAGTAAAGGGGGTGGAGGGGGGGGGAGGAAAAAAAGTGCTTCATGAGCAGATGTGCAATGATAGCAGAGAGGAAGGAAAAAGCAGGGCATATCTGGTCAAAAGATTGGCACTTAGCACGCGAGGAGAGGAGAGAAACTGTTGAAACAGCCAGTATCCGTTTTGAGCCTCGCTCTTACCTCAGGTTGACTTCCTATGTGTGGTCAGTGAGCGTATTGTTTTATCGCTTCGCTTGACAATACATATACACCACTTGTTACCACCTGGGTAAAACTGAAATGTCAAACGTTGAGCTTTGCTGGAAAATGTCGCCTTTAATTAAACCGAAACTGAGCCACAGCAGACTTGTGGCCATGCAGCAGGTGATGAGGTGATACAGGGGATGCATTACACCTGAGCCGCAATAATAAATGTGCATAACGCTTTCTTGGGCATCTATTAGACTCCCCATTCAGCAAGAAGGAGGAGAAAAAAAATAATAACAGTGTGGGCTAGCCAAGGGACTCCATCCTCATTCATTAAACAGTAGGGGGAAAATGAATGCCATGGTGACCAGACAAGGCAGATGACGTCACAAAGCCGAGGTCACCAGTCTGTTGCGACCGTCTAGCCCCCAGTCGGTCCCTTGGGATCTCCCTCACCCCCCCCCACCCCCCCGCCGCCTTCAGCCTATTGGTCCAACCTAAGCTCTGTGGTCCTGGATATCAGAACGAAAACAGTCAAAGAGTGCGGGGTGTCAGAAACGTATTAGTTCATTTTAATGAAACGTCAGCTATGGGATGAATTACAGCCACTGGATAAATATATACATCTAATTTTTAAATCAATGTATTTTTTGTGAGAAGACAACAAGAGGATGCCTCATCCTCCTCCTCGGGCTACATACACAAATATCTGTGTTTTTGTGTTGCTGCATGGGAACCTTCTCCTCTCTAATCAATTTATTATGAGGAACTGAAGTCCTCATGTTTGTTCATTTAACACAGAGAAAATGAAAAACAACATTTGTTTCTTCTGGTACGGTGGGATCCAGCTTGAGAACCAGGCATGTTCTTGTGAGGGAAAGGAAAAGCAAAAGACGATAGGGGGAGAGATTGAGGCACACACGGAGGAAAAAAAAGACCCCCACCCACTCCCTCTCGGTATAAACATAAAGGTGTAATATAATGTGGCTTTGAGGAAATATGGCTTTAATTGCAGCAGGGCGTAACATTTAATACGGCCTGTATGACACCTGGCAAAAATGGTTTACGCTCCGGACGGTGCCAATTATAATTCAGCCAATGAGGAATCTTTCATAAATCCACCAACATGCTCACTGCAAGCACTAGATGCTTATTTGACAAGATGAGATGGGGCGGGATGGCGACAGGCACACATGCAGTATATCTTCTTTTTAATTACAATGTCTGCAGAGGTGGAACTCTGCTATAAACAATCATCTGTGCAATCAGACGCAAAAGCACTAACACTTAGCCTTATAGCAGCTCGTTCTAAAACCGAGAAACTGGATTATTTGGAGAACGTTGGTCTCCAAATGCTAATCTTAATTATTCTTTTTTTTTAATACTCACACGTAGACCAATAGCTTAAAGCTGGGGGCGTATAAATCTGCAAATCATCTATCTTTTATTTGCCGGACATAGCAGTGGGAGATCCTCATTCAATTTTATAATGCCGATCTGGCGGTGGTGTCGGTCAGATCAGTGCAGATATTTACAGGCACTCATGAGAGCCAGAAACACTCCACTGACTATATGTACAAGATAATCAGCATTCTGCTGAATTTAATCATAGAAATATTAAACATGTGCATTTTTCACAGGGGTTATTTAAAAACGTAGCCCCTGCCCCCCCTCCCCCCAAGACTGCAGGTGCTAACAGAACCATCGCATCTTCCTTCTAATACAACCTGGTATAATCTTCTCTTATTATGTGCATTCTGTGTTTAACAAATAAAATGAACTAAAACGCTGTTCAGACGTGTGCACGTCTCAGAAAGGATCCACTATGTGAGCCTATTCTCACGCGGACTAGCCTTGCATGAGTAATATAGACATATAATAGCAAACACAAGGATGTACAGTATATGTAGGCATGCGACGCATACACACTGCACAGCGATGCAGGAAAAGAGAAGAAATAAAGCAGCAGAAGCTGAAAGAGAGCACACTTCAGAGGACTATGGAGGCTGCAGCACTTAGAGGCCATTTTATTGCTTTGCTGTGGTCAAGTGAGGTGCACCGAGCTCAATTCCACCACAACAATGGCAAAGAGGGCCGCAGAGACAAAAGAGGGCTATCCTTGCTTCTTAACCCCTTCACTACTGGCAGATCAGTGGCCTACGACACTGAGCCAACAGCATCAGATGCCTCAGGGGAAGATAGTGGAGCAACAGCCACATCCTGCACAATCTACCTGCCTGAATACTGCAGCTCCAAAGTACACATAGCTACAACAGATTTTTGTTTTTTTTTACAGAAATTAAAATATATATTTAACAAAAATCCTAAAATAATCTATAAATATTTAGTAGAGGTCAGTTTGTTTTTGTCTGACCACCCAGAGACAGTAACCGAACCTCAGCTTCATACCAAAGCACATCACAGCCTTCTTCTCCACATCTCTCCACACATGCCCCTCCCAGTCTCCTTTTCTCTCCTCAAAACAGGGAACTACACATTTGCAAGTGAATTACTCTTTTTGTTAAGATTTTTGTGCGTGTGTTTAAGGAAAAAAAAAAAAAAATTGGGAAAGAGGGTGTGTGTGTGAGAGGGAGAAGGAGTGCTCCTGCCATCGCCCTTTTCTTTTCTTCTCTCTATAATCCTGGGGAGGATAAGCTGTGAGGTACACAGAGAGGAAGTGCCACAGACCTGCTGGGGTCCAGCACATCCCAGCAGTGCATTCCTGCAGCCGTGGCTTATCAGACACACAGGGACGGGGAAAAACTGAACCAATTCCAACCACAATTGCTAAGACAAGTTTAAATTGGTAAATGTGAAGTCAAAAACTGAGCTCTGGCCTGGATTTTGCAAAACACACACACAAAAAACGATAACCCACCCAACATGAAATAATACAATCTATTTGTCTATCTGCCTCATTGAAAATAATAAGCACCCACAGGTTGTGGCAGGGCAGTTATATAAATACTGACAGTAAAATATTATTACTGCTTTTAATAGTTTTATTTTTTTTTTCAAACACACAAAATCTAATTGTAAACCCACACACACACACACATGCGCACACACACGCAAACCATGACATTGCAACATTGAGTGACCCACTAAAACATAATAGAGATTATCTAAAACAACATGACCAATCTGACTGCAATGGCCCATCTTCTTCAAAACATATCCCATTTCTTACAGGTTTACAAAGCAGTTTATATTCAGTCAGTCGAATCTTTGTCTCTCAGAAGACAAACACTATGTTTTTCTCAAAATATAAAAATCCGAATTCTCATTCTTTAAATTCATAAAGCAACAGATAACATGAAGCATGAAAGCAGGAGCAGCACAGCTGTGGCAGTGTCAATTTGTTAAAGCTGTCACTCTCTCAAGCAGCCGCGCGCGCTCGCACACACTTACATTTGGGTTACACAATGGAGATTTCACAGACACAGATAAACAATGCAAGGGCAGTTATCACTCCACAGAGCACAGTAACACAGAGGAAGAGGAAGAGCATGACAAAGAAACAGGGGGAGGACAAAAAAGATGGCGTGTGTGTCGTCAGAGTCACAGGCCAGAGGGGCCCGCACATTGTTCCGCGGTTCGGCGTAGGGAGAAAGAGGCGACCTGGGCAGCCTCTGTCTAAGCGTCCTCCATGTTTTATGCATTCTGTCCTTTGTGATGATAAGCACCAGTGCGGAGGGTGGAATGTTGGCCTCCAGGGTCCAAAAAGAAGGGTGGGCTTATGAGGAGCAGCATGGGGGTAGAGGATGGGAGGGTGGCCGGGATGCAGCTCCCTTTTAATTTTGCAGCCCTCAGAGCGTTCGCTGTCATCCCTGCCTGACCGGCATACTGGCATACGCAGCTTCCGCAGACACATCTCAGAGCACGAGAGCTAGCCGCTGCTCCTGCTGCTTCAAACAGGATGGAGTCAGCACACTGCTCTACCACAACACACACACACACACCTACACACACACACGCGCTCACACACACTTTGAGAATGCTGCCAGTCATGGATGGACTTGCATCACACAGGAATTTGACTCACAGTCAGTAAAGCAAAACAGGAAAAAAAACAAAAACAACAAAAAAAAAACAACAGAGTTTATAAGTACGGTGATAGCAGCATCTAAGAAAAAGCTTGGTTTGCAAGCATACTAATAAACCTATTCCAGTAGTAACATTCAACTCAAGGACACAAGAGCATATTATAATGTGTTTCTCTCAATGTAACAGCTTTAATTCATTGTAAGAAAAGAAACAGAATTCTTTTTTTTAAAATAAATATTTCACACATTGTTCAACCCCATTCTGTCACCTCGACAGTATCCACGAGTGAAGGGTGGAAAGAAAAAAGAAAGCATCTTTTGCTTTTAAGCTTCACCTGTTTTTCACATTACGACTAGTAGACAATCAGAATCTGGTTGCTGCATGACACCTAAATTCAGCTTTTTCCTGTAAGCTTGCCAAAATATTGATTAAAACCACAACTATGTCATGAGAAGACCTTGACATAGCACACTTAAAAGAAAACTGATTTATTTACAATGTCGGCATACAAATAAATCCGGACGTTGCTGCTGCACAGACACACACACAAGCGCGCGCTTGCGCGCGCAGGCTGTGACACATGTGCATCTTCTCAGTCATAAATCTTGTCTACCACAATGATTTAACCAAGATTGTTAACACGATAACATGTTGTGAAAGAGCAAACCACAAGAAACCCCGCCAACTTCACTTCAGAAAGATAAAAGACAGTCGACAGTGAGGAGGAATAAAAAAAAAAAAGAGGCAAACTCTAAAGGAAACATGGAGGGGGAAATTTTAGAGACAAGCAGGGGATAGGGGGCTCTCTGCAGATGAAGAGGACACTCTGGACTCCTGGGATTAAGGATCGGGTGGAGGATTCATTCACATTGTAAGCATGCCTACATAAACACACCTGACCATCGCATCCATCCCACTCACAGTGTTGAGCCAGGACCACGGGCACACCCCCCGCCCCCACCCCCACCTCCACCACACCCCCCCTCCTCGAGCAGCTTGAACCCCGTTCTGACAGCCATGACGAGTGTTTGCCGGACTCAGATGCAGCATGACTGGAAGAGTCGGTCGTATTGAAAAGCATACATCAGATGAAAAGCCCATCATCTGTGTCTGTCAGTCGCACTCATCTAAACATCCATACGGCTAATGGTGGAGACAAGACGCCTGCTCCGGCTTTTGGGTTTCAGAGAATACACACTCGACACAATTACAGGCATTTTATGATGCTGTGTCTCGGAAGAGGGGAACTAATTGGAAACGACCTGCAATTTATTTGGAGATATTGGAAATAAATAAGAAAACAAAATTGTGAATTAAAACAATTATGTAAAAAAAAAAAATAATAAAATAAAAAAACACACACACACTCTTTTTCTCCTCTATGTGCATACGTAACTACATGCAGTTCTCACTGCTTCTTTGCTGAATATTTCACGTATGCTCCCAGCCAGCTCCTCACCCAAAGAGGGCTCCCTCCGACCGAAGACGTGGCACCGATTTCCCCCCACAGTGCCACATCCCGAACACGAAGAGGTGGGAGTCAAGGAAGGGGATATATGCAGAGATGCCGAGAATGAGATAGGAAGAACAAGATGCACCGGTGAGTGTGCGCGCGCGTGTGTGTGTGTGTGTGTGTGTGTGTGTGTGTGGAGGCGAAGGGGTTATGACAGCCAGAGGCGCTGTCTCTCCTTTCTCTGTGTTACCCCCCTTCCCCCCTGCACCCCTTCCAGCTCTCCTCTGTCTCACGCCAAACCAAAAAGCAAGCCAATCCGTGACGACTGCGGCTCCCCCCTTTATCTCATTTACGCAACTGCTGGACGCTCTGTTCCCACTCATACAGTTAAATGGCATCTAAATTTTCTAAATATACCTCACATTAAATGCTGCTACAGACGAGGGTCAAGTGCAAACGGTGGACAATGCAGAATCAATGGCCACTGACGTTTCAACACAACGACCTCCCTATGAAAAGCAGCCACAACACCTCACATCTGCACTTTAACGCAGCTACTATATGCAGAAGAGCTGCAAACAAAGCTCCTCTAGTCATTTAAATAAAAATGAAGAATGTTGTCACATGCACATCTGCATCTTCAAATAAAAAAAGTGCGCTACGTGCAATCACGGACTTATGTAAAATAAATTGAATAAATAATTAAAACATGCAACGACAAAATTAACCAAAATGGAGGGAAGTATGAATGAGAAGTCCTTTCATTCCCCCCTCAGATTAAAATGTACCAGAATGTTGCTAAATTACGTTTAAATAAAATTTGACAATAACAAATAAAAGATTGAAAGGTGAACGTTAAAAAAAACAAACCTATTTTGGACGTATTTATTTTTCAAGTGCCTCTTTTCGAACCGTCACTGTCTAATTGGAATTCAGTGAAAAATAATTCCGAGTTAAGGATTCTGGAACTGCTGCCACCAACACCAAACAGAACACCTGGATGCATTTTGTGAAAAGAGAGTACATGGAAAAAATAAAGCCCATGACATTTCCACACCTTTTCCTGGAACTGTTATAATTAAACATAAATATGAGAATGTGGCAAGACAGGAAAAAAAAAAAAAAAACAGGCAGGTGCAATGACAGTAAACATTTTCTGCTGTCTTTGTTTTGTAACAGAGGAGGGAGAGAAGGAGGAGGAAGATGGGAAGGAGGAGGAGAGGAGTGCTATCCTGTCAAACGGTGCAGGAAGGGAGATCATTGGTGTGTTTTTTTTTTTTTGTTGGGTTTTTTTTGGGATGGGGCGGGGGGCGGAAAGCGGCCTTCCTGTCCCACTGAGCATCTATAAGTTTCTGATCGTGGCAATCTGAAGTCCCCACTGCAGGCAAATGAAGCAGTGATGAAAAAGCCAGTGTCAGAAAATCCAAAGAAGGCAGAACCGAATTATGAAAAGTCATTTCGAATTGTGACTATTTCTGAAGAGAGCCAGAATCTTGCTTCCCTTTTTACTCCTATCTCCTGTATGAAAAGCAGGGATCTATTTACCTGACCTCTTCTCCTCTATGGCCCATGGCTATCTGACCTCTCTGCTCTGCCACCCTAACAGCCCTCCCCTCCTCTTCATTTGTAGATGGAGTTTCTCTCACTGCTTGGTGATTAATTTTTATCAAAGCCGGCCCCATTTTTTGATTC
Source organism: Poecilia reticulata (assembly GCF_904066995.2). NCBI lineage: Eukaryota > Metazoa > Chordata > Actinopteri > Cyprinodontiformes > Poeciliidae > Poecilia > Poecilia reticulata. The sequence continues at coordinate 18,943,154 of NC_088832.1, forward strand.
TCTCATCAATAAATAAATCCGTAATCCCCCAGATGCTGACAACAGTGAGCCCCCTTTTTTATTTGAGTTCTACCTGCTTCGAAAAATAATAATAATAAAACACACACACACACACACACCCAACAACAACTCAGATCAGCCTTTTTCTCCCAGCCAGACCCAACTCTCTCCCCATTATCCTCTTGGCTGTTTGCGAGGGGGTTTCCTCTCTTTCCTTTTTATCTCTGTACTCACTCCATGACCCCTGTTCCCCTGTTTCTTGCTGTCTGACCTAACCCCCCACCACCCCCACATCCACACCCCTTGCACTCCCCGCAAACACACTCACAACTGCCACCCCACCACCACCTCACTCCCCTCAGCCTTCAGCTTTTACCCCAACAGTACAGATATCCTGCCACCATCTCTGTTCATCGCAAAAAGAGAAAAAAAAAATGCTTCCCATTTTTTCTTGTTTTTCTCTGGAATAAAAAAAAAAGAATCAATGTTCTACCTTTTTTTTTTTAATCTGACTGTATTTCGAACCCTTCTTTCCAAAAGCAACGTTTTAATATTGCATTTATGTCGATTTTTGCATTTTAATGACTTGTGTTCTCTAATTATTTTGGGAGGTTATTGTCACAAAGGCCTCTTTCCCATTGCAGCCAGTTTTTTTTTCCTATTGCATTTGTTATGATTTTTGCGTATTTTGGCATTTTATTCTATTTTGTTTTTTTTTTCTTTTACATAAACTGATGCTGCAACTTAAAGCGACCCCCCCGGATGCAGCTTGGACCGCCATCTAAAGTTTCCGATGGTTACTTTGCATTAATTCTAACATCCTCTAAGATCAGATGTATAGGGCAGTATTGTGTTTTCTCTCCACGAGAAAGAAATATTCCCTTGAAAGTCAGAGTCGGTAGCCGAGTATAGTTCGAGGCAGCAGAGCCAGCCTCCCTGTCTCTTCCCTGAACCCACATGTCTGATCCCTCGTCACGCAGCTCCCACTCGCAGCCTGTCCGTGTGCGGGGTCCTGCTGATCCGCTCTTGTCACGCAGGAGACCCGGTGCTCCGTTTTTTCTCCCAACCCCATCAACAACACCACATTCAACTCAACGCCGAGCCCCCCTGATGCACGCACGCACGCACATACACGCATATACACACACACACACACACACGCTTGTCAATCGATCTGCATGTGACTTCGTCAGTGAATGAGCGAGAATCGAGTGAAAAACATCACCGAAAGGAGGCAAACAGCTGTTGTAAAAATAAAAAAAAGGGGCTAAAACACGGAGAAAGTGTTTGGGGGGGAAAAAGTGTGCGGCTGACGGAGCTGAGGCTGGGCGGAGGGATTGCACATTTCACACAAGAGACGTTGTCGGAGAAGAACAAAACTGTCCTCAGCCAGAAGAGGATTTTATTAGAAATCGACGGTGGCGAAACTCTCTGGATGTGGAAAGTGTCAAATCTGTTCAGAAAAACAGAGCAGAAAGCGAGAGATGCTCCCCCTGGTTTTCCCGGACGCCCACGGACCCACAGGCTGGACTTGGAGCTCCTTCCCTGGGCTGCGCTCATGTGGAGCTGCCGCTGCCCCTCGTCCGCTCTGCACAGCTTTCCTCCCCCCCCACCTCCAACCACCTCCTTGTTGCATTTGTGCTTTAAAACACGTCTCTTAACAACCATTAGCCCTCCATACCCATTTCCCCGATCCCACCGCAGAAAACAAAACACGATTCCGTTTTTAAAACCGTGTTTTTCTACGATCAACTGCTCTGGAGTGGATCGCTGTCTTGCCCCGTTTCTTATCTTCCATTCATGAGAGGAGGAGAGGACGGAACGCTCATGTAAACACAGGTAACGATACGAATGATCAAAAAAAAAAAGAAAGAAAGAAAAGGAGATCGAGAATAAAAGCAAAGTATCTTGCATGAAAATGAACTTGTGATCGCCGGTCATCTCTCTAAAAGCGAGAATATAGCCGGGTCCGCCAGACGGTAAACCCCACGAACAGACAGAGTGCTTCAGATAAGTCACACAGCGAGAGAATAGGATCGTGGAAACAAGAGAGGAAAAAAGAGATAAACGCAAAGTTGAAACTTACAATTTCTCGCTGCCGCTTTGTGATCCTCGCTTTTTAATCCAGTATTGAGATGATTTAGCTAAAGATCCCATCAAGGCAAGTCTCCTTTTGGTCAGTTTGCGCTTAGGGTGGCAAAAGAAAGATCATTGTTGTTGCGGAGTGTAAAAAACCGAAGTAGGTAGGCTACTATTAGTTGTTAAAGGCGATATAAAAATAATTTGGATGCAAAGCAGGCGATGAGTCTTGTGTTAGAGGGAGCGAGGAAGAGGTGAAAGTGAGATCTGATGATTGAAAAGAAAAAACTCTTTGGATCTTTATTCCTGCTAATTAGTTTCCTGCAAAAAATGGCTGTGATTAATTCAGTGCGCATGTGCTTCATTACACAGGCACGAAGGGAAGGGCTAATTAGCCGCCTTCTGGATCAATAAGATTCAGCAAAGGAGAGAGGCTCGGGAGAGAGAGGGAGGGAGGGAGGGAGATAGAGGGAGGGAGGGAGGGATGGATGGATAGATACAAGTAGAAAAAAAAGAGGAAAGTAATGATCAGGAATTGAAAATATGGAATTACGAACAGCGGAAAGTAAGAGTTTGATTAGACGGAAGACAGTGAAAGTTAATGCGGGAGCGGGCAGCCTCAGCGGGCGAACACCGACGGCACTGGCGCACGTTTTTTCCACCGCTTTTTTTTTATTATTATTATTATTTCTCCCCCCCTTCACTTTAAAAAAAGCGTTTTTGTTTTGCTTTTTTTTTTAAATAAATATAATTTATGCAGTTTCAGCACAAAAGCGACTCCGCTTGATTTTATTCCAACTATTTAGACTTCCCGGCTTGCATTTTAGTCGCTTCAAAAGTAGAGCCAGGGGGTTGCGTTTCTGACGAGTTTTGCGATCGCTTTGACAACTTATTAAAAATCATAACTTTGACTTTCTGTTGAGAGCAAAACGGAAGCGACGAAACGCTCGGCAATCTGTACCACACACAACCATGTAAATGACAGATTATAAGCAAATAATTTTTTTTTTTTTTTTTTTACGACAATAGAAGCTTGTTTAAAGCGCTTCCTTTACGCAGAACTGTACAGTAGCAGCAACACATGAGCTGGCACGGCGCAAGGGCTGCTGTTGTAATCTGCAAAGACCAGAGCTTATCGTAAATACAGTGGCACCTGCATATTATCACAGCTAACTGTGTATTTGGACCGGTAAATATATATTTTACGCATTAAGAGTAAATACCTCAGTTCGGGAGCAGAAAATGAATATGAAGTTGTCCTGACGGCGCAGCTTCGGTGTTTTAACTTTGATAAAGTTCATGTAGTTCAACTTGAGAGATGATGCAGTCGGGAAATTTCTTTAAAAAAAATAAAAAATAAATGTTCTGCTCAGAACAAGAGGTTATAATAAAGAACAAGAAACCCAACTCAGACCGATGAGTGCCTCTAATTATTAGACGTAAGTTATAGGTTTTATTGATTTAGAACTATAAAATGCTAAAAAAAAAAAAAAAAATCCAAGCTCTTGTCATATTTATTAAAATAATAAAATGTTGCCTTTAAAATGAAAAATTAGATACATTTTTAAAGAGATGATAAAAGCTTCTATGGTTTACCTTTTACTCTCAGCTCACAACACACGCGGAGTTTTGTTGCTACAAAAGACACTTACGTAAAGAAATCTCGGAATAGAGCACAATTTGAAATATTTTGCTTTCATTCAAAAAGTGAAAAAAAAAATCACCAAGGCTGCCTGCATTTGTACAGTATGTCTGCAACTTCAGCTCGTCTCAGAAATACCTGCTTAAGCTTCAGTGCATTTTTTTTTTGCATACACGTGTTCATGTTTCAAATCAAAATTAAGAAGATGTGTATAGAAAACATTTGCAAAAATATGAATAGATTTGTTCTTACCAAGCACACCAGTGAAAGAAAGACCTGTGAGTGTAGGTGTGATGAACCAGCATGCCATCGTGACATCTGTTACCAAACTTGTAGGAACACGTTGTCAATACGTGTGGGTTCACGTAAATAACAATAATAAATGTAAAAAAAAAAGAAAAAAAAAAAAGATGCGTGACTCAGACTGATCAGGACGTTTCTTGAGGTTCTGGCTGTATGTTTTGGATTTTTTTATTTTATTTTTTTAGAAGAGTGTTAGTGTCCACATTATCAGTCTGATATCTCATTATAAGGTGATCAGAACTTACGCAAACTGAACATTTGCCAACTTTTTTTCTCGCAAACTAAGGACGTTATTCCCCCCTCTATTGCCCCCAGATGGATGTAGTGAAAAAAAAACGCAACAAAAACAAGCAAAAAACACTTGACTGTCATTGCACTTTTTATCAGAATTTTTTGTTGGGTGTTTGAGAACGTGGACAACCCCTCTCTGTCTCGTTTCTACACACTTTCTGTGCAAACAGCTCTCTGTGCTGAGCCCAAGTTACTGCGAACACAGGCAGCAGCTTTCACAGAACGCCTTCTGCTGATTGAAACAATACGGATTTGTTAGTCCACGACGTCAACGTGCTAAATTCCGATGCAGAGTTAATAGATAAAAAAGAAATACATTGTCGTATCTAGATGTTGCCTGAGAACGAACCTAAAAACTCGCACTGTTTAAGAAATCATAACTGGATTAAGAAAAATACCTGACGTGTGTGTGTGTGTGTGTGTGCGTTTGTGTGTGTGTTTCATATTTGTGCCGGATAGAAATTCTTTCCGGTGTGTTTTTATTTTAAGGCTGCACCGGTTGAAGACCTCCGTGATGTTCTGCTTGAGAAGGATGGCTGATGAAATAAATAGACTATATTTTATGTTCTCCAAGGCCCTTTGACTTAAAGGTTAGAGAGGTTATGAAACCCCCCCCCCCCCCCCACCCTCCCGGGATGCGGCGTTTCTACAGATCCAATAGCATATATTCCTTTGAAGAGACTCAAACTTCTTACATTGTAGCCTATATGGTCAGGACTCCCCCCCCCACCTACCCCCACCCTCTGCCCCACCCTTTTCCATCACACTCTCCCTTTTTCCCTCACCCTTCCTCCCTCACTGTCCTCTTCTCTCTCTCTCCCTGCTGCTAAAATATATGGTGCTGTGCTGTAACACGGCATTTCCCCGGCAGTCCACAAGCAGCGACAGCCACTGATACCTGTTTTTAAGCAACGCAGCATCTGCTGTATAGAATGCCCCCCCTCCTCAGAAATAAAAAAAAAAAACTAAGTAAATAAATCGCTCAAACTGCTTGCATTTTTTGTTGTTGTTGTTGTTCTCCTCCCAATCGCTGCATGTGTGAGAGGCAGACTGCAGGAATCTCGAGGATTTGCGACGCGTCTGCTCTCTCGGGAAGAAGGAGATTGTAAAAATGAATAGGTCGAAAATAGCGTGCTGGAGGAGTTAAAGGGGGCTACCAGATAATAAAAGAGTCTGGTGTAATTTGAGGCTTGCATGGAGGCAGCTTTCAGCCAGTCGCTCGCTCAAAGCCCTGCAACAATGCAAACTTCAGTTTACAAATTAATGCAAAGGCCTGATTGACATTACTCCATCAGTGGCCATATTGAGCACGGTGCGGGCTAAATCAAAAAAGGGAGCTGCCAGACGGAGGCCTTCATGCTTTTAGGGCCTATGCTTGAGTGAAAAGAGGAGAGGGGGTGTGTGGGGAGGGGGGCTGACAGGGTCTGGGGCTTTTGTGTTGCCAGCATTCAATTGCGCCTCTCAGTGGGAAGGATAACTGTCCACGTGCCAGCCTCAATAGGCATGCATCGATGAGTGGCATTGCAAATTCAACGCAACCTGTGGCTATGACAGCCCGTGGATGTGACAAAGAAAGCCAGAGTGGCTTGAAATGCAAAGTGCTGCGTGGATGCGAGGGCGCGTGGAAGTGGTTGACCATCACCAGAGCTGCCAGAAACAAAAACAGCGCATTGAGACGGAGGGCCAAGCCCCATATAATCGCTCCTTGAAGAGATGGGAGGAGGAGGAGGAGGGGGGGGTGTCGCAAGCAAGACGCACGTGCACGACTTGTCAGAAACATTTATTTTAATGTTTTCAAATTGAATTACAAGTTATTCTCTGCAGTGGGACCCGGGCGCGCGCACGCGCGCGCATGCGAGCGTGTGTGAGCGTGCACGAGCGCGCGCAATCCCAGACAAAGCACAAAAGGAAACAGAGGAAATGAGCAGGGTTGAAAGTATTTAAAGATAAAAGCTGTGTTCGAGAAAAAGTCATATAACTTTATAAAGAGATAACGACTAATATATTTCGAAGGATTTGGGGGGATTTAAGATGTTCATAGGCTGTAATATTAACGACTGCACGGTGTGAGTTGTATGTTGAGGCTGTGGTAAACAGAGATGAAAAGGGCATCATAGTTTCTTTAGAATACACAGTGAGTGAGATTATGCTCTGAAAATATTTAAATTGGGAGAGAATGAGAACTCTGTACCTGATTTTAAAAACAATGCATATATTTTTTTATTATATATATATATATATATATATATATATATATATATATTTTTTATTTTTTATTTTTGGTGGGTTGAATAAAACATTTAGAAGCATGTTACATTAAGTCGAGCTGCAACACTTTAACGCCTCGCTTTTGCGTCTCTCTTAGAGATGCAGGAAAAAGGCATCGCGCATTATTCTATTTCAATAAAGTTAGTGCGCACTTTCACTAGACTTAAGCATCTTCAAGTACACGCGGCTCTTATTTCCATGCTGATTTGATTCATCCTATGTTTAAAAAAATATGTATATATAGTTTCCTATCGTATAAAGCAGTTAAGACAGCACTGTTTACCCCCACATCACACATGGGAGCATGGCGTCCGGCTCTCCCTGTGTCTGGGGTGGATAGGGCAGCACAGCCAGGTGCAATGGGAGCGCCCTCTTATGTTCAGCCTGACCACTGGGATCAAGCAGAGCATCAACTGTTTCACAGCGAGGCAGGCGCCTGCGGACCAAGTGGTCTCTGCCAGAGCGCACCTTTACCTTTACCTGCCAATACTGTGTGCTGCGGTTCAAACCGCATCCAAGAGGATCTCACATTATCTAAAACGCCAATCGGGTTATCTGATGAAAGAAGTTAAAAAGGAGATTGTTTAGGGAAGTTCAATGTTGTTTAAATTCGCGTTTATTCAAAGAGGTGTGTAGAAGTTTCTGAAACTATTCTAATTAGTAAACAGCATGTTTTAGTGGAGGAATGAGGTGTGGCCAGGGTCCAGCTTCGATTAAACATGAACTTAAACGAAATAAGTGGGACTAAGCTGCAAACACGACAGCAGCCGATCCAGAAATGAAAAATAATAATATTAATTAAAAAAAAAAACTATTAGGTTTGTCATTATTTTATATTTTATGAGCAAACTTTTGTGGTATAAATAAAATGTATGTCAGGTGATGCAACGTCCAGCATCATGTAAGCCGATCCCTGGTGGATATGGGAAACGTCGTTTTAACAAACCTGAGTTTTGTTTTTGTTGTTTTTTTAATGAAAGGCATTTCTTCAGTCTTATTCTCTCATATCTCCATTTATATCCATAGATATATCTTTTATTCTGTCTTGATCTTCACGTTGAGCTCAGGTGGGTGTTTAGCACAGAACCTTTCTGAGAGGATACAATGTTGTCAATTGTTACATTTGGCCAAATGTTTTTTTTTTCTGTATTAATAGATTTTGTCGGTACTATACTGGATGTTTTTATCGGACCTTTTCAATCATTTACTCATTTTTGATTTTGTTTCAAATGCACAGCTTTTCTTGTTTCTGTTTATTTTTTTTTGTCATCTGCTGTTTATATTTTCCTAATCTGTTTGAGTTGTAATTTGTTGACGTGTTTCGTATCTTTGTGAATAACATATACTTTTGTTTCCTATGATGACTTCACCTGTTCCCAGTGTATTCAGATGCACTTTGATGCTGATGCTGCCTTTGCTAAATATTGTTCAAATAAAATGTTCATATTAAAATTTTTCTGAAAGGTGACACATCGTCTGACAGTTTGCTTCATTTTTTTATTTTTTATTTTTTTACAATTTTGATATAGAAATGTAAAATTCGTTCATAGAAGCAGTAACTATAAGCAAAACAGCACATTAGAGGCAAACCTAACACCAGATCTGTGAAATAGAAAAAAAAACAAAAAAAAAAACACACACAACCCAGTGCGTCTGGTGTTTCTGATTTTTGAGTTTGGAGCAGAATAAATGTGGACCGACCGTCTGGTCAGTCTGCTTCATTTACATGAGAAACAAGAAGCCATATCAATTCTCCTCTCTCATGCATTTACTCGCCCTGTCAGTACTACCTTATTAAAGATCCTATGCATTATTCAAAAAACACATTTAACATTTTTTTCCTTCGGAAATAGATCTGTTAAACCTTAATTCTCCTGTCAATATTTAGAAAATATCGCAGATGTTTTGTTGCTGTCTTTAGTTGATCGTGCAGATCGTTTCATCCTGATCACAGCGATTTAAACCAATAAACATTAAAACACGTAAAGATTTCCCCAAAGCAGCGAACGTAACCGTCTGTCTGTCTCCCCCTGTCTGTCTGAATCCATCCTCTCTCTCTCCCCAATGTGTGTGTGTGTGTGTGTGTGTGTGTGTTTGTGTGTGCGCCCGTGCATGAGTATGGTATGCTCAGTGTGTGTGTGTGTGTGTGTGTGTGTGTGTGTGTGTGTGTGTGTGTGTGTGTGTGACTGCATGGTAAAGTGTTTTACGAGTCTGTTATATAATGTAAAACTAATAATAATAATAATAATAATAATAATAATAATAATAATAATAATAATAATTAATTGACAAGTCCAAATATAAAAACAAAAATACGACAAATTTAATATTTGAAAACAAATCCTCTGTTTTTTATCATTTTTTTATTGTATTGTATTTGTTGTCCAAAAAAAAACCCATGAAAAATTGAAAAATTGACAGACATTTAGAAAATAAGAAATGTTAGAAATATGTATTTTGAAAAGATCGATGTCATTTTTACGTGTATGCTCATTAAGTAACGTCAAAAATGACTGGGTGATATCTGTGCACATTTTTCTATCTGTTTTAAACGCATTAAACTGCAGGTAACAGACAGATTTTAGTACCTTGAAAGTGTTGAAGATCAAATTCCAAAAACTCGAATTTAAAACAAATAGCTATAAATAAAAAGACACAAGCAAAGCTCGTCTTGAAGATGAGCTTTGCTCATTTTTTTTTGACAGTTTATCAGCGTTCAATGTTAAACCTCTTCTCAATAAAAGTTATGCTGAAATTATTTTTAAGCAGCAGTAACTGACTAAAAAAAAAGAAAAAAAGTGGAAAATGGAGTAGAGATCTTCAAATAATGCTCGTTTCAGGTCGGTGATACGGTGAATAATGGAGAAATCCTCGAAGCTGCTGTCACAGTCTCCGGGTGAGACCCGTGGGGTTTTACGCGCTTTAGAGCGGCTCACTGAAACAGAGGGATCCCAAATCAGAGCCATATGAACACTTCAGGCAGCAGCCATGCACCCGCTGATGGTAAACCTATCCAAACAGGACGAGGGGGAGAATCGCAGACCTCTGCGAGGCCAAGCCTCTCTAAATGCCACTTCGTGCTCGCTGAATATGCACGGGAACGTAATAAACTTACAGACCTGATATTCCTGATGTCAAGAAGAGCACACACACAGAAAAAGAAAAGAAAACAAAAGGAGAAAGAATAAAAATGGAGGGGGGGGGGAGGGGGGGGGGAACGCGACGAGATGAAAGATGACAGGTAGAAGCGACACAGAAGGCAAGTACAGATCTAAGATTTTCCCCTGAGGTCAAATCCAAATCCTAGCCATGATGATGTCATCTGTCTTGTTTGGACCAAACAACAATGAATGCTGTTTTTTTGTTTTGTTTTTTAAATTACTATTAATAATTCATGAAACAAAATAACAATAAATGACATGTGGCGCAGAGAAAGGAAATCATTTTTGAACGGAATCTGAAAAAAAAAGAAAAAGAAATCACCCAAATCTGATTGTCAGTAAATAGACAATTATAACAAAATAATAATTATGTATAACGAGGAATACTAACCTAATCAAGACAGTAAGTAAATCCAGAATAAAGGATGACCTCAGTAGCTTCAAATACTATCTAATTTCAGTTTTTCTGTTTGCGTGCACATCAGAAATCACTGGCTGGGTTTCTTTTCTAAAAAAAAAAAAAAAAAAAAGGAAACAAAGGAAATACAGACATTACAATTCCTTGTTGTAAAACAGTCCACAGCAGCTCATTTGAAGCTTTGTGGGATCAAACCTTCAGACAGCGTGGGAGCCCACCTCCCCACTTGTGTGACTGTAACTGAGGTACGTTTAACCTCTGTAAGCTCTCAAACTCTAAACTTTGTTCAGGTTGCCGGTAAGCCCCACTGATATTTGCTGTGTGTGGCAAGCTGTGGAAGGGTGGAGGTCACAGAGCTTTGCTTGTCCATCAACTGCTTTGGCCTCTGAACTTGAAATGCCTCAGTAGAGGTGAGGCCCTCCCCCCACACCCCCACCCCTCAGTATAGCCTTCAGTGTTCCTGCAACCAATAAAACCAAGTGCCTGGTAGAGCTGTTTCCTTTTTAAGGTGTTAGCTTGTAAAGAAGGTTAACAGTACAGGTGTTTACTTTTGCATGACAGGTACACCACCGAAGGTTGAGCGAAGATCATAAAATCAAGAGGTCTGCAGCACTCCATAAAATGCTAACTTTCATGGTAGAGTTGGTTATAAACACTGAGACATAAACAGAAGGTGGAGTCAAATCTCATAAGATCAGTTCTTAAATAGAAACATATCCTAAGAGGCCTCGCATATTAGAAATAGCTGTAAGGCAGCCTGCTATCACAGCTTACATGTCATAGAAGTTTGCAATGCGGATGACCTTGAAGTAATAGGGAAAAAAAAAATCCTTAATTTGGTTAAAAACATTTTTTTTGGCATCTGTTGTGTGTAAAATGTGATTATTTTTTTATTTTATTTTATTTTTTTCCCATAAAAGAGTCCATAGCAACTGCTACTTGATTACTTTAACACATGCAATCAAATTATGACACTGGTGTGGATTACACCATGTTACAAGAATATAACAAAAGCTAAATATGGCCACATCAACACTTCGATCATAAATAAACCAAAACCCGACCATCTAAACAAGCCATTGTTTCTGTTTGTAACAGAAAAAACATGTCAACATAAAAAATAAAAAAACCTGCTTTTCTGATCCAAAAGGTCACACCTTCCCCCGGGTCAGATGACCAGCAGTGACTTCATATTCTCCTTCACATCTGACAGGATTACATGTGTGCACACAATCACACATTTCTTCACTTCATGAAAGCTCAGTTTATATACACATCTTGAACCTGTTTTACAACTCTAATAATTTCATGCAGGACTATTGGAAGCCTGTTACCAGTACATGATGTATTAATGTTCAAGGGGATTCTTTCAGGCAGGTATTAATGGAGACCTTTTGACATTTTAGCAAAATGGTACCTTCCAAGACTGTTGACAAGCTTTTAATTTAATATTTATTTTAGGTTTCAACCACAAACTTAAATATATTTCACGGGGTTTTTGTTTGATTGACCAACAGAATATGTGATTAGTGTTCTCAAATCAGCACTTTGTAGAACACCTTGCTTTTGATACATTCCAGATTCAGATCTTTTGGGTCTGAATCTTTTGGGTTCTACCCAACTGGCAAATCTAGAAACAGAAGAATTTGTTCAGTTTTTATTGCCAGTCAGCTCAGTCTCAGTCAGATTTGATGGGGAGACTCTGAAGATCAACTTTCAAGCTTTGTTATTAATTGTTAACTGGATTTTGGTCTGGAGTTTGACTTAATGTATAGATGAAAAATGTGTGCATCTGATCATAACTCTGTTGTAAGGTGACATCCCAGTCTCGAGTCTTTTACAGTGCCTTGCATGCTTTCTTACAGGATTACTCTTCATTAAGCTTCAGCAATTATCCAATCTCCTTTGACCAACTTCCTAGTCTATGCTGAAGATCATCCCCACTGCCAAATAAAGCTATGTTTCACTGTGGGTGACGCACAGGGCTAGCTTTATGCCAATCATAACCTTTTTGCATGTAAGACAAAGCTTGATTTGGGTCTGCTCTGACTAGAGCACCTTCATTTATGTTTTTTTTTCTCCTACATGACTTGTGGACATTTTCAACAAAGGGATTTGTCTTGCCACTCAAAAGTCAGTTTTATACTGTACACTAGTAATGGTCCTTTCTACAGACTCCAATTTTCTTCCTGAGACACCATTGTCTCCTTTTACATAAGTTTAGGTGGATTGCCATGTCTTGGTAGGTTGTGTATACTCTTATCAATTTCAGATGATGAGTTGAACACTGTTTGATAAATGTTTATAGTCTAGGTTATTGTTTTATAAGCTAACCCTATTATCTTAGATATGTCATGTGTTTGCGGGTCTGTTTTTTTCTCACTAATGTTCCCAACAAACTTCTGAGACCTTCACAGAATAACTGCAATTATACTGACTTTAAATGGTTTGTTACATGAAGTCCTAAAAAAAACACATTGAGGTTTATTATTGTACTGTGACCAAATGTAAACAGTTTAAGGAATAAAAGTGCTTTTGGAAGGCACAATTTTTTTTTCCTGATGTAGGTTTTGTTTAGTGTCTAAAATGTCTAGTTTTACTCAGAAATGTCCAAACTGAAATCTTCAGGTTGGTGTATTTTGGGGGTATACTTGTTTAGCTGAAGGAAGTGATTAACAGAAAATAATAACAATTATGCCTATGCTTTTCTTTGATGAATAAAACAAGCTTGACTAAAATTTGAATGCACTATTCATGAAAGCTATTATATGAAAATGATATTGTATTGTCAGAGAGGCTTTATTAACAATCCTTAATGTATTACTTTTAGTGCTTCAGCCCACATCAATTCACAAAGACAGATTGGAGGTCAAATCCAAATCATCTTGTGTTTTGTTTTGTTTTTTTCTTCAAGCTACCACAAAGTGTCTGATCTAGACTGATGATGTGAAGTTATGAGCCATATTCTGGCAGCTTCTGAGCATTTTGTACATTCATGTGAGTTACAACAACTGCATCAACCTGCGTTTATTCCACCTTTTGATGTCATGCTTCTTACTCTCTGTGAATACAAGTCTGCGAGAGGGAAGGCCGAGGGAAACAGGAAACAGCTCTTTACAGGTCCTGTTTAGAATTGTAAATGTATAGCATGGGCACCACTGTCCAATTACATATATCTTTCATGTATAAAATCATGCATGCCTTTTTTCCCCCTTTTTTTTCTGAACGGAGAAGGCTCGCACAAGGGGAGAAACCCTGGCTGCAGAAGAACAGTGAAAATAAGGTCGAGTGTCGGAGCCCTGGAGCCCTACTTCAGCACGCAGGAGAGGCGGGAGGGATGGATGATGCTTCCCCCCAGATGGAAATCCTTTTTTCTCCTGAATTCAGCTTTGTTATCATCCCCCTCCTTGGAAGGCAGCTGATGTGTTTGATCTTAATTCAGATTTTATTGAAAATGAGTTCCAGATTGTGACGGTGACGATTTCTGCATTAACAATTTATTATTATTATTATTATTATTATTATTATTATTATTATTATTATTATTATTTGTATGTTTTTATATAAGCAACCTTAACATGCTTTCATAATAAAATAAAACGCAGCCTTATCTTTGTTTGCTTGTCCTTATTCTCGTCATCAAAACAAGTGTGTTTAGATCCTTAAATCCAAGTGACTCATCTCCTGCTGGTTTTGCCACATTTTCTTCCATTGTTAAAATATTCTTCCTTGATTTCATGAACCAATTTCTCTTATTATCAGACATAATTTCAAGTGAAGAACAATCTCCCCTTTGTGTCATCGATAAACAGTTTTACCTTTTGAATGAAGGATATCTGATATCGTTTGAGTCAAAGTCACTGCAGAGAAACGAAAACATGTTTTCAAAAACAAAATTATTTGGTACAGTGCCAATAACTTGGGTCCAGGACTTGAATGTTGACAGAGAGATGCACTGGCAGACTAGAATCAGAAGCTGGAGGTCTATGCATCACAAAATTGACATTTTTGATATCAAACTCACAGACGTACCAAAAACTCTTTCAACAAACATACAAAGCGAGCTTGTGGTCACAATTTAACTGCAAAAAAATCCACTCTGGATTTTCTAACATTTTGAACATTTCAATATGACAGCATACACACTTCTTTCAGGATGAAAACATGAAAGCGCATAGTTTGTAAATGTTACTTTGAGGCCATTTTGAAGCTGATTTGGATAAATTCAGATTATTTTCAAAAGGGCCATAGTGCACAACACATAAGGCTCTGCAGACAGCACTTCATTTTACATTAACTATATGTAACTGCATACATTAGCCACACGTTGGCATGTGCACCTTCCCTGTTTCTGATGGGATCATGTTAACTGTCTCCTCTCAATCAAGTAATATTGATGGAATATGTGCAAAAAAAGGCATGTATTTTAAGAAATAAATCTCAACAGCAGGATGTTACACTGGTAAAGAGATAAGCAAAGTAGTGGTTGGTTAATGTGGCTTAAAGTCTGGTTTGCAGAGAAAGTGCTAAAATGATCTCACAGATCCTGTCATAACACGAACAAAGATGCTCAGAAAACACATCCTTCAAGAAGGTTGTTGTTGAATTTTGCCCCTTTTCGTGGCTTTCTTTCTTTTCTTTCTTTTTTCTCCCTTTTAACAAACAATTCTATATTTTAAGTATTGCTAACAGAAAACATCACACATCTGACTCAGAGCAGCTCTGTCCGCACAGCACCATGCCAAATTTAGTGAAATGGATGAACTTCCCCTCTCACACACTCACACACACATGCAAACATATCACATCGTCTGCATGTCTATTGTAATAGATATGTAGATATTCACACACAGAAGCATCCCAATAAATTCAAATGTCATTGAAAGATTGACTTAAAACTTGCTGAAAATATTATTGCATAAGATCAATAAGAAATCGTTTTTTTTACATTGGCATGTCAACTGAAAGGTATGTCTATGTATTGTACAATACAGACTCTAAGATGCATGGTCAGGGCTGCTTTTTAAAAGAATTACTACATAAATGCAGCTTTACATGGAGATCATCACACTGTGACTCAGCTGAGGTGTTAAGGAAGCCCAGGTAGCTTTAAGAGACAATGGCTAAATGAAACACAACGGGCCGACCAGGCAGAAGACATGGGTCACCATATCATCACTGACTAGTGAAATTCACACTGGACCTCAAAGCAGTATATCAGTCCAAATCTCACTCTTTCTTCAGATCCTAGGACATTTTTTATACATGAAAATCTAAAGTTGAATCAGTCTGAAATGCTAATTTTAGAATAGTGAGAAACAGCCTTGTCTATTTTTCCTCCTTACCTATATTTCCAGACACTAACAGTCTCTGGTTGACATGTGGTCAAACACAAGGCACGTGACAGGTTAAACATAGAGCTTGAGTACTTTTTCCTTTCACATTTTTCCTTCCACTCAACTTTCTATCCGCATGCTTGGATAAGGTCAACTCCGGTCACAGTGACCTTTCATGGCTCGGGGTTCCTGTGGAGACTGTCAGTGACTGTCTGCTGGAAAACTGTCACATTAGCAGTTACAACTTATTTAATTTGTAGTAAATATTTGTTTGGTTTTCATTAGCTGTGGCCAATTATCATCAAACTCAACAGAAACAACATTATTCCTCTGCAGACTTTAAACTCCTCAAAATATTTTTGCTCAAACTTCACTGTAAAACAGTTTCGTTTCAAATCAGCTGTTGGTGAGCTTTTCAACTTTCCCATAAACTGCCTGGATGTTTACACACCCACAGCATGATTGTGAGGTTAATGTGATGGCGATAAAATATGTGACAGAAAACCTGTGAAAACCGCGGCTCTGTTCTTTCGTCATAGACATGTGTGAATGAAGCTGAGAAGATGATTAATGCAAAAGTGACTGCATAAAACGATGCTTCCCTTAACATATTGCTGAAGCTAATAATGCTGCCAATATGAGTCCGAAGCTTCCAACCTGAAGTGTGCATGCATGGAAGGAAATTTCAACATATTCAGAACTTCTAATCCAAGAGCAACAAGCAGAAAACAGGGCATGTAGATGGAATATTTCTCAGCCAGACATTGCTTCGCACCAAATCCTAAAACAAACTAAACATGTGGGGAGCAAGTTAGCTTCAAAGACCATAAAATGTTAAAGACCTCAGTTACAGGTCCGCATAAGCAGTGGGGTCTGCACAGCCTTACCTGATGGAGGTTTTTGGTCTGAGTGTCCCCTCTCTGACTGTGTCTCCAATTCGGGTGTCTGTTTGAAGTCAGCATGCAGAAAGGTCACGCCCTCTTGGTCTCGGCACGCTTCTTGTGGACATGAACGGCCCAGCCACTATTACCAATATCGCGATGGTTCTTCTTTGTGTGCAGAAAAATGAATGAAAAGCGTAAAGCTATTGATTCGGTGCCTGGGCACCTAAAGTTGTTTTGGTGAGATACTCCTAGAATTCCAGGTATTTCCAGGGTTTTCCAAAGCTATGTGGTTTGGGAATTAGGGGCTCCCAGGTCAAACGAACAGCATATCAAGATGACACCATCACCTAGAGTAAGAAGAGAAAGAAAGACCGGACTTAGGGAGATTTTTCAACACACTTGGAAAACATTACAACAAAGGAAAACAAAAGTTCCATGGCAGTCCTCTGTAAGCCCCACAGTTTCTGTGCCTCATCCCGGAAATATGAGCACATAATAAATGTCTTTCAGGGGAGGCAAACCAGAGCAGTATGATTTCCATCAAGACTTCAAAATTAATCATCTGTTTTCAGAGTCAACAAAATTAATCTATAATTATTTGTATGCTACCACTGCTGGACAGCCTCGCATGATTTCAAGATTATATTTAATAGCAAATGAACTGCTGTGAGTAATTTCTTTTCTCATACCACTGAAGACTTTTCAGATGAAAAATGAAAAGAAGATTTGCAGAGAAACTTAATTTCCCTGTAACTGGAACAAGTCGTATTCCTGTAATAGCATATATAATTGCCTGTTCTGCAGAGGATCTCCAGCACACGACAACAAAGTCTCATAAACAATACTTATTTATTCAACTGTCAATTCCAGCAATAATAATAATAAAATAAAAAAAAATGAGGCTTTAAAAAAAAAAAAAAAAAGGCTTTGAATTCCACGAGGGCCTGGTTTGTGAAGCTGGGTAAATATGCTTGTCATGTGTTCCAATAGTTCCACAGTGACTGAGAGTTAGTTTGGGAATACGGCTGGGATCGGCAGACAGCTTGTGATAACTGAATAGCTCTTTTGAAGCTACATCCATTTGGAAGCACTGTGCAATGGTTTTTTACCTCTGTGGTTAGGCTGGAGTTAAAGCCTGTGCTTAATTGTTCCCATGAGTTCTTAGCATGGCGCTGATAAGGAGCTCTGGGAGCAACATTTAAAACTGCAGCTGAAAAATAGCTTGAGTGTCTCTGGCTGCAGGTCTGATAGAGTGACGACAGAGTATCCACACAAAGCGAAGGCAAACCAAGATCGGTGAAAAGGGGAGAAGAAAAGCAAGACAGGCCGACAGCAGCAGAGGTCGAGTGTGACTGTAAGCTACACACAGCTGAAATGTTTCATTTGTTTTTTTGTAGTTTTTTTTTAACGTGTGTGTTTTTCCTGACTTCAGCTTCTTAGAATCCACTTGAAATATCAATTTCAATAATGTTTCTTCCAAGCGATTTTAAATAAGGGGGGCACAGCGTCTCACTTGCTAATCAATAACCAAATTATTTTTATGACACTGTTTTGTCAGCAGTTACAGCAGAAGAAGAGCAGCGCTGTTAATTTGTCATCCCTGCCTGCCCGTCCCTCGCGCTCCGTCCAAGGCCACGACTTCCAGGGTTTGTCGGGTGAGACCTGTGGGAGTGTGTGTGTCGGATCAATAGCCCACCCACAGCAGAGCCGCGGGCGATCCCTGACCTGGGGTATTGATTAGGCCCGGCTCAGCTGCCAATAGCAATGTGCTGGATGTGACACTGGGCTAAAACAGGAGCTGAGGAAGGGGGATTCTGAATTGCCAGTGGCAGCCCCACAGCACACCGCAGATAAAAGTCAATTCCACTTAACCAAATCACTGACAACTAAATAGTTAGCAGATACAAGAATGCACAGAGTCTGTGATGGCAGCAGCTGGGTGGCTTTGGGGATTTCCCTTTTCCGTGACCTGTATCGAAAGAGCACAAATGGCCAGAAGAGGCGCATGTTTGTTTGTCCTTTAAATGTGCTCACAGCTCCGACTCTTGGCTACACCTGTCTCATCTATACATTGATTCCTGTAGACTGAGCATTCATCAGGTGTTTAGTATTGACTGATGTTCACTGATATTTAAGGAATTTGTAGCACTTCAACAGAAAGACAAAAAAAACCCTCATTGTGGCAGCTCAGCTTTTCTAAATGAGCAAAACATCAGACTTTTAAAAGCCACTATTAGTTATGAGTTTTTCTGTGGCGTTTTCCTGTGTCTGCACACTCCGATGTAAAGCAGCTCCGTTGCAATTGTCAGACTCCTTTCGATCCATTTTGCTCCCAGTCATTACGAGCCAATATTAGAGTAGTTTACATGTCACTTTACCGGTACTTTGCCTCATGAATGTAATTCTGTGGCTAGTGATTCTGCGTGCATTCAGCACGTATCTATGACTCCATATCTCTCCTGGTAATTGCTGAGTGACAGAAAGGCAATACTGACCACTTCATTATAAGACAGCTAGACTAACTGGACAGTGGCCTCTTGGATCTGGGTCACTCAGGCCAGACTGACCTTATCTGCCCAGGTCGTCAGGGGTCAGTCACCCAGGAAGTGTTAGGACTTTACTAAGGTTACCGTTAGTGGCATACGAGGTCAGCTGACCCGGGCGAATTGCTCCTATCAGGTATTGATTGCAGTTTGTCTGCTTCGGCTGAGGTTAGACTAATCTCCCAACACCAGGGTCTCAGGGGCAAAGACTTCAGGGTAAAGTTAAGCATTGGAACTAACAGCAGTGATAGTGCAGCTTGTGGATACAAGTGAACATAAGAGGGTCCACCAGAGGAGCTGTGGGGATTTGGGATTTGGGAAGAGTGAGATGTAGCAGCGAGACAGAGACAGTGATTGTTCATTCTTGAAAAAAAAAAAAATGCTGTATATGGGCCATCAAACTTTGTGCAGGGCAATTTTTTTCCACAGCAAACTGAACTCTTGGAGTCAGATTTGTACCACTCACTACTTTCTGAAGTCTTATCTTCATTTTTCTTTTTGTTTTACTTTGACCTAATATCTACTCTATACAGCAGCTTATGGGACATAAACCACACATTTTATTGTGGCCAATCTATTCTAATGCAAAACTGCCAGAAAATCAGACCCTCAACTTAAAAACCAGTGCAGACCTGGACCATTTACTACATCTAAAAATCACAATGAACATGACAAAAAGGAAGATGGCACAATAGA
Source organism: Poecilia reticulata (assembly GCF_904066995.2). Taxonomy (NCBI): domain Eukaryota; kingdom Metazoa; phylum Chordata; class Actinopteri; order Cyprinodontiformes; family Poeciliidae; genus Poecilia; species Poecilia reticulata. The sequence goes on from NC_088832.1 coordinate 18,962,775, forward strand.
ACTGCATTGCACCAAAGCATGGCTCATCCTATTTTCTGAGGAATGTTTAAATAGGGAGCGAAATCAATGTTCTTCATTATTTCTCCACAATTCCTGTTCCAGTAATAAAATAAATAAATAGATAGAGATTGTTTTATTAAATAGATAGCACACATTTTATAGTGAAAAGCCATTTTGCTAAAATATCTGTTCCTTTCAAGAACAGTGTAAAGCAACACTGTAAAGCAGTGGATGGAGTTCTAATCACATAGATTTTAAATTAATATCAGGCTGGGATTCAGGTTTGGCAGATGTTTATTTGGAAATTATTCAGAAACAACAGATTGTTAAATTGCAGCTACAGTTTAACAATCTGTTGTTGCAGAGTACAAAAAAAATTGCTTAAAAAAAACAACATATTTAGCAAATAATATTCTTCAGATTGTTTTAGAATGCATTTTTTTTTCTTTCAGCTCTTGTTGATGTTTGCATCCGAGATTTTTAAGTTAAATGCAGAAGGCACTAATCAGTCATTGTTCAAACAGCGCTCCATAACTCCAAAAGTTGGCATCTCTTCTTTGAGCCTGCCATCTCCTTTACTACAACATAGGGAGACAAATATATGAGATTGTTAGTCAGTAACTATGTGTGTATTTGTGTGTGTTTGTGCCCGTTAGTGTCTGTGCAAGCCCCTTTATGTACATACTAAAGCATCTCTGTTGCTCGTTAACTCTCGTCTCCCTGCAACTGCTTGCCACCGTACATATTAAATCACATTAATGGCAGATGAGCTCTTGCTCTGGAGAGACAGGCGTCTATTTGAAACTGCGTTTTATTGCACTTTGTTCCGTTTAATCAAAAAAATGCTATGTGAAGAGATAACCCGGTTTTAAAAAATCTCAGATAAACAGCAACGATTGCATCTTTAAATAATAAATGACCCTCTGCCTCTTACAGACGGGAATATGACTGAAAATAATTGAAGACAACAATGTCCTATAAGAGTACCGCTCCTGCAGTGCTGATTCAGAATCCCTCATAACTTCAAACGCTCAGTCATAAAGTATGGATAATCTGCAAAAGAAAAGGCAGGCGTGGTTGTTTACAATTTCTTTCTAATTAAGGCTACAGGATGGGGTATACTGTGTTAAAGTTGATGTCTGTTTGTAAGACTTTGCCAAAAACCCTGTAACTGTTGGCAAATTAGGGGTGGAATGGAAAAGCGAAACAAACAAACGACACTCTAATATGATTTTCAGTCATGGAATAAATATTTCACAATCTGTCTACATTTGACACACTTTTAGTCAAGAACAAAGGATTCCTGGGGAACAAATTGCACAAACTGAAGCTTGAGATAATAACCTCTTTGACCTGCATTAATTCAGCATGTAACTGTGTATATGATTTCTCTTCAATTTCTATGGCGCTTTTGTTTTAAGCTGATAAAAATTTCTGTTGGTAGGTATGGAAGGGGCATGCTGAAACAGATCAAGAAGGGCTAGTCAAAACAAGATAGCTGGTTTTTGAATTGTTCACTAAAAAGGATAAACCAGCTAAAACATTTTTTTTAAAAAAAGCAGCAATGCCTTATTACTGTTGCTTTTTGACTCTCATTAGAATGCACACAAAGTTGCCGAGTAACATGGCTCCTAAAACAACAGTTATGGTGTTCACGTAATATAGACCATCTACCTTAACAGACGTAGTTGTGAGAGTAGAGAAAATGAAGCAAATAGCATGCAGATGAAAGTTTTTATGTCTTTTTTGTTTTTTTGGCTGTGAACAGGCCAGCAGTCTGCTGTGCGTCTGAGAGGGATAAGGTAGTGCTTGATGATTAATCACTGGACATAATAACACTTCTCACCGCGAGCTCACAGTCCAGCTGATTCTGTGATATGATTGAGGTCGATTAGAAAAGAGAAATAATCATTCCTGACAGTGCATTCATGGCACACTTTAATGACATCTTCTGATTGGACCTAGTCGAGAAGATAATGCAGGCTTTCTTTGGAGTGCCTTCTAAGATTATTTCTTTAACTTCATGAAAAATGGGGAGGGGGCATGGGTCTGGATGCTGCTGATTTGAGGATTAAGATAAGATGACCTTTCACATTATGTTACTATGTATAAAAGATGAAGTTTACAGTTTTTTTTATATTTTTTTTATAACATTAGAGCTTATCAATGGCCAGAGCCTCCATGAAGCCCCTTTGAACATCACAATGGTTTTTGTAGGTTGGTGTACAACAGGCTTCTACCCCCCATTGTGGGATTACAGTGCCTATGCGTATGGGTGTGTGTGTGTGCGTGTGGGGGTGCGTGTGTGTGTGTGTGTGTGTGTGCAGAAAGGGGTGTGTTGTGGACACGCATGGTTGCTTTTCCAGACTACATTGAAAAACTAATCTTGTGTAAAAAACTTTATTCTCTCTCTTTTATGATCACTCTGGACAAATAATTATAGGGTTATTAGTAACTCTCAGTATTCCATTCGAGGCCTGCTCTGATTTCCGTACTTTTCCAGATGAAAAATGGTCTGGAAAAGGAACCTTTTTGGACATTTTTTAAAGCATAAATACAAATTGGTTTAGACATCAATTGTCAAAATCCACTTATCATTTTTCTTGGTTACAAAGGCCTGGTGCCTCTCTCCAGTTGTCAGTGGGCAAGAGGCAAAAAACACCCCAACAGATCTGGTGTCCATCACCAAAGGCAATTTAGAGAAACCCATTGCCATAATATGCAAGTTTTTAAATAGTAGGACTACTTGCACAGGGAAAAGTTGCAAACCCCTCTGGACTAATCACAGGCCAAAATTCAAACCTGGGACCTTCTTACTGCAAGGCAACTGTGCAAACAAGTGTACCACCATGCCGGCCAAAATTAAATTTTAAATGGAAAAATATTTAAAAAACAGATTCTATATTTTTCCCAGATATTTTAAAACTACTAAGCTTGTAATTTTAAAGAGATGGATTGTCAGAACATTAGTATTTTATTATTTCTATACGTAAAATGAATGATCTAACACTAATAAATAGGTGTCCATCAGGATTTTTGTCTTTTACTCTCCTCTCCTCCTTTTACAAACAGAGAAAGCAGATATTACTTCCACACTTCTGTTGAATATCAGCATCTCAGAATGCGAAAAACAAAAAAACTGGCACTGGGGGGGCAAAGTGTCATTTGTTTTATATTCAAACTAGCATGTTTAAAACATTTTCTTGAATCCTGTAAGTCACTCAACTGTCAGTTACAAACACTATCACTTGTTTCAATCTCAAAACAAGTCCAACTGTGTTTGAAGCGAGTCAAATGATCTCACCCAGAGGGCTGGTTTGTTTTCTCTTGTCTTGTGTTAAAGTAAACTGCACTAAATAACTTAATTCTAATAAATTCTGCACTGTTGCGAGCGCTGAGAGCGAATGACACTATTGGGATCATAAATCTTCAGCAGGATCAAACTCTCAACTGGGCCAGAATGAAGAACCATAGGCTTTCACTGGCATCAGACTATAGTGGCCAACTTCTTCAGGCTCCTTTCATGTGGGAGGCATTGCGTCTACCCCCCTATAACTTACAGCCCAGCTCTGCAGGGACTTATTTTTATAACCCCCATTATTTTCAATCATAAATATTCAAATCCAGATCTTAAATCCAGAGCTTAGTGAGGAGAATAGCCAAAAACAACATGCGGCTCTTCAGCTTCCTCCAGCTCTCACTCTTCTATAGAAACTCATTATAAAGATTAATACTGAAATCAAACAGAATGCTGAGGCAAGTCGGCAGGCCCCCGGTCAAAATAATGCACACGTATGAAAAGACTTTGAAAGGGTGTTTTTTTTTTTTTTTGGTCAAACGTCGACGGCTGTTTTGTTCTTTATTTGTTTGGGAGTTTTTTGACAGATTCTGCATTTCCTTTATTTGCACTGCGAATTAATATTTGTGGTTTGAATATTAATCCTGATTCACGAGTGGATTAGTCCTCTATTGTCCCCTGAGTGCTGAGCCTCAAATAAAGGCACTGACATGGAGAAGAAATCTACACCTCTGTGCCCCACAAACAAAGGCCTCTGCACCCAGAGATAACACATGTCCCTGAAACTGAGACTCCCCTTCGGTTCCCCCTTCGACTGTAACCCACATGTAAGATCCTCTATCTCCCTTTTCCACCATTCTTTCCCGTCATCTCTCCCTTCCTCTTTTCCTCCCTCTCTCCCTTCAGAAAAAAAAAAAAAAAAAACTTTGCCATGGTAGATTTGCAAGGCAATTGTGCCCTTAAACCGTGCCTCTCTCCCAGCTTATACCATGCATTTTCCAGAGTTTATCAAAGAATACAATGGGGTTATGCTTTCACCATTATTCTCCAGGCAAGAACAGTAATTTAAATGCACCAGTACTACTGAGGCAGGGTGCAGCCCTGCTGTCTCACTATGGAAAAGAGAGAGATGAAAATGTGTTACAAAAAAAGCGCGCTGCATTACTTTGTTGACCTTTCCTGTTCTCATAGTTTACAAACAGCTGTGAAGCTCCTTCCTCTGGGCTCTTTGTACATCAGAGACTGGGACTGATGGAGGCATGCCATGCTTAAATCAACTGCTTTCTCTAACTTACTTCCATTGTGGTTTGGAACGACATAACCGAACAAACGCACACTATATCCTGCCACCAGAGCTGTTGGGAGAGAAAGGGAGGGAAGACGTACTAAAACAGACACAGCATTCTGCAAGCGGGCATGTCTTTAGCAGACTGTGAGGCAGAAGAGAGAAATCCAAAAACACCCATCCCCCCCCCACAGAAGAGATGAGTTTATTTTGAATTTTGTACGCGTTCTCACTGTAACTTCAAAACTACTCTCTTGCACCAAAACACAAGCACTACAGAAGCCAACTGCTGACGAACGCACCAATTTAACACCTAAGTGGCAGCCATACTCGTAGAGAGCCTCCAAACGGACACACGCGTGTGTCTCTTCTGCCATTGTGAAACTAAGCAGGGAGACACATGCTCCACAGTGGCTCTCGTATGAGTTGTGGTCCAGCGGACTGAGTCCCTTATTTTGCCCAACAAAAGTGAGAATCTTTTCAATCAATTTTTCAGTTTTTAAAACTTCTTTACACATAAATAGCCCATTAATTGGGCATCAATGGCAACTCAAATAGCAAGTTCAGTGTTACCAGTATTGGTGTGCGGCCATTTTATTTTATTTTTTTACAGTTCTGACAGTGATTTGCACCTTACAGAGTGTAGGAGAAGGCCAACTCAAAATTGGCAGGAGAAGTAAAAAAGCAATAGAAAACTCATTGACAGCTAACTTTTCCTCTCCGTAGCATGAGTGTAGCTCCTCCACTGGCCGTGCCACTCGGATCATTGAGCTCCATCACCCATATCAAAAGTCACCGCTGGCTTTGAGGTTCAGTGCCATTAAAAAAAATTTTTTTAAAAATATTGGCAAACTAAAAGGAAGAAAATGCAGAGGATGAAGAGGAAACTGTAGTGGGAAGTAAAGAAAGCGTTTCTGAGTATCGAGGAAAACGGAGGACGGAAGCCTAGAAACATAAGGGAGGAGTGCAGAACAGGATCTCTCCGCAGACCTGGTCAAACTGATGAGAACAGGCAGCCATAGTGATGTCATTATGCTGTTAATCAATCTCCTGATGTCTGCGTGTCTGGATGGGGAGATACTCACAGTCTAGAAGGGGTTAATGAGAAATCAATAAGAAGGATGTGCTTATGAGCAGGACATGGGGAGGAAGGGGGCACGGAGGAGGAGATAGGAACAATGTTTCCTGTGATAGCAGAAGACTTCCCAGATGTTATCTGTCATTCACAGCGTTCTGGTGACCAGGTGTTTGGGCTCAGTGTGGTGGAGTGGACATCCATGCAAGTGGGAGAGATCAATACGAAGCAAGCGGGATGGTAATACTCACAACTACACTTGCCAACACGGTGATGTCTTCACAACGCAAAATAATTGAACACTTGCATGCAGCTAGACATTTAGCCCATTTACTGATATTCTTACTGACTTCAAAAACCTTTACAGCTGAGAAATGTTTTTTTATTTATATAGATTATATGCTTGACCTGCATCGGCAAGACATGGATTTGTCTATTACAGGGAACAAAAGGAGGAGTGGATTTGAAAGCAAAGGTAAAATGAATGCAGCAGACATTAGCTAGGGTATTTCTGAAGGCCTGGGGGCATTTAAAGGGGTGGGTGTTGGGTTGGAAGGGGGGAACCCAGACCAGGTCCCAGGGCAGCAAGGCTCTTTGTAGTTGGAGCATTCTGAACAAGCCAGAGGCTTACTGCTCTAACCCCAACTACTCAGAGAGCCTGTTTGGGGAAATTACACCACAGCGTAATAATTAATCAAGTAAACACCAAACTGCTTTGATTTGGATTACATTAACATATTATCAATAATGCATAAATCAAATACAAATAAACACCTCCGCATAATGGCATGTTTAAGTAGCTAAAATTTAGAACTAAAGTGGAAAAGCTCATCTTCCTCAAACAACACCGAAACCCACAGCAGAGTACAGAGGAAGCAGCAGACACTTTTTTGTGGTTTCAGAAGCCCGTTTTTTTTTTTTTTTTTTTTTTGCCACTTAAACTGCCTGGGCTCATCAGCTTCCTTTTTCATCACAGCATCATCCATTTTAAGCTTTTACCAGGAGGCAAAGAAAAAAATTATGAAGTCATTTATTTACTCTTAACAATGGCAGAATGCGTCAGGCAAGAATAAATAAACACTGATGAGGCACCGAAAACACAATGCACAATAATTTGTGCAAAGCTACTCCAGGTTTGATTCCAAAAGTAGCAAAGCAGATTGAGGAAAAGGAGTTAGTCACTTTTATCATCGGCAGAGGAGGGGAATCAGCTCTGCTTTTGTGTTTTCACTTAAATGCATGTTCTGTTTTTCACAGATAAGTTGTGTTGTTTAAAAAAGCATCCGTTCTCGTCTTACGCTTTGTTCACTGGGGGAACTTTATGCCCAGGGATTTTCAAAACACAATTCATCAAAGTGGAACGTCGGTCTCTCTCCTTTTCTTTTTCTTTTTTTTTTCTGAATTCCTAATCCTTTTTGCTGCAGATGAGAGATTTACTGTTCAGACTCATTAAGATTAAAGCATTTTGCTAGAGTTATTTAAGAATGCAAAGTTCCATGTGAGACCTCTCAGAGTTCAAAACAGAAGAAAATCCTATTGACACGCTCGGTGCACTTGGGGCTGATCTTACCCTATATTTCTATATTTGGTGTCAGTGATTGAGTGATAGCATGTGGAATGTGTTTTTCCTGATGCAGTGAGGTTTAGAGTTGTGATCACTTTTTCTTCACGTGGTTAAAAGAGTGGTGTTACAGCATATCAAGAGTTGAAAAATATATATGTTTTGAAAACTGCCAAAATGTTCTATCATATAGTGAGGTGTGTCTGTGTGTTTTTTTTTTTAAAGAAACAATGTCAGTAACACAGCACTGCCCCTCCCTGACCTGTTGCTGCCTCTGTGAATCAGCTGGCTAAAAGAAGGCGACTGTTTTTGCCTCACTTAAAAGAAAAAACAAATAAATGTTTTTGAAACATTTTAAGTAAAAAATAAAAATAAAAATTATGCTTACGTGGATTACAAGCATGAGAAGCCATATCAATATTTTTTGGCTCACTGCGATCTTGTCACTATAAAAAGCAGGATGATAAAAACATAAATATACTGTTCAATAAAAACATGAACACACCACTGAATTCAGCAGGTGTTAATTCTTTGCTTAATATTTTGCTTCAGAAACAAAATAAATTAATACTATAGATAATATTATAAAATAATAAGTAAAAACCCAGATATATTTTTAATTTAGGATCCATTGTTGATTTTCTGCCTTCACTCTCTTGCTTCATCGAGATGTTTTTTTTTTTTTGTATTTTGTAATTTTATTTGCACAAGCTTTTATTTGCATAAGCATAAGCTTGGCTATCTATGCTTATGGAAATTCAATTAGGCCAGGTTAACAATTTTCTTTTCTACTTTTACTCTTTAAATTAAATACAGAAATTACTACCATTTTTGTTCTGTTCTTAATTACTGTGTTCATTCCTCAAGATATAAAAATACAATTTATGGTATACAGCAAGTAAAATAGTTTTTGAACAAGTCAAAGTTTTTGAAAATTTCTTTCTAATATTTCTACTGACATGAACTTCATACTGGATTTTAGTAACAAGCCAAGAAATTCACACATACAAAAACAAACAAAAAAATGAATTAATAATTTAACTTAATTTCGAAGAAAGGGAACGAGACGTGGGATAAGTATGCAGATTAGGGAAAGAATGTACAAAAAGACAACTAGTCGATACTTAGAAAATCTGTCAATATTTAGAAAGTATTCCAGCTGCTTTGTCAAAGTTTGCTGGTTTAAAATTATCATGGCCTGTAAAAGCGTCTCTCATTTCCAAACTATTGCTCAGAGTGGTACAGCTGGTAAAAGCAAAGAGGCCTTCACAAAAATGTCTTACTGTTGCAAATCACACTAATGGCAATGGTTACCAAAGCATTTCTTAACTTCCGAATGTTCTAGCGTGCGCCACTGAATCCATAATTCAGAATTGGAAGGAACATAATTTCACCATAAACCAGTCATGGCCAGGTGCCCCTCACAAGATTTCTTGGAGAGGAGTAGGAAATAAAAATCAAAAGAGCTATCTAACAGCCAAGGAGCTTTCACAGCGAGCTCAAGAAAGACTTGGGAATAGCAGGAACAGCTTTTCCCCCCGTGAAAATGATAAGTAATTCCTTTAACGGTAATAGCCTTCATGCAAACTCACTGCAGAAGATCTTGCTCAAGTAAAAACATGATTAAAGCTCGACACTTGTTTAAAGCTTGTTGCAGACAACTTGAACGAGCCAGCAAAATACTGGGAGAATATACACCGATGACATTACGCCAAAGCTGAACTATACGGATGTCATTGCACTCGTCGTCTATGTTTGAGAATAGAACAGTTCTGCACATCATCCCTTTATTTTACTGCAAAAGTGAAGTTTGCAGGTGGGAAAACCTTGATGTGGGCTGCATACTGGTCCCAACGCAGTCAGACTGAAGTGGAACCGTTAATACGCGGTCATGTGGTATCGGGATGTTTGTATTGGCACACACCGAGCCAAGCTCCAGTGAAACTCCTCCCACTGCCGTATTTGTCAAAGGGTTTTGTCATATACATTACAGTAAACAGAGCTGAAGATCTCATGAAGTGCAAAGAAAGAACCCCTAGATCCTTCACCATTTGAAGACAGTTTGGAGGAATGGGTCATAATCACACCTAAATATTGCATAATCTTTTGATTCCATGTCAGAGATGTTTTAAAGTTGTCAATCAAATAGGGTTTTCCAAAAAATATTTGATTTAGTCTTATTATATTTCTTAATATGTTCTATGTATAGTGAGGATTGTGATAATAATGGAATCTGAAAAAAGAAATTGGAAAAAAATAAGTTGGTAAATTACACATTTATGGTAATCTTATGAAAAGCATTTTTTTGTGTGTTCAAAGAACACACCTGGAGTGCAAAACCAAAGGACCTCAGAGGGTGGCTTGGTTTTGTGCAATTAAATTATTTTATAAGTTTTTGGTGTAAATATGAGACTGTGTTATTTTGACATCGGGTTCTCATCACTGAGGATCTCATACAGGCCCATGCCTAGGAGTTAAAGGCTCAATTCAGGTTTTGTCCTCATTTGTGAAATTAATTAACTTGCTTGCTTAATAACAAAAGCTGTGACTTCAAATGAAGACATCTGGTTTCATTCAAACCATTTTGTTTACAGGTTGTGATAACTATGTACAAACTAGCAGACAAATTAGCTGTTGTTTCCCAAAGGAAATAATACATTAAACCCATGGACCATAAATGTGCAGCAAACTATGCTTTCTAGAAAGCTTTTGGCAGCAGAGTTTTGCCATGTAGGTTTATCACTCATCTGGCCGGACAGACAACTTTTAACACATTGCTCGAGGCGATGGTAGTATTTTAGCAAGAAAAGAAATAATCATTGGATCGGACTTAGTGTTAGTTCTCTGCCTAAGGAGCTTTAATATTAATGTTTTTGGCTGGACACTCAGTAGTCTCTTGGCTGTGCTCGAAACCTCCTTCTACAAACTTTTCCAGCTCCAAGTGTTGCAATCTGGTTCCATTTTACAGCTGGCCTTGAAATTGTAACAGAGCGCCTTTCTCTCCCGGCTCAACCGCATATTTAATCCCTGTGCTTATGTCAAACTTAATTAAAGGACCTTGTACAAAAAAATAACAAGTAAGACTTGTAGGAGAGAGAGAGAGAGAGATGTGGAGCATTAGGCAAAGGAGAGAGAAAAAGGGACAGAACTAGGATGGTGGGAGGCGTTTGGGGAGGGATAGCTGAGATATTCGATGTGTGGATTTAGTTTGGTAAATAACCAGATAAAAAGCACACTATGTGTGCAAAAGTAAAGAACATATCTATGATTTTAAAAAGTACAGAGCATGGACATCATGTGTCCCTTGCATATGATATACTGAACAACAATTAGAAGATTTTGGGTAAAAAAAAAAGGACCAATAGGATGTAAACTTTCAGCTTCCAAAATCTCTTGACGTCCCAAAATGAAAAAGAGAGAAAAAAACGATCAAGAAATCAAATCATTCACACAGCCTTTGTGTGTATGGTTGTGCACATAAAACTATTCATTCCATAGAGGTGGAACAGCCGGGGAGTCTGTTTAGTCTGTCAGTTTAAAACTATTACCTCAAACTCTGAGAATATGAGTTGAGCCTGTCGTGCATCGACACGGGGAGACAGCGTTGAGGAGAACAAACCTTTGAAAAGTCTAAATCAATTTTTGGGGGAGTAACATAACAAACGCTTCACCGCAGCATTGAAAAGGGGTGAAGGGGGGAGGGGGGCAATCTTTTTTTTTTTTTACGCTTTGAAAAGCACATATTCATACAATCTTCATAAGGCAAAACAGAATAAATGCAGTATACATGAAGTCTTTTGAAAAGAGAGATGACAGGACGGGAGAAAGCAGAAAGACACGGGGATGCTCCTATACGGCGCAGACAAAACAACCAGGAAGACCATGAATGCTACAAAGGCCTGCGTTTTCTGTTGATTTTTCTTTTTTTTTCCTTTTTTCCTGCACTACACATTTTGCACACACCTTCTCACCCACCCACCCTTTAGGCTAGGTTGTTTGGCTAAAGCCTTCCAAGCTTCCCAGACAAGACATGAGTGGCCAAGCAATGGCCCAGAGGAGGGGGGAGAGGTTCCCATGCCACTGGTGCTGGAACCGGCGCGCCACCCGGAGGTATTTATAGCAGGCCAGCTCTAAAGGGCCAGGACAGAGGGCATGCTTGTTTTTCTTTCCATTCCCAAGGCACTTCTACCAGGCCTCACATGTGGGTGTTAAATATATATCCAAATACTGGGAGCAACATTGTGGGGGCACAGAACAGGAGGCAGTGGGTTCTTTTCAGAGCAAGAATGAAATGGGAAGAAGGGATTTAGAGAAAGGAAAGACAGGAACACAGTTTTTTGTTGAGGTTCCAACATTAAAGGGATGAAGACATACAGTTAAATTCAAATGTAGTGTAAAAAGACAAACATTTTATTTTCACTTTGATATGAGTTTAGACTAGTTTAATTTCAGTTTTTTTAGTAGAATTATAATAAATAACTATTAATCCTTGCAAAAATAATGAGATATGTATGTTTTTCATAAATTTGCCTAAGAATTTCCCTTTTGACCTTATATGAGTTTGGTGAACCAGTTATTTTTCCCACAAGCTTCTTGCAATGGTTTGCTGGAATTTTGGCTCATTTATCCATAGAAAGCACTTTCTGGATTATATCCATGAAAGAGCAAATTAAATCATCCCATCCTGTACTGTTCAGTGGAAACGGGGCATTTGTATACTGTTACTGTTTTTTTATGTTGCTTTAGGTCAGTGGTGCCCAAAGTCGGTCCTTGAGGGCCGACATCCTGCATGTTTGAGTTCTCTCCCTGGTTTAACGCACCTGGATCAAATGATGGCTCGTTAGAAGCCCTAAGAAGAACGTTGACAAGCTGAAAAGGTTGTTACTACCACCAGGGAGAGAACTAAAATGTGCAGGACGCCGGCCCTCGAGGATCGACTTTGGACACCCCTGCTTTAGGTGAAATAACCTCTGCCTTGCAGAGTGACTTTTCCTCCAATTATAGTAAATGACTTTCTTGACAGTGTTCAAAAAGAGTTTCTTAACCCCCCACAGCAAAGATATTCACAATGTATGTTGCTCTTGTGTGGTTCATAGATTCATCTCAGTTCAATCATGTTAATCTCTGGGACAAAAAAACATAAGATGATCTCCCAGAATATTTTTTTTACTTGCGCCCAAATGTTTCAACAGATAAACATGACACCTGCCAGGCATCTGAAAACTGCACAAAATGATCAGTTAGATTTTTTAAAGTTCGTTATTCTCTTTCTGTGAAATTCTTGTTTGATTTGTTTAGATTTTTTTCTATGATGCCACAGAAACAGCAGTAGTCTGAGGTTTGACATATATTGGCATTTAGCAAATTGACAAAGACGAAGTGAAAATTAAAACCAAGCTGAATGCATGTCATATACAGAAGATAGAAATCCAGAAAAAATAAAGGAGGCAGTCATGCCCTAATGGCATCCTAAACATAAAAATATATAATGGCGTTCCCATGCTTTGTCTTCCTGCTTGGGAATTTCAGAGTGAGATTAGAGTATGATGAAAACAGACCCTATAAATACGCACCACTGTGATGAATATAACAGTGATTATGGGTGCAGGCATAATTAGATCAGGAAAGTAACGGACTCGTTGAAGTTTGCTCCGTTTCTGTGTTTGAGAATTTCATCTTCTGTCTGATGCCTGAAGAATGGCAGAGCGAACAGGAGAGTGGTAATCATTTGGGTCTGTAGGAAGAGCTCTTGGGGCCCCTTCAGTGAAGCTTTCTCCTGTTTTGGCTCTTTGCTCCCACACGCAGCTCTGCAAAAGCCACTCTGTTCTCTGTGTTTTTAATGACTGTTTGACCAACAAACAATTAATTTGGTGCCCAAAAGATGCCTGTTAAAAACACAAATAATAAATAAGCAGGAACAATAGAGTGTTCCCAATCAGGGAGTTGGGGCCAACCGTCGGTTCATGCAATGTTTTCGTCCGGTTTTCCTCATTTGATTTTTACCTCTGTCAGCAGCTCTCTCACTTTCCCAGTTTAGATCTTTAAGTCCTAAGACTTTAACAGCGTCCTGGCCAAAGCCCTCATCCAAATCCCAAACGTACCAAGGCCATCCCACTAACTGATTGCGTCAGAAAGATTCCACAGCCGTAACCTCTATTTTTTCATACTTGTGGGAAAATAGCAGTTCATGTTTCCTTGGATGCTTCACACATTCCTCACTCTGTCTTCAGATTACAGGGCCCCTGCAGCCTGGACACTGCCAAAGCCACTCCAGAGGAGGTGTTTGGTGTATAAGAGGTGTGGCTAAATGAAAATGGAAGAGGTTTTTATGTGTGTGTTTATTTAGGAGGGAGTTGCTAAGCGACATGAACTCAAAAAGGCAGTAATTACATTTCTCAAAGCCTGATGAGTGTAACAGAACTTGGACAGGAACTTTCCAGCTCATTTAAGCTCTTCGAACACAGCTGGGAATTATAGATAACAGAACATCTGGAAGTCACAAAAATACCTCTCTGACGACTGATTCAAACTCATTCAAAAGTTGCCACATCTTGCTGTGAGCGACATCCCAAAACCAAAGATTTGACAGGCCCAATATTTCTGCTTTTGTTAAGAAAAAATAATAAACTGACATATGTAGCAGTATAGTAATTATGCCAAAACTTTGTGCATTCTATATTTAGAACCACTGTTTCATCAGATTTGGGACAAAGACTAAGGGAACATGGAAATTACATCAAATTTCTAACAAAACTGTTCCAAACTCATTATATTACGCAACCACCAGCCTCATTTTCAAAAAGCACGAGTGGCACATACGTCAACATGTAATTAACTCAGCCAACAAACTCAAAGCGCCACTGCTTCATTCTTGCAAGCTCCCAACAGACACACTCGCAGAACTTCACAGATATGTAAAAGTTTGGTTTCATCCCAAACTCCTGACCTCAAAATTTCAAGACAAAGGTAGTTAGGTTTGATTTATACATGCCTCCACTTAGGATGAAGAGAACAGGACAGACTTGCAGAGCAATTAATTCTGATGCTCAAAACATTATTAATGGTAATGTTTAAAACATCAAAGCCACGGCTGACGAAGAGACGCAGCATCTTCAGTGAGGCGAGGTGGAACAGATGAGCACACTGGAGTCAGTCAAGGTGAGGCACAGGGGGTGGAAGTCATTTACCTCCTTGCAGATTTTCATTGAGATATCATGGAATTTGTTGACCAAAATTGGTTAATGCTTTTGTATGTAGGATTTAATTTAGGAATGTACAGTCTCTTTAACATCTTCAATTTTACACATCCTTTTTTAGTATGATGTTATGTTATTAACCAACAAATAATAGTGCAGTTTGATAGCTAGACAGATGTCTATGTGGAGGCACGTGGAGGGCCCGCTGCGGTGTGTTTTGAGCGTCTAGCGTGGCGCGATTTGACCCGTTTGGAGAGTTTGACGCGTCAAGTTTTTTCACCAGCATTCTCTAACAAACCTCAGAGGCTTTCAAATAGTTTATATTTGTCATTTATTGGCTTTGTTATATAGGGTCCCAATGAAATTTTGAATTCAGCACAAAATCTTTTTCGCTCCTTACAAAGGTCTTTCTGCTTTGGAGACCGTTTCCACTCTGCGTGCAGGACGCTGACCTTTTGCTAACATTTCAAACACACCTTAAAGCTTACCAGTGTTAAGACAAAACTAAGAAATTTTGACTTTCCCTTCTGCTTCAATAGAAAGTTTTAACTTCATCCCTAACCTCTTTATTGTGTTTCTTGGTCTTTACTTTGCTGCTGGTTCACTAACCTCCTCTATAAACATTCCTCTTAATTATTCACGGAGCAGACAGATTAAATTACACAGAGTCAGACTACATCTATAGATCAGGCAATATTTGAAAGCAGAATTTAGATTTTATGTAGGGATATTAGAGTAAAAAACATTGAATTTCAGGATTTGTAATGTGAATAAAACTAATGGGTCTTGCCAGTCAATGGTCTCACCTGCATTCGTACAATATAATGAGACATCAAGCTGTTTTTGTGACGTATTATAATGGATATCATAATTTAGTAAGTAGCAAATAGTGCCTTTTAGAAAAAAAACACAATAAAACCGATAGTGTGCTCGACAATTTAACAGTAAAAACCTTAAGTTTACAAGTTTGGAGTGAGTCTGTGGAGGACCCCGCCTCCATCCACTGTTGCTCTGGGCAGAGGGATAAAGCTTCTCTCACTTCCACATATTCATTTACCCCCTACCATCACGCCAATTGAACCAGGGAGTCTGGGGGTAGGCAAATTGATATTCACCACACATCTCCATCCCCCAGCCAAAACCATCCCCACTGGAAACATTATTTCATTACATATATTATGCATTCAGCAAAAAGGAGGTAGTGAATGTGCGCTATGCAGATGCCGGCGTGTGGGTGTTGGCAAACTCAGATGTTTCCCTCTATGTATACATGACTGTGACATGCCTGTTGTGTTTTTTTTATTATTTTTTTTATATATATATGTATATAAAAAAAAGAGGGTGTTAAACAGATAAAATGCCCCAGGGGTCCAGAGTTAATGGTACTTGATTTACTTTGTGGAAACAAAGAGAAAATATTTATTTCATACAGTTTTGTGTCAACACGAGAGAAGTGATATTTCAAGTTTTACCATGCGTGGGGGGGAAGAAGAAAAAAAAAGTTTCCTACAGAGTTATGATGAATTTTCTCTGTTCATCCGAGTCTTCGCGTCCACATGTAGATGTACAGACTGCGCCTCAAGCAGAGCAGGAGATAAAGAGACACAAGAGAAAGGAAACAGACCAGAAAGAGATGAAGATAGAGACGGGCAGATCTTACATGTGACAAGCTGCTCTTTGGGCCCAGGTCCAGATGTCACCAGAGCAGTTTTTGTTTGTTAATGTCTTGTTTTAAAAGCCCCCTTAATAGTGACTGCCGCCTTTCCATTAAGTCTTTAAGTGGCTCAACACAACATAGTCTTGTCTGATTTGAACCAGAATCAATTTGGAAAAGAAACCATTTTGCTTCTGTTTAAGCACAGCTCTGTCTCTGCTGTGGCATGCTGACCTTTCCAGAAGTCTGTCTTGTGCTTCTAGGCGGGGCTAAACAGAGGATATGCGGGGCTAATTAGACTGATTGACGTCAGAAGGCACAGTGGCTTGTATTTGAACCGTTTGTCAGGAATCACAACTGCATCTCTGTTAAGGACTCTCAGACTCACAAGTCATTCTAATTTCATCTTTGTGTGCTGAGCATAAATTCTTTTTTTTGCAAATTTTTCTAGCATATGGTTTGCTTTTATTTTTCTAATTGATGCTCTCTCTTTTTTTCCCTTGTGCAGAAATTGAAAAACAAAACACCTGCTTGGTGGTAAATAATACAGCTTGCTTTGGGTCGACTTCTCCTTGGGGTCTTCCTGTACGTAGGGAAAGGTTTCCGTTGCTCAAACTTGGAAAAGTCTGAAAAGCAGATGCATTGGGTACATCAACCACACATTGTGTATTTGGATGCTCTTGAGTAAGATTCCTAATTTAGAGTGTTAAAAGTGACTGTCTGCAGGAACAACTATCTGTCTCCTTCCCTCCTGTTAGACGCTTATTGAAGATCAACCATCCCATTAACTGTCTACTTTACTGCAAGGCTTGTGACAATTTTTTTCATCTATCCCATGCAGCCAAATATTTTGTGATTGTACATTGACCATGGTGACACTTACCATGGTCATATGCAAGCAAGCATTCATATGTTCACACTAGGCATGTTGTATAATATTTGGAGTATTAGAAATTTGGATCCCTCTGAAGAGGACCGTACTAAGCCTGTTATTTTAACCTCTCTCCACTGTCTTTCAAATTTGCAAAAATAATGAACGTCTATGCATTCACCACATTTAACAGTCATTAATGCCTTCACTACTTCAAAGTTGATAACACTAAAAATGTATCACTGTTTTAAATTGTTGGTGAGGATTATTAAATAGCAAAGCTTTTGGCATTTAGATTTCAAACGTATTATCAGTCATATTTTTGAATGTAGTTTATAAAATAGTGTGCTTTCACTTTTGGTGAGCTCGCTACTTTTTTCTAATTTTTCCAGTGTTTTGGGTGTTGGACATTGAAAAGGTCTGTCTTGTTGACCTTTCTGTATGATGAGAATCTGCTTTTCTGGCAATTTGGTTCTACAATAGAGTTTGTAGGTGATGTCTGACTCAAAAACATTTCATGTAAGGAGTTTCTGATTTTGGTCTGCTTTGTAGAATTGTTTTAATTCAGTCACATTGGTGAATTTTCAACCATGATCAGCTAGTTTAATCATACGTCAGCTTCTCACACAGATTAAGTTCGCAATTTGACTATATCACTCCAAAACCTATTAGGTATTCATACATGGACCGTTATTGGTGTGCTTTTGATGTCCTGCACATCTTGCACATATTTGTGCTTGACCTGTGACATCAGTAAAGTCAAACTTGTTACAGAAATTTAGTAAAAGCTTTAACTGCAAGAAAGAGGTATTAAAAGATAAAATATAAAAACATAAGGAATTCTTGTCTAGTTTAAACCTGTCTATATAGAGCAATATAAAAGTTCATGCTACATGTGAACATACCAAATTAATGCATTGTCTGACTGCTGGTACAATGGCAGTACAGAATGTTGGTAAAACAAATAGGTCCATTCTGTCATTCCTAACTAATGTGCATTTGAGGGAATGAAAAAAAGTCCTCTTCAAGTTGCATTAGCTTCTTCATGTCCTACCCATTTTCAGGTGGTCTTACTATGAATTTGTGGTACAGCTTCAACATTTATGTGAATGCGTAAAATGCTCTGAGAGCCGTTCAGTGGGAGGAAGTTCACCAGAGATCAGGACTCGGTCCACATTCGCAAACACTCATGCATCCAGAAAAATGTGGCATAAAGAGGGGCCTGGTGGAGAGAAATCTCACCTGCAATTCAAGCGGATTACTCTGCCCTTTTATTTGCTCTCGTTTGGTTGCGGGGGGGAATGTGCTCCACTCTGACCTGGGGGCACTCATCCAATCAGCTCGCTATCTGCTGCAAGGGCCTCCATAATAGTGACATTTTTCCACCTCGTCAATAAAGTGGTGAAAGCCACCCTCCACCCGCTACTTGACCATTTAACTTCTTCCTGAAAAGGCCCTTTCTTTCTGTCTGTCTCTGTGTCTGACTGAAATCAATAAAGGCAGAGCAAGGAAAGAGGACGATCCAACAGCTGCATTAACTGGTGGTCTTGACTGTGGTATAAAGTGGGCTGCTGGCAGTGGAGAGTGGGAAGCTCCAGCCTCTCATTCATCCAATGGTGCAAGAATTCTGCTTGTGATCTACACTATATGTTGTCATTTTGTAATGCAGTGGAGACTCTGAAAAAAGAAAAACAATTTAAAAGTCTCAACAGACATAAAGGGTCTCACTCACACACACACACACACGCACATGTGCAAGTGAGTGACAATGACTATAAAAAAATGACATTTTTAAAATATTCATGCAGAGAAAAAGGTGACAATTGTATGCAAAAACACATTAGCACATATATAAACTCTGCAGTCTCTAATGATCATTACTTGCCATGACTCATTTAGCAGCTGCATCCACACATCACGACATGTCTGCAGTGATTGACATAATGGCATCAGAGTGAGAACAAAATGTCTTCCAATAAAGGAGCAGGAGGGAGAAAATGAGAGAGATGGGTTACAACTCTGCCCGTGCTGAAATGAGTGTAGTGCTTTGTTTGGTTATGCTGTCTGAGCTGAAATTGATTTCTGTGAGAAGCATGCACCAAAGAGCCTCTGCTTTCAGATGAAATAAATAACATACTCTTGTGAAGATGGGGGGGGGTATGTGGAAGAAGGAACAGAAGGTGGAAAATGGGATCAGGGAGGAAGGCAAGAAACAAAGATGGATGGGGTCAAAATGATTTTATGAGGGGAAAGAAAAGCAGGGACGGAAAAAAATGGAAGGAAATGTCTAAATGTGCCATACTGAATTTCATGTGTTCAGTCTAGTGCAGCACTGAGGAGACACAGACTGGGAGACATCTGGAGCAGAGGAGGATAACAGCCACATGCCGCTCTCCAACCACAGACAACATGATGAGGGATTAAACTTCATTGCAACATGTTATGGTAATGAATGGTCTGTGGCCAGTTCTGAACGTGTTAGAGTAATCACCACTTTGCAGCATGTGTGAGTGACACTTTTTGGATATGCTCACAAAATGCTTGTGTCTGCCTAAGCGAGTGTGGAAATAATATGGGTCCCTACAAGTTGGCCAAAGCAGAAAACATGCAAATTAAAATGTGCAACATTTAAGCAGTTGGTGTAGTGCGCAATATCTCTCATAATTTGTTGAACATCATCTATTAATAGAAGACGGGCAGGACCAGACCTTGTGGTCTGAGCCAGCGTCTGGGCATCTGGGTCTTGGACCGGTGCCAGAGAGGGAGGAGAGCAGACGCAGTCAGACGTCCCAGAGTGGTGAGGTTGACTCTGGGTCACACTGGCTGCCTGGCCTTATGGCTCACAGATGTTCATCTGCTTCAACAAGAGTTGTGTTTCTGGAAAAATTTACACCATGTTGCGCCGCATGCTGGAATAATCTCCTCTGTTTAATGAAGATCTCGTAGATCATCGATCAACAAGACACGAGCAAAAGCACGTTTGTGGATTGCAAAAGTCTCCCGAAAGCAATGAATCTGCCACGCAGTTGAACAGAGCTGAAGTGCTGTGACGTTCGAGTCGCCTGCCCCGTCAGTCTTTCCCAAGCAAAGCGACAGATTGTTATTGCTGTACAGCAGAGCACAGGAGGAGATTGTAGTAGGGAGTGGGGGATCAAGGCAGGTACAAAATTTTTGGGGTGGTCATGACAGAAAGAATGGGCAAAAATCAGAGTACTGCAGAATGCATTTTCTTAATTTGGGTTTTATATATATTGTTTTGTCCTCAGAGAAAAGCAGAGGTACAACGACATGAATCAATAAATTAAAGTCCCTTGCCACTTCCTAAATTAATCTACTGTACAAAGAGTGGGAGCAGGTGGAATTACATTGCAGGCAGAGTGAAATGACTCATATATTAAACTGCTGATCAAAACGTTTGCAGTCTGGAAAGTGTTGTTGAATCTAAGAGGAGTTGTTGTGCACTAAGCAAAGATATAAAAGAATGGCAAAATGTGCCAGTCCTGTCCTTTGCATGGCACAAGGCAGGCAGCCAATCAGATGTGTGCAAGCTCTTTTGCAGGCGAATGACATGGAATGTTGGCTGTCTCGTGGCCCCGCCTTCCGTTCCCACTGAACTGCTGTTGCCCATAATGATTTTATAAACATTTTGCCAGCAGATCAATACCTGTATTGATCAGGCATTGTGAGAGTGATCCGTCTAAAACCCAGAACAGCCTAGAGCTCAGAGGTGGGAGGAGCAAAAGAGAGAGGCTGAATAGAGGATGGCGAAGGAGAGCGAGTCTGCAACCACAGTGAAAACGAAAAGAGGTGCAAGGTTGGAAGAGACTGAGGGAGAGGCGGACGCAGAGACGGAAGCAGGTGAGGATGCAGATTTTGGGAAATGCTGCCAGGCCGTTGGGACTGAGGAAAACAAATGGTAATTGCTTTCTCGTTAACAAAGGGGAGGGGGGCGACGGCAACTGATGACAGTTTCGAGATAGTGAATGATGACAGGAAAAGTGAGAATAACTTTGTAAAATTCCTGCTCTAATTCAGGCCTGTTATAGCATGTGACACAAACAGGTACGCTACTGCATGTGCAAGACTGCATGAGGTCAAACGAGATTGTTTTCTATAAATCTGTGTGGGATGATCAGATGATAAGTGATGATAATGTAAACAAATTCACAGAGATTTATTTTTTCTGTTATTCCTAGAAAGAAACTCTTAAAGAAGAGACGGAGGAGGCTGAGAGCACACTGCTGCTCTGAATCTAATTGCTGCAAAATGATCAAAACTTATATTTCCTGAAACATCCTTAACATTCAGGAGAGGAATAATTCCACATCACCATTATGGAAGAAGAACTGCAGAAGCATATTAAATGTAGAGGCAATGCTAATACCAAAAGACAAACATGGCAACATGACGACCATCTTCAACGTACAGGATTGCTGCCGCTTTGTAAACACGTGGATGGCTGGCTTTTTGGAATACTTTTTTACTGTCTGGGAATTCTCTAAATTGGATGATTGCTTTACATTTAAAACACAAGTAGGAGATTTACTGAAGCTGAGATGACTCACTGGATGACTCAACACAAGTTCAAGGCCACAATCTGCCCTGCGCTGGAGGACAAGTCAAATGCTTTTGCTGTCATTCCCTCATGCTGTGGGGAAATCAAGCTTCATTGATTGGTTTTTAAATAAGATGTGTTGTGCATAAATGAGGATCTGAAGGAAGATGAATTCCTCAAACGAACTGTGGGGGAAGACCTTGATGCTCATGAACTCATGTGCTCTGGAGACTAGTGTGGAAGCACTCAATGAAAAAGGCCTGATGGCTCATGCCTCTTTGACCAAGCTAAAAAAAAAAAAAGAAAGAAAAAGGATTTAGGCTTATCAAGGCTTATTAAGGGCATGAGACACTTGTAAACAATTTTCCTAATGAATTAACAAAATACACTGGGCAAAAATTTCATCAGCTGACCTTTTGTGAATCTTCTCACCTTTCAAACAAAGCATTTTACTGGGATTTTATGAAATAGACCAATACAAATAATGGACTACTGTGAGCCAAAAGGGAAAGGATAGAAAGACTTAAAAACACTGCACAAATAAAACCTGGGAACTATGGTGTGTATTTGAATTCAGCTTATCCTTTTCAATAATGGTAAACAGCCCTCTACAGCCAGAGGATGGGTTATGATTAAGTTCATTTATGTGTAAGAATGCCCTAGTCAAAATCCTATAATCCAAGCGAGATGCTAAGTATAAAAGTTGCTATACAAACAGTTTAGATTAGACTTAATTTGCTAACCGATTGCAAACACATCAGAAAAACCTTGCAACTGTATTTGCAGTAAGTTTAGGTTATTGTTCTGCTATAAAGTCAATATGCACAAAGGTTTTAGGTCTTTTGCAGCCACTAAAGAGATTTCCTTCCAGAACTACTTAGCTCTATCAATCAATCCTTTAACTCTCATTAGCTTGTGAAGTAAAGCATACCCACAGCATTTTGCTGCTATGACCATATTTTACAACACTCCCAACCCAATGCTCTCCGTCATTGGTGGATGGGTTTCAATGATGCATGTGGCATAACATTTCCAATTGAAAAGAGTATACCTGGTGATTTCTGAAGGAATATGGAACCAATTTTTATTAATTGCATCAGAGTAAAAAGAAGCAAACAGAAGTAGAAGGAAGGAAAGCACCTTCCTTCTACTTCAGCACTACTTTGTTTTGGGTTATCACAAAATAAACTGAGGTCTGTGGTTGTAATGAGACAAAATGTGAAAATGCAAGAGCATTAATAAGTTTGGAAGGCATTGCACTTTCTCGGTTAAACACTTAACACATGCAATGAGATAACGTGGTTAAAATATTTTTTCTTAATGCCTGTTAAATAAGAACAACCAATGTTTATAATGGAATGGGAGGAATTGGTGAAACAACATATTAAGTTTAAATAGATTATTCCTTCTCGGCAACAGTATGATTAGTATCATACTGTTGCTTTGCAACATATGCAACATATGCAACATATGCAATGTTCAGAGTCTCAGATGTTTTCCAGACAATCAACATATGCAATGTTTTGCAACATATGCAATGTTCAGAGTCTCAGATGTTTTCCAGACAATCAAAGCAACTTTCATTAAAAACTAAATGTAAATTAATAATAATGCAAAAGTATTGTTTCCCAGTGAGAGGTAGGATGCAATAGTTGATTTAAATTCAGATCTTGAGCTGAAGTTTAAGTCAAGTACATAGAAAATGAGGCACAAGAATCAGTAAGCAGATGACGTAAAGCTGAATCTGAAGTTAGGATAGGTAATTAACACCTTTTGATTGATCAATGTGCAAATTATGAATCATGAAAGGATATACGTAACTAAAAATTATTCATTGTGGTTACATGATAAATTGTACAAAGCTTTTAGATACTATAGCAACATTATTAGAACAAGTGAAAGAAAAGGTTGAAGAAAAATGACATTGATGTCCCTTTCTGTGCAAAGAATTGTGTTTTATTGGCTGAAGTGTTATTTATTCACTGCAGTATTGTATAAATTAAAATTAGAGAATTATATCACTGCATAATATAATAACAGTAATATTGACGCAATGCAAAATCTCAACTGTCTATCAAAGAAAAAGTTAAACTAAATGGGTACATTTTTTTTTCACAATGTAGTATAACAGTAAAGTGCCATTCTTGCCATTCTTTTTAAGAGCTTTGTTAAAGTGAACAAACATAAACTCGTCTTTTCATGTGGCATTATATTGCCAAAACTAATGAATGTCTTAGCAGGTGTATGAGCAAATGAACCACCTGTAATCAATGTTTTCACTGGTCAAGGTCACCAGACGATTGCTCAAAATCCATAGAAACATTACTCTAAAATTGGGGTTAAAGTATTCTTGATTTTTTTAAAAAGTCAATAAATAGTTTGACTACCAGTAATTAAAATTGCAGTGTATAAAACAAGTCTGAAATACTTCATTAACCCCCTGTTGAAGTTTCTTAAGCACAGAAAATGCTACATTAAGTAGCTTCCTTTCCATCTTGTTATATCGTGATTGACATTGCCTCTCATTGTGGCCAGTGCATGAATTATTACAATAAAATTATTCGACAACAGTTTCGACCCCTAGAACAAAACATTGTGTTACTGATCATGATTTGCCCTTTATACACATTGGTAATCCTATTGTCTACAAAAGCTTAATTACACAAAGATAAACTCAAGAGCATCATCACCTCACTCAAAGACTTAATTCATGAGATATCAAGGCAAAATCTGCGCACTAAGTCGTTTTCATCTTTCCATTCATTCTTTTGATTAATTCCTTCTGTCAAAAACAAACCTTTGGATGAGTGCCAAACATCAAATTAGGGTATTCATTAGACACATCAAACATAAATTACTATTCAATTAACAAGCCAGTCGAGCTGAACTAATCAACTAATTAGGCCATGTGTGTACACAGGAAAGCTAACAAAAGCACATGAGTCCCCTGGGAAAGCAGTAAAACCCAGAAGAAGAATGACAGCAAGGATGAAAAGCCTCTGGTTTGAGAGGGAAAAGGAGAAAGCCACTAGACACTTGGCAACGGTTAAGCTGTTTAGCTCCTCTAATCATAAACTTTATTGTGTTGATGCATTACTTTGATCAGTTTCAAACTGCTAAGTCAAATTGACTCGCAAAGCACATAAAAAACACACACACACACACACATGCAGAAAAGCTGTGCTTAACCCAAGTTAACATTAAGATTTCAAAGAAAATGTTCTGATAATGGGAACAGATCATCTTTTCTTCTTATTTTTATACAAGTTCAGAGCAAAAAAAAAAAAAAAGCATAATTCCACATAGTAAAAACACCAAGGTAATGTCTTATTGTTATGACAGCGGTTCAAATATTATCTGATAGAGAATGTTCAAAGAACTGGGAGATTATTCTATTCTCTCTTTGTCAGAGCCTCTGTGTCAGAGATGGCCTGTCTGTCCCAAACATACCTTTGGTCCGAAGCAGCTCGAGCAGGCCAGGCTGTTCAAATATCGTCTTCACACACTGGCCAGGCTGCAACCTAAAGGGGAAACAAACATACAATATGCCTGTGTTTATACGGTGGAAAACAGCCAGACTAATACTGTTAATCATTATTGTACCATTTGTTGGAAAATATAAAAAAAAAAAACACAGTCTGGAGTCACACCCTTTGGACCAAAAATGTGATTAAGATACAAACTGACTGAGACAGTTCTCCCCATTCCACCCATCATATCTAAATGTCTAAGGTCTGCTGGCGCTCCACTAAAGGCCAAAGGCTTCTGTCGAAAGGAGCACACCATTATTGTACCAGTAAATGTCAGAACAGCCCCATCTAATTGTGCCATTACTAATTCATGTTTATTAATGCTGTGATGTATGATGGCTCCACAGACAGACTGAGTTTGTCTGTGCTTGTCATGTAGAGCTTATTCTTTGCTGGTGACGGCTGCAGGGAGAGTAGCTGTTGGGCTGGGTGGTGGGTGTGGGGTAGAGGGAGCATGAGAGCAGCAGTGCCAAGTGGTGTGTGACTCAAGCATGAAGGCGGTTGACTGATGGTGCTGGTGCCTTTTGCTGGCCTAGTGCCAGGGTCCCCAGGTCCCTCGTGTCCCAGCCGTTCAGTACCCCAGAGCCTCTAGGCAGGAACAACAGTTATTGTTTTCATTGCCGACCAATTAGCAACACTTACGCCTTATTTAGTCATGCTCTAATGTGGGCTAATTAGCTCACATTAGTGCTTGACTACATTAGAGCATCACCTTGTCCCTCGCACCAACACCAGGCGTAATTCTGGGAAAGAGTGGGGGAATGTGGGGGGAAGAGGAGGAGGTGGGAACGGTGGGAACATGAGGGGAGGTGGGGCTGAGCTGGAAGGATTACAAGAGCACCAGCCCAGCTCTGTGGATCAGCACTTTTTAAGAGATCTTCAGGGGCCTGTTGGCTGAACACATAGCAGGAGAAAAGGGCAAATACAGCCCAGTTACACTTTTATAGAATGCTTTGTGGAAAAACACCCCAGACACACACCTTGGTCTGGCAGCTCGGTTTGTCATATGGCTCACGGGGCTCCACTGGCCTATCACATGACCATTGTAATGACCTTAAAGGGCAGCTTCCTCAACAAGCTCAGGCCACTCCCACTGGCTGAACTGTTCAGTGCAAAATACAGCTCAGGTCACTGCATAATGTGATGCATCTGGCCCTCAGGGTGGATATTAAAGCAAAAAAAAAAAAAAACATCATCAACATAGAACAGAAACCAGGCTAGAAAGATGCAAACTGACAAGCAGGGCATAAAACTGTACTGTGATTTGAGGAATATGAAACTAAATGTTTATGCTGCAATATTAATAAAGTACTATATCAGAAGTACCTTTATTATGAGCTTCCGGTGAAGTGAGGAAAATAACTAAAGCCATGCTTATTCTAACGATCAAAGAATTTTTTATATTTTTTTAAAAGCTAGAGCAATGCATAGTGTTACAGCTGTAGCTCAGTGCGTATATGTGAGAAGATAAAGGTCAAAGATAGGTTCAGCTTCATTTCAGCATCCTATACATATGTATAAACAAAACCCATCAATCTTTTCTGGTTGGAGGGGTATAAAGGAAATTTGAATCCTTAAATATTAAAAAAACAGAATGAAAAAATATATACACCATATGTCTGATCTGGAAACACACACACGCACACGCACACACACACACACACACACACCCACTGATGCAAGGGATCCCAGGCATAATTTTTTGTGCTTAGCATTTGACTGGTGGCTACACTCCAATCATTGCAGCGGTGGGTCTCCTCATCATCTACAACTGCTAAGCAAAGGCGGGGCTACAAATGAAATATCACTTTCCATTTTATCTCCGGGGGGCAAAGGGATGCTCGGAGCCAATCAGAACCTTACAAGTCAACCCCTGACCTTTTTCATCTCAATATGATTACCATTATCTTGCTGAAAATTAGACACATCTCACTATTGTTCACTACCAAAGGGGGGGACAGTAGTGGAGGTTATTTAAAGATAAATGCTTAAGTGCTCATGATCCATGCAGTAATCACACACCAGCGTTCGCGGCAGAATGCAGCACGCAGTGCGATTGGATGAGGTAGATGTGCACCAACAAGGCTTTGTTGTGGTGAATGCTTAGCATGTAAGTAGCTCCTTATTTGGCTGGTAAACCCATCTGGCAGGAAGGTTTCTGAGAACAATTTTGCATCACGATGAGCAATTAAAAAAACAGCTTAAATGCTCAATTTGAGCTCACTTTAGAAAGGAAACTCAGGTAGTTATACAACCTTGATTTCACTGGTCTCCATAGGCAACTGGTTCACTGCTGGCTCACTTATAAACATGAGCAATGAGAGGGATAATGTCCTCCGAGTAACAAAGCCATTAGGTGACAAATATGAATACAACTCTGAAAAGCTGAAATTACATGACAACATGAGACTTGTGGCGTAAAAAACAATAGTTGAGTGTTAGTCTTTTTATAATCTCGAGTGGTAGAAAAAACTTTTAAACCTTGTTTATGTTGATGTTTTGAGGGCCAGTGGAATGTTTACCAGGCAAGTGAAATACTCCATTTGGTTTTTATGGAGGCCTGTGGATCTGTGATTTCTAAAGTATGCATTCATGCGTAGAGTCAAAGTTAAATGAAATAACATCCCCTTTAAATTCTATGACTTCATATCATTGTAAAAATATAGTTTATTAATTGAAATGCTGGAAATGATGCCCAACATACTTTTTTTTTTTTTTTTACAATGATTGTATAAATTCACAGTGTTTCAGGATTCTTACACAGTATGCTTTACATATGGGAATTTACCATGGATTATTATCCTAAAGAAATATATAAAGCTGTGGGCGAAATATGTATAAAATAATCTCATGAAATTATTCTCTGCAGTCAAGAGCTTCTACAGTGTATTGGTAAGTGTTTGGGAAAAAATGTAGTTTCCAAAAAAAAAAAGGTATCTTAAATAATAATGATTAAAAAAATTAAGATACTTTTTTTGTATTTTATTTTTTAAATTTTTGTAATCAGAAAATTCTGATTACGAATTTGCTGTGACTAAGTATTTTTTTGTAATTTTTTTATATTTTAATCAGATGTATCAATACATATAGTAGTAAGAAAAAGTAAGCTTATCCTCAGATATCATGCTTCTATCCAACACTGACTTTAAGAAAAGTCCGTTCTGATTTCAGAAGTAAAATTATTTTATTATTATTTCACCAAATATTTGTGGATTTGCTGTTGAGCCCAAAATTATTCATACTCATGCTAGATTTAGATTTGAAGTAATATTTTTATTTCAACTGGAAGTAATTCTAACAGCTTGTTTGAAGTGGCCCAGCAAGAGCCCTGACTGAATCTGACAGAAGATGTGTAGGGAGTTTTACGGTAATGGCAAAAAGGTTTTCCAATCTAAAATACTAAAATATAACCTAAAATATAGTGTGAATGTACCAATGGAGACATGCTAAAAGCTGCTTAACAATTATAAGAATAGTAAAATTGGTGTGGTGCCAAATATCAACTGATTATTGAGAAGATTCTGAATACTTTTTGAAATGCCATTTTTTAATCACATTTTTTCAAAACTTACATCTTTTTGCATTGTTTTAGTTTACTTTGAAACATGCCTGTCTCATTTCCAGTGACACATTTCTTGGTTGAATGAAAATTATTTTACATCTAAATTTGCCAAAGGTATGAATATTTTTAGCTTAAATTATAAATGCGGGCTGACTTTTTCTACAATTTTTTTTGTTGTAAATTGGCGATTTCTGTTCTCAGGATAACTACGCCTTTCACCTTCCATCTGCTGTCATGTTCCTTCTACTGAAAATATCACTCCTGTCTGTACCACATAAGTCCTTAGGGAGCCTAATTATTTCAAAGAGCTTGGTTTAAAGCTACATGTTGTCAGTTAAACTACAGACTCACCAAGTTTATTTGGTAAGGTCCTGTGCACTGCCTAAACTTGTGGGCATGAGCATAACGCATCTTCATATACACCTTTAGAGTCAGTTGCAGGTTTACAAGTAATTGTTAAGGTTCTCAAGATCTAATTTGCATCAGTGCATGCATAATGTTCAATAGGGTCACAGGATAGTTCTTTTTCAAATGTTATATTTCCATGATTGGTTCATTCTCTCCACTTCCTGTTCATTGTGTGCAAGCAACCCCTATTGTCTGCGGGTAGATTCTGCTCGGCCCTGAGAGGGGCCATCCCCAGGGAATGCCGCATCTTTTATTAATCAGGGCCGCTGCACCACAGCCCTGCTTATCTAATTTAGCAGCCTGCCTTGATACAACTATGTTGGACTTAGTGTAGGAAGAACGGGACAGAGGCGTGGGGGTGCAGCAGGGCGCGGATAGAATGGGGGTTGGGGTGCTACCTTTGGATTTTCCATATTATGGCAGGGATGCTGGGGGTGAGGGGCGGCAGGGGAGCACCGAAGGGAGGTAGTGACTTATCAGACACCTCGTCACCAAGTTTTAGGACTGAATCACAATACAGCAAATTACCTTCTGCTGACAAGAAAAAATGAGCACGGCCCCCATACAACAAAAATAGGATTGTCAGGAAGAGGTGACACATTGATTGCTTAGTATGCGCATCTAGAAAGCTGGGGTTCAGAGGCGTCCTTCCTATATATATGTAGAAGAGGCTCAGCAGTGCACAGCACAGCCATAACGGGGAATGAGAAATTGAAATGCCATGTTAGATTGGAGTCTCTTCCTCGAGCCAATCTTTCTAGTCTAGCCAAGGCTGGCCCATATTAGTCCACTATATCATAGTACAAACCTTTGACTTTTAGTAAATAAACCTAAACCTACAAAACATAAAACAATTTGATGCTAGGCGATAGTATAATCTACCTGAACACGATTTGGTGTACTGTTGTATGAATTATAATATTTTTAAGCCCAGAATTTTTTTTTTTTTCTTTTCTGACCGGTCCTCCTCCCATTTTTCCTCTCATGTGTGTCATGGCTCAGATGAATCAGTGTCACCGGTGTTGAGAGCACTTACTGTCAACCCTTGCGCCCCAGGCTACAGCACTGATGGACACAAACTATAAAATATCAGCCCCCTGGGGACACATCGCTCAAGCACTGCCCCACAGCCCCGAGGGGGTGGGATCTGGTCAGCGTGTACGCATTTCGGTGAGGGTGTCGAGGAAGCAATATGCCAATGTGTTTGTCTGTTTGTCTGACGTGATCGTCTAATTATGACCCAAATGGGTGTAATCGTTTGGATGCTTTTTCGCATCATTTCTGTGACTGAGTTAATAGCACAGCGAATGAGGAGGAAATTATTTACAGTGTACAGAGTAAAGCTACCATGTTGTTTTATCATTGTTCCGTTTATCTGACTAGATAATGCAATTTAAAATTCAAGAAATTGCAGTTACTTGTTTGGTGTATCATAGAAAAAGAGAAACCCTCATTTCCACTAAATGAAACCACTCACAAAATGTGAGGCAACTGTATGGAAAAGTCACCAAAGAGTCAATTAAATTGGCTGTATCAGCTGATTAAGTGGTAAAAATCTCCTTCTCCGAGAGAAAACCCCAACAACAACTAAGATTTAAACTAAATGACGTGAAAGGGAAAATCAGAAATAGCAAAATAAAAATGTCTGTCTTCCTCAGGTCACCTGGGCGACTGATTCCTTTTTATTTACAATTCTGCGAGTTTATATCTGTCAGTGTGAAACTCAGTCGTGTGAAACTCAGTCGTGTGCTCAGCCGCGTTTATATGAAATACTGTGCCTTGCAGAAGTATTCACACCACTGATTGTTTTGCATTTCGGCACATCACAAGAAGAAGGAAATACAACTAGAAAAGTTGAGGAGAAATTGTACATAGTTGTCTACATTTTTTGTAAATAAAATCTGAAAAATATGATGTGAATTTGTATTCATATGAGTCAACGCTTTGTAGAACCACTTTTTACTGCATTTAGAGAGGAGTGTTTTGGGGTATGTCTGACGGTTTGTGTCAGAGATAAACTTTAAAATAACTCATGTTCATTCAGGTTAGAGGAAGAGCGTATGTAAAAATCTAATCCAAGTGTTGCTACAAATTCCCCCGGCTCTTTAGGTCTGGACTTTGACCGGGCTACTCAAGCATTCTTTAATCTAAGCAATTTATTGTACGACTGGCTTTGCGTTTGCAGTCAACGTCTTGCTGGACCTGGGCAAACCTTGACCCAGATCCAAAGTGTTTCACAGCCTCTAACAGGATTGTCCCTGATAAACACAGGTGTTGCTCCAATATGAGCTCCTTGGCTGCATCTTTGATTGTTTTATTTTATCTTTTTATTTTAACCTGGTAAGTGACTGAGAACAAATCATCATTTTCAAAAATGACCTAGCCTAAAAGCATCAAAACATTGCACAGTAGAACATCATAAATTAGAAAACATAATAAATTAATCATTTTTAAAAAAAGACACAAAATCATACTTATACTAACTAAGCATATTACATATATATGATACTCAAGCTGTAAGTAAAAGCAGGCACAATGATCACATACTATGGATTAATAATGGCTAAACTTTTGAAGCCTTCATCGAATGGTTGTGTTCACTAAAACATAAATGACACACAGGCGGAACAGGTAGGTGATTTCTGAAAGCAATTAGCTGCACTGGATATTTTAAGGGAAACCAGAAAATAAAAGCATTCCCCACTTTACATAAATCAATTTGTAAAAGTTACAGGAAATTCGTATCCATTTTCTTCCACTTCAAAATCATGCTCTACTTTTTAAAAACGTTCAAGTGGTATCAATATTTTAGGGAAAAAAAAACTGCTAATGAAACTAACAGTTTTAACACAATTTTCCATTTCATGAGACTGAACATTTAAGATAAAAGGAAACCAAAATTCATCTCTTAACATGCCTTTGACCTATCTTAATACCGACTATTCCTTTATACCACCTCAACTGTGGCTGCTTCATTCAACTAACAACATTAAAAAGGTGCCTATAAGATTCAAGGACAAGATTATAATAGAGAAAATGAAACAAGGAACTGAACAGTTGACTGGAGACTGGTGGTGCTTAAGACCACTAGAGTGTACACTCTAGTGGTCTTAAGCACCATGAAAGCTTTTCAGATGACTAAAGGAGAAAATTCAAATGGAAACCAAAAAAAACAACAAAAAAATTACAGCAAAATTGTGTGGCTACAGTTGTATGTTTCACAAAATAACTTCCCAGGCAGAGTCATAAGGGTTGAATCCTGTGGACCAACACGAAAGCTAATGTTATGATCAAACATAGATATCAATTTCTGGAAAGTAAATGACCTAAGAGAATATGAAATATCTTCATAATTAAAGGTTAATGGGTAAGAATAATCCATCTCCCTTTCAAATGTGATTAAGTGATTTATACCAGCTAGACTATTTCCAACCTTTCATTTTCAATAACTGTTTCTTGGTATATTTCAATGTGAAATGCATCAGCGGTTCACTGGATTTGGATAAAATTGACCTTTTAGCTTCATAGAGTAAACCAGAAACTTCTCTTATTTGATCTTAAAGTAAATCCTAATGCATGGTGGAAAAAGAAGAAAACGTAACGAGAGATGTAATGCACAGATTCCAGATGTTAACCCAGACGGGCTTATTAAATTTTAGCTTCAGGAACGAGAGATTGGGGGGGTGGGGGGGGAGCTGGTTTAAACAAGAAAACGAGAAAGGAGCTGCAGACCCCTGTGACAGTCACTTAAACCGAGCTGCAGTCCACTGGGCTGCCACGTAGTAAAACTCATTCATAATTTGTGATGAGCGTAATGCCTGATCCACTTCATGATTATGTGATATTCTTCACCTCTGCCGCAGGCAATGAGGCCAAGAGTTGGCAGCACAAATAGGTGGCCTGCAAGTTCAGCTTAAGGAAGAGGAGGAGTGAAGACGTGAGTTAAATAAGTCAATATTTGTAAAAAAAAAAATAAAAATAAATATTCACCATATGAAAAGGCAGGATATAATATTGCAGTTAAATAGCTAAAATTAAAAGGCGTAAAATTGTTTTTCAAGTTATTAATTTAATTATTTTTCTTATTGTGTCCGATGTAAACATTTTTGCCTCACTTTACCGAATTCCTTCCCTCGGACTAATGAGGCTCAGCCACCACAGAGAACAGTTTGCCCTGTGATACTGATCACAACACTTGTTAAGGAAAGCATGTCATCCT
Source organism: Poecilia reticulata (assembly GCF_904066995.2). Lineage (NCBI taxonomy): Eukaryota > Metazoa > Chordata > Actinopteri > Cyprinodontiformes > Poeciliidae > Poecilia > Poecilia reticulata. The sequence goes on from NC_088832.1 coordinate 18,995,989, forward strand.
GGTTTCATTGAGGATTATGTCCACTGGGGAGATCATGAGAGAACCCCCTCAGACTCATTTCCAGCAAAGTGCCTCGCTCCACTCTTATGACTGTTCTCGGTGTTATGAATAAGTAAATAACATTTTTCCAGTCGTTTAATCTCTGAGTACCGCAATTAGTAAGTCTGTAGTTTGCGCTGCCTTTTTTCTGCCCTTATTATTGTTATTGAAATGTCATGCTCTTATTTAGCTCAAGGATGAATAATAAATAAGCTATAATTAATGTCTTGAATGAGCTGACGGCTTGGCTTGGTCAATGGTAAAGAGGGACCCCGTCATCTTCCAGCCCTCCCAACACCCCCCCTTTTTTCTCTCTATCCCCTTCTTCTCTTTCTCCCTCTCTTTAATTGGATCTTGTAATTAGTTTCTCTGATGGATCTGGGAGGTCTCAGGCATCCTCACAGTGTTCATTAGTGGTCTTGGAGGCGGGTTTGGCTCTTAAAAAGCTCTCCCTGCTCCCTCGCTCACATGTCATAACACTGGATATGAACCTGCCCAAATGCAACCTGCAGCGTTCAGTTTGGTTCAGAATGCCTTGAGATCACAAAATAAACCAGACGAGCTCCATTTCAATGCTGGAGATAAGATCATTCTTGTGCAATGATTATGTAATTTTTAATGATTTTTTTTTGTTATTGGTTATTATTAAAATATGAATTAAAACCATATTAGATTTCAAGCAGTAATGCATTAATTAAATCAAATGTATTTACAGAAAGCAAAAAAGTCTTTGAAGAGTAAATAAATGCAGCTGACCATGATATAAAATCTAAGGTAAAATGTCCTTTAGCTAGTTATTTGAAATCCAACCAGCCTCTGTAAATTTCTATTTTGAGACATACACACGTTCAGCACACACTCTCCAACAAACACACGCACTCACACACATGCACACGCACACACACACACAATGATCAGGTCTATAATAAACCCCCACCGCCACCTTCTCTGACACCCCCCAACAGTTTCCCTCCTTTTCTCCCCCACCCTCCACTGGCCAGGCAACACTAGACATCTCTCCCTAATCAGCAGCCTTGTCTCGCTCCGAGTGGTTGCCATAGTAATATGCCGGCTGGTCGACATGGCAACCGCTCTGAGGTCCACTATTAAATGAAGAAGAGCGGAGGGAGGGACAGGGAGAATGGAGTCGGGATGAGACAGACACAGACAGACAGACAGACAGACAGACAGACAGACAGACAGACAGACAGACAGACAGAGAAAGAGGAAGAACAGGAAAGACAGGAAAGACAGCAATACACAGGAAAGGATTGTCCAAGACAGGAGGAAGGGGTATCAGGGTGGCGCAGAGGTGGTGGGGTGTTATAGAAAAATGAAAAAAAAAAAAAAAAAAGTGGGGGTGGGAGTGTGGAGAAGGGCATAGAGAATGACTACAAGAGCAAAAGAAAGGAGACAGTGGGTTCTGCTTTACGTACCTATCACATTATCTGGTGTGAAAAGTCTCTGATCTGCGTTACAACAATATCTTTAACTAGGCGCATAACCACATATTGTACTTTTAATGCTGTGTATTTAAAGATTGCACACGTGGAAAACACATGGTGAAACTTGTCAAAATCTAGATAAAGCATCATAAACTGATGATCGCAGGGGTACTTAATATATAATTGCTAGCTGGCTCAGTGTTAGATGAAGTCAATGTATTTATGTTTACAGTTATAGAAAAAAATACTTTAGTAATTTAACCCTTTGCAAATGATTGAGAATTATGTATTTCCGAATTTAGTAAATTTTTCTCAAACTTTTGCATATTAATCTCCTCTTTTTTATTAAGAAATGACCATCTGGAATCTGGTGTAAGGTCTACATATACGCCCATTTCCAGAGTGACAGATATCAGTGATTGTTTTTTTTTTGCACCTATTCCCGAATTCCTTGTTGCTTTTTAGATCCTGTAGCTTCTTTTGTGTTGTCGGAGAGGCTGGATAAATTTAATCTCTTCATTTTAGAGATCTGATGAGAATCACTTCCAGGTTTGATTAATCACAGTTAATTATTTGAAAATTAATAATTAATTAAGTGACTTTTCCCCCACTTCTTTCGACAACCGAAAACATTATTTCAAAAACTCCCTGATTTATTTATGCGTGTTCTTTCTCTGAGAATATTTGTTTGATTGCATGAGACATGTACATGAGTGTAACAAAAAATGGCAGAACACTAAATCTTTGAAAGTTTTTACATGCTCAGAAAGAGTTTAAAAAAATAGGGTTACAAGTGTTTTCGCATTTATGTATTTTTAATGTGCATTAAGTTCTTCACAAATGTTTTCCGTTTGGTTATCATGTTTGTTGAGTAGAAAGGATGTGCTGTTGGGACGCAGTCATGAAGAACTGAATTACACACGGGGAACAAAGAGACTGGTATAAAAACTCTGAATCCCAGAATGCACTGTAATGACACACTTTCAGTTTAAAAAAAAGCAGATAAGGAGTTTCACTGTGACATAATGTTTTACCAAATCCTACCCTTGAAGGAAGTCTGTCACTTTACTGTAGGGCACTGCAATGACGCGACGCAGTCTTGTGAGACCCCATCTTTTCTGGTGGAGAAGAAAGGCACTGCATGTTTGCAGTAACCCTGAGTCCAAAGTCAATATTCAGAGCTTAGCATTTGGGCTGCTGCATTCTGGTCAAAGATTAAATGTTGACCCTGGCTTATCTGAAAAAATGCAGAAAGGAATCTAAACAATCGTAGAGACCCCAAAAGAAACGCTGCCTCTGATCCTGCCAACACACCAGTGCTACTTCCACCATCCTGAGAGAGAAGACAGCTCCACACACAATGCCCTGCCGCTTTATTCCTCCAACTGGTCTTGCCACCACTGTCTTGCTCCAAGCCAACGACTTTCCCAGCCACTAGCCACACAACATAACCTCAACTGGTTTCCACCACCGTGCTGCAAAGGCTCCCATCTGATCACGGCTACCTTTGCTTATTGGCACTTTTGCTGTCCTTAAGAATGACTAAAGCAAGACGTGTGGCTGGGCAGAGAGATAAATTAGTTTAGGATAAAATTACATAAATATTTTTATTTTTTTTTCATTGTTGATGCTTAAAACTGTTCCAAGCTGGAGCTTAGAAATCTTAGAGGAAGCCAAAGCTGAAGGTTATCGAGATTTAGGTCATTCAAATTTCCTTCTAATAAGCAATTTGAGCACTGACAGTCTTAAAACATTAACTTGTTCCATTTTAGTGCTATTTTTCCTTTTCTCTCGCCTCAATAACTATATATGTCCACATATTCCTTAAAACATGCTAAATGGTTATCTCAGCTAGAAGCTAAATGCTAAGCTATGGTAGCTATCACTGATTCTGTTTACAAAGTATTTTTCTCGGTTCATGTAATGATCAGACATAGCAAACTGCGAAACTGGTAGTATTGTTATTCAAGATATGGACAGGACTATAGAACAACTGGCTACAAATCATACAAACACAACTTGAATGACATAAAATGTTAATGTGAATTTAAACCTCAGGGTAATCTCAACATTTTTTTGAGTGGTGATTATTTCACAATGGCAAAATGCTTCTTTTTTTAATGTATTTTATTCCTATCACACCTGCTTGCATATCCATCTTTTTTTCGCCTCTTTTCTAAGTGCACCTAACCTTTTATATATGCTGGTGTTTTTCTGCCCATTTTTTCTCCTCTTTCTTGGTGAATCAATTTTTCTCTATTTGGTTCTTCTATAAGTCTCAGTTTTTTTTTAAAGAATGAAATGCCATTCCATCAAGATGCCACCACATCAATGACACAAAATAGCATTTGCTGCCTTCTGTGTGAAATTCCTCCATGAACTGAAACCCTCTCTTTTTCCCCGGAGCGTCTTATGAAAGCTAGCTAATTGCATGTCCACATTGTACAGTCAGTCCCTGCCTCCCCAGAGCACCATTCAGAGGCAATTAAAGTGAGCTTAAACAGAGTAAGAAAGTGCGTCATCCTCTTAATGCAATTAAGGAAGTGTGCACACAAACATGCGGTGATAGTGCATAACACAAAAACAGAAATACATAGAGAGAACAAAGCACAGAGAAGCAAGCGGAAAAGGTCGATTTATTAGGCAAAGCAACCCTTTTACTTAGTTGCATCACGTCATATTCAGAGTATCTTAGATATGATGCTCAAAGTTTGTGATAGTGTTTTCTCTCTAATGTAGCCGTCAACTTCATTTTTGTACACAGCTTTAGTACCCGTTTAAAGATTAACAAACTGTAATTGTCTAATTGCTTTCCTGGCAATTCTACCTCCCAAGAAAAATGTTGGTGTTGTTCATTTGTTTCAACTGAACAGACAACGGTACACAAGACAAACGTGTCAGGTTTTCAAAAAAAAAAACTGAGAATGCGATTTCAGTATTACCACCTCAGAAAAGCTGAAAGAAAACAGTTTGAAATGAAACTGAGTATCTTTTACAGTAAGCAATCAGAGCCTTGCAATTCGGGTAAGACTGTCATTGATAACGTTTTGTAAAAACCCATAAAAGCATAGTTCTCCTTGCACTTCCCTAACCTCACTATATAACCTTTACCCTGAAGACATTTATTCAATGGGGGAAAATCCCATGTTTATATGGGGTATATATATGATGTGACACAGAGGCCTTTTTTTTAGCCACTACCTGGCATGTAAAAGGATCCACCTTTATTTTGCTGCAGCGGACAGTGGGTAGGACGGCCAGTTGGGTCTGGCACGAAACAAAGGATGAATATGTGGAAAAGTATCTCGTGATAACTGTAAAATATGCCAAAAGATCTATAAAGTTATGAGCCAGTTTCTCTTTTAAAGACCCTGGGGTAATTTTTGGAGTGTGCAGCATCAATAACTCTGTGAAATATTGAGACACTTTAAAGAAGAATCTGATGGTCTACGTCAGAAAGCCAAGAATTATTTGGTACCGAGTATCTAAACCTTCTTTCATGACCATCTTAGTCACAGGAACTAAATCCAAGAGAAAATCTGTGGGTTGAGCTGAAGGGAAAGGTGCATGGAAAAAATAGTGTGGAAAAAATGAATGGTCAAAATGTTCCTTTTAGTGTGCTAATTATTTCTTAACACCACTAAATAGATTTGCTCAATTTAAAGGTTAGTTTCTTTTATTTAAAGGGGGTTTGACCTATCTTCACCAGGAGTGCCAATAAAAGTGGCCAGCACCGCATTTGTCAAAAAATATAGGAGGTTAAAAACACTCTGAACTGAACAGAGTCCGTTCAGTTCGACATAACCTTTTGAAAAGATAAAGGGAGTTAAGGGAAAGTCCAAGGATGAAGAGCCCCAAATGTTGTATGGCCTTAAACCCAAAACTAAGTGGTGATGAGCCTGTTTTAGAACATTTTTTTGAAGTAATATACATTTAACCAGTGCATCCACAAATAAAAGTACAAAATAAATCATTAAGGAAAAAAGCAATTACAGATTACACAAAGAAAACTGCATATTTTTTGTGCTTGAGCTCTTGTGAGATAGACAGGTATATTGGACAGGAGTTCTCTAATCAAAAGAGTTATTTTATTATTATTATTATTATTATTATTATTATTATTATTATTATTATTATTATTATTAATCTTTTTTTTTTTTGGAAAATTGGCAACAGTTTTTATTGTTTTAAGCAAAGATGCAAAAGCAAGTTTGTAGCATGTGCTCATGGACTTGGTTATCACTTTCACTTTCAGTGACAAGGTGTGCCGTTTTGTGAAAAGTTCAGTCAGGCAGTAATAGCCATAGAATGCTGAGCAACTAGTTTGTGAAAAAGAGACAGTTTCCCTTATATGTGTGTGTGTCTGTTCTGTTAAGGCTGAAGTAAACCACCAAATTTCATTTTTCAGTGTTTGTCTTTTTTCATTTTTGCCATTTAGAAAACACTCCAGGGTTCCTCTTTTTTTTCTTCTTCTTCTTCTTTTTTTTATTTTTTATATTTTATTTATGTTACTGAGACAAGTAATAAATGCTACAAAATGTAAGTGATGACTATGGTTTTCTTTGGCTTGAGAAATTCATCCTGAATTTGTAATTGCAGCAAATTTGAAGCAATCAAACCACATGTTAGAATCATAAGTCTTCTATTAAATAAGCCTATTTTCAATTTATTCTGCAGGTGGAAAGATTTTAATGTGATAAACAATAAACTTGTTAAACTGATTAAGTCCACTGAATGATGAAATTAAGAAATGAAAATGTTTTTATTATAACAAAGCAAACTTAAACCAGTTTTGAATGGGGAAAAATATAGAACATGTAAAGTGAATTTGCTTTTTTGTATTTTAGCATGAATTAGTGGTAGAAAAACTCCTGAAAATGCCATATTATATAGTGCCTCCTGTGAAGAGGTAGGATTTTTCTTCAAAAACATCAACACATATTTTTCTCACCTAAATACTTTGTGAAGCCTCTCAACAATACAATCAGTTTTTTCTTTTGCAAGGAAGACTTAGTTAGCTAAAAGGACCAGTTTTATGAATAAATAAAGCCCCATAAATTGACACCACTGCAGTGTTAGGTTTCATGTGCCTGAAAAATACAGCCCTACATTACACAATTCTAATTCTAATTAACCCACACTGACAAGAGCCCATGCTCACATTCATAACTGTGCTCACACAGGTCACAAGCAGTAGTTTATACACACAGTGCTGTCTTTTGTCAGGCATGAAGGCTCCATAATTACTATTGATCTGTCATTACAATGTTTAACTCACAAATTGAATTTCTCTAAGTTTCTTGTCAAGTTCAGTGCTTTAAGTGAAAAAATATCCAGCAACAAATCGAGCTCATCTGACCACAGTTTGTAGTCCACAGATGACAAAGCAGCCATTGACATCTGTGTTTTAAATTTTAGTTTGCAGCACTTCTTAAATTCCCAGAACTATCTTGCTCTGCAAGATCAAAAGAGAAAATTAGCCCTCTTACACAGATATGCCAAAAGTGTGCCAAATATTGTGGAAATCATGAACATTTGCTCTTTTACGGATGCTAAGTATTGCTGTATTGTCTGTAAAAAAAGCTGGACTGTGGCTTCTTTGTTCAAACATCTCTAGGCAGCCTTATGAGAATATATGAATGCAAAAACAAAAACTTAGACAGTACAGATGATTGCAAGTCTATCAAAATATGATGCCAAACCAACTTACTGAAAAACCTTGTGAAATAATTCAAACCAAAGCAGTTGTTACAACCCAAACATTAGTTCTGCTCAAAGATTTAACTTTCCTTTGTCCACCAAATCATCCTGAGCCCACTGAACTTCACTCCGGTGCAGGACACTCTTGAATGAACGGTATTTGATTTTGGTATAGTGAAATAAACTCTTCAATATTTTTGAGCAAACTGTTAATTATAACTACAACCACCACAAAGAGCGAGATTTAGATATCAAATTATTTTAAGTTGAAACATGCAATCTCTCTAATAGAGAGAAAAGTGTTTTTTTTATAGTAAACATCTCCATGAAAAATATTATATTATAATCAATAAATGTTGAATATTCTACCAGCCCTTTATGGATTAAAAAACTATTTTTAGTGTACCTCAGATGATTATTTAAGTTTAATAACTGGTTTTTATATTTTTACTAGTTGGTGGGTTCCTCCACTGTTCTGTTTAGACATGATCAGGTTTATGCTGGGAGGTTCTGTTTCCAGGTGGAAAATGGGACTTGTCTGTAAAATTATGTAGGTGTGTACGATGAGATGTACCTGTGTGAGAGTCATATTCTATGTTTTCTGCAGAAAAATATTGCAACAGTAAGAGCAATGTTACTTCATCTGCCGGTGGTCACAAAGTCAGTCACATGTACCGAGCGGTGCTTTAAAACCAATTTCCATCCCACGTTACTTAAACAAATGCAAAACAAGCTGAAAACACTGCCAAAAAACGCAAAGAGCATAACCAACATTTGACACTTTGAATATTTGAAATAACAACCTTTCTATAAAACATTACCACAAATGAATGGTGGAGTATCATTCAGGCATTGGTGAAAATGTGTGCAAAATGTGGAGATGGATGGTTTTAGCCCATTACCAAATATGCCAGTCTCAGTGGCAAATGGACAGTTCCAGAACAAGAATACAAACATGTACAAACTATTCATAGCCGCCTCACAATGACTGGACTGCAGAGAGGGCTTTGGCATGCCTGTTATTCGGCGTGTGCGGTCACCATCACAACCAATTCTGTCACCAAATGTAAAGTCATACTGCCCCCCAAATCCCTCCCAATTATAAAAGGTCCTTGAGTTGCTGTTTTGCCCCCTCTCTAGCTCCTGTCTGATTACTGAGTGTGGGGTGAGCTGTACAGGCAATCAGCCACAAAGCTCAGAGCACCAAGAGGACAGGGTAAAAAAAAAATAAAAAATCAAATCCAAAACAGTGCAAAAAATAAACTAAAGGGAAACTACAGGGCCGCAATTACAGGCCATCCAGCCAGGCCTCTGCTCCAGCACTCAAGAGCTGCCGTGATTTCCGACAGAAAAGGTTATTAGTTTTTATTGGAGGAAATAGATGCTGGGTGGCTTTAAATGGCACAGTAATGTGGGGGTGGGAGGGAGTTGGAGGCGGGGGCTCCTGACCTGGGTCTCCCAAGAGTCCCATTGCACTGCCACAGAGACACACTGAAGCCATCACACAGCCTCTCTCTCCTTCCCCCAGTCCCCATGCCCTACAGGTTCTGCTTGAACTCCAGGGTAAAACATTGCTCTCTAGCCTTGATCTCATTCTGGACAGCTAATTCTTTTTTTTTTTTCCCCCATTTGGACATATGGATTTAAATCAGAATACAGCTTAAGGTCATTGTTTAAAATAAAATTTTGCACATAGCCTAAAACCAAAACCATTTGTTTTTAAAATTTTAAGGCAGTGTCTTATGGATCACAAACACCTGCTTCTCGCAGGAGCAGAGCACGTGAAAACGCTATCTGTCAGCGTGGCGGCCCCGAGTTTACTCGGCCCCGACGTAATGACCGCCAGCAGATTTCTTGTCACGAGCGTGTGAGCCTGCGACTCTGGGAGAAGAAGGAGATCGCCGCGCAGCCATGTTTGCCTTTGTGCATGGCTGCCGGTGTGTGTACTCTGCTGTGTGTGACGTTATTTCAGAACGTGTAAGCTATGATGTGCTGGCGTCAGATAAAGTGGTCTCCAGAAGCTCCGGTGTTTGTTCAGTGACAGATGTTTTGTGTCAGCCAGAGGAAACATACAGAAGCAGCTGAATGGTCTCGCGGTTAATTTAAGCCCATGATGCAACAGTTCTGTCTCGGCTTTAATTGCGAGCCTGTGTTTCAAAATATGTCACGGCGTGTCAAAGCAGATAATATGGTAATGCCGTCTTTTGTGAGAGCTCACGTGCGTGTTTGTCTTCATTGCGCTTGCAGTCCATGCTCTCCTACCCTCATCTGTATTCAGTGCAGGTGGGCTGCAACGCAGACCCGCAGCTCAGTAACTAATGGAGGGGCTGATGGGGGCCTGATGATGACCACAGGGCCATTTGTACACATACACGCAGAGTGCACATATACAAACACAAACACTATATCCAGCCGCAGCTGCTCCCATCACGCAGCTAGTGGCCAAGCAAGTTAATTACATTGACCATTTAATACTGGCATTTTTTTTTTTCCTTTGGAGCATGGGGGATGCAATTTGATCAATTTTATCATCTTTCTGAGTAAGTGAGTAACAATTGCAGTCCAAGGCATCACCCTTTTCCTATGTTGATTACCCTGCTCCTATTTCTAAGGTTTCTGGTTTTTCTTTAATTGCCTCTACTGCAAACTTTTGAAGCGAACCTATAACTCGATTGCCAGGACGTGTGAGGGAATTAGAAAATTAATGTTACTCTGGGGTCACTGCATTAGAGAGGCACACATACATTCGCACCATGTTTTTTCAACATGTTAGAGGGCTAACACAAAAAAAAGTTCTTTACATTTTTTCTTTACCCCATTTTGGTAGGGAAAAAATAGATACAAATAAATTTGAAATCACTCCTGAAAAACATGTGTAAAATGGCTTAAAATAAATTTTGATTTTATTGGAGAAGCACAGTCTTGCTCAACATTTCATGTAAAGTAATTGCAGTTTTTAAGACAATTACCGGTGGCAGAACTGCTGGCACCCTGGCTGTCAATAACAGTTATTCTTCTCCAATAACACTTCCCACAGCTGGAGAACACAGAGTGATATTTAACAATTTATTTCACAATATCTCTAGATCCTCCCGAATCTTGGGTCTTCTCTTAAATGTTCTTCTCTTAAACTCACCTCATAGCTGAACAGAGGTGGGTTGTAACTAGTTTCATTTATCCAGTAACATTTACTTAAGTAGCATTTTAGAAAAAAAAAGTACTTCTAGTAGTAATTTTACTCTGCCATGCATTTTACTTCTACTTGAATAATATTATTAGGAAGTTACACTACTCTTAACTGCATAAAAATTCTAACTACCCACCTTGAGTTACTTAACTGAACAATAAAAAAAAACATGTTTTAATCAAAACTGCAGGTTCACAGTTTATTTTGTTTTATTTTCCATCTGTTGTGTCTTTTTGGAGATAAAATAAAGAGTATAAATTGTAAGTGGATTGTTTTACTACCATATGCTTGCTTTACGCATTGATTCCAAAAGTTTTGTGTTGTGGAAAAGTGAGGTTTGAAAATGTTGTTTTCTTCTAGTCGAATGTGTAATTTTGTAATATTGTTATTTTTTTACTGTAATATTGTGATTTTTTTTATTACTTCTTTTTATCTATGTTTGAGCTAATTTATATAGAAGTAGTGCTATTCTTGCTTGAGTACAATTTCTGGCATCTCTAGCAGGTTATCTATAGGATTCAGGTCTGGGTTCTGAGAGATACTTGCTTTCCTTGTCTAGTGAACCATTTTGTGTTGATTTGCCCACAAATTCTGGATCATAATTTTGCCGAGATATCCTTGACAAAGCTATGTTTACTATAATGAGAAAGCCAAGATTTTTTTTAATTTAAAATCTGGCATACAGAAGAACATGATTTCCAATACCTATGGAGGAGAAATAGGCCCGCAGCATCACAGATCTCTCACCATACTTTGCAGTAGACATTATTTTTGAAAAGTTCAGCCTTTGTTTCATCTGTCAAAAAAACAAAGCCACATTTCCAGTTATAGCTCTGGGATTAAAGTATAATTTAAACAGTTCCTTGGGAATTTAGAAGAGTCAATGAGATAAAATAAGAAATTAGTGTATTTTGTTTCATCTATGCCATGCTGGGGTTTTTTTTTTGTTGTTTTGTTTTTCCTGGACCTTCACCCACAGGAGACAAAGGCATCCATCATTTTAGAGGCAGACGTGAACATAGGCAACAACTCTGACCAGCTCTATATCCAGTTCGACTCTAAAAAAAATACAAAAAGCCTTTTTGGTGTGGATTTCATGTGAACCATTACGTTCAGGGCAACAACCAAACAATGACCTCCTGCAGTGGAACAAAGCAACCTCAAAATGTACAAAAGCTGCTCATGGACGGCTTGACGGGCCCGAAAGTTTCACCCGATCTCTAAACTCTACAGATTCCAGTCTTCAATCATCAATCATCAGCCAAACACGCCAAAGTCGGACAAATGCACAGAGAGCTCATGTTAAACCCCTCGGACAAAAACAAATCCTACCTGATAGACATCATCAGTGATCACTTATTTAAAAACACACTTGGAAAAAAAAATGCAGACACAACATTACAGAAAATTCAAGAATCTCAGCATTGCATTTCTTAATTTGCTATCCTTCTTTTAAGCACACAGACAATACAACATCTGTGCATCTCCTCTAGGCAACTTCTGTTAAAAAAAAAATCTGTTTTCTTTTTTTCTCTCTCTCTCCTCTACTCTTTCTTCTCTCTGCTGAGTTTGGGCCAAAGAGCTGACAGCCAGTGACCTAGGAGTCTCCAGGGTTCCCGGGGAGAAAGGTAATGGGCCCAACCCCGGAACGCACTCTCACTCTTTTCACCCACGGCTGCCGGCAGCTTTGATCCAGTAGCCCCCACTTCGGTCTCCTGACGCCTGGTAAGGAAATTCATAGGAACAACTGGAAGAGGCCTGTGTTTATTCAGCCCCTTTAATGAGGAGGGAGACGGATTATCGGGGGCCTAAATCTCCCCCCAAAAAAACACAGGGAAAGAAAACTGCTGCTGATTCCAGATGTTGCTCCAACAGCAGTCACTCCAAAAGAATCCAGGAGAGCACGAGAGAGAGGGAGAGAAGAAAAAAAAGAGAGCAAGGGATGGTTTTATTACGCAAGATGGGGAGACTAGTGGTCAGCAGGAGAATCTCTCCATGTTTTCTCTGTCTGGCCAGATGTAGGAGCTGCCAAAGCGTCTCTTTGTGAACCCAGAGGAGCCACCCAGGGGCTGCAGCGAGAGCTCTGAGAAAGAGTATGCAGTTATTCTTTTCTTTTTTTTATAATGTTAAAAGCAGCATGTTTAATAGCAAAGGTAACCAGAGCTTGTAGGCATACGTTTTACTTTAAGCAATTTGTGCTGTGTTAAAGAGAAAAAGAAGCCATTTCCTGAGCCTGCCACATGACTCCTAATGTGTTATTTTTTCAATTTTAGCACAGAGCTTCTTTGTAATCATTACTAATGCAGCAAAGCAAGTGACGTAGGAGCTGACGTATGAAGCCTCTCTGCCCCAAGAATGGAAACAGAAGCCTGATCCACTTATTAAGCAGCACAAACACTGCAGGTTGTGGAAAGACAAAGGTGCCTCATTCAGTATTGGTGACTCCATTTTACCTAAACACACTAAGAAGAGCTGCACTGCACATCAGGCTCTTGACCCTTTGCAACGGGGTCTGACGAGATCAATAGGTCTCTCTATTGTCAAATCATTTAGGAGCGGATTATAGGTCAGACACTGGTCAAAGATCCTCACACAGACAGACCAAAAGGTCAGGCTGACTGAATATTTACATGCGATTTCCAAAAATCAGGTCTGCATTGTGGGAACACCTGTAGTGAATAAAAACAGTAGCTGTTCTGCAGGCTGGTTTGTGATCATTTTCTCTTCCAGGTCAGTTTTCATGCTAAAACATTTACTCCAACAAGGAGACCACTGTCATCACTGTCTGGTGACCTCCAGCAAGGTCAAGACCATGGACAGTGACAGACTCGCAGACAAACACACACACTCAGTGGAGAGAAGAATGCGTGTGTGTGTGTGTGTGTGTGTGTGTGTGTGCGTGTGTGTGTGTGTGTGTGTGTGTGTGTGGGTGCGTGTGCGTGTGTGTGTGTGTGTGCGGGTGTGTGTGTGCGTGGAAAGGTGGGTGTGAGGGGAAAGGCTTGTTATAGGTCAAGTTCACAGATCACTAAATGTAAGATTTAGAGAGTATTTCTTGATTTGTCATTTATTTTAAATCTCGATGTGGTCTTACAAAAAAAATTTGCAGTACATATCTACTGATCAGAGAGCCTCGTCATCAGTCTAACCTCGTACTGGTGTGAATTTAGAAGTCCTAGTTTTGTGTAAGATTGTAAAGGGAATGCCCAGTTTGACTAACATAATAATTTTATCTATTTTTAAATGTAAATTCAAAATTCCCAATTCTAAATTCAATTTGGATTTTATTTATTTTTATTTTATTTATTTAACTTCAAACTTCTTATTGCACAAGCTTATGATTTTTCAATCCTGTCCGGTATAAAACAATGCAATAGAATAAAGTTTAAATAAATAATTAACTTGGTTCATGTTTAGATTTTCTGACACAACAATGGATGTTATTTATTACAATTTTTACTTTTTAAGTTACTCAAATATTTTATTCAGATTGTCTCTAGACATTGTCTAAATTAGAACAAGAAACACAATATTTTCCTACAGAATAATCAAAACAAAAGACTAAATATTTTTTTCAAATGACAAAAAGTTTCTGTTTCCACAATTTAGAGTAAAATAAATATCTTTGCTTCTGATTAACCTGTTTTTGTAATATTGTATTGTTTTCAGCTGTTTGGAAGGGGTTAATCTCATCAACTGTGTTTTTATTTCCACCGACTGGCAGATCAGACAAATATTAGGCATGTTTTGTCAGATACAAACATAATATTTAGGATCACACATTTTGTACACAGTTGGCAGCAATAATGACAACATTCAGAAACATCTGTTACATTCTTTCAAGTTTTTTTTTTGGCATCAACTAATTTTTCTATTATAGAAATTCTGTTTATTTCTCCTAACTGACCTTATGACATCTGCATTTTTTTTCCCATTACATGTAGGACACCTCCACTCAGATGGTAATTACTGCAAGACAAAATGAGAATCTCCAACATTGACAGGACGTCCTGTAAACTACTGCCACCACAGGGTACAGAAGGTATGGCACATAAAAAAAAAAAAAGTGCTGCTTAATATCTGTTCACCTAATCATGTGAATGTTTTCTTATGCACAACTTTTAACCATAGAACACTTTTCATAACTGACATGTGACTCCTCTTTCTTTCTTTTTTTGCATTGAATTTAAAAACAATTGCTTTGGGAGTCACTTTTTTTTTTTTTTTTAATAGAGCATCACATTATTTCATACTGTGTTGCCATTCGTCTTGTCAGCAGATAAAAACAAAATTTCAACAGTACTACCCATTTAGATGTAATTAACGTACTATTTTGCTGGAGAACTGAAACAGAAAATGACTGTGGCTACCATTACCGGACAGAGCCAGTTCATATCTTTATGAAGTCCAGAGCAGATTTGTGGCATCCATTTCCAAACAAATCCCTTTATTCCAGACTTGGTAGTGTAAGAGATGATGAGAAAATTATTGTATTGCTCATCAACAACTATGGCAAAAAATATATATAAATAAAAAATACTCAGCTACTTGTTGACATACAAACAGTTGTGTGCCTGAAATATGACCCGGTGTGCACATACACGCAGTAGAAAGTAAGATATTAAAAGTAATTTATGGTAACTGTTGAAATAATATTGGATTTTCTCAGTATGTAAAAAATGTAATTAGTGAAATTGTTGTTTACTGATGATCTCAACATTTGTTTAAGCCTTGAGCCTGTTGTTTTACATTGTACATGTTTTATTGTTTCACTTTTAGATGTATATTAAAGGTGTTAGGTGTTTTCAAAGAGGAGGAGTTTCTGGCATATTCCATGTTGTAAGTAAGCAAGGTAGACAGCATTATGTAAGGTTTTACAAATGCTGCTTCCACTGTGACTCATTTTGAATCAGTATATGAAACTGTGTCAAGCAGATTTATTTACAATATAATTATTCAGATGTTAAGTTCTGAATCTTGTGAAACAGTCCCAGGTAGGTTATTTTTTAAGTCATTATTATTTCTGCTCTTCCACATTGAAGCTATTTATGCATCAGTGTTGCACAGAGACTACATATCTGATGTTTTCCAGCAGGTCCCTACAGGTTTTGCACACTTTTCCTGTCTACCACATGTACCTATATGTGAAAGTTTTCTTGGAAATTTTCCCTTGACTTTCACATCTCCTCTAATTTTAATGACATTTCAGAGAGTGGAAATTGCATGGTGGAAGAGCTTCAATGTCTTTATATAGCCTTTCTCTATTTTGTAGGCATTAAACCGTATATTAATTTTTAGATGTGGACTGAATTGATTAAAGGAGCTCATGCTTACCGTCGGCTACCACAAGGTGCAAAGGTTTGACAAAACTGAATGAATGAATAATCAGCTGGTCTATTAAATGGGGTAGCATGCCAAGGTTAGCATGCCAAAGGTCAACCTTATAAGACACCAGAAGAGTGGACTATGGTCCATGTTGTTGTTTTTTTGTTTTTTCAAATGTTGTTTCTTTAAAACCCCAAATAATTTATAAATTTAATCTATTATGGTTTTGTTGGCTTTTGACCTGTGATGAATTTTAATTATTGTCTAAGATTTTATTAAATGGTGTACTTTAAATACTTAGACCTGGCTAAACAGTCAAAATTTGAGGAGGAAACCTCCATAGTAAATGAGAAGATTTTACTGGTTCAATGTAATTGGTATTTACATTATAATAATATTCAATTGATATTTTTGATGTATTTATTCTCTGAAGCATCGCTCATACTTCACATTCCAAATCATTATTGCTTCATTCAAATCAAAGGATCTTGTTTCTCAAGATCCTGTTTAAACATTCTAATTTTCCACAGAGAAAAAGATTTCAAGTAATAAAAAAAGAATGTGTAAAAGAATCACTTACCCACTCTGAAACAGGGCAAAGGTGTCTTCATGGTCCTGTAAAATACAAGACATGTTTTTTTTTTACTGTTCACAGTCTTCAGCAGTTCACAAAATAACCTACTGAAAGAAAAGATCTCAGATAATACTGAAGTAAACCATTGTTCTTGTTTTTCCTTTTATTTTATTACAATTACAATTCGCAACCTTTTGCCAACATCCTTCTGCCTCAGGGCTGTGCTAAGCTTCAACAAGATCTTATAAATAAATGGATAAAACCTGAATAATTTGGAAAATCACAGGCAGCCATTATATTGGTATTTTGCACTTATTTCTGCCTTCAGGTTCTGTATTCTTTTTTATAAAGTTATTACAACCTGAGGTTGATAAAAGGACAATCTACAAACACATTATGCAAAAAAATACATAAAAGCTATGTTAAAAAATACAATCTTTGTCAGAGAAAATCTAAATGTAAATCAAAAACTACTCGTCTTTCATACACCGACGGCATTTTCATTATTTAGACCACTTTATTACAGCACTTTAGACAGTCCAATGCACTGTCCCTTACTTGTTTAAAATGTACTTCTCCCACTCGAATGATCACCCGCAAACGTCTCACGAGAATACAAAGTGATCTGCACACTAACAGACTGTACATAGTGAAATTGCAACATGCAGTGGCATCCTTTTCCGTTTCCAATGAATGTTATTGCAAAAATGACACTCATGCAGTCATAAACTAATGGCATTTTTAAAACATTAAACAACATACATATTGTTTAATTCAATTTGTATATTGAGTTGGAGCCAGGTGTATACATACGTTGCATAAAAAAACACATAGCCCTTTTTTTGTTATCTATTAAATGAGACAAAATATTTCTGCCTTAGGAAAACTTAATTATATTTGCTCATTAATAATGAGAGAACAGAGAATTTTCAGATCTAATATCCAAGGACAGAAGTTGACATAACCTCAGATATTACTGTACTTTTAAACAATGTGAAAAAGCTTATATGATGGTTGATGTCATGGCTTTGTAAGCCTGTGACAGGTTAATTCCACATTCTAGCTGCTTTTGGAACTGGAAAATTCCGACTTTCCCATCAGAAAAATCAACTGGAATGCCCTCCCAAGTCAGATTTCCCACTGGGAAACTGGGAGTAACTCCGACTACCCACAACTTTGCATTTCAATATGGCCGCTCCTGGCATCAACAAGATATGGTGAAAATGTGTATTTTAGAATACAAGAAGTGCTCCTAAAATCAATGTTACCTAGTGCCTGCAACTATAACTTTAACAAATTAATAGTGGTATTTGCTTATAGAAAGTAAAGCCTAAAATTATGTTTGAAAACAATGTTTTTGAGCATCGCTGTGTTGAAATTCCAACTTCTTAACCAGAATGCCATTACCTCAGGTCTGACATCAGATCCATTCCTGAGCTCTCACTTGTGAGGTAACTGGAAGGCAGCTTAACTCACATGGAGAAACACTTATGGTTGTATTTTAACACACTCCTTATTTATGGGAAAATCAAAATAAATCTGCCATTGGAACATTGGATTTCCATTTCCAGATGGTTGAAGGTGCGCAGTTCGTCTGTATAAACAAATATGTGCAAGTATAAACATCATAGAAATGTCCAGCCTTCATACAGGCCAAGAAGGAGAAGAGTTCTGTGTCCCAGAAATGAATACGCTTTGGCACAAAAAGTGTAAATCAACCCCCCGAAAAAAGAGTAAAAAGCATCATTTATCACAGAGAAGTATACCCAAAATATCTGATCAAAGTCATACACTTTAAACAGTAAAGAAGTCTATAAAAAATTTTGAAAGTGGACAAACTAATACAAATATTTCTCAAATATTGTGTCCTTAATTAACCTGGCATTTGACATAGAGGAAATTTGAATAATCGTAACTGTCCATAACAGTAAATGGACAGTTAATGTCGGGCGTTGAGAAACGATGTGTTTGTGTCTATCGACATTGTATATTTAAACATTTAGTTTCAACTGTCATGACCAACGTAATCTTATCAAACCGGACCGCTTGTTGGTGCTTGACCACAAAAATCTGATTAAACGTTAACATTTGAAACGTCATGTTTAATTAACTCATCCAGAAGGAATTTCAGTTGACTCATTGAAAGAGACTTCCACTTGGACATGCCTAACATTTTATGAAATATGTGGCTTGATAAATGTACGAGCATACATGCAAAACTTTTATAAAGGAGTAATGAGGCCACCATTCATGCAACTCGTCTTGGTGATGCTACAGGCATTAACCTGCCTTTAAAAATATCTTACTCTACTTCCTGTTGTCAGGTAAGCTCTATTCATATTCTTGTAATCAGTCCTAGGTTTAGCTAACAAGGTCAGGGATCTCAAAAAGTTGTAATTCCTGATTTAACGGGAAAGGAATTTAAGATTTACAAGTTATTTTTATTCAACTTAGAAGTGTACTGCTAAGAAGAATTAAGACATGCGTCTCTTAAAAGATAAAACGAGTACTAATTTAAGAAAAATATTTAACTGTTATTAAGTTGGTTTAACTCTGTAACAGTTAAAACATATTTGCAATGTTCAGTAGTAAATTATTTCAATGTTATAAATAATACAACTTTTCCTTACCTCCCTGTGCAGGATAATGAGACAATGCCAATCAATCTGTAACCCCACTCCTTAACAAGGTAAAGGCATCCATTCCCCTGACTTCAGGTCAGTAAGTAAGCTTGCTATTTTGGATGGCTGCTGCTGATTGTGTATGTACTTTAATAAGCAGTCTGCAGGTCGGGCAGATTTATAGGCCCATAGTGGGGTGGAGGGATCAGACTCCCCTGGCCTCCAGTTTCCCTCTGTGCCATTACGCCAGAGTGAGATATAGTAGGATATTGATCCCAATGCCACTTCATTTCGCTATAACTATTACACAATACTCTCCCAGGCTGCACGTGTCCCCTGATTTATGCTGCTTTGCTATTTACATTACCAGTAAGTGTTTTTCTATACCGTGTGAGGAGGGTCGTTCGGCCACAAGAATGGACACGAGAACATTCGCATTCTGCACCATGCCCGTCTTCCTTTTGCTCTCCGTGATGCATTTTCACCGTAGTGAGGGTCTCTTAACACAGCGCTGCCTCCTGAGTGAGTAATGGATGATGCAGAAATAAATATTTGAAGAATGTTTCCCAAGCCAAGCCCTCATTACTGCACCACAATTGACCTTGAGGCAATGTTATTTTCTACATTATGTCTTATTTAAAATACCTGCCTCATCACATCCCCTCATTAGAATGCTGTTATAGTTGAAAATGTATTCTAAAACATTTCATATTATTCATTTGCTCTCAGTGGTAGACAGTATATACGGACAAATAAAAACAAAAAAAAAAATATTAAAGCGCATGTGTCGAGATAAAGAATCATGATCTGCGATATTATGCGGTTGTATCACATTTATAGTGCATTTCCCATTACACGGAGTGAAGCCCTTAAAGCTAAACCGGCAAAAAAAAATAAAAAATTCCAGTGGAAACACATTCTAGCACTTGCCTTGCCCTGATACAAATTTAATTAAGTGCTTCAATTCTGCAGATTATATCAAATGAAAGAAACTGTTGTCATAATTAGAACAATTAGGATAAGCAGCCTGTGGCCCCTGCACGCCATCACCAGCTGCACACTCCAGATCTGGGTCTTTGCCAAAGTACCTTCCCTTGCAGTGCCAAGCTGGTGCTGCTGTGTTTGTTTACACACAGAGCACAGCTGTGTCAGTAGGCATGAATAGGAACGAAGGCTGAGAGAAAGACCCTGTGTTGAGCTGACATTCCCACATGGAGCCCCCACAGGTGGCACTGTGCCTCAGATGCTGCTACTGCAGCATCATGCCTCTGGGAGAAAAGGGAAAAAAATTATAAAACAAACAAACAAAAGGATTAATGACCCTTAATTGCTTTGGAGCTGTTTAAAATCAGATGAGTGCCACATAAGCTGGAGTATGTAAATCAAATCCCTCCCCCTCCTTGTCCCTCCTCCCGGTCGGGCCCCCTCGGCTCTCTCCCTCTGGCACAATCAAGCCTTTTTCTCACAAGAGGGCAGGGCAGCTGAGCGGGCTCGCTGCCAAGTGAGGGGAGCTGGCAAGCGTGGCAATGTAGAGACACTTGTTGCCACAATGCTCGCCTGTTACGCCGGCGCATGGCAGAAATTAGGTGGCTGAGGAGTGTGTGGGGGGGGGTGGAACAGATGGGCACACTATAGCCTCCACATGCTTCTGTGACAAACGGCAGAAAGGACACGTGCTCCGCTCTCAACCCTCAAAGCTGGCAGAGACCGTATGCATGTCCCATTCATTAAGAGGCCCATTCATATGCAACATTAAGTGTGATTGTACACAAATGCCCCATCAGTAAGGAAAGGGGGGGTGTGGTTGTTTGCACAGTTTGAATGTGTGCTTATGTATCTTTGAATGAGGCCATTTGCATGGTGAGTGATCAAAAGGCCCCGTGGATTAAATAGTCGGGTAAAAGGAATATTTTAACAGATTAATTCCAATGTGAATGCATTTTATTCTTTATATTACAATCGTTTGGGCTGCCACGGATGCACATCTTTTAGTCTACCGAATAATTGTGAGATAATGAGAAACAGGCTGAATGGGGAAAATATTTTGGAAGCATTTTTGCTAATTATTAAAACAGAAAATTTAATGTTGAGTTTGTACCTTGTTACGAAGTCAGACGTTGGAAGTCTGTGACCAAGAGAGGAGTGAATGATGTTCTTGTTCTCCCCCCGCTTCTCTCGTGTCCCACTGCTTCCACCGTGGCCATTACCATCAAGCCTTAATGCGTTTCCAGTACCTGCATACTCCACTGCTGCATGGAGTTTCGGGTGATTTAAAGACAACAACAAACCTGTCCCATTTTCCAAGTGACATTATTGATATACTGTCACTTCAAATTGCAGGTAACAGCTAATGGTTATTTTATGATGCATGTGTCAGATCTGATTTGTATTTTTTTTTCCCTCCTCAGACAAACTGGACTAGTTGATTTAATTTGAGCTTAATGATTGACCCAAGATCACTGTCGCAGTTTTATTACAGTAAGTCCTTAATCCTGGAGAGATGTTAGCAAGTATTGACCTTTCACAAACATGGCCTGTGAGGAATAACAGCAAAGTATACATTTAATTATACTATCAGTCATTATCTGACTGTTATCAAAGCGGCATAAAGTACCTTACAAAAAATATTTATACTCAAAATGTTCACATTTTGTTAATTTTACAAACATTTTATTTTACGTCATGAACCAAGTTTTTTTTTGTTGTTCTTTTTTTTTTTAATCAGGTAGGTGTGGATGCAAATGTATTTGCGCCTCCCTTTACCCTCTCCAGACAATATATTCATTGTAGTTATGGTTGCAAATGTTTTAGGTGTGTATATATTAACTTTGCATAGCAAAAAACTGATTTTTTTATTTTCTTATTCTCAGTAGAATCGCTGTTGCTCGTTCAGATTGGACGAATAGGGTTCAAGAACATTTCTTTTTTGGGGAGGTGAGGGGGGGGTTAAGGTTTGGTACATATTTTAAATAGGCTTTAGATCTAGACTTTTTTAACAATAGCAATGCTTTCATCTAAGTTGTCCATTGCAGATATGACTGTGTGTTTGGGGATGCTTTTCTGTTGGAAGATAAACTTTTGACCAGGTCATGGGTGTATTTAGCTGGATCCATCTCCCCATGCACTCTGACCAGCTTACCTGTCACCTCCACTGTGATGAGGTGTTCTCTAATGTTCTCTAAAAAAAAAAAAAAAAAAACAAAAAAAAAACCTCTGAGGTCCTGATTTTACAAATGATATTGCTCCTACTTAAGTACAGTATTTGTTTACCCTATATCCAGCTCTAGTTACTTCACTGAGAGAAAAACTAACATGAATCATCTCAAAAACAGTTTGCGACAAAGGACATACAGAATAGAAGGACATTAAATTAAAAACATATGTTCTAAGGCAAGCCTGCATGCTGTCGTATTAGTATTTTTATTCCAGTATCCCCATAAAACGGTCCTTTCCTTCACTTTACTGTTTTACTGTTTAGCCATGCTGGTGTTTTCCCAATGTAACCCTGCATGCCCTCTTGTCCTGGATTACCCCCCACACTGGCATGAACAAAGACTCCATCAGGGCGTGTTTATGTGTTGGCCCTTGCATTGTGTGAAGAGGAAACATGTCTCCCACTTACGACCAGATCTTAGAGAACCCCAATTTGTTAGGCATTAATCAGAGCACCTGCTCGGAGAGCAACCTGTGTCAGAGGCTTACTTTGTGTACCCAGCGGTTTCCTGGTTGCCGGCCTCTTTGTTTCCCCACTTCAGTCATCAGTGTCATTTGAAATCAATTTAACAATTGTGCCCGAGACTGATTTGAGTATGCAAATTCTTGCATGGGGAGAAAAAGAGTAAGCATTAAGAAGACCAGAGTAGGGCACAAAAAAAGGCCAAGCTGAGAGGACCTGCTGTGCATTACTCTGACATTAAAAAGCAATAAGCCATCAAGTGTTGTTCTGCAAGCAACAGAACACACACACACAAAAAGATTTGAACTCAACACATTAACAAGCGACTGACCTGCGCAAAAACAGTGTTTGAGGAGGAAAAAGGGAAAAAAATAAATAAAAATACTACACCAAGACAAGGAAGACTAGGTCAGAGAGAGGTCAGGAATGAAAGAGGGAAGGCGGGGTGGGGGGCACAAGAAAGAGGAAACAAATGAATAAATTCATGGGCCACAACATGAAGAGAAAGATGGAGGGGAGCAGAAAAGGGGCTCTGAGTCATCAGCGGAAGATTTTTATTGCCCGGACAGTGGAGGCGCACACAAAAGCACAGGGAAGATTCAATTAAGTATCATATGCAGTGACCTTATTGCCATGGTTACAGGACGGTGAAAAATATTAATCAGGCCTGCGCTTACGACAAGGAGAAATAGGATGGTGGAAGGAGACGAACGACAGCAGCGAGGCAGACGGAGGGAGAGGGGGTAATGGCACAGCCTCCGTGTGTTTGATTTGATGTGTTTTAATGAGTGAAGTTGCAAAAGTTCATAACTGTCCCTTGCACGCTTTGAACATCTGCATGCCGACACCAAAGATGCCACTTTTGACAACAGAGTCTCTCTCTTTTGTTATAAATACATTTCAAAACGCTGCTGCTTCCATCAGCTCTCGCCCTGCTCACATTTACACAAAGACGAGTCAAACATGTGAAATGAACTCAATTCCGAACTCATTTCATACCGGGGGGGTTAACTCACTTTTCAGCTCACAAAGATTTATTTTAGCTCCCTCCCTGTTTTTCAAGTTGAATTTCATGTGCCACAATTTCTGTTGACGCTTCCTTGGCAAGGAAATAAAACAATCCCTGCACATCGACAATCCATCACACGCGCATGAATCCATTAATAACCCAACTTGCAAATGTTTGCCACATGAAAATGAAATGTTTTCATCCATCACTGTGCTTTTTTTTTTTTTCTGTGTAAGGGTACACTTACACATGATTCTAAATAAATCCTCTAAAAAAAAACTAAAAAAAAAACAACGCTGGCATACTGTTACAGATGCACGCAAAAATTACACCGATCATTTTCAATCATATTCCATTATGATGTTCCTCTCAGTCACATTTCCCTGCACGCTGCAGAAGGGGAAAGTTGAAGATTGTTCTGTTTGATGAAGCTGTAGTGTGTTTGCTCGCTGTCTGCAGGGACTGTCTTGAAAACAATCTATCTGAAACTCCCCCCACTGAGCAAAATGTTAAATAAACAAAGACGGGGATAAACAAAATCCTTCCATTTCAATGTCACTGAGAAGAAAGCCAACATTTTCACGCTGCCGCTGTGAACAGAAGGTGGCAGCCAAACGAGATCTGCGTTTAAACTTTGGATGCAAAGAAATTGGGATTTTTTTTTTCTAAAATGTTAATAAGATGTTAATTGAAAGGCGGTGCCTATCAAGCGACTAGGAATGTGGTAGCCTCTAACATGATGCAGTAAGTTTATGCTATTTATAGTCCATGAAATGACCCCTGTATGTAAAATGTGTAATATGTAAAAAAATAAAATAAAATACAAATACTGACCTCACTAACAATTCCTATGATGCTTTTTTTTTTTTGGCTTTTTGTTTTTACAATTTCACATTTTTAAGTCAAAGTCTCTGGTTACTTTAATAATCCATGCCTTTCTGTTGCCCTGTAGTATAAATATCTAATAAAGGGCCAATTTCCGTTAGTGATGTCAAAAAGGGAAAGACAACAGAACACAGCTTTTAAGTGAGTCAGACGTGTGTTGATCTTCATAAGAAAATGACTACAAGATACATACAGCCACTGGACTAAACTAACTCATTTATATAGTTAATGCAAAGATGTTTAAAATACCAGAACTCAGACAAGCAAGGTTAAAAAAGAACTCGTTTATCTTATGACACGCAGTGATCAGGTTAAACAAAAAAAAAAGGATTTTCCAAAGCTCACTGTAAGAAGTGGAATCCTAAAAGTTTGCACAGATGAATGAGGAATTGTGGGAGATGTTGCCATTTCTTTTAGTTTTACATTTGTTAATTACTTCTTTTTGTCTCCCTGGGATATTGGACCTTTCCTCACATCTAAAAATGCAACAAAACATAATTTTGGTGCTGCACAAACATTAATTGCAGACTCGCTATATAACAACGACATGGACATTCATTATATGGAAAATCCTCCAGTTTTACTCTTTTGGAGGAAAAAATGAATGCAGTGAAAAAGCCTAGACATTTTTTTGTTTTCTTTTAATGACTCCACTGAATAATTATTTTAGACAACATCAGTATTCACATTTCTGCAAAAAAAAAAAAAATTACAAAATTACATACATAACATTATGCAGTTAGGAGGCTCAAATCAGTTCTCTAGTTAGATCACAGAATTATTGCATTGATAAACTGGTCAATCTTCCACTGCAGTGACCCCGAGTTACCCTTCACAACAAAGTGTAGCTGTTTAAAAATGAACAGAATATATAATTTCTTGACCTAAGCCACAATTTAATGTGAATTCATTTTTGTATTTTGATGCTTTTTGATTTTAGGTCAAATTTATTCACTCCAAAATAATAATTTAGAATTAACATAAAAATAAGACGCTAGGATTGCAAAACAGAAAACATACCATTCCTGTCATCTCTGTTGAAAAACCTGTGGTAGGGCCAACTGTTTTTTTTTGTTGTTTTTTTTTTTATTTTTTTATTTTTTTTTTGTTTGTTTGTTTGTTTGCTTAAGGCCTACTTTCCTGCCGGAGGAAATTAAGCCAGCCTCCAGAGCTGCATCCTTAAAGTCTCAATTAAAAGTGTCTCAGACAAAGGATGAGTTTAGGTATTTTAGACCAGTTTTCTGGTTTAAGAAAAATATTTCATTTCAATTGTCAATAACATTTTTAATAAATAAAACAAAAAGACAGGGATTCAGTTTGACCCTCTGGTAACTGCACCATTTCAACTCTATATTACATCTTCAATAAACATGAATTTGATGAGTGATAATACAGAAGTATGAATACATAACATCTAAATTAGGGTTCAAATCAAAATATACAAACATTAGGCTGCACTTAGGCTTTTCTATTTACTTGAAAATATTTTATAAACAAATGTGTTAATTCCTAAGCCTGCAAAGGATTTGCAATATTCTCATGTTTGAAACTTAGTAGAAAAACAAAATATTTGAAAATTATGACATTTTCATTAAGGTATGGAGAGTGCATGTTTACAAGTTTTTAAATGTGTGCATCTTCTTCATTGTTTGTTCCATTAGAATAAAAAAAAACTTTTCATTTTACTTTGACTTTACTTCTTTCCCTAATCTAGACCAGAGCCCTAGAGTTTTCTTTCCCATCTTGGCTGCAGAGCCTACAAAGATCCTTCAGATGAGGCACAGGAGAGGGCCCAAGCAGAGAGGCTGTTAAAGCACCTGATGTGGCCATGACCACTTCCAGAAACAATTTAATTCCACAGCTTCGGCCATCTCCAGCTGATCTACTCCTCCAAGGTCATTAAATGTGCCACAGAAGGTCACATGATTAATGAGTGACAGACCCTCTGGTGCAATAACGTGTATGAATGTGCCCCATTAATTAGACAGAGGGGCCAGAGAGAATGAATGGCCAGGGACAGCTTGGCCCCCTTCACAACCCTGTATTTCCCAGGCCCCATTTTTCATTTTCATCTGAACAAACAGACACATACAACCGCTTATAATATTCCCCAAATACCTTGTATTCCCAAAACCTAAGATACGGAAAAACCTATTAAGTGAACAACTTTGTCACATTTTTTTTTTTTAACTACAGAGTTTGGAGCACAACATGAAATTTAAAGTCATCTTCTTCTAAAGTGTCAGGTCTTTTTGCAGTGTAAAACGTTGACATGGTGCTCAGATGTGCTTCCTCATGTGGCCTCAGTTTGATCTGGGCATCAAGCATCTGACTGCTATGTCGTTACAGCCTGTTTTTCCTGGACTATGATAAGTGCTCGGCATTACTGAGGGCAATCTCTAGGAGGAAATGAAACATTCTGCCGCCACAGGCTTGGCTTTATTAGAAGACAACAAGACCAGGCTCTCAGGATATACAGATCAGGAGCTTTAATTGATGCTGACTGACTGTCGATGCACTACTATAGCTGGGAGAAACAAGAGTGTTTAACACTGCTCCATTGTAAACAGTATTCATTTCTCAGTCTAATCAACTTAATGCAATTCCAATAAGTCCATTTCTTAGAGTGGCCCTGTTGATTTGAAACCCCATAGCCTTCTGTTTTATTTTCACCAGGGCCAACAAATGTAATGGCTGCTAAGTATATTGAGCAATAATATACAAATGCTCTACATCCAGTGCATGCATTTCAATTTTACCTTGAGGTCATAGCGTTATGGATAAACCCCAGTGGAGTCATTAATCATAAATACATTTATTATATGTAATAACAACCAGTGGAATAGACTACACAAAAGCTTTGAGATGAGGACTTATATGTGGTCAAGAAACACTGACTTTATAAACAAACCAGTCTCACCAGTTTGCCCACCTTACTAGAGCTGCTGCACAATCAGTCACACGGCTGCATTGAGTCTTATTTACATTTGTCACTGCCCTAGAAAGATGACAATAAACAGGGACAAGATGAAATAAAATCAGTCAGAGCAAAAACAGGAAAACAACATCATATGGAGGGAAAAATATGATGCTGAAATATGAGTGTTTGTGAAGAGATTAAGTTGTCAGAAGATTCTAGGTCACGATACATTCATCTGTGTTCATGATGGTAAAATAATTAGCAATTGGGCTGATGATAAAGACCATGTTTAAAAGGCACCAGTGACACTTTTATGCTAACCAAACAACAACAAAAAAATTTATAAAAATAAAACTTCCTGCATCTCATCAAGCACTTAGAAAACCCCTTGACCCTGCTGAATAAAGCTTCTCCCTCGAGATTTGACACCCATCTCTCAGCACAGATCAGATGGCAGCAATGAACGTTGTTTGCCCTCTGATATATTTTTAATATTCAGATCATATCAAATATGTCCTTTTTCAATAATAGATCTATCCATCTACTGGCAACATAACATGCTGAGCTTTGGAGTGGGATTTTATGCTCCAATCAGTGCTGCATCTTTACATTTTTTTGGAATAAGAAGGGGGACCCGTCTGATTTGTAAACGTGATGCACTATGACAAGGGATTTGGCACTTCCTTAAAAACTGCAATATATTATGAACCATATTATGTAGGTTCATAATATTTTAAGAGCTTCCTTACATTTTTGTTGGACAGAAATCAGAGTTTAAAGAATTTTTGCCTTCATATTTTATTCAAATAAAAATGTGTCTTTTTGTTTTCGGAAAACTAATGGGTTAAAGCACTATGGTTGAGTGGCTCATGGATGAATGTCATATGTGAACTCCAATATTTTGGAAAAGAAAATAGTCTATTGTTTCCAATGTATTCTAAAATGGCCTTTTTCTTTGTTCATTTGGTGCAACACAAACATTTCAGAGAACAACAAATGGAATATTTTTCATTCCCATCTTTAGACCAGCAGCATCTCCTGTGGTGGCACAGCTCTAAAGTGCAAGAGGTTCCCACCTTCCACAGCTGTGAAGATCCAGGGGGGCATGATGGAAACAGAAGACAATATGGAAAAACGGAGCGAGGAACGAGGAAGGAAGACATGCTGGGAGAAGGGAAATCTTCCATGAGCAGAAGCAGAGTGTTTAGAGGGCGTTTCACGTTAATGGTGGACAGGCCAATTGAAATGGCTCTAGCGTTGCATGATTTGAAGGTCAGGAGACAGCAGATTATATTCCAGTGGTGGCGGAGGAGGATTGGAGGAGTAAAATGGTGGCTGCCCACCACCGCGCCTTCTCTTCCACTCCTGACTTATTGCAGAGTAGTCAAGATGGAATCAACGTAGCTCCAAACTCCTCTATCGTTACTCTTACCAACAGCACAAGATGAAAAACGAACTGTGCCTGTAGATTATCAGGAGCTATTCCATTCAAAACTTCTGTTGGTGAAACACCTGCCTCAGGTGGTAGGCATTAGTTACCTACCTATCTTATTATCTTACAAAAATGGATAATAGGATATGCAGCAGAAAATGTCAAGAGTAAAGAAACAAAATTTGTCATACACAAGAGTTACACTTCAAGAAAAAAATTACAATTAAAACTAGTAGTTTTTATTGTTCTGCTAGTGCTACTTTTGTTACTACAGCTTCAACTACTAGTGCGAATGACCATCACCATGATCGTAAATACATTTAGCCAGTTTTAAAAATATACTACCTTTATTTTAGCGGAAAATAAAGGTACAAAAATGTAAGACACAATGTAAGATAGTAATCAAAAATAATTTTTACTCTAAAACATTACAAAGTCTTTATCAGACTTTTCACGCTGTATTTCTGACATTCTGGCCAAATCCAGCATGGAGTTTATGGACATTTTAGTTCGACTTGAAAATCTGCCTCACAATCACTTTCTCGAAGTTTGCATTTAATCACCGCACCGCCTTCCCTGAATATATTTCATAAAGAGAACAGATGCCTATAATTGAGAAAAACGTATTTACTGAATAAGTAATATTACTTGTAATATTACAAATCATGTTAAAAGAAAAAAAACCTCATGAAAATTTTAGTTTTTTTAGCTCTATTGCACACTTTGTCTCACAAAGTACAGGTAAAATCAAAAGCATTTTTAAAGAAAGTAATTTTTGAGTAAAAAATATAAAGGAAGAAAGAAAAACAAATATTAATTCTGCCTTTCCTAGTAGGACTAAAATAATAGTCAAATATTAGCACAATGTTCTTTTAATATTGAGGCTCAGAGAAGTGAGAGGACATGAAAGAGTGCATTGAACTGTTTTCGCATCTATTCTACTTTCCCTGAATGGAAAGTAGTATAAACAACAAAAAAGCCAAAGTATAACAGGATATTTGTTTTATCAATAGCAAAAATGCTAACATATCTTCTGGCACATTTTTAGACATTGTAGCCTTTCAAACACATACGACTTTGAAAAAGAGTCATGATAGTGAGAACAACCATACAGACGACCGTGTGGTGTTTTAATTTGTGGGATTCTTTATGCAGATAACTAATATGCAACAATTGAAAAAATAATGTCATAGCTTTACCTCAAACATAACGCCGGACACCTAGCATGGTGTAAAGATGTGTCCAGGCTACACATCTTTATTTTTTATGCATTTCAAAAGAAGCATCAAAAATTGACTATCATAAGATTGTGGGTCATCTTTTTGTATTGATGACTTCTTAAGAAAGAAAAAAAGAGCTGTTTTAGAAACACACATAAATAATTTTATAGAAAACTATTTTAAAGTGAATAAGACCTAAAATCCTTAAAGTTAATAGGCAAACAATTGTGTGGGAAAGGGACTGAAACTAACTCTTTCCCAGAGACCCACATCATCCACTTCTAGTGGAAAACGAATAAATGCAATAATAACATTACATTATTTAGCTGGAACTCTATAAAACAGCATCCTGTCATAAAAATGAAAAGTAAATTTGATAAAAATTGTGCATTGCTTTGTTTGAGTACAATAATAATAATTTAAAAGTTTGTATAAGATAAAAAGTCTTAGTATGGGACATGATGAATATCCACAGCAAGGGGTGGTGCTTCACAGCGAACTGGTGCTTGTAAAACTTAAAAGAAGATAACAGGCAACCAGGGTAGGCCAGTCAATCCAGTGCATGTCTGAATGGATGACCATGCTAAGCTCTTAAAGCAGGCATTAATCCAGGATTTTAGAAGTAAAGCTAAGTTTGGCACCTTATCATGACAAGGCCCAGACCCTAGGCTGAGCTCAATCACTATGCAGAAGCCCAGACAGCCTGAATCACGAACTGTAATGATTGGCTGGTTAATAATGTACATCATACTCTGTCTTTGTGGAACTTTTCAGTGTTTTAAGTTTCTTTCGGTTCATGTAAATTTTTTTTTCAGCAAAGATTAATTTAAATTTCAATTAGCTATTTATTTTCTGCCAGCTCCTCACTCCCTCAGATGTTTTTTTTTTTTTGCTCAACAAGACAAACAGATGTTTCATTTTTTTAATGCGCGTTGGATTCTGTTAACATAAGACACGCTCTGAGTTTTGTCTCTGACTGAGCCCGAGTGACCCCCTTGGCCGATTTCAATGCCAGCACAAACATCATTTCTCCAGATATATAAAAGGCCAGAGCAGAGCTGACACATAACCAAGCAATCTCTGCTGCTCTGCTCAACTCCATAACCACACAGACCACCTCGGATCAGCAATGAAGACGAAAATATCAAGAGCTGATGGCTCCTGACCGTGCATGTGCAAAACTGGCATGTTTAAGCAAATCAAACAAAACACCCATCCACCAAAAACAACAGCAGTGAGCGCAACGCCACGTGACTCCATGTGCATGTACCCACTTGCAGAAAGACATGCACACGCCAATCTTAAGTCGCAGCCATAGGGCTTGGACTAAGGCTTAGAGGAAGAGCACAAGCTTAGAGGAGTGTGTGCGCTTGTTGGAAGAGCGGGGTTATTAGGGGCATTGGACTGACTTATAAATGCTCCAGCACAAAAGACCTGATTTATCATCCGACATCTGAAAAGAATACCAGAGAGGCCGTGCAGAAAAGAAAGGAAATGAAATGACAGTGGTATTAAAAATAAAGGAGAGGGAGGGGGGGGGGGGTCAAACTAGCACTGCTGTGGGCAGCTGTTTTGCTCATAATTTCCACAAACAAACAAGCACCAGTATGTGAAAGAATACTCACTGCATATCAGTTTTAATTAATGTCTCCGCATTTATTCTGCTAGATGCATGGCTAACACACATGTCAAAAATAGTCTTAGAGAAACGCCTGCCACTTCCTGTGTGGAATTTATAGGCGAGTTTAGAATTTGGGTCACCACTGTGTGACAGATTTTATTTTTATTTACATCATTACAGTGCTGCAAAAAAAAAAAGAGAAACACTGACATCTATTAAACATGACTGATTTTTAATCAAATCTGCTGTAACTGAAGTGAAAAAATGCAGTAGAACACTTTTTATCTCTCGTCTCAGTTGGTGGGTAAGTCTAGTCTTTTGAATCGGGATTTTGTAGGAAATATTTACAAAGTTTAATTTCAATATTTAAAACAAGAAATTTAATACCTAAACTTATTTTCACCCGTATGAAGACAAGTAAAATCTAATAAAGTTTGCAATGTGACATTTGAAATGTTAGTTCTTAAAATATAAAAATAAAAATAATTAAAATGAATTAAATTTAAATGTATTCTGCAGGTTGTTGTGGATTAGAGATTTGATTAAACCGTCTTTTAAAGAAACATTGTGAGTATTTGTTGTTCACACACTGACGAGACGAAATAAACCTTGTTAGCATCCAGCACACAACATACCCAAGAAGATATTAGTACGGTCAGCTTTTTAAGAGGACATATATAATTCCACATACATCACATCTCTACTTCAGAAATTTACAACAGGACAAATCCAACACCTATTAAGACTGGAGGAGTGGCTGTGCATGGTGTGTGTGTGTGTGTGTCTGTGAATGTAAGCGAGAGAGCCAGTGAGTTAGGGAGCAAGAGACTCCAAATAATTTCAGCCCTGGAATAAATCACTGTCGCCACAGAAAAAGGCCGACAGCTGTGATGGATGGCTGAAATTTTTGTGTTGATGTCTTTAGTATTGCTGACAATTTGGTAGTCCGGGCTTTTTCACTTTTCCTGTGCCTGTGTGTGTGGTTGAACACATCTGTACATTGACATTTTTTCCTTCCTGCTTAAAAATATGCTTTTTGAAAAAAAAAAACTGCTATTGCTATTAATGCAATGTTAATTAGAATTTTAACTCTATGACAAAATGTTTAAGATGTGAGAAGTGTGATAATGAAACATTTAAAATTAATCGAGAAAGAAAAAAACTTTCTGAATTATATTATGAACAAAATTTTCCATACAGTAGCTGTGGACACCATCTTGTGTGTGGACGCGCGCCATGGTCACATGGTCTTTCTGTATATGTGCACGCAGGCTGTGATTGGATAACGCGTCACCGCATGACATACTGACTGTTCGCTGTGTTTCGAGCTTCACGCCGTCTGTCTGTCTTCTTTACGTCACACACACAAACTGGAGATGAAAAGTCCTCTTTTTCCACCCCATCATGACCCATTTGATTCTGTGGAGTATCGTCTCGTTCACCCCTAGACTTCACAATCTCTGCACTTCCACATGTATACTCACGCCTGCCTTAGCTGTTTCCATAAATTCAGAAAATTTCAAAAAAGAAAGCAAAGTACACAGACTGCAGGTGCACACCGTGTACAGTAAAACTAAATCTAGACAACATACAGAGTTATGCAAACAAAAAAATATACACTCCACATTCTTACATATACACATACTAAATAAAAAGTTAGGCCACTCTCTATACTTGCCCCCCCACCTCCACTCTGTCTGTTCTCACCTGGCAGGATCAAATAACCACACTTCCCACAAACTTACAATCAATACTTTTTCCAGCAAATCAGAACAGTCACAGGCTCAGTCCCAGCTCCACACTAACTCCACTGAAAGTGGGGAAGACTTAAAGGAAGAATCCACAGAGCAGAAATAACTAAATAAAATCAATTAAAATAAAAAATACTGACCTTTCTGTTTTTTCCCTTTTATCTCTGATGTCCAATCCCCTCTTTATCTTCTGCTGGTTCTTGTCCTCTCTCTCTCTCTCTCTCTCTCTACCCCTCTCTCTCTACCCCTCTAGTCTGAGTAAGTCATGCGGGAGCTTCTTCCTGCTCCTGCTCAGTCCTACGCCACTGTATTAGTCTGATTTCACACTCTGCAGCCTTGCCTCCCGTCCTGAAGGGGACGGTGAATGTGCTGCTTATTTAGAAGCCGGCACACACTACCTGGGCTTGTAGGCAACTGTTTAAAGCACGAGGCAACATCCAGGGTGCATAATACCCACCACCTCCTCCACCACACACACACACTCAGATGCATCTTCTCTCTCCCTCTTGCTCAAACACATACACACACACGCACACGCACACCCACACACACACACACACACACACACACACACACACACACACACACACACACACACACACACTTGCTGGCTGCCTGACAAGATAGGCAACACACACTAGAGCAAGGTGAAACACACATACACACACACGCACGCACGCACACACATGCAGGCAGTCTGTCAAAGGTCTCTCTACCTTGGCTGGGATAGCAGGCAGTGTGAGAGCACACACACAGGCACACTGAGATGGGCTGGCCGCTCCGTTCTGTCTCCTTCTCTCTAAGTGTTTAGAAGACAATTTCAACAAGGGATTGCTCCCAATCTACTAGGGTGATCCACATGGATGAGTTATAATATGCTTGCCACTCTCTCCCTCTCTCTTACCCCCCCGCCCCCCCTTCACCTCTTTTTTCCCGGTTCCCTCTCTCTCATCATTCTCTCCCTCTCTGACTCTTTCACTCTCGTGCTCGTTGTTTTAGCCTATTATCGAGCCGTCAACGATTTCAGTTCAGGAGGAAAGCTTTCCCTTCTTGGATTCTATATTTTTCCTCTTTGCGGATGTGTGCGAGATGGGCCGAAGACTGACTCCACCTGAATGCATATTAGTAGAAGGCATTATTTATTAAAAACCTGCATTCATTCGTTTTTTTTTTTTTTGTTTTTCCCCCCCCTCCCTGATATTCCTGTGGACACGCAGGGGGGAAGGGAGCAGCAGTGACGACTACATGAGGGTTGTATTTGTGATATGTGTACTTAGGGGAGGTGGGCAGTTGGGGGTAGGGATGAGGGGGTCAGGATGAGGGAGAGGCGGGACGTGCAGGGAGGTGAAAAGAATACATAAGAAATGATTTTAATTTATTTATTTATTCAGTGCCTGGGATTGCCTTATCATCCAAGGTGCTGCCTAATGACATCACTGCTGGCTCCAAGCAATCCCAAATCGCGCTGCCATATTTTGTGCAAAATGAATCCACTCCACACACACACACACACACACACACACACACACACACACAAAAAAAAACAGACAGAACTGAATCTCCAAAATTTTACATCTAGGCCTCCTGCAGTTGAATAAAAACATGAGCTTATAATACATCTGTGTGTACTGAAGAGAATAACTAAAAACACTAAAAAGACAGAATAACAGTCTGTGTTTTTAACATCGACTTCCTTTTGTTGATGATTTGTATTTAGTGATTTAGAAAATAAAAATAAAAATAAAAAATTTTTAAATAACGGCTGTGATCTTTTATTTAACCTACTTTTTACAAAAAATATGAATGGACAAATGCGTATTAGCATAATCTTTAGCCTTGGACAGTGAAGAAGGGAGCTCTCACAGGCTTAAAGTGCCTGCGTAAGCTCAACTTGCCCCGCTGGTCAACAGACTGCTGCAGTGTGGCCCCGTGGGATTAAACGTCCAGGCAGAAGTCATGACTGCAGAGTGGACCCTCAAGACTCTGTCAGCACCATCAGCACTGCCCCTTCTCTGCAGCGGGAGCAGCAGACTAACACAACGGAAACACAACTATCCAGAAACATAACTGATATGTTTCTGGATAGAAATACACGTGTCACAAACGGGAGAGTTAAAAATCCCAAAAGATGAAACAAAGGCAGATTTACTGAGTGAACACAACTTATATGCAAATATTACTCACTAATGGCCATACAGGTGACACAACCTGTGCTGCACTTAGCTCCACTGAAGTCTGTGCTGATCCAAGTTCCCAAATTCTCAACCACAGGACGCATATCTACTATAAAATGACCCCGGGCAAGGCCGAACCATTCTGTCACTGACAGAGCTTAAGTAGAGCTGGAAAATTACTCCAGTGGTAAGACCAGCACATCTCAATCATTTTAACGCCATCATAATCATAAAAACGTCCTTCTGTTATTTTTTTAAAGCCCCAGTAAGAAAAATGAAATTTCATTCTCACCAGTTAACAATCTTAAATTAAGAGAGACTAAGTTAGGGGAGTGAAAAGAGCACAACCCGAGTTATAAGTCAAAGAGAGACAAGAGTAAGCTTTAGTCCTTCCCCTCCTGCGTCCATTCTGCTGCACACCTCTGTCTGTCTGCATCGTGTACCAAGTAAGAAAATAAGGATTATATACACAGCTTCCATGTTAATGAATGGTTTGGTAAAAGTAAATAACACTATCATGTGTTCTCCTTGACCTCATGGTCTCCGTCGGACCGCCGAGACAACAACCTGCACTCCGGTGACCCGCTCCCCCCCTTCTGCGCACATCGTATTCCAGACACGCAACCGTGAAACATCACTAAACACTCAAAGAGTTAATGTTTCCTTCCTTTTCTCTCCTGTTTTTCTACTTTCAATTTTCCTGAATAACATTATGATGTTTTATTAATATCTTTGAATTATTACTCGTTTTCCTCTTAAAATGGAGTGCCTTAATTCACATTTGAAGTACTCATCAAGGCTGAGCACCGCGATGAATGTGGAAAGATACATTATGATTGCAAAAATGCAGAGTGAATTAAAAATATATAACAATACTAAAATATTAAGTATTAATTTCAAAAAGATAATTTGCCAGGGCAGGGAAAAGAGCCTTTTCATTACTTCTATAACTTTCTTTCGTTTTTTTTAGTGTACTTCGCTATGAATGAGTAATGTGTAATTACCTTGTACCTGTAAATCAAATAGAATATGAAAAAAAATTAGCTTGGAGTATCAGAAAGCCCTGCGTGTGTTTACTTTAATTAAAATGGAGCATAAAATGGACACAGATGCTGGATAAAGAGCTGAATCAAGGCAAAATCTCTGTTGATTGAACAGCAAATTATCAGGTGAGGTTCACTAACAAAAAAAAACAGACTGAGTCTGTCCTTATAGGATAGTTTCCACAACCATTCGTCCCTCATGTTCAACTCCTCGTGATTTTTTTTTTTTTACAATGGTGAACTCTAATTCCCATGATCACCCTTGAAAGCATGACCTTGTGCTGTGTGACAGGAGATAGCCGCAGCATGAAGACAGGACGCCACTTATCATCAAGGGACGAGGTGGCTGTTTAATTTCACACCACCAGTGGCTAAAACCCCTGTTAGTGTGGAGTGCCACAATGGCAGCCACGCTTGGGGAGCAGATGTCCTCGTGAAGGGGTGTAAAGAGGGAGGAGGTTGTGTTCGGAGAAGGGCAGGAGGAGGAGGGGGGGGATGAGGGTCTTGGTGTTTTGTGTGTGTGTGTGTGTGCGTGTGTGCGTGTGTGCGTGCGCGCGTGTGTCTGTGGGTTGTTCTGTCACCATGTATTGTACTCAGAGCACAGTCTGACACTGCGCACATGCCCAGTAAAACAGCGCCTCTGTCTTTCACAGACGCAAAAACAGCACCGGAAACCGCACACGTGTTAGCATGCCGTTCGGTCACGCTTACAGGCTCTGACTGAAGGTTACAGAAATTTGGTCCACCCAGCAGGCCCGAAAGAAGATGGGCATGAGCGACGGCACAGATGGGATGATGTTAGAGGCGAGCACGCTCGACAACACACACGCCAAAACGAAGCGATTTCCGTCGTCGACTGTCGCCGCAGTTATGAACTTCAGCTGCGGTCAGACAGAAGTCTGTCTGTTTAATCTGAGCGCCCCCACCCTCATTCCGCCTTCGGAGCGCCCCCTCTCCCTCCCCCTACTCAAACCTGACACAGACAGACACACTTCACATGATTAACAGACGTCTGACATGACTGTGGGCCTGAACAGTGACCAGCGAATCCCAACACCGCTGAATATAAAACGCAGTAATGAGTGCTGCAAGAAAATGGCGTCCCTCTCAAACATGGCTGCTCACTGATGGCCACACTGAAGCTGGGGGAGAAAAAAGGTCACCTCTCTCATCTTTTAATACACGCCCCTCCCTCTCCCAAAGCATATCTCTATTGCAGCCCTGTTTTCTCCTATGTAACACTCCCCGCCACCCCCAAACACCTTGTGTTTTCCTCCTTCTCCCCCCCACCCCCCGGTCAGTCTCCTTGCCCCACTCTGCTTGTGGATGTAGGCTCATTATGTCAGGCACAGAGAAAGACACAGTTACAGCTGCATCAGAGTAGTAAATAAAATTGCAAAAACTCCAATCAAGCTTCTAAAAACAATTGTACTTCATAGAAAGAATTGGAAAAAGGGACATACAACATTCCACCGTTTTCTCTTTTCATGCAACTCAGCAGGAAAAGCCGTATAGCTCCTGCTTCCATTCCTCCCCAGCATGATTTCAAATGTCCTACGAGCTCTGCTGTCCAATCAGATGCATTCATTTTTCCACTGTTTCCACATTTTTCTGCTTCTCCCCTTGTGTCATCTTACTCCGTTTTCTCCATCAGCTGATTAAGCGCAGAATGCTCGAAAATGAACTTTGACAGCTTGATTTCTATTTTCCTCCTATCAGGACATCAAGTTAAAGATTATGAATGTTTATTCAGCAGAAGGAGAAATGTTCTTGTGGCTCTCGAGGGTGAGAGGCCCGCTCCAAATCGGTAAATCACCCCGATCTGGAAGATGAACGGCCTGTTTTGGAGTTCATTGCGTTTCGTTTCGGGCGAGTGGTTGGTGCAGCGGTGGCCCCAGCAGGCTGGGGTGGAGGCGGCTGCTGATGTGAATGGTTACAGGGGGATAATGAAGTGGCAACCAACCTGGGGTTTGGCTATGTTTCGTTCACCACGTCCACCAGCTGTGAAAGGGCCATTGCCGAACATGGTTGCTAGCCTTCTCGTAATCCTGAGCCATTACATGTTACTTGAAAAGTCTGAAAATACATGAAAATTATCGCTACTTAATGTTCTTTGTAACTTATGTCTTCTCATTTGTCTGTTAGCAGCCAATAGCCTGTTTCAACTCCATACTATGCTCTCAAAAAAAAAGAAAAAAGGAAAAAAAAAAACCTTTCAAGACTACCTTAACCATGCATTACCTATCTTTAATCTTGCCTCTCTTTCTGACAGACATCTTGCCAATCTAAGCCTATCTGGTGCACAACAGGTATAAATTACTCTAACAACCTGGCCACCACATTCAGCAACATACAAACAATTTTGTTCAAAGCACACAGCAGCATTTAGACCAAAGAAGGGCATCAGCGCCTGTTTCAGTCCAAATATGGGCATATCTTATGACCATGAGGTTCAAACAGTCCCTAATGTAAAATATCTTTTTTTTTTCATGAGCAGCAGATTTTTTATTTATTTATTTATTTTTTGCATCTTTCTCAAAATAGATCACACTTATACAAACAAAAGTAACACTACCTCTGACCCTGAAAAAGGCATATTAGTTGATTGCAGTAGTAGAGTAAAGTTTAGTGGTTTTCTGCACAATAGGGCATAAACAGATTTGTGAACTTGACCATTTTTAGACTTTAGGACTATTTTTTTTAAACATTTTTCAAAGTCACTGTGACAATGGGGCCAGGCATTGGCCAGTATGATATTCTACTGGCGTGATGAGTTTTAGTGAAAATGCCATCATTTCACTCAATCAAATAATTGACATATGTCAAAGTTAAAATGCTCAATGTGACGGAACTGTTAATTTAAAACAGAGAAGGAAAAACTATTTTAATTGTTTCAAAGAAGTGTAAAGTTGATTTTTGTAGGTGCAGTCATTTGAGCTATAATATCACATTATTTAGATTTTAGTCTGCTAACAATATCATAAAAACATCCTACATTTCATGAGTTCTTAAATGTGTATTATAAAATTGTATGTTTTTTTTTTAATATTCAGCTTTTAAAATTGGCACCAGGACATTTGTGCCTAAGATGATTCACACCCCTTACTGATTTAGATTTAAATACATTATTCTTAAACCTAGTTTTTTATGCAGTATGTCTGCTGTCTCAGTGCAAACTCCTGCTGGTGTCCGCAGACCATGTTAATAAATACATCTATGTTCACTTGTTTCAAATGTTTCTCCTACATGCTTACCATGATAAGTAGTTCTAGAAGAGACTACTTTTTTTTTTTTTTTTTTTTACAATGTATCTGGGTCAGATAAGCCAAATGAATCAGGGAACATTTGGCTGCAGATGGTGTCCGAATAATTTAACTTTCCAAGGATTAGTGTAAAGTGGCATTTTGGGGCCCAAATGATGTGCAGTAGACTCTAGCTGGAGAAGGACACAGAGTTTGAATGGTGAGACAGACAATGTCCTTCTGGTAAATGTTTTGGCAGCTACATTACTGCAGTGCAGTTAAACCCTAACAAGTAAATAACCAACTGATTGTGATGAGGAAAGTGACTCGCTAATTCTGGCGAGTCAGTGCTGGCCGCTGTTCTATGCACTGATTCCTGAGTTAACAGTTCAAATGTAACTTAATTCGTCTTTTACACGTTTTTGGATTTTAGACATAAAATGAATGCAACTGTCATGATCCACAAGCCTGAAAACAAATGAAAGGGGAAACTTGTGAAAATGATAATCCGTGCCATTTAAAGAGTTAATTTAAAATACAAAGACACTATGACTGTCTTTGTATTTTAAGCCAGAAATAACATTTAAAAATACATATTTGCTTTTCCTTCTGCCTCCCTCACCTGTTGCTGCCAAAGAGCAATTTATCCTGTGCACAGACTGAGAAAATCTGGTCACTTATGCACTTTCTTTGGCATCTCGTGTAAAAGGCTTTAAACCATAGTAACATTTTTATTTTTTTTTTAAATATTAGTATATGTTGATTGTGTTATGCAGTTCATGCCCATTTAGGATAATTGATTTTTCTTGTTCTGCAAGAGAACTTACAACTAAGCTGAATGAAGGGTGTTAATGTTACAAATAACACTTTCAAACTGATAACTTAAAAACAAAACAACTCTGTCAACCAAATTAAACTTATTCCATGAAAGTTGTCCCACTCTTCTCACCTGCAGCTAAAAACTGAGATGTGAGGCACAACATTTAAATAAGTTGATGGAGTTTATCAAAATGACAGGCAATTAGATTGTCCACACATGTTGCGCAAAAGAGAGCAAGAGTTCCCAAGCTCCATTTCTGCTCCCGGACAGCCCTAAATTAAAAATCCCCAAAGTCCATTAGGCTAAACAGCCTGAGGAAAGACTTTGTCTCACCACAGAAAAATGACAGTAAACTCAGGCAATCATGCCGCCGATCAATTATGCATGAATTATATTTTACTTAGACTGTGCAAAATGTCTTATGTTAATTCACCTAAATATACAATCCCCATTATTTGTGAAGCATGCATGCACACTCCCTAAATGAGTGTTTTCCCAAAGATTTATCAGCCCCATGTTGGTCGCTGAAGTGAAAACACTAAGGATGAGTTGTGCTTCAACTGTTCAATGCAAAAGCCACAGGCAAAGATCGAGAAGTTGCTCAATGATGATGACCTATTTCGACTATAAATCAAGTCGCAGAAAACATCAAAAACTACAATTGCACCAACGTGTAAAGGTGTTTTTATAGTAAATGAAGAATTTTAAAAGAGTAAAAGAGAGAGAAATAGCAAACTGGAATAAGGTTGAGGTGGAAGGGTGAGGGGTTTGCCCCGACCTGACCTGTCTGTGCTTGTGGCCTGTTGAGCTGGTGGTCCCTAAGGTCCCCATGGCGACCCAGATCTCTAATGATGACCTCTGTCTGACCGGGATAGTAACAGACAGGTATTGGCAGACCTGCTGACCAGTGTCACAAAGGTGCCGATAATTGGTCAGTGTGTTAATAGCGAGTGATCTGATGACCTCTGAAACCCGACCTTCTTTGGTGCGAATCCAGGAACACTGTCACTCCTAAGCTTAAAAGTTTGTGTAACAAACTGTAATTTTAGATAAATATGGTAAAAACTCTCCACATTAACTTGCAAAAACATGTTTGTGTGATGTGCTAGCACCCTCTTCCACATACAAACTGCCAATTTTGGTAGCCAAAAGACTTCTTCAGTAGAGATTTTTAAAGTGTAAGTTGTGTATAATTTGACTCACAAAAAGGGAAAAATTGGATAAATGGTGACATATTTGCTGGCTTTGCTCATACCTCCTGGTTTTACAGCAATGCATTTTATTTAGAACTTTTTTAAATCCCTGAAAAACATAAATTAGAGGGAATGCAACAGAATATAGTAGTGCACATAAACACCTCAAATTTCATCTTTCCACCCAAGTATTTTTCTCCTAGTAACTTCTACAATGTATTTTACCAACACTGATGCGTCTGCCACCTACAGACATGGCATTTGTATTTCCTAATTGTCAAAACTCAGTTGACGCCGCGGCGCTTTTTTTTATGATTTAGAAGTTATTGGTATTTCTGGATTTTATGCTGCTGGAGAAAATTTTTATTACTTTGCTTTTTTTTCTCTAGATACTTTATGTGCGTAGGTAATTTGTGGCTACTGCTGCTAATAACTGTTATTCTTTTTACTTTTCATAGGAAACTCAAACTTTATAACTATTTTCTTATAGAAAATACTCATTAGACAGTTATTTTGTGTGAAAGGCTTTCATGTAACATTTGTTTTAATCTGGAACGTGCAAACAAGCTTAATTAAACTGACTGCTCAGGGCAAAAACAAAACAAAAAAAAAATTAAAACAAAAAAAAAGAAATCTGTTTAAAAAATGTCCAGAGTAAACTCCAACTACAGTTTATGCCGAGGTTATTTAGATATTTACACACACAAACGCAGCCTCTTGCACAACCCATTCAAACTTTATGACAGGTCTTGATCTTCTGCATCAGCTCCCTCTTATATTACATGCAACACAATCCACCTTTACACACTAATTTGTTTTGTTTGTCTCTTTTTCTGTTTCAGTGTAACTGAGCCCCTGAATATATACAGATTTAATAGAGCTAATAGAATCATTATCAAATTCAGATCAATATAAATTTAGCCCCAGCACGCTTGAAAGGCAGCAATATTGAAATACAACACTGTCTGCGCTCTTTCATTCTTCCGCCTACAACTGACGCGTGCTGCCACCAGACATGAATTACCAGACAGGCACATTACAGCTAATAAGAGCCTCACAAAACACCCTTTATTAATGCATGAGAGAGTCTTTGATCCTGGGGAAAGTTTCATAGGGAAAGCAGCAATCACTAAGCCTCAGACAGCACAATAAGATGCTTCCCATTATCTTTGAAAAGTCAACAAAGTGGCTGAGGTCAAATCAGCCTGAGCCTGTGCCGCGTGTCTTTGAGGGGAGGGACCGTAGAGAGCTGCTACTAAA
Source organism: Poecilia reticulata (assembly GCF_904066995.2). Lineage (NCBI taxonomy): Eukaryota > Metazoa > Chordata > Actinopteri > Cyprinodontiformes > Poeciliidae > Poecilia > Poecilia reticulata. The sequence goes on from NC_088832.1 coordinate 19,039,123, forward strand.
GCTCATCCATGAGCTGCTGTCAGTCAAAAACTTTTAAGGCTGGGATCAGGCAACATGTGTGCTTTCAACAGCTTTAACAAGGCCACAGGTAGGGTGGGAAAGAGAGATTGTAAAAATGTTGCATTTAATTTTGAAATGCAACCACGGCAAATATTTTCACTTCACGACTCAAACAAAATTAGAAACAATGATTTGGCCATTTCTTTGCTTTTGTTATTAAATTTTGTTTAATACCATGGGGGAGAATAAAAACTGAAAAAGGTTTATTTTAACTTTTTTTAAAATTTATGCTAAATATGTTTAATTTGTGCACATATGAATATATATGTATATATATTTACATAAGCAAATCAAAAACAAAATAGGAAACAAAGCCCTTCTTAAGTGATTAGTTTTACATAACTGGAAATAGAGTGAGAGAAAATGCAAATTTATTTAATTCCACCTTTACAGTACTACTCAAAACTTATATTAATAAGATGTGAATTAACTATAAAATATTATTAATCAAGCAACAGGAACTAAGTGATAGAAACATTCATAAAATGTTATGAAACTTTCTATTCTTTATATTTTATGAAAACTATATATTTACACCTTTCTTTTAACTCCACACCAACTGTACAGGTGCTTAAATAAGGTGAAACATTTTTTCTAAGCTAATGTGCTACCTTATTACTTTCCTTTTGTTTTCTTTGTTGTTGTTGTTTTATTTCAAACAGAAATTCATAAATTTAACAGTTTCATCACAAAATCAATCAAATTATATTTGAGCACAATAGAAAATTACTGTTTATTGCATCAGGTTAATGTCAAGCTATTTTCTGACAGGCTTCTAAATAACTCAGAATCAACCAGCACCAAATTCTAGTTAACATATTTGAATTCCTATAATTTACCTAAATAATTATTAATCTAATTACAACACACACATTCCCACATATCATTTTAAGCTACGGAATCATCCCAGGTGCTGTGGCCAACACAGAAATAGAGACCCATGAATTATACAAAAAAGCATCTCAAAATGAATAATTCATTTGAATCAAATACCAGCATCATCCTGTCAGACTCACTCTCACAAAGTCACAAATCTATTAACGGTCGGCTCCACATTTCGTTTAACAAAACTCAAAGAAAGTTAACTTTCGTAATTAACAGAACCTAATTTTCGAAGAGCCTTCTGGGCTTTTAGATCACGGCATGTGTTGGACAGCTAAAGAAATGATTGAATGAGGAAAGATTTTTAGTTGAACTTCTGTTGCAATGATATGGGATTTGACATAGGCTGTCACATTATAAAGTCAGAACATGGTTACTGGAATTTTGAATGGTACCTATGATGGAAATTTATTGAAGTGGTCAGCAAGTAGCTCATTCCCTACAGAAAGCCCCGAGGCCTGGAACTGGTCAGTGGGGAGCAGACTCTGAGCCCCTCGCAGTGATACGATGCACGGTGAATGGAAGGAGAAGACCCTTGTTTGAACGACTGAGGCACCATCTCAAAATCATCACCGGCTTATGACAAGCGTGAGATACTCTGTTAAGATGATGCACTTTACTGCCTTGCTACATGAGTGGTAGAAACATTTTAAATTCTAAAATTTAAAAATGGAAAAATGAAACCCAAAAATATTATTAATGAGGAAAGTAGCACCAAAATTACTGACAATTTAAATATGTTCACCGTCTGCTGCATTTTCAAAACATTAAGTGACAATTGTTTTGTTCAAACTCTCTCTCTCTTTCTCTCTCTCTCTCTCTCTCTCTCTCTCTCTATATATATATATATATATATATATATAAAATTTGCATTATTATTTTTTTCTCCAACTTCACTGCATATGGAGCTTTTCTTTTAGAACCCTGCTGGGGCAGATTGTTAAACCTAAAAGGTCACGGGGTCAGGTCCAGACAGAGACGACATCCCAAACTGACCACAACAAAATTCACAGGAACATCTGCTGTCTGTGTGTTACACATAGCTGCCCCTTCGGAGCCCCTCGCGGCCCCTACGGAGCCTGGGAATGGCTCAAGGTCAAGGCCGGCCCTTGCAGCTCTAAGTGGACGTGGCAAATATATATTTTAAAAACATGCAAGAGAGGCAACCAAAAATTCCGATTTAAATGTTGACATTTACAGATTACTGTGACTTAAACAGTTATAGAGGCATAGCAAATTTACTATAAATTCCCCCAAATTTTAAATTGAATTAAATTCATTTAAACTTCAACCTCATCTGATTCGATGACTTGGGGGGTAGGGGGATAACTGCACCCTCAGTTTTGAATATTCACACTAAAATACAGATTTAACTTTGATTACAGGGAGATTACCTCTAAACACTTCCCCTCTATTTCCTTGGCAGCTTAACAATATGCTTAAAGGACACCATTAAATGATGTCAATAACTAGATCAATATCCCGGGATGTCTCAGTCTTTCCCTGCAGCAACTGAAAAGCTATAAATGGATCCTCCTGGGCGGATCGCCTAGCACAGGTACTGTGTTACAGTACGCACGCTAACATCACTGCCGAGGGACGAATAACGCATGTCTCTTCAAGGAAAGAAGAAGAAGAAAAAAAAAAACACCTCAACTGTGAGACATTTCCCCTGTCTGTCTAATGTGCTGCTGATCTACACCTGCTGGGCTCAGGGTTGCTTAGGTATACGCTATCTGCTGACAACATCAATCACTCAGCGGGTCTTATTACTGCCATTTAAAATACATTTAAAACGATTCACTGGAGCCAGTGTCCAACTCGACATGGACACTGATAGTGATGGGTTACTGTGAAGAATGCCTCACAGTGACGGTGTAGCTGGAAACAGATGGGGCGTTTTGAAATACACTGTATGTTTTTAGATTATAAAAAAAAAAAACAAAAAAAAAAACTCATTATCATTCAAATCAGTTGCAGAAACAACAAATTAAGTCTGGAAACAGTTTCTCATGCCAACAGTCTCCGAGCTTCAGAGAACTGATGCGATCCCCCTGGACTCTCAGGTGAACTTAGTAATAGACACAATCACTCTAATTCCCCTTCAATTCTCGCCCAAAATTGAAAGCTGCCAAATGCAGTCTTAATTACATACCACCCAATCAGTGTGTGTGACCTAGTGTTGCTCAGCCGCATCCATCCCTCTATCCATCCCCTCGGGAACAAATGCAATGCATCCCCCTGAGGTCTACACACACTTCAGAGGGGGCTGTACACAGGTCAGGATGATATGAGATGGATATATTATGTATATGTAGGAAGCAAGACAAAGATCTAATGGGTAATCTGCTTGGTCAGCACTGAAACTGCAAACAAATCAAACAACATCCACAATTATGGATCCCCCTTTGTATTTAACTGGTCAAGGTCTATTGATCAAAATAAAATTATTTTAACTTCCACCTACAGTGATTTTCCTTCAGGTCCCCCTAACAGTGACATAAAATTATCTTTTTCTATATTATAGTATTCTACTTTTCTAGTGGCTTCACATTTAGCCTTTGAGGTTTATTGGCATTATTATATCATAGTATGCTCAAATGCACCTGAAATATTAATCCAAAGATTTTTTTTTTTATTATTGTATTTTACGTTTGTTTTGGGGTTGGGGGGGGGGGAGGATTGTGATTTAAATATTTCAACATCTGAAACAATGCATGTCGCCTGCGTCGCCAAGGCATCACTTCTGCACGGCGGAGCAAACCGGGGTAGTCTGACAGCAACCACAGCAGACTTGCTAATTTCCGATCCTCTCCAGTCATGTGATCAGGGTGTCGGCACAGCTTTCACAGAGCAGGGAGGGGCTAAGCATCCCTACGCTCACCACCATTTTGTGTGGGTACCTGGCTTTCTTTTTGTGAGTATCCGGCTCATTTATTTACATCCTTAAAATTAGCAGTAAGACGTGGGCCATTTCTGAAGTGTGACAGTGTTTCGAGGGGCTTCTTTTTTTTTTGCAAATGGTGACTTCATGACAGACATGTAGGTGAAGGAGAATGAGGGCATGCTGCAGACAGAATCTCATGCGTTATCAGTGCACCGAAATTGCTGTCCATTCCAGATTTCATGTCGTGCATTTTCTTCCTTGCCTCTGTCTCCTGGCTATGCTCCCGACAGACCCCTCTACTCCCTGCCATTCTATGTGTGAGGTGCATATGGTGAAGTGAAATTGCTGTCTGCGAGAGCATGCCTCTGCCTGTCCAGACTTCATCAGAAGGATTAAAGAGAGGGATGAAAAAAAAATCAAAATAAAATGATGATAGCGGGGCTGTGGCTTTTTTTGTTTTTTTCCTTTTTCTCCCCCCACCCCTTGCACCCTTGATATCTGCCCCCACCCCCTACCTCCACCCCTGATAGCTCTGGTATAAGCAGAGTGGAACATCAGATGACAGAGAAGAATCTCTTGCTGGGGTGTAGTGGGTTTGCAGGGAAGGGTTTCCCGGTCGGTGAGCTTCGGTAAGTTTATTTGGCTCTGACAAGGTCTCACTACAAAGGAAAGCCAAATTACAGGCAGTGGTGTTCCTCCCTGCATCCAGCGAGGGAAGTTTAGGGAAAAACCTGCATCCAATTAAAAGAAAAGTGACTCAGCAGTGGGGCAGCAGCCTTCTTTTACGACTACTTAGCTATCTCACTCTCTCTGATGTGCTCACACAAACAAACAAAAGACCAAATGTGAAGCATTATAGGAGCAGAGAGGTGGGAACATGCGTGCTGAGGTGGTCTGTTAGATTCGCAGCAATGGGGATTTTAGGAAAAATGAAAGAAGAGAGTGGAAAGATTGCAGGATATTAAGGAGTAATGGATGTCACACCAGGCCTCTGTAACAAATTTCCACATGCTTTCATCATTGCTCGATGAGACTGATCAAGGGAACAGGACATTACTTGGTTTCCAAGTGCTGTTATTACCCAGGAAGAGTAAATAGTTATTGCTGTGTTTATCATCCTGAAAGATTGCAGAGCAAGCAGGCAAGCACGTCTCCTTTTTAATATATTCAATCATCAAATAAATCCAAGTTTATGTGGAAACTTTTAGAAATAAAGTTATTGTAATGATATGCAACATTACTCTGAACCGCAGTGATGTCGCTTATAAACTAGTTTTAACTGGCTTTGAATAGCAGGAGGAAAAAATCTCAGCTGTATGCCAAAGTGAATTTGAACTGACCAAATGCTAAGAAACAAAGAAATCCTGAGAGGACTGAAATTTGACATGGAGAAAGGATCTGAGTCAGACACGAACATGGGGAAGGTTTCACGGCGATTTGACTAAATTCAAGTAAATAGTGATGTATATTGTGAGATTTTTTTTGTTGTTGTTGTTTTACCGGGATTTGCCAGATACCAGATCCATCCCTGTACTTGAGACAACAAAAAGGCAGCCCTGACATTTTGCCCAGCCAGCAAATAATATTTGCTGTTCGGAGACTCTCTTTCTTTTGTTCCAGCGTTTTATAAACCCAAGACACTTGAAATTTAAACCAAGTTCAAGAAATATTATTTGCCACGGGGCAAGGTAAATCTCTTGGCGGGGCTTTTCAAAGGGCTGCCCTGGGTTTGTTTAAAATTGATCTTATTTAAAAGTGTATTTTTTTTTCTGCTCATTGCTTTAGCTTTCAAAGACACATGTTTTGCCTTGATTGTAGAGGTCAAGGTAATGACGAATGTTATCTTTGAGTTTGAACTTGCAAAAAGAAGTTAAATAATTAGAAGGTAATAAAGCTGAAAGCTCAGATAAGCGTATATGTAAAAAAGAAATACAATTTTAACTGCAAGAGATATTTGCCTTCATGTGATTTACTGGAATAGGAGTTGCATTATGGTAAAAAGGTGAATAAAAGGTTCCAATCACAGCCCAAGAGTGTGCAGGCAAGCATGCGAGTCTGTGCTGCAGTAAAAAGAAAAAGGCTTATGAGCTGCATAAAACGGCTGCTTCTCTCATTGTTTAGGGAAGCAGCACACAATTTTTATTCAGCCTTCTCCCTCTGAGAGAGCGACTGACCCGCCAGCTGACCAATCCACACGAAGCTCAGGGGGTGGGGTGACAAGAGGAGGAAAACGGAGGCAGAGAGCACCCCCGTTTCAGACCGAGAGGCAAACTCCATCTTTCCGACAGTTATTCTCTTTTAACAAAATCAATGGTGTAAGTGCAGCCAATAAATCATTATTCTGCTTTATTCGGTACATGAACCTGAACTTATTTCAACTATGATGGAAAAAAAAAACTTCAGCTGGGGCTTAAAAAGTGAAAAGACAGGTGGAGAAAGATGAGGACCCGAGTTGTAGCCAGAAACTATCCTCCAGGGCTGGGAAGGTCTGTTCAGAGCCCGGGGAGAGGGACGGGGGTGGGGGGGTCGCAGGCCGAGCCGGTTTAAAGCTCGCTGCTTCAGGGGAGCAAGACAGACTAGCAGAGGGCGCCGCAGCAGGGACTCCCCGGCAAAGACCCCTTCATCTGGACTACACCTGAGGGAGGCCAGGGGCCACCCAGCTCCATGGCACAGTAGCAACTTGGTAACACACAACAAACGGAAGACGAATTTCAGCCTTGGAGAGAACACTGAACACTTCAACACATTTAATCAGATTATTTCAGCGGCAACTTTTTTTTTGACACATTAGAAAATAATAATTGACCCAAATCAAACACAATGCGAACATATGTGACAAACCAAGCTGAAATTTTCTTTTCCTTATAATTGAAATATTATGTTGAATAAGTTGCCTTAAAAAAGCTGTGTATTTGTTTTTGTGTAGGCGCTTGGATTGTGTTCAAAATTCTCCTTCGCAGATAAACAATAATTTGGCCTTCATGCGACTTTTCAGTTTATTGTGTTGTTACATTATATAGCAGAGCTTAGTTTTACAGTATAATTAACTAAAGACCAACAAAAACAGTATACTAGGGCCTAAAAAGGAAGACTTCCCAAATTAATGCTCACGCCACACAGTACATTTTAGATGAGCCTTCTGTCTACTGTGACTTGTTTTAGAGCTTATGAGCTGCTCCCTGGGGCACCTTGATTTTCCCAGAAACTCCCTCCAAGGCTCGTCAGGTTAACACGTCCGGTTCGACTGTCAGATCAATAGTTTTAAGTGACTTCATCAAACCATGTGAACACAAGTGACTGCACAATTGCAAACTGAAAGCATTGTGCCAACTCAAAGCTGTCCTGAACATTTGTTGCAAAGATGCATTCTTTGGAAGAAAAAAAAAACTGTATGCTTTTATATAATAAGAACGAGAAAGACTAAAGCAATGTTTTAAATCAAAAACATATGTCCTAGTTAATAACTTTCTCAAAGGTAATCCTAATCCAGGTCTAAAGCTGCAGTAGCTGTGGTAAGAGTTAGAAAATCCCCACTGATATCTTTTTGTACCTCTTTTGTTCTTCTGGGATAAGGGGTGATGTCAGTTCACTCTCAAGCCTCCCTAAAATGCCCCCAAAGCCTGCCCAGCTCCTGAGTGGGAGTGTGTAATCGGTCCTGGCAGAGTGCTGGTTAATGGGGGGGCACGGGGCGATAGGCTGGAGATGTATTCATGTGCGTGGCGTGGCGCCTGGACCCAGGGTGACACTTCTTCATTCCTGCTGCCTGAGGCCAGGATTAGGATTGCACCCAGCCTCACAAAGCCGGCCGTAATGCAAAATCATTTTCATATTAACCTCGTCTCTCCTTTCTGGGCCTGACAGTGGACAGGCCTGCTCTCTTTGGTACTCAAATTATCCTCAATTACTGGGGAAAGGCCAGGCGAGGGGACGTCACCTAACCTTCACCATCTGTTAGGTTCAAAGCTTTAGCGGTCGGCCAGCCCGCCTGTCTCCTGCCTCTGCTGACCTTTCTGCCTCGGCCAGTTCTCGCTCTTTTTACCCGTCCCCACCCCCCATGATAGCCCTGCCCTCTCTGGACACAGATGGGAAGTGCATGGGTGCACATCTCATTAAGGGGGAAAAGGTTATGTCATGCTTTTCACCAAAGATTTAAATATTCAAAAACCAAACAGAGCCCAGCAAAAAAAAAAAAGAATAAAAAATCTGTGTTGGGTTATGTCTTTCTCTTAAGGAGGATCCAACATCTCTGTGATAAGGCAAGTTTTATTGGTGTTAAAGTTCAAGAAATGTTCAAATTGGACCTTAAACTCTCTTCAAAATCACTTTCCCACAGGATGTAAATGATTAAAATATGTAATATATTGAATCTTGCAAGTTATTACATGTTTAATCAAATTCAGACTATTATTTCAAATTGTGATTTAAAATACTTCAATGCTTCAAAGGTTTTTTTATATATATATAAATTGACTTTGCTCGAGTCTAATTTAGTTTTGGCCAAATTTAGTGTTTCTATTACTTTTTTTTGCACAACCAACGATCTCAGTTATGTTTAAATAAAGTTATTGTATTCTCTGTTTATTTTAGCGCGTCTATAGTGTTATGCTTTTATTATTTCTAAAAGTTGGCTTTTATTAAAGCGTTTTCTATATTTGAGACTATGCATGTGAAATATTAAAAAGCTCTTATTCCTCCTCCAGTGAATTCACCTCTTAATAATGCAGGCTGTGTTTTCTGTTTATTTGAAGTGTATGTGTTTTAGCAGTTTCACTGCATCCATTTGGATTTCCTGTCTGGCCACTCAGGAGCCCCCCCACCTCCCCGTCTTCTCAGGTCATCTGGCTGGACCTGATGGTTCTGGAAAAAAAAAAAAAAAACTTTTAATAAGCCTGCTAAATAATAGATGGAGCTCTGGCTAAAATTCAAGTCCAGAGAGGCATGCAGAGGCCGAGGACGGCAAGATATAGAGAGACAACAAGCAGGTACAGGGCATTCCCTCGCCATCATCGCCGTCGTCATCTGCAGCAGCAGCCGCCGCATGAGTGGCTACGATCAGCCTCCTGCGACACCTCCACTCCAGACCCAGACTCCCCGAGGTCAGAGGTCCTGGACTTGACCTTGTGGCCCCCAGGAGAATGTTCATCGGGTTTGGGGAATAATTTGGGATTCATTCAGTAGGAGGCCCCGGTCTCAGGCAGCATTATGCCTCATTATCTCTGGATATTCTCTCCTCACAGGGCAGACACATCAGTCGGCATTTTATTTACACTCTCGCAGTTCTGCAACAAATATACACATACAACTGTCAGCGTTATTGATTTAAGTCTATCTCAATCCATCCGAGGAGCAGAAAAGTTCATTTTGGCCTTATGCAAAAACAATTATTTAAGATTGTTCAGAATAACATTCACATACATCATAAAAATAGATGAGCGATAAAAAGAATTTAAACCTGATTTATAATCATTTTTACCTTTCTTAACATGCAAATTAAAAAAACTTCATTCTAATTTAAATAATATTTTCAAATAAACTGTTTAATTTTATGAATTGAGTGGTTAAATTCAGATTTTCCTTTAACTATTTTTATTGGAGAACTAAAACAATACACACAAAACAAAAGCATAAAAAATTCACAATCTCAGAGGAGCAAATGAATCCCTTCCTAAAACACTTCCCATCCAAGCTCAATGCTTTCAAAATGGTCAAACATATAATAAAAAAATGGAACTACTACATAAATCCAGCTTTACCAAAATACATAAAAAAAAATATATTTTTTTTTTCAGGTAACAAACAAAGGATTTCTGAATACAATTCCTCTCTGATTCTAATTCACATTTTTGTTAATCAGAGCTGACTATGCTCACTTTAAACAGTCTGCCTGATTCTCATGGCAAAAATCAGAAATTTTATGGAATAAATCCAATTTGACTGGAATCAAAAATCCTTCACTTTCTGTCACAGGACCAAAAACGTAGCTCATAAATTTAACAGAGCTCAAAAAGATGTGCTGCTGTTAATCAAAGCTTTTTTAAATTCCTGCCACATATTGCAAAAAAAAAAAAAAAAAACTGGAAGGAAATTTCAGGCAACGTGCTAAAATAGTCTGATCTTTCCTATTACGTGAGCTTCAGTCTAAGTGGGTCCCTGTGGAGGACACTTTTGGAAAGATCTTTCCCGATAAGAAACAAGCCCTGCATGCATTAATATTACATTAGAGGTAGTATATCACAGGGCCCTCTACTCCGTCAGGTAGAGATCTTTTCATTGACATCTCCTTATCATGTTAATATTATACTCATCAAAGACCATACCGTGTAAAAAAAAAAAAAAAAAAAAAAAAAAAAAGGAGGGGGATGTCGGGACGCAACAAAACGTGCAGAGTTACAGATTATTCTTATGAGAAGTCTAAAAGGGAGAACAGACGACAAAATGGTTATTTAGGTCACATGCTCACTGTAATGCGCAAGAAAGAGACAAATGCCGCAGGAAAGGCGTTGTTTGCGTGTGTGCCGGTCAGAAATATGACATGCATGACTAGTCAGACACACACACACACACACACGCACACACACACACACACACACAGGCACACGCAGACAGAAAGCGACTCTTCAATGCAAGTGGCAGAAGGAGGGGTGCGAATCCGCAAGCGAGAGGGGAGACAGGTGCAAGGCTCTGCTCTCCACACTGTAGCTTAAACGCATTTAAAGTCCTTTCTTAACACACATACGCGCACCCACGCACGCACACGCACACACACACACACACACACACGCATTACCCCTCGTTTTATTTCAATGAGATTATTATTCTGCTCCGCTTTTGTTGGCTTTATTTGAGCGCCTGGCTGTGCGTCATTCGGAGCGTTACATTGTAAGGTCAAATAAAAATAAACAACAAAAAAGAATCAGACACTTAGGTGATACAATTTAATTTTAATTACGCCTTAATTGTAATTAGGATGTCCCCTTCCACCCGTTTCCTATAGGCTGTCGGGCACAGAGCCACCTTCCAGCAGAATCCACAATAAAAAGCTCTCCAGAACACGTGTCGTGGCAACAAAAGGCGGAGTGTGTGAGCGTGGGTGTGCGTGTATGCGTGTGTGTGTGTGTATGTGTGTGTGTGTGTGTTTTGAAGGGCTGGGAGGCGGACGTGTGCCTGTTCCTGTGCCAAACTTTTCGGCTCTCATTTGAATGTGAATGCGCATTTAACACCGAGAGCTGCTTAGAAACAGCCCGTGTCTGCGATACACAAGCAGGATTTTTCAATTAGCAGTCCAGCCCACCTACCCCCCCCCCCCCTCCACGGCCCCTCCCTTTCTGGGCTAATCGGTGCTAATTAAGCTTTATCACGCGATAATAGCTTGTATTAATTGCCTCGCGGGCCAACTGTTAAGGAATTTAGCGCGTGATCCGATTGAAGCTGACAAGTTCATTCCGTCTATTTAATATTCATTATATTCTAATAGGACACTTGTTAGCATGAATACACCAATTAGGGGCCAGCAACACGGTGGGACCCGCATGTTGTTTTGCAATCTACCTCTCAGGGTTCATGTTTTAAGGATATCATTTTAAAATATGATAAAATTATATATATATATATATATATATATATATATATATATATATATATTTATTTCTGGAGAATATATATTCTCCAGAAATGTACACAGTGAGAACTAAGTGCCATTTTTAACTATTGGAAGTGTTCCGAAAATTTTCCAAACTAATTTGTCCTCATATGGTAAAACATAGTTAAAGGGAATAGAAAAATTAAGTGCTCGCTATTAAATTATACTATTTTGATTTCATGTTTCTAATAAACGGTGAGATTTTTTTAAGTCCCTTCATACGTCATTTATTAAACGTCATTTATTAACCCCTGTACCCTCCATCCCTCCACATAAAGAGAGAATATAGTTTGTTTAGTTTGCCTTATTTATAGCTCTATGTACCTTCAGTCCCTCAAAGAGCAAAGGCGTTTAAAAGAAACGTGACATCACACAGCCTGACCGGACATATCAGACAGGGAAGGATGCAGGCCCTTGCTGTCTTACATCGCCAAAAAATTGATGTGCAACAAAAATAGTAGTCTCGAAGCATCAATGCAGGATGTAAAATGATCTACTGCCGAGAATCTTTGATCATTAATCAATTAACAGTCGTGTAACAAAATAGTATGAGGCGGGAAAAATGAACAGCGGAAAACAGATTTGCTGTCATGATGTAGAAACAAAATATATATGAAAATATGTTTGGGTTAATGTCACCATGAAAGTTAGGAACTAGTTTTCAAACTGTTGTAGAGACGATAATGGTTTTAGAATTGTCGTAATGATATGCAGAATCGAGGCCTGTTTATTCAATTATACATAAAAATATTTCTGATAATTTTGAAGTAATAATGTAAAGCTCATAATTACATTTAGCGGTGCATATTGTAGGTATATGATGATGGCCAAATAAATGTTTACAAAACGTCCAGGTAATAATCATTAACAACAATAGTTATTTAAAAAATAATAGTGGTTAAAGGAAAAAAAATAGATGCGGTGTCCATTAGTCCCTCTGAGCAGGGAAGCAGCAGTCACTTGGGGGCATATGGCTGTGCGCAACCCCCCCCCCCCCCCCATGTCTGAAGCCCCAGCCAACTCTGGTGAAGTTCAAGGTCTCTGCAGCCAGTGACCATAACGACGCTGGGAGGACGCAGCGTCCGCTGTATGCGTGGCTGAGACTCTGTCAACATGTTCCAGAATAAAATAAAAAAATTACACTTTTATTTTTTATTATTATCATTATTATTATTATTGAATTAATTATACTTATTTCCTAATTTAGATGAGAACATCGAGCCATTAAAGATGCTCAGGATGTTGAATTTAATTAGCAGTCTCTTCGAATTTAAATAAATGTCACATTCTTAAACATGATCTAATATTCATTTTTAAACATATTTTCTTCAGCTATTTTTGAAGCTAGAGTTAAGAATAATTAGTCATTTTTCAAGTTCTTATGTAACAACTTCCACCAGCAATCTTGTTGAGGGCCGAATGGATCGTCTTTTCTTATTTTTTGGACCGCGTTTTTTTTTTTTTTTTTTTTTTTTTTTTTTTTTATTATCATTATTGTTATTTCGTATGCAAAAACGGGACAAGTAGTTTTATTACTGTGGTGATAAACACTGACAATTTCAAAATCTATACTTAAATAAAAAGATTTAAAGTTATGAAAAACATGCACATTACTAAAAAAATTAAATAAAATAAAAACCTCTGCAGAACATGATTTGAGTTATGCGCTCTTAAATTAAATAATTATTTAGCCCTTGTTGTTGTTTTTTTTTACATTTCTATTTTAAATATTCCGATTAAAACTTCTTATTGCGCTACCCCCCACACTCCCGTCAGCGCAAAATTCGGCAGAGTTAAATGTTTCTCTTTTTGTTTAAAAAAATAAAATAAAAATTCCACTCTGGAAAACGCAGAAAAAATGGCTGACAACGAAAGCAAAAGTTTCTTTTTTAAAAAGGAGAAGGAGCTAACTCGTTACCCATTGTTATTTATGACTTAATTATATGCACAAAAGCACAGGTGGCCTTCATAAATTTCTGAACTTCGAGAGATGCAGAGAGCCACATCTGAAGTTTTATCAAGGCCTGTTAAGATAAGCTCTGAACAGATGGACCCCATCATCACCTGAACTTAATTATTTCGATTTTTTCCTGATAACAGAAACTGCCAGTTGATGAGTGACGTCATTTCCCTTCAAATCTAAACGTTCTCATCAAACAATTTTAAATTGATCTAACATGAAACTACAAAACTGCCTCTTTAACAAATACAAATATTCCAACCAAATTAACAAAAATACAGCAAGGATTGTAGTTCCTTATTTGAACAGAACCGACATGTACATTTTGACCTACAGGTCAATTCATGTTCAAAACCTGCATAAGGGGGTGGGGGGGGGAGACACCATCAAAATTTAAAAAGATAACTTGTAAAACAAAAAACAAACCCAGACAAAATTAGAAGAGAGAAACCAGAAGAAGCAAAAGGAAAGGGCCACAGATCACACACAGATAAAGACAAAAAGAAGACAAAGATGCAGAATGGATGTCTGCAGTGAAGCAACACAATCAGACGGGGAGATGCAGTCAGAGGATGTTAGGTGGTCCCAGGTGTCTCTAATGACATCAGCATGGACAGTATCCCTGATCTGCATAGTGGAGGAGATCCTGTTTCCTCGTAAAGTCTCTTCATGAGAGACAGGTCATGGCCAACAGCCTCTGTCAGACACATAATTGGCAATATTGATTATAGGTTATCATATGCTGTAGGCCATTTGTAAGATAATGCTGCAGGGGTTAATTTGTCACCCATTAACCTTTTGGACTGGTGGATGCACGTGTAAATTCAGTTTAAAACAACTTCTAAATGAGTTACCTAGCTTCATCTAATAAATGGAATGCATTTAAGATATATCAGAGCACAAAACCCCATAGTGTGTCAGGTTTTTTTTTTTTTTTTTTGTAAAGGGGCTGAAGGGGAGGGGGATTTTTTGAGAGCCATGTCATGTGGTTCCCAAATTAGACACCTTATAGAGCACCCAGAGCTGAAGTAAATATGAATTCTCCGGCTGACCCTTCAGAAAAAAAATATCTCTTCATCTAAAACTCAGAGTGACATTTAGAGGAAACACCTCTTCCTCTTTTCTCAAATCTGTGAAGTTGTTGCCTTCCTACATGCCTAAAGAACTCTGAAAGTTGATCCTCTCTGTCCATCAAGACTAATGTGGTAGGATGACTTGGAAGAAGGAGGCTTTGTAGTAACTTGTTAACTTAAGCTAAAGTTTCAGTGTCATCAAAAACATGTGGAAGGTCTTTTTAGTGACTTGCAAAGATTAAGAAACAATCGCAGAAAAGTTCATTTAACTACAAGAAATACGGAAAACATTTCCTACTTCTAAGAAGAAAAAAAAATACAAAACATCGACTTCTTTTGCCGTGACTTTTTTTAAAAATTATTATTATTATTTATTATTATTTAAAGAAAGTGCAACACTCCAGTAACCACTTCGGGCTACAAAGTAACAATGTTGCAAAGCAGTCAAACAGATTTAACTGCGTCAAAATCATCACAGTTTGCCACATACTTTGGTCTTCATCTCAGCGAGGAATAACACATCAAATGCACAAAAAATCACAGTAAAGAGAGGAGCTGTAACCTTTGTGGAAGTCGATCAGAGGCGATCAGAGGTGCAGAAGCGCCTGGTACAGCCCAGAGCAGTAAAGACAACCTACTTCAACTTCAAACACATGACATTTGCCACCTCAGAGCATAAAATGTGCCTCCCTGACTCTACACCTGTAAACCTGTAAACCCACATGGTGTAGAGGGAAGCCGAGCTGTGTATTCTCACTCCAGCAAATACTATTAAAAGTTACTCAGTGATGGGACTGTACACACTAGAGCATTACCTTGTGTACAGTGCAAGTGTGTGCATGTGTCGTGTGTGTGTGCGTGTGTGCGTGTGTGCGTGCATGCGTGCGTGTGTGTGAGGGGGAGAGAGAGGGAAAAGGAAAGAGCAGTGAGGTAGAGAGGGAGGGAGAGCCAGGATGTGAGAAGTGAAAGCAGGAGTGAGTGGCAGTCAGCAAATCAGTCAGTCAGCTTAGTTTGACGAAGTGAAGCAGAGCAGGCTGGCTCCACAGAAAGTACCTGTTTGGAGAAGTCTGGTGGTGGCATCGGCCCTCCAGCTCGGCATGCATTAATTATCCTCCACAAAGAGGAATGCTCTGGTGTGGCATTCCCACTGTCCCACAGTCAACGGGAAGGAGAGGAAACGGAAGGATGATGGGAGCGGGAGAGAAATGGGAGTGAGACGAGGAGAGGAGAGAGGCAGAGAGGGAGGGAGAGTCAGATCCACTGCTGCCCTGACACCATGACTGGTCCACGTGAGATTGATCACACACACACTCATGCTCACGCACACCGAGGCCTCTGCGGTGACAGGGTGGAACTACCAAGGTTTGTCTAGCCTGGATGGACGGCCACATTCGCATTCACGCTGCTGATTTTTCAGCTTGAATCAAAACTGAAGGCTTTTCTTGTTTTGTTTTGTTTTTTGTTTTTTTTTGGGGGGGGGGTTTTACAAAAATCGCCCCTCACATGAATCCGTCTTGAGTTCTGCCATCTTTTTCAAAAGATCTGTTGTTTCAGAAGCATTCATTAGCATTCTTTTAGCTTTCCTCTCCCTCCCCTTCACATCTGTTCTGCAGTCTAACGCCTGTTATGTGGCGCAGCAGCTGAAAATGGACAGCTAAATAAAAGGGGTCAAAAGTCTGGCACTGAGAGGCAAAAGGACTGTGATTACACACAATAGACTATAAAAGAGATGCATATGAGCATCAGCAGTGTGCCTGGCCTTTGCACCTTCAGGGAGGACAGGGTTCACGCTAATCTCATGAATGCCTTATATATATATATATATATATACACACACACACACAAGCACACCCACAGATGCATATTGTCCACTCATAAACAGACCATTTGCAAAGATCTGTGGTTCAAGGAGTAACATCGACACTGACATTTAAATTTAAATCCATCTTTAAAAACAACAGTTGCCTTCTCTAATTGTTTATCTCACTTTAAGTCACTTTTGTTTTTTAGCAAATTTCAAAATGAAATCATTGCTGACCACATCCTTCCATTGTATCCATAATCTAGGTCAAATAAACATAGTTCATAGTAAATCCTTCCAACTCTACCGTCCTCATTTTCTGTGCTCAACTAGAATCTGCAGCTCCACTCAGCTGGCCTGCGTATGCAGATTGAGCCAGATGGACATGGTGTCCAGACCTCCGTCCCCTCATAGACTCTGGCTGAACTTGACTCTCAAGACTGCAGATGGAAAGGAGGGGCTCATTTCGGTGAACCCTGGACCTAACTGCCTAACATCCCCTTCCATCCCCCCCCAACATGGCCAGCCACGTGCTGAGCCGCCCCATCCAGTGTCTAGTATTAACATTCATTAACTTATTAAATTCAGGTCTGTTTCCCAGCAGTTACCACCACAGCAAGCTGATCAATACTGGGACATTATCACAGAACACTTCCTCAAACTCAGTGTCAACATGCAAGTCCGTCAGGGGGGGAGCGCGAATGTGATCGCTGAGATGGAAAAGAAGCTGTGCCTTCGCTGTTATGCAGAGGAGTCTGACAGAGGTGAACTCCTTGAGCACATTGTGAACCCTGGGGGACCCGCAGGTTTGACTCGCTGTGCTGCGAAGCATGCTGAGCCTCAACTTAAGAGGGGATCAGAGGAACTGCCCTCCCTTCCTTCCTTACTTACTTCCTAAAGAGATGAGTAATTCATTTTTTTCCCCATTTTCCATAAAAGACAGTTTAACTGTCAATGGCCGTATTTCCACCAGTGCTTTTTTGTAAGCGCATTTCAAAGTGTCCCACTGAAAAGGATGACAGAAATGGCCAAATTCAAAATAACGTCCTCAATGTCACATGAAAGTTTTACGCTCGTTTGAGGTGGGTTTTGGCTTTTACAAACGGGAGTGAACGCACAAAAGGAGAGATGGAAACATTTGCCAAATAAGTTGGTAGGTCTGTGCCTTACTAGAAGCTCAAAACTCAAACATTTCTTAAATAACTTAGATTGCACTTTATTTTAATTTGGTTCAAATTCAACTGTACGTAATTGGATCTGAATGCAACTTGGACTGAGTGTAGTATAAGAGGCTTTGGTGTCCTGTGGACTTGTTTAAGAGCAAGAGTAAGTTGTTTAAATGGTAAGTGGTAAGTACAATCCACTTACCATTTAAACAACACTTGTTTTACAGTAAACAAGTGAAGCAAAAAGTTATGTTTTAATTGACTGTGTTACACAGTCACATCAGTTACTTTGCAGGTTTCAATTAGTTATAATCACAGTTTTATGATGAGTTTTGTTCACTGTTAGGAAATCTTTGACTATCAGTTTTTTCAAATTCAGGTAAAATTGCTGCATTGAGATAAAAGACTTCCAAACTTAAATTAGCCACAAGCACAAATTATTTTAATAGTGAATAGTACAAGTAAAAAAGTTATTAAACTACTCTTGAAAATCTTATCCTTTACAATATCCTTTTAGCTGAAACACTGTTGTGATTGACAGGATTGTGGCCTTCATTGTATGATTGAAGCATTTGCCGTTGTACTTGTGAAAAAAAAAGGGGGAAAAAAACCTGATGTGCTTTAGCTTTTCTATTTTTTCCTAATGAATTATTGCAATTTAAGCCAGTCAGTAAGGCATTTAGAGGTAAAATGAGAACCAGAAAAAGATCACATTACAGGTAAAAGGCCAGTCTCTTTGATATAGGTGGGCTATCATTAAAGAAATGCTTAGGCTCTTAGCAACGAATCCTCCATTCAGAAACACCTGACCCAGGATAATGGCAAGTACATTGTTAATGCTTCACTTTATTAATAAGTTGGAAAATTGCCTAGACCAATGAACAAAAGCAGAATGAGCAAGAGCTCGCTGACAGTAATAATAACAGGTAAGAAAGTCTTTCTTTTACATTCCTTTCAAGTTTTCAAAATCCAAGACTGAAGAAAACTAGTAAAAAAAAAAAATAATTACTAGGTTGTTTCATCTGACTCCTTCCCTTGCAAGCACACATGGACTGGACTGATTAAAGATGGCTAAAACCGACCATTCTACATACCATCTCTCTTTCCTCCCCCGTGCAACTTTTATTTTTAATAGAAAATGGGCCCTGAGCTCGTTTACTCAGGAACAGAAGGGTATAAATGTTTTAAAATTTCAAGTAAAAGTAGCAAAACGTAAAGGAGGAAAAGGGGTGGAAGGAGGAAAGGACGGGTAATATAAGAAAGATTTTAACCTTAATAATGCATAAAGCAGGCGCACAATTTTTATCTCTCCTGACTGCTGTTTGATGAAGATACAAGCTTTTCCTCTGCTAAACTCCAGCAAGGTAAATATGGTGCGGTGAAGATATGTTTCTGATAAGGGCACCATATGAGATACTCACTTGGCAGAGTGAGAAAATGGTATTATTCTGTCAGAATATAGCAGTACTGGATCAGAAACGAGGACAGAATGGCAGAAAAGACCCAAAGGGAATTCAGCCAAGGCAGCAAGTCAGTGGGACCAAAAGCCAAAGGGTCACTGAGGTCAAACCGCAATTCTTAAAGCCCCGATACTCTACTTTGATGCTTCTTTTCTCATTTAGTTTAATTTGATCCATTTGTGTTATCCTGCTTCTATGAAAAATTGGCACACTTTCTATGCAGGTGGAGGGAAACCAATTCAGTGCAAATGCAAATGAAAGGGCTGGTGGCGGTCAGACGGAACAACGCAGGCAGACAGAGCGGGAATCAAACGGGTAACCAGCCGACTGCAGGACAAACTCCTACCAACATCGCCACCATCGCCTCTATGCACAGATAATCACGGATGGACAACGTTAAACAGGCATCAGTGATGCTGTGTGGGTCGGTGTGTGTGATGGACTTTAATGAAAGTGCTCCCTCTGAATCAAATTCTGCTTAGCGCTCAATACAACCTTGGGGTTGGCTCTGGTAAATATTTATATGTCTACCTATTGGACCAGGTGAAGAACTTTCCTCTTAAAGATAACTGAAGCATGACATACAAATCCATTTCTGACTCATTGGGGCATCACAAAAAGATTGTAGGAGCAAAGGTCATGAGACCCCCTTCTCGTAATTGG
This sequence comes from Poecilia reticulata, assembly GCF_904066995.2. Lineage (NCBI taxonomy): Eukaryota > Metazoa > Chordata > Actinopteri > Cyprinodontiformes > Poeciliidae > Poecilia > Poecilia reticulata. The sequence goes on from NC_088832.1 coordinate 19,058,714, forward strand.
GATCCAAAAACATTTCAATAGAGCGGCCAAATGTTATCCACCTGACAAGTCAGGCTCAGTGAAAATCAGCTACACTATAATGGCCACATCTACATACACTCTGGAGTCTAAGGGCAAGTTATTTATGATGCCGATACTATACTGAGAGCTCACAAGTGTGGTTACACATCCTCAGTGGTGTCTGTTTAAATGTGCTCCTAATAAAATATTTCTTGGGTTGTGCAGAGTCGGGGTCTCTGTGCTCATTAGAGGTCTCTGACCAGCTTGATAAGTGCAGCCCGGCGCCATAATGATTTATTAAGAATGGAGGAGGAGAAGGCTGGTGGGTCCAAACCGCCTCAGGACACTTCAGCCGCAGAGACATTTAAGGGTAAAGGCTTGAAACAGAAGGTGCCTCTGAACAGATTTACATCATCCAAGATGCATATCATATTGAATTATGTAAGATGAAATGAAATGCATAGGAGCCTTGCATTTTCTTTACCGACTTTTTATTTCTACTTTTTGCCCAGAGCTCCTTCTTTTCCCCTCCATTCAGAGCTCCAGTGTGCATCGCCTTGAGGTAAATGTACGGCCATTTGCTTCATACAGCAAAGCACTAATGCACAGACAGAGGGACAGAAGTAACAGTGTTCAAAAATAGATGAAATTGGGATGGTCAGATGTGAGCAAACAAGTTGGATTAATTCTTAACCCTAAAATAGACTGGACTAGCATTTGGCTACAAGGCAGATTCCAATCAATGTGACACTAACCTTTTTCAGGTTAATTTAAAGCAGTAGTAGTATAAAGGAAATTATAAGGTTTGCTCTAGTAAAGCTAAATTTATATGCATACAAAACAGCTTTAATTTGCATTAAAAGGTTGTATTTGTAAGTTTTAGCCATCACAAATGGCATGTAATCATATTGGTCAATAGAGAATTTATTTTAGAGTTGCATACAAAAGCATACTTTCAACTTTTCCACATTTGGTGATAAACACTTTTCATTTTCTGACAATGAACTAAACGTTTCTGTGAGATGTTTAAAATTTGGCATATTTATTACCTGTTCACATTTTAGATCAGCTGCTATATGGGTTTAAGTAAAAAATATGAATACAGAAGTGACTCTTATTTATTGCTGTAATCATCTGATTTACTACATGGGAAAAAAAAACAAAAACATAAGGATGGTGTGAAGTGAGCAAGACCCACAGAGCAGGATGTGAAGAGGTGTGAGTGTGAGCTAGTCAGCAGACATTAAGAGAGCAGAGAGACAGGAGAGCTTGGTGAACTCGTGAGTCATGGAGGCATCTCTACAGAGAAAACCCTGGTATCCTCCAACAGAGGAAACAGGCTTAGTGGTTGGAGGATAGATCTTTTTTTTCTTTGCCACAGTTAATTTTCAAATCTCCAACATCCTATGGCTGTCTGTTTTTCTTTTTTTTTTTCCTTTCATTCGTTTTTCTTTTTTTTTTAAATGAAACTGGAGCTTGGGCGGTGATAGTGATAGATGGCTCAGCGCTCTAACACTTTATCCAATCCGGTGCAGATTTCATCCAATAAAGAATCACTTGTGCACTCTCAAACTAAATGGAAGTCAGACAGCGGAGAGAAAGGGGCTGCCGTGTGTTTCTGAGCTGCGAAAATCAAATTTTCTTAAAGCCGCCGCAGCGGTAGCTGGCGGAAAAGGCAGCAACAGCCATGACTGGCCAGGGCCACTACGTCTGCACACACAATTTAATCCATCACAGAGCGCCCGACACCATATCAATCAACCTTTCATCAGTATGCCCCCCACCCCACAAAAAAATGGAAAAAAAACAATATTTCTATTCAATCACTTCTGACTGAACCAGGCCTGCAACCTGGTGACCAGTGGGGAGGACCACACTCCTGCTGGTTTAGAAATCTTTTTTTATGCGCATGGACCTTAAGGTAGAACATGTGGCTTTCGTTATGCGTCAAGTGCCTATGACCAAAAATATAGCTTTCTTCATCGTAGACAAACATTATACTATCAAATCGTTCCCTAGCTTACTGGACAAGCCGCCACCTCTCCACCTTACCCCCACCCATTGTTGTCCTTTGTTCCGGGAATATGGTACGTCTTACCCTCTCCGTATCCCACAGGCTGTGGCTCCAGTGGCCTATGATTTATAATTCATAGAGGCCGCTTTTATACGGGACCTCCGTCTACCTGATACTGCGCCACTGGGCCTGTCCTGGGACAGTGGGAGGGGGGCTCTTCATTACGCCTGGCACCAGAGAACTAACATGACACCCGCTCTTTGAAGAACCATCACTGCATGTAAATTGGACATAATAATCTATTTTTCCCAGTTGAGGCACAGACTTATGTTCCCGAAACCGATGCCATTTATTTATTTACCCCCTCATTGGCCACTTTGTTTTTTCTCAAGCCTCTTTCTGTAATTCTTTCTTTACGAAAGCTCTTCAAGAGAAACTTCAGCTAGCAAACTATGTCTCTTACTTTTGACTGAACTTTCATTTTACAAGTCTTTTCATGGACCTAAATGATCAAGCTCTTTCTTCCTTCAGGACCTGTAAAGCTCAGGTCTCTGGATATCCACATTATTTCCTTTCTGTTTTGCTCTGTGCTCTGACCTCGCTGATTCCCAGAAAGGTCTCCGACCCAGGCTCTGCTCCATACTCCATGCTCTTGGCCTAGGGCTCTGCTTGGCCTCCATGCTCCACTGGCTCCCTAAACCCTGTTGAGGCTCCAAAAGGCCAAACACTGTAGTTGATGTGGATGCCCCATCACCCACAAGCGTTTTTGGCAACTGAGAGGCGTGTGGGGTGAAGGAAAGATTGTCAGATTGCCAAAAGCTGCTAAAATGACAAAGAGAGAGCAGCTCAGCCTGGATCAGACTTGTGTTATATTGTTGTTGTTACCAAGTGCTCCTGACTAATTATTCCTCCCTGATTTGCAAATAAGGTCCTCTGTGCATTTCCATATCAATGCGCATGAGAAGAGTATGTCAAGGAGTGCGGGGTTAAGCGTGTGCCTAACCTTGAGGACTGTTGAGGGCTTCAACCCCATAACAAACAGAACATCACCAGCCCCCGCCAACATTCCCCGCACCGCCAAAACCCGCAACACAAGCATGACACCCCCTGGTGCTTTAGTCCAATAAACAGACAAAAAAAGAATGGAAGACAGGCGGGTTGTTTGGGCGAAGGGGGTGGGTGTGCAGGGTGGGCACAGAGGAGCTCTCTGTCAAATCAGCGGGTTGCCCCTGGATTAGTTCAGTTGTAACACAAGCCCACGCTCCACGGAGATCATTTAGGCAATTATCAAGAACAAGGCCGGCTGCAGTGTTGAACAGCTCACTTCAAAGGCCTACACCAGATGAACAGTTACAGCACACTGGTCAATTTCCATACAAGCCATCCCTCCCTCTCTGCTCCCCTTCACTCACTCCTCTTCTGCGTATGCCCCCAGGCTTTTTGACTGTGCTAATGAACATAACACCCTTCTACCCACCCCAAACACAGACTCTGAGATGCTGCATGATGAGATGTCCATGATGAGCTCTCGCCGTTGTCCCTTTGAACCACAAAGAAAAGCGGGCCCGCATGAAGGACACAAATGCCTGCCAGACACTTGCTTATGTTTGCTTTTATCAGCTGGATGAAAATGAAAGTTTTTTTTTTTTCATATTCTGAACATGCAGAATATTTCTCTGTATTATGTAAAAACTGATGTGAGCGCTCAAATGGAACAAGCGCTTCACTTTTAAAAGTCAGATATTGAAGGTAAAGACTGGGGCTTTAGAATTTGTGTCAGCATGTAATTCACTCTTGGAATAAAAGATTTCAATTGACATATTGTCATTTATTTTAGTTTCATAACTCTAACGACAAGGATTTTGTTTTAGACATAAATTGTAAAACAAATTGAGAGAAAAGTTTCTATTTAGTTTTGTTTACTCTGTTATACATTCGCAATATTCAAAGCAACCAGCTGCATTACGTTGTAACTTACTGTGCTGGTCTGTGAAGGTCCCAGAGGTCTGCTAGAAATTAAACACCATCGTGTAGACCAAACAACAAACCAGACAGTTCAGGGATTACGTTTTTGGGAAGATTAAAAGATGGTAAGGTTGTAGAACAATATCCCAAGTTATCTCACGGCATCCATCACGGAATGATGGATGTCAAATCCATCATGCCAAAATTGAAAAAAATATAGCCAAATTCATATCTCCTCGTCTTCTCTACTGCATGCTCAACTGCAAAGTGTGCGTGTCATTAATTTTGCCAGCTGTACTTACTCACCAGCTGACTCTGCCAATGTCCGTGTGCAGCCCAGATTTTTGTGACTGCGTTGGCTGACGCACTGACAGAACCAATAACTTCCACAGTCAGAGGCTGGTGCCCAACACACAGCAGGTAAAGAAAACAACCGGTCAGATTATGAGTGGCAGAAGAAAAAAAAAAAAACAACTTTTCAGAAAACTTTTCATTTTTCAGAAAGTCAGGAGATATTTACTGTTTTTCTCTTTATTTAGATAATTCATCTCTCAGCAATAACTAACTGCATTGCTACTCTTGAGAAATTATTAAATTATTTGCCACAGTTATTTCCTTCTTTTTCTCCTATGAGAAGACAATGTTTAAACCAACACATTGTCATCGCTTAAGAGGCCGTGGTGAGAACCGTTCATCTCTAAGTAGAATGTGGTTGTTCAGCAGAATTAAAAATAGGATGAATAGTGGCACAAGGCCTAAGCAGCTTCTATACACGGACATGGAGACGTATGTTGAGGGCTTATTCCACAACTGCAGACCTACTAGAACATTGTCATTTTCCTAAAGTGACAGGCTGGGCCTGCAGATCTTTAAGTAACAGAGGACCACGAGAGTCCTCTATGTCAAGAGGGTTTCCCACCTGACCCACAGCTCAGGTGGGAAACCTAGTTTGACAGAACAACTGTTGGTCATGCTCTTAACAAATGTGGCCTTTTACTGAAACAGTCGCAAGAAGAAAACCACTTAAAGAAAATCTGCAGTTTGCCTCAATGTTGACATGTACCATATTTTAAACAGAAGATTATTCAAATCATGTTAAAGTATTATCCCACTGCTGTCAAGTAATTACCATTATCTACAATTAAAGGTGAGCTGGCAAACCCAGACGCGTCCAACGCTAGGTAGTCCTTGTCAAAAGGACAAAGACAAAGTCAACTGAAAAATCAAAGACTTAACAAGAGTTTCTTTATGCTGTATTGGCTTCTCCAGTCGTCCTTCAAAACCCCAGTTTTTCTGTCTCTCATGGGTATTTTTGCTCACAGACACACAACAATACACCGATCTCTGAAGCCACAGAGTTTCTAATCAGACTGGGTCATGTTTTATTGTAAAGATCCAAGACAAAACATACAAGCAACCAGACCCCTCCGTCAGGATAGAGTTTCTAATCATGCACTATAAATTATTCAGCCCCGAAAAATCTGCCCACCCTAAATGTTTATTGATGTAGTACAGACAGTGTCAGACTGGTGACATGGATATGGACGCTACCATCAAAGTTCGGAAGGAGCCACGGGGTGAGGCAAGGGGTCGCACCAGGGTCAGAATGCAAACTATGGATACCCAGCGCATCCGCTAAGGGGAAGAACCTCAACCAAGGACTTAATCGATTGACGCCAAGGATGTGGAGGAGCAGAAACATAAGAGCAGGCAACATAATGAGACAAAGAAAATAGAGGAAGGAATTAAAGAAGATGAACTGTAAGAAAAACAACTGATTTATGATAGATGTGTAATTAGTTTTATGAACTACAGAATAGATTCTGATTCAGTAGGAAAAAATATTGTCCAGGTACTCAACAAGTGAAGGTATGCTTTGAACTTAAGTGGTAGAATTTCTAATAAGATTAGAAATTATTTTCAATCAGAGGTAACACCAACTTTTTTGAGGCCCTCTGACAGGGTGGAATATTTTTAGAAACTGTTGAGACAAAGTCAAATGAAGGCATAGAGAGACACAAAACAAAAAAAAAAAAACAAAAAAAAACAAAGAAACAAAGGCTGCTGACCTGGAAAGAGCCTTCGAATTTGCTTGCAATTTTAGAAAGTCAAGCTGAAACCAGGCACTTATTCACACCGAATAGAGGAGGCACATACACCTGAATGTGTCTGAAGTTAAATCAGGTCAAACCTAACTTGTTTTAAGTCAGTTAGAATTAACACAATTTATTTGTTTCTAACATGCCACAAAAATAAGAGGATGTGTCAGAGGTTTATTTATTAATGTCTGCAAAATCAAAAATTTACATATCGACTGATTACTATCTCTTTAAATAAAAGGAAAAAGCAGGGAAGCCCGGATGGTGATGTCATGGCTTTGGGAACTTCTGACTCATGTGGAGTTAATTGGAGGGACACCGATTAACTCCACATGAGTTAATCAGTGTGTTAGAAAGCAGTTTCTAACACACTACTTTCTTACTTGACATCACAGGAAAAAACAAAAAACAAAAAAAAAACAGCCAAGATATCTTGAGAATTGCCAAGCTGCATAACTCTGGTTCATCCTTGGAAGCATTTTCCAGACTCTTGAAGGTGCCACATTTACCTCTTCAAACAATTATACACAAGTGATGATGGAAACTCATCATGCTGAGTTTTTTGTGCATGTTATGATAGACTGGCCCTTTAACAACAGCCAAAGACCTTGTGGAAATGTTGTTTTAAGACAGGGCCATTAGTCATATTTAACATGTCCTGTACAGACATGGGCTGAAAGATGATTGTACTTCGGTCTTTCTGTAGAAGAAGGAGCTTATGTCCTTTCACTCAAGAATGTTGCTAAACATAAGATTATTGTGAGTCACTAGATCTAAATATAACTAAGGTTTTCACCAAAATTCCTACATTCATTTATCTTTATTGATGCTGTAGTAGTTCGGGGGGGCATTGTGGTGCAGTTGTTTGTACTATTGCTTTGTAACTAGAAAGTCCTTTGTTCCAATTCTGGCTTGAGGTTTTTCTGCATTGACTTTGCATGTTGTCCAAGTTTTCGCCGGGTACTTCTGGCTTCTTCAAACGAGAGTCGATCCTACCCATAAGAGAACTAAGCCATTGCTTAGTGCCCCCAAACCATCACGGCTTGGCATAAATGCTTGAATTTAAACACAGAATATAGATCAACTTTTTTTGTGATTTGTTTATCGAGAATGAGAATAATATTAAATTTGAAGTGACCAAATTTACACCCAGGATAAATTAAGATGGGGCATATTTTCCAAAATCAACTTTTTTGAGCATTTTATCATATTGTATTGCTATTCCCTAATCACAATCAAACCTGGTGTTATGCTTTGATTCTTTGATGCATTTTTGAGAAGTCCTTAAATTTCTGGTGGCAGCCATTCAGGGTTGCCAATCGCTCGCTCAAGCAAAGCGCCAGCTATTTAAAGAAAGCTCTTCCTCAGAGCTGCAGTCTCCAGGAACGTACAGAGCTGCTCTCCTCTGCGCCTTCCCCTCACAGCTCCTACAGACTAGCAGCAGCAGCAATTAGCAAACAGCTGATGGAACTACGCATCAGCTGTGTTCAGCATATGAACTGCTTCTCAGTCCAATGCTCTGAAGAACATTTGTAAATGGCTTAATAAAAGGGTGATGTGATGACATCCTGAAAGCAGACAGTCAGAAAGAGCAGGTGCTTCTTAAAGAGACAGAGGCCAATTTCAAGGCATCAAATAGTGAAGCCAAATTTATTTTAAGCTATGTTTGATGTATACAGCATTTTCATAACAATTGAAGGTAGCAGAGTTACTGGATTATGTCATGAAATGGCAATGTGACTGGAAAATACATATTACCCGCCCTTTAACATTTTGAGTAATTGGCAAGTTTACTTTGTAAAAGTGCAAAGAACAATCTCCATTGTTTGATATTTTTATTAACATAAATACAACCCAATTCTGCAAGTTTAATCTTTTATTTGTGTTTGAGCTCAGTTTATTCAAAAAAATTAACAATCATCCATCATTTATAATTCAACTTGGCTCTCTTTTCCAGATTCCGCCAAAACTGTACCGATGTGTCGTTCTTAACCAGAAGAGCGGTCGAAATCAAATTCAGCTTAAGACCCTAAACAGCAGTCCAAAACCTGTTAGGTTAACCTGTATATTTAGGTTCTGCAACGATAGGTAGCTATAGACAGACAATGCATGGATGGACAGTCATCATACCATTTATGATTGTTTTTTTGTTTGTTTTTATTTTGCTCTAAATAAATAAAGAAGTCAAAATGAAGCATGTCTACTTTATGGTCATTTAACTGTGACATCACCTTTTCAAGAGATCAACTACAAATATGGCAGGAGAATGATTGTCTCTCTTGTGCAGTACAAGGGAAGCGCAAAGCCAAGTTTGAGAGCCAATAATGATCTGCTAAGTATTGTGGAAACAGAAGCAGCATGCATATATCAACTAAGTTGATGATCAAAGCGCATTAGATTTATTACCCCAAAGGAAACTCTGCATTATGAAATTTAATCCCTCAGATCTATATCAGTAATTGTGGTGCATTACCTTTCATTATGACTGCAGCATTGATAATCCTGCTAATACCAATCAGACAGGCATGGGAATCTGTGTCAGGAAGGGCAATTGAAAGGATAAGAAAAAAAATACTTTTGAATAATAAAAAGCAACTTCATCAAATGAATTTGATGGAACAAAACAAAGACACTACATCAGCCCAATGCCATGGACTTTGAAAGTGTTTTAGATAATAAATAGTAGTGGATATTTACTGCTTATGTAGCATTTTTCATTCATGGATTAGAAATCATGACACTTAGCTGCCAGTCATCTTGAGGGGATTGTTTTATATGGACATTTTTGAAAGGCTGAGGATAAATAATCCTTTTTTTGTTTGATTTTTTGTTTTGGTTTTTGCTCTCACACTAAATGTTTCAGATTGTCAAATAAGATTTTAGATAAAGAGGTGCAACTTCAGCATACACAAAATACAGTTTTGTTTTTAAAGTCTTTTCAAGGCAAAAAACTATCAACCTGGGGCTACATGTAAAGTATGCATGTTAAACCTAATAATAGCTAAAGATCAGTTTTGCATTGTTCTGATTCTTTGCAGAATTGTTTTAATTCAGCCACACTGGAGGTTTTTCAAGCATGAGAGGTCTGTCTAAGGTGACGCCACAGCATATCAATCAGATACAAGTCCAGATTTTGAATAGATCACTTTAAACCCTTCATTTTATTCTATGTGCAGGTTAGTGAACTAGATCGTGCATTTATTATTATTATAGATAGATAGATTATTTTCCTGTAAAAGTGGACTTGAGCTTAAGGTCATGACTTAGCGACATTCACTTTCACAATTTTCTGCAGGAGAGCAGAATTCCTGGTTCCATTAATTACAGCAAGGTTGATTTTTTTTTTCTGTGACCACCTGTGTGAGTCGTTGATTTGCTCTTGGAGAAATCCCCCATTTTTGCAAAGATACACCCCTGTTCAGTTTTCTCAGTTTTGTTTCGTTTCTCACATGTTCGAGAAGTCATTTAGACTGAGATATGATGTGCTGATTTTGAGGTCTTTCCTTCATGACAGAAAGGTTAGCTTATAAATCAAAAAGAAAAATATGGTTAATCACAGCTTTTCATTCATGACTTTTGACTTAATAAGTTGGGGAATAATACTTTCACACAAGTTGAGGTTGGTTTGGATCGCCTTTTTCAATGAAGGCACAAAATCTTCATAAACCGCACTTTGTATTTACAAAATGTTTTATACTTGTACTTTTAGCAGGAAAATAAGCATCTTAATAAATTACAATAACTTATATTTGGTTTATACTAATGCGCTATCCTGTAGTTTCCAGCAAAGACAGAAACAAACAAAAACACAGCCAAAAAAAAGACCAGCTCAACGCTCCAATTTCCACATTCTGTGATCTGTGCTTAGAAAATCTTGACATTATCAACCTTTAATGATTCCTATCAAACCTTTTTTAACGAATGAGTTCATTAAAATATGTTTTTCATAGACTGGAACTCGCTGAGATACATAATTGTCTATCAGTGACGGTCTAACTCCATGCCTTTCAACTCATTTTCTAAGTTAGTTTTATTCTTTTCCAGTCAACCGCTCAGCCACCCTGCAGCCCAACGCCAAGATGCAACAAAAATATTTTTTGAAATTGGGGTGGACTGAACTTGATGGAAAAATCCTGCATTATGTCAATCACACTTCATTAGCGTCCTTCCTTTAAGACAGGACTAACATAAGAGACATAACTGAATGAAGAGACGAAGTCTCAAAAGGAAAAAAAAAGTTAACTTTCTCTTATTTTCCCTGTGTTTGCCTGAGGAGAGATGTTAGTAGATGAGAGAGGAAAACTCAGGCAATGCTTGAGCTCCTTCATCCTGCTTATTACAGCACTGCCCTGGTTCTCTGTCCTCAAGCCTTTCTGCGCCTCACTATTTTAACTACACCTGTCATTTGCGGTCCAGTCATTTTACCTCAATGCTTGGCTTTCTTTCCCTGCTTACAGGGACTGTTAACTGGGCCTGTCTGTCATGCTGGCTGGGGCTGGATCTCAGGCCGAGGCTGCGGGCAGATTTAGGCTCGGGTGAGTGGTGGGAGCGGGGACGGACGAGGGTGGGAGTGATTATGAAGGGGAGGGATGTAATGAGCTCGCGGCATCGAGGAGCTTTAGGAACGTTGCCTGCCTCTTGCTTCCGCTGAGATGCATCCATCTTAACTGCGACGGAGATGGACGAAGGGGAGAGAAGGGAATACGAGAAGATGGAGCAGCCCTAAACAGAAGCAGTCAAATTTTCTACTTCTTTTGCCCAGACGGTTGTCTAAATGTTTTTATTTCTCTCCAATTCACACTCTACTCCACTTCCTTCTCCTCTTTAATTCACCCACTGTCTTCCTGATGCATTTTAACATAAGAACTCTGAATTGAGAGAGTCCTTTATGAAATGTAATCCAGCTCACTGTCTGAAGGTGAATGAGGTGCACCGTGTTTGTTTATTTCAGAACTGACTGCAGATGGTGGAGGAGGCATCATAATGAGATACACGACGCAGGTATGTACTGAGAGGAATATGCAAATAGATTTGATGTCTCAAGCTATGGATCACTTGTTAATGTTGAGATCAAATATTTTTAAAGTAAAGTTTTGCTTTTAATTGCTCCTGCATCGATTTCAGCACAAACTATGCTAGCAGACGTCTAATTAGTAAAATGTACCTGTCTACACCCGGCTGTTCTGTGAACATTGCTGAACAAACAGCATCATGAAGACCAAGGAATAAAACACACAGGCCAGGGATAAAGTTATGGAGAAGTTTAAAGCAACTTCAGGTTACAAAATAATATTCCAAGTACTGTAAAAACTCACAGACCGCTGACTAATCCGTCATCAAAGAGCAAACCAGTAAGCCATTACTGCAAACCTATATAAAGCAGTTTTCATATCACACTTTCATTAAAGGATGAAAGGTTTTCAAACCATCGTGGCCAAAAGACAGTCGTTCCCTTTGTTAGAGGTACAATCAGTTGTCTAACTACATTTTTCTGAAATGTGATGCCAAATCTCACAAGCCACACCTCCATGGCTTTCCATCTAAACCGAATGGCATGAAAGGCAAGCAAGGGTCACTGCAGCCAAGAGGGTCAATGGTAACTCTGGAGGAGCTGCAGACATTGGCAGTTTAGTTTTGTTCTCCACAAATCTGGTCTTTGTGAATGTATTTCAGGAAGACAACCTTTGTGTTCTCGCCTACATGCATGCAGCTATGCGGTATTGGAAAAGTGTTACACATCACCTAAACACACACTGAAAAACCGGCTGTGGAGGTGTTTGCTTTGAGCACTTCTTGAGCTTAATACAAAGCAACCCTGGGAGAAAATCTAGTAGAGGTTGCAGAAAACTTGGAACTCGTGTGGATGTTTATCTGTCAGCAGGATGACCTTTAACGTACAGTCAGATCTAAGATGAAATGGTTTGGATCAAAGCACATCTATGTGCTCAAAATGCCTGGTCAAAATCTGAGTTTGAATGATTCTAATTGAGCATCTGTGGCAAGCTTTGAAAGATTTTCAGAGATAATCTATCAAATCTAACTGAGCTCGCACAATTATACAAAGGAGAACGGACAAACCTCTGGATGTACAAGATGCATGCCACGTGTTCGCCAAACAAAAAAAAGGCTGCAAATGACAACAGCCTATTAAGCAGAGAAAGCAATAAAGTCTATTTTCAAAACAACATAGTGTAAAAATAAGATAAAGCAGGTCGACGTTGCCTGTGTACATTATATACATTGTTTGTCTTTCTTTCAAAATCCTATAAACCTGTGTAAACATTAGTGTTCATTACATTTCAAACAACATGCGTTTCACGCACACTCAGAGCAAATACCTGGAGAAAAAAGTAACACCATAAAACTGTTTTTATTGACTAAAGCATAACATCGTCCACTTGACGAAAACATGCTAAAGAAAAGGGAGGAGTGCAAGCAGAAAATGGAAAGGAGTGAGCGTGCCACTCGTTACGTTTGCACCTTCTCTCAATGCTTAGGAGTGGATAAAGAGAAAGTCAAGTGGCAGTACATCTGTTACTTCACTGCCAGCTTCCTTGCTAGTATTGCTTTATTATTTCATTAAGTGTAAATCCTGTCAGTGCCATTCTACCCCCAAATTCAGTCCAGTCCTGCCACTCCACCCTCAGCAGGTTAAATTATAATTTAATTACCCAGCCTTAGCTGCATAAGCTGCTTGGGAGCACTGGCCTCCCAGAATAATTTGAAAAGATGGCGTCTACACTCATCTTTGTGTGCCTGATCCACTAGACCTGAGCCCCCTGGAGGCCCAGTTCAATATCCCATCTAATTATCTACTTCAAATCAGGCACCTATTAAAGAGAAATATCAGTAATTAAGTTGGAAGGGAGGAGAAAAAAAATCTTATTGTTCAGGAGTTTTTAATTGGACATTTTTTCTCCCGAAGAGATTGGTTAGCCTGAGTGCCCTAAGGAGATGTTTCTTTAAGTTATTTCTCTTGCAGACTTTACTTTATCTGCAATGAAGTGTTGGCACACTATCAGTAACCACAATTTAACAATGTTTCAACACTGGGGCTTATTCCCAATGAGCTGTGCCCCCCGCATGCGAATGAGCAGCGAATTATAATCAGCAAAATGTGCTTTGAAATAATTTGTCAAGAAAGATCCATTTGTTTCTTATCCAGGGGTTGTTTTTCATTAGTTCCAATATTTAAATATGAAACATTCTGAAAACACTAATGTCGTAGCTATAGTCAAAGCCCATGTTTTGTACAAAAGCTACAACAGCTTTGTGTTATTTTTTTTAAAATACGGGAAAAAAAAATTGTGTTAATTATTATTAAGGATCTACTCTCCTCACACAATTTATTAATTCTTTTGCAGTTGTGAGTTCTGTAATTTGGATTAAAACTGAGATTATAACACATAGCAACCAAATGTAAGACTTCCTCAAGTTCTAGTGTTAAAGAAAAGCCTGATTTCTACATGAATCTTAAGATGTATACAAAAAAAAAAAAAAACGTTGACAGAATCTAAAATAATGACATTATATCAAACTGAGACACAACAATACTGTAAATCCACTCTGACAGTCATTGAGAGAGACAATGACAACTATGTTTTACAGGGAAACAAAAACAGAAGAAATATCTTTTCATATGAACTTCCTTTGCCTGCATTTATTTGAATGTAAATATGACAGCCAGTACTTGTTTATTATTCTCTGTCATATGATCTCCCACCAAATATGAATCATTTATGAGGGGATTACATTTCAAAGAAAACTACAATCACAAACTACCATAGATTGTACAGGATCTAAAAACAGCATTAATTTCTTCCTGTCTCAAAATAATAGCATAATTCTCACTGTTCTAATTGGAGCTACAACAAAACTGGCAATTCCATTTAAAAAGAAAACATTACGTGAGACAGCAGGGAAATGCAATTTGAAGAAATCAGGAATCTAACAGTGTCTATTACCACAAGAAACCTCAAAACTACTCATTTGCTATTCATGCCACTCTCATAAGATAGCTACAGTTTAGGTTAACTCAACCACGTCAGGGGATAAAGCTCTGTTAAAAACCCTCTACCGAATAAAAGCAACCCTTTTAACACAGATTCTTTTTTTCTTGGGAGACAAAGATAAGTAAATACAGAGGAGGTAATGAATAGACTAGAAAATGAGTGCTACCGCTCTGCACTGTACAATCTTGGGGACAATTGCAGCATTTTGGATAAAATTGCTTGCAACCCCATCACCACCACACCTCATCTCACACACACATACACATCCATACTCTCTCATCTCACCCCCTCTCCTCCTATAATCCTCTGGTAAAACCCTTTCTTTCCATGCGGACCCCCCAGCCAGAGGGACCCTGCCAAGGCAAATTAGGGAGGGGTGGAGGCTTTTGTTTTGCAGCACTCTCTGAAAAAGAAAAAAAAAATCCAAATTATTTCTTGAGCAGGAGCAATTTGACATGCTGTGATAACTGCTCTGTCAGAAACTTCTTTGACATCTCTGAAAGAGAAGATTTTCTACATCCAAACCAGGCCTCCAGTTAGAAAATAGTTGCAAGGGTGACAATAAAAAAAATTTTTTTTTAAATGCTGGAACTCGTTAAGCCGTTTGATTATGCGTCATTTGTACCTGACTCCATTTAGCTCTCATGCCGCTCATCGAGGCGGTAGAACCAAACTAGTTAAAGGGAGTCTAAGCTTCCCAGTTTACTATGAGTTTTCATCCATCCTCCATTTGGAACAATTTGCCTTTTCACTTCTTGCCTTCCTTTTATACCTGTCCTTATTTTGTGTTTCACACAACAGTCCTTTCTTTTTGCTCAGTCCATCATTCTTACCATTGTGTTGTCCTCCTAGCAAATAAGTTGTGTTGGTGTCTCGCTGTTATTCCCAGCCCTTTGTGTAGACAACCCACTTGTGCTCTTTGGGAAGTGGAGTTGTTTGACTGTAGCTCAAGCACCATTTTTACCTTCTCAACTGTTCCACATGAAGCCAGAGTTGGTCCTCATTGCACATGCAATCACCAAGTACAAGCACACACCCCATTTCAGTTTAGATAAGGAAAGTAAAACCCAATTAGATTTTGGTGCTAATAAAATATATGTGTTTAATAATGTTTTCACCTATTTTAGGTGAAAACACCTAAAATGTTTTCACCTATTTTAGGTGAAAACATTTTAGGTTTTCACCTAAAACCTAAAATGTTTTAGGTTTTAGGTGAAAACGTAAAAACCTAAAGATAGGCTTTAGGTTTTCACCTAAAGCCCATCTATCTGGAAAGGAGAGCAGAGATTCCAGTTCCCACATCTCAGTTTCTCTAGGAATCTTTACTCCAGGGTAAGGATGTGAAAAGGTAGTCATTGAAGGCTGCCCTGTATCCTTTAGATGTATCCCCAATTCCATTGGATTACCTTAATATGTAACATTCTCCTGAATCCTGCTAATGCCAATTATGTGTTAAAGGAATGACACATCTAAAACCTCAAGTTCAGAAGGAGCAGTGTGCCCCCTAACCTGGTTGTGGAACTGTGACCTTGATCTTTAGTAGAAATTGTTAAAGGTGTCATGGGATTTTCATTGTCTGATCCACTTGGTTGTTGTGATTATGGGGTATTTTGGGATTATATCTACCAGGAGTGTTGGGGTATGGATCTTACTGCACTGGGAGAAGACCACAGGCATGGACCCAAAACCCTGCTGGATGGCTTTTTTCCTATTTGATCTGGAGATGCCTTGTGATTAGACACACGGACAGATGGACGGTCTATTGTTCAGATCTAAGGTGTTAAAGGAAGTCCAAGTCCACTGAAGAATTGAAACCTTTGAAGGCTGTACTCAGTATTTTTCACTTAAAATTTCTGGTGAATAAAAGTTTTTATTTTCACTATTGTTTTGCAACAGAGTAAAGTCATAAAAGGGGGCTTAAGTTACATTGTCTAATTTTAAAAGTATTTTCTAGTGTTCTGTTTAAAGTGTACTTTTGTACTATATGTGTCTAATTGGCATTTGAATGTAGATACATAATCAGCTTTAAATGTATACTGTATTTCATCACTTTCTCTTAAACTGTGAAAATCATGAGCACAGTTTCACTTTTTTTGTGTTATTTTTGTTGTTAAGTGATATAAAACTCAGACCAGAGAGCACAGACATCAGACTAGGATTTCAGGCCCAATTGAAATATATTAACTCCTTCAAAAAAATAATTATAAAACCTTACAGTAATGCATTCTTCAATAAATACTACAGGATCACTTGTCTTTCTGAAAACACTCAATGTTCAAATTAAATTGTGCCACTCAATGCATTTTTTCCCCCACACTTTGAGATCAATGCATCTCTACATTCCTCACTGCTGTCTGTCAATAACAGTGATGGAGGAATATCAATAAAGGCATCTACATTTGTATCTGTATCGTTTCAGCAGCAGGACCTGTTCCTCTGCACCTTTCTGCACTTTTTTCTCTCAGAGCAGCTGCGCAGCTCATGTTCAGCCAGGCGCGCGCGCAGGATATTAGCTTCTCTAGCAGCAAATTTGCTTTTCACATCTATTTCTTTCTTCTTCTAACCAGTTCTTAGATGGCTTGTTATTGAGCTTAGTGTCCACAAATGCCATTGATCCAAGCCACAACCGAGATCCATACTCGAGCACTTTAACACTCTCTTAGCGTGTTAGTAATTCTAATCCTGCTCCTCCTGCAGGCCCATTGATTTTATAGATTTTCCCAAAAGTTGTGATAATGATATATCATTGTTAAATTTGGTTGAACAAACTGCTTTGCCAATCTACCAATGCCTACACGGGCTTTCATTCCAAGACAACCAACAAGTCAGTGTCAGATTTCACCTCTCAGAAGGACATGGATAATATCAAAGCACCTGGAGTAATGTATTATTTTTTTTATCATAATGTCATAGCATTTAGCAAATCTGAATCTAATATAAAACATATTCTTCAGATATTTTTGAAGGATAAGGAATCCCCTGAACAGGACAAGAATACGTAAAACAATTTAAGATCTGTACAAAGACGGGGTGCCATCAAATCTGTAATAAAATGATTATTGATACTGACTGTTCTTAATTATTCAATCAATCAATCAAATTTGTATAGCACATTTAAGCAACAAGGTAGTTCAAAGTACTTTACTTTATAAAAACATTATTGAATGAACACAAACATTTTGACTTTGATACATGATTCTTCTTTAACTGTATGATCCAAATTGAACTGTTTATAGTGTAAATTCCTAACATAAAATAGAAATAACTTTCATAGTCTCTCAGTGGGGAAATTCAGGTAAACCAGCAGCAAAGTGACAGGTAAGTCGAAGAATGAATCCATCCATCCATCCATTTTCTTTACACCCTTGTCCCTCAGTGGGGTCGGGAGGGTTTGCTGTTGCCCATCTCCAGCTATTGTTGTGGGCGAGAGGCGGGGTCACCCTGGACAGGTCGCCAGTCTGTCGCAGGGCAACACAGAGACACACAAGACACACAACCATGCACACACACACACACTCACACCTAGGGCCAATTTAGAGAGGTCTCGAATAATGCATATTTACACAAAAAATATAAAAACTAGAAAATAGCATACTGTATAGTAAGGGTAAATTGACAACATAAAATACGTAGTTATTAAAAATAACATAATCCATCCAAAGAAAAGTGCTACTGAATATAATTATTTAAACAATTTACAAAATGTACACAATAGAATGCCATCAAGATAAGTAAAATAGTGATTTTTTTGTTAATTAAATAAAAAAATATCCAGCCATAAGTTAAGAAAACCCCTAACAAACCTTGCACTCTCCCTTTCACTGCTAAGAAAGAATTAAATTATTTAGTTTAACACAGTCTTCAAGTACTGTATGCTCTTTGTGATGCTCTCAAGAATAAAAAATTATCCTTTTGTTCCTATTGCCACTGGTATATCATCAATTACAGCAGCTATACAAATGCTTAAGTTACAGTTAACTTCGGAGAGAGTCACCACTGGCATTGTTGCCCAACCCACTGATGTCATGTGATCAAACCTTGAAATGTGATTGGCTAAAAGCTGCTCAACTTGATCCTGATGGACTTGGCTTGGGTCACCAGAAGGTCATCACATTCGCAAGTGGATTTATGCTGGTGAGCTTAAAATTTTGTAAATAATCACACACAAAACTGCACAGGTTAAAAATTTAGTGTTATGAATTAAATTTCTAAAAAATATATATAAAAAAAAATTATACCAATGAGATCTGTTTTTATTTTCCATAACTAGAGCCCATGTATAACACAAATGTAAAAAAGGTATTTAGTGCACATTGATTGGTGCAATTACACGTTGGTCTTGCACAATTAATCATTTTGCCAAACTGTCAAAAGTTAAGAAGACTGCTGTTACACACAGATCAGATTTTAGCAATTAATTTAGTATCTTTTCCATTTTCAGTTAAAAG
Source organism: Poecilia reticulata (assembly GCF_904066995.2). NCBI lineage: Eukaryota > Metazoa > Chordata > Actinopteri > Cyprinodontiformes > Poeciliidae > Poecilia > Poecilia reticulata. The sequence continues at coordinate 19,077,252 of NC_088832.1, forward strand.
ACATAGAATATCGGTTCTGCTCTTTTAGACCAACAAGCACAGGCAGACTAAGTCAAGCATTAAACTAATTAAAACATGATCTGGAAAGAAATCTCAAGCTGAGAGCTACAGCCATGTTACAGCAGATGAAACAGTCCACTTCAAATTTTCACACCAATTTGCAATGTAATGACAGGAAACCATAAGCTATATTATTACTACTGAAAAAGGACTTACAAGTGTAGTTCTAATGTTTCTAATCAGAATATATTGGCTCTGAAAATAAGCTGGTTTGGAAGGAAAAAAACATCAAAGACTTTCTTAGCAAAAATACGTAATTGTCAAAGTGCAAGCAGACAAACAAAACACCCAGTTTCAAGTTATTCTACACTATGCTCTACAAACTTATTATAGGTATCAGTTCCATATAATAAAAACAAAATCCTGTAAACGTTTGTCACAGATCTCACCCCAACTCACCAGATGTACATAGCTCAAGGAGGTCGCACATTTTCTTAATGCAGCGTTTCCAGTAAATTTTATGGATTACTCAATCCCTGTGAGCATGCATGGAACCACATAGTGTGTAATCACATTCAGCAAAATAAACATAATAAACGGAGGTTGAATTGTGTGTGGTTCTCCTAACAAACTTTGAGACAGTGAAATGATGAACAGCTGATGTTGAGTTCTTCGAGGGCAACATCAACAGCGAAAGTAAAACTGTACCATGCAAACTGTAAAATGGGAAATCCACCATAAATTAGCAGCAGTAAAGCAAGCTGAAATCGTCTGTCTATCCTCTGCAAAGTCTTGAAAATATGCCAGTCGAAACAGGCTAATGGGACAGTGCTTTACTTATGAAAAAGCAGCACAACCAAGACAAAAATAAACAACACCTTCTTCAAAGAGGCAGGAGCTTAAAGCTACATGGGTCTGAAATCCAAGTTGACACAGAAAGTGACGTAACCCATTAGCAGGACCTCTGGTGTACTCTCCTCTGAATTGATGGATTCCTTCTTTTGAATTGTTATTTTTCTTCCCCCCCTTCCAAACTTTACTTTTTAACTGAGTCAGTTATTAATTTCAGTTATTAACTCTAAAATATGCAACCAAACCATCCGGTTTTAGAGATAGCAGAGAAAACGTAAACTTTTATTAATGTCAAGCATTTAATCAGCTACAAAATAGTCATTCTCAGGGTTCATCAGAACTTGTCTTTAAATAGTTATTAGTTTCATGTTGGATTTGTTTTGCTTATGCTTTGCTGCTTTATTGATTGCTCATAGCTATAAATGATTGTGATTAGTGACAGCTTGGCTGCTGATTCTGTAAGTGACTAGTTCCAGCATTAAAATTTAACTTGAAGAGGCAATATTGCAATTTTCAAATTTAGTTTATTTTTATAAGATAACATTTATTTTATTTATTTCCCTTTAAAACATGCAATAAGAAGGCTCCAAGGAAACTTCTTCCATTGATTTTAGATTATTTGGCTTAATGAGGCTGATAATAGAATTGAATAGGGACATTTACTGCTATGCGATGGTTTCCTCTATTGAGTCTTCAGCATAAGTATAAACTAGTATCGTTTACTGTTTGAAATATTTTCAGAAGTAGAATTTTTTCAGATTACAGAATTAACTAACTTTTAACTTCCACAACCTGCTGTCTAATGTTGGCAATTAAATATTTTCAATACTTTATATTACACTTTTTTGAACACATCATATCTGATTAGCAACACTGTCAATTGACTGTATACCCGCTAACCAAACATTCAAAAACAATTAATTTTTGCGTCTAACCCCGTGGGCTAGAGCAGACCAGAGCCAAAGTACGAGGGAAAATAGTTATTGTGAAAGCTCATATTACAGTTGATGAAACACTGCGGGGTAGAAAGGAGATAACAGAGCAGGCAGAGGTAAAAGATGAGGATGGGAAAGCTGTGGGGTAGGGGCGAGGTGGCAGAGGGATGAGCGCAGGGAATAGAAAGGTCTGGAGAGAGAACTAATGGGCAGCACGGCAACAGCTCAAACCGGAGGTGCGGTGAGGCAGCAGTGGCCTGACACAGCTGAAGGCCTCAGAGGAGTGCCAGGCCTATTAGAGAAAGATAAGGGCCTGCTAGGAGAAACCATCCTCTCAATGGTGCAATAGGCAACAACGCGGGCATGGCATCAATTAAAGAGAGAAAATATGACATAGAAGTAGCAGCACATTAAATAAAAACAACAAACTGCCAGTGCATCTGCACACCCCCTTTAAAGGACTGAGAGCGGGCAGGGAGCATCAGCGGTGAAATATTGTCGATTTATTCTCCACAGTATTGTCCGCGCGGGGGGGAGTTTATGATGAGGTGCAATGTAAAGGGTAGGAAAGAAATGAGTCTAGATGCCTTCTGGACACAGAGCTGCGCGCACAGATGAGAGATGAGAGGCATGGAGACTCACCTAAAAAAAAAACTAAAAAAAAACAAGCACAATCTTAACAAGAAAAAAAAAATCTTGCTGCTGTGATAACTAATTTAGCTTTAATTCACCTCCAATTTCTTGCCTTTAAGCCTACAGGCAAGATGTGATGTGCTGGACTGCAGTGGCCTAGATTCTTCCAGTCATGGAAACAGCCATCAGAGTGCTTGAATGAAAAACAAACTGAGATTTTAAATTAACCGGTAACAAGCTCGGTTAATTATACGCCTTTTAAGACAAAATTAAAGTGTGTTGACTAGAGAGGTCAACTCCCCTGAATCGCCCTCTCTGTGTTACAGATCTTCCACCCCAGTTGTGTTCTCACAAGGTGCTTGTCGAGTGCCCTCGGAAAGGAGGTGTGGGTGGCAGACGGCCTCCATGAAGCACCGGTAAACAACAATGAGTCGAACTGACACATGCTGCTGATGAAAGGGGAAAACAGAGACACTCTCCTGTTTTTGTTTAGAATATAGCGCAAGAGAATGTAGGATTTTATTTTGGTTTGAGTCGGGTTAATGTGATTTCCGTTCCGCCTGTCGGTTCCAGAGACCCAGCTTTGTGAGCGGTGGTCAGGTGAAGCCTGGACGCAGCCCCCTATGGCCATTAGTGTGGAAAGAAGACAACCCAATAAGCAGAGAAAAGCTTGATGTGTGCAGGTCACTGCACAACCAGCAGTCAAAAAGCATCTTACCCTGGAGACTATTAAGGCAATAACATGCAGTGGGAAACCAAACCTCTTAATTACTGGTCACTCTCTGTCTGACCAACTGGGCTGCACAGACTGCGCCTGGAACGGCACTGTCATCACAGTTTTCAGCAAGCTCAGAGTGACGGCAGCAGACAGAAACATATTTGGGTTCATACTAAAAATAAGATTTAAAGGGGGACACAATATGGTCCAACTCCTTCAATTTTTATATTACCCAGTGGTTCTTATTTAGTGCATCCTTTTTCTGTTTACCTGCCCCCTCTGCGCTTCCTCCCCATTTTAGATGCATGCGCTTTCGCTCTTTAAAAAGCACTGAGAGCACCGCTAGAAGTAAATCTTTAAGGATTTGACTTGCAAAAAGCCCCTCATATATTGTTTATGAAAAAAGCAAAGGTTCCCTTCACCTGTCTTCAAGCATCTTAGTTTATTTACTGATTTTTAGACTTGCACTAGTTAGGCACAGGCATACTTGTCTGACTACATCTTTACAAATAAAGACAGGCTGCGTCCTCATATGTCACATCTCATAAGGAGAGTCAAAACTATTCTATTCAGGTTAAAGATTCTTGGGTGACATTTTCAATTGAATCAGATGAGCTGTATTTTGTGCTTTACCCCTGAGGAAGAGAAGAAAATGGGGGGAAGCATTTATAAAAATACAGTAAGTGCCATCATAACACTGAAATATTATTAGGAAAAAAAAGATTTAAAAAAGAATCTGTCACCATGTGTCAACTTGATCCACCCTGCAGAAACCTTCCTTTGTTGGGAACATATGGAAGAAGACGGGCGAGTAAGAAAATTGCCCTCCATAATTGGTGTCCTGATCAAGAACGACCATGGCAGCCGAACAATACAACCGTTAATTTATCAGAACTCTTCATGAGCTTCTCCTGCAACGTCAGACAACATTAGAATAAATACTGACAGAGAGCAGGGGAACCAAACAGTTGATTTCCTTTGTTGACTGCGTGACGAACTAAGGAGAGTGATGGAGGGAGAGTTAGTGCGTGAACATCGGAGGTACTTTGCATAAAAGACAGGAAGACAGGAGTGAGTGTTGCACGGCCACGACTGTGCGTGTGGATACCAGATCATAGTTCATGCTAATCACAACCCTGACAGATGAACGTGACTTGTGCACGAGGGGTTTTAACATGCTTCTTCACTTTGCTTTTGCTGTGATTGTAAAGGGCACAGGTAGAAGTGAGCTGTCAGAGGTAACAGGGGACACCGTTCCATGCTTTTACACATGCGGACCCTGTGGGTGAGTCTGTTCCTCCTGTGTCCACAGTGGATAATGCACATCTTTCACATCTATTTCGTACGTCTCTGTACTAGACCTGTGATGGACTGTCAACCTGTCCAGGGTGTACTTTGATTGCGGGAGATTTACTGTTCCTCCGTATCCTGAGGAGTTAAGCATCTGTGGGAAAAAGAAAATATAGATGGACAGATGTATTTAACACCGCTCTGTGAAATGTTTGTAGCTTTTTTAATTAGGGGTAGTGCAGTAAAGTATGCTGAAAGCAAATGCACACCAAAACCTTTAGATTTTTATCAATGGTTTATCTGTAATTTGGGAAAATGTAAAGAACTTAAATGGGTACAAAACTTTCTCAAGGCACTGTACAAACAGTGTTAATCAGTTAAATGATTACCCAAAGTAGTGCAGAGTCTGATTCAAATTCAAATCCAGTTTCAGTTTTCAGTTCAGTCTAGTTTATGTCAGTTCAACAGATCTTAGTAAAGTTCACGAAGCATACCAATCTGAAAAGCATCCAGACATGAAAAGGAATCCCACAAGTACATTAAATACTTAATTAAAGGCTCAACTGATACATATATATTTGATTAAATATTGTAATACAAATGCCAGCCACAGAGTTTAGCAGCAGTCATATCTCAAACACAATTAAGCTCCTTCCAGATTCAAAGTAAGTATTAATAAAGAAAACTGTGCTGGATGACTAACCTGTCCAACTAAAGGAAGAATTTCATAGCGTTTGGAGGGTTTAGGTGGACTTTCTTAAACATTAGTGTGACAGAAATATTCTCATAAATTTGTATTTGTGTGCATTTGTGCTTTTATGTACATTGTTTTTGTATTTTCGTTATATAAAATATTTCTTTAAAAAAAAAAACATGACTCATCCATTTGGTTTTGCCACCATACAAAGTAAAACACGAACCCCATTATCATGGTGTGGTCGTGGCCTCCGGTAGGAAGACCACCCGTGACCCATGACCTTTGGCAGTAGGAAAATGGAGAAAAAAGTTTGTTTGCAAATTATCGACCAATTTCTTTGTTACCACAGTTTTCAAAGATTTTGGAAAAATTATTTGTAAATAGATTAAATTTATTTATTGATAAACACAATTTATTAAGTAGAAGTCAATATGGCTTTCAGTCTGGAAATTCTACATCAATGGCTATTATGGACTTCATTGAACAAATAACAGAAGCTGTTGATCAAAAACAGTATTGTGTTAGTGTTTTTGTTGATTTAAAGAAGGCCTTCGACACCATAAACCACACCATTCTTCTGGAAAAGTTAAATAGATATGGCATAAGAGGTACAGCTTTACAGTGGGTATCTAGTTATTTGGAAAATAGGAAGCAGTTCGTGCAGGTGAATGATGCAAGATCTGAACTCTGTAACATTACATGTGGGGTTCCTCAGGGTTCTGTACTTGGGCCAAAGTTGTTTCTTTTATATCTGAATGATTTAGTAAATGTATCAGGGCTTCTTAAATGTGTGTTATTTGCAGATGATACGACCTTTTTCTGTTTAGGAAAAGACATAGAACAACTGATGGAGATGATACAAACAGAATTCATTAAGATACAAACTTGGTTTAAATTAAATAAATTAACATTAAATTTGAATAAGACGAATTACATGATATTTAGTAAAAAAAAAAAAAAAAGTTATCGATCTTCCTTTTGAAGTCGATGATGTTGAGATCTGTAGGGTCAATGAGGTTAAGTTCTTGGGTGTTATCATTGATGAAAAGTTGACATGGAAACCCCATGTAAATTACTTAAAAACAAAAATAGCCAAATCTATGGCAGTATTGTACAAAGTAAGGGATTTATTTCATGACAAAGCTTTATTTATGTTATATAATGCACTAATTGCTCCACACCTGACTTACTGTATTGAAGTCTGGGGGAAAGCATGTAAAACAATTACAAATCCCATCTATATTTTACAGAAACGAGCAATAAGATGTATCACCAGGAAACATTATAATCACCCGTCAAATGCTTTATTTTGTCAGTTGAAATTCTTGAAATTTTATGAGTTGGTTGATTACAATATTTTGCAGGTTATGTATAAAGCTCATAAAAGTTTATTACCTCTTAATATGCAATTATACTTCGTTAAGAGAGCAAGTAACTACAATCTTAAGGGTATAGAAATGTTTGTAAAGCCTAAGATTCGGACAAATTTGAAGGACCGATGTACATCAGTACAAGGTATAAGATTGTGGAATAATCTGGAAAGTGATTATAAAAATGCTGGTTCGATAGATATATTTAAGAGAATGATAAAAGTTAAGTTGTTGAAAGTATATTCAAATGTATAATGTGCAATCATAAAAGTTGTTGTACAAGAAGGAGCTGATGTTTATTTTTTTTCTTTCTTCACTTTTTGTAATGCTTTATTAATGGAAAACTATTATTGTTAGAATGTGTTTATTGGAAAACAGGGGCAGATATTAATAAGAATTTTATTCTTCTACTGCTACCTTTCATTTTATTTTTTATTTTTGATTTGTGTTTTGTATATTCTTTTTGTATGTATAGCATCTGTTTTGTTTTAAAATGAAATGAATAAATTTACTAAAAAAAAAAAAAAAAAAAAAAAAAAGTATGTGGGTTCAACTGCAGCACTCCTTCCACACTGCATGTCGAAAAATCATTGAGAAAGACACTGAACCCAAAGCTGCTTCCCAACGTGAGTGCGTGGATGGGCAAATGTGACTTGTTTTATTAAAAGTTCTCAGTTTTCAATACGTCTATAACCATTTCATGAGTTCACTCCATATACCATTTTTACACAATGTCTTTGAGGTTGTCGTCTTTGAAGATTTTGGTTTCTTTTGAGTAAAAGAACAAATGAGCGACTTTGATGTGCTTGCAGATACATTTGCCTTTGAAAAAAAAACAACATTTGTATTGATGTGGCTTGTGGTCAGAAAAATATTCAACAGGGTAAAAATACAATGAAAACCATCACAAAAATTCCACATTATTAAATCATGTATCTTGCGCAATCTACTGCATTATGTATCCACATTATAAGCTTAAGGAGTTTATTCTAGCACTGTATTTTAGATAGGTCTCATGCAAATTTATGAATAAAGTGACAGTAATTAAAGTCTCAGGAGATGAGAAACATTGGGAAATCAAGTTTATTGTATGAAGATGCATAGATTATAAATATGAACCCATGTTAACTAAACTGTGTAAGCAACACTGAGCACGACCCTTTGGTCATTTAACCAAGAGTGTGAGTTAAGAGAAACTCTTTCACCGTGAGATAAAGTCTCTTGTCTCTTAATCTCCTGAAACGGCGGCACAACACAGAAATGTTCATCTGAACTTCTGTGAAATACGTGTGAAATTAGCGAGAAGTGCTTGAATCTCCGCACGGCACCTTCTCTCTGCTCCAACATGTGCCGGTGCATTAACTGGCCCATCTACCCTGCGACAGCTAAAATGGACGCCACACGGACACGGCAGTTGAAGAGGTAATACACTTCTTGTAAGAGATCAAATTGTCCTCAACACCCTTCCTCTCTTTATTACCCAGGTTCCTCCACCGGTGTTGGTGAGTGGCTTTACTGTGCAGCAGACTGTCCATCTCTCATTAGCTGTCAGTATATGAAGCAGTAAGAGCTCAAGACATTTTTTTTTTATGACTAATCTAATATATGGTGCTGAAGACACAAAACCTCAGACTTGTGTGTTCACAAAGGTCACTAGAAAGGGCCGCAGGGTAACAAACATAGCGCATAATTGAACAGTGGCCAACTGAGGATAGTAATATTTGTAATACTGTCTGAATATGCTGCGTGTTTTTTAAGTATCTGCTGCAATAATACAGTAGATTTAAGGCATAATTAAGCTGGACAGAATAACATCCTCCAACTCACAACATATGAGCGCAGACGTCAGCCGATCACCTACAGGGGAGCAATGCTGTCATTTGCACCTCCACACTTGGCTTCTCCAATTACGACAGCAAAACTATCACTGCACACCTATATACCCTCACACATCACAAAGAGAGAACATACCGGTGACTGACACTCAGCACAGAGGCTCATTATCACCTTCGGCTGCCTGTGAGTGCCCTCCTGTCCTGAGCACCATGTGCGACCCTGGCTGTAAGCCACTGTAACTACTCCAATCTCATAGCCGAGGAGAGTCAGTGATTGTTGTTTTCTCTGGTTTATATGTGGCTGCTGGAGATGGGCCTCTTTCGCTGTGTGGGAGCCGCTCTGTCATGAAGATAGGATCCAAGCAGAGGGAAGATCTACCAGTCAAAGCTGGCAGGAATGTTTTCTTGGGAAATCAATCTTAATGCAACTCCTACAGGATCCCAGGAAATGGTGGTTTTGATATGGGCAGTTTCCCAGGGTGGCATAAAAATTGACTTATTTATCTGTCCTTCAGGGTCTGAACAAGTCTTATTTAATTTTTGTGCATGTGTAGTCCATAGAGAGTTGGCACCCCCATCTGTTAGGTAGGCACCTGAGAAAAGGTAGATCAGGCTGTTTACTGTCCGTCACACAGAACCCACATGTAAAATAAGACATAAGTTACTTGGTGGCCTTTTCTCTTCTTTTAGCTCGGTGTCTGAGCTCTAGCTTTAGAAATTACCAACCAATATTAAGGAAATTTAAAGAAAAGTTTTTTTTTTACAAACTGCTGTCGTAGTAAAACGAAGACGTTTTGCTTACATGCGACGGCAGATATCATGGCATTTACTGAAACAGGATGATGGCTATTGTAACAGTTATGGGCTAGGCAGCTAACTGCGGCTACAAAAGCAGCATCAGAAGATGGTTCTTTAAGGAGCCTGAGGTGTGAATGAAGACACAATCACTGTTTTAGTTTTGGTGTTTTTGTATTGGTGATTGGGGGAAAAAAACAACAAACAATTACAAATACACAATGAGGGTCAAATTAATTCAAAATAAATCAATTCAAAAGATCAAAATTCTTGTCCTTAGCTCGCCATCCTTTGCTCAGAAGAGGATCTGATCCATCAAAAAAAAAAAAGACCTTTGAGCAGAGAGTGCTAGACTGCGATCAGCTGTGAATCCCGGTGACGGCCCAGGTAACAACTGCCAACAGTTCAATAGTTCAAATCAGTTGTTTCAGAGATTTGGGTGAATTTGCCAAGGGGAGATGATCAGCAAGACGCCAACAGCCAGCCACAATCACAGTGAAACAGGTAGTGTTCAAACTGCACTGGAGGCGGGGCTTTAAATAAGTTGAAGAGTTTGGGGCAAGGCAGGAAGTGGGCCCGCAAAAATAAAAGTCTGACTAATTGACTAATTATGGGTTACACTATCAAAGACTAAACATTTGTAAAAGTAAAAACTTTAACAGCTAAACCAATCAAATTACAGCACAAGAACTTTAAACAATCACTTTTTAAGTTTTCAGAGGTCATGCAACTCTTGTCCTCCATCTTTGACCCATGACATAATGTGTGGTTAACCCTAACAGGAGGGGCTGCGCTTGCCAGGCTAAGCTAGGCTCCGCTTCTGAGTCAGTCAGAGGCGAAGCCAGGGCCGAAGCCAAGTGAGGTGCTACATGTTTTAGCCTACACCCCAGACCACCAGAGAGCAAGAGAGATGAGGAGATATGTAGGAGATAAATCACTAAGTGCCTCACCTTGGGTCACCGATCACACCAAAGGCCGCCAGCAATCTCTATTTGAACCACAGCATTTGCTGCTTCAGGGCTTTGCTCTCTGGCCTTGCTATAAATCAGCATGCACCATCTTACCCCTTCTCTCCCTTTTCTCTGTTACCCCCCGCCTCCGCCCCCATACAAACACTCAAGTTGCAAGATCACATTAAAACTGTAAAACTGAAAATGGAAACTCTGCAAAAAGCAGCGGTAGAATACAAAAATTGCGCGTTTGTGTATTTTGTTAAAGTAGAAAATGAACTAACATTTTTTAACTAATTTTTTAACCTTCACAGAAAACATACCGTTACTTCGATGTGTTACATTTATAAATTCTGTATTGTTTGAAGCAATAACATACACAAGTAAATCTAAATCATGTGGCCTTAGTGCAACAAAATATCTAATAATTGAGTAATAACTGAAATATGTTTTAAAATTGTTCTATGCTAAACTACATTAATAGAAAGTGAAATGGCAAAAATGTTATAACATGGATTTAACTTTTAATAGTAGCACTGATGAGTTTGATATAAATCTCATAGTTTTGCAAATATTTAGACGTCTTTATAAACTGAAAAACAAGAAGTAATTCATCTTTCTTGTTCTTGTGTTTGAAACAAATCTAAATCACCTGCATCGTCAGATTCATTACTGCCATCACATGTGATGTGTGATGTAATTATTTTACATATTACACATTAAACTTTTTTCAAATCCACAGTAGATTTTCAGTTGTTCAGTGTCTTAGAGAATAAAATAGGTAAAATGATACAAGAAAAAAAAAGACATGTAAAGAAAACTCCAAGCACTACTAACAGAAAAGAAATTATAAAGACAATCAAAACATTTCGACTGAAAATGAAAGATTTGTAAATTTCAGTAATATTTTTTTCCTGAGGAATATTTGTAACCCTGTATATTTTTTTTGTTAGTTTGGCATTCTTGAATTTTTCTATGCTTTCCTTGTTTTTTAATTGAAGTACAAATGAGGTATTACGTTAGTTATATTTTATATTTAAAAATCTTCTTAAAAGGTAGTTAAATTCATATCTGTTCTCAGTCATTTTTTAAGTCCATATGTTTTTCAGTTTTGCACTTACTGAAACACAAAATATTAAAAAAGAAAAAGACTGTTTACTTCAGTGCACACGTTCAGTCTATTTTTATTACGCTAAACTTTACTGACAACAAACATTAAGTTACTGACGAAATGTAAATCTTTTTCTTTTTTTTTATTAGCTGTAAATGGTTTTAAATGGTTTCATAAATTCAATACGACAGATTTGGGAAAGAGACAAAACAGAGCCCTTTGACTAAAACTTGAAATGCTCAAAACTTTTATTTTAAATCAGATAATTTGCTGTTGCTGCTCTGAATTCTTAAAAATCATACATCAACAATATCAAACATAAGCCAGCTAAATCCTAAAATATCAAATAGCTTTCACCACACTTTTTTTTTTTGTTTGTTTGTTTTAAAACTAGAAAATTCCAAGTTAAGAAATACGAGAAAGATCTTTATTTAAAATAAAAAGGGGAAATGCTACTTTGAGAGCAGAAGCACTTTCTGTCTCTGGCCTGTCCAGAAGACAGTCCATCAGGAATATGTTGCTTTGAGTGTGACTGTTCTCCTTCTTTCTCCCTTCCTTCCCTCTCTCCTCAGGTGACATAATGGCAGCAGACCAGGTCTTGATGGAGGTAAGATGGGAGTAATAAAGAGCCCGATGGGAGCAGTGTGGGGGTGTCACATGTATGGCATTGCACCGTCGCACCAGATCAGCAGGCCACAGAGCTGCAGGAGAATGCTTTTACAATGAAGGAATGCTGCAGGTGATACATACAATTACATGACATGTGGAACCCCTGACAGGCTGACACCCACAGACTGCACTCATGTGGGCATGTGTATGCATGTGTGTGTACAAGCTAGGCCTGCACAAGTAAACATTGGGGGCTGGGGGGGAAACAGAAATATAACAAATACAAATTAACAAAATGCATATGAAAATAAACATCTGTCTTACTCTCAAAAGGAACTGTCTCTGCCATTTAGGATGGACCCTTGCATTTCTCAGAACCCTCAGAGAGGCAGCATGAAGAATTTTAAAGGACAGAAAAAAACCGTGGCACATTTCGCCTTCAAATATACTCATGATAGAGAGAAAAAAAATAAGGTTCCCAAAGTGACAAGGAGGGGGAGAGGCGAGTAAGAAAGAATAATTTTACTTCTTCTAATAACCTGATGTGATCACAATAGCCTGATGGGCTGCTTTATTTCATGGAATATTAAATTCAAATGTGACTGAAAGAAGGACGGAGCACAAAAGGGGGGGATGGGACACAATATCGTCTCAGTGAAGTCTCTGCAAGCCTTCGCTGACCAGATGCAGTTTACTGCCGGAGCAAAACAAACAAACACTCTGCCTTTTTTTGGTTTTGTTTCGTTTTTGTATCATTGTGTGTGTGTGCGTGTGTGTGTGTTTGTTTCTAAAATAAACAAAGATATACGTGTGTGGCAGCTGAATATGTTCACAAATTTGCAAAGTATTTGTTTTTGCTTGATTGTTTGATATGTCCAACCTGGTAAAGGTCAGTGTCTTGAAATTAGCCTTCAAATAGTTCTTGTGAAAAAACACTGACACCCTAAATTAGGGCTTCAGGCATAAATATGATAATGAAATGCCAGAAAAAGGGCAGTTGTTTTGATATTTTGCAATAGAATTGATTATTTATTTATTGAATTGCTAAATTTGTGTTTGTGAGAGGGTGGCTTGAAACTGCAGCAAAAAATAAAATGCCTTGTCCATAATTCAAGGAAAGCGTGTAATCAACAGTTTTTATTGCTTGGGGTCTCACCTTGTTTCTGGTATTCAGTTTAAACACAAAACCTTTGCCATGTGTAGCTATTTGGTTGATATCAAGACACATTGCGGAGGTATTACAACATCTTGACAAAAGTTATAAATCTATATGAATATGTGTAGTTTTAATTTTCTTCAGCTTTCTGAATAAAATATACGATAGTGTGATTTAACGAAACAGGAATCCTTGAATGTTTTTAAAGGAGAACCCATAATAGGGGGTAAAAGCATTCATCAAATTGACATGCAATATAATATACAGTCATGCAGGCAGAAGAATCAAAATTCTGAACAGAATTACATATGCAAACAACCATTTAATTTTTATATAAAAAAGATTATAATTCAATTCAAAAATACTTTATTAATCCCAAAGAGAAATTAAATTAAAGATATTTTATACAGAACAATTTTATGATCAGCTTATAATTGGTATGTTTCAGAATACCTCAACTTGTTATACAAAACAGTAGACTTAAGTGTCCTGACGGTTTAGGAAAAATTCAACTCCATAAAAATCTATTGCAGGATAAGATTTTTTCAATTAACATAATATAGTCGGTTATGTTTCTATTTAACTTATTTCCAACATGGAAGACATGAATTATCACAATCAAGCAAAAGAAAACAGACAGCGGCCTTATTTATTTCTGTTTAAATATCCAATTTTATTTATTATTATTTTATTTATTTTGTGCTTCACTTAGAGAGAAGTAAATAAGTAAAAAAAAAAAAAGCCCTGTGGTGCTATAGGAAGAATTTTTGTCCAATTTCTAAACTTTATAGCCTTTTTATCACAGGATAAATCAACCTCTAACTAGACAGCAGTAATCTAAAGGCAGTGTGACATTAAGGATACAAAGGTAAACCACAGACTCGAGCTGTCACCGGCTGGCTTACAAAAACACAGGAAGTGGAGGAACAAGAACAAAGAATGGAAAATAAACTAAATCACTTCAAATTAAGCTCAGCAGAATACTTTAAAGAAATATTTCCATCATGAAAAACCTGGACTTGTTACACCTCATTTTGTCATTGTAGCTCAAATACTTCGTCAGTAGTTTTATAGCGCTTAATCATCGGGCAAAACCCGGCCGCACCGTGACGCTAAGAGGAAATGAAGTTCGAAGGCAAACTCATCATTAGTCTTTAGATGAAATCAGATAAGAGCGAGTGTTCAAGCATCGTTATCCAGACTGGGCTTTTATGAGCAAACACTGTGCCTCCAGATGGGATGCATAATAAGCACCTCTACCCACTGGGAGTGTGCATCCATCGCCGCGGCTGCGGCACGTTGTGATAAACCTCTCCTATCAGAGCGTATCTACATTAGCCATCAGCTCTCTGGGTGTAATAACAGAACAGGACACCACTTCACCTGCGTCAAAGGAAAACCCTCAAGAGCAATAATAAAAAAAAACCTGGCAATGTTTCAGCTTGGCAATTACATGCATTCCATATTAGGGCAATCTTTTCATGAAAATGTCAGGGCTATCACTTCTCATACACTGGTAAAGATGCGTGGAGTGTTACGTCTTGCCAAAGACAGTAACATGCAGCTAACATCAAAAATTGTTCAGATTCCACCTCGCCGTGTGTGCTACTTGTTCTACAGTGAAGACCAGTGGTTTAGACAACCACCTTTAACTCAACTAAGGTATCTCTATACACCATCCAATGTCAGGATGGAAAACTGCTCATTGCTTCATTTGTCCCGTTACAAAGCTCACCCTCATCTGTGGCTCTTTCATACTGCAAACATTTCCTGGCCAAAAGGGTCTCAAAGGATTTGTAATTAATCAATATCATTTAATCGCATTTTAATCAATGACCATATTGGAAAAAAATAAGCAATATTTTCACATCAAAAGCCGTTTTGCTGGTACATCACTGAATAAATAGACATATGATACAAGCGACAAATATTTTTCATCTTATTTAGGTTATTCCACCATATGATTGGTGCAAAGTACTGTTGCATCTATAAATCTTTGAAGTGTTTCAGAAACTTCTTTGGAAAAAATACTTTGAAATGTGGATGGTGGGATTAGCATTTGGGGGGGCGTCTGTCCCTCCTGTTTTTTCATTGAGATGATTTTAAGTTTGACTAGCTTTAGACTCTCCAAGTCCTTTTCCAGCATCTTTAACCACCAGTGAGCCCAGAGAAGCGACTTGTCATTCATCGCTGCCGTTTGCGGATGTTGCTTTGCGTCAGACTTATGGGTGCAGAAACATGACACAAAGGTACGGCAAGAAAAAGTGATGTAGAAGTGTAATGTATTAAAATCTAAGTATCTTATTTACAAACAATTTAGAATCCTGGCCTTAATGCAAATGTACATAAATTACACTATGGCTGGGATGTGTGTCTATATACACCCGAGATTTCAAGTTAATTTTCTAAGTAATAGGAGCTTTTACTCTCTGTCTGTCCTCTCATTTCTAGCATTGAATCAGGCTCTATTAATTCTGAAGAAACAGGTAAAAACAGGCATAAGTATTCCAACTTTTCTCATTAAAAGTATAAGTGTCACCTGTTCTCTGTGTCCTCCACTCTGAACTCCAACTCTACTGTGACTCTCTCCAGTGCTCCAGAGGGAAAAATAGATGAAGTCAGTGAAAGAGTCAGGGGGATGGGGACCAGAAGAAAACTGATTGACCTGAACCAAGACAGGTTTCACCTTCTGCATCTGATTTCCCCCCAGCCCCCCACTTCCTTTATATTACCCTTCAAACGAGTTGAGTTCTTCATGACAAGGTCTACAAGAATTAACCCTCATAACTGTACAAATGGAGTCTGATATTAACAAGAAGTCTGTGACATATGGAACCACGTGTACAGTGCCTTGCAAAATGTACAGTGCATCTGAAAAGTATTAGCCGCACTTCACCTTTTCCAGATTTTATGTTCTTTTAAATTAAAATTCCATTAGATTCTATTAAATTAATCTCTTTCCTCAAAATTCTACACACAAAACCATATGCTGACAAAGTGTAATTGGATCGTGACTCTGACTGGGTCATTCCAGTATGTTTACAGTTACTGTCATCTTTGAAAATGAGCCTCTGTCTTCCAGGATAATCCTCTCTTTAGCATTATGCATATTTCTATCAACTTCTACCAGCTACTTTGTCCCTCCCCACAGCATGATAAAGTTGATTCCTGTTTATTTTAATGCAGAGAACGCATATTCATGGTGATGAGATGTGTTAGTTTTTCCATCACAAATGGCGTAGGCCAAAAATTACAATTTTGGTGTCATCAGGCCCGAATGCCTTCCTCTACATACAATGATTTGTCCCTAATATTGTAAATATAGCAGTGGCTTCTTCTAACATTGTCTTTGCCAGACAATGGCAAAGAATGCTAAAAGTTGTCTTGTCAACAGATTCCCCAGTCTAAACTGTGAATCTCATCCAAAGTTACTATGGGGGTCTTGGTTGCTTCTTGCATTGATATTCTCTTTAGCTGTGAGTTTAGACAGTTATGCCCTAGTGAGTGTGTGTGAAACATAAGAAACGTTTAATTATGATACTATTGCAATAAGCCCACACTTTTTGGTTTCTTGTTTCTTACATTTACACAAGGTCCATATTAGACATTTTGTAAATGTCTAACATGGACATTTACACAACTTCCATATTGTATAAATACTGTATATGTTATACAATATGCATTTGGATATACAAACATATCCAGATGTTTGCATATCAAACATCTGCATATGCAAAACTGCAATGCATGAAACATAATTCCCAACAAAATACTGCACCCATGCAGTCCATTGTGATTGCAGTGCTACCACAGAGCAACAGTGTGATTCAAGAAATTGTGCAGATTTTCTAACAAGTCACTGAGACCTTCACATAAAATCTGGGTTTGTCTTGAGGTCAACAGGCAGACTATCAGGTGTCTTCTGAAAGCAATGCAATGAAATAGATTTTATTTTAAGGCATCAGATGAAAAGATTGGGGCTGAATAGCGCCACACGTTTTCAGGGTTTTATGTGAACAAACTGTTAAAGGGCATGAATGATTTTCTATTCACTTTACAGTACTTTGTGTTGGCCTTTTCTCATGAAATCCCAATACTTAGCAGTTGTGAGTTAAATTAAATAAAAGAAAACAAAAAGAAAAAATAAAGAGTTGATTTTTTTCTCCAATATTTCATTGATTTAAATAAAAACAAGACATTTTTCCTTTAACTGAAAGTAAAAAAAAAGTAAATTCTTTAACTTCCAGTCTTTAAAATCAACTCATGTTTCTACCCTTTTGAGGAGATGTAAGGAGAAGAAAGTCAAAGGAGAGGGTTGAGGAAAAACACCACATACGGAGTGTTTACAGATTTCTCCAGGCTCACCACAGTCAATTACAGTGTAATGTTTAGAAGACCAATTAAAGGCTTTTATTGAACTCAGGGCTTTGCTGCAGGATTGTTGGCACGTTGCTTTTCTGCTGTAGAAATGTTTGGGATCTTAGATTTTAATCATTTTATTTCAAGTTTGCAACTATTTTCGAGGAAAGCGCTAACGCACGCTGGTGTTAAGCAAAACACAAAGACACGGAAAGGTGGAGGAGGTTGAATTCATTTGCACAGCATCCTTTGCGGTAAGTATACTGCAGACTTTAGGGGCATTTTTGTGGTATCTTAACAATAAATGAAAGCCGCAGTTCTTAGAAACCAAGAGACGTTTCCTCATGAGGCCTATAGCTACAACGGCTAAAGTGTCTCAGAAAGCCCACCCACAACAGCCACCAGCGGAGAGGATCACTCCTACGTTAAAAATACAAGCCTCCGTTCTGCTTCTCACCACTGGTAGGTCTAATCCCCTCGGCTGTGGCCCGAATCCTGCAGGTTGTTACCACACAGAGCCACAGGAGCAGCAGAGGGGGCTCAGCCTGTGGTTTCAGCAGGGAACACAAAGGATGCCTCGACAGACTTCAGAACATGCCGTCATTACAAATGTATCTCAGACGTCCACACAAGTGAACACTGGCAAGCCAATGTACGCGTTTAACAGTTGTTCAACTTTATTTTAGTATGGTCAAGTGAAATGTTGTGGTCATGTTAAGATGGGAATAGAAGTTGAATAAATAAATGATGGAGAAAGTTGAATGATTGTGCACAAAAGGGGAGAAAAAAGAAAAAGTTATTTCTTTCAAAATGTGTCTGCTAGATGTTAAGCCTCATTTTAATTAAAAATGTTTTGCTACATTTCCAAAGGGGTAAAAAAAAACACAAAAAAAAACATTTAACTTTTTGTTGCCTTGTCTTCAGGTGAATACTTATTTCCTTTTTTAAACAAGACCACAACTTGCTTTTTAAAATGTCAGAATAGATTAACTTGACGATAACTGAACAAAATTTCTTTATTTCTTTTAATGGCGGGTCAGGCATTCTCAACCAAAACTAAAACATTAGATTCAAACAGCAGATAATTTCAAACACTTTTTTTTTCTTTAACAAATCTGTGTACTTTCGATGTCTACAAGTAATTAGAAATAGAAGGAATAAAGAAAGCAGTCTAAAATAAAACATTTAGTTATCTTTAATAGCCTACAAAGTAAGGGGGTAAAGTACTCGGTCAATCCAGACATAAACTCGGGTCCTGGATGACCGCCATGTGTATAAATTGTGTCCCAGTTTACAAACCAATTGATAACTTTACATGACAGTTTCACAGACTGTGATGAATATGTGTTGTAACGTTTCAAATCTGCTATTAAAGTTCTTCTAATAATTTTGTTTGCATTTACAGCAGTCATTTAAAAATATATGCCATGTCATTTTCTGCACTGGCTGGAACGCTGTACCCTTAAAACCCAACTAGCAAAAGGCCAAACAAATATAATTCCACTGCAACTCTGGCATAGGCAGTGCAGTCAGTGTTTAAATATTATCATAGGTGTGATCAAGACAGATTTATGATTGTAAGATTTTGTGCTGAGGGATATTCTGTCCGACATTTATTTAAAAAAAAAAAAAAAAAGCATCTATGTGGGCTCAACCCAAACACAAGGCTTAGGGGCCTATAAATATACATATATATGCTTTGTGTACGTTTTCCCCACAGTGATAAAGCAGTGGAGCCTTCTGTTTGCACCACAGCCAAGAGGCAGCTAAGGCTGTTTGGTGTTGCTTTTTTCTTTCTTTCTCTCACTGTATGTTTGCAGGCGGAGAAGTGTGGCTGTGTTCTGTCTACTCTCTCTGTAAGTTTCGGCTAAGGTCTGTTATCAATAGATCATGTAGGTAGATGCACCTCTAACCTAACTCTGAGTCTGCACCCGGAACACCAACATTGTTTCATCCTTTTTGCTTGCCTAAGCCATTTCACACACGTGAAATATTCCAGAAGGAAGGCGCGCATGAGAATGCTAATTTCTGCAGCATTATCCCAGAGCCTACGTGGGAGATTTTCCATCAAGTATCCCAATAAAAAAAATCTGTAATATCAGAAGGTGAGATGGTGTGCAAACATCACTACTTATTACCAGCAAATAACACACAAAACTGGAGAATTTGCATTTAATTCATTCAGACCTAAGGCATAAATTTAATAAAACATTTTGAATCTAATGCTTGAAAAATCTCCTCTAACTGGGGATCTGAGAAACTTTTAAATCGTCAAGTAAAATATTGGTTAAACTGTGATGTATGGTCAGTATGATAGTCCAAACAGTATGACCTGGACCTCAAATAGCCAAACATTTGTAACATGAGTACTTGCTAATATCTATTTTTAAAATCAAATTTATACCCTACTTGAGAATCAAGCATTGTAATAAAATTGAAAGTCCAACTAAGTTACAACATTAACGACCAAGGCTGTTTTAAAAATGGTCCCATTTTATTCTGTTCCACTTTTACAGGTGTACGCAGAGCTAAAAAACCTAAACAGACATAAAGCTTGGTAGTTCTAGAGTACACATGATTATTTAGAAGCATATGATAATTTTACTGTGGTTCTGGTAAAGATTAAAGACTAAAAGCTAATATTAGCGGACACTGTTACAAACTTTGCAGAGTCCTGCTTATTTTACAGAGAGTTATGACAGAACTAAAAAGAATTCTTTGGATGAAGCTATAAATACAGTAATGGCATCATGCAGCCGGCCACTTGTGATTTCTATTCTCATCCAGTAGACTGGTCTAATATCCTGGCTGCTGGATTATTTCTATACTGTGACAGTACTTACTGTATCAGTCTGTTGTATTATAATACGAGTTTTCAATTAACATCATAAGTGGCAACTTGACATGCAAAAAAAAACAAAAATCAAAATGAAGTCCATTGACAACTACGACATCCATCAGACCTGTTCTAAGGCAAGGACATCAGTTTATTCAAATGTCCACCATTTTCTCGGCAAGTACATCCATTTAACCCAACCTTCACCTGCCTCCAGAACTCAATAAAGACCAAGCTTAAATGTGTGGCAGAGCTCTGTACCCCCACTGGATATGACAATAGTCAGGCCTGTCAGAGTGCAACACACAACAACCTCTGCTGCAAAATTAGACCCACCACTGAGTCAACTGATAAAGGGATGCTGAGATGCAATTACCATAAAAGCTGGGCCCCTTCAGAACTACCACCTCTCTTTGCACCCCACAGCACCCCTGACCTCCATCTGCCTCTCAAAAAAAATCCTTGTCCCCTTTTTTTTCCCTTCCCCAATATTCACATATAGCTCCATTGTGTCCTGCAATTTTGGGGCTCCGCTGTGAGCTGCAATCCCTGAATTTACAAACATTTGATGATTTCTACATGGTGTGGCTGCAGAGAACATTCACTATGGGATTGGCTTCACCTAGTAAAGACTCTTGCGAGAAATACATCATGCCCAGGAAGTTAAGAGTCACCTAAGTCCCACTAAATCAAGCTGTGTAGAGCTGAGATCTATATGATTTAGCGCTTTTTTCTCCCACAGCACCATTTTTCCTCATTACTGTATTCATTCTCATCTGATTCTGTCATCCCTTGATCTGCTGGATGCTGCAGTTACACTCAAGGTTGTGCTGGAAATGCAGCCGATAATAGGAAACAAAGGGAACACGTTGGCGGGAGCATAAAGGTGTTGATGTGAGGCAGAAAGAAAACAGCACTCAGAGGTAACCTTTAAGGAACATGGTCATTAACACCTCCATTACTAACTCTTCTGTATGAGCAGGTCTATTAGTCATTCACAGCCCACGCTTACCATACGTTTTATTTATTTATTAATTTTGGAACTAACAGCAGGATGGTTAAAAAGACATATTTGTTTTCTTTTCAACAACAATCAGTCATGGCCATTGCAACCACCAACTGTTTACATGCTCCTCTGCATTAGGCTGATCTACAGACTTACATTCACCGTGTTGACTGTGCAGACGGATGCGGCAGGTCAAGCTGAATCTTGTGTGTTCATGGGTTGATGTGTAAACAGAAAATTCAGAGAAAGACTAGCAGCAGTTGTCAAATTGTCTCAATAAACAAAAATGAAAAGCTATTTAGTGGCAAGGCAACAACTTCAAAAATAATTAGCACTAGAATGTATTGTTTTCCTTCCGAATATTCACATATTCAATATATCCATCCATCCATTTTCTTCCTCTTTATCCGGGGTCGGGTCGCGGGGCAGCAGCAGCTCCAGAAGGGAGGCCCAGACTTCCCTCTCCCCAGTCACTTCTTCCAGCTCCTCCGGAGGAACCCCAAGGTGTTCCCAGGCCAGCCGAGAGACATAGTCCCTCCAGCGTGTCCTGGGTCTTCCCCGAGGCCTCCTCCCGGTGGGACATGCCCGGAACACCTCACCAGGGAGGCGTCCAGGAGGCATCCTTATCAGATGCCTGAGCCTCAACTGGCTCCTCTCGACGTGGAGGAGCAGCGGCTCCACTCTGAGTCCCTCCCGGATGACCGAGCTTCTCACCCTATCTCTAAGGGAGAGCCCAGTCACCCTGCGGAGGAAACCCATTTTGGTCGCTTGTATCCGTGATCTCGTTCTTTCGGTCATGACCCAAAGCTCATGACCATAGATGAGGGTGGGAACGTAGATCGACCTATAAATCGAGAGCTTCGCTTTTTGGCTCAGCTCTCTCTTCACCACGACGGACCGGTACAGCGCCCACTTCACGGCAGATGCTGCCCCAATCCGCCTGTTGATCTCCCGTTCCCTTCTTCCCTCATTCGTGAACAAGATCCCCAGATACTTAAACTCCTCCACTTGAGGCAGGACGACCCCTCTGACCCAGAGAAGGCACTCTACCCTTTTCCAGCTCAAGACCATGGCCTCGGATTTGGAGGCACTGAGCCTCATCCCTGCTGCTTCACACTCGGCCGCGAACCGCTCCAGTGAGAGCTGCAGATCACGTTCCGATGAAGCCAACAGGACCACATCATCCACAAAAAGCATAGATGTGATCCTAAGGCCACCAAAACGGATCCCCTCAGCACCTCGGCTGCGCCTAGAAATTCTGTTCATGAAAGTAATTAACAGAATTGGTGACAAAGGGCAGCCTTGGCGGAGTCCAACTCTCACCGGAAACGAGCCCGACTTACTGCCGGCAATGCGGACCAGACTCTGACACTGGTCATACAGGGACCTGACGGCCCGTATCAAAGGGCCCGGTACCCCATACTCCCGGAGAACTCCCCACAAGACCCCCCGGGGGACATTTTTTATATATTCAATATATAAATATTTAATATAACTCGTTAATCTCACTGCACTTTCCTTCACTTTCATATATACACAGAAAATCTGAAAGAACAGAAGAGTAAAAATGATAGTGCTTGAGATTCAGGAGATTGAGATTAAAATTTTGCGTCACCTTTTTAAGTTTTCACATCATAATCAGCTGACCACTTTAAGTCAATTTGTTTTTAAATCACGTCATCGGCAAATCCCATCTGAACTTTTGCCTTTCTGTAAAATAAAACAAAAATCAAGGTACCTTAAAATTCAAAGCGCATTTTTGTAAAAATTGTGACTTAAATTCTCATCTAGCTGTGTTTCAGATGTTTCATAATTCAAAAGGAGGAATCAAATAGACAAGAAGTCATTAACACCTTTACCAGGTGTAATGGAAAAAATGATTTGTTAGAGGTCTGAAAATAGGTTGTCTTTTCCTCCTAATAATTACAGCTTGGAAACATATTATCTTACAGACTGTATCTTCAGCACTGTTGCAAGCAAGGCCTGCTGAAACTCAAAAAGACCTGAAACCTTAATTACACAGCCATGTATTTCAGCCCATCAGCTCCTGCTGCTCCACTGTTAATTATAGTTTCTAATATTCAGTTCTTTTTCTGCCAATTTTCTATAGGTTTGCCTTGTGATTAAGTTAACTTTCCTTCAGATATATATATATATACACACACACACACACACATTTCAGAAAATCTGAAGGAACAAAAGTGTA
Source organism: Poecilia reticulata (assembly GCF_904066995.2). Classification (NCBI taxonomy): domain Eukaryota; kingdom Metazoa; phylum Chordata; class Actinopteri; order Cyprinodontiformes; family Poeciliidae; genus Poecilia; species Poecilia reticulata. The sequence goes on from NC_088832.1 coordinate 19,100,610, forward strand.
AAAATGGTGGTGCTTGTCGGATTACTCAACATTTTTGGAGATTATTTTACAACAAGAAAAATAATATGAATGACTTTCTATAACATTAATATCTTAACTACAAAAAGAAAACTCCTTATGAGCAAAACAGGAAGTCCCAACAATAAACAACAACGAAGCCTGAATTATTTATCTCCTAATCTTCTTAAATAACACTGTTTTATGTTTATAGCAATAACATAAATTGCTTATTCATGCATAAATTATGTTGGGTTTTATTTTCGATATGGTGGTAATTACAAGTACAACTTCTCAAGCTTCTCTCACTGCAGAGACCATCAGGAGCATCTCCACACACACATGATCTCTAGCTCTACTGATAGGAAGACATAATCTCCACCAGATAAAAGTTAAATAAAGACAGAGTATCACATGTGGTGTAAAATATGTCCACATATGAAAAGTATTTTACAACTCACAATAAAAGAAACAGCACAATCTGTGTAAGTTTTACACAACCGCTGCACAATTTACACTCATCGGTGTAATTCTCATATATTTTGTTTTCTGGCGTTTGCATGCTTCATGATATTTACTCCAACAAAGATTTTATCTGGTTCTCATTCACTTCAGATTCTGCAGTGTTGTCCCTCCAGCCATAAAGGGCTAAAACTACAGGAGGACTACATGAACTTCAGGAGGACTACATGAACTTCTTGATGAAACAAAGCACTGACTTAACCCTCTCTGCTTTCAGCAGCATGAAGAGGAGGAGTTTCAGGAAGGAAATTCTGTTTTGTCATGGGGACCTTAAGACAAACGACTGTGACAAACAGTTTCTCTTTTCACCAGCTGCTCGGGAGGGCTTCAGTGGGAAGACAAGTCCGCTGCCTCACTGTACTATGCTCAGGATCCATAATAAAAGTGACTGCATTATATTACCGGAGGAATAAACCTCGATCATGGTTTTATTCTGAATTCTGCAGAATGAACCTTGTAATAACAGAAACCTCAAGAGTTCCGTTGACAGCCGACTCAAACGGTTCGAGAGCTGAGAAACGCAGCCTAATGCAAAGCCGAGATTGCCCACATTGTGAGTCTTCTTTCCATACAACACACTGAAAGCTGTAAGCTGAAATATCTCACTGCTTAACCGTTTTCATTGTGTATTTTCACATTAAAAACTTAGAGCTGTTCCAAGAGGAGCAGGCCTAGGAGCATGGTGCAGCTAAAGCTAATAAAAGTTCAGACTGTTCAAACGTCATTTCAATGATCATCTGGACAACAGCTCAGCTGCAGCTCTCAACTAATTAGACAAGTGCTTCTTAATAAATTAGAATACAATTAAAGTGTAAACTTATTTAGTTAATTCAATTCAAAATTGAATTCAAGCATTTGTTATTTTTTTATGATCACAGGTTGTAGTTAATGCAAACCCAAAATTCAAATTCAAAACACATCATGTAAGACCAATATAAAAGACCTGTGACACAGAAATCTGACCCTCTGAAATATATGTCCATACATTATACAGTAAATAACTTCAACAGTTGGTCAGGGCGCATTTTGCATGAATGACTATGCGACATGGGGACGATCAGACAGTGACTCTGCTGAGGTGTTTAGGAAGCCAATGATTAGCTCGTTTGCATTCTTGAATTTGGCGTCTCTCATCTTCCTCTTGACAATATTGTATAGATTGTCCAAGTGGTTCAGGAGAGTTTGCAGGTCATGTTCATTAAACCAGGTCTTGTATGTCTGGCAGAGAGAACAGATGCCCAGTCCTGCTGGAAAATGAAAAAAAATAAATTAAATAAAATATCCCTTACGTTTTTCAACAATGGGAAGCACAAAGTGTTGGACAATTTTGTGGCATAGAGCTGCTATGACAGTATGCCAGTGGACCTTGAGAAACTCACTCCAGCAACAATCCATGATTTGCTGATCTCCTCAAACTCCTAAATGGGCTTTGCTTCACAATGATCTCAATAAAGCATTCATCTTTGTTGTTTGTGTATATTTTTCTACCACACTTTTTTCCTTCCACTTCATCTTCCAATAAAATGTTGTATGCATATCTGTGTGTACAAGCAGATCCTGTAGCAATGGCGCAATGTGGCTGATGTGTGGGGTGAGTGTCAGTCACTGTCTATTATAGGTGGTTCAAAACAAAATTGTATTAAAACTATTTTTCATTGGTCTTATTTAGTTCTGAAACTGGATTCTCATTAGGTGTGAGTCACAGTCATAAAAAGTAACCGAAGTAAAAACTTAAATTGTATCATGCTATAGCTGGTAAATCTTTATCGGAGCTGCAATTTTATTTAATACTTATTTTAAAAGAGCTAAAAAAAATTATCAAGGTCATGTTATCACAATTGTTCACAAAAAGCCTATCCTGAAAAATTATTTTTAAGAAAGGCTGTCGCTTGTTAAATTCTGCCACACTATTCAGAAAATGCAACACAAATAAAATAATTGTCTTTATTTGCTTTTCTCACCTTTCACAAAGGTTATCAAAAAAAAAACGAACACACTTTTGCAATGTTGGGAGCGTCTATTTGGGAGCGTCTATTTGGGAGCGTCTATTTGGAAGCACAAACAAGGGCCACACAAATCCGCGCCCCACACCCAAACGTCCTGTGCAAATATGAGCAAAGTCAATTTCAGCCGAGGTCGTGCATGGTGATGCTCCGTCTGATATTGTAGTGGTCATGCTCTGTGTGTATGTGTTGTGAATGTGAGCGGATCCATCCAGCCAGGGGAGCTAGGAACAGGGGTGGAGCTGGGATGGAGAATGGGGAGGTGGGGGGTTTGCTGGATGGACCAAGCGTTTCTTTGAAGTCTGGATTCCAATTAAACCCCTGACTGAGTTCTAAGCGCACAAGAAAAATGACTGAGGTACATGACATGGCCAGGTCCCCTCATTCAGCCAAGCCTCTCCATTTTAGCCCCTTTGTCTCCCTGCAGCTCTTAAAATTTATGATCACCTTTCCTGATATAACCACCACAAAGAGGCCACCATCTCCCACCATCCAACAGAAAAAAATGAATGGGATTTAAAAACAAAAGGGAGTCAGTCCGATGTGAAGAATGTAAAGGAGAGATGAGAAATAACTAGAAGCACAAAAACCCGTCTTATTTTTAATGACAATAAATCTAAATGTTGATATTTAAGGCTTTGATTCTGTTTAAAACGTTCACACGAGCCCTTGCTTCTATTTACAAAGGCAGAAAGGTGTCAGGCAGGATTAAGAATATATAAAGATCAAACACACACTAAACTGTCTAGCGGATGCAGACAAGCCTATTAGTAGGTGCATTTCATGACGGTAACAAAACTAATTCCTCTGTCAAAATTACATCTCAAGTAGTTCCTGCAACAGAAAATGCCATTGAAATCTTTCTCTTTTGACACGAGATTTCTAGAAAAACATGCAGATGCTTTACTTGGTGAAACATAATCATTTCACTCAACAAAGGGCTTTCCACAGCGGTTATGTGCAGTAATTTCTGGTGTCATCAGTTTGCTTCCGACAGTGAAAACAAGTGATATATGGAAGGTTACTCCAGCACAATGCCAATTTAGCTTTGAAAACTTCACAAAACATCTTTACAAAACCCAGAATCAGGCTGCCATTCCGCACAGTTTTGTTTTCTCTTGAAAAAGTGGTGGTAAAACAGTGAAGGTGCACCCTAGCTGGGGGACATGTTTTTGTTGAAAGTGAATGGAGAAAAATGTCGGATTTCAGAGGCATCACTCCTGCAAGGCAACCGCAGGCAATTCATACAGTACCCGGCACTATGTCTACAACACTCCGCAGTTTTTCTGTTTTTATTTCTGCACCTTTCATACGTGGATTCTATTCGCCGACACACTCTGAACAACACACAGTAGGTAACGATACATACTCCATAATTCATATAGCATTGAATTTCATTTCCTTTGCTCTTAAAACTAAGAAAAAGAAAGAAACACTGCACACACCTTCCCCTCACACCGCACAGGCAATACAGTACAAAGAGCATAAGCACAGGCGTGTATTGCTTCTTTCCGAACTGAGTAGTCAAACACCTAACAAATCAAATACACAAACTAAACACACAAACATACTCTGGAATAAAATATTGAAAAGTGACACAGACACCTGGTCAAATGCTCATATAATTCCCAAAGGAACCACTCTGAATAAACCACTTCCTCCAGAGGGAAAGGAGGAAAACAGGGTGGGGGAAAAAAAATTGGAGGAAGCAGATTTGAGCAGGAAGATGAGGTTTGTGTGATGTTGGATCCAGAGACGGGATAAAGCAGGAAGGGGTTAAGACTGGGAGCCGGCAACCTTTTATCACACTGGAGGAAGACAAGGAGCTGAGAGGCGCAGAATGGTAAATATTTCAAGATGATGGGTGACATAAACAAAAGGTTTACTCTCATTCCCACTTTTTAAGTTGCAAAATTTGAGGCTGGTAATTCATAACAGCACTTCCTGCTGACACAATAACACAACGCTGAAAAATAGACCACTGCAACTCAACGCAGAAATTTAAATATCTACTTCACGAGCAGAACGGTTTTTGTCAGCCTGAGTCAAAACAAGCCCTTACACGTTAAAGATTTTAGTAATGATAATGGCAAAAAAAAAAAAAAAAAAAAGTGCGTCTTTAAAGGACTTGATTACAAAAACTTTTTTAATTTGGCTTATTTTGACGTTTTGTGCTGCGTTTTTATAAATGACTTCCTTCTCTCAGGCACATAGCACTTGGTCTCAGCTCCATGTCAGAGAGCAGTCTGTCAGTGCGCCTGTGAAAGCCAGATAACCCTTTGATGGAGAGTACCAGCGGTTACTGTTGTCTGTACCCTCCACCTTCCCCTTCCAGCACATATGAAGATTTATTGAAGGAGAGGGCCAAGCAGCGGGGGCCTGCGCTAACATGGCAGGCCACGATGGCAACAGGAAAGGAGGCAGGAAGAACAGAGGCAGGAGGCAGACACACTAGGGGGTGATGGGAGCTACTCTGACCTGCCTGTAGAGGACACAGCGCTCAGGTATCGGCGCCATGATTATCTGGCTTTTGTGCGGGACAAATATTCAAAGGGCCGCTCCGTCTCCACTCAAACAAAGGATTGACAACAAACAAAAGAAAAAAAAAAAAAAAAAAAGTGCGTTGATGTGGAAAGTCGCTTCAAATTCAGTGGAGTATGGTCATGTTGATCTGCTGTAGTTACTGTTTAATAAAAAACAAAATGTAAATGCTATGTCAGCAGCTGAGAAGAAAAATACAATGTTTAACATAAATCTAACATTTATCTGCAAATATTTTACGTTCTAAACATTTCTTTCAAAACTATACCGGTAACACTGGTGAAGGACAGCATCATAAAATGTGTATGATGAAGGAATTGTGTGGCTAAAAAGCTTTTGTGAAATACTCAGAGAACCTGCTCGTCATTAAATTGAGAGCAAATTTAGTTTAAAATAAGATACCCATTACCGAACAATATTATTTAAAAGATTTATTATATGACATTTGAACATGTGGACATTTAACTACCCAGAGAGGCTGTGCACAGATACCACTACATCAAATAAGAGTCTAATCTGCTATTAATCATCTTCACTTTTAACCCATGTTTTACTGCATATGATCTCATGTACTTTCCTCCAGAGCTGACATAAATTCTTGCAGCATGTGGCTTTGAAATACAGCATATATGGCAAATTGTTGCAAAGACAGAGAGAAGCGAAGCAAAAGAAGAAAAGATGAGAGAGAAGAAACAGAAGAGAATGCACACTGCCGACACATAGTGCCCTCTTCTGCTTGCAGGCTGCATGATACAGTTTTATTCATTTTGATCAGCAACAAAACTCCCTAATCCACCTGCCACTGGACAAAAAGTGCTGCTTTTTTTTCTGCGTGGTTCTCGATTTACATTATTATTTATGCGTTTTTGTGTGATGTGCGAGAGTAGGAGCCTTAACACAATTGTCTCATTTCACACGCAAGTGTTAGTTAAGAAACAGATGTTTATGTTCTTTAACTTGTACAAGTCTTGTTAATAAATAAAAAAAAAAGTTGCACACAGTTTGAATTCATGACATGCAGATTTGTAAAACTTTTGCATAATTTGTCATATTTCTTATTTCTTTTTAATTGCTTGGGGGAAAAAATCACCAACGGCTGCTGACAAAGCAGTTGGTCCTTTTTGATACCCGGGGAAAACATCCAACTCTGAAACCCTATTCCAAGTCATCCCTAAGCACAAAAGGTCCACACATATATCGATGCTTAAAATTCTTTTTTTTTTTCTTTTTTTTTTTGGAAACAATTTACAAACCAATTTTTGAGGTGCAACTGGTGTAGCATAATTTGGTTAAAGTTTAACTGAGATGTTTTTAGCTGGTTCTGGTTCCCGCGCCTCAAAGCAATCAGAAATTTTGTTTTCTGTGTTGTTTTTTTTTTTTATCTTTTCAAATAGAGGATAAAGTTTGTATTAAAAACCAGTTTCATCCACAGTAGAATAAACCTTTTTTAAGTTTGATCACTGAGTATTTTAGGTTCTGATCTGATGAATAATTGCAGTGTAGATTTCTGTAATATTTGTAAAATAAAGCTTTGATTTAGTGCCAAATCTGATGCCATGAATCAGATACTAAGTTCTGTATTTTTCACTCAACGCACAGCAGCTCAAACCCCAATGACTGGATTGAAAAATAAGTTGTAGGAATTTGGTTTTGATTAAAGAACTTCCATTTAGATAAGTAAAAATCTAAAATATATATATTAGAATTTTTTTCAAGCAGTTGTGAGGCATATCGCCCATATCAAGAAATGCCTCTAGGGAGTCATCTTCATAACCTCTAACAACAGACCTTCACGGCTCTGTAACTTTTGACCTTTGTTACCCTGCATGTAATTTGAAAACCCTAAACACTTTGAAATGTTAATAAAAACAAATAAAATGGAGGTCTTTGTGTGTATGTTTTTTTTTTTTCCAACAGAAGTACTTCTGTTTTTCACTGTTCTGTGAACTTGAAATACTTTCAAGGATGAATATTCTTCACTTTGAAAAAAAAAACTGTCATGGTGCATTGCGAAAAGAAATGGAAAACACAAAGCTCTTGAATTTCCTGGGCTTATTACAAGAAAATAACATGTATTGTGTGTTCCAGTGTGTGCATACAAAGAAAGAAATGCCCTTGCAGAAATGTTTTACAGTCAAGTTCAGCACATCCGCACGTGTGGTCTTATCCTCTAAAATGTAAAGTAAAAAAAATTAAAAAAACAATGGCAACACGCTTTAAGAATCATAAAATAATGACCCACATTTCAACCCACATTTGATCATCTGGTTTTATTTAAAAAAAAAAACAAAGATCCAAAGAGCAACGTTCGCCATTTGAATTTAATGAAAGCTGTGTGGGTGACAGGAGGCTTTTGATTTATACACTGTTATTAAACCAAACAAGAGAGACAAGCAGGTAAAGTAGGCAGAGTGAGGGAGGAGAAGCAGAAGAGCAAGACCTCAGAGTCTGAGCCCTTCAGGTAGACTCAAAACCTCGCATCCCCTCTTCTTCTTGCTCCTTTTTCCACCTGCTCCCCTCTGAGTATCGCAGAAGTGGAGAGGAGCCAAGGACACATGCTGTGTGCCACCCCTCTCTCACATCCCTATTCCTCCTCTGATACCTCCTCCATTATTCATATTAAAACACAGAGTGATGTAAAGATGAATAATAAATACAGTCAACACAAAACAAAAGCTGGCAGACCAGTGCTGCCATTGTGGTCACTTCATGGAAACGTCTGCATGTCTATTCATGTGTTGTGCAGTTTTAGGACAAAAACCAATTAAATTTAAGCCTCAACGCTCTTTTCTAGAGATTCTGGTTGAATTTACCTTACACTTTAACATCTTGAAAAGATAAAGCGCAGCTAACCCGAACTCAAAACATGTGTTGTAGAAGAAAAAGTGATCCCTGAGTGGTTCGTCTTTGATACTTCAAAGCTACAGTAGCTGTCTGAAATACATCAACAAACTTACTGTAGGAGATCTTCACACTATGCAGCTAACACAAAACATTCAGCTAAAGCTGTGATACCGGCCAGAACCTTTTATGACAAAGATAGCGAGAATGATCATACAAAGGTTGAATTGCTGTGCTGTAACAGTTTCCTGGAGTTTAGAGCCTTGTGAAAAGAGTTTATTCTAGTCAGACACTGTGTAGTCATTTTTGTAGCGCAGAGATTGAAACGGGATCACACTTCATAAAAAATAAATAAATTAAAAAAAACATTTCAAAATGTAAGAATGAGAGACAAAGACATTCAAGGGAAAAAGTCTATCAGATTTCAGCCCACTGTGACTCTTTTAGGATGATTAGATAAGTGCCTTTATCTTCTAAATATGTTCCCTAAAAATGCCGTCCTTTATTTCTCGCACTCAAGATGGCATGAATCAAAAAACGTCCTTGATGTTTGCTCAGTGATTAACATTGCAAAAATTCCCCATGCGGTGCTTCACAATTAATATGAGTCCGACACTCTGGCTGTCTGACTGAATATCTAATACAAAAACAAAATGGGTGAGGATTGCATTTTGTTTTCAATGTTTTGCTCAAGCGGAGCAATGCTGTCATGCCTGCTTTTTTTTTTTTTTTTTTTTTTCCTGAATGTCAGACAAAAAAAAAAAAGAAGAGATGGAGAGGGAGAGGGAGGGATCCTGGAAGATGGTGGGGAGGAAAAGGAGGAGAGATGGAGGAGCCGCTGACATGCACTTGTCTCCAATCTCTTCGAATCCATTGCACAATTCATCTGCTTTGTCTCTTCTGCCACGGCTGAGGACAATCAGACCAGACGCCCATTAGATTCCTCATACTGCCCCCCCACACTCCACGGATCCCCACCCTACCCACTCACACACATACCCCAAACACATTTTTTTAATGTGACATGCTGACTGAAGGAGAGGCAATGCAATTCACGAGCCTCCCCAAACGGGGAAATGTCAGGAAGAGAACCCACATCAAAACCAGGTTGTCATGGAGATGCAGCAGAGTCCAGAAATTACAGAGTTGCACAGAGAAGCTGAGATACAGTATAAACTGTCAAGCTTTTATGCACACCCCAATAAAAAACATTTGCTTTGAGGATTTTTTTTTTTTTAAACATCTTAACATATATGCAAAAACAACTTGTTCCAGACTTCAGGAATACCAGTAAAAATTGGTGTAATTATTAAAAACTACCAGAAATGTACATATATATATATATATATATATATGCACATTTAATGAATGCTTAATATTTGCTTTACTTCTCTTATTTTAAAGGGTAAATTTGATCAAAAATAAAATACATGCACAAAGGGGGTGTAAGTATTTTAAAAAAAACATTTTCTACTGAAGTGGAAACTTTTTTTTTCTATTTAACATCTTAGCACTTATGGTGAAAAGTCTTCTCAATGAAAATAAACCAGAAAAAAAAAAGTTATTGACAGAAAAATCGACTCCAGTGCTTGGCAGAGATCTCTAAATGCTTCAGGGAAATTCGACAACTATGTCATGTGACCAGTGTCCATCCACAGTAGCCATTCCTCAGCCAATAGTGTTATCAGGCGCTGTTCCTGGAATGCTTGGCATTTCAACGATCTTTCCACGCAACAAAAATAGAAAAAAAAGAGAAAGAAAGAATGATGGAAGTAAGAAGATAAAAAATATTTTGCTCCTTCACCCTGCTTGTTTAGAAGGATGCCAGCACTTAGCTTCAGCTTTTTCAGCAGAACTAGACCGGCTCTTCCCTGTAGTGCAAGAGGGTCTTCCATCCCAACAGCTATATTCATACACCACCAGGCCTCAGCAGGGTCATTTTATTGAGGTTACTCAGCTCTGCGCTACATAAAAAAAGAGGAGATTGGGGGATATTAATGGTAAATGTGGCATGGTTACTGATTTAATACCCTTTCTCTGCCCTCCCTTTTTTCTTTGTTTGGCCAGAGGAGCTGAAGGCTTAGGGATAAAGGTACTGCTCAAATCATGAGACAGGGATAAAGCCAGGAAGAGATAGCGAGCTCTGACCCAACGACAGAGCAGTGGATAATTAAAACACCCAGGGCCCCCGAACTGCCCTCATCCATCTCTTTTTCCTTTTTCTAAGGTTTTTCTCCTTTGCTCACACACTCACCCTCTCCCTTCACCCAGGAAAACTCACTCTCTCTCTCAAGCATATCTATGGGTAACAAAACATACAAGCAAAAACATATCAAGAGGATGTGGACTTTGTAACAGTGAGATCTACCAGTGAATGACCCTGTCAGGAAAATCCCTCCCACCTACTCGGTGCGATCCATTTATTTTTCATTTGTACATTTTTAAGCGTCATGAGTGATTCTTGTTTTAATGTGATTACTCCCAGACAGTCTGCCTCCATTGTCTCATAAAAAAACATAAAGAGTATACAACTGGCACACAAATATAGCCTGTTAAATTTACAAATGCGGCTGCTCTTTTTCTTCTAATAATATTCCAAGAGATGTTATTTATCAAATGCTGTAAATAAATTATTTAGCTCTTCAACGACAGCTGAGCATTTGATATTTCGTACCCAGGATAATGCCGATTTAAAATGAACCGAGATTAAAATGATTATAATCTATAAAGCAGGCGTGCGAGTCCCGGTGAAGATCAGAAAGATTCCACGCACCACCATAAAGAAAGAAAAGGCCTATGGACGTCTGTACATCATTTATGTTTATAGCAACCAGGCAGAAGACGGAGCATGTGAAGCCAAAGTGTGTGCATGTGTGTGTGTGTGTGCGCGTGCGTGCGTGCGTGCGTGTGTGTGTGCGCGCCTGTCTGCTTGTGTCAGGTGATCACAATCCTCCAACCTTGAATTTGCGGCTGCCAGCCACGCTGATGGGCAGGCCACACTGCCCTCTCTTGGCAGCTCCACAATATTGCTGCTTAGAGCGTATAAAACAACAATTAGATCCCCAATTTTAATGTCATCTTCCATCTTTTATTACTTACCCAGTTTATGTTTTCTCTATAACCAGCTCTTGTTACGTCTTAATGATGTAGCCTTACAAGTATTTCCTTGGCTTTTATGTTGATTGAGTGTGAGTGACTGAATGGACTGGTTAACTCAAAAGCTGGCTCCATATGTCATTTGTGTGGTCGCTGACCGAACCCAGCAGAGCCTAACAGTATCCTATGAGCTGCGTGTGAACGAGGACGTGTGAAAGCCAGGGTACGGCTGGGGAATAGCCGGCTCAAACGGGACCCCCACGCATCGCCCAGACTGAAGTCATTACGAGTGAGGCTTTGATTTCCATATGCAAAAACCTCAGGTTGAGGTCCAATGTGTTGTTCCCCTGGAGCACAGCTTCTGCTAAGTGTGTTCATGTGGTTTTGGCTGTCTGGATACGCGGAGCAGTTTCGGAAAGAGAGGGCAAAGTGCTAGCGCTGATGAATTTTGAATGTGTTGAAGATGATTTATTAGAGCACTTAAAAGGTCTGCAGGATGTCCTTCACACACAGCTCACCCCTTAATAGACCACAGTGTGAACTGATACTGTTCCCACTAAGCATGATACTGTTTACAAAGTCAAAGATTTGGCTTTGATTTTCTTAAGTGTACCATCTGAAACATATCCACACTGTATTTGTTTGGAGCAGGGGTGCAGTCATTGCTCATCTTTCTGCATAACCGTGCTTTTATTAGGATACAGATAGAGTAGTCAGGAAGGAGCTAAAGGGCATGAGGAAGAAAATCACCTGCTGGCCACCGACCCACTTGGTCAAAGGAAAGCTTTGTCAGGCTTATTGTGTGGCGAACTGTAAGTGTGGGGTAAGCAAAATAAACTTAAATATGTGAATTTAACATACTGATATGACTGCAAACAGAAAAAATTTAAATCCTCCCAATCTGAACCAATCTTCCTCCTCTGTCTTCCTAAAGAAAATGTCACAAGTTACCAAACTATTACAAAGTTTCCCATACCAATTTATGTGCAACACATTTTAAGAATCAAAAACTCTTATCGAAGTGTCACACATTAAAACTGAACTAAAAAAAATAATAAAAAAACACAGGACAAAGACTAAAAGGGGAGGAAAGCCAAAACTTCGTTTCACCTCGGAGTTTGCATGGTGTGTTTTGAGACTTCAAAAGCATCAAGTTTCCTCACCTGAAGGAACATAATCATACTTGTGTGTATAGAAGCATGGACAGATAAAATGGGGCAACTCTGTAAAAAGACTTGCACAAGTAAAACACTGCTAGCTGGCAGATAAAGAATGCTAATATTAAAGTCTAGATTTAGCAAAACTAATTTGAGTGCCAGCATTTTGCACCGGTTGTAAGAAAGAAACAACAGGCCGAGTCTAAAATGAAAGTAATCAGGACACAATCCAATAAAGGCATGTTACTGTCTGGAGCTTGTGTTTGGAAATAACAGATGTTGTTTTTAATAGATGTCGCAAAACCCCCCCCAAAAAAAACTATTCGACCAGCATGTTTACCAGACTGTCAGGTCAAAGGTTAAGATCCATTTTCACAGTCAAATGTGTGATGATGTTTGTATTCAACCAGGGAGGAAATGTCTTCAGGCGAATATCCCGGTCCAATCTCCTGTCCACTAAACCCTGCAAGCTGGATTTGTGAGGTAAATTGTGTCATCTGTGCTGGCCCAGTGGAGTTCACGAGAAATCTGCAGTCATCACAGAGCCGACGAAATCTTTTTTAAAGGCTGGCGCAAAACACCAGCGCTTAAAGACACATCCGATCACAAGCAGAGGCGAAAAAGACGTTGTTGCTTGTTTATAAGAAACGTGGTAAGGAGTGATCTGCTGTTTTCCTCATTTGAATCATTTTTCTCTTGGCAACGGAGCGTTGATATTCGGGTGAAAAATCACTACATTTTTTAAAGTTCTTTTCTTCTTTTCTGCAGTGTATGAACCGGTGACTAACTGAGCCGTCTGATACTATAATGAAATCTGTAGACGTGGATTTCTCTGGTTCGACTGCACAACAGGTAAGACTACGGGTGTGTGTTTCTCAATGTGGTTCGATGCCGTTACATTTACAGTATGCAGAGAATTATGAAACATCCTTTGGATTCAAATGCATACATACAGTACAAACAGTTCATGCTGGGCTCATAAATATGCCAAACTGAAAAAAATAAAAAGGAACACAAAATGTGTGGAAAATAGTTGCAAATTACACGCAATTACACAATTATTTTTCTCATTATTATTATTTGTATGAGTGATGGATTTCGTGTGTTTGTTCAAAGTGACTTGTGCTACCTGCCACCCAACATGATATGCAGCAGCAGCAGCACAGCTTCCCTGCACACCTGAATCCAGCACAGGGTTAAAGTCGGCGACAACAGATCTAGCAGCTTTAGTCTCCAGAACAGCCAGCTTACACAGATAAGTGGGCCAGGCTGGATAAGCCTCGCTGAAGTATTCTATTACAGTGCCAATTACCCTTCAGTAAATAATATGGGCATGTAGAGGAAGCTGCTGGCAGGAAGTGGAATGTGTCTTTAAAAAAAAAAAAAAAAAATCTCAGTTTCTTTGTTTTCTGAAATAAAATCTTTAATTACAGACATTGCATGGAGAGAAAAGTGGGGGGGGAGACAGTAAATTCAGTTGGAGATTTTGCAGCTCTGGATATCAATCACAACAAGTGGTCAGGGCCAAAGCAGGGCCTGGATGGCTGCTCCGTGGCGTGGCCAGAGCAGCCCCTTACAGCCTATACACAGAAAACGGGACCTCTAATAGGGACAAATTGGCAATGTCTGTGCGGGCCGGTGCTGTGCGCTTGGAGCTGGGAATTGATAGTGATGCCTAATGATCCTCCTGGGTAGATCAATACCAATAATCCGCTTTCCCACCTATTCTGCTCATTGACGATGGAAAACCTAGAAGAACGGGGTAAAACCCCAGCCAATAGATGGGGGCGAGGAGTTCAGGTCAAAGGGTGCTAACTTTTACTTGTTCAATCAATGTTTTACAGACACGTTCAAAAGTGCAGACGAAGATTTATTATAAAAAGGCAAAATCGAAGCAAGCCAAACTTTACAAGAGGCTGGTTTGAATACCATGAAAATAATAAAAATCAAAGCATAGCCACCTCATTCTTATGCACATGGTCATCGATATTTATTTTTCCTTTACTTTATTAGGTGTTCCATGTCACTTAACACGAGGGCCCAGTTTATACCAATTGTTTTTGCAAATCACTGAAAACACATGCTCTAAATAGTTGTATTGAGATGTGGTTTGTAACAAAGCAAATCTGTTCAGTAATACAATTACGCCACAGCACCACCACCACCAACAACAAAAAAACTGCACAATAGCATGTTAATCATACTCTTCTGAAATATTGGAAAATCATTTGTTTCCAAATGCAAATTCAATATTTTTCTGCTGTTTAACTTTCAGATAGTCTGTCTTCATTCACAAAACACAGCTTTGCATATTTTCACCACATCACAATTCAGATTAAAACAGAACTTTATTAATTTTAAAAAAAAAAATTATTTTGCTGTTTGAGAAATTTGTTCCATGTTTGCCATACAAAATAATAATGATTAATAGGGAGGAAAAAACAAAGAGTGTGCTCGTTCTACCAAAACCAAAAAGGAGAAACTGGGATATGTCCAGCAGTACCAGGGCGAGACGAAGCATACAGTCCCAACGGACCTCCGTGTACGTGTTCATGTGTGTGTGTGTGTGTTGGTGTAAACTCTGCAGTCATAAAGCCTCACATCATCCCGGTGCACCCCGTGGTCGGCAGCTGATTACTCCCACCAAACACATCCATACACTTTATCCCAGCTGTCACAGTCCATACTCATTACCCTCTGCACCAGCCAGCTGACTCCGCGCGGCCACGCCCGCCTGGACATGGCTCCGGGGGGCCACGCAGGGGAGTGTATCTATGCATAAAGTATCAAAGTATATCTGAACAATGCTTATTGTCGACCCAAGATCAGCAGTAGATTCTGCAATATCTCAAAGTGTCCAAATGAAACCATTGTTTGCGCAAAAATATATATTTTTGCTTGTCATACAATTAAATGTTATTTCAAAATCACTTTTTTTGTTTTTAAATTAAAAAAACAAGCTTAGAAATTCAATATAAAGTTGGAATCGATTGTTAGTGTCATGGAAAAATTCATGGAGGAAAAAAAACATTTTAAAGAAACAGAAGTATCTTTAAAATGCTTCTTTTCACTAAATTAGTAATAGTGAAAAGAAGCATCTTAATGTATTTAAAACATATATATTCCTTTTAATGTGTGAGTGGGGTCTTTTTATGGTGTCAAAAGTGATAAATTCTCACCTCTGTTGGCCTGAAATGTTTCTCCACATTGACCCAAGTTAGAGTTAGACAACGTGAAAAAAAGTCATGTGATGCCAATTATTCTTTTCAACTGCGCTTCCCGGTCTTACTGTGATATTATTGTCTTGGGCACTGTATTTTTAATATCACAGTGAAACTCCATCTAACAGGCTGAATATGCTATTGGCATGCTAAGAGTCTACTTATGAGACATTTATCAGTGAATAATTACTGCATTCCTCACAATCCATGGCAATATTAATATTGCACACCCTGATAACACCATCTCAATATAGTTTTGATACATTGCGATCCCTTCACCCAAGCATTGGGTTTTAAATATTCTTGGACTGAAAGAAAAAAAAATGCCTCATTCATACAGCACTCAGTGGTATCACTCATACATCTTTACAGCTGCTAAGCATATTGATTTCAATTCCAGAAATTAAAGTGAATGTCAAAAGAAGTAAAAAAATAAAATTAAGAGACAAAGATGCATCACATTCATGTAGCTAGAAAAAGACAAAAACTTTAAATCAATAGCCTTCAAAGAGAAGGCAAAAACAATGTGGTCACATCTCCAAAAATACTGAAATACTAGGGTTAATTTGATTCACTTTTAATAAGTATTTTTATATACATTTATTTTTTTTATCTCTTACACCTTTCAGAGATAAAAGCCAAAATTAAAGGCTGATCATAAAAATTTATTTTAAAACGTTTTGAGGAAAAACTGATTCGAATAAAGGTTTGGAAACTACAAACAGGAAAAACGTAAGTAAAATGAGTTCCACCTCTTTAACGCAGTTAAGACTGATACAAGTGATCGTAATCACAGCCAGAAGACGACAAAACTTCACGGGAAACAATTTGTTATAGCTACACAAAAATTTTACATTTGAGTATGAAAATTTTGGATTTAAGACCATCCGGTGAAAAGACAAACAGCTGTACACTTTAGCAGAGGCGGTGGCATTCAAGGAGCACGCGTTCAGCGAAAACATGTAAACCAGATTAAGGTCACAGAAGCAGCAGTAATCAAATTAAGTAAAAATGTTACTTCAATCAGCATTCTTACAAGGCGCTGCTTTCTTGCCCCCAGTGGTCCGCTGTCCTTGCCTCGTACTACAGCTAAGCGCAGAGCTTAAACAGGAGTATTTAATTCATTACATCATTATGTCATCTCATACTAATCTGTGCAGTGGCCTCCACTGCTTTGACATGCAAATGGATTAGAAAAACGTCTCGGGAGGTAAAGGGGGGGGAGGAGGGAGGGAGGGATGGGGCAAAGCAGCAATCATCACATCTTGTCATTGGGGTGAAAATATGCCCTTAAGCTACTCTACCATTACCCCCTCTCCCCCACCCCGATCTCTTTCATTCTCTAACATTTTTTTCCCCTTCAGTATTTCCTCAATCTTTCCTTCTCTGACTCTGCTCTTTGCTGTCTCTATCTTTGTCAGTGAATGCACTAAACAAAGCAGTGGCAAGATCACACCAAACGGCAGCATCTGTTGAGGATCAGGCTCCCTATGGAGAACATATAAACAGTAAAGCGTGTGGCACGCGCTCGTGTCGAGCCCACTCCCATTTATACATGCCCCTCATCTGCATATTTACCAAAAAGGCCCCTCTGGCTTTCCCTTTATCAGCAAACCCCTCCCCACGGCCTCATCAGCACACGCCGGTTTGACTAAGGGAAAAGCGAGAGGGCTCGCAACGTGTGCCGGTTGGGAGCACACACTCGCATCCAGATGATACGCAAACACACACAAATGCACAAAATCAATTTCTGCACTCTCTGTATACAAATGTGCAATGCCAGAGTAAACAGAAATCAGAAGGGGAGTTAGTGAGATCTGGCTGATGCGAGCGCTGGCCATGCTCATCTAATTTCCACCCCTCCTTCCGTCCTTCCCTCTAAATCCCCCCTCCTCCTCCTCCCCCTCTCGTCTCTCTCTCCTCTCATCATCAGGTACCTGGTGACGAGCGGCCCGTGATAATCCACAGCCTCTAACCAATCAATCAGCAGCATCATAATCAGCAGCGTAGAGAGGGAGAGAAAGAAAGAAGCCCATAACTTACCCAGGGTCGCCTCCAGTCTGCTCAGCACAAGTGGAGGTCTGGTCAGAAGCTCTGGCTGCAGCTATGTGGACAACTTCGCCAGAAATATAGGAAACATTCTGGATCTATCCCTAACTTTACCCAAGAAAAGCAAAATAATTTTTTTATATATTTTTTTCCTGTATCATAAACATGAAACCAACATATAAAGCTCTCCCCCTCCCTTTTCCTTTTTCAGTCTGATTCTCCCTCCACCTCTCTTCCTCCCTCACTCCCTTCCTGTCACTCTCTCTCTCTCTGTATTTCCCTCTCTCCTCCCTTAGTGTCTGCCTGTTGCAACAGTGTGGACATATACACACTCTATACTGTGAAGATATACATCACGATGCTTGCGTCTCAGTGGAGAGGACACCAAAAAGGCTCGCTGGTGTGGTATCCCGCAGATTTTCTGGACCTCGTCTGTCCGTTTGTGCGCAAGAGTTGGGCAGGGGTGGGGGGGTTACGGTGGGAGGGAGCAGAGAAGGAGGGTCAAAGCTAAATGTTGTACAAAGAACAGGCGGACAAAATTCGGCTTTTTTCCTTTTAGAATCAAACACGTATTCCCTCCCTCCTTGTTCTCTTTCATTCACCCTACCCAAACCCATCATACCCCCTCCCCGGACCAAATTTCCGCTCATAGGCATTCCCTCTCCAGACATCAGCATCCTTTGAGGGGGTTAGCTGTCTCTAGGAAGAGGAAGAGTTAACGCCGCCTAGCAGCCTTATACATTTTGCCTTGAGGGCGAGATAGCTGAAAAGCCATGTGCTATCATCATTTTTTAGGTGCGCCGGAAAAGCAAAGACAAGAAAAACATACTGGTTTTACACAGCTCCCCTAAAGATCTGATGCTGAATTTAGCATAGGATTACACAAAAACCTCTCCTCTGAACCCCTGAGCAGAACCCCTATTCCTACAAACTCTGTGATTCCTCTCCTCCCCCACACCAAAGAACAAGGTGTAGAAACTCCACACAACCCGCAGCTATTGCATATCGCCTAAGTTTAGTTCTACAACAACAGCTCTTCCAAAGGGGGCAGAGAAAGAATGAAATGCTGCAGCATTGTAACAGCTCAGGCAGCCTCTCTGTGGAGATATTCCTGAAAGAGCCCAGATGTGCGAGTATTTCTGTATCTGCTTCGGCGAAGAGCGGCGGCTGACTGTCGTGTTGCATGAGGGCATCGGGAGAGAACACTGGAGGGTCCGGGGTGAAGAGCAAACTTGCACACATGCAAGTTTGCACTGGCCTCGAGCATACGGGAGCAGGGTGTGGGCCGTATACTATGGAATAACAGTAAGAGGGAAAAGAAAGCCCAAAAGAAAAATAATGATGCTCCCCCATCACCACCTCCACACCCCCAGCCCCACTCTCAAGGACTCCTGGGGATGCATGTCTTGGTTATATTAGGGTAGTAGTTGAAAAGTGAGGGGAGGGTTAGTATAAAAAGGGAGGGAAGAGAGGGCCTGCTGGTGCCCCTAAGAGGCCTGGACTGTGCTTACTGTTGTTTTATTAATCTGCACACTTCTGTGGCTGCAGCCCACAAACCCCTTAACCATGAGGCTCCTGCTCTCTTGACCTACAGACCACCCATTCATCTCCACCACCAACACTCTGTCCTTTCTTTTAGTGCAAATAAATACAAAAATATTCAACCACACTCATGGCACGCAGGCAGCGAATCAGCTCCGGGGTCCCTGCACTCTTTTGAAATATGACAGAACAGGAACAGTAATCAAAGCACGATTACTTTTAATTGACTGCCTGTTGATTGATATTATTTATTGCCCACATAACCACATTTTCTTGAAGTACACAGAACATAGAAAATGACTTTCTAGCCAATGTAACTGGTGCACAACATGCCGATGTAGACAGCCCTGGGCTTTTCTGGTTGCAACACTACCAAAACTAGAAAAGTACAAAATATAGTTTTCAAGCAAACCTGTGCAGCTTACTCTACACTGGTCAACTCTTACGTAAGGTAAGCTGGTTGCAAGTGGCTTTGACACCATATCTGTGCAGCCCCTCTCATGTCCGAGCCAAAAGGCAAAACTATTCTGTCGTTACAATGTGTAATCAACCAACAGAGACTAAATGTTCTCATAAAACCCCAGAGATAAGAATTCAGAAGAACAGGGTGCCCCATGCCAGATAAGAAACCGCCATGTTTTCCATGAGCAGACACAGACTTTACGCAACATGGCAACACTGTGTTGTAATGCATCAACCCTACTGAGAGCAGCACTGTCACTACCACTCTTCATCATCAGGAGGCGAAGAAAACACCAGCCATACATCGTCTTTGGGGCAAAAACTACCCATGTTTGAGAGCATGCTGGTTTGCATAAGAAACTTCCTGCCTATGCATTGCTGTGGATGCGCATGCGTGCATCGCGTTCACATATGCAAACGTGAGTACACGTGTCCGTCGTATAGTAGCATCCATATTAAACAGCTCTAGAGGTGACTGTGCTTCCCTGGGTGTCATGAATATAAGAGAAAGCATCCATCTTCATGGAATGCAATTTCACAGGTAGTGACAGTAAAACTGAGTCTACCCACTGAGTGCCGACACACAGACAGAAAGACACGGAGGGTGGAGAGAGACACAGAAAAATACAGGCAGACAAAACTGCTACCCTGATTCTCCGTCAGATTTTGCAGCTGCATCCAATATTCAACTTAGGCTGTTTTTTTTTTTTTTCTTTCAACTGCTAAATTCCACTAAAGGCTAACCATGCTGATTGATTCAGCCTTATTCAACCCATGCTGACTTTATTCAAGCTACAGTTTCTGTGAAACAGGCTTAATATCAATTCCAAACTCATCAGGCAGACAGATATCAGGTCACTTTTCAAACTGGGCCTCATGCTTATCAAGCAATTACAATTTAGGTCCAGTCCGGGCAAAGATATCTGAAAAATTTATGAAGCTTAGAAAAATACATATATATATATATATATATAAACCTTTAAATCCAAAACACAGAAATACCTCATTTATATAAGAGAATAAATGATTACACAGTTCAAGCACCCTTTTTCCATATATAAATTATCCAAATTTCACATTTACACTGTGTGAAAGATTATCTGCAATTAATTAACTGATAAAAAAAAACACATGTATGTCTTTATTCGCACATAATTTTCATTAATGAAGTGAAAATTAAATTACAGGTGGGAATTTCCTCTAATATACCTGGTGTATCTGTGAGAGTAATTAATCTCATTAAATAATCAAGGGGAATTCATCCTGTCTAACAGGAAAAAAGTCACAGTATTTAACACTAGGCTAATTATCTTAGCCATGCATGAGATAATTAAGTAATTAGGGCAATTAAATCACAATTAACGCCTAAAGAACAAGTGATTATGCCACTCGCAGACGCATTAACGGGTAGATAAGAGATTGTGCAAAATGTGCTTTGTGTTATTGATGAAAAAAAAGAAAACACATTTCTGCAGGAGTTAAAAACAATACGAAATCGTATTAGATGAAGGGGGAGAGTGTAAGACTAATAGTAAATGACAGCTGTCTGAGAGGCCATCACTCTTCTCTGAAGATGGAGGGAGAGAGCCCTTTTGTCACAGCCAATCATTCTAGCCTTGAACATAAGCAGGGAAAACAATGTCAGTTTCAGGTTGAAAGAACAAAGAATCTGGAAGGCAGAAAGAATTGCACCAAAAGAAACATGGCTCACATATGAACCCAACAGTAGCTGAGCTGACAGGCAGCAGAGCCCAGATGCAAAGAGGAGAGCCGGTGATGTGGCTCCTGCCATCTGAGAATCCAACCTGGAGGAAACTAGAGTACACGCGCCGCTCCCTTGTTTTCTGCCGCCTTTTACCAGCGTTCACAAGGAAACACGATTTTCCTCTTACCAAATTCCTGCACGGCTTACAAATATTTTGATAGGAGAAGCTAAAGTCCGTACGAATGAGTGTTTTTGTCAACTGTTCCAGTTTCCATCTGCTCAGTCAAATCACTTCACACAGACGCTCGTGTTATTCACAGACGTGACAACATATTACTGTCATGTTTTATTTCAAACCTCTGTTGCCATTGGTATATTTGTGTGCTGGAACAGGTCTCCGGCTTGATCTTGTGGAAGCAGTGTTTTTATTATTATTATTATTTGTCTGTATTTGTGGGGGGGTTTTCCCCGTTTGCTTTGTGACTCCCGTATTCTGGCCACTGCATTCGCTTCAGCGGCCATCTTCAGGAGCTGCAGCACGCTCCATGGACATGAGTTGATGAAAAATATGAGTGACAAGATTCATGGCCATCAGAGCGATAGAGGAAAATTGTATGGCAAAGGGAGAAGAAAAAAAACATTTTCTGGGGGGAAAAAAAGATTTTTCTATTTCTTCCAAAGGAGAAGGGAGATTCAGATTTGTATGATCCAAAAAAAAAAAAAAGAAAAGAATAAATGCTCCATCTTTTTCTTTTTCAGTTTAATTTTTCTATATATTTTTTTTCTTTGTTAGATTTTTTTTCTTCTAATTTTTATTTGAACATTATTTTTGCCTTTTCTAATGCATGACATTAATTTCAGTTATAACGCAAATATATTTTTTTAATTTATGTAATTTATAAAAAATAATTTTAATCATTAACTCAATCATAAATTGTGTTAATTTAAGGGGAGAAATGCAGGAAAGTGTGGGTTTGTGAAAGGAATTCTGGACTCTATGTAAATAAAGCCAGAATATCTCAAACCTTTATTTGTTTTGTGGGGGGGTTCTGCCGTTTGGTTTCATTTTGGTGCTTCGTGTTTTTTCCTATTTGGTGGTACACAGTGTTAACTCCATGCTTGATTTCTTTGCCACGCCAGGGATTTAGTGTGTTCGGGCAGTCACTTCTGCAGGTCGACCTGTGCTAAAGTACAACAGTCCCTTTCACTTTTAGCTCCCTCAGCTTCGCCGGCTGATTCCTACCAGATGCATCTGTGCATAAAATATTGCTTGCTTTTATGTGAATAAAACAGTAAATGTTAAAATAGAGGGGAGGAATCCCTTTTTAAGTAAGATAGCACAATTTAGCCAAGTTTAGATATTTTGTGCTGTACTTGTGCTTTGTTCAAAAGCATGTAAGCATTTAGCTTAAAACTATATCAAATTTGTCTGATGTTATCTAAACAAAACAAAAAAAAAGTACTACATTTTGTCCAAGTCATATATTATATTTTTTGCTCTTTATTCTGTGGAAAAATGTTCACGGGCTAAACACAAGCTTTATTTAAACAATGGCTTTTGCACATTTAAATTAAATTAACAGCAAAAAAAAGAGTTTTATGCACACAACAATATAAACGTTACGGACATGCTGTGACAAAATGCTTTTCCGACCACATTGTAAATGCGGGTAAAAACGGCAGACGTCACGACACCTGTGCCGCAGCAGCCCTGAATTGGTTCTTCAGCAAGTGGCGAGGGGCTCCAGGGACAGAGGGAGGAAATGGCTGCTGTTTGCGCTTGAGCGGAGGTTAGCGGAGGGGCACGCTGGATTCTGCTGTGGCCCAGATTTTCCTCCAATCCCTTTTGTCCGATCACTCCACATTTGAGTGGCTTTATAGAGAAATTGCTTTTATTGTGTCTACTCAGGAAAACCAAAAGCAAAAAAAAAAAAACACCTCCAGCATCTAGTCCAGAGACAATGCTCACAAAAGCGCAGAGGAAATGACTTACGAACTAGAATTAGAGAGCCAACAATGTGCCACTTTTGCTCTGCTTTTCTAAATAATATCTGGAAATTTAAGATTGAATATGTCAACACATGTTGCTCCTTCCCGGTAAAGTGTTTTTTGTTGTTTTTTTTTTTAAAGCATGACGGAGGTGCATTATGATGAACATGATGGTACTCAAACAGGACATTAGATGAAAGAAGAAAATCATCAGTCAAACAACATCATCAATTCTCACGTGAGGGCTAATGCATATGCACTGACCAGGCAGGAACAACACAGTGCTTTTTCTGTGTCCACTGTACAATACACACATTTGGGTTGAATGAAAATAAAACACAGGAGAAAAAAACCTAACAATATTTTTAATCAAAAAATAATCTTTTTTTTTACGCACTTTGGTTTTTACAAATTGGTTTCACAAATTCCAGTTTCTAAAAACACACTCAGTACATATACATCTTCTCTGTCATTAAAAAAAAAAACACTACAGAAAGACTAACTTCTTTGTGATTTCCCAAACAGAATAAAGGTTTCTCAACTATCTACTATTGATCAGGTTTCACCATCTCTTTGCAGATTATGCATTTAAGCAGATCAAACACAGTTTAATAAAACAGTCTTTTTTTATTTTGGACCAAAAGGAAGATTAGACACCAGTATTAATATAACAATATTTTTCTTACCCTGCTCGCATTATGAACAAGACAAGGAGACACACACTTCAGGTTGAATCAAGATAACAGTAAGCTACAGAAGGTTGTAAATGACAGTTTTCCTTTTTGTACCCACTCTCTAGCTGCTCCCTGACACAAAGACACCCTGGACAGTGAGCCAAAAGAGCCATATCTAAATATATCCGTCAAACCTATATCACACCTCCTGATTTACCTAGAAACTCCTCAAAAACCTGTTAGGTAATTAATTAATTTATTTATTTATTTTATATTTGAATGCAAAATATTACTTTTGCAATAAGCATAAATAAATATCAGGTTCCCAAAAACAATTAATAAAGAATAATAAAAAAAAATAAAATGTTAAAAAAAGTTCTGACGCCACATAAATAAGTACTTAATAGAGGGTACTAAAATATTCATATGTGAGCAGAATTATCAGTTCTACTGCTTTTTAAGAGAAGAACACATAAGCATGTTGCATTACTTTTAGAAAACAAGGACTTTCTCAGATGGGAATCATTCAAAAGAACATCTTGTTAGAAATAATAGTTGTAATGCAGGTAAGACACGTTGGCTGTGCAATTCTTTGAGTTCACATAGTGCTTAAAGGAACCAAAAAGAAAGAAAAGAAAGAAACACTTCTGATAATGTCTTTTCTGTATGCATTACATTTTTATATATTGTAAAATCATTGTAAAACCTGGGTTCACACTGCACACACTCAGACAAAGCAGGGATAAAAAAAATAAAAAAAACCTGACGCACGTTATTACACATAACGTATTCTATTCCCTTCTTTTGGATGGGCAATTTCAATGGCTCCTCTTCCATGCCAAGAGCATTTGTGAACAGAAATGATAACACCGGCTTTTACGATTTCTGTGCACTTCCTTGTTTTCTGGCTTGAAGAAAACCATAAAGCAGCTGCATCTGTATGTGTTAAATGAAGTGTGCAGCTGCCACATGAGAGTTTGTCCACATGCATGTATGCGTGTGTGTGTGTGTGTGTGTGCGTGCGTGCGTGCGTGCGTGCGTGCGTGCGTGCGTGCGTGCGTGCGTGCGTGCGTGCGTGCGTGCGTGCGAACTGATGGTCACTCACACATGTTTAAATGTGGGTTTTGGAAATGATGGACTAAAGCTGAAGGATGGGGGAGGACACCATTTGGTGTTTACTTTGTCCAGGACAGTGGTTTGTTGTTTTTGTTTTTTATTTTTTGCTTGGTTATTTATTTATTCATGCGATCATTATCTGGGCAGATGTGGTGCAGTTTTATAACAAACACCAACTCCAGGAAGACAAACTGAGACAAATGCAAGTAATGTTGAAGAGAAGCAACTTCACCACTAAAGATTAAGAGGCATCATGGAGGTGCAGAGGGAATGAAGACGGAAGGCAGGAGGGGACAACAGGATCGAAATTTGACACATAAACAGAAAATAATACAGGAGCGCTCTCTTATTAATGCCAACCCCACCAGTCAATGTAACAAATATTTGTGTTGTTGCACTGTGTGCGCCATCCATCCTTCTGGAGTCCTTATACAGATGGTCAAAAAAGCACCAGGAGATTCTCAGCAGCCACAACCTCAAAAAAGGGAAAAAAAAGTGAGAACACAAATAAATAATCTCAAGCTTCTCAGTTAGTACAATACTATTTTGCTGATAATTTTGTGGCAATCTGTTAATGTCTGCAGGATGTTAAGGTGCAGATGTCGGCAGAGCACAGACTTATCCCTGGGCTTATCATGTCGAGCAATACAAATTCATTTCATATTCATCAGAGTGGTTGTTCTCTGCAGGGGGCTCATGGCGCTACCTATCCCACTCCCCCTTTTCTCTTTGATTTGGCTCATTTGAGCAGTGCGGTCCCCGGCAGCTTGTTAGAACTGCCACCTCGGTGACTCTGCCCCCTGGTTGGAGAGAGAAGGGGGGAGGATGGGAGAGATGGCAAAGATGGAAGGGGTGCTCAGAGGGGTGCAGGAGATGTGGGGGGTGCATGTTGGGGACGAGGAGGTTATGGCTCAGGGAGGGGGTGCAGAATGATAGGTTGGGGAGGCCTACCCCAAAGCACTTTCACAAGACACGGGTGAGCAAGCAACGTTCAGTGACCGGAACCCAGGGAAACCTGAATTAGGCCCACCATCTACTGGCCAGACATGGGTACTGCAGCCTTACTGGTGCAAGAGAAGAGGTGTAGAGAAAGCTCTATTCTGAATCTTCTAAGCAAATTATTCACTTGGACAGAAACACAGCTGCTAGTAAATGAAACATTTGTATGACTTTCAGAGAAGAGCTGATGTATGGCCTTACTGTATTATTCTTATTATTCTGGGGGTTTTTTATCTTATATTCTTTTTTTTTTTTACCTTAATTTGAATATGCATGTTTCCATTTACCTTTAGCTAATGCTGGTACACCTGAATTTCCCCACTACGATTCAACAAAACTGCATATGGATAATATCCAGTAGGAAAGAAGAGTGGGAGCGTGAAGTGATCTGATGAGCATGAATGATGACATGTAGTTGTGATCAACTTTAATGGGCATGTACTGAGGCTACAGTTTGAAAAGTCTTCATCCCACAGATGCATGCAAAGCAATCATCACTCCAACAGATCATCTTTGTCATTTAGTTCTGAAATATAAATGCCTAAACGGTTCATTTGGGTAATCCTGAGAGATCTGAGTATCAAAATGGTGTTGGTTGTGAGATGAAGTTTTTTGGGGGGTTTTTTCAGAGGAGAGTCTTTTTCCAGAATAACTATCCACACCTTTCAAGAACACCAAGAAGTTCCATAATCAACTTTCTGGGATGAGTAAGCATATGTATAAAGACGCTATGACCTTTGTCGTCACCAGGATCCTACAAAAATGAGAACGAGTATCAGACTTTGGTCGCCTTAAAACAGCACAAGGCAGGACATCTTAAAAATGTTTTGTTCATATTTGTCAATAAAAATGTCACTCACATTTTTAAAAGCTCAGATAAAAAATGTCTTTCAAATGGGCAACTTTGGTTTCTACTGAACTTCACTCTAAATCGGACCAATAAATTCATAAAAAAGTGTTTTGTATTGTTCTCCCACCTTCCTCTTTTCTAAGGTCATGTTCATTTATCATAGCATGATGAGTGGCGGAGACAGGACAAAGACTTGAATATGTAACGGCAGGCCGTAGAATGAAAAGCACAGAGTTTGAGGGTGAGGGCCAAAGCATATTCAACCAGAAGACCGGGCCTGATTAGATGTCCAGACGTGATATAACCTTCAGGAGCCGACTGACAAATCGGACAGAGGCAGGACGGGCTAACTGCAAACAGAAATATAGGTACATGCAGGAGAAATCAGAATAATTGTCTTTTTTTCACTTCTTTCAATGAAATTAAAACAGGACTTATTAATTTAAGCAATCCTTAAAAATACCCACCAGTCAATTAGCATTCAAGCATTATAACAAAATAAAGGGACATTAATGGTGGAAAAATCATGATGGGTCAGACTTGGGGATTACAGTCAACTATATCAGACGTGCAGCAGGTGAATTTAAAGTCATGCAATGCTGCATCACAGTTAAGCAACCCCAAAATTTAAAAGTGACTAGGGTTTTATACTTGGAGAACGTGGTTAATAGTATATGAGTTAGTTCCTGTGTTTAGTGTCTTTGAACAATAAAAAAGTATCTGTTTCACTGGACAGTGAAAGACCCTACACTGAATTACTGTGAGATCCATGCAGGATATAGAGGCAGACTGCAATCAACTAAATACCCACTACCTCAACCTCTCTGCAAGGCTTCAAGAAGAAGTTAGTGTGACTATTAAAAGCTCAAAGCAATCTTTAGGACTGCTTCTTAAATTTTTGGAAGCAATCTCACACCAATTTGGCCTTCGTGCTGAAACATGGCTGTTAAAGTTTTAAGTCAAATTAGAAAAAGTCCATACAGCATTCAATAGTTGTTCTGAAGTGTAGAGATGGAGCAAAACTTTTCATGTAGATCTAAGGTGCGTTTGGCGTCGAAGGATCTTCAATAGTCCAGTTCAGTTCTACTGAGGCACATTGGATCAATTATAGGTCTAAAAACTAAATGTTCTCATTTTTTATTTGCTTTACTGTGAACGTTGTTTATTGTGCCTGGCCAAATTAAAAAGTGAGAAGTGGCATTCGGCACAGCCAGCTTCACACTAATAATTAGCCAATTATAATAAACGGTAAGCAAAAAAACTAAATATAGAAGAGCAAGTGCAACGACTCATACAGTTGAAAAAAACATAATGTACTAGTATACTGTAACATCCAAACTGAGGCTGAACTGCAACATGACAGCATGAATTATATATTCTTGCACTGCAGATATTAAATCCAGCAATGCTCATCCTTTTTGTTCTTTTCATACTGGATGTGTGAACAGGAAGCGAAATGGAGGGCAGCACTTCCAAAGGTCCGTTTCTAACCACAACCTGAGTGTTAGTGTCCAGCTTTTAGGAGACTATTAATGGGCGGTTCAAGTAACTTCAAGGGGCTGGAGAAAAAGGAAAGTTAATTACAACAATGCCAATGCCGGGTTTTTTTTCTTTCTTTCCTGAATCTGAATAAGTTTTTCATTAATGGTGTCACTGAGATCAGCACTTATCAGTACCTCCGGAGGGATGGCGGAGGAGGGGAGGGGCGGGGGGGCGTTACGACAATCACCGATTCTTTCACACAATTTCACCATCTAATTTCCGACCATGCATTTTGGATCAAAATTAATTTCCTTGGCTATCTAATAGATCAGAAACAAGTGATTGCTGAAGATGCCAATCCCAGCAGGCACAATGAGATCTCTCAGTGCCACTCTCGCACAGAGGATTGCATATCCCTGTCAAAGTGAAGACGCGTCACGCAGACTGAGATGCAGTTCAGCTGGGGATCTCCCTCCTCAGCCGTTTCCTAACTATCACACACACACACACACACACACACGCACACACGCACACACACACACACACACACAGTTCCTCAAATGCTCACTGTATTTAAAGAAAAATGCAAGAAGCAGTGCTACATTGTGTTCATCGTTACTTTAAACAACAATTAGCTCCACCGGTGATACTTATCAGTCTCATTATGAGGAAAACAATGCACTCTGCATATTATAAGGGTGCAACAAATTAGGATAATTTCATCCTTTGGTTTCCATGACCCACTCTATTCTACATTATACATGCACTGTCTTGTAAGATTCAATGCGTGTTTTCCACACGACTCCCCACTGAAACAACTAGAGGGGGGGGTTGAAGACAGCCTGAGGCATTTTAGCATACAGCCCGGCTTTATGAGGTTTTGCACTATAAAGACTTTGAATGCACACGCAGGGTGAAAAGTGGATGAACCGTGCCCACGTAAATACATTCAATGAAATACCATTACCATCATCATGGTATGCACTTTAGCTGTAGGGGCGGTCCCTGGGTAGAACCTCCGAGTTGGGGGCAGGGTGCAGTGGGCAGGATGGGTTAAACGGTGGTGTTGTAAAACATTTATCTGCTTCGGATAAAGCATTACATAGGTTGAACCTCATCCCCTGCCATTACAGAATTACCCTAACGGCTGCCGTTGTGTGTGCCCAATCCCTCTCCGCCATCTTATTGATTTTCACACCCTGAGAGCGCGTGCGCTCCCAAAGGGCAGTAAATTATAGAGTTTTACAGGGAATTACACCTGAAACAGAAACTTTACAAGAATACAGGTGCCATTCTTCCACAGAGGACTGTGAGAAAAGAGGCATGGAGGGTCCTATTTGTTTATTTCAATAACTCACATTAAAGCATGAACTCACACAGCCACATAAATAGAAGCTCAGCCCAGTGTATATGTCCACTGCTGTGACATTCAAAGAAAAAAAAAGAAAAAAGGTCTATAAGAAAATGCTCCAAGCACTGTTATTTGACATTTTACCCCTACGGCTAGCTGGGAAGAGACTGCATCAGAGAACGACGACATACAGTGCTGGGAAAAAAGTATTTGTACCCTTAGACCTGGTCATGTACAAAATACTAGTTTCAAATAACATCATTGGTTTAAAAAAAAGCTAAGCCAACTTCTCAACATGTAAAACACTAGCAATGCATTTGCATTCAGTCCCCTCCATTCTGATACCCCTAAATGAAATCCAGTGACATCAAAATGTGTTTGTCCAAAAAAAAATATTTTAATATGCACATTGCAGTTTGTCATGGTAAGGTGGTAAAATTTGGAAAGATTTAAAGATTATGAATACGTTGAGAGGTCTATATTTATTTTGGATGCCATTTGACTTTTTTTTTGGAAAAGTTACTTTGCAGAGAATAAGTCTTCCCATATGATCTCCTGTAATTAAAGCCAGACGAAACTCTTGCAGATAGAGGTGTATCATAAACTTTAATAGTCAGTGGAGGGTTCAACAAGGAGCACAAAATCTCCAATAAATTCCAACAATACAAGAAATGTACACTGTTCTTTATATAATATACTGTTGATAATTCAAAAGGCACCATGCAGACTTCCATTTATATTTCTCCTGAAGAGCCAACTCTGCAATAGATAGGTATGGTATGATGCCAGGGGCAGATCTCTATAGGGGTGGGAGAAAGAATTGAGGAAGAAATTGCAACTAATACGAGTTCCTTACTTCTGCAACACCTGGATGTATATGGTTTCTTTTCATTTGTCCGCCAGCTACACTCGCTCATAGTAAAACTAGCTCTCAACACCAGCTCTCTGTGACCTCGGGATAGCCCCGCGAACATGAAAGACCCTTTATCTGTTCCAGGTGTGGCCCGACTCACACTGGGAGTGTGTGTGACTGAGAGAAATCAAGTGGGAGATGCAGATGTTTATGTACAGGAACAGATTCAAGATCCACAGGCAATTTGCAAAACTAAAACAGAAGGGCAACACAAACTCTGTTAAGCTCAAAGCATGTGAAAGCAATAAGGCAGCCTTGTACACCGCCCCGCTCAGGAGCTCTGATATGTATCCAGATAGAAATGCTTTTTACACACGGCTTAAAAAGACCGCGGCTCCCTCATAACATCAAATACTTCTCGGTCTACCAGCCTGATTAGATTTTCATAACTTATTTTTGCAAAAAAAAAAAAAAAAAAAAGAAATTACAGAGAATGCTGCAAGATCCGGTCAGAAATATTTAGCATTGCTAAATCCTCTTAAACAAAATGTGCTTCGCAAAAAGACACTGCTACAACTCTCCATGTTAAAGGAAATCTTTCAGGAACAGAAACGCACAGGGTGGCACGCAGCACAGTAGTGACCTCGGACCTTCCTGGCTCCCCCTCTCCGTCTGGTTTCAGGTTAAACTTGACCCCTCACACTTGACCTCTGAGGAGCTTGGCTCAGTGACGCTTGAGCCAAGCAGAGAGGCAAGGGCACAGCTGTGAGAGAGGGTCTGCGCCGGGACAGACTTCCCTCTGACAAAGGGAGAAATTCAATTGAAGCATATTAGTGTCCGAGCAGTTGAATATCACTCATTCGAGCTAACTGGAAACATCTTTTCTCCTGCGCTCAAGGCAGCTTCCATTAACCCTCTGAAAAACAGCGGGAGGACAGGGGTTGGGCGGGTCATACAAAAAAAAAAAAGCTCTCTCCCTCAACTTTCCAAGCACTTATCTGTGGCAACTCTATTTTTAACCTCTGATGCGTGCATTATTTTCAATACTTCTGTCCTGAACTGTCAAACGGCCGGCAGGTTTGACGTATGAACGGAAGTCCATCACGAGAACAGCCGGTGAGGGTTCCCTGCAGACGGTCAAACAGAAGACGGATATATGGACCCAGGTGAGGCCTTTGGTGCCAAGGGACACGACTCGGGACAGATTACAAATAAGACTGAGAGGAAAGGGATGGAGCAGAATAGAACCCGATACTCCGCAGAGATGCTCATCCCATAACTGTCACCTCTGCAGATTGAGCTGTAGAGCTAAATGAAGATAAAGTATTGATCCCCAAAGTAACATCTGGTGTTTGGTAAGAAAAGAGTTCTCTCCTGATATTTGAATATTGCCGTCAATAGTGACAGCCATTTACAAGCGTTGAAAACGAAAGACATCTAATATGGAGCCACAGCTTTACATCTGAGCTTATTCTGCGACAAATTAAATAAGACACACACACACAAAAAGAAAACCTCTGAAAATTTGGTCTCATCTTGCAACCCTCCCTCATCGCCCTCCTCCTCATCCCCTACGTCTCTTTTCTCCACAATCAGTGTCAGAAGAAGCAGTGAGGAACGGTTTGTGAGAAACACTTATCTAGCACAGCGGCAGAGCCCTGTTCCTACACCCTTTATCTCACCAGGAGATGGAATTCAATATACAAAAACCCCATCATGCAGCAGCATCATGGCTGTGCTGGGGATAAGGGCAGGGTTGCCAGGTAATTGGTTGGTGGTGGACGAACACAAGGTTTGAGACTACCCGTGGAGGAGTGGAGATTACAGGAAGGGTTGTGGGGGGGAAAGGGGGGGGGGGGGGGACTGGGTTACAGGGAGCCAGAGGGAGGAGGGATTCTTGACAATCTTCCCCCCCCACCTTAATTTTCCATCAACCTTTCCAGTTCATGTGCTCTAGACCCACAGTGATGTGCAGATGTGTTTTATTTTATTTTTTTATGTGGTCCCAACATGATAACAAATCACCCGAGTTGTTGGTACACCTAAATACTCCCCAAACCTTTTAAAAAGAGAAGAAAGGACATCACATTGTTTCCATTATGCAACTTTGTGTTTGCATCCTCCTCTGCACACATTAATTTGGAAAACCCCTCACATCCATGACATTTAAATTAAAATTAAACCAGATAATGTCATGGCAAGAATCGAATATCATTATAGAGGGAAAAAATAATTTTGTTCCTTTGAGATAATGTAAAAGGGGATTGGAGGGTGATGATCCCGCACATTTAGTAAGAGCAGCGAAAGAGGAAAGGAGAGCAGGAAATGGACCAACACACTTTTTTTTTTTTTTTTCTATTTCCCAGAGACCCCTCAAGATAACAGGCATTGTAAGGGGGGGGGAAATAAAAGGAAGATATGAGAGGAAAAAAGAGAGAAAAAGTCATTTCTCTGATTTATTTATGATGCAATGAAGGTATGCTGAACGCATCAGAACGTGCAGCAGTGGTCATGCTGTCAGGGAAGATGAAGTGTCTTCATAGTCGACTGAGCGAAGAGCAAGGAAAAGAAAGAGGGAGAAAATTAGAGAGGGAGAGAGAGGAGGGTAGCTATACTGCAGGAGGGTGTTAACCATCTCATCTCTGCCGCACCACCGCACTCGCCACAAAATGGCTACTTCGTTCCTTCTGACGGCCGGCACCAGGAGGGCGGGGGGATCTGAACCGCCGCTATCTCATCTCCCACCTCCGTAGCCTATTCTTCAACCTCAACTATTTCTCATATTTATGGACTGTTTTCATCCAACAGTCTGCTGAGCAGCTTCTCACCTGCACCGTTTTCTACCAAATGGGATTTGTTAAATACTCCTAACTTTTTTTAAATCTCTGTTTAATGTTCTGGTAAATTACAAAACTACCCCTCAGTTCATTTGCCTCCGCAGCCCCTCATAGACGCCGCATCACGAACAATACAGTTAGATGAACAAAGACGGACTCGTGGTATCCACCGGATGCTTTGCGCGACGCTCCCTGTGCAAGAAAAGGGTGGCTCAGCTGTAAAACAGCACAGAGTTGCTCAAATAGACAGGCTGTCATCCTGTAATGAAATTCTTGCATACAATACACATGTAGGCAGATATCTGGGGGAATCAGTGCATGCTGCTCAGCTACTTAAAAACACATGAGTTGATCTCCAGGCCAATATCACCCTCTGCAGGCAGGAAAAACACAATTACTCTCTTCAAATGCGACCCTTTTAAAATAAAACGATATACATTTTTACATTTCTGCCAATTTCATGTTTGGAGACCCTCGATGATGCCCAGCTTTACATACCAAGCAAATGTACACACTTTAATAAAATGAGCAAATTATTCACACTGCGAAAGGTTTTACTGTAAGTCACTGTATGCAGCAAACCTCTTCATTTAGGTCCTTCCGTTTCCTGTTTCTGTTTTTTTCATTCTGCCTGTGTAATCACGTATGCTGTGTTATAACTACGTTATCCATGTGAAGTCAGAAAAGTAGGAGTGTTCAAATACTGTGCATGCAGAACATGGAAAACATTTTGATTTTACATGCAACTTTGAAAGCTTTGGAATATTTGCCTTAAGTTTATTATGTACCTGATAAAACTGAAAACCTGCAGGTTTAATTCACATAGCAGAGATGATACAAAACTTTATCCGCCTCATCAGCCTATAAACTCAGGCAACTTCAGAGATGTGTGAAGGAAATAAGTGAGCATAGATGGAAAAGTAGGTAAAAAAGAGTTTGAAGCAGTATTTAGGATGCAAATGATTCTGTTATATCCGTGCTTTTTTTAAAAACAATTCATCTAAATAAATGTTCAACATATCAACACATTGCCTTTAAAGCGACACACTTAAAGACTTAATAA
Organism: Poecilia reticulata; assembly: GCF_904066995.2. NCBI lineage: Eukaryota > Metazoa > Chordata > Actinopteri > Cyprinodontiformes > Poeciliidae > Poecilia > Poecilia reticulata. Next base: position 19,134,960 of record NC_088832.1, read on the forward strand.
GGACACTTTAATGACTAAAAAAACTGCACACATCTCTTTATGATTAATACTTAATATTGTAAAGTCATAAGTTATATTGGATGCCTTGAGAAAAACAACAAATACCAAGGTTCTGCATAAAATGAAATCATTTTTAGAGGTAACTCAGCAAGCCAGTCGATATATCTACATTATCATTCTGCTCAGAAAATTAAAAACTATATAAGCCTGATAAAAAAAGGATCTTCTGTGCTTACGTGGTGCCATCTTTGGCTGCGGTTTATCCACCTATTGGCCGAGCACTTCTCCCTTTGTGTTATAGACGACTTTGCAGCTGAGCCTTTGAATCAACTGACGCTTTTTGCACAAGCTCTCAACTCCAAGGTTATTTCTTCTGGATTTCCTTTAAGTTCTTTAAAGAGAAGCTGGCATTTGGAATACATATTATACATTAAAACTCAGTCAAATAAACTAACAAAAGTTCGGAGATCAGCAGCATCAAAGCATTCCTGGACCGGCTCAAGCCACATGATGAGCCTTGTGTCTTTGCGAGCAAAAGCTCGTAGATGTTCAGCACATTTCTGAGCCCAGCTTTAGATTTTTTTTCCACAAGATTATCTTTAGGTCTTTGAAGCCCAGAACCCACCTGCTTCAATTCCAACAGAGCTGCTCCTCTGGTTTCCAGCCTGTGGTTCCATTGGTCAAAATAAACAGTACCTGTGAGCCTTACCCTGAGGGAAATTTTTCTTTATTACTGACCAAAGTTTGTGCGGAAGCCTAGCAGAGATCTTCAAAAAACCCTGTTAAATATGCCCTCCCTATGAAATATGAAGTATTAGGAGCATTACTTGAAATCTAACTTTATGGATAAGTCAACAAGTCTCCTTGATATGCAGTGATTGCAACTTTAAAAGAATTTAAGGTTGAGCCAGTAAAAATTGGTAAAGGGCCTGATAAATACAACCACAGATATGTTTATATATTTATAGTTGGGCATAAAACACAAAATTAAAGTTTAAGAACAGAAACTTTTGGGTCAGCAGTAAACATGCTGGTGCTTTAATATCTTCTTTAATTAAAGTATATATAATATTATTTCTTTTTTTTTTTTATTGTGTTCAGGGTTGTAGCTTGTGATATTTATACTTATTTGCACAACAGCACTTGAGAAATGTGCAAATATACATAAAAGAAGCGAGCAGAAGGCCACTGATAACATGGCTGACGGTTGTTGAAAAGTGACAACACTGAAGTTTGGAACATCAATGTTCACCTGAGACAAAAATAGTGATAGTAAAGTCTGCAGCTCAAATTCTTTAGCCAAGAAGAAGAAATTAGAAGATATATAAATAGAATATTGTCCAAGAGAAATAGGTTGAAGACCTGACAAACTGGCACCATATCAACAAGTTTAAAAGGTTTGAAGCGAGCCCGATCCACTTGTAACAAAAACTGTAAATGACAATAAAATTCTGATAGCTTTCAGAAAAATTTGATTCTTCTCCGGTTCTGACTATCATTGTTACTCTGATATGCACAGCGAAGCATCAGCATGTTCTCTCAAACAGTCACCACAAACATTCACTCGTTATCCACAAGGTACGAACAAAGTCAAGTTTCAGCTTTCCAAACCAATAGATCCATTTTTCTTGCATGTAAAGGTTGAGCTGTCCTTTAGCTATGCAACTGTTGAACATTACTAAGAAATTAAGAAACACCAAACAGCTTGTTTGGAGTTGTACACAATAACTGTTGGATTTAAAAAGCTACTTTAAACTAAGGTCACTGATGTTGAGGATCGAGAGAAAATAATTTATATAAAATCAGACTGGCTGCGTTCACAAACCCCTCCGTTAACTTGGGTCAAACAGAGTAAAAAAATCACTTGCAGCTCAATTGAAAAACTTTGCAGACATCAGAGGACATCTCATACTGAAAGAATATAAAGAAAAAATTAAAAAGCTCTCTTAAACTTTGCATTTTCCTACCTGAAACTGTAGCAAAAGTGCTTGCTGTATGTCTTCTCTGTTCTGTAGTGCCTCCATTCACTTTATGCCAATAAAGGAGATCTTTGTAATCAAGGAAACTGTAAGTAGCTACCAGATATACAGCGATAGTTAATTGGCCTTTGAATATCCAGATCACGTATCTGCTCTAAAAGTTATTACATTTATGTTTATAGTTTATTTATGTTACACATTTCTAATATTTCTCAGTTTGCAGCATTAAAATATATATTTTCCTCTAGGTTTCCTCATGTTTGAGTGCTTGAATTAACTTTCTACAAGTATTCTTTAGTTTTGTTTTATGTATTATTTTACTGTAAGCTGATTGAATTCAGGCAATGTAGGTCAGTCAATAAAGTAAAAATCCTGTAAATTATACATGTTAGTAAAACAATGGCTATCCAAAAACCAAAGCGAATCATCACTATTTGAAAGTGATTAAAATTCTGAAAACTTTGACAGGCATTTGGAATGATCAGTTTTCTACTTTGCATACAGCAGCCAATAAATAAAACTTGAAATCTAAATAATATGCGCACATGCATCTGACGTGTTAAGATGCAAATGAATGCAAACAATTAGGCTATTTGACTTGTACTCCGTTCCTTTGAACTTAAACGCTTAGGCATGCAAGTTCAAACTCTGAAAGCAAGAAAGGTTTGTTCCACTGACAGGCTTTGTGTGTAAATCCTTTTGTCGTTTCCTCTCTCATAAAGTGTCGCTGTCCTGATTACCCCGCGTGCAGCGGAGAGGCAAATGGGTGAGCATCAAAGGGAGCAGAGGGGTAGGGAGGGAGGGGGGAAGGGGATATGCGAATGAGATGCTCACTGACCCTGCCATCATCACAAACCACCAGTCTGATCTAATATCCTGACTGACTGAAGCAGTGGGAGGCTCGGTCCACATCAGACCAGCTCTGCCGACATGGTGCGTCTCATTCAAGCATCACAGAGTTGTAATAAAACCTAAATGTAGAGCTTCAATGACAAAAATGCAATAACAGCGACTGTAGATTGTTTTATGTTCTTGCAACTCTGACTTTGTGTTAAATATAATAAAAATGAGAATCACAACCAACAACTTTGGGTCATTCCTTTACATTAATAAAATCTTTTACATTTATATTTGTTTAGCTCTGGATGTATAGTGTGTACTGGCAAACAAGTGCATATTTGTGGATATATATAATTGATGAGCTAAAGATGTAACAGTCTGTAACTTAAGTCACACCAATAACTATGAAAACAGGGCTCCTTAACAAAGACCATCTTTTGGTTTCCATTACACCTTCAACTCAAATTTGACAAACCCATATTGGTAGCAACAATTTTCCATTATTCATTAAATTATTTTCATTACAAGCTTTTAAAACAAATAACCAAAACCTTTTTGAAAATGACCACTCTTCTCAAAAGTTTGCCCTCTCCTCCAACTCTTCATGCTTAAACTTTACTGAGGAATGAATTTGTTCTGCCAAGTTGCAACGAAAGGTCCTCAGAGCACACCGACAGGTCTGTGCGCCACCGCTTAGTAACATCAGCAGAACGGACAGTAGCGCTGGAGACTGACTGCATCCCACGTCTGTTCAGATTAAATGAGAGGCTGACGATGCTAATTAGGCAGAGTGAATTTACATCAACAAATTATGTAAGTAGCTACGAGAGTAACAAAGCGTGATACCAGTTAAGTCGCAGTTTGGCAAGCACTGCGCTGCCACTTCATGCTGATATGGCCATGGTCGATCAAGCAGAGAAGCTTCAAATGCCAATTAGACATGAGTGGGTAATTGTGTCGGGGGGGCTGGTGGCACAAGGGAGTTTGTTATAATGTCCTGAGGCACTTTGTGTTTCTATCCTTCCCTGACATAGTAACTAACACATCTGAATACACTTAGAGGGAAGTGCTTCTTACGAGCACACGCGTGCACACCGCGTACACACCACATACACACAAGAGCACAAAGGAGGAACTGTTTTGTCCCTTTCATCAGGACAGGTTAAACAGGGAACGCTTTTTTTAAATTTTGCAAAAAATATTAGGGTTATAAACAAACTTGAAAAAAATTAATAACTCGAGGGAGCATGACATTGCTACAGGACATTTGATTCTTTTTTATTTAAGCAATAGAATAATAAGACAAAAGTATCTACAGTACAAAAAAGCCTAAATTTGTCCCCAAATGCAGTTCAGTCCATTTACCCATCGATGCCTCAGGTAAGCAAAATACTAAAGAAACCTTTTGATAATTTGTTAAATAAGAATAAAAATAAGGATTATAGTGTGGGAGAAGTTTTAAGTGCAGCACATATGTCTTTTATTCTATCCTCAAGTAAATAAGCCCACAGGGTCAAATTACAAACACTTAAGTCATCCTGTAGGGTCGTAATGCTCACCACAATCAGTTTTTGTGCAAATAAAACCATATATTTTGGCATTTGCTTTTTATTTCTAATTATATCCCCGGTTAGTTAATTATAACTAACCGGGGACGTGGAAGAAAATAACTTCCACAAATATGACCTCTATGAAAGAAACAATGTTTAAAAATGGCAACATAAATAAATAAATAAATAAATAAATAAATAAATAAATAAATAAATAAATAAATAAAAAAGTCCTTGTGTTTTACCCAAAACCAGGTAGGGGAGAGGAAACAGCTGAAAGAAGGTGCTCTGCTCAGATAGAGGGGTATTTTCAACTTTCTGGTCTACACACAAAATGCTGTGTGTGGTGGAATTATAATATACCCACTGAGTACAATGGTGGTGATGATGATTTCATGTTTACGGGGTTGGGACCACCACAAAAAACCTTTGCTTAGGGCACCCATGTGAACGGAAAGAATGGAAGATTGTTCTAATAGATGGAAAGATGGATGAAACTAAATAGAGGGAAAAGAAACTGGTAATTATGCAAAACGTTTGACAGCTGGGGGAAAAGTTCACCTTCTAGCAGAGTAACAACCCCAAAACATACAGCCAGAGCTACATAACCATTTATATCAAAGCATATGCACGTGATCTGATGGTCTAGTCAAAGACTAGACCACTTAAAATGGATGGTCACAGTCACGCTTCATCCAGTCTGACTGATCTTATTTTTAAGGAAGAACAGGTAAGGATTTTTTTTTGTTTCGAGTATTTAGTTAGTCAAAGCTGACAGGGACACACACCAACAGGCTCGCAGCTGCAGCAGCATGGGGTTAAAATGAACTTTTAAACCAGTTTAAGCTAAAATAAGGAAATCTGATAAAGCGATGCACCAACATGCGAAAGATCAAACTGGGATAGTTTTAAAACTATCCCAGTCCAAAATCACATGCTTGTTAGTTTTTCAGTATTTGCTAATCATCCGCGACACTGCGCTGCTGATGACCTGTTGGGTTTTACACATTTCACTGCTAAATGAGACTGCATGTTATGCTTTGCCACGGCAGAGTGCACCGATTCTGAAATTGTTCTACTTTCACATAATAGTGCAGCAAAACGAAAAGCTAACCCTTGATGGCCAAGGATGTTATTAGACTGCTAAAAGCAAAGGACACCAGCTTCCCTCTCTGTTCAGAAGCACCGGCGGTTTCCATCATGCCCTGGAGTCTTTTCTTTCCCCCTCACTCTCGCAGCAGGTCTTGATAACCCAGGATGCCCACCCACATTTCCGCTATCTAGGCTGCTCTTGATTCTAATTAGCTCAGACCAGTCTTATGCCTCCGTAAATCCCTGCATGCGAAAAGTCTCATGGTAACATTCTTTCACCTAATGGCTGCACAGCAAGGGACATTTTCAACCACATTACCTCTTACTGAGTTACGATGTCCCATTGTTCCAAATAAGACAAATTTAATCGATCCAGTCTATAAAAATCCCTGTGCCACTGTGAAAGCCCTGCTTCCTGGGCTTTTTTATTTATTTATTCACTGCAGTTTCCCCCACCATAGAGAGTTAAGCTCCACATGAAGCACAAGGAAATTAGTTTTACTCCAAACCTTGCTGGGAAAAAAAAGGAAGGATGCAGAGAAGAAATTCAAAGGTTTCAAAATTAGATCAATGGTCCCAGCAATCAATCAAAGCCAGGGTTCCTCAGGTGTCAGCCTTGGTTGTAAGTCCAAAATGAACCTTTTAAACAGCATGTGCAGAGTCCAGTCTCATGTGAATCATTCAAGGAAAAAAAAAAAAAAGGATTTGGGAAATCAAAAATGTTGGGCACGAAAAAAAAGGATATCCAACAACACAGATTTTTATTTTACTTTATATTACTCATGTTTCATGTGTCTTTTCTGACACACTCTGGATTGAGTAGACTGAGTAATACATTAATGGGCAAAAAGGTTTTCCAATTTCATGGTCAGATTAGTAAAGTAGAGTTTTATATGTGACTAGCAAATATGACTGTCTCCGTGTTTGAAAAAAGGCTAACTTTTTAGCAAAGTACATCTAAAAAGTATATTTGTGGCCTGACTTTCAACCACTGGACACCTAATCCTGTTACCAAGCACTAAGAATATTAAGCTCGGCATAATACTTACGTGATTAGCTAAAATAAATACTATATCCTGTGTAAATGCTGGGGATTGGATTGAGCCGAACATTAAAACACTGGCCTTAAGCTCGCCTGCTGGAGGAAAAAAAAACGGGTGATAATAAGAAGAAAAGCGGTGGGTGGATACTGGAGTAATCCTACCAACAGAGTGCTTCCTCCATGAAGGATTTAACCATTCCCAGTAGCTAGATAAACCCGATATTATAGTGCAGGGCAGGGGGTGGTGCTGTATGCGGTTTGTGTTGCTGGTGAGATGTGTGTTCAGGGTGCCTAATTAGTCCTCCATTTCTTTTTTTTTCAACCTTCTGAAAATCTTCTATTAATCAGATTTTCCACATAATTGCTGTTTAAACAGGAAATGGACAGTGTTACTCTGCTAATAACCACTTTGTATTAACAGTGCCATTTTTACTGAGTTAAAGAAATCTCAGATGTGCTGGCGTTCCAGTCAGCACATTCTTAAAATAAGATTTTAACTATTAACGACTTGTAACATAAAGTGATCGGACCAAACCCCCTGACAGATTTCAGGAAGTGCTAAATAAATCCCAAACTGCCCCAAAGTAATTTACTTTAAACATCTAAAATTAAGTACAATTTGTTTCTTACAACAAATATTCTGTGATTTCACTTTTATTTCTGCCACGGTACTTCCCAACACTTAAATTTTGTGTTGAGTAGAAACCAATTAACTATATATTTCTAAAACTAAGCAGAGAAAATCAGAGAAAATCTTCTAAAGTTTTTCTAATTTCCACAATGAACAGCATTACATTACTTTTTTTAAAACATCTAGGCCTTTTTGTTGATGTTCTTTTATCAACTTTCCATATAAAAAATGTATCTTGTTTTCTCTAAGACAACATTTATTCAAAGATTTTTTTTAATAACTTGATAACCATTTCTCACTTTAAACCATTAATGTCATTCCATAAAAGACTGATCACATTCAACGTCAGGAAAAAGGAGCTTCAAACAGAACTATCGTAAATGCTTTTAAATGTATGCAAGAAGTCAGGGAAGGAATTGCAAAAAAAAAAAAAAATAGTTAAATAAAATATTCTTGCAATCAACTTTCCCAAATGCACATGTAGAATGAATACTAATGAACTTTACAGATGGAGCTGCTGGAAGAAATTAGGAATGGGGCAATTAAAGAATGCCTGAAGCAGCTGAACAGAGCACAACGTATCCAGTCTTTCTAATTAAATGCTGTGGCAGAAACCTGGCCTTTCACCTCCTCTTCCATTTCACTCCGCTCCCAAGTGGTAGTAAAGACGAGGGGTGCCTCACAAGTTTTATGCTAGCATTCTCCACTTGAAGGAAAAGCCTGTCTTATTCATGGATAGCAGATTTTATCAGCAGCAGAAGTCGTGAAGTAAATAGATATTGCTGACTTTTCTCAGTCCGGCAGGATTATCCCAGCCTAGCGCTGTGCACATGATTCTAAAGTCAGCAGCTCTTTTAACAGTGAAGAAGAAGAAGAAAAAATGCTTGATCTATGAGAGAACCTCAGCCAGGCTACTGCAAATTTCCCTTTACAGCTGTTCAAAAATACCAGATACAGATGAGCCATTTCTGTAGGACACTTGCATCACTTTTGATGTCAAGAAGGTTATTTCAACAGCTCTAATATCCATAGTACACACTGTACACTTTTGGCACAATTGGGTAAAGATGGCTGAGACACAGAGCTTTGTAAATTTAAGAGAACAGGACAGGGAAAGTTTCACAATCAGTTCCCACATGGATTTCTTAGAAAGGACGAGACAGAAAGGAGGAACAACTGTCAAAGGGAAGCTGTCTGGTAATGGTACGGAAGTTAATAAAATGAAACCAGGTAATGGAAATTGCTTTTAAACCACAAGCTACATTCCCCCTAAGATAGAGATTGCTTAGGCTAATAGAGCCTGACAGCCTATTCCACAGCAGTTCTTCACTTACAGGACATTCACCTATTCCACTGTCTCCTCCCAGCACCAGGAAAACCAAAGTAAAAGATAAAGCCGCAACATCACACAGATTAACTACTCCCTGTTATCGAGTTATTTAACGTCAAGTTGAACTAGATAGTGTGTAGTAGAAGCACAGTCCCTGAACCCAAATGATTTCCGTTTCAAAGGAAGCCGAGGGGTGAAGTAAGACTTCAGCAACATACATGTATTTATAGAGGAAGAGTCCTCCTTATGCCCTGGCCAAATACTTCTACTCTGATAAGACTGATTTACAAGTTCTTTTTTGAGACAAATTGTCTATTTTCAAACTTGTATTTAGTGTAAAAATTCTAATTTATACATTTTACCAAAAACTGCACCTAAGAACTTTACCTAATCATCAACCTGACTTTTTCAGCACCCATTACCGTTTCTTCTTGGGTCTCTTAGACAAAATGTTTCTACAATATTTGGTACATTGAAGTCACACTAAACTTTTATGTTACGACTATCTGTATGTTTCTAGGCTGATCATCGTAATTCTACTGATTGTAACTACTCAAACTGTATTAATATATTCCTATTTGCTACGTAAATCCTTTCCCCAATGAGACATGCTTTTTAAGGAAACTTTTAGTCTCACTTAAAAGTTGAAAATGATGAAAAAAAGATGGTACATCCATTTTGAAATCTTGATTTCAACTCACAGTTAGGCCTGTCACAATAACAAATCTTGCTGCACGATAAATTGTCCCAGAAGTTTTTGCAATAAACAATATTATTGTTGTTTTGAGACCATTTTCAAGTAGTATAATGGTAATGGCACAAGAATGCAAAAACACATTTGCCAAGTCCATTAAGTTTTAAATTCCAGTGAGCATTTACACTTTAACTGTAAGACATTTTAAATATACAAAATAAATAAAACAAATAAAATGAGTTATGAAGGCTGTGCAAACAAAATTGTCCTTCAAGAAAAGGGTTAGTTGAGACCAATGCACCAGACTGAAGACTTTGTCATCCAGTTTTTCGCACAAAGAGAGAAAAGAGAAAAATTATAAAATCATGCAAAGGGGAAAATATTGAGCTCATTTTAATTTATCTGATTTGCTTATTGTAACAAGCCTACTCACAGTGAGCGGAGTAAATGAGAAAAACAGAAATCTTCATGTATATAAAAAAACACTGCAGATATATCCATTGTGACACAACACAGTCATAGTGGCACTAGATAATCAAATCAGATATTCATTCAGACCTTAGGTGATCCATTTAACATGACGACGACTATTTTTAGACTATTTATAATTGGGATTTACCTAATTTTTTAATGAACTTTCTTAGGGTTAATTGCATTGGCACTGTAGCATGATAGAATAAGGACAACCAAGTTAGGAATGAAAAAAAGTCCTGAAGTGATTTGAAAATGTTAAATAATTACTAAAGACGAGAAATGTAGATTACAAGACAGAGATGGGTCATTTGCGGTCCTCGCTTGCCGTGTGTGGAACTGACCTACACAACAATTACATGTGAAATCCTCTGGAGAAGCTGGACATTTTCTCTTTGTTTTGTTCTTATTTGACTTGCACATGCATATCAAAATTTTTGATGTTATGTTTACATAAACTGAGCCGTAGTTAGTAATTCAAGAGAGTGGAAATGTGCCAGGTTCTGGAAATGGAGAAGTTTCCTCACCGGGTAACACACTGGGTGCGGTGATAAAACAAACTCGGAAATGTCACTGCTGAACAATATTCTCAATTTCATCCCTGCTGTTGTGTTTCTGTTTTTTTTCTGTATCCATTTAGAATTTTTTTTTATTTATTTGCACAGTTTGCTGTATATTTTCTATTCCACAAGCAATACCAATATATAAACAGACGACTCGTACAAGCAGTTTAAGAAACATGCTTTCTTGGACGTCTACTTCCAGCCTTACATGATGTTATGTTCATGCTAAAGTCCAAGTCTTCCAGTTGTTTAACATAGCGTGTGTGAATATATAAAATGTAAAGCAGTAGCGTTTTTGCAGGGCTGTTCTGCCCCTGGTTGACCCATACTCAACTAAACCAAGCCTTCAGAAAAAGGTGCTCTGTCTAATCTGACTTCATTTTATGCCTCTTTAACCATGACCAATGTATTTAAATGGCTGTTTCTTCAACAGATGCTCAGTTCAAATTATTCCTAACTGGAAATTTGTAGGAGTGATATTAAATATCCTTCAGGCCGGGATGCCTAAAGAGAACATAGGAACATCAAAAGGCCAAACACATCAAAAACTAAAACTAATGATCTTAACCCACCTGTGGGGATAAGGAGGGCTTCAACTCTGTCCAATAACCCGCTGGCGATAAAACACCTCGTTTCTTTAAATGGGGATTTGACCATTCGACCATCCCTGCTACTGCTAACTTTAAAAATGATTTAATATGAAATACATAATGTATATTTCCCAATCACTGAAACCAATGGGAAGCAGTTGCGGCAAATATGAGCCATCCTATCTGGCATATCTACACCGGTCTTTGAAACTATAATCTACAATATAAGCTGAGTTAATAGGAAAGCTTTCATTTTCCCAATTTGATATACACCCTGACATAAAGGGGTTTTTTTCCCCACCATTTCCTCAGAAATATTTTTATTTTGGTCTACAGTGACGCACTAACTACAGGAAGACTGTAACCACCCAGAGGCTAAATCACCAAGAACAGAGATAAGGGAAACTTACGATGTGCATGGGTCTTTATCAAACATTGTAAACAGAGGACCAGAAGGTCACCAATAAAAATCAAGGCAGATGTGTTAAATGGACCTATTATTTTTGAATGAAATGACAAAATTATGGCTTGATAATTTTGTAATTTTGTTAGGGTTAGGGTTAGGGTCCCTTTTTTTGTCTTCAAAAGACAGGATCTTACTCTAGCAACAACTCACACGACCAAAACTACCGTATTTTCCGCACTATAAGGCGCACCTTCAATAAATAGCCTATTTTAAAACTTTTTTCATATATAAGGCGCACCGCATTATAAGGCGCATAGAATAGACGCTATAGTAGAGGCTGGAGTTACATTATGCCTCCACTAGATGGAGCTGCACTAAAGGGAATGTCAACAAAACAGTCCGACTCCGGTCGGCGAGGAGAGCCTTCCGCGACTGGGCCGGGGCGTGGCCGGACGATGGTCACCCTTCTCTGTTCGTGCTCGGCATGTTCGTGGAGAACGTGGTGCTAAAGGACCTGCAGACGACCCGATTATCAGGTCGGTAGGTAGATAGGTCAGTCAAACTTTATTAACAAGCCAGCGTTCTGACAACTATCCCAGCATTCACCGCGAGCTTCTTCTTCTACGGGCGAAAATGAAGTCGGCGGCTGCTTACCGTAGTTGCTCGACTTGTTGTGGCTCAATATTGGTCCATATATAAGGCGCACCGGATTATAAGGCGCACTGTCAGCTTTTGAGGAAATTGAAGGTTTTTAGGTGCGCCTTATAGTGTGGAAAATACTGTAGTTTTCATTTGCTTCAAAATCAGAGGAAATATCAGAAGAAAAAATTTGTGAACTATGCCACTTGTTAGTGTTTTTTTCATTATGTAAATATTTTTTCTGTACATGATAAGCAAATCAAATGTCTAAATAAACTATAAAAGATTTCAAAATGAGATCAGTTGCATGTATGAAATCATAACTTTGAAAGTGTGAGGGTCTAAGCTTCAGGCAGCTGCTTTAAACCATGACACTACAAAGAAACCATGGGGAAAACACTTTGGCTCTGTGTGTTAATATTTAGCATAGCAATCTTTCACAGAGACCAATTAAACATATTCTAACTTCTACTCAAATGGGAAATGTCTCTATGGGATTTCTTTCTTTCTGTTGCATTTGTTTCAGTGCTTGATTTTTATATTTGTGAATTTGGTCACTTTGCGCCCAAATATCTTTTTTATAGCTATGTGGTGGTTTGGGTGGCTACTACCTTACTCTGGCATACTGCATGCTCATAGTGCCATCAGCAGGAAGTAGTCTAACACATTTATAATATTATTTATTTGACTGTGCATAATGAGTTGGAATTTCATTCCCAGCTGGCCAGATGATAATTAAGAAAAGGGATGGTGACGTCATGGAAGAAGTAACTCTGTCCTGTTGTACCAGCAGGTTCTTTTGAGTTGAGGTTGATTTGGGTTTCTTCAATAAAAACAATTAGCTTACCTCAGAAAATGAAGAATCTACCTTTACAGAACAGCATTTACACTAACTTTCATGAAATATGTCAATGTTTTGAGCTTCTGCTCTCGTTACATGGACAAGATTAACTTCTCAAAATAAAGACGTTCAGAAAGGGAATATACAGACTGCGGCTGGGTTTTGGAGGGCAGTTTCTTTACACGTTATTTTCTTTCCATGTGTCAGTATCTGCACCTGTTTTACTTTTCAATGATTTATCACAGCTATCTCTCCCCACATATCCAACAGGAATATTTCTGGCTGACTTTATAGCACCCAGAAGTTGATGCAATAAGATGGAAAGATTCTCCTAAACTCTTGATACATAATAAAATAAGATAAAATAAAAATCTAAGCTATTCTTGTCATTTTAATTCTCATAGTTAAAGCCAATAATTACAACTAATTTCTGCACGGCTTTGATCAGGTTTTAAATACAAGAGTTAAATTTCACAAACATCAGTAGCGAGCACAGATACGCAAAACTGAAGTGAGTTTCCCCTGAAGAAAGCCTTTTTTTTCCCCTTTTGGCAGGGCCTGGGTGAATGTTAACCTGTAAGGTTTAACTGAGAACAGCTGCCTTGAGCCCCGAAGAACTCGACATTCCCCCATCAGAAGAATAAGGCCCCAGTCCTGTTAGCCACATGCCACATGTATTTGATTTTAAACATCTGCTGGCTTCATGGTTCTGTGTTTACCATTCCCACTGCACATTCTTCACAAATTCAGTAGCTTCCTTCGCCTACATTTGTAAATGTTGTTGATTGTGGAAACCGTCCATGTTTACTTTGAATCCCAAGCCAGCTCTAATTACCTGCAGCTGCTCACTGCTTTGGTCCACTACATTCTTCAAACCCAAGGTAAGTATTTTCTCTCTCAATTTATGTAAACCTGAGTGTGGAGTGTTACAACAAGCATTTGAAACATGCAACAGAAATCTATTCATAGTATTTTAATTGCATGTTCTTTAAAAAAACATTGGGGGGAGGGGGTTAAATTCCAAATAAACTCGATAAAATAAACCCTTACCACAGCTGCCGTTCTTTTTCTGTCATCGCTGGTCTTTATGTAAAAATATCTACATTTCTCTGCAATTGTTGGTCTGCAGAAACAGTCGTTTATCTTTCCTCAGATGTCTTTGATATCTGCTGGCATAGAAGGAACAGAGATGGGAGGAAGAGAAGGAAGAGAAATAGTCAAGCAGCAGTCTTCTGCTCTTTGCCTCAGGACTTTGTCTGCTCTCACCTACACTTTTTGGCGGCAACGTAACAACAAATTTTACACCGTCTGGGACACAAATTGGCATTCTGGACTCTGGTTATTCCTCAAGTATAATCTAATTATAAAACACTGCCAGTGGGTTAGAAATCAGAGCATTAAAAAGTTTGACAAGCAGACATAAAAGTGAAATTTCATAACAGAGAGAGTGCAAGAGTAAAACTTCAGAGCATTTGCTGGGAGAGGTTTGGGATAACTGAATTACTCCAGCTTACATGCTCTGTGGTGACTTATAAGTACAATATTAGGTGCTGTAATAAGATTTACTATATTTAAGGCTTTGAAGTCCATCCAAAGATTTTGGGACAGGCATTAGATGTCATGCTGCAGAGGGTTGGATGAGCTGCTAGCACAGAGTGCACAAATGCGCTTTTAATTTTTCAGAATATATCCACTGGTTTCTGGTTACAGTGTTTTAACATTTTTTTGGTAAAAGCATATTTGGGCCTTCATGCTATACATCAGATTAAAAACAAAAGCTGGTTTTACAGTCCAATATCAATATGCAGAGCAGAGCAGGATTTGAACACATCAGGAGTAAAACCAGAATATAGTAAAATAAATTAGATTGTTAATGATTGTACTTTGGGCCTAGCAGTGAATTCGCTTTAGCAAAGTCACTTTCCATAGAAAACATTTACTAAGAAGTCCCTTCAGAGTCTTTTTGTCTAATGCAGATTTTGATGTTGATACTTTATTGTCAAGTAAAAGTGCATTGGAACATAGAAAGAATCAAAGGCACAGCAAGCCTAAAGGGCATTTTACAACTTTATTATTTGAATATGTAAAAAATAATAATAAATAGCCAAATGAAATAGGTAGTCAAGAGCAGGACACAAAAAGGCAGAGAAGAGTTGTGGTTTAACCTGAATACACACAAAATTCAGGTGTTTCATCACCTTATTTACAGAATTTGATATGTGCATGTTGCTGAAATGTTTTGCTATAGGAAGGTGGAATAAGAAAAAGGGATAGCCAAAAGTAAATACAATTTCAGCAAGGATAAAGCTTTTTTCTTTTTTTTATTTTTATTTTTGCTTTATCTGGACTTCAGACCATTAATTCTGAC
This sequence comes from Poecilia reticulata, assembly GCF_904066995.2. NCBI lineage: Eukaryota > Metazoa > Chordata > Actinopteri > Cyprinodontiformes > Poeciliidae > Poecilia > Poecilia reticulata. Next base: position 19,149,996 of record NC_088832.1, read on the forward strand.
CTAAAACAAATGTTTTTGGTTACTTGTTTTTGTTGTTTTTACATTTAATGATAAAGTTTTCTTGTGTCCAGAAAATTACCTAAACATCAGCAAACCCACCCTGCAGTACTTAGTGTTGCAGTTTCGACTCAGAGGGAGTAAAGGTAAGCTTTGCTGGTAAGACTGCAGCTGGGAGGGCTGGTGGTGAAAGGACTGGCAGGCCTGTGAATACTTTGGGATGAGGAAAGGAAGCACTCCCTGCATGTTGGAGTCTCTTACGATCTCCAACAACTCCTTATAGACATATTGCAGTGACAATTGTGTATAAATAGCAGAACCGTCTCTGGCTGACAGTAATTCCAGATATTTTTGTTATAGTTTTATTTGTGCAATAAACTACAGCAATCACCTACAAAATGCAGAAACTATTCTGAGATTAGAGTATCATGACAACCACATGTGACAGACAGCTGTGCAAAAATAATGAGCACAAAACTCAAGGGAAAAACTAAAAGCATTTACTGTGGTCACTAAAACACCAAGGCAGTAAATCTACCTAATCAGAAAGCATGATACCGAAGCCGTCATAAAAAGAAAATCCACCCATGCACTTTTTTTTGCCATGGAAGACAAATGTTAACCCTTGGATTTTCTTAAAAATTACAATTTTAACACCTGCTGACAGATGTATAGCTTTCAGAATATCACTATGCAAACACTTCTAGTCCAGTGATATAGTTTGTTTTGTTTGTGACTAAAAGATAAACACCTATTTTAGAAGATTGTGTCTGAATCACGTGTTGCTGAGTTATTTATAAGGAGAGGAAAAAATAAGCATTTTCCAGTAAAGAGAAAGAGATTTAACACAATATGGAAGAAACAGAAAGAAGTGACAGACTTGTGGCTTAATTGTAGGCTGTCCTGTTAATAATGACTTTTTTAGAACTGTAGTCTGCCTGTAGTTGTAGCAATGAGAGCAGAGGGAGTGAATGAAGCCATTCAGTCCGTGTTGGTCAAACTTCAACATATTTAATTAACATCAACAGCCGCCTCGTTCGGATCGGCACTTCTCTGTTCGCAGTGGACGACGGTTGTACGCAGTTTCCGGTAAACTTCATAGCATCAAACTGGCACATTGCATACGTCATGACCACATGTTAGCAATTGGGTAACATTTAAAACTTCAACTTGATGCCTCCAGCAAGTTGAAATTGTTTCTCTATAGCCGAGGATCCAGACGAAACAGCGTAGAAAAAGGGGCTGTTTTTTTTACCAGGATAGCTTAATTGTATTACTGGTATGATTTCTAATATCAACTTGTAATTCCAGATATTTTTGTTATAGTTTCTTTTGTGTAGTATTCTGTAATACTCTTAAAAATATTTTACCTGTTATCAAATCTTTCAGTATATAAAAAAAAACTTGCATATTATAACAGACTGAAATCTGTCTTCTTGAAGTCATGATTAAACTGCAGACCGTCTTGTCTGTCAATTTAGTTTATGTTCTCAGTACTTACAACTAACCAAAGCTACCAAAGCTCAACCAAATACAATCATTTCTGTTTTCTTTGCCACAGCAGCAACAATGAGCCCATTCAATTCACAGAACACAGTGACTGAATTTAGCTGGGGGGGAAAAAAATGAATGAAAATGTGTCTCCGTTTACCCTGAATCAATATCTTGCAGACAATGCATCCCTTTCTTCTTTTCATAATTTTACATGGTAAATTTCCTGAAACACTAATGAGAAAGAATGGAAGAAAAGCGAAGCATGAAATAGCTTGTGGGTTTTGTCTCCTTCCCATTCTCCTCGCTCCGTGCTAGAAGATGGTATTTTTATTATTAATTTTATTTAATTATACCACGAAGCTTTTTTTTTTTTTTACACACTCTGCCTGTGTCCTACTCCTGCTGTGTGAGTTTGTAATTTAATAAAGCTTCATTTAAAAGAGAAGTTGATTAAAAAATTAAGCTCTGGTGATCGCCACACCTTCAGCCCTCCCCAATTTAGGGAAAAGACCTGATATTTCCCATTATTAAAATGTCGGGCAGAAATTATCACCGCAGGACAAGTTAATGCTTTCAATACAATCATGTGACAATGACGGCAAAGCCCGCCGAAGAGAGAGTGTCCCACTAAAACGTTCAAAAAGACAGGAGATTAAACCATTTCCCTGAAGGTCAAGCAGTTTTTTTCCCGCCCACTCCCATCATGCCTATCAACCAAGAGTTAATTTTATACGCAATTCCTTCGGCTTTTTCTGACAGCAGGTGACTGCCAAAAGTTGTCTTACATAGCTGTACAAGAGATTTCTTACACTTCTGCATTCTCATAGTGAATGATGACACAGTTTGCAATACTGGATGGAGATGAAGGGGAAAAAGTCCAAGCAGCGTACTGTCCTCTCCTTGGTTTCGCTGCAGAAAATTGCACCAACCCCCTTATAACTTCTATTTGGACAAACTCTTTGAAATACAATCTCCTTAAGTTTTCCCATCTGTTCGCCACACTGTACACATGCACATAAATTTGTGCACAAAATGTGCAAGCTGTCAATTTTTATTTAAGGAGAAAATATATAATAATAAATTTAATCTCCACACTGCAGCTTAAAGAGAAATACATTCTCGCTGCTGGAGAAACCTAATCCACACAATTAAAGCTGGAAAATTATACCCTGGATCTAATGGCAGTTTTGAAGCATAAGTTATTGATTTGGAAATGAAAACCTGTACTCTTCAAGGTTAAATCCAGTCCACCCTCATTATTACTCTGTCCTTGAGAGGCCCGCACCAGGGCTGCGGCAAAGAATCGAGAGGACTGCTTTAATGAAGGTGAATTTAATGGGATTTAATGTTGCTGGGGGCAATGGAGCAGCTGAGATATGGTTTTAACAAAGAGCAAGGGACCACAAGTAAAGGCAGGGGAGCAGCCATTTTTCCTTTCTTTTTATTTATTTCACATTTGGCTGAGCAGAGTAAAAAGCACCACATTCTCTCCTCCAAGAGTCACTGCTTTCATTCCTGCTAACACCACAACCAAGGCCTCAAGCTCACAATCATAGCATTTACACAGACTGCAATAGAAACGCCCAACCTAATTGGTGGCTTCATGGTGTTCAGGTCAGTGGGGAAAAAAAAAAAGAAAAAAAATGACCTTTAAGTAATAAAAAAGAAATGAGGGTCAAATATTGGGCCATCAGAACTGAAATTTATGTTTTATCTTTGCAGAAGTAAAATAGAAATGTTACTGGCTGTGTACAGAGTACTGTCATTCAAGATAATATCATGATGTACTCTGCACTCTGGTTCATACATAAAAAGATCCTAAATGAATCTGGCAAAGGAGGAGGACTCAGTACTGCAGCGAGGCCTGACTTCAACAGATCTGGACTTAATGTACTTTAACGGTTTTTGTACAGTCCTCTTTAAAATGACCTCCTAGAACCATTGGTCTAGTCAAATCAGCTCTCATTCCAGCACCTGGTGGCCCAGGATGTCAAAAAATATGAGAAGGGCTGCAGCTATTATTGCCTACTCCATCAAATAATCCTTCAATTAGTAGAGAAATTGAACACACAAATGCTACTCCAACCCCGCTTTGGTTGAAAAGCTTTTCTTTTACCCCTGCCAAAAAATGTGAATCCTCAACATTCAGTCAACTTGGTAATTTATTTTTTATCTCTTTCCAAAATATTTCTGTTTCATAAAAAAAGGCCAACACTCATATTAAAAACCTTAAAAGCCTTTTAAGAGTTGAGCTGTCAGGACGTCTGCAGCACCACAATAAAGGCTTTTCTCCGTTTCCACAACATGCTGCAGCTTATTTAGATCAGTATAAAGAAAGAATAACCTTAAACTTTAGTTGTCAAGCACATGTTCTGTTGACAGCCTAAAACCTTTGAATATTTTCTTAATAAAGATTTTCTTCAGAACTAAATCATATCAGTGAGTGCCTCAGATATTTTAGGCTGAAAATGTAAAAATCCACCATCTCATAAAACTGGACCTAATTTTTTTGTAATTATTACTGTAAAGACGCTCAGAGCCATCAGAGCAGTTAATCTGTGGCACACATTACTATAAGTCATATTTTGACTCCGACTCTACTCGAGAGTCAGCAGCGTTTTTCAGGAAAAAGCACCACTGAGTCCAAAACTGAAGACTGATTGTGTCAGCAGGTAATGACTTTTCAAGAATCCCCAAAGTTGTTGTTGTTGTTGCAGAGTTTACTGTAGCGTATCAAAATGGTCTGTTTCTTAGATTTTCTTCGTATCATGTCCCATCTCCTTCAATTACACTCAGCATACACAGAAGCATGCAGGGCCCATACGACTCATGGGCCCTAGAAGAAACCTGATCGCTGAACAGTATGCAGTTATGCATAGAATAAATCAAGGCAAGTGATTTTCGCTGAAATATTCTCAAGTGTCTCAAATGAGTGATTTGAAAGAACATTTTAGCACTTCTTATGATCTTGCTAAGCTAATATAATCAAGTTGTTTGTCTGAAAGCCAGACAACAACTGTGAAGATTACTTAAAAAAAAAAAAAAAAAAAAAAAAAAAAGAGAGAGAGAGACTGACATCATGGTATTTTATTGCCATTATATCAAAATGTTTAGCTTGTTGACATTTTGGTAACTTTGAGAAGTCTCTCTGTCGTTCAAATATGATGTGTTGGTAAAATAACAGAACCCCATCAGTTGAGACAGGAACAGAGTTCTGCACAGGAACAGAGTTCACACTTAGACCTAACCTTAGAAATGACCGACTGGGTCAGGAAGAACTAATCAAACTTTCAAGATGTAGTTGCGTCAGATGTCTTCTTATTTGGTTTGCATCCTGCGCTGCATTAAACTAGGCTGTATTTATGTAAAACTGTGCATGAATCAAGTTTCCTTGGAGGTATGCAGAAAATCTCTTGGGAATGTTGTTTTCAAAAGTGTGGCAAAGTGCCCCTTAGCAAACAGAACAATTGTTTCAGTTCTAAAGTCAGGAAAGATGGAGGTAAAGACTACATGGGAAAAAAATGCAAGTCGGTTCTGCGAAAGTTACCCATGTGTGACTGAGCAACAAATGACAGCTAGCAACAGGTTAAAGTCCAAAGAAAAACTTGGATAAACTATACAAAATCAATATATTGGGGTATAATATATGAGTAATTCAAACAAACTGACTTTCCAAAATGAGCCAAAGGGGAAACTTAAATACGGAAGAAAAACAAAAATCTAACTGAAACCAATAAGCAAATCCCTTTTTCTCTCCATGTTCCTAAGATGTGGTAAGACCCGATTTGTAGGTCCCCCTGTAAACCTGCTCCACCCCTTTTCCACTTCTTTGTTCAGCCAAAGGACTGGAGCAGCTGGCACTGCGGTAGCTCAGAAAACAAGATTAAATCAATCCAAACACGTGTAATGGTGTAAACTAAAATATGTGCACTTACTTTACAGTATTGTATGATTTTTTAAATTCATTTTTAACCAAAAATAGTCTTATTAATTGTAAATCAAATCATTACAAATCATTTAAAGAAACCAAAATAAGGGTAATGATATATACAGTTGTCTATTGTTGCTGCGTAATGTTTGATAGACATTACCGGATTTGTATGGCTGTAACTGCAGCTGTCACAGTGATCCAGTGATCATCCTGATTGATTATAATTGGTTCCAAATCTTGGTTTCATCTGCCCAGTTAGATTCCCCTCTACAGTTCAGGTGGGTTTAGGAATCTTTTAGTCTTCTGAGGGACTGATAAACACCTACACTATTATTATATTATATAAGTATATACATTTGCTGGATACATCCATGTAATAATAACCTGAAAATTGTGCGTGGCGCCGTCTTGACACGGTTAAGAACAAGTCACTTGGCTCTGCTGTTAACTGTGTGGAGATCTCATCAGCACAGAACCCCATTTGTCTCATGTAGTTTGATCTTTCAGCTTTTTTAAAGTTAATGGAAACAAGATGTGCTTTCTGTTTCTAACATTTAAAGTTCAGCTTCTTCTATAACGCCAGAAACTTGACAGGTTTAAACTTGTTTTGAAATTTTGTCTTTCTTCATTTTTCCTCTTCCTCTTGGGGCACAAAAAACGGCTGTAAGGATGGATCTGGAATGGAAGCGCCATGATTTCATGCATGCAGTTTTTTTGGGGGGGGGGGGTTGTATTATGTAGTGTCTCTAAGAAACCCACAGCGGTTTCATAGATAAATGTTGCTCTGCCTCCATCTTTATCTCTAGTCAAGAAAAAAAAAGCATGTTTAATTCCTTCAAAAGAAAAGCTAATATTTTTTTCCCATGTCTGAGGAAGAAATGAATTTACCAGAGGAAAAGGTTAGGATCCCATGCCCCCTAATAGCTATGTTGCATCCTTTGACTGGAATAACTTCAGTCAGACGCTGCTTGTATCCATCTACGATTCTCTGACATCGTTCTGAAATAAGTTTTTTCCCCACTCCTCACTATCAGCTCTGAAGGTTTCTTACATGTACAGCTGGTTTCAAGCCACCCTGCAGCATCTCATTGAGATTAAGATCTAGGTTTTGACTCGACCCTATGATATTCTATTTTTCAGTTCTCAGCCAGTCCTTGGTGAATTTACTGGTATGTTTTGGATCATTGTCAAGTTGCAGGATCCAGTTCTGCTACGGCTCAATTTCTTTTGCAGATGGTCTCGCGTTTTCCTTCAGCAACCTATGATACAGAGTAGAATTCATGTCAGATTTTATGGTGGTGCGCTGAATTGTTTAAAATACAAATAAAATCTAAATTACACATACAAGTAAATAATTATTGGCTAAACATGTACAGTTAAACATGTCTTGAGAATTTGGAAATCTTTGGTTTTGATATTTTTTTTTGGCATAAAGACAACCTTAGATTGACACAAACACATCATAAAGATTGATGAGACTCGGGGTGAATATCACACAAATTCGCAATTGACAGTTTTTTCATAAGAGTTTGGATTTGTGTGATATATTTGTGAGATTCTAGCTGTTCTGCCAAAAAATATTGTTGCAATTTCTGGTGACAAGAACCACTGGCTTGCCCAAAATGGCCGTTCTCCACCAACCGCCCCTGCCTCAATCGGGTAGCAGCGGCCCTTTTTCCCTTTTCCTTTTTTTCTTCCGAAAATACTAATAAGAAAAATTAGCACATGAATGACAGGAAAGCTAACCTCAAGTAGATCTCTATATAGATTCATGACACACAGTGAAGGACAATAAACCAAGATTATTAGTATTTGTTTACCACATGAAATTAGTTTCCTACCCAGATGAGGAAATCAGAGTGCCAGGTAGATATCCACAGCCCTATAAAAAGTGTACTTTTGTTTACCTGTCGTTTGAGCCTGGAGAAACTCATGGCATTTTTCATTAGTATGAAAAAAATAATAATAATACAGAACCACGTATGACTCTAATCACCATTGGCTTTGGGGTGGGGTATACGTTTAAAATAGATATGCTGTTATTTTCTGAGAACTCTCGCAACTTCCAAGAAGAAACTAACCAATAAACTCTATCCAGATTTTCTTCCTTTTCAGAAGAATGTCTTTTTAATTTATAAGTGGAGTTTGGGAACCTTGTCAGTGCGAGTTAAGTTTTTGGGAATTGCTAAAAAGCTGTGATAGCTGTAAAACAAGCCCCGCTGTTCACACATCTGCATTTTCCATTTAATCTTTGACTTTCATTGGTGCAGTCTGTAATCCCTCAAATGTGACTAATGGGAAACATTAAGCACAGGTTTGGGAACAAGTGGATTTAATTATAAGACTGGCTCACAAAAGAGCATGGAAAAAGAACGTTTTTTAAATCATTCTTCACAGTGCTCTGTTTTCCTTTTGTTGGCAGCTGTGCGCGGATCCACACATTAAAAATGCATCAAGCAGGAAAAAATTATCTAGATTTCTCCACGGTTTACCCATCCAACAGTCGTAACTGAGCGTTTAAAGTCAGAAACAACAAAAAGGTCGTAAACTAAAACCTAAAGCACTTTTCCACATTCATATTTTCTCAAGGAGTTAAAAACCGTTTATTCCAGCAGTCGACTCAACCTACATCTTAACTTACCTAATTAATAGAGTCAGCCAAAGGGATACGCATAGTTAGCGGCCATAAATTTGATAGAAGGTGAGAATTACTAATACATTTGCCAAAAATTTAAACTGATTGAAAATTTAACATAACTTGTAGATGTGCGTTGTATAAGGCAAGGAATGAATTTCCACAAACAGGTCAGTTAGGTAATAAATTGAATTTCATCCTTTTTTTATTTATTTATTGCATGAGTAATGAAAGAAAACTAGAAGTTACGTATCCAGCAATAAATCTATCTAAATTTGTATCCTCAAAAGAAACTTGTGTGGGCACCAAAATTGGTTCAGCTCCTTGGGCCCCCATCCTTGTAAATCGAACCCTACTGGTGATTTAAGAGGACCTCAGCAGTGAAAATCAAGAAAAACCCTGGTGCAGAAACTCCATACAAAGAAACATTAACCAGTTATATTCCCCTTACGGCTATGACAGTCTGTAAAATCGATTCCTTCGACCCATAATCACTGGAACGTCCACCGACGCATTTGATATGTATTGATGAATTTGATGATGCCACTTGACAAAATGTAATGTTTGTTACTGGCTTCCCAATGTGATGTTTTTATGATGTAAAGCACTTTGAACTGCCTTGTTGCTGAAATGTACCATACAAATAAACTTGATTGATTGATCCAGCAGGGCAGCATAGAGAAGGATGGACATGGAATTCAAGATAATCCACCGATTTAACTCCGACTTCGACTTTTTCCCAACAAGGTAAAAACAGACAAGTTTTATGTTTATTGCCAGTGATTTGATTAAGCGTAGTTACAAAGAGCAGCTGGGCATAAAACGAAAATGTGCTTTAAATATAATCAAAGGAGGTGACGTCTGTGAGCTAGTTCAAGCAGTCGACTCAAGATGTGCTGCTGCTTCACATGTGATTTACCAGCTTCTGCTTCATGTTTTCCAGCCCCTCCACCACTTCAGCATGTCCCTTGGGCTCCGAGGTCAGAGACCCTCTCCTTAATTCCTTACATGCGGAAGAAATGTTCAAAGGGGGCAGAGATGTGTTCACCATGAGCGTTATGACCACAGTGGGATGAGACTGGAGCACGGACACCAAAATGTATGTGATTTAACTGACTGGTCTACTGTTACCACTGCCCAACAGTTGACCTAAGCGCTGGCACAACTGGAACCATAAGACACAGCCAAGTCCAGAACTATTGCAAATATTTACAAAATATTCGCATTCCTTAGCCGTTACAGGTGGATCCTAATGGCAGCAATCTCCTCCATTTGGCAAAAAACAGGAACGTTTTGGGAAGTAAGTGCACAAAAAAAAATAGTCTGAACCCCAATTCATCTCATACAGGTCCTGGATGTACAACTGAATCAAAGAGCAATTATCCTACTCTTTGTATTGCATTATAAGAGACTGCCCAAGATTTTATAAGCTATTTTGTTTGAGACAAGTTTTTAGTGGTCACTGAAGTGATTAGGCAATGTAAAATGTTTAATTAATGTGAAAGATACTCCCAAATCTGCAGAAAAAAAATGTTTCAGCAAAACGCATTGATTAATTACAGTCAGTAATAATTACGATTAATTAAAATTAATTACACACCCATGTCTCCCCTCATCACATCATTCAATTAAAACATTAATGACTTATGCGTCTACCTTATCACAATTAAAGAAGACAGGGAAATGGTGAACTTCCTACCTTCCTTTTGGTCACCATAAGTGAGCAGACTGCAGGTTTAATAAAAAAATATGTTGTGGCAACGTTGGCTGAGGAGATTCTGACAGGAAACAGGATTTTTGAAGTTGGTGAAGTAAACTACTCCACTTTGCAAACCACAAACCAAAGTGAAAATGCATGCAGTAGGCAAGTACTTTTAACCAAAATGTAATTACAGCAGGATCAGTCAATGGTATCAATGCTTTCATTCTCCAGGAACTACCTGCATACATTCATGACACGAGCCTGGGCGTTGTCGTGCACCAGGACTGATCCGGGACTCAAACCCACTAAATTTCTGTCCTGATTACCTTTTCATTGTTGTCCCTATAGTGCAATTGTTAGTAATTTCAATAGTGCCATAACAGCCGATACTGACCAACCACAACTTCTGCTCCTGTCTAACTGACCGGATCAAAATTCCAGGCGTTTAATCTGACCTATTGCTATACAGACTAAAAAAATGTTTAATATTTTAATGATCGAGTATGCATTCAGTTAATGTGTCATTCAACTTGACTAAAGAGTCCAAAATATAGCCTATAGTTCCCAGGAATCACCTCAGCAGACATTTGATATACAGCATCTTACGTTTTGCACGCAAGCTCCACATATATCTCCAGCTATAGACAGTTTAATGTGTTCAAGTAAAACTTTATGCAACTAGAATTGCAGATGTTTAAAATGAAAAACAAATGTATGAACTATATCTTTTGTAAGTAACCCTAATCACTCAGAATGAGCAGAAAGAAAAATAAGATATTGTGGTTTGGTGGATTTTGGCGCGCGTAGTTAATGTAAAGCTAAAGAAGAGCCTGTCAGGTTCTTGTTCATTTATACTTTGACAGATTTGGGCTTTTCCAGATTCTCACATGTTTTTCAGTTTAATGTTAAGTGTCAATAGATCCTACAGTGTCATCATCAAATGGCCATGAAAAGGTAATACTCCCTTAATGTTAACATGATTCAAAAAGGAAAGCAGCAACTTGGTGCTGCTAATTAAAGTTTTTATCGTCATCCAATGAGCCTGGGTAATTTCAAAGCATTTGGGGAATTTTCCTTTGCTGTAGCATATAGCGTTAGCACAATGCCAGAAATAAAAAAGCAATAGCAATGTCTTCAGAAAGGATTATAGACCCGTTTACAAAAAAAAAAATTAAGTCCCTCTTTTTACAGATGGGAAGATAATTTATTTGTGGAATATTGAAGACAGTTACGAATCTTTGCAAAAGCGTGGACAGCCCAGCGAAGTCAGACCATCTAAACATCAAGTAAATTTCAAACACTCCACAAAGACTTTAAAATCCTCAACAGTTAAGATCAACATGTTTGCTTTGGTTTATATTTTTTTCTATTGATTATAATTATCTCTAGTTATTGTTATTGTCATACAAGTTGTTCATTATTGTAGTTTCATATTTTTAAATTTCTGTTCTTTGGTATCATTTCCCTTAGATTAGTTCATTCTTTGCCTATTGGTTTGTAATTTCTTTGTGTCTAGTTCAGTTTTCTTTTTGTTAATTAATCACTTTCCTCCAATCTGTCTTTTCCCTTAATCAGTTGTTTGTCTTGAATTTGTGGGTGTGCTGGTCACCTTACAGCTAAGAGGCATCGTTTCAATTGTAGCCAAAACTTTATTTGCGTAAAGTTAACATGTGGGCTTTTTTCTTTTCTTTTTTGTTTCCCCTATTAGTTTCCTCTTTCACTCCAAGGACTTGTGTGTGCATGTGTGGGTAATTGGGTATTTTGGCTCTTTGCAAGGAATCAATGATGCCTTATGCATTTTGGATCCTTTCTTACATCAATTTGCCATCTATTGCAACATTTTCATAACGTTACCCTGTTCTGTTTCCTCATTAATGCATGTTTTGTTCCCGTCTTCTGCCCAACTTTGATGTTCAATCTTTTTGGCTGAGAGCCTTGAACTCTTAGCATCAATGTAAAATCCAATCCACAGAGTAACAAGGACAAAATTTATGTCGGCCTCTTGCGTGGGTCAATCTGGAAAAGACACTTTCAAATTTTCCAAGTTAAATGAGTTAAATGTATAACAATGTAATAAATGCTTATGAAGGAAAACACTTTTGAATGCTTTTGAATTTATTCTGGATTTGTTGACATTAACGTGAAAAGGATCTACAATGTACTGACAAAGTCAAAAACACCTGTACAGTTTTAATGTCCTTGGACAGGTTGCACCATGAACTTAGATGTTATACAGCCTGTTTGCAAAATTCTGCTTGGACATTTGATCACAGTTTGTTTGCATAATTGACCAAATTGTGGATCTTCTGGCAAGGAATCAACATTAGTGATGGTAAATATGCTTTCCAAAAGGACAGAGGTCATTTCCTCGAAACGTTTTTTCCAGAAGGTTTTTGTCCGTTTTCTTTTATATAAAAACGTTGGGAAGTTGGAATAAAATTTGGGGATTTTCTTGCGTCTTCATTAATCGCCTCAATAGACCCAGCAGATTTTTATGAAAGCTGATGAGAGTTTTTATCTCATTTTACCATAAAGTTTTTCTTCTTATGACTTTTGGTTTCTATACATGTTATTCAATTTTAATCTGCCGACTTTTATCTGCCATTTCTTAGGAGATGATCATTTTATTTTGATTACGTTTGTGCATCATTTATATATGTAATCCGCCTCTTTGGAAATAAACCAATTTCATTTTTCTCCATTTTACTTTCTTTTGAAAAGGATGAACACACTGTTGATGTTAAATTGTTTTATAATTGCTCAGAGAAGCTTCAAGTCACTGTCAATAAGTAGAAGACAGGAAACTTGGGCAGGTTTAAAACACTACTTCCTGTCTGGAGAAATGTGCTGATCAAATCAAAAGAGGAGTCAAATCTCAATCAACCGTGGGTATAAATAATTTTACCTTAGCTGTGTGCAGTGATAATAAACCCTAAATTCTTCAGATCAAATAAAAGAAAATAGTTGTAAAACAGAGACAAATTTAAATGCATAGAGTGTACTCTGTCTCCCCCTAGCGGACAACGTTAGACTTATTTCTTGCTTTTAGGGAAATTAATTTAGAGAATTAGAAACTGCATGAAACGGAGCACTTTTTGTTTTAAGTGAGTGTTGAACCGAGATAAAACAACCTAGACATTCAGTCCGCAGGATCTGAAAATATCTATATTTTAAACACTCAGACGGCAGATATCACAATATAACACACGTCTTCAGTCTGGTGTGTTTTGGATGCTAAAAGCCAGACAATCAGTATTCATGGGTCACTTTATTTCTTCGTTGATAGAACCTCACCGACCAGAGGCTCCCATTTTGCAGCGCTCTTATGACTTGGTGGCTTTTACGATCTATCAATCACCTAAATAAAGCTCGACTGCCTGAGCCACTGCCAGGGGAGGTCTGACCTGCGGCCTAGCATGACATTGAAGGAAGGAGTACCACTCACCCAGGAAATCCTATTATACTAAAGTATGATGGATTTCATCACTTGGGAAGCTCATATGTGGAGTGACGTATAATTTGTTATAATTTGTGAGAGGAAAAAAAAATTTAAAAAAAGAGATACGTCTGTTAAACTTTCTTGTTTTTATTTGCTTTTCATTATATAGATAATGATATTTTTATTGATGCTGCATTTGGGATTACGTGGAGCTTTATAAATGAATGTTAAAATTTGTTAATTCCTTGCTGAAGCTGAATGAAAATTATTCGACTGTATTCATGCAATTAAAAAATGTTTTTTTATAGCCAGTTTTTAAATGCCATAGAGATCCCTCCCATCACAGAAGAAGAAATAACTACAACTGCATTATATGCATTTGTCTTAGCCTGTAATTTAATATATGTTTGTAGCCATAATCATGCATCTCAAATTTCAGGGAAAAAAAGACGAGTTACTTGAATCACAGCATCCAGAGACTTCTGCACTGATCAATTCTAGCAAAGATATGCTCATGAGTCGAGATTAACAAAAGCTTTTCACCATCATGAGGCTAAAACACCTTTATCAGTGGAAGAAAAAGAGAAAGAGAAAGCTATCCACTTTAAACAAATGTCACACGCACCCCCTGCAAGGAGGCATTTTGTCATTCCTCAGAGATAAGACAAAAAGGTTAATCAGACATCACAAACTCTCTTCTCAACAGTCCAATGCCGTATTTGTTTGTGCAAAAAAAAAAACAAAACAAACAAAAAAAACTCCTGAATGTGATATTGATTACTCAAGCTAAGAGAATCCCAGTAAGATTTTCAGCTAAAATTCAATAAAAGAAAACATCCCAGCAGGCAACCTTCGGATGCTCGTTTGACTTTATTGATGTTTTAAAATCCTACAATAAAAAACAACAACAACAACAACAAAAAAAGACCAAGTATCGTCGAGTTGCCTCATACCACCGACAGGTCTTTGTCACACATGTTTATCTGCTCGTTGTCCTCATGGAAACTCTTATCTGTCGCCGAACTTTCCCCTTTATTTGTGTAACTGATGTGAAAAGAGTAAACAAACAGTGGGCTGAATTTCAGCACTAAGGTCAATGAAAGTGGGACATCGCAGAGGAAGCTTCTCAACTCACCAAAAGAACATTTGGAGTCGCAGTATAGGACTAGATGCTCCCTCAGAAGATTAAAAAATAAAAAATAAAAGGAAAGAGCCAGAGCTGATGATTAAGGCCTGTAAGAAAGATTCACTGAACTGAGTGAATAACCTCACTGACACTGGTCGAGTTTTGCAGATCAGGCTTGAAACCCATCAAACCATCTGAACCATGAAGCTTCCTGGGACAATCATTCTTGCAGCAGCCACTGAAGACTTTAACAGTTCCCTGCTGTTTCCACTACCAGGAAATGCAACAGGTATGATCATTCTGTTTTTATCTAAACAAACATGTGAGCTTTCTGAGTTTTCTCACTTGGAGTTTCTACACATAACCGTGTTTACGATCAATCTTCTTCGCCGCAGTAGACAATCGGGCCTTAGAACATTTCTACTCACAGGTCAAATCTAGTTTGTGCTTTTGCTCGAAATATGCAGTCTTCTTACAAATCAGTTGGTGACAAAATATTTAACTTTTTTTTCTAATTTCCACAAACAATGCATTTTGTTAGAAATTTGTATTACAGACCAATGCAATGTAATTTATGATTACAAATTTGAGGTGAAAAGAATACGTTGCTCAAAAAAAATGTTGCAGGTGTGGGGTCCATTCAGATTTAAGACTCCCGAGTCAAAACAGTTTCATCTGTACTTTGATGCAAGAACAGATCAAACTGTCCGTAGGAAGGACTGCACCAGCTTTGCACAACTAGAAAATGCAAATGTTTGCCAACACACCTTTGCAAAATAGATGACCGAGAAGTTAACTTTCAAATCTTTTCAGATATTCTCCTTTTGAATTTTGTGTCTGGTCTTTGGGTTATTCTAACACACGAATATGACTCGGTCTATCCCGCTGTAGCTTTGGATGTATGTTTAAAGCATTTATCAAACATTTAACAGGTTCTCGTCGAATATTGCCACGTTTAATCGCCCTCGCATCTCAAAGTCGTTTCTCGGTCCTGCTGCTGAATAGTATTTCCGCAAGTGGATGCTGACCAACACCATGTTTCACGGTGGGCAAGGTGCGTTCAGTGTGACGTGTCGTTTTCTTCACTGCTGCATTCTGCATGCACGAGCACGCCCTTTTCGTTTCATCTGACGTGGCCCATTTGTTGTGCTTCTTTGGTCTTCGTGGAGTTTTCACAGAGAAGCTGTGAATGGTCTAATAAGATTGCACACAAATGTGGATTTTATTTACTAATTAGGTGACGTATGGAGGCATTTAGTTGAGTGGCTAATTTTATATGCTCACTACACTTTTTAGCTGTGAAAAAATATATATATAAAAAAATTTTCCCCCACTACAATTATGCGCTAATTTGTGCTTGTCCATCACATAAAATAATAATAACCAAGTTTGTGGTTGAGAGACGTGGCAAAAAGTTTCAGGTCTATGAATCTTTTGCGAGGCAAAATACATCACAACATCAACACGTAATTTCAAGTCAATATTAGTTTACATTTCATAAATCTTCAATGATCTGAAAATCCTTCTTCCAATTAAGCCTCTGCGGAGCCGAATCAGGCTCTTTTCTCTTCTGTCTTAAGTGGAGCGCTTTTATCACCAGGCTGCTCTTCAAATCCATATAACTGCGAGGCGAACGTATTCTAATCTCTTAATTCAATCTAACTGATCTTTGACCACAGAAAGCCTTTTCCTTGTTAAATCGGAATCCCCAGCTGCCTCATCTGCTTAAACGAAGTGTGCAATTTGCAGACATTATTGCCTGGGGTCTGTACAGTCTCCACAGCAGCAGTCAAACACTGGCAGCGGGCGCTTTAGAGCAACATGGAAGGGAGGCCCGCCTGCCCGCAGTAAAAATTAGCCAAAGGAGAGTGCTGGACTTTGCTTCACATTGACCTCTAGCTGTTTTAATTAAATGGGGAGTTTCCTTCTCCTCCTGAGTAATAGCTGGCAGAGCTCCTCAGAGGGCCCTTGGCATTCACACTCAAAGCAGTGATAAGTCTTCAAACTGTATAACCCTGCTTTTAATATCGTCGCACTTCACCAAACCGGACGATGAAACGACGGCCAGATGATTCTGGCGTTCTGAAGCCTGCATACAGGTGTTGGTTTCCACTGAGGGGAGAATAGATTTAATGTGCCCTAATTGATGAGATGGATCAAGAGATATAATCTCCATCCTGGAGTCTGTTTGGTTTTAACACAGCCGATGTTCTCAGGAGGTCGTGACAGAAATGCCTCTGGAGCAAAGTTGTTTTTCTCCCGTAGGTGTGTTTACGACAAGTAGCTCAATCATTAGCCTGGGATTGTTTTTCTCTGCCATCTTATAATCTGCAGATGCACCAGAGTCGGTGTCCACGTCGTCGGCTTCCCAGACCTATGGTGGTGGGAGTCGTTGCTTCATATGTGCAGACAGAGCCACGGGTAAACACTACGGCGCGCCCAGCTGCGATGGCTGCAAGGGATTCTTCAGGAGAAGCATTCGCAGCAACCAAACATACAACTGCAGGTAAGTTTCATCATACCAAAATGTTTGCTTTGGCACAGAAAAGCCACAATATGAAACCATGTTAAACTCTGATTAGAGGTGCCGGGGAGCCCCGCTTCATATGCTATAAAAGTTTCATAAAGGCTTTAGTGGCTCCAGGAGGAAACTAGTTAAGTTTAATAAAGTGTCAAAGCTGATGTCACTGGAGTCAGTGTTGGAGACTTTAAAAGTAAAAACTAAAGTGTCAGGCAATCTCTATATTTTTAATGGAGCTGGTTACATAAGTAGCCCTGAAAGAACAGAGGCATACGTGAACCCTGGAGAAACTGCGAATAATTGAAAATTTAAACCCATAAAACCAAATAAACTCATACTCTCCATGATCAAAGCTCCTTTTATATAAGACTTTGAGAAATGGGAGACAATGTTTGAGCCATCCATATATGTACATACGTGTAAATATATGTACATGCGCACAGACGAAAAAAGGGTTTATTTGCGTAGCTCAAAAATACAAAAATCGATTTCATCTCAAAGCATTTTGTATGATTTAGTGAAATGTTAACCCTTTTATATCTTTTCAATGTAGTTGATATGGTCATCATTTAGAAACAGTTACTGTTTTTCTTTGTGATCCTACCTATAGTACAGCACAAAGTCAGCTGAGCATAAAGTTGAAGGGTGCTCACCCTGAGCCGGGATCTGCTGGATGTTTCTTCCTGCTAAACTGGAGTTTGTCTCTTCCACTTGTCACAATATTTATATCCAGTAAAATAATTAGCATTTCTGTCTCAATAAAAACTGTGCGATTTCCTTAAATCATACTTTGTTGTTTTTTTGTTTTTTTTTACCAATTGATGCCACCATCGTTACCTTGATTAAATTATAAAGTGTCTTGCAAAATGAATCTGCTCTATATAAATTAACTGAATTGTAATTACAGTACAAGTCAGAATGATGTTGTCTTCACTTGTAACAACTGTAAATATGCACGCATGCTTCACATTTTCAGGTTCAACCGACAATGTGTTGTGGACAAAGACAAAAGGAACCAGTGTCGTTACTGCAGACTGCGGAAATGTTTCAAGGCTGGAATGAGAAAGGAAGGTCAGAACCTCTCTTTTTAAAAAATAGACAAACTGTCTTCAGTATTCAGACAGCACATTTTAATTAAAACCACAAAAGCTTGCATAATTGTTCCCTATTATAACTCCCTTGTCTAAATGTGTGTGTTTAAATCAATTAAGATTTGTTTCAACTGAACAAAAGGAAAACGTTTTGATCTTTAACATGTTATTGTTCGTTTTTCTAAGAGTGCTTGTGTGCATTGCATGTCATTAGCCTCATCTTTCACTGACTGACACATATGCAGAGAGAAAAGGTCTATTCTCCACACATGAATAATTAAAATTCCTTAGCATGGACTAATATTTGGTTCGCATTTTCCTGGAATAATGTTTCTCCCAACACTCTGAAGTGAAGGCCAGAGGCAAAAAATTTAAATCTGTACTTCACTAATTTGCCTGATTTCCATAACATGCTGCAACATTACTTCTGAGCTGAGCTTGAAGCACAGCTGTGTGGCAAAGCAATGCACAAGTCTCCACCAGGCTGGAGTTTCATACTTGACCTCTGAGCATGTTGCAACCATTTGCTCAAAATCTGGGCTTAACTGCTGACCCACAAAAAATCCTTTAGAATTAAATAGAAAATGTCAGTAAAGCTCAAAGGTGGCAAACAGCTCATTTACTTTCACATGCATCTTGATTAATGTGTTTTCTAAGCCTCTGATGAATGATTACTGTGCAGCGTCATTGTGTGTTTGACTTTGTAGACTTACTGAAATCAGTCTGAGTGCTGTTCATAATGAGCCGTACATAAAATTAATCAAGAAATATGATATTGCTTCGAGAGCAGCAGACGATGCTCTAATTTTATTGTCAGAAGCTTATGTAATTAGCTGTTGAAGACGACATGTTTAAGACAATTATACATCAGATAGTGATTCAAACTATCTATCCGCTACTAAGTGAAGAATAATAACTGCTTGATATCTTATAGTTTCTATAAAAAGTATTCACCCCTTTAGTTGTTTTACTATTTTTTTGGTATTACTTCTTTTACAAATCAGTTGTGATCAGCAAAATTGACCTTTGACAAAACATTAAAAAAAGCAATGTCAAAGTGAAATCTAATTCTACAAAATAATAAAACAAAAACTAAGTAATTGCATGTACTTTCACCACCATTAAAATGACTAATATAATTCAACGGAGGTCCAGCCAATTGATCTCAAGAGTCTAGAAATCACTTGAGTCCAGTGAATGTGTCTCAATGATCGACAAACTCAAAGCAGGAGAGATTCACCTCTTTGAATGAACTGCATAAAGACGCATTGAGCAAAGCCTTTTAGGTTTTACAGTCACAACCCACTTTTGATTTTGGGTTTTGATTCAGACTTCATGTATTGTTGAGTCACACACAGAGAGGACAATGAGTAAATGACGTAGGCTGAACAAATCAGACGTTTTGCCTTTCTCTCGACATTATTCCAGTCTTCTCTGTTCATCATCAGTACATGAAAATGGCCAGTACTGCAACTGGGTGACACTGCAGTTATAAATTTTCATCAACTTTCTGGAAGTGAATAGCTACTGCCTGATCATCGTTGTTTATACCGGCTTACAGTGGCAGGGTTGGGGTGGTGCCCATCGTTAGCGGTTATCGGGTGAGATGGAGGACATGCTGCCAGTTCATTTCAGAGCAAAAATAAAACCATACGCTACAAATGACACACACCACAGTCACTCATCCTAATATAGAGAAGTTAACCCAACATGCATATTTCTGAACTGAGGACAGGCCAGAGTACTGCACTGGGAGAACATGCAGACTTGACTGCAGGTCTGGATTTGAACCCATGACCTTCTTGCTGCAAGCCATGGCTGAGTTCACACACAGTAGTAATACCGGTTTTGTTTAAAATAATGACAAAATAGACAGCCGTCTCACACAAACCTGACAGGCTGTAACAATACACTACAGTGTAGATATGAACTGCTAGAAGAAGAAAAATCAGTACTTTAAAAATGAGTAGTTTTATAAAAGAAAGAACTTCACTTTTGTGGTTTAAGTTGTTACCCAAAATCAACAGCATCTCAATGTAACCTGAGGATAGACAAAGTTCAATAAGGAAGCTTCTTTTACAGGGTGTAGAAGACAGAGGCTATATATGAAGGAACTAATGAACTTTTCTTAAGAAACTCTCCTTGTTTTGGTATCCAGCTGTTCAGAATGAGAGAGACTGCATCAACCCCCACAGAGCCAAGGGACAACTGGTAGGAACTCTGTCCATCAACGTGTTGCTGCAGGCGGAGAACAGCGTGCAACAGGTAACACACTGCTTAGAATCTCAGATTATCTGTGATGAATACTGATACTTCCCTATTCGTGACTGCTAAATGATCCCTTTCTGTTTCTGAGAATAACTTAGGTGAAGGTCAGAGATGAAAAAAATCTTGGATTACATTTTAGACAGACTCTCCTCGGGTTGGATTTAGTTACTCCTAATTGAACTAAAGGACAAAATTGCACAGGGACCTCTTCTAATCATGGCCCATTTGATGTACCAAGAGGTCTGGCATTGACATCTTTTGCCTTCAAGTACGTAATAACAACCAGATATGCGTTTTTAACATTCAAAAGGAATGCATAGGAAAAACAAAAAAAAACAACTAGAAGCCTTTAGAGTTGATTTTGAAGAAGACACGCAGTTTTCTTAAATTTGAGGAATGCAACATTTTTAACAAAAATCTATATAAAAAGCGAGTATTTTCTTTTTATTATTGATGAATGTGTGTATGGTGTGGTTTCCGAGGAAATTGTGAAAGACGATTTTTGTTTTCTGTCTGTCTGTTCTGGGTTACTGTAGGAAGATGCCAATGTAGCATCACATGCTAAGAGAAACAACAGTCAGCTCAAGGTCAAACTTCTTCTTCCCACTTAGATCAGGTTAAACCGATTCTGCTGCAGGGTTGTTTGCTAACTAACAGAACAAAAAAAAAAAAAAGAAATTACTGAAATATTTCTATCAACTCAGTAAAAAGCTCGTTTTAATTAGATAACTTGTAATGTAGGTTACACTAAATTCATATTTACCCTTGGAATTGAAGCACTTACAAATGGTAGCTTGTCCCAAAGGTAAAGCCTGCATTTGACAATTTTTATATCCTTAAATCTCCTGCCTTCACAGTTCTTCTACTCAAACCAATTAAATCAACGCTCAACTCAATCCAAATAGGGAATGAGTGGAAATAAATGGCACTGAATCAAGCAAACATTAATTAAATTTAAATTGATTTAATTTAATAAGGACAATTAATTAGGCATTAGTTGGCAATTTACAAGATTGTATTGTACAACCTGTTCAATTGGAAAAACTAAGTGGATTTTGCCGTATTTTTGATGAGAAAAAGTTTAAAGGAAGTTGACATCATCTGGAGTCCGTTTTTATTTTCTACCTAAGCAAGAAAGTAGATTTTGATGCTGCCGTTTAAAACACAGTTTTGAAAACATCGAAATAAAATGGCACTTAAAAGAAAACTGATTTACCTGCATAAGTGTTGGACCCCTTGACCGCCGTTACAATATTCAGGGTTGCTTTTCGTTCTGTTCTCACCTCAGAGTCGTGATATCGGCGCCAAGAAAACAGCCCGTGTGGGAGACGTGTTTGAATCAATGAAGCAACAGCTCCTCCTGCTGGTGGAATGGGCCAAACATATCCCAGAGTTTTGCAGCCTTCACATAGATGACAGGGTGAGAGGAGCTTTCATTTATTCAAAGTGCTTTGATATTAAAAGATGCTCTACATATCTACGAAGCAGAATCAATAAACAATGGCTTAAATTACAGGTTCAGTGAATAACCAAATTGCAGCAGCTTCCATTTAAAATATGAAACCTACATCCATGTCCGTTTGTAGGTGACTCTTCTGCGAACCCATTCGGCTGAACATCTGATTCTGGGGGCAGCAAGACGTTCGCTACCTTATAATGACGTCATTCTTTTAGGTAAAATAAGCTGTTTGAACACCATCCATTTCTGTAGAAATTGTTCCAATGTTTTGTTTCTTGATCAGGCAACGACTTTGTGATCTTCCTGAGAGGAGCGGAGTTGGAAGTGTCCAGAGTGGCTATCAGAATCCAGGAGGAGCTCGTCAAGCCTCTCAGGGAACTGGACATTACAGACAAAGAGTTTGCTTGCCTCAGAGCCATAGTTTTCTTTGCCCCAGGTCAGCCCACACCTCTCTAAATCTATGTG
Organism: Poecilia reticulata; assembly: GCF_904066995.2. NCBI lineage: Eukaryota > Metazoa > Chordata > Actinopteri > Cyprinodontiformes > Poeciliidae > Poecilia > Poecilia reticulata. The sequence goes on from NC_088832.1 coordinate 19,172,124, forward strand.
TTATAATTTATCTACCAAAACTTTTCTGTGGCATCACAAGAACAGAATTCATTTTCAGTTTAGGTCTATTTATATTCTTGCCATTCCCCCACCCCCGGATATCCTTCTGAGTGGTGTGGCTAAACTGGATTTTAGGAGTAAAACATTTGGATATGTTGAAGTTCTTGACTTTCAGGCAGATTTGGCTGCCTGCTGAGATTAATGACATGCTGATCTGAGGTCCCTGGAGTAGAAGTAGAGCGAAGACCCAAAGAACGACGAACGAATTGCCACAATGATTTCTCTTTGTTCAACAAAGTCAGTCTGTGACAATGATTTAAACATATCATACCTTAATTCATAAACCTCACAGCAGGATAACGCTAAACTGTATGGGTGGATTTACTGATACGCATTTGGAAAATCCTTTCAGATTGCTTACAAATAAAATGTATTCCACTGATTTGCACCTGGAGATCGTTTTGTTCTTTTGAACAATCTTTGCCATTTATATCAAAGCAAAGGACACTTTTGTGTATTCCTCAGGATTTGGATTTATTCATGTAGTATGAACACTTTAGAGATAATTAGAAAATTTAGCAGGAAATAGTGACTCAAATAAGATGAGATCTATCCACCACTAAACAGTCAACGAAATACACAAACATCTAACACAGATAACATTAATTCTCCTCCATAAATTGATACCAAAAGGGGAAGTTTTAACGACCAGATAATGAAACAATAGTAATATTACTTAAATTACAATCTATATCAGTCTCTGAAAAGTCTGAGTAACCAGTCATAGCTCTGGCAGATTTAGGCTTAGATTCGATTGTTTAGATTTTAGGCTCAATTTCGCCAATTGGTTTCTTCTGAATGGACGTAACATTATCATTTCGGTGATAACAGAGTCCTGACTAAAATCTGGTAGAGAATCTATGGAGGGAGTTCAAACTCAGTGTGAAGCTTCAAAACCTTGGAGATCATCAACAAGACTAATTCATCAAAATACCAGTGGAAACATGCAAAAGATGGTCAGCAAATGTAACAAGAGTGATTGCTGAAATTCCAACGTTCTTATGTTCATTATTGACAAGGTGTTAAAAATTGGGCATGAGACATTTTAATAAAATGAAAATAAAAACCGCTCTATCAAATTGCTGCTCCTTTAGGATTGTTTCACTGTCTTTTAAGAGATCGCTTGTTTCTTGGTTGGTCTTAAATGTAAGCATCTTAGTACAGTTCAAACTGGGTCTGTTATCACTTTCTACTGAATAAAAGCATGCACTCAAGATTTGACAAAAATAAAATTGAGACCGAGACAATTGTGGATTAATTTGAAACGTTCTGATATTCTCAATCAGTAAAGGCAATAAGATAATTTTAACATTTGATGGAATCAGCTGGATCAAGATGCTATTTTGACCAGTCTGACATTTTACGCAGACCTGTAGAAAAAGTTGAAATTCTCAAATTACATGTTTGTGTGAACCATAGCAAGTTCCACTTTTAAAGTAGTTTTATGAAAATCCTTTTTTCTTTTTTGCTTAAATCTCTTACTACACCCAAGTTTAGCTGTCCTTGTATTTTCTCCAGCAGACTGTCCAGGCCTGGAGCACCCTCAGCTGATCCGATACTTGCGTCTCCAGGCCCACGTTCTACTAGAGGAAGCGACGTGTGATCAGAGAGGAAGGTTAGGAGAACTTCTGCTGATTCTTCCTGCTCTGCAGAGCGTTTCCTGGCAGATGGTGGAAACGCTCCATTTGGCAAAGCTGCTCGGCGAAGCCAGACTGGACAGCTTGCTCCAGGAGATGCTGCTTGGAGAGGGAACAGCAACGACCCAAGGGCAGGGTGCCGGTAGGAAACGCTGCACTGTAATTACAAAATCAATGTTGAAATTTCTTAAATGAACGGTGGTCTTCATTTATAGTTGGATTTGTGAATGTTTCCTACGACTTTTAGGCAGTATCCTGAACTGTGAGCGTCAGAATGACCTCCGACCTTCTCCTGCCACCTTCACCTCTGAGCTCCCATGCTTCCACTAGTAAGTATCTCTTAGCAATTAAATGGAAACAATAATTCACCAGCTGATTATTTTATTTTGGCCAATAGTCTAGTAAAATTCACAGTTTAAATATCAACGTAACAAATATGCCTTCCTCTGTATTTTATGGTTACTTAACACTGAACTCCACACTAAAAGCAGTGATTGATGATTTTTCTGTCAGGTCTTACAGTCGTCCTGCTGCCCACACAGACTGGCACTGAGGTGTACAGACATGGAGAGGCTGCCAATGCGCCCACATTGAACCAGAAGTCTATGTCCGCTACAAGTAAACACCTAAAGGAGCAACAATTCAGCTGAAGGACGAGTGGAGTCCTACCAGGCCTTCAGAGGAACACAAGCAAGCATAGAGACTCAACCACAAACTCAATAATGAAACAAAAAAAACACCCAGAAATAAACAAGTTGCTGGCATTTATTTAACTAATGTTTTATAATATCCATCCATCCATCCATTTTCTTGCACCCTTTTTCCCTCAGTGGGGTCAGGAGGGGTGCTGGTGCCCATCTCCAGCCAACGTTTCGGGCGAGAGGCGGGGTACACCCTGGACAGGTCGCCAGTCTGTCGCAGGGCAACACAGAGACACACAGGACACACAACCATGCACACACACACTCATACCTAGGGCAATTTGGAGAGGCCAATTAACCTGACAGTCATGTTTTTGGACTGTGGGAGGAAACCGGAGTTCCCGGAGAAAACCCACGCATGCACAGGGAGAACATGCAAACTCCATGCAGAAAGACCCCAGGCCGGGAATCGAACCCAGGACCTTCTTGCTGCAAGGCAACAGCTCTACCAACTGCGCCACTGTGCAGCCCGGTTTTATAATATATATATATACATATTGCTTTTTATATATATATATATATATAAATTCTAAAAGTGAAGTTTCAAATACGAGCAGGAATCAAACAACTGAACTGATAATATTTAGAATATCAACAAGGAAAAAAAAGAGGAAAAGAGTATTTCTGATATTGGAGTCACTGAACTGAATTGAACTGCGTTGTCCAGCAGAGGGCACTACAATGCTATCATTTGACATTTTCAAAAGACTGATTTTATAAATTAATACCAGGGAAAAAATGGCTTACTTTTAATCTCCCTTAACTGCGTCTTTATACACACAAAACTGACAACACAACTTCTCTATATCAAAAGATAATTCTCATGGTCCATAATTTGAGAATTTATGTTTTTTCTTTTTTACCAAAATCTGGGTCTTCAGACCAAATGCAAGCAAAAGAGTCTAATGTTCTGTGGTCAAATATTAAGAGTAAGCCCAGCCTAGTACCCATGAGTGAAATTAATGGCAATAAAACGTAATGGAAATAATGTACATCACAGACCTAACCCCTGAATAAAATCCATCTATTTATACATCCATTGTCTTCTACATTGTTTCACAGAGGTAACACTTTCAAAGAGAGAAAACAGGATGCACTTCTACCCTAGGCCTACTTTCCAGCTCATTCTAGATCAACTTGAAGCTCCAAGGCCACAGTGGATAAATATGTTGTCCCTCTACTCTACACAGCATCCCAGTGGGGTGCTGTGACTGGACAACCTCCAACCCATGAGAAGTCCTGAAGCCGGACGGCCTCAGTCGACTCCTCTCAGCAAAGAGGAGCAGCGACTCTCTTGCAAGCTACCCAAGATCCTCATTCTGATGAAAAGCTCAGAAAGTCCCAGCTTTAGTTTTTCAACAAGTCATGATATAACTTTGGGTAAAGGTTGACTGTTTAAAATTTAAGCCAAGTTCTTTTTTCACCTTGACAGAATACAATGTTGGTTGCATTGCTGCAGATTAACTCCTATTTATTGATGATTAATATTTTAAAAGGAGCCCATTGTGCTACAAAATGGTACACAGAGCCATTTTACAGCACAATCAAGTAACTGCGTCACTTTCAGTTGTTATAAAAGTGCATACATCAAGCGTAACAAAAAAATTTGACGCCTTGAATTTGGGCCTCTGTCTCTTTAAGAAACTCCTATTCTGACACTCCACCTTCAGCATATAATCACAACAATGCTATTTATAATACTGTTTATGACCATTCTTAGGATCGCTGTACTAAGAAGTAGTTTGCATGATGAGCTCAGCAGACTTGGAGTTCCACCAGATGTTTGCTAATTGCTGCTGCCGCTAGTCTGGAGGAGCAGAGTGAGGTGGGGTGCTCTGTGAGGTGGGAGCTAGGCTGGCGACTGTAGCTCTAAGGAGGAGCTTTGCGGAAATAGGGTGATGAGAACAAGCCTTTAGGCACCCCTGAATGGCTTCCACAGGATATTCAAGAACATGCAAGAATGAATCAAAGCAACACTCCAGGTATGTTTTTGATGAGGGAATAACTTAATAGCATAATATAAAGCTCAAAAGAAGTCAATTTTAAAAAGGAACAAACATCTGTAGTTGGCACAATACATGATTTGAGAGTTTGAGCTCAGGGCACTAGCATTTTTAGTTTGTAGTCACTATTCTAGAAGTAAAAAGCATTTTCAAGTTCACATAAATTGCACTGTGACAGAAAAATACGACCAGATAAGATCTGCGATCATTCCGCAGTAATGCAAAAGAGCAGGCGCTGGAGCCGCTTGAGCTTTAAAAGACGAGGCACGCTTTAAAAGGGGAACAACAGATCAAATGTTTATTTTAGAAGTGGAGTGAAAAGTGCTTTGCTGTCAAGGAAATGTTGTACCACTCAACTAAAGAAGACAGAAAAGAGCCGAGATGTCACTACAAGGTCAAACTAGTTATAAAGTGAAGACATAAACATCGTCCCATTTAGGGTCATGTCATCCTTTTGGGGGTTTAAATGGCATTACTGCAAGGTGTGTGCAAACTGGCAAGGTTCCCGTTAGAGGGTTAGGCTTGCTGATTCATCTCTGAAAGCAAAACTAACTAAAGAAGTATGGCTTTTCTTTTGAAGAAATATAAAAAATTATCCTCCCCTAGACCTCGACGTTACCCCACCACAACAAAAACTCTGTGAATAGTTTGTGTTCTGTCTGTGCTGGTTTGCCTCGCAAAGGTTTTTGTCAGCATGACCTAGCTATTGAAGCAGACAAGTCATATTTAGGCTACAGCCCCATCTGGTGGTCAATAATTTGAGAATTTCTTCTTTCATATTTTAAAAACATTTAAGATTACAATTGCATAAACACAGACGTTTACAGCTGTTAAATTGGAAGAATACAGGAGCACAAACTCCACTCAATTAGTTTAGATTTATGCCAGCTGTAAACTCATCTCTGTGGAATAATTATATCGGGGTATTTTCCAGTTGGCTATAGTGAAGAATGATTGCAGCCACAGTTTACACACTTGTAAACTTCGGCTGACATTTTCACAGGCAGGGAACTCTGATGAAAATACATCGACATCGGAGTTCACAGACAGCAACGCCGACCAGAGCGATCTTTGAGCTTCAAATCAGTGCTTGGATTGCAGAGTTCAACATAAACTGACCACTGCACTGACCTGCTGGGTTTGTTTGACCAAGAGAGTTCAGACAGAGAGGAGTGATGTGGGCATGATGAAATGGCTGTGTTTGCTGAGACAAGGCAGAGATGTGTGTGTTGCTTTTCTCTGCTGTGTCCTTCCAAGAGTTCCACAATGCAGAATTCGGGTCAAAATCAAAGCAATATAATGAGCAGTTACAGTGTTTTAGAGCAACATAATTACATGTCCGCATTGGAAAGCTATGCAGTTGTGTGACAAGTGTCCGCAAAGAGTGAAAGGACGGACAGCACCTGTGCACACAAACCCAAAGACTCTCCACTGGGACAAATCTGCAACCCGACCACTGTTTGAGTTTTACCATTTCAGACAAGCAAAATGAAAAGCACAAAGATGCGCAACAAACGCCAAATAATTAACTAGTAATTATTCAATTTTGACATCTTCCAAAATGCACAGTTGTGTGTCCTCATAACAATTATTCATAGATCAAGACAAACGGTTTCTCGGTTTGGTTGCTAATGGTAAATTTCCTGTTACAGACTGGGTTCCATGGGAAAACAGATGGGAAAACAGGCATAAAGTCAAACTGGTTTTGTTCCCCCCCCCCCAAACACACTCATGGAAGATGACTGATCCTGTGGAGAGGAAAGGAGCATCAGCAGCGTCTCAGTTTGTCTCACAGCTAAGCAGAATTTTTACAGGATTGAATCATTTTTGTTCTCTTAAAACTTCTGCCTGATGCAAGATACAGACACAGAGCAAAATCAGTTGAACCTGGCTTTACTCTGATAACATTGTCCTTAAGCAAACATGCACAGCATACTTTTGACGGCCAGTCCTGTTTCAACACTTATATATGCCAATGCTAGATGACTACCAGTGAGTTTTTGACACCTACCAATAAAATGAAAAAGAAAACCCAGGCTTGGAAGAACAAAACACTCTTGCCTTTAATAAAAATTGTCCCAAAAAAAAAAAAAGAAAAAAAGACAGAAACGTGTCTGACCTTCTGTCTGAACATGTGTCTGACAGAGGGCAAGTTTTTCCATAACACTCAGCTGCAATTTAAAAAAAAATGTCCCTTCGATATATTTAGCACATCTAACATTGTCTACATCAACATTAGATTGTAGGATCTACCAGAGGCTGCATTGCAGATGGCAAAACTGCACTCAGGGCAGCATCTGTCTTGTATATAAACTGATTGGACATTTAGTCTCCAGCGTGGAGAGAAGAAAAAAAATAATAAAAAAAAAAAAAAAAAAAGAAAACACTTTCCACAAACTTGAATCTTTGTCAATTAGACATTTTTTCCACAAGAGCCTCAAAGCTACAGGGAGCATTTCAGAGCTTTAGTTGTCAACATGAGTCTGCCATATCACATCGTCTGACTGAAATGCATGTGTTCAAATCATTTTGTTGTGGGGTGTTCAGTTTATTCTGCTTGGTTCTTCTTGTACTTAGTGTTGTTCATTTCAATTCATCTTTTGTTTAATCAGTGTTTCTTTTCTCCTATTTTAGTACCTGTGCTTTTCAGTTCTTGTATTCATTGTTTCCACCTGGGTCTCGTCATCCGGACAGTGTATACATAACCTTGTCGCTCCCTCTCCCTCTTTTTCCGTCTATACACTTTGTCTTTCAGTCTAGTCTCAAGTAATGTTATTTTGGCTGTTTTAAAAAGTTTCTTCAGTGCTTTGAATTTTTTCTATTGTCTGTCTGGGTTCTGCAACACATTCAGTTCTTCTATGTGTATAAAAGCCTCTTGAATCCATCAATCACCTGCCTCTCATGTTTGGACTTTTTAATCATTTCTCCAAGAACCAGTTTCACGACTGACGACAACTGTGTCGGTAGAAGACGGACTGCATGTGAAACTGCATCCATAAGAAAGTGTAGGGGAGTAAATAAATAGTACATTTTAAAAGTTTGTGGTCAAGAGGTTTACTTTTGTATCAACTTGTAAAAACAGCCATGCGTCTCCTTCAACAAATCCATGACTTGTGTTTTTAATGGACGTCTGTTATACTTATTAATCAAATATTTGCTTTCAAGGACCACTGCAAAAAAAACAAACATAAGTTTTCAAGAAAAGCAGAAACATGTTAAATAGCCGACTGTCAAGCTGAACTTGTTACAGTTATATTGCTGTGTTACGTGAGAAACTGAAAGCAGGTGGTAGAGTCGGTCTCCGTCAGGGCACAGCTGAACACAAAAACCCACAAAAGCACCATAGCCGTCATCGCACAGCAACCCTCGCTCTTTTTCCTGGAAGATACCACAGCTGGGAGCAACAGAAAGACTGTCAGGAGCAGACAGACAGTGATAAATAATGAGCTTTAGACTTAAAATCCATTGATTTTTTTCATATTTATTGCAGCTTATAGATTAAGTATATTAACTGGATTCTTTGCCATTGAAAAAATATTTAGGAATTGTGTTTTAGCAGGTTTCCAAGAAAGAGAAATCTCGCAAATATCTGAAAACACCACAACTTTCTTTCCATTGAGAAAAACTGCACAACACCCTCACACTGACAGCACCTAGAGACTTGTTTCTCACTCAACACAGCTCACTGGTTCCAGGAAAGCATCCCAGCTAAAGCAGCATTTTCAGGTCAACTTGAAGATGGATTGCGTCAGCAGGCCTGTTAGGACAGTCTGTTGGTCAGCAGTTTTATCTCCCGTTACTCCCTACAACAGGAAAACACCACACTGAGTAACTGAGACAGTTTGCTAAGACGTCAGGCTGCAGCCACCACTCCCAAAATATGAATTATGGTTTGTGGAGAGACAGGTTTTTTTTTGTTTTGTTTTTAGTTTGGTTTTGCTATTCCCCTTTTTGAGCGGAGACTAAACCTGGCTTTAAGTATAGGTTTTATTACAAACACAACTATCCCTTAAACCTTTACTATTATTGTCAGTAAACTATATTTCTGGCTTGCGTTTTATGCTATGATAACAAATTAATGGACCGTCTTGACAAGAAACAGGCCATGTTATTTAAAGTCCAGATACACAAAGAGAAACATTCCTATGGAGTGAAAAATTTTTTTAGCACAATTACATAGAAAAAGCAAATATACATTTATCACAGCTGTCTAGATGTGATGTCTCCACATAAAAACAATGCCAGTATGAGCCAAAAATAGAAATAATATTAGGTGTTTAACAATGGCCGACAAAGTATGGTCTTGCGTTCAAATAAACAAACTGTTTAATGAGGAAATAAATCTAGTTAAAAGTATCTTTTCTTTGCAAAACATACCAAGGCATTTAAAGGGAAGAGGGCACCAACACTCAACTTATCTGGGAAGCAAACCTTTCCCAGATCCCATTCAGTCCCACTGTGTGAGAAGAAGCTCAGAGGGAGTTTCCAGGCCCAACTACAACAAACTCGCCACCATCACCAGCTTGAACTTGGGCTGTGATGCTCAGTCTGACATTTGTCTTGGCAGGAGGAGTCAGTGCCAGCATGACAGCAGATGACATTAAAAGCATGGGAAAGGGGAGTCTTGGGGTATTAGGAATTTGAATTGGCAACACAGAAATAGCAATGGACGGCCATGAAGTGGCTAGTGAGGGACAGAAACCAACAGTGGCATAAAAAGAATAATAATAAAGAGTTCTTTGAAAATGAACAATATGGAGAGCTTTGAAGTTCAGGAAACTCACAGGAGGAGTAGGTCATGGAGAGCATAGGCAGTGTAGTGGAAGAATCCAGCAAGAAACAATGACAACCAAGAGCTTAAATACTGAGGAGACAGGGGTGGAAAATGACAAATGAGCCAGATGAACTGATCAGAGGAGATGTGGAGGATTTCTGGTAGAATGAAAACCTAGCGAGGGAGATTAATTAACACAAAATGAGCTTCCAAACTAGCATGACAAAATGAATCCAAATTTTAAAAAAACTTTAATAGCAATAATAACTGAATATGGCAAGCAGTAATGCCAGATCATCATTTCCAGCCCAAAAATCCTTTAAAAACCGCCACAACACGCAAAAACCCGTTCAATGGTGCTATATGGAGCAAGAAGCACAACATGACTATATTTCAAGAAATTTAGAATCACCTTTAAAAAAAAAATCTACAAACCAACAACCAGCAACCACAGGAAGATTAGAGCCAGTACAGGTGATACGTCACCCAGCCTCCCCAAACATTCAGACAGGCTCCATAACAACCACGTACTCTATTTTACACAGTCAGTGGGCACACACATATGAAAAGCTGCTTCTACAACGTTTGAATTTTGGTGCTTACCTTGATGCTGAGTAGACTGTAGGCTGGAAAGAACAACTTTAGTCCTCTCCTGAACTAAAACTTCCCCTTGTGATCAGTGATCAGCACATGGTTGAGTCAAATTTCTCCAATAACTGTCAAAGAGGACGCAATGTTGCTGATGTCCGTCTATTCCGTGTTGGTCCTGAACGCATATCCATCGAACTTGACAGGAGCGGCAGGCCAACGCGGTTTCTGGGGCCATCTTTAAACAGAGTAACTACAGAAGAAGCTCTTTCAATTGGCGCATTAGCTGCAGAAAGGTTGCACAGTTTGATAGCACCAAGTGCTAAATTCCGAAAGCAGTCTTATATTTTTACCCACTTCAGCATTTTAACTCTAGGTCTATCGCTGCAGTTTCACAAAGTTGCCACTAAAACTAGCATAATTCCAGCGTCCACAAGTTCTCCGATGTCAACGCCCTGCAGGTGACAATAGCCAATCAGTGATGGTGGATACAGGTCAGGGGGTAATGATTGGTTGAAAATGGTTCCAACAGGTTAACTCAAAATTGAAAAGATCAATACTGCAATCTGGAAGGTGGTGGTAATGCACCTAAAAGTTGTTTGCCAACTGCCATTAAAAAATGAAAAAGATACAAAAAAAATACACAATCTAAATCAAAATTGCCCAGTTGTGCAGAAACCGCGAATCTTGCTATCTTACAACTCCAAGACCATTGTAACCATAGACTCTAACAATAATAAACCGTGACATAATTAGTAGAACCACAAGTGTTAACAATTAATCGTCTGCAGTTACAGCCCCTTTTTGAACTATGTTAAACCAGAAATCTCTAAAACAAAATGGTGATTTATGTGTTCAAAAGCTGAATAGAAATGACAGCATCACTCAATGATTGAAGACTAAAAGGAGAGGTAAATGTTTTCATACAATCGCAGACATGGCATGAATCAAATAGAAATATTTCCAAAGTATGCATTCCTGCTTAGAGTCAGCTGGTCAAAACCCTTCAGCATTAGAGAAATAAATATACCAAATACTAAATGCATTACTTTTTCTCTGAAAATGTACTGTAATTCTAAAGCTTTTACCAAAAGGTAAAAGCTGTTTTGTCTTTCATCAAGTCAGACTGATGCTTCACATCTGCACTGCATACTATTTTGAGTTCTTTATAATAAATGGCTGCCACAAAAAGTTGAGGTTAGTAGTTATGGGAAAGGGAATCTCTTTTTCTCAGAAACAAGAATTGTCAAGATAATCTGAAGAGAGTATTCACTGGAAACAGAAACTCTTGAGCTCTTCAATGTTTACTTTCCACCCTCAAAAAAGGGGAGAAGAAGCTAGTAGTGAGCTTTTTTTATTTCTCTTTTCCCCGTCTGTTTACTACACTGGAGTTGTATTGCAAATATGCATTCACTCTCACTAGAGCTCGCAAAACATCTGGCAGAAGACGGCAAAATGCACAAAAGTTAAACCAGGTCAATCAGAATTACCTAATCATAATGTACAAATATTAAAAGCGAATTATAGCATTTTCTTATTTTTTCTTTTTTTGTTGTTTCCTTGATATTGTCCATCATGGCTTTGGGATTGCCGATAATACTCCATCTAAAACATATTTTAATGTTATTGTTTTTTCTTCATCAAGTATTCCTCAGAGGAAAAGTCCAACATAGGAGATGGAAATGAGTTAGAAGGCCTACTATTCCCTATTTGTGCACAGCTTTGTCAAAAATGCAAGTAGTAAGAACTGACAGCAGACAGATTCCAGTGAAGTTCTGCAAAGGAAACCTCTGCAGTAATAAATCATACTTCTCCATTAGTTAGTGTTGGGTTGTTGTTTTTTTTACTGTACAGTTGTTGTGAAAAGGAAGTACACATTTGTCTTGTAACCTTAATACATCAAATGTTCTCCAGTGGCTCCAGAGTTTCTGTAGTACTCCTTTAGCTCTTGCACAAGCCGTCTGAGGGCAGAGCTTTATAAACAGACAATCCCACTGGCACTCAGGCTTTGTTTACTTCTTCTGAACTTTCCGCTTCTCTTGCTGTTCCACTTGGAACAAAGTGCCGACAAACTCTTGTGCTACTTATTGGACTCAACTGTTCATCATGGAGGACAGAAAAGGCACAAAAGAAGCAGCCATCCATTACTGGCGTGTGATTTTGTGTCATCTTCACCGTGTGATGACAGATTCCCAAACTGGGCTATGAGTGAGGCCTTTGTTACAGCATCTATAACGAGGTTCTCCGTCTTCACACTCCGTTTCTGACAGCCGGTTAATGTAGCCGTGCAGCATTTTATGAACGTATCCCCAGACAAATACTAGGCTAATGAGGCGGCTTTGCAACAGAGAGCTATTTCTGACTTTAAGGAATCCCAAAGCATTCAGTGGAAAAGTTTAGCTGGCTGTTAAAAAAAAAAAAAGTAGAGACTGGAGAATTGCTACCTGTGGTTGAGCATTTCTGTGTGGTCAATAAAAAACAAAGTCAACCTTATGACAGTTTAAAGTAGACAGTTCAATCTCCTCATAATTGTATTCCAAGTCGATGTTGATTTACATTATATGACACATATGTTACTAGAGAGTAATATCTCCAATATCTGGTGGTCAGATCAGCATTGATGTATTTTAAGCATTGAAAAGGTTTAAAATATGTTGTGAGCACTGAAGAGTGATTGATAGGATGAAGGAAAAGAAAGAACACGAACAATGTAACCTGTATCAAATTTATGATTAATTTCACAATCAAATTGTCTTAGTGCAACTCTAAGTGTTCATATAATTAACAATTCTTTTTCCAAATTGCCAAAACTGGATATCCTTCAGTTTTGACCCTTTGAAGGATAAGGGTCCTTCAAATACTTGGTTGTATGTTAGGAATGTGCTAAATTATTGTGACCCTCTGTGAGGATCAATGTTGAAAATCACAATAGATCACAGGACTTGCAGCCTTTCGTTACTTTTTTCACATTAGCACAAGTTTAAATCTATTTGAACATGGAGAAGAGAATGTCGTCTAAACTAAGAGGACTGTTTTATGCCACGGTGTAAGGTTTTGATCAAATAAATCTGCAAGTTTTCAACATGTGGATCTTGAAATGGCTTTTCCAAGAACTATAGTGCATCGCAAGAAAGAAAGAAAAACCTTTTGTGGGACCATACCTTCAACCGCTATATGACACGTTTATATTTCCAGTGCCAGAAAGCGTTTCTGTGTGCCACTTGGCTGAATACGCTCCATCAACAAAGATTACTCATCATTTCCCTGAAGAAGACTCCTGAGCTTTCCCTGTGTGGTTTCTTTGTCATGAGCCAGGAATAAAACTAATTCCCAAGGAGGAACACAGCCTGTGACATACGCCGGGGGATCTAAGACTGACGACAATACGCAGATTATCAATCAAAATTTTAAAATTAAAACATCAATGGGGATGAATTGCTTCACGGCGGATTGCCATAAAAACATCCACGAATGCTTTGGCTTATTCAGAGCATGACTGTCTCGTTTAATTATCTGTTCAATGGCTTTGCAGAGATTTTTAGCTGCCAAAGGAAGATTTTTCATTTTGTGCTTAATGGGAACAATACATTCATCAGTCATAACATTTGTAAAAGAGGCAACGTTTTCTACCAAAGACTGGTTGATCTGGGAGTTGTTTTGTGGTTATGTTTTTAAACTGGACATAAAAGATATTCCTATAGAAGGGAAGACGTTTGTGTCATCAACTTTTTGGCATGGAAATTTTGTTCAAGGGAGCTGGAGATGATAAAAATGAACACAATAATTAACTACCTCATGAGATACACTGACTTTCCTTTTCCATCTTGGGATGGCTGGCTCTGTTGATCCTTTGATTTTGTGCCACAAGCTTTGCCTGGATGAAATCGGTTGGCAAAACTTGGTCAAGAAACAATCTTTACAATGAAAATAAATGTGAACGGTACTGTAAATGTTTTCAACAGCATTGTGAAAAGTTTGTTTCTTTCTATTCATTCTATTTTTACAGCAATTATTTGATTAACGAGGAGCTCAAAACTCTGTTGTGTTAATATCAACAACATTTTTGCTCTGTTAGTCCTAGACCATGGTCAATTTCATTTAAAAACATCTGAAATTCCTCCACTTGGACGGCCTTACCTGTCTTTCCTGAACATGCTCTTCTATTTTTATTTATTTTATTTTTTTTTAATTTTCATCACTTTCTGTTTGAATTCTGCTCCGTATGTCTTACAAGTGACCCAGATCTTGGCTGTAGATCTCGTTTGCAAACTGCACACAAACACCACATGGCTCTTCCGCAATAACAATGGAAAACTCGACATCAAAGCTCAGCAGAGAAGAACTTAGACTTGATTTATTTAGTCTTCATGCAAATCCATTTCAGCCACAGAAAAACTGTTTGTGTTGAAAATGAAGTTATTGTAAAACACAGCGAGATTAAATTACTATAAATCCTAATTTTTTCCCCTGTCTTCTTTGCTTGGGACTTTAATTTGTACTAAATTGCGTCAACATGCCTGAAGACCATTAGTCAGCTTTTTAACGGCCTCAGACCCATTAAACCTAATATAATCATAAACTGCTGTAGAGGAATTATTTCCAACTAATCAATCATATTTAAACTGTGATTCAAAAATAAAAACATAAAACCATGGAAAAATGTTGGCATCAAAGTTTTGATTTAGCTTAACAAACATTGGTTTCTGTTTGGAAAGGTTTGAGCAGGTAACAGATTATTCTTGTTATTTGTTGTACCTCTGTGAGATGTTTGTCTGCAGAATGATTACACAGCAGATGACAAAAGCAGGATTTGTCAACCTCAGACTGTCCTACAAGGATCAGAGAGCATGAATCAGTATTTTCAGACACGGATCCGCCACAACGTTTTCAAGTCCTAAATTCTGTGGAGGATCTCCCAAGATCAACACAATATCTTAACAAAAACTCTTCCGGTTGAAATAAATGTTTTCTGCAAACTCAAAACCATAGCATTAACATTTAAATTAAAATTGACTTCATAGTGTCAGTCCAGATAAAAAGTCAACAATATACTTCTATCAAAATAAATAACAAATGGTCAATCAAGATATTTTCTAAAGTCTAACTTTTATCAAAAGTTTTTGACCTTGTCTTGAGGTCTGATATTTTATGCTAGTTTAAGGAGTAAAGTTTGGGAGAAGAAAAAAAGTTTCCAAATTTGACATTTGAATGGGTCAGTTCCTCAACTCAGAATCAGAAAACTTCACTGTGGCTCAGATCTCAGCGTCTCCCAATGAACCGCAACACGTCTCGCTGAAGGATGAAGAAATCCAACCATGAAAGCTGCTATTCTGGCTTAAAACCCATTCTGTAGTCAGAAGGGAGTGGCTGGTTTACATGGCCCGTTTATTCAATGTTGGGTGATTTTCCACTCTAGATTATTCCAGAACCAAAAACTGGAATAATCTTTCCATGCTTCACTCCTTCTTAGTGCAAGTCAACACTATCAACAACTTCTCTTCTGTGCAGCCCATCAACTAATCATGGATTATTTCAGAAAAATGTTCATTCATTTCAGTGGTAGTAAAAAGTATATTCTTTGAACAAAACATTCCAGGGTCAAAGTATTATTCCTGCATTATGAACAAACAGGGATTTCATCAGTCCTGGAGTTACAAATTGTTTTGGCTAGTCACAAGATTCCAGTAGGAGCTTTTTTGATGTAGGTAGACACAACTAAAAGGTCAGATTTGATGATGAAATCAATTTGTTGGAAATTTCAATGACCAAACCAGCTTACCGAGTTTCATGTGAGTGTTTCATACATGAATGATTCATAAGGTCAAGAGTAGTGACTAAATCTTTCTTAAGTTTCAATTGGCATTTGGACAGTTGTGTTGTTCAGGAACTTTCCAACAACGAACACAAGCCTTATTTGGCAATGTGTGTATTCAGAAACAATACAAAAGACTCTGAAAAACTCCCTCAAATACACTTGAAACAGCATAAGCTAAGATGAGATAATGTTCAAATATGTAAACAAAAGATTATGTAAACAAAAGTCCAATATTTCGCAGCTTTTGCCTCAACGAAAACACTCTGTAATGAAAAGCACATTTTGAGACAGAAGGAACCTAAGACTGGAAAAATCTACACATTTTTTTATCAAAGCTATTTGGGGATTTGCATGGGAATACAAATCTTTATTTTTTTTTTGACAATGGGAGTAAAACAGTCATTCCACAGCTGTTTATCAGCAACATGTCAAGGGTGCTGTCCAACCAGGGCTTAACTGAATCTGAACATCTGCCTCTGTCAAAAGCCCTGGAGTCAGAGGGGTTACTGAAGTCTAAGCAGACTCGTTCTCAGTAAGCTGTAAATGAAGGAACAGCATGTATGGTGAGTTTACCCTATAGTTCACTGATTAATACAAGCTGTACGTTGGCATATGAAAGTGAAAATAAAGATGATTCTTTCTGCCTCCACTCCTTTTAAACTGACTGAAACATCTGCTGGCAGATTGTGTACTGCATGTGGTTTCTGAAAAGTGATCGCTGTAGCTTGTTGATCCCGTCCTCTTGGATCTGTGTGCCCACAAGAAGCAGAGCCATGACACGAATGTGGTCAGTGATACGGGTCCAAAGACAACAATCAGATCCTGGGTGGCCTTCATCTCAATTTCATTTAGATTTCATGTTAAACAGAAATTGGCGAAATACTCCGGACAAAGTACATTTAATACACTTCTGAATGAGACGCGCCAGTCTTTGGCTAGAGCACCATGCAAGTGAAAACTACGCCTACAATACAATAAAATAAATACATGGCAACTGTTTCAGCTCAGAAATTGTATCTTTATAAAGGTTTTCAGTCTCAAGGTGAGAAAATATATCGGAAACATTAATTCCCATTAAGTCCTGGAAACTTGGAGGAAATAAATCAATAATAATAAGAAATAATCAATAAATCAATTTCAGTTTTAAAATTGTAACAACACCTTTAAAAGAAACACACTGCTCCATTTGCATTTGTAAAACATACTTTATTTTCATATTGTGCAAAAAAAATGTATAGGACATACACCACCACATCTGTTAAAAAACAGCACAGAAAACAAACAAATATACATGTTTTAATCATACTTTTAGAGAATGAAATTTAAAAACAAAGATCCTATTATTTACAGTTGCCGTATTTTACAAAACTTTCATTAAAACAAAATCTCCCTCCCAAAAAAAAAACTGCTGAGCAAAGCAATAGGACTGAGGTAGAATAAAGAGATAGAAAGACATGGCATACTTGGCTGCAGCTTTTCCAGATTATCACTCTGACTATAAATACAAATGTTTTTCATCTTTAGTAATAACAAAAACAGGAGGCACAACAAAGCTTAAAAGTGCTTCAACATGTCTAATGTGCTTTAGGATGCAAAAGGCCTACAAAACAAAATGTCTTTGTTTTATCAGTAATTTGAACAAAAGAAGCATGTTCTTTTCTAGAATAAAACAAATCAGCATAGTAGGTATCTTCTCTAATTGTGCTGCATAGCGCCAGTTGTTCCAAAACGCACAAACTGCAGTTCAATGTCGCAAACTGTTACACATTCTCACACCATTAAAATACAAACATCTCTGTACCTGAACCATGCAACACATTCAATTGTCTAAGTGGGGGGGCAGGGACAACATTACATTTTCATATACACAACAGGGCCAAAAAGGCGTCAAGAAATAATCAGAAATAAGCAAGCACTAAAAAAAGATGGAGATGCTGGAGCTCATCTTATAAAAAAATGTATCTGGTGTTTGATATAGTCCCACTACTTTATTTTTCAGAAGCTCTCATTTACACTTGGACGTGACTCGACAGCAGGAGTTTTAAGATACCCTACCCTAGCCCACAGCTTGGGCCTTAAAAATGTAAATAAAATATTTAATCTAACTTGAAAACAAAACAAAAAAAAAACATAAAAAGAAAATCTCGTGGGTCAAAAGTCTCCGTCTCTGTTATTTGTAGGTCAGAAACTAAAATGTTTGGCAGCTTGTGGTCTAAATGTTCAACAGTAGAAAATTATAACCCAGGTAACCACTAAAAAAAACAACTACTAAAGCATAAACAAATTAATATATTGTAATAACTGTCAAAAACAAAAATAAAATCATCATGTATTCTGGACAGGATTAAATACAGTGTGATCAGTATACATTCTTGTGTATGAAAACCCAACATATATATTTAATATGAACATTATTGTAAACAGAATTATTTCGGTGTACCTACAATATTTCAGCACCAGCTGTTCAATTCATAATAAAATCTTCTGTATTCACAGATTATGTAAAAAATAAGGACCGTCGAAATACAATATGCCCGGATGATAATGAAGCATTTCTACTGGAGTGATAAATGGTGGGACGGAGGAAATGTATGTATATATTTTCGGACTCCTCTGCACAAGAGTCGTGGCATCCAACCTGCGGGCACTTCCTGCTTTTCCAGCAAACAGCTGTTGGTCCTCAGACTTCAAAAGTGTCACACCTTCACGGCAAACAGTCTAAAGGAGCCTCCGTCTGTGTTGCTTTGGCTGAAAATAGACAAAAAAATAATGTGTTACCTTTACTGTTACAGATGCAAACATTATTTAGCTAGCAAAAGCATTCATGCCTTTATACCCACACATTTGTTTTTCACAGAGATTATATGAGAGTATAACTGAATATTCAGTTACATATTCAGTCTACATGCTTCCTTACTTTGTAGAAACATCTTTTGGTTGCAAGTGGACTTGTTTCTCAAGTTTTTTTGTTTGTTTTTTTAACAGCTTTACACAGTTAGAGTCTGGAAATTTTGCCACATTCTTTTACAAAATTACCCCAAGTTCAGTCAAATTAGATGGAGAGAAGCTGCGAATATAAATTTTCTGTCTCACCGCGGATTGATAAATCAGCCACAGGTGTTGAGTTTAGGTCTTTTTAAATACATGAGACTGATTTGATCTCAACCTTTCCACTGCAGCTCTGGCTGTATGCTGTGTGGTTCTGATTAATGCTGTTGCCTCAATGAGTTGAAGCCTTTATTAATGCATGTATTGTATTTTAATCTAACTTCAGGTCTGATTACAACAATCAGAGGTGAAGCGGATTTTCCCCTCATGGTTCAAATGACCTCAACAGCGAAACCCATCAAAAAATAAATCAAGAGTTGATATTTTAGGTTTAAACCACCATGAAAACCTGCTGTTTCCAGAATGACTCACTGCCCCAGTATTTCTAAATAAGAGGGGGGTTTTTTTGGTTCCCACATGTGCTCAGCTCATTGATATTAATTAGTTCATTAGCAGAAAGACCTTGAAGCTGTGCCATGATCAATAACCACGATAGGCTAGAACTGCTGGCGTCCTGTGGCAGATAATTGTTTGTGTAGGGAAGCTGGCAGATTGGCTGACAGCATCTCCATTCTGAAGTAATTGGATAGGCTGTAATTACATTCACAGCAGCACAGAGCAATCTAAACTGCCCACGCTGCCATGATGTTGGCACAAGGCGTTAACTCCTCCTCAGGCACTTACTGACCTCCTGTCCCAGTGCCCCGAGTGCGGCCTTCACGGCTCTGCATCGGGTTTCAAACAGTTATTGTTATTACCAATTCAGCACTTGGCTCAGTCAGTTGAAATCTATGGGTAAAGTAAGCAAAGAGGCAGTGTGTGGCCTTCCCACACACCAAACCACACCATCACTCTTGCATCCCCCCATGTGCCAGCAGAGCTGACCACGAGGACTTTCTTACCTGAGTTAGCCCAGTGGAGCTAACCAGAGACATGAAAGTGATTTGTGAAGCATAGCGTGCAAGCAGAGAACCCACTACATGGGGTATTACAGCCGACATCAATCACGCAACTTCCTCTGACATAGTCTGCTTTGTCTTGTCAAACGTGCTTGTCGGTTTTAATAATCAAACAAAAACCTAAGCGAATGAAAATTTATTTCAAATCAGCAAATCTTGCTAAACATTGAACTAGATCCTGGAATAGTTTATTCATCTACTAATGCAATTTCAAAGTGTTTAATCTCATTTATGAGGAAAAAAACTGACATGTCTAAAGTGGGGGTGAAACCTTTGCTTGACTATTAACAATTCTGTAGATCCATCCATTTTCTTTACACCCTTATCCCTTGGTGGAGTCAGGAGGGTTGCTGGTGCCCATCTCCAACTAACGTTCCGGGCCATATAGAGGCGGGGTCACCCTGGACAGGTCGCCAGTCTGTCGCAGGGCAACACAGAGACACACAACCATGCACACACACACTAACACCTAGGGACAATTTTGAGAGGCCAATTAACCTGACAGTCATGTTTTTGGACTATGGGAGGAAACCGGAGTTCCCGGAGAAAACCCACCATGCACAGAGAGAACATGCAAACTCCATGCAGAAGGACAGGGGCTAGGAATTGAACCCAGAACCTTCTTGCTGCAAGGCAACAGCTCTACCAACTGCTCCACTGTGCAGCCCCGCAATTCTGTAGATATTCTGCAAAATAGTGTCACCTTCCTAAAGCACTGGCTACTCTCTTTCTGCAAAAAGAGGTGATTTTTTATTTTATTTTCTTTCCAAAATAATTTTTGGAAAAAAAATTCTCTAGGATCGTGACTATATTTATTTTCTAGAAGGAGTTGCATAGTGAAACATTTGCAGTTTTGCTTTGCAGCAAGGAAGTCCTGGGTTCAAAACCCAGCCAGGACGTTTCCAGTGTTTAGTTTGGATGTTCTCTCTGGGTATGTCGGCTTCCTCCCACGGTTCAAAGACATTCATGTTAGAAAAACTGACATTCCTGATCACTCATTAGTGTGAGTGTGAGATTGAATTATTGTGTTGCTCTGTGATGGACTGGTAGCCTTTCATCCTGTGGAGACTGGAACAAACCAGACTGTAACCCTTCAAGAACTGAGCAAGTCTGAAAGATGGATTGACAGACGAACAAAGAGTTGAAGAGGGATTCAGAAGTAGGGATTTGGGATTTTAATGAGAACACGGGAGTTATTTCTAATAAATTAACTTTAGTTTAAAAATTCTCCAAATGTTTTCACAGCCCAGGAGGGCTTATCAGTTCTCAGTATGCATGTTTTTTTTTTTTTATTCAAACTAAATTAATTATTATCCGATATAAATTGCAACTAATCAAAAAAGATGCAACATTTTTTTAAACCTTTGTATCTTTTATAAATGAATAATGAACCTCAATGGGGAAATATAACTACAGTTAGTCTAGTAAACACCAAAACAGTGGGGTTACCTTTCAGACTGGATGCCATTTTTTAGGACTCCAGCATAACTCTTTCTTCTTTCCAGTGGCAGAACGTCAACAAAACCTCCGTCTGCCTTGATTACCCCTGCATGGATGGCCGATTTGCAAATGCTAGAGCTCTGTGAAGAACAGAAAGAAAGTGAAAAACCTTTACGCTCTTAAAAAAAAAAAGATGCTCATACACACACAAGGAGGAGGTGTGTAGAAGTCTGGCACTAGCATAACAAGCCATAAGTTCTTATCGGGGGAGTATAATCATTCACTTCCAATCTAAACACAGATCACACTCTACACTCATGCAATAATTCTAACCAGAGGTTTTATATTCCATGTTTAACCAACATTTAGCCTCCTTACCACTGCAGAAACATATCTTCTGAGTGCCCTGCTTTGCAAAACATACTTTAACACTTTGTTGAAAGGAAGCTTTAGTTTTGACCTGGAGCTCTAACTAAGTTTCAGAAGGACCCCGAATGTACAAACAACCCACAGTTAAAAAAAAAAAAAAAAATAGCAGAGTTCTGGAGATCTTTCAGCTGGATTTATGACCACACTTTGTAAATATTTATTAATACTCACATCTGCATAGATGTTGTTTCCAACTACAGGCGACCAATAGGATGGCTGAGTCTTACAGCTGGCTGGACAGATGATTCTGAGAACCACAGAAGTACGTAAAAGTTATGGATCCTGTTGCATTTAAGAGAAATAAGGATTTACGATCACATCCACATTCAGTGACGTAAAGAAAACTTTTCATCAATTTTATTACTTAGTCTTATAATTTGTAAATATTTGCGACAAAATGGGTTTTAAAAATATCTGTTAGTTGGTGTTAGACATTTTTTTTAAAAATCTATTCAGTAAAGCAGCTAAGGCCAGCGAATGGAGGCACCTGGGACAGTGTGAGGATGATTGTCTGTAAGGGCAGATTTCCCTCACTGTGGTGTAGCAATCGGCATTATATTCTGTCAACCAGAGAGAAAAGATGAACAATTATAATACAGCATTAATATGCTCACCATGCTTGATCAGTTGTTCTGATTTTACACAATTCTTTCCTAAAAGAATATTTATTTACTCACCTTCCACTTTGACCACCGTGAAGGAGTTGCCGGGTTTATATTTGCTGCATAACAAAAAAAAAGAGATGCATTAAAACACTATCAGCATGATGAAGTACAAAAACAATGAAAAAAATAAAGTTAGCAAGACAATTCTGTACAATAAATTGTTTTCCCAGTCGTTATTTGAGTGCTTCTCTCAAGCTCATCAATGGTAAATGTTGATTCTGTGCATCTTATCTTGTGCAATGAGGCTTCACATGTTAAATTTTACTCCTCATTTATTTTTCTTTCAACTACACATGTTCCAGAGCTGTATTTACAGTTTTACTCACAGCCCAATTTTAATTTAATTGGAAAGAGCAGGCGTGTCTACCTGAGAGACTCGACTCCATTTTTTGTGGATCTGACGAAGAACGGCAACTTGTCTGTCCTCGTTACGTCAACCAGCCCTCCGTTGTTGTCGATGACTCCGGAATGGATAGCAGCTCGGCAAATACTTGATTGCTGTAATGGTGAGAAGCGAACTTTAAGAAATGCCTTAATGTTAGCAACTGTTTAGAAATGCAAGATGTTTCCAGTTTTGAGAGACTCACCACATCGTAAGAAACAGTCCCCCAAACTTTCCCTTTTGTATTTAAACAATTTGCTGGACAATTGTGTCTGCAGAAGAAGAACACAGGCTCACATCAGAGAGGAAGCGTGCGATGTGAGAATAAATAAGTAATTATCGACTGAAAATCCTCACAACATCCTGACCTGTTGCAGGTTGCTCCTTTACACTTATCCCGCAGTCTAGTCTCACACTTGATGTTGTGAGCTGCGATAATGAGACAACACATTGAAATTAAGTACCAAACACAAAGTGGTTATTAATATACATTGTTATGCTAATAATTCCTGCGTCTACCGAGGTATGGATTGTTGGGAGTTTTTGGGGAGGATGTCCTCGGCGTGGCGATTTTGGGAGCGGAGGGTTTGGCTGCAGGTTTCCTGGGAGGCCTGGGGGTCGGTTTGGAGGTGGTCCGAGGTGACAGTGGTACCTGAGGCTTTTCCACCTCGTTCATGTCCTCCGTCTCCGAGCGCTGAGAGTCTGGCAGCGTTCAAACATGTTGACGTTAGGTTGAGGCATTCATTGAAGAGAAAATACGCTGGTAATTAAATTTAAGAGTTTTCCTAGTTTGGGTTTTAATTGCTCAGTGTTTTTTTTACTGCTCTTTTTATCGGTACTTATATGTCCAATATCTATTTGTATCTAACAAATGCAATTTAGCACAGAGTTGTGAAGCGGAAGGAAAATGATACATGGTTTTAGAAACTATTTTATGAACGACGATTTTCAAATTTACGCACAAAGAGGTCTTTACTTCCAGTCGGCGCCTTTTAGAACAACAGGAATTATTGGACATGACTGATGGAAAACATTTTGGGCTTGTTTCTAACAGAACTAGACTGATGTTCGTATAGCACCTGTAAACATTTATTCTGAAGTACTTGCAAAAGATTTTCAATTAAATTTAGATCTTCACAACTCCTGCAGCGACAACATCTTTGGTGTGGACGTTGGGTTTACTTGGCAGAACACCAACCAAGTAGCTCATGAGACCATTTTTAAAAGTCATTTTCCCAAACTGTAGAGAAATGTCTCACCTTTGTAGCACAGATTGTTTCTACATCCTCCTCCAAAACTTGGAGGACACTGAGAACAAGGGCGGCCATGTTGATACGGGGCCTCTCCGATCCAGTTTCCCCTGGACAGAACCAGATAATTAATTACCAAAGTATGGCGGCTTTGTCATTACTCCAGGAAACTCCCAGAGCCCAACAAAGACAACTACTCTAGTAATTTTACTCCTAAATTTAGATACATATTAATCCAGGCCGATGTCAAAACACAGCATGTTAAACATTTGCTGACCGTGTACAGGGCAACACAAACAAGTCTGGGGGTTGTGGAGGAATACTGATCTTACTTTGGGGAATAGTTGCAAACAAGGTAAACAGCGTTCTCCCATATTTCTCCCCACACGTTCATCCTTGGACACACGTGCACAGCGCAGCCCACTCGGCTCGTGGTTGCCCAGACCAGCTGAAATGAGGGAAAATAAATACACGGCCAAAGTTAGCGCTGGCATTCTCTGAATGAAAAGACTATATTTCTAGACTTACACTTCTCACACTCATTAATTCAAGAGGAAACACTTAAATTGACTGTTTTAATTAACGGGGCCACAGGGACCCGCTAGGGCCTCTGATTCTGCCTCAGTCAGGTGTGATGTTTTCATTAGGCCATGAAAAAGGAAACAAATGCATATTTTTAATATCGCAAATATGGTTTTAAAACGGTCTGCCGAAGTCTCAATTTCAAAGGATGTATGAAAAGAGCAGCTGTAGAGGTGTTGCGGATAAATCATGTCCCGTTTGAGGGAAATAAAAAGCTGCATATTCTAAAACTTCTCCCAACACCTCCCTCTCAAACACGTGCTCCCCCTCCTCAGGAATGTTGGTCTTTTTTTTTTCTTCTTCTTCTTCTTCTTGTATGCTTAGGGGCCGCTGGAAGCAGCGAGCTAGCACACGGACTGACATGTGTCTCTAACGCAGCACAACGCGATCGAAAGGCAGCGGTGGAGCGCGACGGCCTGGACGGCAGATACGTCAACCAACAGCAGACAGACAGTCAGGTGACGGCTCAGCTCCTCCCGCCTCTGTCAGCAGCATCTTCAAAGGAGCCCAGGTCAGGCTGTGCAGGATGTCTGCTGGGTTTGGAAATGACTGCCAGATGAAAGTGATCAAGTTTCAGGGTGAAAGCAAAGAAGAGAGACTGAGACCGTTTCCGTAAAGCCAACCCAACGGCTTTGAGGCTGACTGCAGGCCAGCTCTTCTGTCTGCGGATCCTAACTCAGTTTTTAATTTGCTCATTTAGACAATTTTTTTCTTCTTCTTCTTTAAGGTCTCACGTTTTGTTCAGTTTTAATCAGGAAATGCGGATCCAGATAAGCATGCAGCCATACTTTGCTGCTAAGAGATTTCCCATGAAACAGTCATGTTCACAGTTAAAACACTGACAACCTGAGTCTTCGCTCACGGCACCACTGTGACCAGGCGTGGCATTATTTATTTTCTGCCCCGAACGAGTTGTTATCGCTTACTTTTATTGCTTATACTCATTAGGGAGCAGGTGCGCCCTGATGCTAAAGTTGGGAACTGCTGCAAAGTTTTAAGACTTTTGATAATCTGCAGTTTAAAGCCTAAAAAGCCTGGAGAACTTAAATAGATACACTGGAGGGTTTTTTAAACACAGTCAGTGATTCATGGAAAACATTGTTCTAGACTGAAACGAGAGTGAATACCACAATATGTAGAGTGGTAAATTGAGGACTAAGTAATTCTATATAGACAAAGATTCAAATCTTTTAAACCTGTGGAGTTTGTTTTCCAAGAAAAAGTAGCTAAAAGTAGTTAAAAGTAGTTGGCATATTCTCAGGTTAAGAAAGAATCATCAGTCGTGCTAAAAGTCCTATTAGTTTTACTATGTTTTCTACCATAACCACAACTGAAGGAACTAGTGACAAACAGATCCATCCCAGTTTTAGTGTTGTTTTCCTGTAAATCACAGACTGGTTGTAATTAGTTCATCACACCCTCGAGCCGGAAAGCCAGCTCATACCATCCCGTCAAGGCAATAAGTTATTTGTTAAAGAGACAAATTACTCATTCTAAAGGGGCCTGCCGTTCTCCTACCTGGGTGTAGTGGGTGCACATTGGCCCTGAGCAGCGGTCAGGGCACCACGGGTTGCACTCCTGAGGGTAAGGGTAGGTGTAGTCCTTTACTTCGTCGTACCACGCCTGGACATGGAAGGCAGGTGAGCGGTATCTGTAGGGCCAATTCACACACACACACACACACACGCACGCACACCCATTTAGACACACACACATTCAGAAAAACAGTAGGCTTAGTCACAGCCGGTCCAGCTTCCTGGGGCAAAAGGGAAATATTTGAGAGAGCTGCCAGGTGCTTTGGCTCAGACTTGAGAAACGCTGCATAAATCTCTCCTCCCTACCTCCCATTACTCCTCAAAAGATGAGTCCGAATTTGACCTGGCGCAAAGAACTGCAGACTGGTCCCACAGAAGAAGAGGAAATTGAATCAAGTTGGGGGGAAAAAAAATCAACGAGAAGTAAACTTAAACATGGCACCATCGCCTAACTAATCAGTTAAATTCTTATAAACAACTATTGGAAAGTGCTGATGGCGGCGAGGAGGAGAGAAAAAATGACTCTACATCAGAGTTTGTTGGCAATGAAAGAAAAAAAAAAAGGGGGAAAAATGGGCTTGAGAGAATCAGAGCAGATTCCTGGAAGGGCACCTGCTGTGATATCCATGTGTTGTTACACAGAGGCCAACTGTGTCAGGCCATTCAGAGACACACTTCCTTGCCATTGCTTTGGTCTTCCACAGATCTTGGAAGGACTTCAGGTCTGAACTCAGCCTGGGCCAGTCATAAATGTTGTTATTGTTCACTGTCCAATACTTCAAGACCACTTTAGTGATATGTTTCAGATCACTACCATGTTAAGAGAGCCCAAAGGTAACCAAGGGAGGATTTTTGCAGATGTTTAACTCGGCTGGGCATATTCATTTGGTCCTCACGCAGGTCCACATGAAAGATGCCAATTCCTGATATGAGCAAGGCAGACAGATCCAAGACCGGTGTCCATGGCCACCGCTTCCCCCTGATAGATATCAGGGCTAGGTGGAGGGTTCTGTAGTTAAACACGCTAATATGGGGCTGAAATACCAACTAAAAGGACTACATTATTACCTTTGCATATGTGCATAAGCGTTGGATATTATATTGTTTGGGTTTGTGACTGTCATTTTCCTCTTCACCACTCTGAATGTTTGCAGATTTTGGGAGGTTCTGGCCAAATTTTAGACCTGAATCAAATCAGTTACGTGACGAGAACTAAAGACAAGCGTCTGGCAAGGAGACCTTCCAGCCTTGATACCTGCTCACCGTCACAAAATGGTAGCAGTCACAGCGCCAGTGGAAACCTGTAGAAACGCTGATGTATTTACAAAGATTGTTTTGGTTACTTTGCAGGAAAAATAAAGGCTTTGCCTGTGATTACTGAGGAAAACGCTTGGATAATTTTTAAACATGACATTTCGATTTTCACTTTTTCCACCATCAGGTCATAAAAAGTTTTTATTTTTAAATCTGTATCGTCCTTACCAAGGTTACGTTTACTAAAATATTTATGTCTGGCCAAAGACTCAAGAATTGTTGGCCAGCCAAGCTACATTTCCACCACTGACCCAGTTAAGTGTTCTTTTGACTAATCACTTGAACTAAAATGAACTAAGATACAGACGAAAAAAATAAATAATATGAAACGTCATGCCTAAACACACAACTTTCTTTTTCTTAGTAATAAATTCAACATCTGGGAATTGATCAATAATCAATAACATACTATATCAGCTGTTATTCCTTAATATTAAAACATTTTTGAGATACTGTAAAAGCAACATTTATACAACATAAACTCCACAAAGAGCATTTTATCCTTAAACAATCCATAAATCTAGATTTGCTTTTGATCTCTTAGTTACAATTTTATCATAATTGCCATTTTCTGCATCACCGACTTCTGAGTAATATATACTCAGAAGTCGGTGAGTATATATTACTCACCGACTTATATATATATATATATATATATATATATATATATATATATATATATATATATATATACTGAGCACTTAGTATTATTATTTGACACAGCTGCAGTCGGAGGACTAAATGTATGCATTGTGACCAAGAAGACCACATTAATTCAGGGAGTTTAATGTTTTATATAAACTTTTACCAGGATGGAATAATTATACAACAAATGAAAAACCAAAAAAAAAGTCTGCATGAACAGCAGTTTAAAAAATTATCAATAACCCAAAATGAATACGACATTCATCCAGATGACAGGTTTGAACCTCACCTCCCCCAATGAACTGCCAGGTTCTGTCCAATCGACATGAGGAGGTCTTGAGGTCCGTGGTCCCACTGACACTCCTCGGCCCAGTGAGTGGCTGACCTCTCCAGCTCATCGTCCCAAACCTGCGTGAATCAGACACAATGCAATTTGGTTCACAGATGGACAGATTTTCCCATAATAATACGTTCTAATTTTGCAAGCCGTTAGCCTAAATCTGTTCAAGACCTTTACCAACGCACTTCCTCGAGAGACGACTGAGCCGAATACAGTTTAAATGTCAACGTGTAAAGATGTTTGACTTCAGCCCCAACAGATTCACAGCAATCACAGCTGAATTAGTCAAAGGGAGGAGAGAAATAAAAACAACACCTGACTCCAACAGTGAAAAAGCAGCGAGGGCTCCCAGCTGCCCGGGCCCTCAAAGGACATCCCCTCAGTAAATTTCCAGGCTTTTGGTGGTCACTAAAGCATGCATATACACTGACACCACTATAACCCCAACGCACCCCTTTACCAATGCAAACACACACTGCCTGTTCCCTGGAATACGAGAGAGCAGAGTGGGTCTACAGACACTTGCCTCCACACCATAACCACAGTCCCAAGACACACAGGCTGCTGCTGCTGCTGCTTCTCCCAACCTCAAACATCACAGAGTTCTGAGAAATCCTCTGTATGTAGCAACAATAATCCCTCTCCTGCTTCACCCAGAAATGTTCCACGAGTCCCTGGATTTCACCGCCGGCCTCCTCCTCTCTCCCTCGCCCTCCCGCGCTCTTCACAGCCGAGCTGTTTTCAGGTAGCAGGACGGAGTCAGCATTAAAGCGCTCCCTGTAAAAGACTGGCACAGCAGGCTGGCAGCGGGTCAACCTTTATGACTCCATGTTTCCAGCAGAGAGAAAAGATTGTTTTTACACCACCTCCACCTTTCTGGACAATTTAAAGCCTTTTAAACCCCCCTAATTACAAGCCCTGTTACGGCGTTTGTTTCTGCTGACACTTCAATTTCCAGCAGATTAAACTTTTGATCTCTTTTTTTTTTTTTTTTCCTGTTTAATGGGCGTTTACGTGTCAGACCTCACCATGTGCTCCATGTTTGAGGCGGTGGGGTAAACGCTGCCCCTCAGCTTGTTGTGCAGCTGAAGGATCTCCTCCCGGTCAGACCAGAGGATGGCTCGTCTTGTCCTGTTGCCAGCTGTGGAGCTAACGCCGCTGTGGTCCGCTTCCTGCTCGTAGCGGCTCAGCAGGCGCCGCAGTTCCTTGGAATCCGGCAGGAAGAGCGAAGACGAGTCAGTGACGCAACGCATCAGGAGGGAGAGGAAGAGGAGGCAAGACGAAGCAGAGTGGGTCATTCTGATACGCAAGCTGTCTGGGGTAATAAACCTCCTCAGGAGCCCAAATAACCTGGAGAGTTGACAGATAAGCGGTAGATGTTACATTTGTTCAGACATGTCATAAACTCTGCTACCAAGAAACTGTGAAAACTAAAATCTTCTCTAACATTGCCTTCTCTCCATGAGTGGACGAAGCCAGTGTAAAACAGAGTGCATTTAGGAAATAATGGACTTCTTTTTCTTTTTTACTCCCTCCTGTTCTCCTACCAGGCAGAAAAACCTTCTTTATTTTCCCATTTAGTTATTTAAGCACATAGAATCTATTTCAAGCATTTATTTTTGGTCCTATTATGGCTAACAGCTAATAAAAAACAACAACCATACAATTCAGTTTCACACAAGATTAAAACTAATAAAAATGATTTTTAATACAGAAATGTTAGCCTACAGAAAAGAAGGGCCATATACTGTAAGCATTAAACACTTGAGCGATGCCCTTTTTGCATAGATTACTGCATCATTTAGGTGATCAGTCTGTGGCTCTGCTGATCTGTTATGGACGCTCAGATTCATTTAATGACAGCAGGCTTTAAAGCCAACGCACCCCTTTACCAATGCAAACCCAAACTGTTCCCTGGAATACGAGAGAGCAGAGTGGGTCTACAGACATTTGCCTCCAAGTGTCTGTAGACCCACTCTGCAGAACTGTATCCATGGCTTGATACAATTCAGACAAGCCGTGGATTCTTTGTGGGATTTAGGTCAGTGAGTTGATGGCAAATCAAGCGCAATGATAAAATGACCATCATTAAGCAGATATTTGTGCTTTTCCTACGTGCTGCAGGTAAATGTAACCTGCATCTCTGTTATAAGAGAGAATGTGAAGCTCTAATATTTGCTGACAAACATCCACAATGCTTTTGGACTTGATAAAATACAGTGAACATCTCCAACAGGTGCAATGGCCTCCCAAGTCATCTCTGATTGGGAAACTTTACTCTCTTGATCTCAAGTAAGCCTCTTGATTCTGTGTCTCTCCATTCTTCCTCAAGAGTTGATTTTCAAATGAAATGCAAACTTAACTGCAATCTGAAAGCTGATTTAGTGAGTCAGTGAGCAACCGTCCCGTCTAATGGAATTTGCTTCACAGTCATCTGAAGACTGCGGCTTTCTCTGGATATTCTCCAACAATGTCTTTACCAAGGTTTTTTTCTTCCACTCAATTTTCTTTGCCAGCTCCTTCAATAATGAGCAACTGTGGCTCTTCCTATGTAACACTCAAATTTTGTGGACAAACAAAATCTGGGATTTTTAACACCTGTAAGCCACAATTATTAACGTGACCTGACAGAAACTCTTAGAATATTTCACTTGGTGTGAAATGAGTCAATATACAATATGAGGCTCATATATTAGAGTCAATTCAATTCAGAAATGCTTTATTTATCCTAAGGGGCAACTAAATGTTGGCATAAATCCTATGAGTATCTCTAAAGAGGCATTGTGGGCGGAGTTGTTCTGGGAAGGATTTCCAGTAACAGACAGTCTTGCAACAAATCTAAAGAGGCTTCTGACTGAAGACTGTGTGACTGTCATGACAATCTAATAGCTCAATAACCAGGCAGCAGAGGCAATATTCCTCAGCAACATGTTGACGCCAATTGGATGACACCCATCAGCTGTTGTCAAGCACTGCTAATCCGCCTCATTTGCTTCTGCTGCTCCTCTTCAAATCTCTGTCTGGCTGCATGGCTGGAAAACCTGACAAGAGTCAGCTAGTAAAATAAATTGTATTTGATATTCTAATCTTAACAAAGTGCCTGCATTAAGTTTAGTCCATCTAGAGAAGATCAGAGTGAAAAGTTTTGTTTGATAAACTGGTGATGCTTTAAGTATAGCTTGATAGTTCTTTCATAAAAATGGAGGCATGCTCTGTTTTAAACATTCCATGCATGAATGTACAAACTGCAGAGAGATGTACCATGATCAGATGTAATATTTCTCCAAAATTTGATGTTTACGAACTGCTTTATCTCCTAGTTTGAAAACCTTCAACAGTTGCACTTAATGCAGACTAATATCACTTTCTGTTGTTAATAACGTTTTTTTTTTTTTTTATGGTGTCAACAGGATGGATTTGTGGCATCAGAATACACAGAGAAGTACTCCGACTCTGGGGAGGACAACCCGAGATCAGGTTCACAGGTTTTAACCTGAGTGAACCGTGTTTGGGCAGAACACTTGCGTGGAGCTGATTCTGCACATGAAATCCTCCCGCCAGGCTGCAGCCACACAGGAGGACGTCCAAAGACTTATAAACCAAAGCAAACATCAGAAAGTTTTGTAGAGAGGGGAGGCAGTCAGGCAGTGACCAGAGAAGAACAAAAATAAATAAATCAACTAAGTTCCAGCTTGCACTGGTTGCTCTTATCCTTGAATCCCTTCACCCTTTTCCCTCTGGCTGAAAAGGCAGCTTGAGGTCTGGCGCCGGTGTCAACATGCCGTGCCAGCTCGGGGCACTGAGGCCGAGCCAACGGGCAGCCCAGGCACCACACCCTTCTCCTCAGCCTGTGCCATGTCTTCTTCCCACTGAAGCCCTACCAGCTTCTCTGTCTGGGCCCTTCTCACGGCTTTCATGAATTTTATACCACAGTGACAGACGGAGCAGAGGACTCGGGAGAGAAATGTGCACAACTCTGTTATGGGAATCACTCCTGGGCTGATCCAAGGAGGAAGTCTGCCTTAAGAGCAGCTGATCCAACAAGGAAATTTGAATAAACGCATGTTTATTTTTTTATTTTTTTTATTTTTTTTGCATTTTCACTCATTTATCATTTTTAAACGTGTAAATCAGTTCTATTTGATGTTTTTCCTAAAAACAAAAGTTCATTACTTATTTTACAGGTTTACAAGCAGCAGCGACTGTATGGCATCCCCCCCCCTCCCCCCCCCCACCATTCTACAGCAACATATCACTGAATTTCTCCATCCAATTTCCACCTGGTGGCAGCAGAAAACGACCGTCAGTGTCTAACAGCTTCATTTGCATCCACGCATAAAATATAAACGTTGGTGTTTCCAAACTTGAGCACATCTCTCATTCAACAGCACTACAGTCACGACATCAGACGTGGCCTCAACATTAAAAGCGTAATGTGCGTAATGTCTCACCTCTGTCTCTGTGCAGCTGCTGGAAGATATCGGTCAGTGTGCGGCTGGAGGGCTGGATTGTTTCCTTATTAGAGGAGCCGGCTGCTGTGGCTGCTGTGGCTGCTGTTGCTATTTGGCGATTTTCCCGCGGCTCGTAGGAAACTGTGTTACCTCTGTGAAACTGAGCGCCTTATATAGCTAGAGAAGGAGACCCCTGATGAGCAGAGAGAGAGAGAGAGAGAAAAAAATGACTGTCTCCTCTGCGCTCTCCCCAGCCTCCCCCTTGTTCTTTGGCACTCGGCGGGTTTTGCATCGCTGGTGTCTGGGGAGAAAAAAGTAAAGAATCAGATCAGCAGCGGGCAGTTATATCCCCCCCATCACTGGATGACGAGTTGTTGCAAAGTTACACTTCTGCCCGCTCCTGATTTGTTAGCTCATACTTACTCACAGCTTCTGATTCTTTACTTTTTTTCTCCCCCAGCGAATGCAAAACCCGCCGTGTGCCAAAGAACAAGGGGGAGGCTGGGGAGTGCGCAGAGGAGACAGTCATTTTTTTCTCTCTCTGCTCATCAGGGGTCTCCTTCTCTAGCTATATATATATATATATATATATATATATATATATATGGAGATATATAGATTCAGCAAGTTGTTAATTTCAGTCCTATTTTAAGTCAAACCTATGGATTTATTACAGTCAGACTTGCGTATTTCAATAATTTATTGCTGTCCAGTTTTGGCTTACAGATATGATCAAAACATCGAGTTTACAAGGAAATTTGATTACAGTTGAACATTTAAAGGATTTATAATACAGAAACATTGACCTATTGAAAAGTACGAGCATATAATGTGCTTGTGCAGCGTGTGCACTCAGGTACTTTGTGTGGATTGCTGCATCGTTTTGTGTCATGGCGGCAGTCGGCCTGTGGCCGTGTTAAAGTAATCCGGGTTGCTTCAGTTCTTCTGCTTTGTTGGCTCTGGTTTCCCATCGTCCTCTTGACGGTACGCCATAGATCCTCTGAGGGGTTCATGTCAAATGAAGCAGTGATGCCATTACCATTAAACACAAGAGATGCAGTGGTTGTAGGATACATTTTTTGTGTGGTAAAGCACCTATTTGAATCCATGACCTGAACTTATGAATGGATTTTCTCCACATGACTGAGCCTGCTGCTTACACACCTTATTTATTTATTTATTTATTTTTTTGCTATATTTTTTCCTATAATTTGCTGCACAAGAGAATCAAATGGTCAAAGAATAATAAACTTCTGTAGTTTGGTTTATGCGTAAAAAAAAAAACCCAACTAAAAACAGGGAGTAAGTTGTTACGTTGCTTTTGAATTATTTTCATAAATGCTTGTAATATTGGGGGGGAATCATATCTGCAGCTGATTCAATTGACTGTATTCCACTAGTGTTAAACTCATTGGAAGGATACATGAAGGAAAATCAATCTTAGCAAGAAAATTTAAAAAAAGGACAAAGATCTTTACATGGATCAAAGATACAGAGAAGGAGAGTTGGACAGAAGAAAAAAGGGAGGAGATGACCCAGTTTCGTGTCACTCCCTGCGTAAGGCTATTAGATGTGTGACCCAAACAGTTCACATTTTTCCTCTACCATCTGTTTGCTTTCCTTTTAAAACATCTCAGACTTTTATAGTAGCACGCCCGGTCCTGGTGACCGCCAGCAAACTGAAGCCTAACCTTTCCTTTCAATGCAGACTCTGCCAAAACTGTGGCGCACGCAGCATGAGCTCTCTTTAAACATCATTTGGAGTCGCTAGCAGGCAGTGGTGGCATAATTTGTTGGGTAAGTAACCACAACCAGATGGTTAATTTCAAGAAATATAGTTAAACATGGCTCGGGCTGCACAGATGTGCAGTTGGTAGCACCGCTGTCTTGCAGTGAGAAGGTCCTGGGTTGTGTCCCTGCTTCATGGAGTTTGCCTGTTCTCCTCGTGTGATTTTCAACACAATTCAAAAGCTTGGCTGCTAGATCGATCTAATTTGTCCTTAACTGTCTCTGTCCATGTGCGTTGTCTTGTGATGGACTGACGACCAGACAGGGTGTACCCAGCCTCTTGCCCAACGGCTGCTGGAAACGAGTACCAGCATCTCCGTCACCCCTGACAGTGGATGTTGTGAAAGCCTTTTAAATGAGACCATGTGTACTATTTTATAAGTTTTCTTTTGAATGTTTATTTGCCGTTTTAAACGGAATTGAGAAAATATGGAAGATGTTTTGTCCTTCTCTGTGAAGCCATCTTTTGAAAGCCAGTTCTTGTCAGAACAAACCACATTTGGTCTTTAAAAGCAGCCTGGCTGGATACCAACCAAAATATGCTCCGAAGTAACCAAACACATATGAGCTGGATGGGTTTAACACTTGCGAAGGGGCCTGGTGACAGAAAAATGTCACGCATACCTGTAACTGACGGAGGACGCGATTGAAAATAACCAGACCATGCAGAGGAAGTAAGAAGTCCAAGAAAAATGACTTCGGTAACAAGTTAACAGTTTAGATATTTGGTTAGTGTATCTTAACAACCAGTTGTTTAGCTCTAAAAATCCTTAATTTGCAAATGAGAGTCCTAAGTTAGCAGGTTTTTTGGCAGCTGTTGAAAATTTTGTTTAAAAACTTTATTTTGTGGTGCTTTTTTCCCCCCCTCAGAGCAGTTATTCATTTCTCAGCTCCATCAGACCTGATAAAATAATTCAATCCAGGCCAAATGGAAACTCACAACTTTGCCCTGAAGACACTAGAAGGGTTACGCAACTGAAGCTTCGTCTTGTTTATTTAGCACTTCATAGTAAGCTGGGATCCAGAATGCTCTGTTTTATAGATCAACCTCCACCATAAAGAGCTTTCCATTAGGGCCGTTTAAAGGCAGTACTGGCACGCAGGTTTGCAACAATCAAATGTTTAAAAACTTTGGAAAGAGATTGGATCAGTGAGTGGAACGAGTGGTTTTGTGATAAAGGGCCGTTTGGGGTTGAATTGCTCTTCAAAACGACCCTGAACGCAAAAAATCCTAATCTGCAAATGTTTGCACTTAACTTTCAGTGGAAAACCACATTGAGGGATCAGTAAACCTCGAAGAGAGCCACATGTGAAATATTTGAACTACAGGATATAGAGATAAACATATAGTGTATAGTAAAAAAAAAAAAGTGAATATAAAAAGCTTACAATATAAGGAGAAGTCTAGATTAAATGAAATAAATCCATCGAGGATGAGAAAAACATTTGACCAGTGTGACTGAAGAACTAAAGTCAGTCTTTACATGGCACATGTACACAACCCGAGTAAAAATAATTGAAATTGCAGCTAAAAAATTGCATAAAAATCATATTTCTGCTTCCTAAACTGTTAGCCGCTGTCCAATAACCAGACATGAATCTTCATTACAAAGAAGAAATTCCTGTTAGTTTTATATATCAATATGACTGTGGACTGTAAACCAAAGCCATTCAATAGTTTTGGCCAGGTTCACTGAACACATGGACTGCAGTTGTTCTATAGCAGATGAATTATAACTACTATAGTATAACTATACTGTAACGACTACTATACTGCTTTTCTCAAGTTGAGACACTTCTGAACCAGAGATGCACAAGTAGAGGAGAAACAGTGGTCCAAAGTCCTCCCTCAGATAAAAACAACCACCCCCCAAAAAACAAAAATTAAAATAAATATCTTGGGAGTCTGAAGGAGAAGATAATCCAACTTGTCTGAAGTCCAGCGTGAAGGTTTTCAGAATCGGAGATGATTATAGGTACCATGTCATCTGCTGGTGTATGTCCAGTTTTATCAAGTCCCAAGGCAACTCTACCAGAAAAAGACTACTTCCTGTATCCCTCTGCCGAGTTTGTTCTGCAGGACTTGGGAGTCTACACACACTACCAATATTCGCTTTAATGTCAAGGTATCATTGCTGTTCTTGATCTAGTCCTGTAGATTTACCGTCCTGCAGGTTTCAGATACATCTGTGCTCAAACACATCTGAATCAAATGATTGAATTACCTCTTCAGCGTGCCATCAAAGTTTGGCAAAGGCCTGCTAACGAGTTGTTCATTAGGAAATTTTCAACACAGCCACGTTCGAGTTTAGATCAGTGTTCCCCAGCCCTGGTCCTGCTAGTTTTAGATGTTTCTGTGCTTCAGCCCAGCTGATTTCAATTGACGGCTGATTAACAGACAATTACACACAGTTTGCAGAACTGCGGTCAGTTGAATCAGGCACATAAAGTGGGGAAACGCCTAAAACATTCAGGACAGCGTGCTTCGAGTACCAGGTTGGGAAACACTGGTTTAAATATCTATATAACGGTTTATCAAAACGGTTTCTAATCAAACGTACTGGACTACACCTGTATGTTATAATTCCCTATTAACTGGAACAATCCAAGTATACCATCAGAAGTGATGCATTTGTTTAAAATCCCAGTGGATGTTTTATCTATAAGGGGAAAAAAAATAAATGTGTATGAAGGAAAGAACAGTCGTTACATCCAACAAGGCTTGGACATTAATAACAAAGGTAGGAGTCCAACATGCAATTTTCTTCCCAAGCTTCCCTGTAGGCTCATAAAAGGAGTGTTTTTACTTTAGGGGACACCTATAGTAAGGAAGTAATACCACTATGGAATATAGTAGCGCAGAAATGCCTTATTTTGCAAATTTTTCAGTGGTGGGTCTGCTTCCCATTACGGCAAAGCGAGCCGAGCTCAGCCACAACCCTCAACAAATACTGCGGGCCGAGAGGCAGCCAGATCAACTTCAGGAGAAGGTATAACAAAGGGCAATTACACACAGACATACAAGAGGAAGGTAATTAAAGATGTGCGGTAGACCAAGAATCTAGAACATTTTGGTTTATTGTGCACATTGTGTTGGCCAGTCCAAGGTCTAGAAGCTGCAGAAGGGTTTCTGTCATAAGAAAGCCAGGTACTCTTCAGACTACACTTGATTAGCTTACTGCTTTTTTGCACAATCCTTTATTGAACAATAAACAAAATAGAATGCTGAAGGCTTCAAATTAATAAACAGCGTTTGTTTCTGGTTGAAGATCCCAACAGTTCCCAGCAGACTAAAGTGTTCAGAGCAGACATTAAAAAAAAACCACACTTTTCTCCAGCACATTTCTTAACCAGCCAACAAGACACCAAGATACAAGTGTACAACAAAAAAATTCAAGGTGTCCAATTCAAGTCCCCACGGAGACACATTCTTTTAATAAAAAAAAGGGGGTTAATACACGAAACAGTGTTCGATTTTCAGCACAAATAAAAGCCAGCAGCACAACTGAACTATGTGAAAGATGGATCGACCGTTTACAGAGCATGCCACTACCTGTGTGCAATTAGACTAGACAAAACCTCGAATGGACAAGGCAAAAGAAAGGAAGTCGGAGTATAAAGTTGATGGAAGGCAGTAGGGGCAGTATCATGTTGTCCTTTGGTTTACCTGGAAAGGTTCGACTTCATTAACCTACAACGCAACATCGAGCAGAGCAGAAACAAAATCCAATAAACAGTTTTCGGAAATATTAAAATTTAGTCAATCTAAAGAGTGTAACCTTTAGATGAAAGGGCACGGTAACTCATTTCAAACACGCACATCTCTGCAAGACAGAAAATGTATGCTACCCTGCAGGAAAACATCAAAACAGTCTGACCCATATACCTTTCATGAGCAGAATGATGGATGTCCAAAACAAAGTCCAGATGAGACAGAAGAAACATTTGGATTCCAGAATCATGAAAAAAATATTTAATGTTTTGGTCTGTGAAGATGACACTTGTGGCTGGAATGAAATGGGTTTGGAGTGAAGATAATAAAAATAAAGACAAAAACGGAAATAAATATCAAGCAAAGAACTATTATTTTTTTATTTGTTGTGCTTTAGACTTTAATTTCTCTGAAAACACCAATTCCAATGCAAGCATTTTTTTCTAAAGGGAGCAAGAGCAGTACAACATCTAATTACTGACAAAAATTAAAGAAAAAGAAAACATTTTAGTAAAGCCAAAAAGAAAAAAATAAATCATCACAGTTAAATGAGTCAGAGCCAAAAAATGTTTAAACAAAAAAAAAAAAAAAACCATGATCTCCATTTTTGCGCATGTCCAATATCTCTATTCAAAACTTAGAACTGATGTAGTCCTAAATTTCCCAACACGACTCACTGATTCTCTGGAGAATCCAAAAAGAAAACCCCAGAAAAAGCTCGGATTTCTTTGACTCTTCAGAGATGTGATGTTAGGAGTTGTACATGGAGAGGGAAAAACGCCACTGAGCCCCCACTTACAGCACAGTTGAGGGGGAAG
Organism: Poecilia reticulata; assembly: GCF_904066995.2. NCBI lineage: Eukaryota > Metazoa > Chordata > Actinopteri > Cyprinodontiformes > Poeciliidae > Poecilia > Poecilia reticulata. The sequence continues at coordinate 19,211,060 of NC_088832.1, forward strand.
TAGCATTTGTGTGGCTCAAAACTACACGTATAAACCAAGCACACAAGTGGATACCTCTGACAAGCAAATAAAAAGAACCCATAAGGAATAATAAAAAAAAAAAAAGTCAACAGGGCAGGTTTTGAGGTGGAATCCGTCTTGAACATTTTAGCTTCTTGTCCAGAACAGGAACTGCGTTTAAAAACTGGCAACAGTCCATGAGAACCTGAACTGTTTTCTGTCTACCAATTCAGTTTTTCCTTCGTTTTAAATTTGCTTTTTTTAATACATCTCAATCTAAATATTTGTAAAATATGCATTTGCCTGTCACGTTGTATTCATCATTTTATTCTCTGTGCACAGAAGCTTATTTGTTATTAAATTCTAAAGCGCATTAATAAATTCTTCTCAACAAAATTCTAAATCTAAACCCAAATCCCATAACAAGGATTGTTCAAAAACAAAGAAGCTGTTTCCATCCATAGCACCACCTCTCTTTTGTATTTTTATTCCTTTCTGCTTTTTATGGCTCAAGTTGTACCTAGGTTTAAAAGCATCATAAAAGTGAGAACATGGAAGAGGAGGTGGTGGTGGCTGAAGAAGAACACAATCTGGTTGTTGGGGGGGGAATGAGACTGGTGATACTGCTGGTGCTGGGCCTTTTCAAAGCACAGGGGCAAACAGCAAGCTTTGAAACTGCTGCAAAACCATTAGGCCGACAGTTCTCCTTCGCTAAAAGGCAAACACTGATATTTTAGGTCATTTTCTTTAAAAAAAAAAAAAAAAGAAAAGAAAAAAAAAAGATTTGAAGACAATTTCTCCTGCAGTCCACTCGCAGCGTATTGGTTGATAGTTCCTCCTGTGTGAGTTCACTGTTCGCCATCAGAGCCAAACTGTGGGCTCAGTCCAAGGAGAGTCTCAGGTCCCCAACCTGCACCCCCGACCCCCACCCGTCTGTCTGTTCAACAGTCCTTCCTTGTTGCTTCAAAAGTGAAACAAAAGATGACAAAATAAAAAAACAAAACAAAAAAAAAAAAACAGCAGTGGTGAACAGAAAAGAGAGAGCAGTCACAGGGAAATCTTTGTGAATGCAGCTTGCTTCTCTTCTTCTGGGAAAAAAAAAAAAAACAGGTGACAAGGAAAAAGGCGTTGGAAAAGCTGGTTCTCTGGAAAGCGGGGACAGGAGGGAAGAAGAGGAAAATCTTGCAAGAGAACAAGTCGGGCAGTGTTCCTGTTCATTAGTTTGGTGTGTTTTTGTGTTGTATGCAGAAGCACTTTATTGTCAGCAAGTGCATTTTGAGCATGTTTGTAGTGTGTGTGTGTGTGTGTGTGTGTGTAGGTATTGTGTGTGGAGGGATGTGAATGGGTGTCTACAGCAGGTCGAGGCGGCGGTAGTACAGCAGGTAGGCGGTGCGCTCTGCCGTCTGTTTCAACACCTGGTACTGGTTGATGACCTTCACCGCCTGGTCGTCGATGCGCAGCCAGCCGTTAAGACCAATGTGGAAGACATCAGTGGTGTAATGGCCGCCTGTCGCACTGTTTCCATGGTGGTAAACAACTGTGGGGAAACATCAGGATCCAAGTTTTAGTTGGTTAGTTCAAGTGTTTGGTGTTTTTTTTTTTTTTTTAAAACAGGAAAAAATGTTTTGTTAGCAGATGTGGCGCAAATACATCAATTAACTACAGTTTACAAATACTTTGCATTACTAAATGATGTAATTGTAAATCGTACAAAGATTAGAAATAATCAAACATGCTAATTTTTAAACCTCTTCAGTTTAATCAACTATTGACTATTTTTTTTTTAGTTTTCATAGAAATAAAAAGGACTTGATATATTTTAATAGCGCTGCACAATTCAAAACACTTTTTTGCAATTTCAATATCTAATCCTCAATTTCCACTAATTTTCATTTAAAGGGGTAGTATGTGTTTTCCAGCCACCTAGTATAACTTTGCAACACAATCTAGAAATTGCATCACCTTCTGTTGTTATAAAAATGCTGTATGAATAAAACATGAAGTCAAGAAATTTGACTTCACAATTAAACATCTTCAAGTTAGGCCTCTGTCTCTTTAAGAAGCTTCTGCTCTTTGTGCTTTTTCACACCGATACAGATATCAGTGTCTCTTAATGATGAGCTTGTCAGGATTTGTTGTTTGAAGGATTCCAGACAACATTTATCTGGGGGCTGAAAACGCTTAAACATTGTTAATATAGAGTGGAAGTAAATATTGCCTCCAGCAGCAACTTACAGAAAAATATTTTGCAAATAATACAACAATGTGATCTAAACAATAAAACCAACAGACCTGCAAAGAGCCTGTAAGTTCTTTGGCCTTTCAAAACTTTGCTCCGCACTCCAGAGGACAAGAGATCTGAAAGCAAAGTTGACACAGGTGTATTTACTGATTAGACCAAGATGCTAAAACAATTCCATAAACCTCAATTAAATACAGACTCCGCTGCAGTTTCATCCTCGTGGCTCAAGTTGAACAACTCTATAAAAACAGCAGCAGCTTTGAGGCCAAACAGAAACGTTCTGAACTAGCAAAACGTAAACTCCGAAAAGTTAAAGTCAGCAGAAGCTTTGCAGAGTGCGGGCCCATTCATACCTTTGCTGATTTCCAGGTCAACGGGGTAATCAATGTTCTTTGTGAGTTTCTGGCAGCCTCCAGTCTTTTCAAAGACAAATCGCTTGAGGTGGAGCACAAGCACAGGTGGCAGCTCTTCCAACGTTACCCTCCGACTGATCTCAATCTGACAGCAAACGCAAAGAGAGATGAAAGAGTCACGTGATGTACAGCACAAAAAACATATCCTAGAGTCTTAAAGGTACACTAGGATACTTAGCTTAAGAGAATAAGATAAAACATTTTTGAGAAATGATTAATGTACAGAAGAAGAGGAGGGAGTCATAAATCACTCAATGCTGTGTTTTTTTAAGTACCAATACAGACAAGTAGTGGATCAAAGTGATTTAAGTCCAAATTGACCAAAAAGTTTATCATTTGCTGCTTACAACTTTAAACACCTATAAAGATGCCTGTGGTGCAGTGAACACATGTGATGCAGATGTTCACTCCATCAGTTAGTTAAGCAGTAATGATTTTTTTCAGGTTTCCATTTTTAGCAGTACCTGTGAGGTCCATAAAGGCTTAAAGTAACTAGAAAATATGCAAAAGAAAATTCAAAAAAGACCAGAACACTAAAGATGTGACAAAAAGATTTCCACTTCCTTCTAGGGGTCGACAACTTATAAAAGTGCCTCATCAAGTACAAATAGACAGGTGAAAATTTACCTAATTTAATTTATAAATGCAATACATTTCATAGAATCTCAGAGAGAGAAGTTTGTTCTGTTCTTTCTTGATTTATTAGAACTATCATCAAAATACCGAAGCTTTGGAAATCATTTTTTTTATTTACAATTTTTGACAACCTATACATTTTTTTCCTCCAACAAATTACTACGTTTTTTTCTTAGTTTGGGAATGTCAATCCTCATTGAATGCATGAGACTTCCAAGCACAAAAACTCACCATATTCTGTTGGATTTTTTTTTAAACAAATACATCACTAAATTCAACGCAATCCATGTGAGCCCGTTAGGAAAAAAACATAACTTTCCAAAACTACAGCAGCACATGTTTTTGTGCCCTTTATCTGTAAAACTTAATACTGTGAGATTCGATGTCTCTGAAGTACAACTGCAACGTCCAACTGAGTGTTTTATAAACCACAGTATTGTGGCTCTACCTCTTGCTTGGTTTTGGAGGTGTAGCCTTGGACCGACTCCCGGGCCACCAACGTTTCAAGAGCTTCCTGAACTGTGCGGATCTTCTCAGACTGGATGTCGAGCTGCAGGGTGAAGAAAGGCTGCAGGGTGGCCGACTCTTTAGAGTTTTGCTGATACACCACGGATCTGTAAAGAAAATGCCAAAAGACACACATTACATCAAAATAACTGTAAAGTTTAGTTGTGGAAAATGTTTTAAGAGCAGGATATTATTTAAAACATTTTAAAACTACAAACGCTTCCTGTAATACTGATATTTATAAGGTAAAACATGATTTTTTTTTAATGGTGGCTTAGACATTTTGTGGATAGTAGTTTAATAATAAGTGTTGTAGCAACTCAAGACAAACCAATTACTCCCACTGATGCATTTAAAGGATCTGTGGATTGCAGCCAAGCTGCGTTGGTGTGCAAAGCACGTCTGATAAAAACCCTCCTGAATTCTGTCTCTCTTTGGCCACACAACCGTTTCTGAGAAAATAATCTTTTCAGACGTAGTAAAACAGTGCACAAAAAATGCGTTAGACCAGAACTACACAGAACATATCATTTGGGTGGCCAAAAGTGATAGTTTCACTTTCCAATTTGTCCAAAAGTTAAGACTTTTGTTTTGTGGAGGGCAGCTTAACGTCTTGCTGTCGAGACTTCTCACCACAAAGAACTACGGAGGATTAAGAGTAAAGGCTGGAGATGCCAAAGCAATTTGTAACACCACCCTGAGTGTAGGTGAAAACCAACATGGATGCTACAGATTCAGACCACAGATCAGAAGTTTGACACATTAGAAAAGCTTCTTAACATGTTCATGTACCTGATGTGTCCACCAAAAATATCAGTGATGGGTGTGCGGACGAAGTCAGCCTGACGTGTGACTGAAGTCTTGTTTCGGGGACCCACTTGTTCCCACTCGTCCTCGCTCCCTTCTTCCTCCTTTTCGGCCCCATCTTCCTCACCACCTGGCTGCGACTCCGGGCCGTTGGGTGTGGGGGCTTCTGGAAGAAAACAAGGCAAAAAAAAAAACACTGAATAAGAGAGGCTTTATTAATTTCCACAGGGGAATTCTAAATATTACAAACCAGGCACCTGATTAAATGTTAACAGTAAAAGAAAACAAGTTTATAATGTCCAACCCAGTGTTAACTTGGGTTTCTAAGAAGTTTAATCTATATACCTGTAATTTGTTTATAATCTGTGATTATGCCAGCCTAGCAATCTCTGATGCCCTGTTAGGAAAGCCAGTCCTTAGTAATTATAGCCTGCAAAACTGTTTGATTGATCTCATGAATTTGGGTTTTCTTTAACAGTCCAAGCATTGTTTAGCCTTTAAATGACAAAGTGAGACACCGATTTTACAATGTGACCTCCCCTGCTTGTGCTCAGATACAGGAGAGGTACGCAGAGACAAGCTGGAACCTGCAACATGTTCAAAGCAAAGTGCTGAAGTAGGGGAGCCTTTTCAAGAAACATTGTTCACAGATAAAAACCAGAACTTCACCGAAACTGAATTGTCAATGACTAAACAGAGTAAAAATGCTAGTAACTGCTAATAACCGAGCACTTGTGCAGCATGCTGTGCCAGACTGCAGCTGTATCTGCATGGCATCTTTCTAACCTCCATGTTGGAGAAGCATAATAGTACAGAAACTTTGGTTGGAAGAAAATCTCTCACTTTCAAGAAAAAAAAGGGGAATTGGATAAGAAGAAACCATTTTACTTTTTTCTATTCTGGAAGGTGGAGGTATTTTAATAAACTTCTATTGGAACCATTTTAAAATTTGCAATACTTCCAGAAACCTTTAAAAATGTTTACACCAAAAAGGAACAAACCGTTTATTAGATTTTTAAATTAGTGTGGATTTTTACGTATGTTTGGTCAGTAACTCAAAACCCAAAATGATAAAACATGGCAAAACCTAAAACAACTTGTAATTTTCCATAAAATTAGAATAATATTTCCAAATAATAAAATATACATTAAATTCTATTCAAGTATTTTTCTTTCCTGCCCCATATTGTGACTAGGAAAACTTGAAAAATTAATTATATTCGTTAAAACTAACTTTTCAAGACGATGCAAGAAAATCCAACACAGCATTTCTGCAACTTTGCAACCTTTCTTTGCTAAAAAAAAAAAAAACCTCAGACATGTGTTTTACATTTAATATTTTGTAGCTAGAACACAATCAAGTTACAAACAAATCATTTATCTGAATTCTGTTTTGCTTTTGTTTGTTTGTTTTTTAAATACACCATCAAACTAACAGATCAGTTATACAGCTTCCAGCTGGACACTCAAACTGGTTATGACTTTTCAAGAATGAGGTCAATAAACCAAAACTGTTTAAATTCTCCAAGTTTGTGATCCAACTTCAAAAGTTAGGCTCCAAAGGTTGCTTACTCTCTTCCTGGGGCAAGATTAGCTTTTTCAATGCCAGCATCTCCTCATGGAGTCCGTTGAGGGTAAACCCGAGATACTCCTCCGCGTCCTCTTGTCGGCCCTAAAAAATAAAAAGGAAATGAAGGACTCCATCATTAATTAAAAAGAAAAAAAAAACACTGAAAATACCTGCTGACAAATTTCAAATAATGAAAACCACAATGTGCGCACACTAATTTATTGAGGTAAACGGATAGGAGGTGGACATAGTCGTTAAACATCAAAAGATGAGCAATCTGTGACGCCCTGCTTTTGAGTCAGCTTGCGTAATGAAGACTCTCTATTTTCAAGAGTTATCCAATTACAAGAAACTGCGTCTGTGCAACAGAAAACCACAAGTACTGCCTGTTCCAGACAAAACGCAATCATTAAAAATCAAACTTTGACACATTGCTTCGCAGTGAATAAGCAGCAGAGCCAAATCCATCTCATCTCACCTTCTCAGAGAGGCTTGACTTGATGAGAGTGAGGAGTTTGTAGATGTACGTTGGCTCAAAAGGTACACCAGGTCGAATATCTTTTACAACCTTATCACCAACAGCTGTAAATACACCGAATAGAGGAAAAAAAACATCAGCAATACTGAATGCAAAATGATACCCAACCATTACCATTTGCACTGGTTAAAATCTTACTTTGCTGTTTGGTTTTCGATGGCACAGGCATGTTGTTGAACTCATTCACCAGCCTAACACTGTCAGAGACGTTAAAAAAAACAATGAGACTTCAAAGAAGAAGACATTTACAAACCACAAAAAACTCAATTTGCAGAAGATGGTCTTACAAGTTGTCTATCATGGGTGTGGAGGTGCATGTTCTCTGTGTTTCACTGTGTAGAGGAATGGACTTCATCAGGTGATACATGGGCGGGCAGGCGATCAGGGCCTGAAGGGTCTGAGAGCTCAGAGTCAGGGAGATAAACAGACTGAAGAGCAAGAAGCAGAAAACAATGCTGCTAATAGAAAACTAGGGACATTTAAAAAAATAATTTTAAAAAAGTAGAGAAAGGATACGGCATTGATATAGCACCAGTTCCCCTTGTTGATCAGCCCCCTCGGCTGCAAAGACACTGGTTTATGTATCAACTTCACATTCTCAATAATTTCTGGGGATTCAAACAGAGACAATATTCTTCAACAAGCAGTTTCAGAAAACTACAACCAACCTAAAACATTCGACGTCATGTTATCATAAAGTCATACTTCATTGGAATAATATTTTCATTTGTAAACAAATGTTTCCTTTCTTATTCCCGGCTCCAGCGACGGCATCAGCAGAGACCATCTGAATAAGAGCAAGAGTTTTCTGTACCACGCCTAGGAAAGAGGACTGTCATTGAAAAAAACACAGCCTCCATGATAACGTGGATGGGTTTTACAACAAATGTACAAACTAAAATCAGTAATGGTTTAGGTGAAATTAGCAGTAAACACATCAGACAGCATATATAGAAGGAAAAAACTAACTATTTTCTAAATCAAGGTCTGGAAACAGGATCTCTAAAATTCTGGCTAAAAAATCATGTTTTTCAAAATAAATACATTAAATGCATATCTTAGCAGTTTTCCCAGTTTTTCAATGGAATTCCATTGAACTTCTACAAGAGAATGACAAAGTACCAGTTATGTTTTTTAAATCTATTTTTTGTCCAGTTTTTTTTGTTTGTTTGTTATATCTTTCAAAACGACAAGACATTTCATGTAGTAAAATAATTATCAAAAAAAGAAAGCTGTATTTTCAAAACTCAGTTTAACATTTGCGGCTCTCTTTGGATTGTTAAAATATCAGACACCTGTTCCAGATTGTAAAACTTTGATACCATGCTTTATAAGTATTTACTTTAGGGCTGCACAGTATTAGAAACATTTTAGGATAGATGAACGATTTTAAACTGACCCATATAAGTAGCTTCATTAATTAGGGATGCCTTGATATGAAAGTTTGGGTAAATCTCACCATATAGTAATGTTGTACCTGATAAACCAATATTTCCTGATATTATATGGATGCATTTCCATCCCATTTTGACAGAATCAAGAAACCACAAAGTTGACTTTGCTTCTCTGCTTCAATTAAGACACCCCACAATCCTGTGCTGCATCGTCAGCTCCTTCCTCCTCCCAAAACACACATAGCAACAAGATGGAAATAAAACATCAGTTAATAATTTCACCCTTGTCATACTTATGGGACAAATACAGTTATGTTAAATCTGATTGATACCAGTGCTAATATACTGTGCATATCTACATTTAATTTGTTATAACTTAAGCTCTACACACTGGCAAACTACACACTATATCCTACAGCGGAGTAAGACATGTATTAATTTCTGCAGAATCATCCTGATGTTGTAGTCTGTGCTGAGAAAACTAAATTGTGGATTTATGTAACATTTAAACCAGCTGCGTCGAGTCTACAAACAGCTGGTCTGTGGTTACATGATGGTAAATTACAACCAGATTTGCTTCCCCCGCCAGAGTAAAAAAACAACAACACAAAAATACAAAGTAATAAAAACGAACACACTAAAACAAACTTTATGCAAGGGGTTCCAGCTGCCTATAATCCCATTAGCTGCAACAACATGCCTGCAAAAAACATAAGAACTCATGATCAACCTTATGCAACACGTCTCCAGTGTTTTAAAACACTTTGCTGTAGGCCGATGACTGCAAAGCAAAGATAATCCCACTCTGCATAAATAAAAAGATGTGATGGCAAAACATTCACTTATAAAACATTTCCATGTTAAACATATTGTTACTGTAAGTAGGAGCTGCTGGACACTCAAATTCCCTGTTGTAGTTATGTCGCTCCAGCAATTAATCAGACCCTATTGCAACCTAACATCCAGACTCTGGTTGTTCTTCAACAAGAGAGACGTTTAACAGAAGTGTTGCAAAATATATTTGCACTGCACTGCTAGAGTGAGTTTCTCCAGATACCTGTTCAACTGAATTAAAGGGACAAACTTCAAGAATATTAACTCTGTGTTCCAAAATGACTCGATGACAGCCAAGTTCCCCATTATTAGTTTGGAACTAATTAAGACAATGTAGATATTTTCAAAATGCAATCGCTTATAACCGACTTTCATAAGAGAAAATCTTATATAAAAGAAAAAAAGTCTATGGCATTAAAAGCGGTATGGATTAATTTTCCTTAGATTGGTAGAGTTGGAAATGTTTGTACAGAGTTTACACTTCAGTTCTAATAAGAACAATCTTTTTATCGTAGATTTGCCATTTTATAAGCTCTGCAATTAAAAAGGAACTGAAACCAATTCATGTGCAACTTGCAACACTTGTAATTTGAAGAGAGTCGTCGTTGAGTCACTATAACTCAATCCAAATGCTCTGCATTCTTAAACTGTGAAGATTCAGCTGGCCGTGTAAGGCCCGAGGTTAAGTTTCCCTTAAATGCCTTTATAAGTAAAAATGTATTCATGCTCAAAGTTAATTTATTTCTATTTTAAGAACAGTGTCATTAAATGTGTTTCTATTAAGTGCACGGGATTGTTGTCTGCAAAGCAACCAATCCTATTTGGATCAATAAAGCTCACTACAGACCACATTACTTTGCTACAAGAGATGCACAAAATACGTCTCACCAGCTTCTGTATTGACCAATGTTAAGTTATTCTTTAACAAATCCTTATTGATATGGGCCGATGTTGGTAATCGATTTTTTACGTCCACCTTGCTGCTGTTTGTGTTTCAGGAGGGGGTTGGCCCTGTGTGTGACTGACAGTGAAGCCATGCATGATTATGGAAAGCTTAACTGAAACAAAGAGGCAATTTCAGCATTGTGGTTGTATTTTTAAAGTGTTAAAAAGGTAGAAAAATACACATAGTATAAATATTGGCCATAAAGAAATATTGATATTGTTTCAGAAATTATTTTTAATTACCCATTAATCACATCCAGCTGCATCTAAAGAACCTGAAACTAATCTATAGTTTAGTGCTATAATAAAGGCCACAGAGACAAATGGTTTAAAAAAAGAAGTGTTTGAGATAATAGGACAAAACGCTACCAGAGAATTTATCCACCGTTGCCAAAGCAGTGTGGAAGCTCTCCTATGCTCACAGGGTGAGGCTCAGAAGGCCCTCCTGACCTACTTCTAATGACCAAACTGGGTTACAAATATAACTCATGACTTATCTAAAAAACATGTAGCTGACGGTGCTGCCATCTAGTGTTCATTTCTTTAGTTGTGGCATAGTAATTTCACCTCAGACTTAAATTAAAACGCAGATTTTGAGAGAAACCAGTTAGTATCCTCATCTACAGTCATATTTTACATCGTTTCAAAGGAGCTAGGGAAGAAGTGCACTGTAACAAATAGGCATAATATTAAGAAAGAATATGGAACAATATGAGAACTGTTTTTTCCTCTCTATTTTTTTTCCTTACACAAAATACCTGCAAGTTTTGGAGCCATTGGATCTTCCGATACATGGACAGGACCTTCTTTAATCTCCCCAACCTTCTCAGGTTGCTCTGGCATTGCAGGGGAGGGGGAAGCAGCTTCCACAATATTTTTCACCTCTACAAAGGCCTGAGGGCTGCCAGGCAGAGGCTTTGAGTTGTGGAACAGGCTAGCCCAGGATTTGGGAAGATTGGCAGTGGGAGCAGCAGCAACTGCAGGAGAGCTCGCCTGCTCTGTTACTAAAGGCTGGGTCACAGAGTCTGGGCTGAGAGGCTGGCCCTGCTCCCCACTGTCACAGTCTTCTTTGTGTCCATCTGAACTGACAAGAGTACTGGGCTCTTCTAGCCCATTGGCCACTCCGGTGTCTGCTGCCCGAGTTCCCTCTAGTTCAGTAGTCGTAGTGGAAGTCAAGGCCGAGGGGGCGGCCGCAACAGCTGAGGGAGGAAGAGGGGATTTGGAGTGGGGGCTGTGTGGGGCGTCTGACAGTTCAGGGCTCTGTGGAGCCAAATGATCCAGCTGCTGATCTGCAGTCCTTGATCCCTCCGTCATCTCTCTGCTTTGAGAGGAGGATGAAGAGGAGGAAGTTGCATTGTTACCGTCGGATAAAGAGGCAGCTCCACCTGTTAAGTCTAAAGAAGAGTCCTCAGGGCTATCACAAGTCCTCTGATTGGCAGTGGATGTGGGGGCAAACACAGATGCTGTTGATGTTGCATTGGAAGCAGGTGCAGAGGTGCTATGATCATCTGCTGACAATGCCTTACTGTCCACATCTTCAGAACTGTGGTGTGAGCCCCCAAGTGCGTGTCCATTCACCAGTGCCGTTAACGGAGCACCATCAGCTGCAACAGCGCTGCTGGCGCTTTCACCAGCTGACGGGTCCAGGTAGTTGTAGTACCCAGGCGGCCGCTTTTTCTTTTTCTTTCTCTCTCGCTGTCCCAGGCTGCCGGGGAGTCCGTCCATGTCCTGGCAGGACTGGTGATTGTCCAGGGCTGACGCCTCAGAGTCCGGCCCGTCCAGCGAGTTGAAGTGGCTTCCGTCAGGAACGTCAGCCACCAGAGGGGCCGCCTGCTGAGCCTTCGGAGCCGCCTGGCAGCCCAGGATGAACTCCGGGGCCTGTGGGTTGAGGTTGCTCGACACCCTGTACAAAGGGTCGCTGGCTCGAACCGGCTTGGAATCCATCACCTCGTCAACCCCAAACTCAATGTGCTGATAGTCTTCTGCTGCAGGAAACATGTCAATTAAGAATACAAATCACCATTATTAGTTTGTCAAAAATACTTTCCATATTGCTATTTAAAAATATATCAATACATTAATACATCTGATAGAATATTCAATATTTAAATGTTCACTGAAGTCTTTAGCTGCTCAACCTCTCACGCCCAGCTAATCCAGGTTGGTGGAATCAAAAAACTCAGGGGGCGTTTACACGACAACGATCCAACAAAAACGGCACTTTTGTTCCGTTTTTGTTGGATCGTTTACACGATAACGTTCTGATTACGATCTGTGTTTACACAGTAACGGTGCACATCGAAAACGTGTAATGCTCTTGCTGCGCCTAGTTGGAGCTAGGTTCTTTGAAACTTTGAAAGTGCGCATGTGTTTAAAAAAAAGTTGTACTTGAAGGCATGTGGATTTCCGTGAGAGAACACGCATTGTGTGCGTCTGATTAGGGCGCATGCAGTTGGAAAAAGTGGGATAACTTTGCCGAAAAACCTTGTTTGAGCTTTCACGGTGTCTGTAGCGGCCCGGACTGGAAACTGTTTATTGTTTTTACCTTGGAATGGCCAACAGTCTGTTATTCCTATATCAATTTGATAAAATAGGAGTTCCCGCACGTCCCATATCCGTGTCCTCTGTTACCTTTTTCAGCAGTTAAAACAGTTTTATCCGTCGCTAACAAGTCGTAACCTGTTTTTCCGAGCCGCCTTCAAACGCAACATGAACGCTGAGACGCTTGCGCTGGGTTTACACCTGTGAGGCAGCGAAGGAGACCTGATGCTGCTGCGCAGGTGTGTGTGTGTGTGTGTGTGTTAGAATCATGGCAGCAAACCAGCAAAACGTAAATAACTTGGCACAGTTTTTCCCCCGAACTAACCGACTGAGTTGAGTAAAGCTGTTGGATGCAGGTGATGTTAGCTAAAAGATGACTGGCTAATATCAATACAGCACGTTAAGCTTGTTAACAAGTAGCCTGTAGGCTGCTGGTGTTGTTGTCTATGTTCAGCTACGTAGACTCATTTTGCCCCCCAAAATAAGTCGGTGCCCCTCCTGTTAAACTCGTCTGGAGCCGGGCTGGTCCTGGTCCGTAGTTCTCTAGATAATAGCGCTGAACAAGCAGCCGTGTATTTTGCCACCTGGGCGGTGCGGAGCGGTGAAGAGACGCTGAGGGAACCGTATCTGATGGGGAAACAGTAACATCAGCATTGTGAGTAGTTTCTTCTTCTTCTGTGGATTGTAGGAAGCAGCTATGTTTTGCGTCATACTATGCATGAGCTGGTCTGGAACCCGTTTTCAATCTGTGCCGTTGTTAGAGAAAACATTCGGTGGTTTCGTGTAAACGCACACTACAAACGCAACAAAACTCTTCCGTTTTCCCCCGAAATCGTTGTCGTGTAAACGGGGCCTCAGTCACTCTTTGGTTACCTAGCAACAACTTGATGAGTAACTTACACAGCAGCAGTTTAAATTTTTGCCACTGAGCCTCATAACTGCTTAAAACTAAAACGGCAGCATGGAGTCAAAACTGGATAAAACAGGAGAAGTCGTGGCAGCAGTTTGGGAGTATTTCAGATGGTTAAAAAAAAAAAATTATCGATAGACTGATGTGAAATACTTATATCGTGATAAGTTTTTCAACCATATTGTCCATGCCTATCTCAAATATATTAGAATGGTGTGCTACAGTGACTTGCTACTAAAATGTTTCACTGTCACTTTAAACATCTATCCATTGTCTTCCAGTTTATTTTGACACCATTAGCAAGAGCATTAGCTCTTGCTAATGGTGTTGGCTCCAGCTACCATAGTAAACGGTGGAACACAAGTCAAACATTTTTGTTTGTTTCAACGGATATGTCTTGTATATCGACACATGAAAACTTTAAACCAGCTTGCCTAAATCCAGAGGTTTGGAGGGTCTCCCTCATTAGAGTTTACAGGTATTTCCCTACTGTGGGACAATAAATGGATATTTCTATCTACTCTTGTGTTTTGTTTATAGACTAGTCCTCTATAACCTACTAACATCCAAGGCTCAGCATGCATTGGAAAGGTAAAAAAAACAAACAAAACAATTGTCAACCTTAGGAAGTGAAAATTATAACAAAGACATACAATTTCTGGAGTAGTTATAAAATGTTACATATCACAACAACTTTCAAGTTAATAGGAAACTTACAACCTATTTAGGGCTAACATGTTCATCTACGTGTGGATCCCTAATATGTTTCATAGATACAGCACCCTCCACAATTGACATGACGCCGGCCCCGCAACCTTGCGGAAGTAGAGATGTCCTCAACAAGCCAACTGTTATTATGGCAGACTAACAGACCTCAATAAGTTACCAAAGACATTTTTTGAGTCATTTTTGTCTTATAAACCAACACTGAGGCAAAGACGGCAGGCAAGAAAATTCTCTAACTAGTCCTACATCAGGTCTATACGGTTATTAGTGGGAAATAACGGAGAAATCAACGTAAAAGTCCAAGAGGGAAAATAAGGGACACAAAGTCTGGTTGAATGTGAACGCTGTGGGACGCACTTTGCACATAAAAAATGAGTGAGTAATGACTTAAATAATACCGGCTTGTGAAAATCTGCCCTCGGGAAAATGCTTAGAAATAAACAGTAGTATGAAACGGTGTTTAAATGCCAATATAGCAGTTAGCTATGTTTTCAAGCTGCCATAGAGCTACCGTTGGAATCTACACGCATAAAATCCAGCATAATTACTTTTACTTATTGATCTGGAAATGATTAGATGTTTAGCATTGTTGTTTTAATTTAACCGAGTTGTGTTTATTTGATGATTAGCCGTCAGCCGTGAGTCGTTAGCATGGAGCTATCAGCAAGTGTCGTTATGACAAAAACTGTGATGTTTACTACCAGTTACCTTCGTGGTGCTGACTAACTTGGTAGTTTCATTCAACTGGACGCGAGCTGGACTGCAGTCCATGATCCATTTCTTGCATCATCCCAGGCTCCTTTTTGGTTTTGGAAATGTGATAAATTGTATTCCGCCCTCTACACGTTCTGGGTAACGGCTGTCGGGATTGCATATTACCCACTGACAACTGGGACCGTGATGATCTATTATTTTCCTCAAAATCTCTCTGCCCCCAGCATGTTTTCGATGATAGATACTGTTAATATTGTCGGCGTACTGCACTTGGAATGCTGATTGGTCAGTTGTTGACAAGTGCCCTGAAATGATTGGGGGAGGATTGCTCTAAGTCAGCATGGGGGAGGAGCCGGTGTCATGTCAATTAGTGGCAACCCTTGTAAACTTGCGTACAAACGTTATTATGGGTACTAAATGACCTTATTGTTTGCTTAATTTAAACGCAGTGAAATTATGCTGGAGTAATCCTTTCAATATCTAACTTGTTGGTTGCAGAAAGAAAAAAAAAGAAAAAAATTGCTGATTTAAAAAGTACATTGAGTCTTTAAATACTTCTAAACAGCATTTTCAAACAACACAAACAAGCAGCAATGTAAAACAGTTTTTAAGTAACTGTAGAAAATGCACAAACAACTTTCCTGCAAATAAGAATCATTGTGCAGCAAGAGGTGCAAGGGTGAATATAAACAGGAAAAATTAGTAAAAGCAAATCAGAAACTCATTCAAGTGACTCATCAGCTTGTAGGTCACTAAATATAAATTTATATTTTTGTAAGAGTTAAGAGGGCATTAAAGAGCAGATGCCTTCTCTGTAAGGATTAGAGGATATTCAGTTAGTGTTGAATCATTCTTCATTAGAGTAAACTGCATTCAACTGTAAGAACTGAGGGATTCCTTTAGAGACGAATGTTAGCATCCCCAGAAACCACCACTATGCCCTTAGTAAATAAGCCGTGATTGTTAAATCATATATAAGTTCAACTTTATTTCAGTTAATCTGGAGCCCTGCGGTGGCGCAAAAATGCATTAAATGCAACAGAAGATACTTTAGGTATCTTGAGCATGCAAAGCTCTACAGAGTTTACCAACAGGCAAGAGAAAGGATAAAGATGCACAGTTTAGAAAGCCACCAGTTTTTGAAACCTGGACTTTTAGTTCTTACAGACAACGTACAACAACCAGTCAAGCCACAGGGTGTGAGCCCTTTTAACTCACCGCAAACCTGCAGTCCCATAGACTCCATAATAAATGGCACAGCAGGAGTGCAGTAACTTCCTAAATAATCAATACAAATCAAGATGAGGCAAATGTTATGTGCAAATGGTCAACGCTGAAATAAAGGTGGCTGCTGTAACATTTTTAATTTGGTGGTCCAAAACGTCTAGAAATAAACTGTTTATGCTAAAAAATTATTGAATGATTATTATTTCCAACTATTGACAATCTACTCCAGACTATGAGTATCGGATGTACAAAATCAGGAGAAAAAAAAAAATTATGAAGCCTGAGCTTCAATCTTTAAACAATTTACATACATTTCAGCTAAAAGAAAGAAAACTTTTAACTACGGAGTAAATATTTAGGTCCTGCAACTTCCAAGAAAAATTGATATAAACATCAAGTATTACATGAAAAGTACATACCTGAAGACTGACTGACACACTGAACTTTGTCATTGAACGGAGGAAGCTGTAAAAAGTCAACAACAAACAAAAGGTGAATTAAAAGGAAATCAAAGAAATTCAACAATATTTTGTACATGACAGAAAAAACTAGTAGCAGATCAGAAAATGCCAATTATAAATTACGTCAATATTTATTACAATATCATTGCAATTAAATAGTATTCATTTTAAAATTGGGCACAATTTAAACATTAATTTAAAACAAGTTATTTGTTCTTACCTCAACATAAAATCGAGGAGTCACAAAAAACTGATTGATCTCATCAGGGCTGAACTCCCCAAAGATATACTGTGGAAGAAAAATCAATAGAATTATTAGTTAAGATTTATTTCCTGTTATCAAAATATATTCGTAACAAATCTAAATTGACAAATAATAATAAAAAAACAGTTTCTTAAATTCTTAAAACAGAACCAGAGAGATGTTTAAAATATCAGTTCAAGGAAAAGTGCTAATAATTTGCAAACCATCTGAATTTCAGCCCTAGTCACTAGGAATCACTTGAATTGTTATTGCTTAATACCAGATAATTAGATTGTTACATAGTCTGTCATTATTCAGCAAAACCTGTAGTCATTAAATGAAATCATAAAATGAGTCACAGTCTTATACATAAACCATGAGCCCAGATCAAACGGACTCCAGATGAGCCACCGTCAGAACAAACTCGTCTCTTACACAGGCGAAAGGTGGGACTCCTGGTCAATTTATTGACTTTTGGCAGAAAAATTTTCAGACAAATCTCTCCGGACGCGAAATGTGTTCTACTGAACATAACAAAGGCTAATTCACCAAATACTTTACAACAGCAACACACTGTCAATAATTACAAGATGAATCAGCAGTCAGTAAAGATAACAGCAGGGCTGCTTGCTTGTAAATGGAAAAACTTGTGCTTTTCTCAGAAACGCTCAAGATTCGAGTCCAATTACTTTACAAACCTTGAAAGTAACCACTGGCTGTGACACGGATAACAAAGATTATGTGTATTTGATAAGGATGACAAAAATTATGTGTTGGTTTTCAGCAGTTGTATGGGAGATTGGTTACCCTAATACTGAAAGCACCTTTAACCCAGTTATGATTCAGGCACAACTTCAGGATGCACAAGATAAAGTCCTGCTGAATAAGCTGATGTTAAGTGATAACGTTTAAGCATTTAATGTTCAGCTTTAGAGGAATCTTAACAGTATTTTAGGACATGCAGTGTATAAAAGCATATATTTACGGTTAATATAGTTTTTTGCCATCTAGAATAACTGCATGGAACTTAGCAACATGTGCTAACTTTTACCAACTATAGAAAGATTATCACAAAAGAAAATATAACAAAGATATAACATACAAACAATCACCCCGGCATGGATCAACCAATAAACAAATATACAAAAATAAGCTTAGGTGACCATATTATTCTGGTTTATATCAACTTTGTCACTGTATTTAATAAAAATAACATTACAGCCAAGATGGTGTAGGTAATCAGATTTACTGCTGACTATTGTCAAGGGATTTCTCAATAATGTGAAATTGGGAAATGTGAAGCACCTTTAAGCAGATAATGTTTCAACTTTAGTGTCTGTTTGAAAAACAGTTCAAACAAGCAATTCAAAGAAGATTTGGTGCTTTAGACCAACTAACCTCTGGACATGTTGCAACACAACCACTCTTCTAGTTGAGTAACGACGTCATTAGGAAAAGGCCGAGGTGAAATTTTCATTGTATGATCTCAGTTTCACGTTGTTGCTGAATTGGGTTCTATAATTAAAGTATAATTAAAGTATGAGGTAATTGTTTTTAAACAGAAAAGCAAAATTATTGCTTTTGCTGCAAAAAGCAACCAAATGAAACACTAAAAAGCACAAAACCTATTTTTGATATTGATACTTAAAATTAATAAAACAGAATACCTGTTTTACATATAGAGGTATGTTTTAACTGTAAAATTATATACCTTTTTTTGCTGTTTTGCTCCAATATTAGCTTATGTTAGCTACTTAATTCTTCAAACACTATTTGGGTAGCCAGCATGATTAAAAAACTACAGCTTGTAAATTTCAGATTTAAAAAGGCGTGATCTTAATTAAGAGATAAGGTAATCATCTTAATTTATAAACTATGACTGTTGTTTTAAATTTAAATACTTCCAGATGACTGAAAGTGCATAGCAACATGTGGGGGAGGGGCAGTACTTTTTAGCGTGTACAACCAGAGAAAACTTTTGGTCACCCTGACCAACAACTACAAACTACACAAAACAGGAGACAATTGACATTAATAGTTTTGGCATAGAATTGTGTTTAGAATTGTGTTAAGCATAAAATACATTCAGAAGATTCAACCAGTTTTCTGCAAATGGAATCCAAACCACTAAAGGTGAGAGATAAGCACCGAGATTATTGCACAAAAAAAATAATACATATACATATTTAAAAAAGCTTTTGAAAGTTCAGGCATAAAGCTTTAGAAAGCTACAGATTAAGAGGAAAAATAAAATGCCTAACCAACAGAATCCTTTGACTATACCATTTTCTATTATTGTAACATGAACATTTTAATCAAATCATTTTATTAACTTGTGTTAATCCCTTTACAGATAATCCCCATAACTTTTAGAGGAAACAACACACTGTGGTAATTCAAATGACCAAGTGGACATGGGGAAACAAAGCGACTAAAAACAGGTGAAATGAACTCACTAACCAGGCCCTTAATCCTCCCACCGCAATAAACGGTGAAACGTGAAAAGGGGAGGCACAGAGAAAAGAAAGTGCAGCTCAAGCATATGTAACTCTTTGCAAACACGCCCCCCACATGAGGGCCCACATTGCTGAAATGGCAGTCCAAGTGACAAACAGGCAGCTGTAATCCAACGGCCTCACGACGGCTCATTCGCTCACAACAGAAAGAATGTTGCTTTGCTTCTTTCTGTCAGCGAGCCGTAAACTGTGGCAACATGTCAATCGCTATAATTTTAGCAGCACAAATAATGATGGGTTTTGTAGGAGGATGTAACATACAGAAAACTTTAAGTTCTCCTATGAATTGACACTTGGTGAAACTGTTTTAAAAGTTCAGGCATTAAAAAAAACAACAACAACAAAAACAGAAGGATGGTAAAAAGATTTTTGGTAGGAAATAAATTTTTTTCACTGCTAAAACAGAATCAAGCTCGCTTCGAATAGAACTGAAATGTTTTCCTCCAACAACCAGGTACCTACAATACTTGAGTGATAACAGAACAATAATTTATCAAATATTTAATCCACAACCACTGATAATGTTTGTCAAGTACAATTATTACAGAACTGACCAGACTGAGCTTTTCGCACAATTGTGCCTCATCTCGCCAGTGAAATATTCCCGATTACACTAAATGACCTACACACTAAGAACTTTGGTTTTAAATAAGCTTGCACCTATTAAAAAAGCCCACTATTTCTTTAAAGATTAATTTAAAGAAATAGTGTTTAAAAAATTTTAAAAACACAAAAAAAAAATCAAAAACATTTTTAAACCTATTGTGTAAAATGTGAATACTTTGATCTGTTAAGACAAAACTAATGATTACCATTCAGACAACATGCAAATACATAACTAATCTTTAAAACTTGAGTCTGAAAAAGATCTGAGGACTAAAGAGTTGAAGATGACTAATTGAAGCTCATCTTGTGTTGCACATAATGTGATTAGCTTTGCGTAACATACTGATGCACTGAGTTATCATGAAGGAAAAAAAATATCTAAAAGACAAACAAACTAATTCAAATGCTATGATGTGTGGATTAGCTGATGTAAATAAGATACAGCTATGCGTCACCTATTTGGAATCCATAGTTTTTAAAGTAAGGAAGCACAAAACCACAACATGTCGCAGCTGCAGAGAGTAAATGCT
The DNA here is from genome assembly GCF_904066995.2 of Poecilia reticulata. Lineage (NCBI taxonomy): Eukaryota > Metazoa > Chordata > Actinopteri > Cyprinodontiformes > Poeciliidae > Poecilia > Poecilia reticulata. Next base: position 19,231,421 of record NC_088832.1, read on the forward strand.
GAGCTGTCTACAAGCTAAAGCTAAACTAATAAGCTTTAAAGGTAATGAGATGTTAGGCTTTTTCCACTAGAGACCATTTTAGAAAGAAAACAAAAACTAATTTAGCTAAATATTATTCAACATAACTTGTAAAGTGTGCCATAAATTACCGTCACGAATAATTAAGATTTTGAACCTTTGTCTAGCTCTTGTTTGCAAGACAATCCATACAGATAAATTGCAGTAAGCTTAGCTAAATCTGCTTTAACCAACTGGAGGTAAAATGTATTGTTCAGACTTTCCAGCATGACCTGTTTGCTAAGTTTCATCCCAAAAGCGTGAGGCTTGTTTGCTGCTGGTGCAGTAGATCTTGTTCTGCCTCGTTTGGTTGCTTGTAAAACGAACGTGCGTTTACCTTTTTTCTCACAGAACACACACACACACACACACACACACACACACACACACACACACACACACACACACACACACACACACACAAAAACATAACGTCCTCAACAATCCCTTTCAAAGCTAAAACCGTCAAACTTCCAGCATCTCATTTTAGGTAACCTTTTAACCGTTTTTATTTGTTCACAAAATGGGATGTTTTCAAATCATTTAGTCAGAAATATTTCTCCTAATTTATGTATACAAATAATTGAATAGAGCAAAGAAACTATAGACTTGTGGTTGCCAATTAATTAGAGGGAATGGCATGGCTAATATTTGATGTCTAATAATTGAAACACTTCTGTTAGGCAATCCATGTCATTCCTATGAGGCAATAAACTAGCATTCTGTGTGTATCAGAGTGCCCAAGACTGGCAAATAATTTTACAGAGCAACTACACAAAAGCAGAAAGGGGAGTTTATGTTTAACTTTCACTTCACTAAACAGTTATCCAATAGAAAGCCTTAGTTTTGGGGGAAGGAAAAGAAGTGTAAGCATGCACAAATTCAGCCTTCGCTGAAGTTTTTTCTTCCTTCTCTCCATAATGCTGTTCAGTTTATGTGCTACTCAACTGTTGAAAATACAACAGAAAAACTCAGCTTTTTAACTTGCATCGCTGTCAAAATAACAAAATACTCAATAGGAACACAAACTTCAGACTCTGCAAGTAACTGGCTGCATTCCTCAAAATGGGCCTCCTCACATGACGGCTAGCTTCCACAGTATTATCTCCAAACTTGCTAAGTCACTATCTAAGACAGATCACTTGCAGCGTGTTTGCTTTGCAACACATACAGATGCGTACAAGTTTGATCTAGTTTCAGTTTATTTCCTGCTAGGATAAACAGCAGAGAAGGCGAAGCCCACGCTGTCGCACAGCATTTAGCTAAGGAGCTGACAGCACACCACCACCTGTGCAAATATGTTAGCTAGCCAACAGCTAAATCTGATCGAAAATGTTTCATCACGCTTACGATAAAGAAACAGCAACCGCTGGCATGCAACATAATATGCGAAAAGACTGTTTAACTGAAGTAAATATATATCTATATAAAATTTATGAAGTGTGAATGTTTAGAAAAATAAAACACAGAACAAGGCCCGTCTCACTACTGAGCAGGTGGGCCATGCAAACACGCAGCAATTTTCGGTCACTTTTCTCCTAATAAATAACTGCTGACACTTAGACGATTTAACAATAAAATAACTCCCGTGTTAAGATTGCATGCGTTTGTGTCCCATTCGGTTAAAAATGGATGTCATATCTTTTACAGTAGCAGCCAAGACCACCGCTGGCTCATTTGAATGGAGGAACATGGGGCCTGTTAGCCAGCGTTGCCATGCTGCTTGTGTTTCAATGAGGCTGGAGGGGGTTTGGGGGGCATTAGCAAGCACTTTTCTGTACTAACAATTTCAATGACACGACTACTTTAATGTTTTAAACGACAACACCAAACTAACTAAAAAAATATGATCCTCTCTTAAAGCATTTGTTCCGAATCCAATACAAACGAAATACATTTGTAAGCCTCTATATAACGGTAAACACTAAATCCATCTGGAGTTGTTGTTGTTGCACTGGCTAAAGTGAGCTAACTAGCTTAGCTACCTGAGTGCTGGAAGAAGCCATGCTCCCGGTGAGATTTTCACTCCTCCGCCGACGAGATGAAAACTTCCCCGGGAAGGTTTTATGAGTTTGTAATGACAACTACAAACGGTGCTCTACTTCGACGTCATTGTCAGTTGTCCAACAATATAGTAGCGGTCGGGGCTTTTTGATCCATGTAATGCATCAGCACTTCACGCTGCTCGCCTGGCCGTCACCGCCATTTCCGTCGGTTGTAGTGGCAGCGTGAGCCTGAGAGTAACGCCAAATACTTCCGGTGATGGTTGACTCCAACTTTCAAAATAAAAGTTTTGGTGTTTTGTCACTGACATCCATAACTGACGGCTAGTGTTAGTGATAGCATAAAGTTGAAAAAAAAAAAACACACAGGTTGGTGTAATTAGATTTAGAACACAATAAAGAAGTTTTGAAAACAAAATAAGACCTGATTTTACTTTGTGTACTCACTGCATTCGCCAAATACAAGCAAAAATGTTACCCTGAAGTTGACAAGTCAGCATTTTACATTCACCTGCGATCAGGCCTGGATTTAGAAAGATGTAGGCCCCTTGGACAGAGCTGGTTTGGATATCCTGTCCAAACAGGTGTCTTTTACTGTTTAGACTGATAGTTAGATGCACACTTAAAGGTTTTTAGTCCCTGTTGTTCACATAAGCTATTTACAATAAATGATGCATCATTCATAGATGTATAAATGTTGTCTTCATTCATAGAAAAAGCAGTACCTTAAGTGTTAAAGTAACTATTTGAGAACGCACATGGAGATTTAACACTGAAATTCACCAAAACAAAAGAAAGGAGTGGAGCTGAAGTCTGATTTAGGTATTTGTCACATAATAGTTTTTAAATGGTTTCAAATAATTAAATTCCACAAAATCAAAAAATTAAAACACGCCCCAGTGATATAGGTCTACAACATTCTTCATGAATGTTGTATTTCAACATCCAATCATTAAAATAACTCCTAGGATGTCATTGCTGTTGCCCAAACCCAGTCTGCAATGTTTGCCTAAAGGACCTGCAAACATTTTTTAATTTCAGAGTGACCAAAACCATAGACATGATAAATAGTCTTTTGTAGACTTTTTTTAGGGGGGAGAGAGAGAGAGAGAGAGAGAGAGAGAGAGAGAGAGAGAGAGAGAGACCATCTACCGGTAATTCTCCTTACTGGTTTAAAACTGCAATTAGCAAGGTACAAGAGGCATCTAGCACCATGATCACAGGCTTCTTTTTTGTAAAATTAGCTGGATTTCTGTTTTAAATCTTGTTTTAAAACTGATCTTGCAAAGACATTAACATTCTCATATCAGGAGCAATAATTTTTTAAGTCTTTAAGTCTTAACCATCCCCTTTCCACCCTGGGCAACTGTCTATATGGGCCACATTATAAACTGTTAAGAAACTTCTTTATTATGGTGGAGAATGAGTACGAGGGGACACCGGGACAGTGTGGTAGACTAAGAAAATCTCTTCGAAATGACCACAAATCATTATTAAGATGGCCTCTCAAATGATATTTGTAAAATACATTATCAGATTTAGGACACCGCAGTTACATGCAGAACTCAAGTTGTTTTTATGGTGCTGATTCATGCAAATATATGCAAACAAATCTGTTAAGAATTGGTTCATTATTTGAATAAGACAGTAAATGACATCATAGTGACATTTATATTGAAAGGGATCTTTTCCTCTGCGGAAGTGCTTTGAGTGACGTGATTACACTCACTAGCAAGACACTTGACCTCGTGCTCTGTGTCCGGGTTGTGGCGTGAATCGCAAATCTTTGGACTTTTGAAGTTAATTCAAACAAAAAGAAGTTAGTTTTAACACCAATCCCAGTGTGTACAGAAGTCCTCTTGTGGTTTTCAAACAAAGTATAGACGATACAATGAAAAATTATAGTAATTCAACTCCATTCTGCTCTAATTTCCCTATTTAGTCAAATTCAACCTGATTGGGGGGAAAAAAAAACTGTTTTCGGAGATACTGTCTTGATCAACAAATGAATGCATTCATGCTTCACGTGTGGAGGCACTGGTCCTGACTGAGTCCTACCCATGATGCAGTCAGTGGAGATGAAGTTACACACCCACACAAAGACGTCTCACATCAAGTGGGCGTGGACGCAGAACAGGTGAGTGGAGAAGATCTCCCAACAGGAAGTTGCTACAGGTGGATTGCGCTGCTTTGCTCTAAACGAAAACAAGGTGAGGTAAGGACGGGATTTAGGGGAAACACAAACTATGTTTTAGGTTCTTGATAAAACCACAACCATGTCAGTTTTAGAACGAAAAGCTAATTAATCTGACCTGATTGTTCCTGCGCGTTACGAGCTGTAATAACAGTATCACTATTTGCTAACGTCACATTGATTGAAGTTGTATGATTTTCTTTCCGCAGGCTAGACAAAGAGAAAGACACCAATACTCTAATACAACATAAAAAGACAGATTACATTTTTTTTAAATGCACTAAGGGAGAAATTCATTGAATCTGCAGGACATGTTTTGTTGATGAAAGTAAAATTTAGGCGTTTCACTATAATGACCACGTTTGGAGAAGTTCCAAGCCTGACAATGCCATTTCATCTATGAAGTACGGAGGTGGCCGCATCATCCTGTGGGGCTATTTTATTGCAGGAGAAACTGGTACACTTCAGAAAAATTACATTAAAGCAACATCTCTGGATATCAGCGAGGTAGTTAAAGTTACATCACAATTTGGTGTTTCAAATTAACAATGACCAACATACCAGCGAATTCATTACAAAGTGGATTCAGGTCAACAAAATCAGTGTTTTGGGACGTCTATACCACAAAACCTTGTCTGTGTTAGACCTGAAAAGAAGTGAGCAAAGTGGCCTACAACACTGACTTGGTTTCCTTATTTCTGTAAGAAAGAAGAGGTCAACAATCCACCAAACCTTGGTCACATAAGGATATAGGCAAAGTATAAAGTTTAAAGTCAATGCTTCACAAAATCCAGGGACATCTCTTGTCATTACGCTCTAAAAAGTGTTTTTGGGTTGAAGTTCATCTTATGGACTTATTTACATTAATTTAACTTAATTCTTTTGCTTTTGCTATGCCAACTTACTTTTCTGTGTTCATTTAACTCAAAACGTATAAGTTTTATAAACTTATAAGTTTAACTCAAAACTTATACGTTTTGGGTTAAACTCAAGCAGCATATATGGAAAATGCCATATATGCCATACATGCTGGCATATACCTGATGCCAGCATATATGCTGGCATCAAGCAAATAAATCTTTTTTGGTAATCCTACCTGACCCAAACCAAAAAACATTTAGACTTGCTGTAAATTCGTGAGGAAAAAATGTTAAAGTTTTTATACATTTGGTTTTAACTGTATATCCATTCATCCATCCATCTTCTTACACGCTTGTCCCTAGTGGGGTCGGGAGGGGTGCTGGTGCCTCTCTCCAGCGAGACATTTCGGGCGAGAGGCAGTGCACGCCCTGGACAGGTCGCCAGTCTGTGGCAGGGCTTTAACTGTAGATATTCCACCTTACTGTTTTGCTGCTTGTTACGTCTTGAAAGCTTCTTCTTTGTGCACAAGCCAACCATCCACTTTGTCTATTGGAGTCTGTAATGGGATTCATGTCCATAATCTTCTTCAACAGGTAAAGGGAGATGCCAGACAGGGGAAGACACCATCAGAGGAGTGATGTGTCCGCAGAGTACAAGAGCAGGGATTACTCACACAGGGGACAGCACTCTCTGCACGATACCCAGAGACGCAGCCAGAAGCCAGGAGGCGTGGAGGAGCGGTTCAGCAGTGACAGAAGAACCAAAGAGAACAGAAAGAGAGACGTGACAAGGGGTCATAAGGGGTCAGCTGCATACATTGCTCATGAAAGGCCCTCAACACTGTAAGAAAACTTGATGAAGGCTTGACATTTTTTCCGTTTTACATCGCAATGAAGGTTATGTTACATCTCTAAAAGAAAATGGTGTTGTCTTTGAAGGCCCAGAGAAACATCATTGTATAACCATGAGGTTTATCAACAACAGCACAGAGAAGCCATGTACAATTTAAGGTACACGCTGACCTCTAGAGGTAAGTATATTCCCTTTGAGGTTCTTCTGTGACGCTCAAGCTTGCTACAGTTCAATATTTCTGTATATTACTGTGTAGCAGCAAAACTGTAATGAATGATGCCCTATGTTATTGTGTTACTTTTCAGTACGTTTACATTTAATATTTGCAGAATGTTCTTAAACGCAGACTCCTAAACTGCATCAAACCTGATTTGATTTTCATTAGATTTTGGAGTTCTCTAAGACAAAGTCAAATTTTCCAGTGAGGCAAAGATCTTTCGTCAGAGAAAATATCAGGAAATCTGACATTTTTGCTGTAAATGTATTAACTTTAGAAGCCACACGGAGTCAAAACTGAGATCTCGCTGCTCTCTCTTGCATGTCTCTCAGGCATCTGCCAGCTCATGGAGATCTCTGTGAATCTCCTCATCATAATCTGCGCCGGAGTGCCGTACAGCAACAACGGGGGCTACCGCGACCTGGCCAGCCTCGGAGGAATTTACGCTTATTACTTTGGAGGTGCCAGCGCCTTCACTGGCGCCGATGCAGACAGAGTCAAGGAGCTGGACCGCCTCTTCCACCAGCTCAAGCGGCCTCCGTATGTCTTTACAATGGCCTGCGGTGGGATTTTGATGACGTACGCCTGTGTCATGTTTGGCCTGGGGGTCTTCAGGGTCTCCCACCGCTGGCCCATTGTGCTGCTTGTGGAGGCTGTTGTGAATTTTCTGATTGGCTTAGGTTACATCGCTGGGTTAGCTTTCTACTTTATTAAAATACAGGAAACCTACCAAAACCCCATCTGTCAGGAGAGGGAGCAGATGTACAAGAGCAAAGGACACAAGGGCTTTGAGTGCAGCTTTAATGGTGCAGACATCGCAGGAGGATTGTTTGGAGTGGCAGGGACTTTTGTTTTCGTCTTTGGTGGGGTGCTGGCAGTCAGAGCCTTCAGATCAATACGAGAGCAGAAGAATGAAAGAACAAATGAGGACAATTATTTTTAAACACGCTTTTCTTACTCGTATTAGAGAAAAAAGTTTTAACAGATTGGAAGGGATTTCCATTAAGTCTTTTTATGTACTAAATTTCTTTATATAAGTCGGAATACTTTTTTTTTAGTCTTAATGCTCTTTTTTTATTTGTACTATTTTTGTAAATGTCATAATAAACAGCTAGATGAGTGTACATACAATTTCATTTTTTGGCATGTAAAAAGAGAAAATCAACTTGGGGTCAACCCCAACCCTAAACGGATACAATACTTTTTTATAATATTAGGATTGCTTCTCTTTTGACATAAAACAACCTTTTTAAACTTATCTTGAAATCTTAACAAAGCAAAGAGCTACTCTGGTGGTTTGAAAATATTTACACAAGAAGTTTTATGTGTAGTTTGGTTAATTTGATGCACATTTACAATAGTGAGTCTTTAAATCTTTGCTAGACTGAAGGGTGAAGTTCTACGCTTCTCCAGTAGGTGGCATGTACTTTATGAAACTAAGCAATAAAAACATGCAGAAATCTAAAACCTCATTGCATGTGGCTTGTAGAGACAAAATCCTTTAACTTAAGCTGATACATTAGATGTGTGAGGGTAAACTGTTAAACCAGTTTGTACAGCAAATATTTATATATTATATATATATATATATAGTCTAAAATGCTATGTTTTGCTGATAAACTCAATTATATCAATTATAAATTTATATATAAACACAAGAATACACATGTACAAACCATCCTGCCCTTTTATTCCTTATGTTTTAGACAGTTTATATTTGTCTTCAAGTAGACATTTTTGACTGACTCGTGTGTACCGAGCAACTAAAAATGATCATAAACATGGTCATCAAAATGAAGCTGGACAAAACCATTCACAGTAAAAAGTTTTATTGCTACTTGGCTTAAAGTTAATTGAAAAAAACAAAAATCATTAAAAACTGAAAATAATAATAGCAGCATCTGAAATAAAAAATGATTATCTTTTATTTCACAGAAGGTTCATATGAGCATAAGTCTCTGAAAAACAGCAAAAGTGCTCTTTGTTAGCTCCATTCCTAAACAATGTTATTGTTTATTACTCAACATAAATTTTTAGCAGCAATCAGCATGCTAGAAAAAAATATATTGGATATGCTTCATTTTATACAAATAAACCATATTTTGTATATACATGTTTCTCAGTTGACTTGTGTTTAGCACATGCTTCCAGTATGAAATACGGTTACAGTTAGTACCCTCAATGGTGCCCTAACGAGTGACGGTTTTCTGAGGAATCCCTATAGTTTTCAATTCTGTAGCAAGAGGGTGATAGAAATTTGCATGATACAATGAAGTACAAAAATAAACATCAAGCTTCTTGGCATCGAGAAAAAAAAAAAAATCTGCAGAAAAGGAAACATGACAGACAGTGGCTACTTTGGTCACGTGTTATACAGTTGGAGCGCCTCTGATCGGTTTCGTTCACAGTTCACACAGAGTTACAGTCAAACCATTGGTCACACAGGCATGCATGCACTTCACACTACACAGAAACACAGATACTTCTGCAAGCTCATTTAGATGTGCAAAGAGGACGTACTACTCCAAATAAATGAATCACGAGAAAAACAATGTAGTCTGCTTTAATGTGAATTCCCTCTTCTTAGAAATGTTTAAGGAGTATTGTGCCAAGTGCTTTCTTTTGAACCAAAGCACATTCTTCAACACCTCCCTCTTCCTGTTTCTGTGCATCCAGTTCCAGACAGATTTCAGTGCACAACGACTGCCTCATCAAAAATAAGACATACTTCAAGCTGGAAAAAATATATAGCTGAGGATAATATGGCATCATACAAGAGACGGCAACAGTTTAAGGGGGTCAAATGATGTCAAAAATGGGTTTAGTTAAGTTTGGAGAACGCTACAGAGAAATGTCATATTCATTTTTGGACTGGCAACAAACCACAAAAGGCAGCAGGTCAAATGGACGGAGCAGACTCACAAAAAATGCTCAGTGTGACATATAAACACAACTCCGACGACATCATACAAACGCACAGCACTTGATATTAAGACATTTTAAGTGACAGGACTTATGTGGTTTCGGGTGGTAAAGTGACAGTCTCATCACATTTATATTTACACTTGACATGTTGCATATTTTACAAGAGAACTCAAAAGATCACACTATTTTGTGAAACCTCTGGGAAAGTTCAAGCTCTCCTCTGTTGACTCGCACAATCATAATCTGTCTCAGAATGTCTGCAGCGTCCGCGAACGTCTCGCTGACTTCGGTCCAGACGCCAGATGCATCGTGGACGTCGGAACCACAGAGTCCCACGTGTTTGGCAGCTCAGACACAGGTCGATAAAGTGACAAGAATTCATTATTAGCTTTAGCAAAGTGCTTTGTAGATAAAATCTGTACTTTTTATAACTTTAGAAAAATAATTCAAGGGCTTTGATAATGATGCATGATACAATTTGAATACTTTTTTTTTGTATTATTTTTAGGGAGATTTTGATATAGAGAAAACAAACAAGCACAACATTTTTTTTTGGATCAAGTCTTAGCCATGAATGTAAGCAACAGAATGCGTTCAGTCTGATTTGTGTAAATGATAAAAATAAGTTAAAAGACAGAATAAAAATGATGTATGATTGCAAGGAAACAGACACAAACAAGCTCTATAAATAAATGTTGTGGCAAGTACAACAAAAACTACCGTTCGTTTAGTGATATTACTTTCGACTACCGTCTGCTTTACTGTCAGTGGTTTCCTTTGCAAGAAATGTTGTCTGTGACCGAGGAACCTGTTGTTAAACTGTTAAACATTAAGTGAAACACATGTGACAGCAGATTTAATTCTTTTTTTTGTACAAAGTGCTCATAGCAGAGTTACTTTAGTTGAATGTACAACAACTTGGCAAGCAAGAAACTGAGGATTCCTCACACTTAAGGCCTACACATGCTCTGCAAAATCAGAAAAAAAAATGCACCCCAGGACAGACGTTCTTGTAGTTTGTCCTTGAAATAGCATCTGGCAAGAAAATTTTTTCTTACATATGCAAAAGAAACTACTTTCTCAGATTTTTAAAAAAATTTTTATAGTATGTGCTGGCCTTTAAAGACGATTCTTAGGAAAACAGAATAGAGACGGACAACCCAAAGGACTTCTCCTTTTAAAGACTGCTTAGAGGAGCTTTAAGGCAAAAACGTCATAGTTCCAGCTAAAAACACATGTGAAATTCCAAAACTACTGAAATTAGGGTCAAAGTAGAAGGAAAATTGTGAAACTAACACAATAATAGCTGACAAGAGCAAACATTGGACTACTTCTGACCAGAGAAGACAAGCTGAACAAGTTGGAGGCATTCGGAGCTGAATAAAGTGAGGTTTCTAGGGCAGTACGATACCGAGTTTCCCCTAATAATTTAGGTATCATAAATACAGTTATAGTTTATACCTATGGGTACAGCAACCTCAGGATTTACTGGCACTGAAGGTAAATATCATCATAAATAAAAAAATCTTTTATTCCACCAGTAAAATATCAAACAGAAAACGGAGAAATTAAAAATCTAGCTTAGTGCATTTATCCTGTGGAGACAAATACCGTAAGAAATAATTGCTTTATGCAGAACTGGCAGGGCGACACCTACTGGGAACCCCGGAAATTCTTATACCTAACTGAGACTTATTAAATCCATATGTAGCTTTTTTTTCCCAAGTAGATCAGCGTTACTAGTTTTAGCTAGTAATATTTTACTTCTTAAGTAATAATATTTTGAAGTTAGGCTACTACTGAATGTAGTGTGAAGTCAGTATTTTGGGGTCCTCTGGACTCGATAAAGGACCAGTTACCATTTACTAGGTGCCAATAACTGCTGAGGGCTCTGTGTGCACGATATTATCATAATACATGATGCTAAAGCTTTGAAGGGAGGAAGAAATGATTACATATTCTGAGTGACTTAAGAAAGTCTTTCTGGTGTCAAGTACCGCATATGTTTACGTTTGTATATTTTTATTGTGTTTGCTGACATCTAAAGAAGCATTAACCAATGATTTTTTAAAAAAATGAAAAAATACCTCACATAAATGTATTTAGGAAAAAAAATTATTTCAAATGATATCACAACAAACCTCAATTTCTAAGATTTAATCTTCAAAAATTTCTGAAAGCTTGGAATTAATACTTTGTAATAGTTTGAACATTGTTCAGATTTTGTTTACCAAAGATATTTGTTCTGATTAATGTTGTTCAGGTAAAGTCAAGTGACTGAGTTACAAGTTTCCCATTCAGCTATGACTGATTTCTTACATTCAGCTTGTCCTGACAAATTTCCTCTCACCACAGTTTGGCAAAGCAGCTTCCAAGTCCAACATTTGACGGAACAAGCAGAAAAATACAGGGAGAAGAAAAAAAAAAAATCAACGCATGGAGTAAATGTGAGAAAATGACAAGTAGATGACAAGTTTGTTCATAGCATCGCTGTATAACATAACTAACATCAGCAGCCTCAAATATTAATAAATAAGAATAATCTCTGTCTATACATAAACAGAGACTTTAAATAAGAAGATAGATAAAACATCATTTTATACTTGACTGCTATCTGACTGATTTGTTCAAATTAATTAATCAGAATGTGTTCAAAATGCCTAAACTCAAAATATCTGTTCTTCTCTGAAATGCAGCTTTTATGGGGATTCATCGTCACTGATTATTCTGCTGTCACTCCCACTTCAGCCCACCAGAGCTGAATATCTTCAGTGTCAAACGGCTCATAAGACGTCTGCAGTGGACTCAAAGCTTATCCCTCAGAGGGTGTTTTCTACAATGATTCATCCAGTTTGTCAGATTCTAAAAAAATAAAACCCAAATTAATAATTTGAACATAAAGGCAGTTATTCTTGTCTTTGCATGTTGATGACATCTTAAGTTCTTTCGGTTCTTTTTTTTTTTTTTAAAGTTGACTTCCAGATCTAGAGGTATGATATGTGACCTTTGGGTCAGGAATGAGATTTCTCTCTTTAAAAATCAAACAAAATACCACACTAATAATAAACTTTAAAACGTACCATTTGGGTAAAGAGAGTAACCCTAGGTCTCTTTGTGTAAGAGAGGAGAGTCGTATCTGCTAGCGTTATCCCACTAGAAAACTTTCACTGAAGGGACGTCGAAACTATAGCATTGTTTTCTGTTTAAACATCACGAACATGTGGTTGAAAAGTTAAAGGTGAAAAGACGTCCACTTGAAAATGTTTGAATGTAGTTGGACGTTGTTTGGGGTTGAGCAAAGCTGGACTTTATTTAAGATGAATTCTGATGGGATTATGGGATAAAAACTCAAGTTTTCAACACATTTGTCTGCGCTAAATAAAGACAACAACGGGCCGAGCTTCACTAGCCGTAAGAAAGGTGTCCATGGACATCGAGTGTTCGCAAAGACCGCGTCCCGTCTGAATATAACTGAAACAAACTCTCATCCCAACTCCTAATCTGGTTGAGCTCTCTGATGTGTCGTCCGTTTTAGGCACTTTTTCAAGCTTCGGCACGAATCGATCTCTGCAGGACCTGAGTCACCTTTGGGTTCCTGGTGGGGAGACTGACCACAATCTTTTCTGCATCCATCAGATTGCTTAACTTTCCAAGTAAAGGGAAATGCTGTTGACATATTGGACGTGTGGAAATCTTGTTCAGCCCTATTGTGGCGGATACTCAGAGCATGTTCTGCTTATCTCTCTTTAATGGCACAGTATCAGTTTTTAACAGAGTTCTAAAGGCTTTTCTTGTCTTCTCAACATTTTTTCAAATGGCAACTTCTTCCAACTAAACCAGCTGTAGGAGACAGTCCTACATCTCAAGAATGGCACAATCCAAACTGAAGCCAAACGGCCGACTCAGCGTCCTAGAGGGCGGTATCGTAGACTTCCTGCTGCAGGACGGCAGCGAGGCCCGGCCCTGGAACTAAGGTGGAGGCAAATGCAGGAGGGTGTGGTTGATCCCACGGTGGATCTTTCACACAGGTGGGTGTTGGAGGTGTGGAGATGCCTGAGACAAGAAGGCTCTGGCCTTTCAGCTGCTCTCTGACCTCCTGCTCAAGACCAGGAGGCACAATTAGCTGGTCCTCTGGGTCCTGCTGAGCCGGGGCCGTGAAGTAGCCTGATTTTTTCTTTGGCACCTCCAGGGCAACCTCAATGATATTATGACTCTCTTCCAGGGCCACCACAGAACCATTGGACAGTTTCTTGCCGAACAGGCTGGAGGTGGAAGGTGACTTCTTGAGGTCTCCGTTCTCTCTACCACATACGGCCAGCAGACAGCCGTTTGTAGCAGAAACCACCACGCTGTTCTGTCTGCGCATTTTACCGTTGCGATTTTCCAGATTCAGCTCCTTTGGGCTCTCGGGGGCCACCGGCCGAAGCTGGAAAGCACAGCAGTGAATGTCTACCTCCACCTCTAACTTGCTACCGTTAGAGATGACACCCTCAAGTGGAGCTTCGTCATCGCTGTCCAAGCCATTGTCAGACTGGTTGCTTGAGAAAGTAGCACTGGAGGGCTGGCGCTGGAAAACACCGGGGTGAGTTCTCGTTGGAGCTGGACCCGGCACCATGATCCCGCAGAGCGCAGGAGCAGGGTGGAGGCTGCAGCGCCTCTCTGGGCGAGACGTAGGGCCAGAGGACGGGTGCTCATCCGAAGCGGTGGACCCTGCCTCGCTGCCCACCTCAGAGGCCGACGTCTCACTGCTGAACTCGGTGCCAATGCCGCTGCTAGACGAGATGTTTCCTGGATCACTGGGGCATGGAGTCACGGACACCGGCACAAGGGCTGGGGTCGGACCCCGCGGTTCATTGTTCAACACCGGCGGCTCACAAGTGCAGCTGTCCTCACCGACACATAGTGACACCACCGCGGCTCCGATGTTGTCCTTGCAGCCGTAGCTCTGGGCAAGGGAGCACAGTTTCTTGGCGGCTGCATGTGGATCCCGCACGGCCTGCACGGTGTACACGGCCTCCTGATAGGACACTCGCTCGAAAAGGGCTCGGTTCCCCAGGATCAGGAACTCGTCCTTGGCACAGAGCGGCTCAGTATGCACCCAGGGCTTTGGAAGCACCCAGGGAGACAGATAGGAACAGCCCAACAGGCGAGAGCAGCACGTCACTCCACTCACTTTGTTATCCTAGAAAAGAGACGATGCCAAAGAAACATTGCGTCGCATCTTTAGATATAGAATCTACGTCTATCATATTTTAGCATGAGCATTACCTCTGTTATAATGGCTTTATTGACTTTAACCCTCTCCATCTCCTCTGTGGAGTTCTCCAAGTTGAAAACCTTTGAGAGCTGGACAGGCTGTCCATCACGGCACAGAATGGCCTGGCATGTACCAACGTTAGCCACAGTTAGGCTGAAGCAGCTCCCGGGCTCCGACGTCTCACGGTGAATGTAGCACAACAAGGCAGACGCACCGAGCTTCTGTCCGGCCATGCCAAGTTTCCTGTTCAGCAGGAAAGAAACTAGAAATAAAGTGTTCTGATAAACAGCAAACACAATAAACAGATTGCTTGTCTAACCTGTGTGAGGTGAGAAAGGTGTTGCACATGTACACTGTGTCAACATAGGAGTGCTGGAGTTCTTCACAAAGCACGTCTCCCATGGTGCATTGTAGAAGACGTGGCACTTCCTCGTTGCGGTCGCCATCGAAGATCCCGTAACAACCTTCTCCACCGTCTCCAAAACGGTCCACGGCAAGCACGGAAACACACAACCTGTTCCACACAAGCAGATTCACCTTATCAAAACAGTGATGCAGTGACCCTGTAAATTTCAGACATTTGGCAGTAACTGTTTCACCTCCTTCTCACACTCTCCTTTGCTTTGGACAGTTTCTACTACTTGTAATGTCACTTCTCCACTTGAGTCCCTTCTCATTTACACTCATGTAATCTTTCTTGCTTCAACTAAATTTCACCATCATACCTCCACCTTTCTAGCTTTTTTCTCTCACTGCAGGTCACAATATCATCTGCAAACATCATAATACTTGGAGACTCCAGTCTAACCTCGTCTGTTAGCTTGTCCAAAGCAAACAGGAATCCTAAAAGGCTTAAACTGGACAAAAAAAAAAAAGAAAAAATACGAATCAATAAAGATAAAAATTGCAAAAAAAAGGAGTGACTCCTTGATAAAAAGAAAATTAGAACTTATTTTATAAATTTTGTTCAGTGTTCAATGCACCAAATCAGGAATCGATTTATATTTGGTACTTCACAAGGGAAAAACGATAAAGCTCGACAAATACAGACTTAATGAGGAGCAACAATATTTGCATCTGCACTCGCGTCCTTCACTAAAGCAGATTTAGTGGTATAATTTATTTAGTTTCTGTTATGATAAATGAAGTCTACAAAAAGTAATTGCCTATCTTTCCCTGCAAATAAAATAAATCTTGGAAAAACAAAGGAAGAACACACTTATTTCTTTGGCCTCTCATCTCGGAGTAACCGTGCTTCCAGAGAGTCGAGGGGCCCAGGGAGTCTCCGGGCGTCGTGGCAGATTTCTGGTCTAATTTCAGCGTGGTAATATGGCTGCAGGGGGAGAAAAGGAGAAAATAACAGGAAACACTGCAGAACAAGGTGTGTAATGAATGCATAAAAAAACTTGTTTGGTATTTCGCTTTATTTCTTTGTGTTGTTTTGTTTTACTGTTCAAACGTGAGTTTTCTGAGAAATGTCCCTTCCTCATTTTTTCATTTTCCAGAACCGTTATCCATTTCGGTTTTAAGTTTTTGCGCCTCAAGGCTGCAGAATCCAAAGTGTTTAATTTCAGGCTTTTAAAACGGGGAAAATGCCACCGTCCGCTCCGGATGCCGTGACTCACCTGAACAGATTGAGGGTTTTGTGTTCCAGCGTCAGGGTGCTGTTGCCCGTCAAGTCCAGCTCTTGCAGTGTAGTAGGCAGGGAGTCGGGTAATTGGATCTCAGTCAGCTCATTGCAGCTTAGATCTACAAGCTGCGTGTAAAAAACATTCAAAAGCACATGTGAGCTGGAGCACGCTTAGGAGGGCCATCTGAAATCTGAAATGGTAAAAACAACAGAGGAAACGAGTCTGACCTTGATCTCAGGCAGGTTGAGGATTTCTGGGAAGACGGTTATTTGATTCGAGTGTGCGATGAGAGTGTGCAGCCGCTTGCAGCTGGACACCGTGGAGGGGATCGTCTTCAGCTTGTTCCCACTTAAATTTAGCTCCTCCAGCAGTTCCAGTTTACTCAGCTTACTGGAAACAGGAGAAATACACAATCAAATATAAACGATTGGCTGATTACAATTAATGAATTCATTTCCTTAAGACTTTTAAGTACTAGTAACCAAAATGGCAGCCGTTTGTGATCTCAGTTAGCTGTGATAGACAGCAAACACACCTGGCTGGGAAGGAGAGCAGCTGGTTGTAGGCGATGTGAAGGATCCGCAAGTTCTGGTGTCCGACCAACAGAGCGCCGCAGTTCTCGTTCAGATTGTTCCCGGTCAGGTAGAGCTCCTGGAGGGTGCTGAGGCTCTCCTCTGATTGGCTGCTGGGGGGAATGGTTTCCAAGGCGTTGGCTGACACGTTTAAGTATTTCAGGCTAGGAAGACAAAAAAAAAAAGTTAAAAAAAGTAAAAAAAAAAAACAGAACCTAAATCTGGGTCTGGTCTGCTACTTCTTCCACTGATTTTTCACTGCAATCCAAAAGCTCTGCAAACATATCATCATTTATTCAGATGCTACAACTAAAGAGTAATTTAATACTTTTGTATGTGTGTGTATTTGTTTGATTGACTCACAAAGATTTACAGTATTTTTGTTTTCGCACCATCTTTCTTCTGACTGGATGCGATATTAATAATTTGGAGTGACTCAGCAAGAGTCAAAACTTGAGTCTGATGCAGAATCTGTGGATGTGGCTAAACATTAGGGCGATGGTCAGGAGGCCTTCTAACCTGAAAGACTCAGAGCTCATTACCAAAGATTAACAAGTGGAAACATACAAAAACCGGTCAGCAATTGTGAGACGTGAATACTATAATAGCAAAAATTTGTTATTAGGTATTCATAATTTTGCGACATACCAATGTTTAAAATAAACCTTGCATAAAAAGTAATAGAATTTTGAAAAATGTATATTTTTTTTATGTTTTACTGTCTTTTGATTTATGCTTTTCTAATTTTATATCAAAAACGTGGTTAAATGAAATCTTTCTAAATCAAAATCTGCTATTGCTTTGAATAAATAAGGACCCAACTTTGGATTTATATCATGAAGATAATGCTTTACTTTTTTTTTTTGTTACAGTATATTAAATTGTTTATCAACTAATAAAAGTTATGACCAAGTACAAAATCCAGCAAAATAAAAGGACAGCTTATAAAGAAACTCCAAACTAATCCCAGGACGGACAGTGACAGATGTGTAAATGGCCGCCAGGTTTGATCATTTCCTTTTTATTTCCCTAAATGTGCTGCAGAAGATATAGTTAATCACAGAGGTAAAGATGTTAGCAAGTGGAGGACTAATTTGAATATTCATTAAGCTGCACAGTGAAGGTCGGCAGTAATTTGAACTGCAGTAGATCTTACGTAACAGGCGTAATTAAGTCATTACTGGTGGTGTATCACACACAGAGCAGCAATAAAACTAAAATGTGAGGGACTAGTAGTTGATGTAAAATGTGAACCTTGTCATGCTTTTTTTAAACGGTCTTTGCTGAGGAGTAGCTCATAAACACTGAAAGCCTGTTAAGATCTCGCAATCTGTGTGGCTTTTTACTACACAAAGGAAGGCAGGTAAAACAAACGGCAATAACCTTTTCGGTTTCTGTTGCATTTCATGCCGCCGTCAGTCCTGAATGCAGCTGCAGTTCACTGCATGTTCTGCAGTTCTCGACAGCATGTCAGGAGATCAATTTCTTTTCAGAAGTCACTGCCATAACAGTAAAGTGCATCAGGGCAACTCAGCAGCTAATGGGTGTTAAGTGGTTTACCACATCGGAAATAAGGAAGCAAAAGATGCTCCAGTTATGGTTGGGAAAGCTGCATTGATCTTGACCACATTTGCTCCATCAAATCTATACTGTGCTGCGTTACGGTAACCGTCCACAGAAACATGGATTGCCAGTAAGAAGTTGTAAAGCAGAGGAACCTGTGGATGAAGAATCATAATGCCATCATATAAAGAGTACAGGGCAAACACCCTATTTAAAAGGTTAGAAAACTAACTTTAAGGCCTTGTAAAAGAGACTCTCTGGAAGTTCGTTGAGCTTGTTATGTTGCAGGTCAAGGGCTTCCAGAGGAATATGGTCAAGTAGGTCAGGCACTCTCTGCAAATGGTTGTTCCCCGTCAGCAGCTTCCTCAAACTTAAGCTGTTCAGCAACCTGTTGGAGACGTTACAGAGAGAGATCAGGACAAATACATATCCAGCTGCAGACACCGAACGTTCATCACTGAATTCACAGCCGGGCATGATTCTGCTTTTTCTAAGCTAGAAAGGTCAACAATTGCAATTGCATAAAGAATATTGAAGCAAATACAAAAATTTCTAACGCTTTGTCACATCTTAATTTATGACCTGTCTGCTGTGTCTTCATGATGCCGTTTGTTCTCTAATGTTCCCTGACAAAAAATTTGAGGCTTTCACACAACATCTGCATTTATACTGATGTTCAGCAGCACAGAGGTGGACTTTATTAACTAGGTGACTTCTGAAGGCATTGATGGGACTCGGTTTTATTTTGCAAAGAGTTATCAGTTTAAAATAAGCTAAAATGCCACACGTTTGAGAATTTTATATGGTTAAAAAAACAAAACAC
The DNA here is from genome assembly GCF_904066995.2 of Poecilia reticulata. Lineage (NCBI taxonomy): Eukaryota > Metazoa > Chordata > Actinopteri > Cyprinodontiformes > Poeciliidae > Poecilia > Poecilia reticulata. The sequence continues at coordinate 19,250,376 of NC_088832.1, forward strand.
TAACATATCCCTGTCCATCCACTTTACCATTATGCACTACTTTCTGCTGGTCTTTCACATATGTGAATGTAACATGAAGAAAATGTGAACAAAGTCTCAGGGGATGAATACCTATGCAAGACACTGTGTTACACATTAATGCACTATATTTATCCAAGTTAAACATACAAGGGGAAAAAAACAGGAATATATGCAACGTAACGCCTGATGTGCATATAAATTCCAGTTACGTGTTAAATTACATACAAAAACAACTTATGAAATGATATGAGCAGTAAAAGTTAATGATTCCTGATTTGAAAAAAAAAAAGTTCAAACCTGGAAGGAAGTTCAAACAACAGGTTGTGCTGAAGGTCCAGCATCTCAATTTTTCGACAGTCACACACCCAGGCTGGAAGGTATTCCAACAGGTTCCTGTCTCAACACACATAAAACAGAAAGACAAACACTCAGACTGAGCAAAGCTTGTGTTTTGATTTATTCCACCTGGATTGTTTTGGGATTATCTGACTGTCCCTTCACCCAATACAGCTTAAACCTCCACTATCTGGCAATTATTCAGCATTACTGTGTTTCTGATACCGCAATAATTCCTTAACGGCAGAAAAACAATTCATCCCGCCTTAATTGATAAGGTGGAAAAAACAGATACAAATAATTCAACATCTTGCAAAGCAAAGTAGATACAATTAATCATTTTAACTCAATGAATCAAATTAAAGTCAAAGTTGAAAGTGAAGCAACAGATAAAATTTCCTTTGCCTTATTTGTCTTAATTAAATACTTAAGTTGGAAATAAATTGGAAGCGCATTTCTATCACTTAAAAGAAAACAAATGAAGCGGGGCATGTCATAATAAGGAGTTTCAAAGTTCTAATTTACACTTTTCATAGTTATGAACTTTAAAGTTAGTAGCTTTGTGTTAAGGCAAGTTAAGTTTATTTGTAGAAACAAGATTTTTAAAGTGCTTCACATGTAGAAAACACAAAAGGAGTACATTACACTGGCATGAGAAATGAGGGTAAAGAAAGTCAGAATGATGATACACTAAGTGAACATTGTGACTTTCACACATTTAATTCTTCCACACACTCAGTAAATCAAGTATATAACTTTATGTCTCATAAGAATGAGGTCTTGCTTCTTGTTTTCTTTCAAGAGGCAAAAATGGGCTTTCATACATGTCACTTTTATTTTTAATACTTTTTCTTTGTGAATCCTATTTACTTTGCACCATTAGCCCTACATACTTGTATGAATACGTATGTAGGGCTCTATAATAACTGGAACAGAAATGTTTTCCATAAATAACAGTTTACAAATAATATATTATATATCAAGTCTAAGAATAAGGATAATTTAGGGTGTATATTTATAATATTTGCTCTACGTATCAATTTTGAGCTGCGCAAAAATGTTAAAAATATTAACCTGCTTGAAACAAAACACACACACAGTGTCTATTCCAAAGAGGAATAACCATTTATTATGCTTGTAATGTTGCTATATAAGCATAATATGCTGTTCATGCCAATGGGCTGCATGTACTTAGCAGAATAAATTACTGTGAAATTTTAAAAATGAGCAACAGTTGCATAGTTTCATATTAAAGACCCCATGAACTGCTAACATCCAGTCATGATGAAACATTGTGTCGGTATCAATTACTTTTATGTCTGGTCTTGTTCTAATAGACCCAGATTTCAAAACACATTATTAAAGTTTATGAACATAGAAAAAGCATGTGAAACACAATTAGTCAATTAAAAAAAAAATTGTAAAAGCAAAGAAACCTGAGTAATATTTCAAAAGTCTGATTTTTTGGAGTGAAACTATAAATTCAAAAATATTCACTGAATATTGTCAGCAACATAATTGTACCCACACATGCTGTGGGCCACACCATTAACAAAAAGCATAAAAAAATTATTTATTTTTATGGAACATAAGAAAATCTCTGTGGCTCCGCATCCACCTCTTATTCCTGTGCAGAACTCACTGTGAAAGGTCCATGTGTGTGAGCTGGTTCGGGACTGGATAGACGTTGACTGTTGTGAGGCCTGCAGAAAGACAAAGGCACCGATCATCATCAGTGAAACATCTGCATCGTTTCTGTCTCTTGTGGGTTGGTAAATTGAATGCATCATCACAGCAAAAGGGCCACACAGGGGCGCGGGGGTAATAATAGCAGCCAGTTGACGCTCCATTTCACTCACGGTTGCTGCCGGCATGAAGCATGCGCAGTGAGAAACCGCTGAGTGTGAGAGTCCCCAGCTGGTTCCGCTGGCAGTGCAGAGTCTCCAGGTTGCAGACGGTGCTCAGGTCGAGCGAGTCCAAGCAATTATCGCGCAAGTCCAGCTGGGTCACGTGGCTCACTGGCTCTGGAGTCTCACATTTAACACACCTGAGTCCGTTCAACCTGCAAATAATAGAGCAAACTGAATGATGAAAGCAATAGGAAGCCTTAACATTTCTGGAGGCACACAGCAGGGAAGCTAAATTAGACGATTATTTGTAAAATAACACAACGACTTTGCAAAACAGAGCTGAATAATAGAAGCAATTGAACCACATAACTGTGACTTCTGCCAAGCCTCTTTGGTGGTCATAATGTTATGACTTTATCAGTCCAGATAAACAGGTAGGAGAATTTCAGGGTGCATGACTGCCAGGTGATGCACTGTGGTCTGATCAAGGCTCTAGGTCACATATGTCAAACTTGAGGCTCGGGGGCCAAATCTGGACCACCGTAGCTTTTTATGTGGCCCTTTAGACTCCAAGTTACATCAACTACTAGTCCCTCCAGTTTTTCCACAAATCTGCAAAATTCATACAAAATCAACAGATCTTGCAAATTTTTCTTAAAATTTGCCAAAAACATTGAAGTGGCTGCTGCCTCTTCCTTACTTGATGTTAACTTATAGTCCGTGGTCGATATGGCGAGTAATAAAAAGTTACATTTAGCCTCATACATTAGTGAAAATATCATAAAAATTCCTTACAGACATTTCTAAATTAGTGCCACAAAATGTGTGATTTTAATTGCAAAAAAAAAAAAAAAAACACAATCCTGGATGGACTGATCAGTGTGAAACGCTGTTCAACATTATTTAATTTTAAGAAATGCTTGTTGAAAACTGACACAAACAGCTATTTACTGACATTTTAACAGCCTAATGGGTTTTATCAATACATTCTGGCACAACCGGCCCTTTAAGAACATGCAGATTTTTGATACGGCCCAAAATGAAAATGAGTTCGACACCCCCTGCTCCAGCTGGATCACATAATTCATATTCACAAACAATAACCTGCCTTTTATAAGAGCTGCAAGCCAACTAATCCATCACAGATGCACCTTTGTCCTTATAAATGCAGCCTGCTGGGGTCGAGCCACACCTCAAGCCCCAAGGTCAGGTCATTATCTGGCAGCCGCTGGAGTGCAGGTTTCTGGCTTAATCTCCAGAGCTGCAGGATATTCATTGAGAACAGCTTTCATCTCCTTTATTACCTGCCTCAGAGGTCCTGGTGAGCAAAGTGCTTAGTGCCCCACTGTTTATGTGCAGAACAGCAGGATGCTGAATAGCAGCAACAAAAAAAAAAACCATGACTGTGGTTAGCAGCTCCCAGGTGTGAATGTAGGCGTGAAATAGGGCAATGCAGTAAAAGGCATTTGTTCACAGCACATCTGGCATCTATAAATAAATATTAGTTTAAAAAAAAGAGGCTTGGAGGAGTTGTGAGGAACACGGGAGCAGCTGAAGTTCAGCTGGCTGGAGTTTGTGACAGAATGTTCCCTTTTCGATCCACAATTTGAAAAGAAAGTTAAAAAGAAGCAAAAACTACAACTATCTGAAGAACACACAGAGATTCCCTCTGTTGACAAGAGAAAAGAGGAAGGTGGAAAACAACCCACCGCAGATCGATGTTCCTCAGGTGGATCATTCGAGCCAGAGTGGACAGCTCCAAGCTCTCCACTCGGTTTCCGGCCATGGCCAGCTTGTCCACTGCACACAGTTTCTCCAGGACCGTCGGGACGTGAGTGAAGTTGTTGAAGGAGAGACCCAGGCTGTTGAGCTGAGACAGATCACCAAGCTCTTCAGGTAGTGAGCTTAGGTGGTTCCCATCCAAACACAGAGTCTGCAGGCTAAGGAGTGGGGGAAAAAGGATTGTTTGTCTGTTTATCAGCCTTTGGGGCAAATGGTTACTGAGCAACTTCCAATGCTGAGCAGATATAGCGGTCCGTAATTTAACCAAATGTGTCATTCAATTCAACTCAGTTTATTTATGTACATTTTTGGCAATAAGAGCCATGATAAAAATATCCTCCTGTCAGGGGGCTTAAACTTTTACAAAAGGATATAAGCAATAATAACAAACTTTAGACTAGTTTTACCAGAACATAGTTCTATATTTAATCACTTTAAAAGCAGAGGAGTGGAGCAGAAGAGAAAGAGAGTTGATAACAAATCAGTGTTCAAGAGCCATAACTCGTGATTACGGAGCAGCGATCACACTTTGAAACAAGATTTATGTCATTCCAAAGCCAGAAGAAATGTATAACATTTACAGATTTAGAAATATGAAAGCTTGTCCCACATTAGCGTAAGCACTCATAGGAAGCAGCTTTTGTGTAACTTTAATATTTAACACATGCTAATGCAGGGAAATACAGAGGGTTGTGATTGTAATTTGGATGCCAGAACATAAACCCTGTAAATCATTACTGGTTAAATTCCAAAAAAAATAATGTGATGAGAGTTTTTACTCATCCTCACTACATTTTATTAGTTTCATCAATATTTCCTTTGAAGTTAGGTGACATTTTTATTACTGTAATTTAACAGAAGTATTCAATGTGACTGCATGGTAACTGAGAAAATATTCCTGTCTCATACACTACATTTATATATATATATATATATATATATATATATATATATATATATATATATATATATATATATATATATATATATATATATATCTTGTCTTCTGTTCCCCATTGCCTGAGACATTCGCTGAGCACATCGTCTGTTGAGGCTTTGTCCTTGATGTATTTATGGATCTTGGATGTTTCATCCTGGACAGTGGCTCTCACACTCACTAGTCCTCTGCCTCCTTCCTTACGGCTCGTGTACAGTCTCAGGGTGCTGGATTTGGGGTGGAATCCTCCATGCATGGTTAGTAGCTTCCTAGTCTTAACATCCGTGGCCTTCATCTCTTCCATTGGCCAGGTAATTATTCCGGCAGGGTATCTGATTACTGGTAAGGCATAGCTGTTTATTGCACGGATCTTGTTCTTGCCATTGAGCTGGCTTCTCAGGACTTGCCTTATTCGTTGGAGGTATTTGGCTGTGGCTCCTTTCCTTGTGACCTCATCGAGGTTGCCATTTGCTTGTGGTATTCCCAGGTACTTGTAGCTGTGCTCTATGTCTGCTATTGTTCCTTCTGGGAGTGAGACCCCTTCTGTGTGGGCGACCTTCCCTCTCTTTGTAACCATCCGACCACACTTCTCTAGTCCGAATGACATCCCAATGTCAGTGCTGTAGATCCTGGTGGTGTGGATCAGTGAGTCGATGTCTCGCTCGCTCTTGGCGTACAGCTTGATGTCATCCATGTAGAGGAGGTGACTGATCGTGGCCCCATTCTTGAGTCGGTATCCGTAGCCAGTCTTGTTGATGATTTGGCTGAGAGGGTTCAGGCCTATGCAGAACAGCAGTGGGGACAGAGCATCTCCTTGGTATATGCCACATTTGATGGATACTTGTGCAAGTGGTTTGCAGTTGGCTTCAAGGGTGGTTTTCCACAGCCCCATCGAGTTTGCAATGAAGGCTCTTAGAGTCCTATTGATGTTGTACATCTCTAAGCATTCAATGATCCAAGTGTGTGGCATTGAGTCATAGGCTTTCTTGTAATCAATCCAAGCGGTACACAGGTTGGTGTGTCGGGTTTTGCAGTCTCGGGCGACTGTGTGGTCTACAAGGAGTTGGTGTTTGGCTCCTCTGCTATTTATGCCTATGCCCTTCTGTGCCTTGCTCATGTATTTATCCATGTGCCCGCTTATCTTAGCCGCTATGATGCCTGACATGAGCTTCCATGTTGTAGAGAGACAGGTTATTGGCCGATAGTTGGATGGGACTGAACCCTTCGAGGGTTCCTTCTGTATCAGGATTGTGCGCCCTTCAGTTAACCATTCAGGGTGAGTCCCATTTTGTAGCAGCTGGTTCAGTTGAGCTGCCAGTCGCTCATGGAGGGCAGTGAGTTTCTTAAGCCAGTAGGCATGGATCATGTCAAGTCCTGGTGCTGTCCAGTTTTTCATACTCGAGACTCTGTCTTGGACATCTGCCACAGTGATGGTTACCGGGGCTTGTTCCGGGAGGTTGCTGTGGTCCTCTCGTAGAGAGGTTAGCCACTGTGCATCGCTGTTGTGGGACGCCTCCCTTTCCCATATGCCTTTCCAGTATTGTTCAGTCTCCAGCCTGGGTGGGTCCGCTCTGTTGTTATTACCCTGCCATTGAGAGTACACTTTAGCTGGTTGGGTGGCGAAGAGCCGGTTAATCCTCCTGGCTTCATTCTCTCTCGTGTATCTCTTTAGGCGGCTTTTGGGTACTGATCTTTTCATTGCACCCCTTTGGAGCTCGGACAGTTGACTCACTTCCCTCCTTGTTATCTTGATCTTAGCCTCTAACCGTCTTTTCCATGGTGGGTATTGGGTCTCATGGTTGCTCTTATAACCAAGCATCTCAAGGATCACTGATGCTGAGTTGTATATCAGCTCATTGGTTTCTGTTATGGTGGTGGTAGGGATCGTTCTCAATGCTGCATTCACATCTTCAATGAGACTTTCTGATGGTACTTCACTCAGCCGTTGTAATTGGCGTCTGGTCGTCTGGTGTTCATTCGGGCCATGATTCTCTCTCTCAGGTCAGTTGCTGCCTCGGTCAGCTCAGATGGTTCGTTCATTACTGGGGCTACATACCCAGTCTCTGGGTGGGGAGTTGTAGTTGACTCCCTTCTGACCTGGCATCCTGGCTTCTTCCCGTAGCACTTGTGTCGTACCTCGTCAATCTCCAGTTGTGACAGCAGTTGCCGTTTGCGGATGTTGGAACACTGAGCTACTAGTTGTTTGGCAGTTAGTGTTGACTGGGGATGTCGAGCTAACCATTCCTCCCACAGTCTTTGCATGTAGCCCCTCTGACTAGGATTACTTGAGTAGTAGCATTCCAACAGATCCATGTTTTCATCTCTCGCCCATTTCCGTCTTGTTCCAGTAGCCCACTTTTCATCAGGGTGCTCTGGTCCCCCAGCACCTGACGCAGACCTTGTTTGACCGGGCGACGTCTGAGCCGGCATGTCGTGCTTATTTGTGTCTCTCATGGTATGAGGTAGGCTATATAGCTCCAAGGGTCTTGCCTAAGGACCCACACTGACAGCTCAATGTCACCGTTGTAACCGTTTGCCCCAGCCCCCAGCCTGGCCTCGAACCCGGGTCTCCCGGGTGGAAGACTGGTGACTTACCTATTGAGCTATACAGCTATATATATATATATATATATATATATATATATATATATATATATATATATATATATATATATATATATATATATATATATATATATATATATATATATATATATATATATCATCAATATATATAAATATTTGTTTTCTCGCAGGCTGTGCAGCATGTTGCTCTTAAAACTGGATAGAATAGTTTATCCTATTTGCTGTACAGTATTTTTGTGCTACGACTAACCATGCAAATCACATGCTCTGTTTTGCATATGTGCTCTGTGCATGTCACGTGCGCTGCAGATGTGTCTCTGACCTCTGCAGGTTGCCGATCTGAACAGGGATGGTGTGCAGATTGTTGCAGGAGAGGTTCAGCTCGGTCAGAGAGAGGATCTCACCGACACACTCAGGGAACACACCCAGACGGTTGTGAGATATGTTCAGACTCTTCAGCTGGGAAAACCTAAAGAGAAAGGAAAACAATGCTTGTTTAGCCTTTAGGACATCTTTGTTATTGCTTCATTCTCCATCTGTACTATGAGTTCTTTTGCAAAAAAGAAATTTTTTTTACAGTAAAATCTAAGTGTTGCTCTCAGCAAGTATCTCATCAAATTCTTATCAATGGTAATATCTACAAACAAAGGGCTGATGAGTGATGCTGTAGGCAGACAAGAGGATCTAAAACGGATACTAGTCATTAACTACAGCCGCTCTAATGACACATCACTTAAGAACAACCAGAGCAGAAATGAACAGCAGCTAGATTCCTGTCCTTGGTAATGGATGGCAATCAGATAAAAATCTTTTCACATTTCTGTTGTAGTTTTATGCTCTATATTGGTTCACATACAAATGTTATATAGAGTAATGCCATATGAGCTGAGTGAGTAAGAAATAAATGAAGTAATGAAACAACTTGTCGTTTTACACTGTGTGTAATTTTACAAGCAGTAAAATTAAAAGATTATTTTTGTGATAGAACAAATTAAAACTGCTTCTATCATTTTAACCAACAAAACGGTTTTTTTAAAATGATGATAATAATAGCTGGTTAATGGTGTGTTAAAACAATCATTTTCAAGGTCAATAAAATTTGACTGTGATGTGAAGCAACTGAGCACCAAAAGCCAAAAAGGTGAGTTGTTTCGTGATGACGTTTGCTTCATCAGTGCAGCGAAGAAGTGTTAAAAAAAAAACCCTGCCAAATAAACTAAAAGAGAGGACTACCTGGAACATGTGATCTCTATTTACTTCTAAAGTGGGAACATAGATGAGGGAATGGTTTCAAACGCCAATTTAACCATTTTCAGGACCCAAGAGTGACAACCATTTGCAAATTGTAGCGACCAGGCTCCCGTTAGCAGTACAAGCTGATAAGAATGTATTTCTCTGTATTTTGTAACATCTTACTAAATGAGATTGTACAGTACAGACCATGAGAAAATAATCATCCAACTGGCAAATAAACCGCTTTTTGCTACGGGTATTGCTAAATTATATGAAAGGCAGCCGTATCAGATTTTAAAATCAGGGTTGAGGAGAATCTGCAACTCTCACTGTTAATTTTTCAAACTTAAAAAGTAAAAGTAGAGAGCTTTGATACAGTACATTCTTCAACCAATCGATCCAGGTGCTAGGCTAGCCCCTAGGCTAGCTAGGTGGCTAGCCTAGTTATAACTTTTTTTTTTCTTTCTTTTTTCATTCATTGCTGCAGCTATGCTGGGTTCTCCAGCTGACAGGTGTTAATGTCTAATCCCGAGTAAACGTGTGAATCTCCAGGTACCTGGGGAGGTTAAGCAGGCTTCCAGGTCCCTGCAGCCTCATGAAGTTGTGCCGCAGGTTGAGGTGGGTGAGGTCCTGACAGTAAAACAGATATTCAGGCACCGTCTCCAGGCTGTAGCAGGACAGGTCCACCACACTCACCGTCTGAGAAACCACCTGCACACACACACACACACACACACACACACACACACACACACACACACACACACACGCACGCACGCACGCACACGCACACACACACACACACACACACACACACACACACACACACACACACACACACACACACACACACACAACAAGAGAGACGAGAATAAGTGAAATACTTAAGCTAATGTCTGACGTGTCTTGTCGTGTTCCAGCAACATGTATTAATGCTCTGCTACTGTATTAGACAAAGGTTAAGTTACAGGGTTCTTTACGCTTTATTCTTCTCCACATAGCATCTGAGGTAGCTGTAAAATTGCAGCAAATATTTGATATATTTGTTACTTGCTATAGTGATAATTAGTCTCAGACTTCTTTGGGCCTTTTTTATCTCTTAAGTGGATGCAAATCAGTCAATCCAACTTTATTTTGTACTTCACTTTTCATATGTTCAAAGTCTTTTTGCAGAAACTAAATCTAGACTCAAATGTAGAAACAACCAACAAGTGACACACACCTATAAAACGCTAACCTATAAAAAATAACTTTTCTGGAGCCACAAAAACCCTTGACGTTTGGAAAACTCATCAGGTTTTGTGGATACAGTAATTATGACTGTTTATTTTTTACTTCTGAAAAAAAAAACATTATTTAAAAACATCAAAAATTGCAATGAGGATATAAAGCAACAGAGGACTTCTCACTTCAAAAATAAACTAAATTGAATTAAAAATTTCAAATGGAAGACCCCTAGAGCGATTCCTTTTTAAGGTCTTTACATATAAATTCAGTTTCCATTGTAAATAAGCAAATTCTTTTAGGAGTCTTTGTAAAGAGGTCAAAGAGCCGGATGTTGCTCATGTCGCAGAAACCCCGAGTTAGGGAAATAAAAGAGTATCAAAGCAGGATAGCCATCATATGTGTGATTGGTCCGAGTTTTGTTTGAACGAGAGAAGCGAAATACATTCGGTCTACACAAATAAAACTAAAACTCTCACGCATTCTCTGTTTGCCAGGCTAAGAGAAGGATGTCCTTAATCTGGAGCAAGGACAACATGATAAATGTTAGTCACTGAATAATCTGTTACACAGCTAGTGCTACCTCGTGAGTGTCGTTTTTACATCAAGCCATGATAAATCACAAACTAATCTAAAGGGTGAAAGATAAGTGATTTTTTTTTTTTTTTGCCTTGTGTGAAATATTGACTGTCATAGCGCTAAAGACTAAGATAATTATTTCTCTTTGGTTTTAGGGTTCTGTGCCATACTGGGTTTATTTTGTGTAGCAGATTTTGGTGATCATTTTAACATCTTCATCCTGCTCAGTTGTTTGTTGTACTTTCTTTGCTTATTCGTTTCCACAAACCATTTCCACTCAGCGCCTCAGCTCAGACTCCCCACATCAGATTCCCCTGGTCCCTGTCACTTACATCACCTCCCCTGTTTTCACACCTCTGGCTTTCTGAAAGGCATCGTCTCTGATCTTGTTTTGTTTCTTCTTCTTTTTTTCTAGCATTTTCCTTAGTTTTTTTATTACTTTATTCAAAACAGGGACAATGTGTGCAAGATATTAATAAAATATGCTTTGAACCAGATTTATCTTAAGCTAGTTTCCATCTTTAATAAAATAGTCTAATATCATAAAGCATACATTGAAAGTCTCCATGTGCCCAATATGCAATCACTGTACAAAGTCATGCAGTCAATGCAGAAACTGCTGATTTTCAACCAGCCGTTTCCTGACATTGCAAGAAAAATCTATCAGGTTGGAGGGAAATTTAAGACTTTCGGGTAGTTTGTTCCTTTCTGTAATGCTTGTGAATGAGAAGGTTGTCTGTGCAAAGGCTGAGCTACATTGCCATTGTCAAGTCACTTTACAAATTAAAAAGTAAATAAATACAGTACTTATATAATTTCCTTAAAGAGGGAGACAATAAGAAATTACCTATAACTTTAGTTTACAGATTTAAAACCACAAACTCAAAATTAATTTTTAAAAAATTAAGAGCCTACTGCACTGAGCCTCATTGAAAACCTCCTGGTTTTTCCACCAACTATTGATTTCTGAACTCTTCCTGAGTTAAAACATTAGTTTTGTTGTTAATGAATGAATATGAACTTCATTAATAAAACATTAGTTTTGTTGTTAATGAATGAATATGAACTTGTTTTCTTTGCATTATTTGAGGTCTGAAAGCACTGCATCTTTTTGTTATTTTGACCATTTCTCATTTTCTGCAAATAAATACTAAAGTTTTACTTGTAATTTCTGAGAAATGTCAGTACTTCATAGAAGAAAAGAGCAATGTTCATTTTATTCAAATATAAGAGACTAAAATCAGAGAAGCTGATCATTTTAAGTTGTCTCTTAGTATTTTCCAGAGTTGTATGTGACTTAGGGAAGAGTGAAAAAGTGACAAGCCAGCTGGAAATTTAAACCTATATGTCTAATTCTACATTTTTAATGCTCTAACCTCGACGTTTTAATGGGAACTTTGTTTCCTGCTTTTTACTCATCCTTGCATTCTCAGTGTTCCTCCTGGGAGATCATTGTGACGATACAAATGCACACACTGACTTTCTCGCTCTCTCATGCACATATACACTGACTTAATGGTTTAGACGATTTATGCAGTGTTGCATAAAAACTGTCCACAAAGCTGCATCAGTCATGATCTGTAGCTACAAAAACCCTTTGGTCTACATGTCGGCCTAACTACAGTGCAGTAAAAGGCCTTTTCTAAGCAAATACTCCATACCACAGGAGGCAGAGAGAAGTTGTGGATTTACCATGAATCTGTAGTTAATTGCGTATTTTTTAATGACTTCCTATCCCTGGTCTCCTTCTTTTGCAAACTGTTTCCTGGCTCTGGCTCAGCTCAGATTCTCGCATCATTCAGCTCCAGAAAGGAGCTGTAACAACATCACCCAGTAATTATTATATTATGTGCAAAGCAAACCGAGCAGAGCAGAACTTCAAGAAGAGAAACAGCTGCAAGCAGTTGACATCACTCTCTGAAAAACAGAGTGAGACACAAATACAGAAATATATTGATGCTAAAGTAGCATTTGCTAATCCACAGTGACTCACAAGATAAAATGCTCTCCTGCTGAGAGACGCTGGAGAAAAACAAAAAACAGATGTGTCCACAAACTGAGGTAAGTACAATCTAAGTAGACACGTGGGCTTGAATTAATAAACACCTCATTTGTGAAGCCAGTGAGATGTCTAGGAGCCACATCAACCAGAACAGAGCCACATCACATCTCTGATGAATGCACAAACCCAGCAGGACCAGCTGGAAACAAACATCCGCCGCTGAAAGAAAACCATTTCAGGAATATTGTGCTGCGCTGCGCACATACCGCCACACGCTCTGTGTTCCTTGCTTACTTTTGACGCCTGCCGGTGCCATCGCTGGTAGTCGGCGAGCGTGTCGAAATTGACAAAGTAAGTTTGTGCCTGCGATCCGGCGGAGCTGAACATCAGACAGTGCTGCCTCCGCTTCACCTCCTCAACCTCGACACAGTGGAAATAAGAGAGCAAAATCATGATCAGGTTTATGTTAAAGATCTCAGACTTTATACATGATTACTGCTCCTACAGAACAGAGATGCTGAGTTCAGACGTTACTGATATTAGCTGGATCACAGGAAATATCAAGTGGTTCTTTAATATTGCTTATTCCAGTGTTTCACACACAATGAACAGTTAAAACAACCAATAAAGCCGCACGTCTGACCAATTTTAAGTCTTTCCCACTGCCTACTTTCCTGGCATGCTAAGATTTGTGTTCAGTTTTATAGATTCTGAGGGTTTCAAGTCAATGCTGACTGAAGTCATACAGCAGAAGTTTAATGATCCAACTCGTCTTTGGTTACACACAATCTGCTGAGGGAAAATGCAAGAGCAAATCATAAAAAAAAATAAAAAATGAACTCTTGGCATGTCATAAGTTAGACCGTTAGTTTATCTACATCTATCATGAGTAAAATTCAATTAGATCAATGACGCGTTGTTTGTGCAACCAGATGGCAAATCAAATGATCAGTGGAGAGAAACGTCATTTACACCGAGGAAAAGGCTCAACGTTCGTCTTTAATAATGAAAAGCTGATATATATGTATACACATTGGAGGAGAAACTGCAGACCCACACTGAGGATACCGTCAGGGAGTAGAAGAAGAGCTATGAGGATCTTCTGAATCAACTCAGTATCTTCCTCCTCCATGGAAGAGGCGGAGCTGGAGAAATTCAAGACTGTCATGGTGGTCCCAGTTTTTAAGAAAATGAAATGAAAAGCATTTTCACGCTATGAGGGATCATATTTCTCAACTTCCTTTAGAAAGTTTATTTCAGGTTGTTGAAGAGGATCCAAGAGGAATCATGTAGCTTCTGTCCTGGCCATGGAACAGTGGGCCCGACCTTTACCCTTCTGGAGTTGCTGAACCAGTCATGTGGCTTCGTTATCCAGTCTAAGTAGTTTTGTGGATCCTGAAAATGCTAACAGGAAGGACACGATGCCAGAGATGCATGGTCAAATAATCAAGAGTTTTCTTTCTGATAGTTGGAGCACTGGATAAGTTAGCAGTCAATGGCCTCCAATCCTGTTTTAGTGACACATGATCTTCAAAGTTGTGGCATTGTGTATTCTCAAGGCACATAGTGTCATTTTAAAGGCCAGTCATGTAGCTGTTACCATTTTCTGTTCTAGAAATGCTGTCAAACATGACTCAAAGGAAGTCGGATGCCTTGAAATTGGGTCCCTGTCTCTTTAAGAAGCTCCTGCTCTTTCCGTTTACAATCGTTGGACTGAGATGAGTTTGTATTTTTCATACCAAAGCATTTGATTTACAGCTGCATGTTAATGTTTTTACTTGGCCCAAACATGTGAGTGTAGCTTTGGTTGCAGCCTCTATCCTGTGGAGAGTAAGATGTCAATGCAAATTCAGATCATGAACTCTCACCTTTCCGCCCACCAGGGGCAGAATGTGCATCTTCCCCGCCAGACTGTCTTTCACAGAGGCCACTATTAAACACGTGCCGCACAGAATAACCTGCCGCTCTGCCCACTTGTGCAGCTGCGTCTTGCCTTTCCGGACGCTGAACACACCCTTCATCAAGGTCCGCTCCTGCTGGTCTGCATTCACGGGCCTCTCTGGAAGGAAAGAAACCCACACAGAGGTTAATATGGGCCTACAGGCATTTATTTAACACACAAGATCCCCTAATTCTTAGAATCAATCCAGTTTCAGAGAAACAGAAACGGCTAATTACTGGCACATGTTCAGGCTCTGCAGAGATTAGATGCTTCCAGAAAATGAAGTCATATAGAAAGTCGTGGATCAGTCATGATCAGTCTGATATCACCTGTTTATTAGTCGTCGCTCTGTTCCACGAAATGGTGTTACGTCACTACTTAGGATCTTTACCTTAGCATACATCAATGAAAAATGATTTTGCACAGTAAAAAAATATGAATTTTTTTTTTTTTGCTACCACCGAGTGCTAGACGTATGGATAAACGAATCGGCTTTTGTCACATTTAAAGTCATTCTGTCCAGTTTATTTCTGCCAGCTTGCACAGCGGGTAGCTCAGTGGCCACCGTTGCAGGAAACGTCCGACTGCAGAGCTGCCGTCTCTGCCAGCTTTCAAGAACACTCAGTTAAGAGACAAGCCAATTAAGCTCAAAGGAGAAAGAGCCCACCTCAGACTCCTGTCCTCTGTTTTTAAATTCCCCTCAAACCAACTCATGCTTCCTCCCACTCAGATGCTCTTCTTGAGAACCTGCTTACTCCAGCACATTTTGTCCAGCTCATTCTTTTTCTCCATGTCCCTTTCACTTTGCAAGGGCATTCAAACACAGAGAAGTGTTCCTGCTGCTATTCCTCAGCAGACAGACGATCATGAGCAAGTTAAGCGTGCCTCACAACAAACTGCTTGGCTGCAATTTTTTGAAAATTAGAGACACGATATGTTATTTTAGTGAAATGAAGTTAAATAAAAGGGAGCAACTATAGCTTCCTTGTTATTAGATATGAAAAAATATATTAAATAACTTCATATATTAGTTAAATGGGTGTTCTTACTAATTAAACCAGGGGTCTCTTCAATCTGGTGTTCTGATGTAAATAAAATAAATACATTGTATTATTTCTCCACCTCCGTGACATATAGCCAATTTCACTCAAAACAAAAATTAACTGTTGTGGGGAAAGTGTAAAAAATAAAAAGTCTAGTCAGAGGAAGGCTAACGGGATAAATAAGAATCACACTATTGAACAGTCCTGAAACTAGCAAAAAATCTTTGAATTATTAGCAATACTAGCCTTATCTGATTTTGTCCCTGTTTGAAATAATATTATAGTGAATATATGGGTTAAAAACAAATAGCCTGGGATTGCTTGTGATATTCATATCTGGAAAATGTACTTTCTTTTTTCTGTTTCTTTCTTAAAAGGTACAGTCGGCTTCGACTAGTGACAAAACAATACAGGGAAATAATTCCTCATTCACATGTTTCTGAAATGTAACAAACTACAATACATTTCATATTGCAGACTAGTGCCTGGAATGGGATAATACCTATTGCAGACATTATCCAATAATATTTAATGGAGATGAGGATAACTGAAGGATCCACAGGTGGAGTCTTCTGTGGGTGTAAATAGTTTCTTCTTGTAGATATTACATCTTTTAACTTTTCTATGCAAAGAACATAAAGTAAAACAAAGAATAAACAATAAGGAAGTGGACAAATGTGGGGTGGAAAGAAAATGACATACTGTCTTTCTGATTTTTTTTTTTTAAGAAATAAAAAGTAAAAAAAAATTGGTGCATTAACACCTAGCCACTTTAACTTCTAAATAAAAGCAAGAACAACAAAAATCCTTTAAGAGGATGAACGCAGCCTCTCCTCAACAAAACACGGTGGTGGCTGCATTATGCTGTGGGGATCCTTTTGTCTAGCAGGGATGGGGAAGCTTGTCATGGAAAGAATCACCTAAAATGAAAGCTCAGACCTAAATGCAACTGGTTAAAAATTCAGTTCAGTCACTTTCCGTCCATTCTGACTGAGCTTTTGCAAGCAAGAATCAGCCAAACTTTATGTCTCTGGAAAGCTGGATGAGGTCAACCAAAACGATTGCAGCTATATGGGAGCATTGAAAGGCGGTTCTACAGAGTATCAACTTAAAAAGGTTCAATTCAAATGCAATCCATACTTTTGACATTTTTTGAGGGGGCGGGGGGAATGAGTGCATATATAATTTCCTGTTAATTTACCATCATTCCAACTGTGATTGAATCTGAAAACATTACAGTAATAAATACTTTTGCAAGTAAATAAAGCATCTGTGCACCACAACTACCTGTGTCCCATTTACGCAACACCAACGCAAAAGCCCCAGCCTTCAGGAGCCAACTTTTAAAGCAAACACACATGCGATCCCTCACTGTCGGCAGGGTTATTAGTTGCCAGGGAAACGTGTTGCTCACAAAATCAAAGTCCAATCTGAGTTGGTAAATCTCCATACTGTCTCCTGCAGCCTCTCGCAGTTCTGCAGAGAGCCAGCCAAATCCATTACGTCCAGCTGATGACAAATTGTGTTGACCGTTCCCAGCAGCTCCACGGGGGCTTGGTGACACGGTCAGAGCGTGTTGTGTAACAGTTTCCCTAAGACGCCATGCTGCTTCTACTAAGCTAATGATCAACTGGGGTCAGACGTCGTTTAAGTGGAGGCTGTTAAAAACCCAGGGACGGGGGAGGCGAGAAACCGATCAGTCGAATGTGTGACTTCTTATCTCTTCACTCAAGTGTGTCTGTGGCCTTCACCGAGACATTTCTGGGACACCTCGCTTCACGTGACACGGCAGACGAGACACAAGGCCGCAGAGGGGTGAATTCTGATCACCAGAGAAAAAAAATCAACCAAAAAAACGGGAAAACAGACGCAAAGAGAGAGGAAGGAGGTGAGGAAAGAAAGACCTGAGGGTGATGTGGAAAAGTAAACTGAGATTTGAGATTGATCCCTAAAACTAATTATTTTTATGTGCTTTGATGTTGTATAACTTAGGTTTTAAATAGATTCCTGTTTCGGAACAAAGCGAGATGGTTGCAGTAATGTAAATATAGCATTACAAGCAAACTGCAGGATGCATCGATATGATATAATAAACTATTTTTTGTGCATTTTTAGAAGAACCGCTAAATAACAGTGTGGATGATTTGGAGAGCAGAGACAAATGTCGCTGTCTCTGAGTTTGCTTTTTTAATCTTGCAATGTTTTTATCTGCAATTACTCTCCATAGCTGGGATTTTGCAAAACTAAACAAAAATAGTTTTTTAATGTCAGCTTGCATTTTCTCTGCCTCTTTCTGTTAAAACAACTTGGGGGAGAACAGAGACACTTTGATCGTCACTGTTAAAATATTTAGATTTTAGGCTTCAACTTGATCACTGCTTTAAAATATCCTGCCACTAATCATTTTTGAAACTATAAAGTTTGAATAAAACTTTTATTAAGCCACAATAAAAGCTGTAAAACTAAAAGTTATGGTTTTGACGGGCCTTTAAACCCAAACAAACAAAACTATTCTAAAGATACTGTTTTGTTGGACCTTTAAATCATACAATAAATTCATGTTAATAAACATATACAGTGTACATAAAAAGTGCATAGCTGTTAAAATGTCTGTCTGTCGCAATGAAAAAAATGTCAGCAATACAATAATTTTTAAAAAAATCATCCGCCTTTAATGTGACATACATATATCCTGTACAACTCAACTCGAAAGCAAACAAATCTGGTTGCAGCAAACTAATACTTTGTTGATACATTTTCAGCATTTAGTCTTCTTTGGTAGGAGTTTATCAGCATATTTGTTCACTCTACCTGCAAAAATATTGTCCAAATCTCAGATTGTAGAGACATACATATTTTTCATGTTACCTCTCAGACGTTCTGTCAGATTTACTTTTGAACTCTGGCTCGCCCTACAAAATAAAATATTAAATATGGCCATACCTTTGTTGATGAAGTCTAAAAACTATCCATAGCATCACATATCCACCATCATGAGTACATGGTGCTTTTGGTGACTGTTATTTTTGTGCAAAAACAAAACAAAACAAACAAAAAAAAAAGTTCTGGAGATGAGCCCATAAAGATAAATTTTGTTTCATTTGACAGTCTCCATCTTGTCTGGATTAGTGTTAAAGAAATATCACCTTAGATCACGGTAGTGAAGACCGTCACACTCTAAACACTGCACATATAATGTTGTGGAATTGTTTTGCAGCCTTCTTCAGAATGATACCTTTCAAAGACGACATCCCCTTGATCACTGTGAAGTTTCAAAACTTCACAGTTTCAAACACTGTTTGAACATTGAGCAGTCATTAGATCCTCTTACAGCTGCACACAAAAGTGTTCAGACCTGTTGAAATTCTCCCATTTCAACATTTCCTCATTTGCAGCTTTAGGTAAAAGATGCAAATGAGAGAATGTAAGAAAAACAGTATATTTTCTTTTCTCTTATACTTTCCCATTTGAAGATTATTTTTGTTTTTAGTTAAATGGGCTATATGTCACAGAGGTGGAGAAACACTGCAATGCTTTTCTTTTATTTACATGTGTTACATCACAAAAACCTGGCATCTTAGCAGGACTGTGTAGGCCTTTTAGAGCCACTGTTAAACACCCTCACAATGAACACAAAGAAACATAAATAAGAGGCAAAAATATGAAACTGGCATGTTTGTTTTCTCCTTTAGAATCAAGTGGCAGAATAGGAATGCCTTCTTCTCTTTTATGGAGCAGTTTCACTTGGTAAGAAGGGCTTCCATAGTTTCTAAACTCATTTTTTATTCCTATATTGGATTACTTCAAGCCATTTCTCAAGCACTTAGATGAATACAATACTCTCTGTTTCCCAGAGCCTTTTTGTCTTACTCAAGATTGCATTAGCATGCAGTAGGGGGTCGGTGGAGGCGGAAACACAGTCTGATTTGACTCAGAACAGAAAGCTCTTTTCCACAGCAAACCCTGATTCTACCCACAGCACAGATGCCTCTTGTTGGCGGGTTTCAAACACCTATATTTAAAAGATAAACAAATAGACAATTTCTGTGTAAAAAAATAAAAATAAAATCTAACTCCTGGCATGCCGATCTCATGAGGCACAGTTGCTTACTGTGTTTGAATACAGATGACATGAAAACAGGCCATTTGTATGGCGGCTTCTTAGCAGCAGCAATAAAACGTGCCACCTGAAGCTGGGCATTCGTACCAAATGAAAAACCGACAGCGGGTCTAAAAAAGGGTAAGAGGAAATCCTTGGGAGAAACGAAATTGATCGCAGAGACAGAACATTACAAGGAGCTGGCAGGAAACCACAGAGAGCCTGCTCTCTGCACAGCTCTGTTGCCCAGGGCAATCCTGCGGGAGATCGGATCCGAACAGAATTAAATTTTTACCTCAACTCTTACAATCCCTTTTGTGTTTTTGCCACTGAAACTTATTCCTTTAAATATTAACATGAAGAAGAAGAAGAAGAAGAAGAAGAAGAGGCAACATGGGAGTTATCAGTCACTCTGAGGACATGGTTTCTGGATATTGTGATCCAACAGTTGGAACAAGAGTCACAAGCATAAACTTTTCACTGCGGCGCAGAACTTCAAAAAGCTTAACAAATCAACACCTCTCAGTTTCATAAAGCATAAAGTGATCTCACTCCGTTTTCTGATGATGCACTTTCCTCCGATCCAACCCTGACAGAAGACCTCATGATCTCCACACAGCCGCTCTCCGTCTATGACCTCAAAGATCTGAGACATCACCAAGCCAGAGGTGGAATATGGGCCTGGGGTGAGGGTGGAGGGGGGACCAGTGCCAGAACCTCCAACCGGCTTCATCTGATCCGCAGCTGCACCGCGCTGACAAACAGGACCACCGGAACTCCGGCTGTTTTCACTAGGAGTGTCCTCATTAAGTCACAGCCCTGAAATGTTTACTCCTGCATTTGTTTGTTTTAATTTCATCTGTGCGCCACAGCGTAAGGGCGTGTGTGTGGGTGTGTGTGTGTCAGAGGGCCTTCCTGGATAAATAGGATATAACGGTGAAACTCCGCAGGTCACCTGCTACTCTGAACTTTGAAGCACAACAGCTGGAGAAAATAAGGCAGGAAAATAATGTGCTCTGAAATTAAACAGAAGACATGTGTGCACCGATGCATGTTATGGCCTGAAAGCAGATGGATGTAAGTTGTCTGGTGAAAAGAGGATGATCTGGTCTCCAAAAAGCATTGATTTTTAGATGAAGAGCTTAACAAACATGATCTTTGCTTTACAGAGTTCTTGAAAGACAAATGCATGGTCCAGTAATCCAAATCCAAAACGCTGTTTGAACAATGAGCAGACATCATCTCCTCTTAAGTTGCCATGCAAAAGTGTTCAGACCTGTTGAAATCCTCCCATTCCGTCACATTGCAGCAGCAAACTTCGATGCTCTGCTACATCACTGATTATGCATCACTTTGTGTTGTTGTATCATATAAAATCCATATAAGGTCAACTAAATCTAGGTGTGTGAATACTTTTCCAGGGCCTCCACAAAGCAAACACGTTTTCAGGTAACTGTTCCCAAATTTAAACGGACAAAACAAGCTGAGATCTAGAAGACGATCTAAATTTTTACCTCAAATCAAAACCTGTTCCACTGAAAAGTCACATCTACACAAATACAAACATGATCTCAGAGAAAATTATCCTAGCATCTTTGCACAAAATTCATAATCGGACCGTATCCTAAATAAACCTGACGTTTCACTTCTGCAGATGGACTCTCAGGGGAAAACGTGAATAAATAAATATCCAACACGATATAATAAACGTCTAGAATTAGACACTTTAAATTGCAGAATGAGTATAAATATATTAGTATCCCAAATTAGATTGTTTTCTGACAGATGTTGTCCTTGGAGACGGATGAAAGTCTTCTTTATTTTACAATCTGATAAATAGGACAGCATTAAACCTGTTTGGATCACTAGGTGAACAGAACTTGTTCATCTTATACTGGATCTGCTGATGAATTCAAAAGAAAGACGATGCAATCAGTGCTTGAAAGCTGGTAAGAACTCACAAATATGCAATTTGAAACTATTATTTTCTGAAACAAATCCTGTACACTGTGTACAGCTATGACTGTGAGTGAGGTGTATGAGAGGACAGTAAACTAAAAACTACAAACTCTATTGAAATATTCCTTAATCCGTTCACAGACACCAGAAGAAAGTTTTTCTCTCCGCCTCAGCTGGGCATTAAGGGTCTGAATTGCATCCCATGCCTGGACCTTGAAGCCTTTTCCCATGAGATAACAAATAAAGACAGGAAGTCTCAGAGGGGCCCTGGCTTAACTTGGACCAATGTGGTTCAATAGTAGCCAAATTAGGCTAGTTCTCATGTTGGAAAGAGGGGGGAAAAAAACAGGAAGCTGCTGAACAGATGGGTGCCAAGACAGACTGGCACAGTGAACTAAATCAGTTCAAGAGAAAATGCTGAAAAAAATTCATCTTTGGGATTGATTTCATACACTGCAAAAACTGAAATCTTAGTAAGATTAAATATCTTAAATTAAGGAGATTTTTCTTGTTTTCTTTCTGTCAAGATAATTTTTCTCACCAAGAGGGATTTATGTTAGAATATTTTTCTTATTTTAAGTGTTTTTGTACTTAATTATCTCAGTAAGATATAAAAGCTTAATATTAAGAAAATATTACTTATTATGAGTAAATATGTGCTAGAATCTAGAATATCAATATTTACCAATCAAACTTCAAGTCTAGAACTTATTTTATATAAGTAAAAATTTCTTATTTCAAGCACAGAAAGCGAAATCACATACTTAATTAAATGTATTCAGATAATTAAAACAGACTATGCCCAAATGGAATCCTTTGTGTTATTGTCAATGAAAAATTAAAAAAAAAAACATGAACTTATATTCTTGTATAAGTTGGCAGAGTGTACAGGAAATTATAATTTAATATTTAAACGATTGACATTTAACACAACAATTTCAGAAACAATATCAGTTTATATATCAAGATAATTCTTGGCATGTTTCCATCTGCTAAGGACCTTCTTAATTTGATCTTCTTGATGCAAGATGTGGGACCTCTTACTGACATGTCATGAAATTTCTATTGATGTGTGATTTGAAATGGCTGGTATTCCACACAATGAGATTAGAATCAACAATATTGATTAGCTCAATGTCATGATAAATATTTTAACTTTTGGTTTATATTTCAAATTCTTACTTTATAAGTTACTAATATTAGTTTGAACAATATTTTATTCATCATGTTTGTAACCCCTTTTATGACATTATACAATCCACATGGGAAAGCGCCCAAAATGTCAGTGAGATAGTATTAATGTTCGATACAACAGATTTTCTTTCCGATCCAATACCGAGTAAAATTTAAGGTGGTATTGGCAATACAGATCCCATACTTTGTGCAAAAGACAATTAATTTGTTTCTTAATTAAATAAAAAATAAATGTAATCCATATCTTGGCTTCATAAAAAGAACACAATGTACTCTGATGCACTCATTTTAAACTCAGAAGTACATTGAGAACAATCTCGTTTACTATAAGCTATTTTAATTCAGCAGAAATATACAAAACATATGAAAATGGAGTTGCAAACTAAAAAAAAGTAAATTAGTAAAGTAATAACCCTACTAAACACATCCTTGTTTAATTATTAAAACTACTACAAAATGACAGCTGAAATGGCTCCATGTCACTTTTTTAATAATCTGTCAACATGTCCATTTCTGAGTGAGTGAGCGTCAGCAGCACGCTGCGCTTGGGCATTACGTCCTTACACATTACATACTCACCAGGCGGAAGAAAAAGTAGTTCCCATTAACAACGTTTCATTTAGGCAAGATCTCAATAATTTAGTTACTTTTTAACTTGCTCTTGTTAATATACATTATCTCAAATTACTAAAGTGTTGAAAGTATTGATCCTTGGATCTGACAATAGATTTTAAAGAATTAAGTTCTGGTATCGGAAGAATCGATATTTCAGTATCAATCCGCACATCACTAACGGCAACGCCAGAGATCATTTAACTGCCCTGATTAACGGTTAATTCAGTTGCAACAGCCTAACGAAGCTTTTATCTACTGTACTTTTATAAGATTTTCTTTTGGCAAATTCTCTAATCTCGGTTGGACATGAATGAAGATGGAGGACTTTTTTACGTGTATAGACCCTACAGCTGCTGTACTGAGAGGTAAGTTTAAAGTTGTCTGTCTTTCTAAGATAAGCTAACTGAAGCTAGTTAGCATGTCGTGATATGCCAATTTTCATCCGCGGTTAAAGAGCCGCTCTTGTGAATATGAGCTTTGAACAGTTATTAACCACAATAGCTGTGGCTTAAAAATATCGACACGAGTCTTGGTAGCTTCCGTTTTTTAACATAGCTAAGGTGGCTTCTCATTCGTAGCTTATGATTCGGGAAATGGTTAAAGGGCAATTCCGCCTAGTATTTCACTAACTGAGGGTGTTTGATGTGCTGTAATTAAAAAACTTAAATGCAATGAGTCTAAAAGCCAAGGTTAGATATTCCACACTGTTACCAGGATATTTTAAACACTATTTTTGATTGGTGAATTTAAGTAGTCCTAGTTTGATTTAATTAAAATAACTTTCTTGCCATCTTGAATTCATGTAATATTGTAATTGAGCACATGAACTAAAATAAGACTTGTTTTATTTTTCAAGTAAACCAAACTGTTGCCATGGTGAAGCCTATGCCAGACACATCTCCAATCACGTATTGCACCATCTACAAGAAACTTTGGGAATTGCAAGTGACGGCATCCTTCACATTCTCAAGGTAAGAAATTTATGATACTGATTCATCATTACACTGATTAGTCCCTAAAACGTGGTTTGTTTTGTGACTGTTTTTCTGTCTGTGCTCCAATTAGCAGATGACCCAACAACTTCAAACAAGACCACTTTTCAGCTCTGTGGTGATCGTGAAACCAACTTTCTACTGGCCATTGGAACCATGCCTGCCTGCCCTGATCTTCTGAAAGGAGGACATCACAGCTACTACACCTTTCAGCATCCGTGTGTGGGGCCACTCCTCTCTGTGCTGCTGACAGACGTCTTGAGAACGCTGTCCGTAACTGAGGCAAGACTTCCACATATAAAAGGCTATGGCTTATTGGAAGAAGTTCATTGCGGGGGAAGCTCCTATTGTTGACATCTAATCCCAAGATTTTTTTTTGCTTTGGACAATTTGGTTTGCTTGACTCTTAGTGCAGCAGACGTGTCAGATCTTCATTGTTCTGTCATTTTACAGGATTGTTTCAGAATCAGATGCCCATCCAGACTTTAAATTCTGACCAGTAGTCATGTTTTATTGTGTTTATGTGAAACTTAAACGTAATAAAGATGTTAAAAGTAATTGAACTTATGTCTTCATTTCAGCAAGCCAATAACATCTCTTGTTCCAGTATTCACAGGATCAATTTTTGGATGTTTGTCTTAGCATAAGAACCTTGAGTAAAGCTGTGACAAAATATATATTTTAATCCTATGCAACAATAAAAATAAACTAGATTTAGGTATACACTGCAAAAAGTCCCCTTTCAAAAACAAGAAAAAAAAAAGTACAAAAATAGGGTATAATTTTCTTAAAATAAGAAAAATTATCTGCCAACAGAACAAGAAAATTTATCTTGTCAAGATTTTCCAAAACAAGAAAAAATATCTAACCAAGATAAACCTACAAATATCTTAAAATTAGTGTATTTGTACTTAAAACAAGCCAATTTTACTAATACAAATAGAATATATGAGATTTATTTTCTTAATACATAGAACATTTTTCTTAAAATAAGAAAATTTTACGCTATTTTAAGAAATTCAGTGTCAAGTAACATTTTCTTTACTTGAGATAATTTTTCTTAAAATAAGATAATATATCTTACTCGTATAAGTAAAATTGGCTTGTTTTAAGTAAAAATACACTAATTTTAAGATATTGTAGGTTTATCTTGGTAAGATATTTTTTCTTGTTTTAGAAAATCTTGACAAGATAAATTTTCTTGTTCTGTTGGCAGATAATTTTTCTTATTTTAAGAAAATTATACCCTATTTTTGTACTTTTTTTTCTTGTTTTTGAAAGGGGACTTTTTGCAGTGTAGAAACCTTTATTCTCCATTTACTAAGGGGGACCCAGTATGTTTCCTTGAACAGTTTAGGGTAGGTCTATGGGCTAAACAAAACATATTCACTACATTGTTTTTGCACAAAATCATTCTTAGATAATGAGGTTTCTGACTATTTTGAGCTCCTTTCAGAACCAGCTGTTTGAGTGCTTACTGTCACTTTAAACCCAAATAAGCTGCTGCCAACTCTGCATTTACACTCGCACCTGAAAATGGCTCCAAACTGATGCGCAGTTATACACGCGTACATCGTTGACCCTGAATCAGACCCAAAAGCAGAAGTAGGATTCTTGTTGGCTGCACAACCAACAAGAATCCAGCAAATGCTTTCTGAATAGTAAGTCAACAACAAAACACTTATCTGTTCCAGTAGCCATTGCTCGGGTTGCTAGGTAAGGAGGCTGGCCTCGGTCGGGGTTGCTAGGTAACGCCTCAGCGCTCATCATTGAGTACTGAGGCTCAATGATGAGCCAACAACAGTTGATCGTTAAGTCAACTGTTGTGACTTAACAATCGAATAACATTAATTTATTGCCAAAAAAAAGTTAGGTGGTTTTTGAAGTACTTATAGGCTGTTTTTAAAAGCAGTTGAGACCCAAATGGGCATACAAAAATGTTGAATTTTTAAATAATCTTGTGAAAAATCCTATGCATTCTCCACAATAAAAGTTGGTGATTATCAATTATTTGGTCTAATTTCATCATTTACTTCAATTAAAACACAGTTAAAGAGCCAGCAAATTAAAAATGCACTTAAGGGCTGGAAATGAGCTTATTTAATTGATTTAATATGCATCAAAATAGCCCATTAATTGTATGTATATGTATATGCCAGAAAAACTCTGCAGAAGCGCAAACAATGATTAACCACCTACTGGAGCTGCGACTGATTTATGGTAGTAAAGTCAAGTAAAGTTCAAGCAAGCAGCAATAGTAATATTGGAATGATTGATGGCCTCATGCCATGTGTTGGTCTGTTTCACGCTTCAATATTTCCAGCATTAAAGACAGTATTAAAAGTTTACTTCAGTATGGCTCACATATACTGTATTTACATTTTGAATGTTTAACCCGCTCCCGAATGTTTAACATGTTTCAAACCAGTTTTACAAAAAAAAAACAACAAAAAGACCACATCTTTAAGCAGGCAGTACGAAATGAACGAAAAGTTGTCTTTCTGCCGGAGAACTCACCGCTGTAGAAACGGATCATGCAGCTGAGATCAGAGTTGGCCGCTTCGTGCTGCACTCGCACCGGGTCTGCGTAACCCATCGACGTCAGGTAGTCGTAAACCATCTGGAGGGGACGCTCGCTGGGGTCCAGCCTCCTGCAGGATCGACAGCATCCAGGTTTGGTGTGACAACAAGGACAACCAGCTTTGGGGTGAAATATATATCTATAGGAGGACCTGACCACAGATTTGAATAAGAACTCGTAAGAAGCAATGATCTTTCAGGGCTGTGGAGCCACCAACAAATGTTCAGAGAAATCTTTTGCCCCGCTGAAAGTTGAGTTGCCTGGAAGAGCAACCAGAGTTGACCTTTAAACCCTGAAGAAAACTCAAAAAAATAAAATAAAATAAGAACATTGTTTAATTTAATGGTTTCAAAAGTAGGAATTCATTTTTAATCTTTCATTATTACATGATTATTTATACATGTTGCATCTCTTCCCTGTTTGTGCTAAAAACAAAGCATCGCCATGACCGCGGGACATCAGTGTGATGTCGCTTTTAGATTTGAGCCAAGCACAGAGCTTGACTTGAGGAAAATGACATTCGATCAGAGCTCCTACTTCCAAATGTTTGCTGTGTCTCCAAACTACAAACCGAACTTCCTGCTTCTCTCCATTCATACGTAGAGTCCAGATTTGCATTGTGCACACCTGACAGACATCAGGTTTATAGATACTGATACCAGAGTTTCAATGGACCTTTTGGCTTCTTCAGTGATTAATGCTCTCTTTTCTCTTCCTGTTAGGTAGACGGCCATATCTTTGCTATCCGCTTCCCATTTCCAGATGATGAATTGAACAGCGCTTGGCACACTGTTTTACGACGGTTAGGGTTCCTGTTATGTCTGCATAACAGAAAGGTATGTTGGCACTTTCTCTGAATCCTTACAGTTTTTACAACTCCTTGGATATTTTTTTCCCAGGCCTCTAACTGCTCATTTTATCAGTGGTGAGCTCATAAAATCATAACTCTGCAATGTTTTTTTTTTTTTTCAATATCTGACTGGATGAGCTTCAAGAGTCATCTAAGTTTATATTTACATTGAAAGGTAAAGTGATTTAAAAGGCCCCTGATATCAAACTGCATTCTCCTCCAGGGAAAAAACACATTTAAAACCAATGTCTGGGCCTGGGAGTCTCCTTCAGGACATTTCCAAAGGATGACTGTAGCTGGGAGGAAACTCCAGGAATACCCACATCGTGCTGGAGGGATTACATGCCCAGTCTGTCCAGAAAAAGCAACTAATGGATCCCTGAGGAGGAGCGAGCTGGGAAAACAGAACCCTGGACCGGCTCGGTAACCCTCTTGGAACGGGATACCCACCAGGACAGGGATAGACGGTCCAAAAATGGAAAGCACAGATCGACACGACTCACCCTATTATCTTATTAGGTTTTGGTGTAAAAGCAGAATTGCCAACAGAAAATATCATTATAAAGGATATAAAGGATGCCTGAAAGCTGCTCATTATCACTACACACTGTGAAAGGCAAGGAAAAAAGCTTCTCTTTCAAAGAAAAATGATCTACAAATTGTTTAAAAAAACACCCCAATCTTTAACATCGTTCATTTTCTCTACAAGTTAAATGTACAGACATTAGTGGGTTGTTTTTCGTTTTTTTCTTTTTACTTTTAAGTGTGAATTTGCTTCATTTTATTAAAATCCGTTCTACACATATTCAGCAGGTATGCTAATAACTGCAGAGAACATTGCATAAAAATAGTTTTGTTGGTACCACAGATTGACAGCCAAAACTTTCACTGACAGTCTATGAGTAAACTGAGTGAACCGTCACACTCACACAAGATAAGGCGCTGAGATTTAAGCTGAAGCCGAGCGCTTATTTTCTACAATATCATGTTTCCCACTTTGGTTTTTTCCAAGAAAGAGCAAAAGAACAAATTCCTTCCTGGTCACGGATCAGTGAGCCAGACAGTCAGAGGGTCATTTGCTGTTTTTCAGAGGGCCTGCTGTGGACCTGAGGGGGGTGAACGCACCTTGAGGGTAAAATCGGTGAGACACTGTGGGAGTTTAGGATCAAACGGTATGTTTCGCATTCACTCAGGCTAGTTCACCGTGACATTCTGCTTAAACTATAAAAATGATGAATGTCTGTTTAGCTAATACTTCTTCTGCATTGCCTACATCCTAATGCAAGTCAATACACTTACAGCAGCTGTGTCTCTAATGGAAGAGACGCGCTTCCTTCACAGGCCATAGCATCTCACGTTTCACTTCCAGTTCTGCTGCGCAGCTAAGACTCGAGGCGTTTCTGATCCTCCAGAAATGTTTTTGTTTTTTTTCTCTCTTCTACATGATTTCACATTGGGCTGCGATTTGGTTCTTTTGGAGTGCGTGAGGATTTTGGTTTGGAGCGGATCCACAAAAGACGTTTCAGCAAAACTGACTGCAGCTGCTCGATCTTGATGTCAGCAAAGTGATTGCTATTGTTTAATTCAGACTTTGGAGGACGTAGCCAAGAAAAAGCCCCACCCTACAACATCAACTTGGCTTCTTCATGCAACTTCATGTACTGCACAGAGCATTTACCTGACAAGGTCTCCATGCAGCTGAACGTAGAGTCCCTGTCCGTTTCTCTGAGCACAGAGCTCCTCCACAGTGGTGCTGGTGGAGCAGAGCACCAACTGCAGGTCTGTCTGAGGGGTGGAGGAGGCCTGTGGGCCGGAAGCAGGCGGCTGGGGGTCCACGGCGCCGCCGTAGAGACACACACAGCCTCGCTGGGTGTCCCCCTTCAGCCAGTCCCGCTCTCGTGACCCGAATCTGGTTTTCCTTGTCACGCAGCTCCGGCTCCCGTTCCTCTTCATGTTGCGCTGCAGAAACAGGGAGGTCTCTTCAGAACATGTTGCAAAAGAGTTTGAAGGAGGTTCAAATCCCAGCAACGACAAGAAACACGAGTTACCGCTCACCAACTGGACGATTTGTTTGATTCACTTTCATAAATATAGTTTTACAGCTTTTAGAATGAAATCAAAGAGGCAACAAATGAAAAAGAAAACTTAAAAAGTATGTAAAAAGTCTTAAGTACTTTTTACATAATACCATTTGCTACAGCAATGGTATTAATCTGCCATTGCTGTAGCAAAGAAATATTGAAAACTGAAGTTAATTTTATTTTTTTCCCCTCAATTATCACTGTAAAACAGCAACAAGAGCGGCACCTTGGTGTCACAGTCACATGGTTGATACGCTAATTGATTGTTTAGGAGGCCATCCTTTTTCTGTCCTACCATCACAAACAGTAAAACTTTATTTTTTTAGCTATACGTGAATCGTGAGTTTTTGTTAAATGAGATTATGCTTGAAAATGTAGGCGGAAATACTTCAGGTGGGTTTAAAAGAAAGGATGAAAATGTGGAAAAGCACCTCATCTGTGGGCGCCAACTATTCAAACTTTTCATACATTCATGCTTTATTTGGCTAAAACTAAAAATTTCCCAACATGTTTTTTCTCCCCATTTTATAAACATACTTTAAAAAAAAGCTGGAGTTCTCTGATAATGATTCTAACAAAAAGAGACATTTATTTTAAGACTTAAGACACCTCTGCTGAATAAAGATGCAAACTTTTACAGTTTTGCAGTTTTCATTGCCAAAACTGTAAAGAAAAGCGAAAAACTTCAGTCAGCTGTGAGAGTCGGTGTAAAAACACTTCCCCTGCTTTTTCTGAAGCAGCGCTCTCCTCGAGTTAGGACTAACTTCAAATCTTTAGTTAGCAAAATTACCAAAAACTCCAGAACATTATATATATATATGTATTTGATTGTTGTGTTTTGCTTAGCCCTTGTTAGATGAGTCTCATTAAAAAAAAGCTAACCTACAAACCAGTAATGTGATGCTAAGCAATATGATGCTCAGCTAATTAAACTCCAATAATTCCAGCTGCACATGACAAGAGACAGTAAATCACTTTATCATGGTTTCTAACATATTCTTACCATCAGGCATGTTTGTGACACTGAGATTAAGTGCAAGATATTCTAGACTCTTCTTAATACAAACTTCCAGCAAACATACAATCCATGTTTTTGTCAAGGATAAGATTAATTTTTCACAACTTACAAAAGGAAAACATGTTGATGTTGTAGGGGTGAGAACACAAATTAAACTAATTTAGTCAATAACGTACTTAATAATGCATTGAATATCTCTCTTACATTTTGGATAAGTTCCAGATAATAAAAAAAACCCCTCAGAAGCAGATTTTTTGCCAAATTAAAGCAACTCCACTCCCAAAATTGTCCCAGTAGTTCAAACAAATGCTATTTTGTGCAAATTTTAATACAGTCGCATTCACATTAGAACAATGATTTCTAGCTCTGTAGCCAGGAATCCAACACAGTTGTGAAGTTTCTCTGATTCAACACACCGGATCCAACGGAATGAGTGAGAAGCAGAACTCAAGACCTAACAACAGGATGAGGAGATAATGCAACCGTTTAAATCAGAACAAGGGAACGTCTTAAAGATGCGGGACAGGAACTGATCTAGCACTACATTAAATGTTCATTTGGAGGTCTTCATGTTACTGTGTGCTCCATTATCATAACTTTCCCATTTGAATTTTGTTGTACGTAGCCACAGTTTTTGTCAATAACCTTTAAATTCAAATGTGACAGAAGTTTAAAAGTTCAAAAAAGGCTTTGGAGTAAACCATTACTCAAAAACTTAAACAGATTGCAGCTGTTTAAGAATAGCAATCTTCTTTTGTCTTGACCAAGTAATTAGCTGAGAAACTAACCAAATGAGTCATCCATGCTGGTAAAGGTGTGTATATATTTTATATATATAACATCCACTAAATGAGTTAAAACACAGTTTGAGATTTTGGTCAACATTATCCTGATTGTTCAAATGGGGGGAGGAAAGAGCAGTTTTGATGTTTGTGTTCCCCCTTTATGAGCCTTGGATTAACATGTAAACTACAATATTATGAAAGATTGTTCTGAACAGTTTTGATTTTTGAAACATATTCAAAATATAAATATAAAGAACGCCACTTATAAAAGAGTCTAATTTTGTTCATTCTTATTTTGCTAGCCAACTATGTAGTGAAAATCAAAAATTAAAAGCAACATGGAGAGTAGTAATCCTAAACTCTCAACCCTATTTTGAGGTGAATGAAAATACCGACTGGAAATTCAAAATGTGTCCATTTTGCTTAAACTATAATTTATTTTTCAAACACAGCTAAATTTGACATCATTACTACATAGCCTTAGAACTGAACAGACATGTCTGACATTTGACAAGAGATAGCACCCTGTCACTGAAGACAACTGATATTTGGGTTCGTTTTACTGAACATTTTAACTGGTACCTACATTTAATTAAAAAATAACATACCAGGGAGGACTAACTCCCTGTAGATGTAAGTCAAACATCATTTTTAAAATCATCAGAAACCTGGGCAGGACTAGGCCTTCCTGTAACACATCTAAACACCTCAGTGTATTTGTGAGGTTTGTTGGTATTAATTGGGTTTTGCTGCGCTCCTCCCTGAATGACAACCATCATAACAGGCGTTACATAACATTGCAAGGATGCGTTTGAAATCATGCACTCTGCCCTGTTCAGTGATCCCCTGCAGCGGGCTACGAGGCAAATCTTTCCCCGTCGCCAGCGCTCTGTCCTGCCGGATTCACCCGGTGCATCAACCGGGGGCACAAACCCTCCCGCTATGACCTGCCTTCAGCACTCGGATCCCGGTTGCAGAGTGAGCTCCGGGACCGCTGCGGCTGCCGCGACCCGCAGTCCGGCTCAGCCCCGCCTGATGGACCACCGTGTCCGGCTGCCTGTCAATACAAGCCCCGTTGTCTCCGGCATCGCCTCCCTTCTTGATGTCGGCTCGGATGTTGATCGCAGGGACCGCTGTGCCGTTATCCTCCTCCTCCATCGCCATGTATGTCCCCCCCTGTTAGCAGCCTCAAAAGGCAGGAGCGTACCCGGAACACGGCTGGTAAATTCCCACAGAGAGAGGAAAATTCATCCTGTGTCGCCGCTGCGACGCCATATCCCGACTAATCTGACCGCTGTCACACAGGCCTGCCCGCCTGCCTGCCGGGGAGCTGATCAATAAACATTACAGGGGCGGGTTCAGGCTTTCCTTTAACTCTCACTGGTCCTGTCAGAGGGGAGAGGCTTCAAGTGAATAATAATGAGTTTTATCACTCAAAAAAAAAAAAGTACAGTTTAAGTTCTGACTGTATTTAGGCAACAATTAACTTAAATGTAAAACATTATTTTAAAGCAGAGGACGCCAACTATCTATTGTGTGTAAAACCAATAGTGAACTTCTTTGGGACTCAGGTTACATCTAAGTTATTTTTTCCTCATCTGATGCTTGTGTGTCTTCCTGTTCTCATGCGGTCCTGCTGTAGTAGTTTTATTTTCATAGCTCACATTCATCAGGGTAAAAATAAAAACATGGTTGCAGATGACATGTCAACCACAAAACTCGACAACAAACAAAAACAAATCAAGTGAAAAAAAACATGCTATATTGGGGAAGTGGTAACTTAGATTTGCAACAGTGCTTTGTAAAATGATTCATGTGCTATGCAATCACTGAGAAGTTTACAAAAAATATGCAGTTTTCCATTTTTTTATGAATAGAAATGTGAAAATTGTGCAGTGTATTTGTGCTCAGCCCTGCTGAATGAACATTTCTGCAGAGCTAACTTTGCAAATCATTAGCGGCAAGTCTTTGGCCATTGTTTTTCAAAAATTTGCACAAGTTCAGACTGAATGGCAAGCATTTGTCATTAGACTTTGGTGTGTTATATCTTATTTTAAGCATTATTGAGAAACCACTCAAATTCCACTTTTAGAAGTTTACTAAATGGTTAAAAAAGTAAGTAATTTCATTTAGATTTAGCCGTAAGAATATGTCACAACCTGTAAAATGATTGGAAAGGTGGCACAGATGAATGTACAAGTGCATTAGAGGTCAATACCTAATTATTGATTTATTCTGGATTTTCAAATCAATAAAAAAAAACAAAAACAACCAATTTCAGATTCTACCTCTGAGGAAGTTACTCATCATTTTACTGATCAATGATAATAGTAGATAAAAATGTGCATTCAAATGGGAATCCTAACTATAATAAAAGTGTTTTCTCTCAATTATACATCATTTCATACACTTCAATTACTCGTTAGGATCTCTCCATCTAAGAACTTCAAAACTAAAATGTGCTTTCAGTTCTCTGGTGCAGATTTGTCATGTGCCTGGAAAACTAAACATGTTCCTGGATCCTGTGTTGTGGCCTGGCTGTCTTAGATGACAGATTCCTGCTGCAGTCGTCGCTTGCTGGAGGACATCCCTCTCATCACCGATCCGCGCTCACGTCTCCTCCTCATGACCGCATATGCTATTTTCACTAAAACAAACTCCTTCCATTTGGTGAAGACAGATGGCTGCCAGTCCTCAGTCTGGTTCTGCTGCACAGTAAAAAAAAAAAAATTCCGTAAAAAAACAGGACTGGTAATTTTCTGCCAGTACATTTTCTGTTTTTTTACGGAATTTCCATCAGAATTTTTTCCGTAATTTAACAGCTTTTATATGTTAAATTTTTAACATAGAAAACAACCAGATCATGTAGCGGTTCCATTGACACTTTGCCCTACGCCTGTTAGGAGATGGAACCCAAATAACAAATAAAAATGGGTAGGGCGGTAAAGTGGAGGGGCCAATGGTTCCCTGGCCGTCCTGTTACGCTGCGCAAATCACTGCCAGTTCAGACTTGAGAGAATAATGCATTTAGTGCCCACAGATTCTATTTTTTTTCATAGCGCATGCTCACTGCGTGCTATTATTAGCCCTAGCAACAGTTGCCATGCTGCTGACAATGATGTCATCAGCATGACTTCAAAAGATGTCTGTGTCATGAGGCCCTTCTGAGGATTACTTTATGATGTCATAGAGGCCATGACATCACCAACTGATCAGTTAATTCTCTGATCAGTTAACACAAATCAGTTCAGTCAGTCAGCACAAGATTCATTTGGACGTTTTAGCTCAGCACAATAAAGATGAACGACGAAAGCCCACAGAGAGAAATGGATGTAAAGCCTAACGTTTCTTTTTGGACAAAAGTGAAAAAAACATTGTCCAAAAAAGTTCACCCTGGTCAAAGAAGCCCAGATTACAAGAAAAGAAACTTTCTCAGTGAACTTCTGTGGAAAGTGATTGAAAAGGCTGCAGATGGACCAACTCTGCATCTTGTCAGACCCACCTTTCAGGAACAACACAGCAAAATTATGATCTTGCTTTTGAGAAAAACTGGAGAATTAAACGTGGACGTACTCTCCGAGGTGTCAGAAGAGCTAGGAGAAAGGATTTTCCAGAGTCTTGCGAGAGATGCATTTCACTTTGCTAGTGGACTGCATTTAATCGCACTCGTTGAACACCCAGAAGGACACCAAGTTATTGTAGAGAAATTCAAAAAGCACCTGGAGAATCCTGTTCCTAAAGAGAAAATGTTTGCGTCTACAAAAAGAAAGATCAGAAAGACTTTTTTTCCAACGGAAGACTTGTACGCAGATGAAAACTGCCTGAGTGAAGATTATACTCAGGCAGCCATGGACCCTGAACAGTTTTTGAGGGACGCAAACAGGATGGGTTTCAGACGAGGAACCGAAGACGAAAGGAGAGTTATGGTGGAAAACATCCTATGGAGATTGATTTACAAGTCCAGTTATAGATCTACCTATGGGCATTACAAGAGGAAGCACACCGAACCAGTCCAGAGAAAGCTTGCTCCAAAAATCTGGAAAGAAGTAAAGGACATAGATTTCGTCTTTTATGAGAAAATGGAGAAAAAAGCCTGCCGAGACATCTTGCAGCTTCTCTGGGGCAATGAAGATGCAGTAAGAGAACTGCTCTTCAAAATGATCAGAAGTGACAACCCAATAGTTATTTATAAGGTTGTGGAGTGCTTTAGACGAACCCTATCACGACCACGAAAAATCATTCTCCGAGACACCGTTTTTCAAAAGGCATGGGGGCATATCAAAGAGGCGCTGTGTTGTGAAGACGACTCAAACGAAGAAGAGAGGCAAGAACCCACCAAGAGTGGACCGAACGCTGTGTTTAGTCCACTCTCAGCTGGGCCTCTAAATTTGGTCAACTCAGAGGTCGGTACTGACTCGGAGGAGTCAGGGCCGGTCTCCGAGACAGGACCCGCCTCCGAGACAGCACTCGCCTCCGAGACAGGACCAGCTTCCGAGACAGGACCAGCCTCCAAGACAGGACCAGCCTCCGAGACAGGACCAGCCTCCGAGACAGGACCCGCCTCCGTGACAGCACCCGCCTCCGAGACAGGACCAGCCTCCGAGACAGGACCAGCCTCCGAGACAGGACCAGCTTCCGAGACAGGACCAGCCTCCGAGACAGGACCAGCCTCCGAGACAGGACCAGCCTCCGAGACAGGACCAGCTTCCGTGACAGGACCCGCCTCCGAGACGGGACCAGCCTCCGAGACAGGACCAGCTTCCGTGACAGGACCCGCCTCCGAGACGGGACCAGCCTCCGAGACGGGACCAGCTTCCGAGACGGGACCAGCCTCCGAGACGGGACCAGCCTCCGAGACGGGACCAGCTTCCGAGACGGGACCAGCCTCCGAGACGGGACCAGCCTCCGAGACGGGACCAGCCTCCGAGACGGGACCAGCCTCCGAGACGGGACCAGCTTCCGAGACGGGACCAGCCTCCGAGACGGGACCAGCCTCCGAGACGGGACCAGCTTCCGAGACGGGACCAGCCTCCGAGACGGGACCAGCCTCCGAGACGGGACCAGCCTCCGAGACGGGACCAGCCTCCGAGACGGGACCAGCTTCCGAGACGGGACCAGCCTCCGAGACGGGACCAGCTTCCGAGACGGGACCAGCCTCCGAGACGGGACCAGCCTCCGAGACGGGACCAGCCTCCGAGACGGGACCAGCCTCCGAGACGGGACCAGCTTCCGAGACGGGACCAGCCTCCGAGACGGGACCAGCCTCCGAGTCGGGACCAGCCTCCGAGACGGGACCAGCCTCCGAGACGGGACCAGCCTCCGAGACGGGACCAGCCTCCGAGACAGGACCCGCCTCAGAGTCTAGACCAGCCTCCGAGACAGGACCCGCCTCCGAGACAGGACCAGCCTCCGAGACAGGACCCTCCTCCGAGACAGGACCCGCCTCCGAGACAGGACCAGCCTCCGAGACAGGACCCGCCTCCGAGACAGGACCCGCCTCCGAGTGAGGAGCCGCCTCTGAGACAGGACCCTCTTCCGAGACAGGACCCGCCTCCGAGACAGGACCCGCCTCCGAGTCAGGACCCGCCTCCGAATCAGGGCCTGCCTCTGAGTCCTCAAGCCTTATGGTGTTTTCAGGATTTTTTCTCACCAACGGAGTGACACGTTGCCAGAAGTGTCAAAACTTGATGCGTTTCTTCAGCAGAACTTCACAACTTGCGGGAGTGGATGATTATGGCCTTAAGAGTGCTTACAAGTTTTCAATCTGAGAATACCGGAAACCTTTAGTCATTCGCTGTTACAGTCAGCGAATGACTGTTCGCTGAATGACTGTTCATTGTGGGGCTGACCCTCCCATTGGGGTCAGAATGGGGGGCTGAGGGAACGGTGGCGGACTGGGGGGCTAGAGTACCTTCGAAGGGGTTCGAAGGAGAGAAGGTGGGGGGCTGACGTATCGTTAAAGGGTTAGGGGGTGGGGGAAGCGAAGAAGGAGGGAGCGAAGGAGAGACATTGAGGGGGGCTAGTGTACCATTAGAAGTGTGAGGGGTCGAAGAGGGTGGGGCCGGTCTAGCGTACCGTTGAGTGCTGGGGGGGCTGGACAGATGGCGTATTGCAAGAAGGGGGAGGAGGTCTGGCTGTAGAAGGAAGGGGGCGAAGGAGAGATGTTAATCTGCGGACTGGGGGGCTAGAGTATAATTAGAAGGGGTTCGACAAAGAAGGAGAAAAGGTGGGGAGCTGATGTATCGTTAGAGGGATGGGGGAAGCGAAGGAGGAGGGAGCGAAGGAGAGACATTAATCCCCCGATCCCCTTATAAATGCTATTTTATTTATACAATTAGGGCTATTGTAAATTAATATTTTAGTAATCGAGTAATCTATCGATTATTCTTACAATTAATCGAGTAATCGAATAAAAAATGTAAAAATAAAGTATTGATAAATCTGGCATAACAGCAGTGTTACTTCCCTAACAGTTACTTTTTTGTAGGTTAGAAAACTAACCTTTAATAATAACAGCTCACTTTCTAAATTAACCTGACAACAAGTTATACAAAAATCTAAAATTAATTTCAATTTACCGTAATAAAAAGAGGCAGGCTCACAAATACGCTTATTAAAAATGTCTATGATCCAGCTTTTAGTTTATGTATTCATCTTCAGTCAGTTTAATAGATGAACTCTCACGTTGCCCCATACCTGTCAAGCTTTGAGTTTGAGAATATGGGAAATGTCGCCTGAAGTGGTATGCCATAATTTAACAGTTTGTATAAGTTAAATTACGGGGGAAAAAAACTGTTAAATTACAGAAAAATTCTGCTGGAAATTCCATAAAAACCAGAAAATGTATTGGCAGAAAATTACCAGGACATTTCCCTGTTTTTTAACGAAAAAATTTGAAATAAAATACTGTTAAATTACGGGACACTTCTGATGGAAATTTTGCAAAAAAAAAAAAAAACTGGAAAATATCCTGGCAGAG
The DNA here is from genome assembly GCF_904066995.2 of Poecilia reticulata. Lineage (NCBI taxonomy): Eukaryota > Metazoa > Chordata > Actinopteri > Cyprinodontiformes > Poeciliidae > Poecilia > Poecilia reticulata. Next base: position 19,289,064 of record NC_088832.1, read on the forward strand.
AATTACCAGGACATTTTCTGTATTTTTTTTTTTTTTCAGAATTTCCATCAAAATATTTTCCATAATTTAACAGTTTTTTGTGTCAAATTTATCAATATTTTGTTAACCCAAAACTGAAATTCTCTGTCTTTTTACTCTTTTGTGATATATTCAAACTTTTTTTTTTTTAAAACTTTGGACATTTCCAAATACGTTTGTCTTCCAAACCATTGAAGTCTGCATTCTATACCATATATTAATTATAGTGTAAAATATATTTAAGTTAATGTATTTAATATATTCTTAACATAATTTTGAAAAAAACTAAATTCTAAGTCCACAGTAAATGTAGTTACAGAACACAAAACACTTAGATTGAAAGTAGCTCATCTTGCAAATTGATGTAAAAATGAAACCTTTCTACAATCAATTTGCAGACTTTATTTTGCAATTTAAGACCATAAATTGACGTCATCTAGTCTTTATAACTAACCTTTGCTGTTAAATATTAAGAGTTAAACATATTCTTGAGCTTGCTAATGTTTATCTTCTGCACATCACAACTAATTTATTGCATTTTACTATACAAATTTCAACGTATAAATTAAATGTAAAGCAATCTTGACTAGTCTGTGTAGTCAAACAGTTTTGATAATTACTATAAGATGGGAACATACAAAAAATTGCTTTGGAACATGAAAATCATTGTTGTAAACAGGACCAACATACTTCAAAATAAATGCCAAAAAATAAATGAAATACAGGTATAAATATTTAGTTAAAAATCAAATGCTACATAAACCCAGCCTAATGCCAACGACAGTGGAAGACACTGGATTCATGAGTGTGTTCTCTCATTACCTCTAGTTGCTGTGAACATAAAACAAAACAGTCCATTTTATGTTTATGTTCTGCAAAAAAAGGTCAATCCAACTCTTAGGTCCAGTTACCAAGAGCTTGAAATGTTGTCTGACCAGTTCTTGTGTTTCACATAGGTTCTTGGTGCACCAGGTTTGATGAGATGAACAATCACATTTAAACTTTAAAAGGCTCAAATTTTCCATGAATTCCCAGTCATTCAGTTCATTAAGGGACATGAACCATTTTGGTGGAATGCAAAGCTGCTTCTTCACCTTTGTCTGCGTCATGTCAGTCGACCTTCATTCAGGGTTTGAGCCCAGAATGAGAATGGATACTCAAGTTTAACACAGAAACACTTCATGTTATAAACATACTTTTTACAAAACGCTTCTAAATTACATTACAGCAGCATATCACCTTTCTCATCAGCGTCTCACCAATTGCTAATACCTCTTTCACAAACAACAACATTGAGTAATTTTGATTAAAAAAAATCTACACTAGGGGTGTGTCAATTGCAGATTTCTGGCCAATCTTTAAAAATCTGACTTGTCAATTCTGATTTTGGCCGATACTGATCGTCTTGTCTGAATATTGCTAAATGCAGAAAACGTCAGTAGGTTGGCAACAGTGGGGTGACTATTGATAACTGCAAACATGAAGACATGACCTGGTGGGCTGGTCTATCAGTCAAACGTCTCTAACAGGAGAGGAAAGCGGTTGATTTTTAGATCTTTGCTGAGGTAGATAAGATCAGTGGATGAAATCCCTTTCACATGTATTGGCGGATCACCAATCTTCAAAATTAAGGATTTGGGGAAGATTTATTGGTGCACCCCTAACATACACAATACACAAATATTTTCTTTTGAAAATAAAAACATACACTGATTTTTGCATATTTGTTAAAATAAAGTCACCATGTCATGATTTTATGTCACGAGACGTATAATTTGTGAAAATAAAAACTCCACCATTTCCCCTGAGCTACTATTTCCATCTGAAGAAATCCATCACTCCCAACCAAAACCAACCAATCAGAGACTGGAGGATAGTCTTAGCACTGTCAATCAACCTCTTCATGCTGTCAATCAACTGTTTATCCACCTTCATCGGTGTCCATGCTAACTAGTCTTAACATTTATGAGAGGTTCCGTTAGCTGCAGCGTAGCCAAATGCAAGAGATCAGGGAGAAGTGGGATGAGCAGCACCACAGAGAGTTTCAACATATATGTAAAAAAATGTATCATAAGTTACATAGTGCTGCATTAGATATTATTAGAAAGACGCATAACAAAACATTATGCCTATGTTATTGCAGAAAACATCACACACTTCCTAATTTAAACTAAAGGTTTAACAGGTTGAGTAAAACAAAAACAAATGTACACACCTATTTTAAAGATGCCTAATTGCTTTCCAGGAAAAGTTCAGGAGTGTCTGGATGCAGCTGTTGAGGAGAGAAAATAAAATAACCATATAAGAAATATAAACACCAAAACATGCAAGTCTTTCAATAATTAAATTAGTTTTTTTGTTTTGTTTTTTTATATATAATAAAATGAAATAATTTGTTCTGACAACAAATTTAGAACAGTACTATTTATATAGTTTTTAAGCTAAGCTACAATAACCAATAATGAGTTTGCAAGTAGGCATATCAGCAAAAACTCCCAATTGGATTTTTTTGTTGTTGCAAACGTCACTTTTATTTACTCTCAGTGATGTTTGTTCTCATTTCAGAAATATGAAAATTAACTATCTGTATGTACAATCCACTGACTTACAATTTATATGATGCAAGAACCTTCTGACCCATTGTAACAGTTTATCAACATAACCTAATCTCAACATGCCTGATTAGAGCACCAAACATGCAACAAATTTAACGCTGACTGAAACACGAGCCGTCGCCACCCCAGTCTTACTGTCGTCCCCTGGTCTAACGGTTTCCCTCCGCCCCCACATTACGTTCGTTAGTCTCTCCCCTGGTCTAATGGCTGCTCCCGCTCCCCCCCCCCAAGTTTACGTTCGTTCGTCGTTCAACCCCACCATACTCCCCACCCGCGACATTTCCCATATTCTAAAACCCCAAACTTGACATTGAAAGTATATTTACCGAAGTTAAATGGCCACCTGCTTTTATGTTAACCGGGACATGAAATCATGTTAGCAAATAACATGATTTGCTAACATGAAATCATGCTAACATGATTAGCATGCTAATGCTAACATGCTTGCAGCTTGATATTTTTAAAAAGCAGGATTGAAGGATTGAGACATAAGTAGCATGACGCCATGAACGGTTAGCTTTCACGCGCCCAGCTCAGTTTGACTTGAAAAAATGGCCGGTACTTTGAATTCGGTAAAATACATGAGTAGTAATACAGCAATCACCGCATTTTACCTTTATAATACACAAGCAAACACAGCATTGTAAAATGTATATTTTTTGTAAAAAAAAAAAAAAAGACTGCAAAACAGTCTGCAATTATAGACTGTGCCTGGAGTCTCACGAAGTCAAGCGAAATCAACTACAAATATTTCAAAACATTATTCACAGAAAAGAATGTGTTTTTATTTATTTTACTTTACAGGTTATTCCTGCACATTATTTGGAATCATTCTAAGTCAACCTAGTATCTAAAGAAGACAAACAATAATAAATATATGAAAAGAAATGTATCAAACTTTATATAAGTCCATGTGATAACATAAATAAATAGATTTATATTAGGCGCAATGCCAGTGTGACCGGTGGATTTCTGCGTTGTGTGTGTTGTGTGGTGATCAGACAAACCACAAGACATCAAGTCTGGGTTTGGAGGCGGTCTCCGTTTATTTAATCTGTCAATCGGGAGATATTAGCATTAGCACCTAGCATGTGCTCCAGTTCTCCAACCCGATCTATACAAAATAATAGTTAGCATGCATCAAATGATATAAAGGTGTAATAGCAACTCAAATGAAAATATCCAAACACTTATCATTAATACAGAAGGAAAAATAAACATTTGAGCAATATAAATGAAAGGATTACAATAGATTATAAAACTTGCCTCTCCCCAGTGGAACGAATAACAAAAGGGGAGAGGAAATTAATAACTTAATATTTATAATAGTCCTGGAGGGCCCTGAACAAAAGAAGAAGAAAATAAGGCGGAGTTGGAGGACCAAACCCCTTACAGTAGACACAGAGGAGCACAGCAACAGTCAAGTTGAAGCAGACAAATACATAAAAGAACACATTTTGTGGAAATATAAAACTATTAATATAGACCCAGTTACACCAGGTTTCTTTATACTTGTACTCATCAAAACTCCTGGATGTTTCAGTTGTGCTGCGCTGTGGTGCAACTCAAAGGCTAAAGCACTTCATACCTGGTGGTGATGGTAAAACACCAATAAGTTATTTATTGATCCTCCGCAAAAAAGAGAAAAAACCGAAGAGGGGCCGACAATGTTCGTAGTTTGGAGCAGAGGTGGCGCTAGAGTTTTTTCGTTGTCCGTCAAAGAAAAAAATCATTTTATTTCCAATTTGTAGTCATCAAACGAAACATTTATTATTTCTCTGCGAGAACGTTTTTGAAATCAGGTAACATTTCACGAAAGTACGTGATTAGAAGACGACAGAACTCTGATCGTTTCCTGATCCCGCAGCGGGAGAAAAACCCCGCAGAAGCGGATCAGCTGCGCTAGACGCTCCAAAGCCTCTGGTCCGTTAAAGCGTCCAGATCAGAGATGATTCTCTGACAGATATTGTTCTTAGTATGATTAATAATGAGCTCCACGATGTTCTCTGTGCGTAAAGTTTAAACTGTCTGCGCACCAAGTGTCAGCTGTGCGCTTTATCACATTCTGGACAGAAACCAGCGGACTGCTCTCTGTTCTTATCAAGACGAGGCTGAGGAGGGAATCTGACATATAAACTCAGTTAAGTTTTTACTGGTTTTGTTTTTAAAACACCATTAACGTAAGCAGTGTAACTATATATGGTATATTTGGCGTTTGTCATCTCATGTGTGATTAATTGGAGAGTAACGGTGGAGCATTTATGCGCATTTATTGCCCAGCGCACTGCGCTTGTTTCTGCCTAACGGATCTGCACTTTAATTTTTTTCCTCTGTCAACAGTCAGCTGTTATTCCTCTACTTAAATAGATCACATTTTCTTTAGGTTTTCTCTGTGTGCTCCAAATTCATTAAATGTAAACTCATTAGAAGCCCGAGAACCATCAGGCAAATAATTCTGGTCCGACCCGAAATATTTTTACCTGTCAAATTACCTGTCAAAGCAGAGCTTCCTCCAAGGTGTCCATAACTCTTCAACACGCTGTCAGCTCCCGGTCAGAAAGACGCATTTAGTTCAATGTCCATGAGATGATATTCAGAAAGGATCTTTTATTTGATTGATTTTAGTTTCCTCTGCGATTAACTCTTTGCGTAAAGTCTATCATGTCTCCATGTGCGCCAGACAAAGGTGTTAATTATAACATGTCAAATGACAGAGGGGCTTAAAAAATAACCAAATATTCAGTTTGGTTATTTTTTTAAATTATATATATATATATATATATATATATATATATATATATATATATATGTGCACATACACATTTTAAATTTTGCCCCCCCAGATGTAGTCCTGGCCCCCCCTTTGTCCCCCCAACTTTAAAAGTCTAGCTCCGCCACTGCCAGTTGCATCACAAACTCACTTTTTTTTAAATCTACTGACTTCCTCACCCAAAACAAACAAACAAAAAAAGGGTTTTAAATTTTAAACTGGATAATAATCTTAAATGGCAAATTAACACAAGATTGAAACAACCTTTTCATCTTTATCTCTGGATATAGATCTCACAGAAAAACCTGAGGGGTGAGCAGAGAACAGTGGTTCTCAATGGGGAATCAGATATTTTTCTGTAAATTACATTTAATGGTAAAGATTTTATGCATTTACTTCAAGGCTTATTATCAACCTCTAAACGGGTGATAATACATGTTGCATATTGTACATGTAAAAATCAAAATTGAAACTTCCTATTCTAGCAAACTGAGTTGAATGAACACTCAAGTAGAAACAAAAGCAACTGATTAATGCACTTCATTCAGGAAAAGAAAATCCACGAACGATACAAACTTTTTTTTTTAGTTTAAAAACCAAACTTTTGTTTGGCAGAGCAGACACACGGCACAAATTTCCATACTTCAACTTGATTTTTATTTCACTTTTTTTATTCGCTTGATCATCATCTCCAACCCAAAGACAAGAATACACAGCATAAATTGAAAATAATCCATTTAATAGTTTACAACTTCTCATCTTTAAAGATTATTTCATATTTTCAGTCTGACATTCACACTCTCCTCGAAGCCATGGAACTGGAAAACGGGGAATCTCACGCCGCTCCCCTCCCCACCAACAAAAAAACCACACAAAAATTAATTAAAATCTGATTCGTTTTTAGACGTTTTCGGGCTGGGCGGGTCGCTGAGATGAGGGAAGGGAGTCACAGGTCATGTTTTCAGAGCAAAGTGAAATCAGTTTTTTCCACCCCCTCTTTTAAAAACAAATAGAAAAGGACCAGGATGTGCATTTAGATGCCCTTTCAAGCCCTTTACAAAACAACTTCATCCCAGCAAAGGAAGGAAAAAAACACAAGAGATCCAGATGATGGATTTGCATTTTCTTTGCCCCAAAAGTGAAACAAAACAAAAAAATAAAACAGTATTCAGGTTGTAAGCTCATGATGAACGATTTCTAATTGCACAGTCGTGCTGCCCCTCGATGGGAGAGTGATAGATTTGAACATTTAAACTTTTCTTGCATTTGCAAAAGAGGTTTCACACCAAGAGTAGAAACGACCTTATTTACAGTTCTTCACATGCAGCTCAGAAGCTGAGAGTTGAAATTGCAGCCAAAAGAATTACGTCCTATGCGGATAAAAGACAAATAGCACAGTCGTGCTCTCTCAAAGATGATTTTCTTCACACACACACAGACACATACAGACCTGACCACGCCACCGACAGGTGCTCGTTTCCTTCCTCCTCAGTTATAGTGTCCAAAGCTTTAATGTTGGGCTCTCTTCCATTTGTAAAATGTCAACAGCTTCATATAAATTATTAATCAGGTGTGATTAACATACAGCTTGAATAAGACCACACGCACACACACACACACACACAAAACACATTCAGGAATAGGTGTATGAAACGTCCTCTCACCCTGCCAGCCTTCCATTCTGCACAGCTCCCCCTTGTGTTCACTACCTTATAGCACATGCTTCATCTGGTTTACCTCCATTAAACATAAGTAGATTAAATAAAACTATTTTAAAAAAAAGCTCTAAAAGAAATAGAACATTGTATTGATTTACATTACAAAAACCTTGAGCTTCCGCATGGATTTTACAGCATCATTTTGGATTGTAAATGACAGTCAAACCATGCAGGTTAAAAGCAAACCAATTTACCATAAAGGGAACTTTACAAAAAAAAGGGAGAAAAACAATCCAGGCATGGCAGTCAGTGTCCTTGCTTTTGGATGGAGAGAAAGAGAGAGAGCGAACACACCAACACAAAAACGGGCTTCACAAAAACAAACAGTAGGTTGAAGAGAAGATCAAGAGAGCACGTAAGGCCAAACCAAAGATGCGTCTTGGCAAGGGAGCCGCTCTGCAAGAGGCCGTGGATGCGAGAGGTGTTCGAGGGGCGGGGGAGCACAACTCAAGTCGCTGCTCCTCAGTAGTACAGTGCATCATTCAGAGTGTGTGTGTGTGTGTGTTAAAGCCATGTTAAAAACACACCATCCCGAGACCTGACGAAGCCAGGGCGTGACGTCCAATCAGGACTCAGCAGGAAACCAAATGAAGCTCCATTGCATCCTTTTAAGATTACTTTTGTACATATATGCATACAATTATACTTTCCAACTAATCTTTTATGTGGATTTTATTTAATCTGATCAGCGTTTTTTTGTTTTACAACTATATACAATGTACAGGCAGATCATAAATCTTTTACAATGAATGAGTGATGATACATACTTGTCTCGTTATAGACCGACTAAATCTATTTAGACAATGTACATTGTGAGTAGTTGGAATTTTGTTTAGAAAATGATATCTAAAAAAAGGATGAAAGATAGTACAATAGACAAACATTTGTAAAAGCCCTCAGTATGTACAGAAAAAAAGCCAAAATAGCATTCATCAACAAACAGAAGAAAAACGTTCAGCAGAAAAAAGATTTCTCCATATACACATATCATGAGCTCAAAAATATTTCCAAAGCTAATAGTATATCTCTGATTTGGTCACAGAAGTTAAAAGATGAGTGAAGCATAGTGAGAGGAGTTATATCGGCGGGTCTTAGTGAGCTCAGTAATGAGATGCACAGACTGCTGTTAGTTTTCTTCATGCAGACGCTCCCCAACCCTCCATTGCATTTGGCGACTAAACAAAAGCTGCCGATGTCCTGCCACTAAAGTTAACAGAAAGAAAACAGCGTGAGGTATTAAGGTTCCTATCCCCGATGACGGCATGCTTCTGACGAGAGTGAAGACGGCTTCCAAAAAAAAAAAAATGTTTCCTTAGCTCCGACTAATAATTCAGTCTCTGTTGCTTGAAGGATTTTTTGGAGGATTTGAAAAATAACGATGCCAGCTTGTCAACGTTTGCACACATTAGCTGCCATTAACTTTGCTTTAATTATAGGATTTAAATATTACCGACTCTCGTTTTTATTAGAAATCTGAGAAAATCAAGATATAATTTGAAATATTTTAATGTAATTTACAAATTTCTGGACCAAAATTGTTGCTCAGGTTAGTGGTATTTTAGTTCAAATCTGTCACGAGCGACAGACGATGCTCACTTTTTTATTTTTTTTACCCAGCTAAAGTCAGAAAGGCACATCACTTTGATATCAGGCATAATTACTGCAGAAACAAAACAAACTCTCACAAAATCAGTGCCAATAAAGATGAGCATCCCCGACCAAAAAAAAAAAGACTTGGAAAGAAGAATTAAGAGAGGGGAAAGAAAAGCATTCAGTGCAAGTTACTACATTCAAGACAAGCTTCATTTACATGTGTGAGCATGGTGACCAAGTTCAATCAGGTTAAACAAATCAGAAACAGAAGTCAAAATGCAGTCCCGACTGATGACGCAGATGCAGGAAAAGTTTAAAATGCCGATCTCTCTCTAACACAAACGCAGCTCGTTTTCAGGTAAGCTTCAGAGCGACAACGTATTCACTGCAGTACATCAAACTTACTGTTCTGTACAGATCTACAAGCTGTCGATTCCCTACGAATGAGGTGTTGGGTGAGGGGAAATGTTCTGAGCCCAGCCACAGAGTCGGATGAAGCGGTTTACAAACAGAATCAGAAAAATCCCCCCCCCTCCTCTCCCTCGGAGCTTAAAGTCCAGATGTGATTGTGACCCCAGCACACATGCATTTAGCAAATTAATGTAATTCAGAATGAATACAACTCTGAAGTTATATTGTTGACAGTGTGGAGAAAGAAAAAGTTTTCAAAGTTGTTCCTGCTGCCATCATAGGAATGATGGTTTGTGAAAGCAAAGCCAATCCTACCGATCAAGGGAGCAAATGCCTCAAACTGCATTTTAGGATTATCAAAAAAAAAAGGAAAGAAAGAAAGAAAGCCCAAAGGGGGCAACACTTTTTCAGAGGTAAAGTGTGCCACAGTGGACGGTGCGCATGAATCCTTCTGGGTGTGGTGATGGAGGAGGGGTGTGAGAAAAATACATCAGCATACTAAAAAAATAATTAAGAGCGGAAAGAGAAAGTTCAATGATTGATATGTTTTTTTTCCCCCAATTACTCTTGTAATGCCAACAGGGTCTTCGTAACATCTCCTCTATCCTCCTGATGCTCTGCTGCTTCCCATGCAACTCGAGGGCAGCGGTCTGCAGTGATGTCACAGGGCGGTCCGTTGGAAGAAAGGGTGGGAGGTGAAGAACGTGTGGGAGGAGGGGAAAAAAAGAAAAAAAAGGTTTTCATAGTTCCCTTGGTGGGGCTTTTTGGAGGCAGCAGGAGCCGGTCATCACTGCCACGACTGCGGGGGGAAGTTATTAACCTCTGCCAGGTCCTGCACGGCCGAGCCTTTGTGGGTGTAGGTTAGTTTGATCCTCATTCGTAGTTGTTGCTGAAATTTTAAGGTTTTGATTGTAAAAACAGAAATCGTTGTAAAAAATTTTTTTTTTAAAAATAAAAAAAAATCATGGAAGTTGTAAATATGGGTGTGTTGCTATGAAACTAAAATATAAAAGAGATATTTGAAAAGAAACTCACCTTCTGTGGGTTGAGAACTCTGATGACCTGTGTTACGGCTCCCTGGTTGAGAGCTGGGACGACGTTACTGCTGGGGGAAAGGAGCTGCAGCTGGAATGTCTGACGAAAAACAACAATTTCAGATGAAACAATAACGCACGTGGAAAAAAAAAACGCTTTAAAATGACGAGTTTAGTTAATTTCTAATAGATGGGTGTCGAGGTCAAATGACTGTTACGTTTTAAAAATTTAGGCAAATCTAGGAGCATTTACTGTATGTTCCACAGAACCCCAACAATTTCTTCATTTTAAGGAAAAAAAATATGTTTTATTAAAATGCTGCAAAAACAGGGAAAAAAAAAGCTTGTGATATGATAAGACCCAAGGTAAAAGTCCAATACTTGTAATACTAACACTAATAATTCATTAACATCCATTTATTTTAGTTAAAACATAATTTTTATTTATTTATTTTTTTAACCTTCTCAGCAGTCACAACTGCTTTCCTTCATTGCAGCCTGGATGTGTGTGTGTGTGTGTGTGCGTGCGTGCGTGTGTGACAGTTTTGCAAATGCAAGCTATGCTCATGTCCACTCATTGGTCAGCTTAGTCCAACCCAATTTGAATGCAGAATATTGAGACATTGCTTTTAAACACACCAAATTTTTTTTTTTGTTTTGCCAAGCTGTTTATAAGACCTTTCATTATTTTGTATGTCATAGATGCAGCAGCCGAACAATTAGAATTCATCATAAATCTTAATTTTCAGTCAAATTTAGGATTTCAAAACATAAACTTGTGTAAAATAGCTTGTTATCTTTGGGGACAAATTAAACATAAAAAAAAAAAAAAAAGAATACAGTAAACGAGTGAGACGTCTGTCATGTAGAGGATTGTTGTGCGATTACCTTTGGTACTGCAGCCTGAAAAACAAAGTCGGTCATTTCAGCCTCTGTTGAGTTGGTGGCGTGGATGGTGATGACTGCGATGTTTGGGTTAGGGTTAGCTCTCTCAAATGTGAAGTCTATTTTTAGACCATTCTTGTTGTATGCAGTCATGGAAGGAATACCTAAGCAGGAGATTCATGGAAATCATTTCACAATAAGATCAGAGTTGCCAATGCAATAAAAATCTCACCAAAAAGGCCAACTAAAGCCTCATAATAAGCAGATTTCTTTTTAAAAAACTACAGCATATTTGTAGCTCAGAGGAGGAACACACTCCTACCTGCAGCTGCAATGTCATTGAACAGGGGTTGTGAAGTGAGGCCGTCCAGCAGGAAAGGCGGCTGGGAAGTGGGCACTGAGGGAGCGGGTGCAGGCGCCGGACCGCCTGAGGAAGTAACGAAATCAAATATGCTTTTCTAGATGTTTTAGAAAATATTCTTTCATAGATAAAAGTCCTTTTTTAAATCAATGTCCAAGTTGGCTCTTTACAAGTGTACACTACAGCAGAGAGATTTATTATACAGAGTAAAAAGTTAACTTGAGGTTAAGTTAGATCCAGAAGATCAAGTTAACACTGACAACAAAATCAAAAATTTACACCAAGTCGTTGATTTTTCCTTTAAACAGATTAAGAGAGCGCTTTCAGGTGAGCGTCGTACCGCTTAGTGAAAGGTCACCCAGGAGGTCAAGCAGCTCTCCTCCAGCTGAGGCAGGCTTTGTGGGAATCGTAGTCTGGATTACCGGCACCACATCGTTTCCTCCCAGCAGGTCTAACAAATCATTAGCCTACAGAGGAAAGACAACATGGAGACTCGGTCAATACATGTAATCATTTAGTAGATTAACAAATAATAACACTATAGAAAGTTTGAGACAAATTAAAACAGTTTCAGTTGAAAACTTTAGTAAAAAAAAAAAAAAAACAACTTATAAAGTCAAAGGCTGTCAGTGTTGATCTAGGTGTTTAACTTGCATATTAATAATAAATATTCTTTGAAATTTTTCTCACTTGGTTTGTTGGTTGGGTGACAGGCGGTGGATGTTTTGCCTCCACCGTAGATGGCTCAGTCTCTCCGTTTGTCTGTACGATTTCTGTGGGACCGTTGGAGGCCGTCTTCTCCATGATGGGCATACGTTCAAGAAGAGCTGGTCTATAAAGGAATATATATATATACATATACCTGCTTAATAGCATAAACAAGGTCAGTCTATCTTTGTCATCTTTAATTTGTGTTTTTCACCTGGCTGGAATGTTTTTACATCAGATTTCAACACTTTCCTGCAGTGTGTCATAAGCTTCATAATTATTAATAGCATGTATATAAGACTTTTGCTACAACATTCCTTTTCAAGGAAAACATTTTAAAATTTATACTTTTCAGTGAAAAGGTAATTTGCATGATGTAAAAAATATTTAGATGTTCCTGAACATACAATTTTAAAGCAAAAGCTATAAATCACAAAGTAAACGAACGATGCTGCAAATTTCAGACATAACATCATTTAAAACCTACCTAGTATAAAAAATATGTAAGCATTTAAAATTTTACAGAAATGAGCAAATACAAAACTCTAAATGTTCAGAAACCCTGAATATGGATGTTCTACTTTTTCATTTTGTTAGACATCAGGAAGCTTCACCTCATGTGGTCGTATTTCTTGAAAAGTGCGTTGTACTCCACGGCTCTCTGCTGAAGCTCCACGTCAATGCTACTCCCGTATATTGAAACCACCTTTTTGATTCGGCTAAAAACACAAACAGATTTTTTTTAAATTATTAAAAATGTCACATAGAAAAAAAAAAAGCATAATAATTAAAAGTCAAATTGCAGCCAAAGCTAAAAGCGCTACTTAATCATTAATTAACCTTGACTCCAAAGTGACATGGGCAAAACAAAAAATTATCTTGTAATCATTTGTGGTCTAAACTACGGAAGAAGTTTAGGGCCAAAAAAAAAAAGAAAAAAAAATGAATTCTGACTTTAATCTTAACTGAAATCATTTTTAGCAGACTGCACATTTTACCCAATAAAATTTAACATCTTCTCTTGAATACAATGTTCATATCTTTATGAAAGATGAATGATTCTGCTGCGTTTTTGGTTACTGCAACATGATTAAGCAGAAAGCTCCAATTTAGAAATTTAATCTGGAAAAGTATTTTTGTTTAAGTAACCACTCTTGACCTACAGCAATCTGGCCACAACTTTGTTCATGTATTAGTTTTTTTGTTTAGTTTTTTTACAATGATCTAAAATCAAGATTATCAAAAAAGCTCCTTAAAAGTTGCAGTGGATATGGCTTCACTTATACAGCTAATCTCAAACATCTGTTTGACAAAGTAAATCATGTGAGACAAAGTCATCCGTCTCTGTGAGTCATGGTTGACTCCGTCCAACAAGGCCAATAGTAAATATTTTTAGATGATGTATAATCTTACGATATGGAAGCCGACTGCAATAAAATATCATAAAACTGCTGCAGAAAAACTGAAACTGTCAGGAAAATAAATGCAGAACAACAAAGGAGGGAAACATTCACTCACTTCACGCTGCTGAAACGAGTCGACAGCTTCATGATGGCGGTGAGGGAATAGCCGCGGGTCACGGGCGTGGACAGATTGGACACCAGAAGACCTTCCAATACATCCAGAACTTCGTCCTCAGTCACCTGAGGAAACCACAACGTTCACCAGTGTAGTGATTCAAACAGGACTCTGTTTCATGTCTAGTCAGGATTTCTCCAAAAATACCTGGATGGGCTCCTCTTCCTCACACTGCCCTGATACCAGGAGGTCTCCGTATTCTCCTATGCACCACGACGCAACCTGCACGAGAGGTTGCTGGAAGACAGACGGAAAACGCCACGAAGTTTATTCTGGATACTTAACATGGTCTGAAAATGTAAAATATCAATTACATTCACGGCGTACGCTTAATCGTAGATCAAACCAGAGCTTCTCTGACCTGTGAAATGTCGTCCAGCAATGCTTTGTAAAGTCTCTGAACCGTATACGCGTGCATCTCCACGGAGTTTGTGATGAGCTGGATCAGGTTGGGAACAGAGTCGTCTCGCACGTAGCTCCCTGCCTAAAACCGGTGACGCAAAGACAAACTCAAACTAGACGGCTTGCAGCCATGACTTTAGGGATTGCAAAGTTTCTGTAGCATACACACCGTTGTCAGTACTCTCATAATGGTGTCTATGTGCCATCTTTTCGAAGGAGCATATCTGTGAAGCAAAAGAATGAAAACATTTATCAAATAAATGGAAAAGTTATCCAACACTGTGGATGCAGGAAGACAAATGCTGTCAGAAAACAAATGGTATCAGCAAAATCTGTCAGACGATGGATCACTCATTTTATCATCATACAGCATTCCATATTTCTAGGATGTGGAAACTTTACAGATGGGGTAACATATAGTGACTTCATTCTGTAATGCTTCAAAAAAACAACAACAAAAAAGCCTGAAATGACCCAGCCCAGGAGGGAGTGAGACATTAAAATCATTCTAAAGTATCCTGAGTGCATGGAGAATGTTTGGCCTTACTTCTCAGCAGCTAGAAACACTCCTGATGCACAGTCTGCCTTGAATTCTGGGTCACAGGAGTCCAGGAAGTAGAGCAGCTCCTTCATCATGCCTCTGATGTTGTTGCCGTTCACGAGGGCAAAACTCAGCTCCATCGCACGTCTGCACCGAAACAGAGCATTGCGTCAAAAACAAGGCGACGAGTGGAAAAGAAGTCGAAGAAAAGCGAGATGTGACCTCTTAATGGAGACGTCCAGATCTTTTAAACAATCCACAATGGTGCTCCGATGCCTCTGCACCGCATTGTGATCCGTTTGTACCGTCTTTAGTAGAGATGTCAACGCCACATATCTGGAACAAGGGAGTTTTCAATGAAATGGAATAACTGGGCTTACTACATCTTTATTTAATCCACTCATAAAAGATCAAGATTGCTAAATAAAGTAATTACCTTATATTTTTGTCATTGTTAAGAAGGAAGCGACCTAGTATGTTAATGGCCAAAACCTGAAAGGAAGAAAAAAATAAAGTATTTAGAAGAGCGAAATCAGAAAGAAAGAAAGAAAGAAATACTAGAGGTTTGCCTTAAAACAAAATAAACAAAAAAAATTAAAAATCTCTCACCCTCAGTCCACTTTCAGACTTGATGTCCATTATGGTCAGTACAGTCTCATACAGGATTGCATTACCTACATTTTTACTCGTCTCTGTGTTTGTTGCAACCTGCAAAACAGCCGTTGGTGAGCCACACTTTAAGCAATGCTCCTTTAAAATGACTAAATATATCAAAGCAATTAATACTTTTCATTCTAACCTGTGCGAGAATGTCATTCATTGCTTCACTGGAGTCGTCATCATTCTTGCCTAAAATTCTCAGTAGTCTCAATATCCGCACCTAAGGAAGAAAAAAAACATCCTGTAATGACAGTAATTCTCTTCTCTGGGCTTGATAACTACATGTCAGAACCGGTTTAGATCTTAGTGGCTTATTCAATTACAACAAAAGGTGTTTTCTTTGTGTATAAATTAAATACACAAGTGCTGAAAACAGTTGAGTCAAACTGCAGTTTTAATAATGAAGACTTGCCTGCAGGAAAGGGTCGCTTATGCCCGACACATCATGTTCAGGAGAATATCCAGACATTATTAGGTTCTTGAGGATTCTCACCAACTGTGGAACCAGCTATAAAAAACCCCCCCACAAATACCAACAACAGAAGAAATAAAAAGAGGAGAGGTCACAATATTATGCACAGATCCCAGACTTACACCTGAACAATGTTTATAAATTAACTTATTAATAATAAAGTGACAAATATTCAAATGTGGGGAGTGAAACAGTGTTGGAGTTTCTGTTAACTATGGTGAAGAAAATGTATTAAAACATTTGTGCAAAAATTAAAATTGTAAGGGTGTGAAATTAAAGGGAACTGGTCGTTTCAAAGTGAGCAGCCTCTTGGAAAAGCAAAATATTTAAAATAATTATCTAAACTCTCAGTGTTCTTGAAGGAAATGTAATGTTGAGAATCTAGACATTAATATGTAGCAGCAGGATATCGTCGAGTCATCTTAGTTTGATCACATAACAGAAAACGGGTCCATACCGTCATAAGAACCATAATCAATGAGGGGAAATGAAAGTTTTCATAATATAGAATGCATCTGATTTTATTATAGGTGAGATTTGTGCTTAATGATTATTTAACTCCAGGATTTAATAAAAAATGCCCAACTAAATAGAAAAATCTGCTAATATTTAATAAGAAAATGCATGGATACAAAATGGAAGTAGGTTGGAAGAAAAATGGCAAGAAATGGATACAAATTGTCAAAGGAGCAAAATATCAAATTTAGGCTCTGACTGTAAAAGCATGTTGGGTTCAAGTATTTGACTATTAAAGTTAGTTTTTTTACACTTTAAGAAATGTGCAAAAACTACTTATTAAACATTGGAAAACAAATGAAAAGTAGTTTTCTGTGTTAGTCATTTCTAAAACATTTGTAGTGGAGCAGTTTGGCATCAAAAAAACAAATCAGATAAAATAATTTTCAGGTCTTTGTAGTCTTAAACCAAAAAGAAAGAAACACATAAGCCTTTTAGATAAAAATGTGTAAGCGAATACCAGACCAGGCTTATAGAATGTAAATAAAAATGTTGCACAAATCAGACAAGAACACTTTACAAATATGGCCAGATATAAAATTACATCCCATTAATATGTTTGCATACAGGGCTAATTATACTACCACTACATAGTGCGACTTGTGGCCATCAACCATAAACCGCCAATTTAAGTCTGTGATTAAACGAGTTGCACATTAAAAGTAGTGGGAAATGTTTTTGACGAATGGATCAAAAACAGTTTTGTATAATATTTAAAAAAACACTGACATAGTAATGATCACCGTACAATATAAAGAAACCAAAATTCTAACTGAAAACAAGACATGACATTACTGAACACAAGTCTGGGTACGTGTGAGGTGACCGTGAGGAGTGAGAACTATTAACAGCATGCACCAGCTATGAGATCAGAATGTACTCTTACCTTCTCATTCTAACACAATGCAGGAATTGTAACAAAGACAAATGACAGAAAAAATATGAAGTAGATGTTAGGGAGGGGAAACTGGTAAAATCATTCACTTTCAGAGAGCTTCAGATAATGTTCAGAATTATGAGCATGAGACGCGGCGGCCTAGTTTGTTACACTCGTATAGGAAAGGAACAGCAGCAGTCGAGAAACAACATGGGGGAAAGACAGTGGGAGGAGATTAAAGATTATCTGAAACTAGGAGAAGACCCGTATCATAATCTGGTTTAACATATCTGCCGATCTAAGTCCTAAAAAATAAAATGTGTAACTGAAGGAGAATGAAATGTGACATGAGTTTCAGACAAATGTGCCAGTAGCTGCTTGACTTTTTTTTTTTGTGCGACACAGACAGTCCGTACCTTTCTGAAGTGGGCCAGCATATCAGGACTTCTTTCACACATCTCGGTGAGGAGGACGACAGATGTATGCAGAACACCTGAGAAGACAGGTGGGGCAGGTGATTTTCATTCACGTGCAAATCTACAAATTGCTCATTAATATTTGTAATTAAAATGCATTTAATGCCTCACTGCAGTAAATGCGATGCACCAGTTGTAATCAGTTTCATAGTCCTAACTAGCTTTATTGGCTGCACCTGTGAAAGTCTGTCTGTCATTTTACACTGCAGCACAAAGAGCAACAACATAATATTGCTGTAATTCACAAGGTCACTCATTGCATCTCTGAATTTACAAGGCAAAATAATTCCTCCACGGCAGTAAGTGTTAGCGACGGCCACCAAACAGTAGAAGGCCGCCACACTGCTACTATTTACATACATTGGAAAGAATAAAAAACACAAACCAATATTCAGGAGATGTTAACCTTGCAGCATTTCCCTCTCCAGCACTGTCAGAAATACTAATACCAGCCTTTATGACCACTGTGTGACTCTCCTGACCCGAACCGATAGAGAATCTTCAAGACGACAGACTTTAAACTAAGCAGACGAGTTAAAACCTGTTATTTTAACTTTAACTTGTGTTTCTTATCTCCTCTGCAGAGCCACAGGGTGAAAATATACTGTATATACTGTATATACTCCAACTTCTTAGAAACTGCATAAAATTTTTATTGGCAGCAAGACATAATCATCAAAACTATCAGCAATAAACAAGCAAATTAATTTCACCTTTCATGCAGCAAATCTATACAGGGGTTTCACTTTAACTGAGTTACTGAAATATATTTTTCTGTTACTGTAATTTATAATGATGTGAGCAGAAGACTTGATCCATTAAATTACCTTTCGATGACAGTTATAAGCAAATATAGTGGTACATATTAGAGTTTAAGCAATTAACCAAGTTTCAAGAGTAATTCCATTTGTAAACATAAAAAGTTTGTGATTCCCTGCTTGGCTTAATCAGCACGATGCTGATGGTTTAAATATTACTGCTGCATGAGATTTGGCACTAGGATAATTTCAAATAAAAGACCAAATTAGCTAAACACGACATCGCCGATTCGGTATTCAAGCAGAAAGTCAGAATCCTTTGCGTCCAGCCAGTAGAACAGAACCAACACAAGGTAATGTTTTGCGTAAACATCAGCGCTGATCTTGATCTTCTTAAACTGTGGGCAGCGCAGCTTGGCCCAGTACAGACCTATCTTTCAACGTAGCTGCCTTCAGTTCAGCCCCCCTCCCCGGGGCATTTACTGCACACCTTCCTCTTCTGTCAACTTACTGATGCCACGAAGTCTTCATTAGAGAACCTGTGGCCATTTAAAAACAGCTCTTCAAAGGGCCAGGAGTAAAGCTGCACCAATAACTAAATACACCATTGTCCTATTTTATGGTCATTTCATCGAAAACAAAACTATCCAACAGACGCATTGTGTTATTTTATCTTATTTGCCCTGTGCTCCATACAATAGGCTGCACACAAACCTAAGTGTTTGGCAGGTCAATAGGTTCCAATGTCCTCTGCAAAGGACGTGTCAAGAAGGTAGTTGTACTCGACGTGGCACTGTGAGTAGAAGGAAACTGGACGGATTCTGCATTTCTGTGGGACGACCCCGTTTCCCAGGTGGCCGTCAGCTGGCCTCCGACGTTCAGTTTCCACTTACCGTGGTTCTTCTCACTCAGCAGGTTTTTTGTGGCTGGAAGAAACATTTCCATGAGCTCTGGGACCTTCCTGATGACATGGACAGCACACAGCGCTGCCTGTTACAGATTGAAATAAGAGATGGTTGAGCATTGTTTCTTATTCCATTTCACCTTTACGTTTCATCTGTAAACGTCTAATTTTCACATATGAAAGCACAAAAACCAAACAAAGTGAAGCTTACCTTTTTCCTCAAGTACGAGTTGGACGTTTTAAGCAGCTTCTCTACCTCCCCCGCCAGGTCACGACACATTTCTGAGGACCCCATGCAGCCTAAAGTGCACAAAGCCAGGCCTTGGACGTACTGTGTGCTGTGATTCAAATCACTGGTGTGGAAGAAACGAATCACATAAGCCGTGGAAACGCAGCAGAATAAAATGGAGCCGTTTTAAATATTGTAATACAGACGGCCACATGAGGTTAGAGCACATTAGGAAGATGATGATTTAGCGAGGAAAAGCAAAATCTCTACAACAGAGAACAGCTTATGATGTTGTTTCGTGTTTCAGTAGTAAACAACTCAAGATCTGAGTTTTCATCTAAATCACCACTTCACACAGCTGTGTGCAGTTTGAGTTTCACTTACTTTTTAATGCAGTTTGTCATTAGTAAATGAACATCCTGTCTCTCGTCCAGAAGAAGCATAGCTCCCAAATAACCTATCCGTTTGTCAGTGAACTTTTGGGATGCAATCAGCTTCAGACACTCCAGCTAGAGACAAGACAAAGAGTCACAACACACTCAGGTCATCATCTCTGAAACGTCACGTTCACTGGAAATCAAATGAGATTTAATCCTCTTAGTCAGACACACACACCTGCCCAAAGTGGGCTGGGTAGCCCAACATGTGCATATAAAGTAACTTTGCCACATTTCTGCAACGGTATGTGTTGTCTTCCTCTCTGAAAGACGAGCGGATAGCAGCACACTCTTTCTGGATCATCTCTCGCTCCTCTGCCTGGGTCCGTGCCGTCCGGATGGTCCGGATCAGCTCCCGCAGTCTGATCGGAGCTGGCATTCTCTGGAGAACACAGAAGATTGAAAAGGGTGTTACCTACCGACACGAGACCACATCACGCTCAAAACAGGAATCAGTCCTCTAGGAATTGGCAAACAGCCACCATTAATTACTTAAAACACCTAGTGTGTAGTACATATTAAAAGTGGAGTGGCATAAACTAAGATTACTCACCAAAACTACCAAACAAAGTGCAAATAGTCAAAAAATTGATCAATTTTTTGGGAATGAAATAATCTTCTTCGCCTGAAGTTCATTCAAAGTGAGAACAATTTTGTGATTGGTTCACTTTTTGCTTGCAAAAACTGTGCGTTGGTTTCAGGACGCTGAACCCCTCAGCAGAATTAAGAGCAGAAACAGGCAAGAAGAACGAGTGAAATTTAATTCCCTCCACAGAGAAGCTTCTAGGAGCACACAAGCACAAAGTTTAAAATATTTATGAAGACAGCATGCTTTGTCGTGAAAAGAAATTTTGCACTAAATACCGAACATTAAAATGAATGAAAATAAGATACAAAGGGAAAACGAAGCAAAAAGAAAAGTGTGAAAGCTGCACAATCACTTTGTTCCAAAATAAATCACTTGCGATATAAAAATCAGATATCTGTACTTCCTTTATCCAAAATCTTCTAATCAGTTCAAAGTCTGGAAGCGTAGCTCTGGAGATAAAATGGTAATCCTCTTCAAAATGTCAATAAACCAGAAGATTTCACATCTTTGCAACACTAAAATATAAAAAGCTACGACTGCAGCTCAGGTCAACGTGATTAACAAGCAGACCAACACCTGTAGACTCATTGCAGCAGGTCTAACTACTCGCATCACATCGAAAGCTGTGCAGAATATTAATTTATAGGAACTTTTCTGCTTCCTTCACGCTTCAGCTGATTACAAAACTGGCGTAGTTGATGCAAAAGCAGCTGAATTTAAGCTGAACTGGAAAAAGTAAAACGTAAAATTCCACCTTATGATAGAGTTGGAAACAATTTGTGCAGAAAGCATGCCCAGTGCTCAGTACACCCCTATGTAACTTTAAAAGAAGAAGCTGCGGGGCCTTATGTTTGAATATCAACAGCATGCTAATCATGCCTGCATGTGTCTAACACAGAGCCACAGACATGCACATGGGAAAAAAAGAAAAAAGAAAGTCGGATAAAAAGACGAACTTCTGTATGCCGTTATTAAAAAAATAATAAAAAGATTTCTTTGTTGTTTAATTTCCAACCAGAATTTTCAGTAGTGTTATCAACCTAAAAGGATCATTACTGCAGCCCTCTGACTTGCACATTCTGTCTTCGTTTGTCACTGAAGCCTTTTATCATAAAGAGTAGTCACACAATGAAGGTGAAAAGTCACAAAAAAATATGGTAATTACCTTTAGAGCGCATGGATTTTACCTTTGGTTTCATGAAATGGAGAGGATGTTTGTTAAAAAGGAACAACGCTTTTTCACGCACAACACAGGGCCTTTAGAAAAATCACTATAAACTACCAGATGAACTTCTGATATAAAATCATTTTGGTATTTTCATTAGCATGCGACTCTGGGAAGGACTTTAAAACAGCCTGCCAACACTTTCACTGAAACATGAGGAGCGAATCGTAAAATCATAAAACCAAACTGACAGTTAAAGATGTGAGATGGTTTAGTTAATAACTATCAGTTTTTGATTTGTCATCTCTCCCTTCAGCCTAAACACTCTCAAACAGTAATTTAGATGTTTTACAGCACATACAGGCAACACTTGGGATTGGCACTGTCGATTTTATTTCATCATAATATCCTGTGGCAATTATATAATCATAAAAATTACTTGAAATTTAGTTTTAAAAAATGCCAACATTTCATTTCAATACAAACATACGTCTCTACATAATATCAGTCATGCAAACGCAAGAACTGCTCTAAAACTAAAACTTAGCCATCACCACATCAGTTGCATAAAGTAATTTAAACGTACCGCTAAACAGCACACAATAACTTCATTCAATCTCAATTTCAAATTTTATTGACTTCCCTGTGCAGTGAAGCGTAAAGTCCAGAAGGAATTCATCCACAAAAAGCCTAAAATATGAGCATTTCTGTGTTATATCCAGATAAATTTGTCATTTTCAATTTCCTTAAGCAGTGAGATTTGGATAACTTTTTAACTTTGCAACCAAAATAAAATTTTTTTTTTAAAAACAAAAAAAACGGCCTTACAACATTTTAAATTACAAGTTGTGATTTGGTCAGTTCGTTGTGGTAACGGCTGACAGAGAAAGAAGGATCCGGACCGAGGGGGGAAAGGGAAGGTCCTTTGTTGAAAAAAAAGTGGTGTGTTGCAGCTGCTATTCTAAGAATTCACTTTGATCAAACAGGAACAGAGAGGGTGGGCAGCCAAGGCCACACTTTAATAAAGCCAGAGAGCTAGTCTGTTCTAACACCATTTAAATTACCTGAGCTGAATGGACTCAGTGTTGGGCTCCGTGAATCATGATAAAGCATCTCTTGCTGTGCTTATAATCAACACAAAAGATAAATCTAGCTACTGCCAGGAGCTGATTGAATTACAGTACCATGTTTTTGCAGTGCAACAATATAATTTACTACAATCAACATCTATTTTTCTTCTTTTCTTTTCTTTTTTTTTTGTTTGTGAAAAAACAACCCATTACTGCCATTTTCTGTAATTGCCATGTAACCGAAACAGGGAGTAGAGTTCAGGGGGGAAAAACAACATCAGATGGATGTGAAAGACAAAGGTGTTTACTTATTCTCAAAAAAATGTATGAGGTGGTGATCAGGGAGAATAATAGACTTCTAGCAGTTTGCACTAAAACAAGAAAATCACAAACAGACATGTCAAAGCCTACAGGTTCGTCTTCCTTAAACACTTTCAATCATAACTTAAAAACAAACAAAACCCAAATCAGCATTTTTGGGTCATGTTATGAAAGATCCACCAACACAAATTTATCAGGGACAAAGCAATCGAAAGGTCCAAAGGCAAAACCCTACAACATGCGTATTTGTGTTACAAACAAATCCTTCTTCCTGTTGGCACAGTAGAGACAGCAACAATTAAAAAAAAAAAACTACTCCCATTTTTCCACAGAGGAGTTGACTTACTGACTCACATCAAATGTAAACTCAAGAGATCAGGCACCATTTATATGGCTTTGTATGAAAACACCAAATGAAATTAATGAAACATCACAGGAATGTGTTGCAACAGATGATTCATCTTACTCGCTTTTTTTTTTCTTTTCTTAAAGAAGAAAACGTGATCAAGCCTTTGTGATCAGCTCAGCATGTGCACTGTAAACAAATTCATGCATAAAAACACAAATAATAGAAGTGTGGTTAATGTTGGCGAACTTCTACACAGACACACACACACAGGCTTCTACAGTAGTCACAACTCTTGTCGGTTGTGTCGAGAGGAAAAGGATTTAATCCCATAATTGTTCACAAAAGTCACGATCAAACTGTCTTTTCAACACAATATGTTAAAACATGTTAATGCTGAATTATATTTGCACTGGAAAAAGCTGCAGCCTGAGGAAGCAGCAGCCTCTCCTCCTCACGGAGACTACGTCTCTATTTTGCATGTTGCCATAGGGTCTGTTGTCTTTGTCTTTTGGGGATTGAGGCGTGGTTGTCTACTTTAAATCCAATTAGGCTGCTATGCATCGTTCAAAAGCTACATTTCCAATGAGAGCATCAATTAAATCACAGGAAAAAAATGTTGCACTAAAGTTGTAGGGAGCTTGTAGAGTTAAAACACAGACAATGTGAAGAGTAGGCTAAATGAAATGCTACTTTTGGGCTGCAATTTGTGTGTGTGTGTGTGTGTGTGTGTGTGTGTGTGTGTGTGTGTGTGTGTGTGTGTGTGTGTGTGTGTGTTTTTAATCAGAAACAGACAATCAATCAATGCTTCATTGAAAGAAGTTCTTTAGCTGGTGTCCTAATTACAGCATAATCACCGGCTAATTATTTTTATTTTTGCACACGGATTTGTTTGTTTTATTTGACTCTGCATACCAACATGACATAATTCCAACATCATTTTCTACTGTGGATCAAATTGTAGAATAAAACAATTGCTTTATGCTACGATTTACCTGCACCTGCTTCAGAAAGCAACAAAATGACGTGCGTGGCTGCAAGATTTCATCTTTTCAAAATGAATAAACTGGAATAGAAAACCAAAATCCCAAATCAAAACACAAATAAGTAGCTAAATTAGGCATACAAGTAGATAAAAATGACTGTAAAAGAGGTGAGGCACTCCTGAAAAGCCCATGTACACCTGCTGAACGTCACCGTGGTTAGCTCACTTCCTCCTTCCAGCTGACTTCCTCAACAATAACACACTTTGTGCACCAATTTACACCAACAAGACCACTGTGTGTAAAGTAAAAGCCTATATGATAATAGTCTATTAAATCGATACAACGTCAACGCCAGGAAAGCCTCTCTTAAAACTTTAGTAAATCCACGTCCACGTCGTCAGCACATTAGCAAAGCTGCCGATAGCTTCCTGGATTTCCCCAAATGCAACGTTTGCTTAGGGGTGAATTACTCTACACGTCGTCAAAAGGTATTAAAAGACTTTCCCAAGCACACGGAACAATGTCTGAAGTTACAGAAGGAAAGCACACCTGTGAAGAAGTAGCTATCAGCGAGCTAACCCTGATATATTAGGGAACTTGAAAGGACAAGGTATCAGTTTGACATCACAGCGTCACCGTGACTGAAAAAGTCTCTTTAAACTAATGTTTATATTGACAGCATAACATCAGACGAATGGAAAACAGGACCGGGGTCACTTAAGCCCCCCTCTAATTACCGATTGATCTGAACATGATGCAGTTTAGGCCTTCTTAGCTTTAGCTAGCTCCCTGACATTTCTCTGTCAAATACACCAGTTACCGTCGAAATTAAAAGACGACCAAAGGTTTTTCTTACTTATCAAGAGAATAATCACTATGTCCTACCATTTTAAGTTGTTACGACTTGTACGACTTAGTCAGTAGTCACACCACAGCAGTGCACATACCTAGCCCAGCAACTTAGCTGCTGACAGGCACAACCCCGGTGCACTGAGGGCTGCGACTTCCTATGCAGCGCCTAACTGTCAGTTGACATCGCAAGTACAATCAAAAGCACTCGTATTTAATTACAAGTAGAGACACTTCCACATATTTGTGACAACATGGTACTTTCTAAATGTACTTACGAGCCGTAATGATGCCAGAAAAGAACTGGAATCGTCTCTATTAGCAATGGAGGGAGGAACACACTAGACATGCAAAATGGTGGCTACTCTAGCCTCAGCACATCTACTGCAGGCGGAGGATTACGCTGACAGAGGTTGGTCAAAGACGGGAGTAGGGCAGGTGGACGTGGCATATAATCAACAGCACTACTTCAAAATTCCCATTTTGCCATTTAGAATTGAATAAATGACAATTAAAACAACGTATGTAATTAAACATAGAGACAGACAGGACAAACAACCATGCACACACATACACACTCACACCTAGGGACAATTTAGACAGAAACATTAACCTAACAGTCATGTTTTTGGACTGTGGGAGCAAACCAGAGTACCCGGAGAAAACCCACACATGCACAGGGAGAACATACAAACTCCATGCAGAAAGACCCCAGGCCGGGAATTGAGCCCAGAACCTTCTTGCTGTAAGGCAACAGCTCTACCAACTGTGCCACTGTGCAGCCCTGTTGCTGAAATGTGCTACACAAAAAAACTTAACTTGGCTTTAAGAATTGATGATTGCTATAAATTTGAGATATTAAATAACTGTTTCTAATCTAAAATAACACCAGGAACATCTAGAAAAACTTTACTACAGTCAAAATTTAAGAAATCTCAAAAATCAGTCCTTTTAGGAGAAATTATTAATGACAGATAGATAGATAGATAGATAGATAGATAGATAGATAGATAGATAGATAGATAGATAGATAGATAGATAGATAGATAGATAGATAGATAGATAGATAGATAGATAGATAGATAGATAGATAGATGCTTATATTTTTAAGCTTTTTTATGTAAGTGATTAAAGAAATTTCATATTCTATTTTACATATTATGATGTTGACTTGATGCCAAAAAGGCATAAAAAATGCAGCTGACAAGATTTATTAATTAAATATCCGTTGCAAAGCAATACATGTTAAAATGGTTCCATGAGCCTTTTTTAAAAAAATCCCTTTTCTAACTTTAGGAATATCATTTTAGAAAACATGATAATCTTCATTTAAAAGAAGATTATCAATGAATAAAATGAAGAAGATTCAATTCTTCATTTTATTCACAGTATTGACACTGTGAATATGTTTTCATTAAGTGCTATAACTGCTTGCCATACTGAACGCTCATCCCAAGTTAAAGCATACAGTAACGTTAGCTTGGACCAGAGGAGCCCATCACAATCTGCCTCTGAGCGAGACTCTCACCTGATATGCCAGTGTTTACTGGACGCCATGGGTAATAGTTCCGTTTTTTATTTATTGCCATGATAAATGCGTCTGGGTTGTTATTCCTAGAATATTTTTCTTATTTACTTTGTGCTCTGTGAGCCTCATAGGTTCCATCGTTGTTGCATTGATATAAAGGGCTAACATTCGGCTTGTTAGCCAGCTTTCTGTCGTCGATTTGCTTTTGGTTTGGATTTGACGTCACTGTAAGCTATGAGTGGAAACGTTTCAGCTATTGCTTGTAAGGAAATTCATGCATTTCATGGTGTGGTGTGCTTATTTTGTTGAGATGGCATATTTTGGCCTAACCTTGCGGATGAGTAAATTTTTAACCGTGTCAGTGTCGTGCTGCGGTCAGTTTACTCGTGGCATTCAGTGATGACGACTACATGCGCTGCTGTGACATTGGTGTGTAGCACCACCCAGTGTTGTTACTGAGCTATCCAGGAAATTGTCCTTCTGGCTTCATGGACTGTGAATATTTAGTCAGTATTTTAGCAATTGTAGATCAAATGTAAAGATACAATCAGTGTTTTTAAACAGAATAATATTGGAAGCTCTTTTTTTGTAAAAGCTTTGGTATATATGCAAATGACGGTCGTTCTTTATTTTACCCAGTCAGGTCTGCAATTAATGGATGATGAATTAATGTTTTGTACTTGAGTTTTCACGTGTCCACGTCTCTAAGGTCACATTTTTAGAGTTTAACATACCAACGTAAAAGCGTTCCCTCTAAGAAGTCCAGAAAACGTTGCTCTGTAAGACCAAAACTTACATTTTAAATGTTTTTGGAACCATAGTAATAACCACTAATTACTATAACAATATAATTTTTGACTCACAACCCTTCTGGTGGTTTATAATTTGAATGGAGTCAAGCATTAATTAGGGGGGGTCAATCTCTCTGAGTGTTTACAAATAATCCATTAGGATGATGGGGCTTAAATAAAAATGTAATGCTGAAAACTACTAGTAATGGTTAAAAAAAATAATAAAAGAGAATAAAAAGAAACTGCATTGTAAAAAGAGTCTATATATATATATATATATATATATATATATATATATATATATATATATATATATATATATATATATATATTGCAAGATATGATTCGCTGTGTAAACTCCGTATTTTGTCCACTAGGGAGAGCTATCATGTTTTCCTGCATACCTTATTAATTATAAATTAATTTATGTATTAAGATTGGGAAATTATAAAATTAGTATTTTTTTTCTATAGCACAGAAAATATGTTTTCTTATTCAAATGTTAATTATTGACTCAGTTATTTATTTTATTTATTCAAGTCTTTGACAGAATGCATCTGATGTCTGCCTAGTGTGAATCCATAAACTAGTGTGCGTGTGTTATTTTGTCGTCAAGTGACAATGTCATCTTTGGTCATGTTTACTGATTAAACATGATTCAAGAAAATTGTGCCATCATTACTTCTTGACCATTTTTGAAATTGTATTTAAAGAAAATAGGAATTTTAATTGAATCAATAAATACAACATGGGTAATAATGCTTGTATAATTACATAATATTGATTTTATTTGTGATTTACTCTCTACAGTAATTCAATCAATGCTTGTATAGCACATTTCAGAAACAAGGCAGTTCAAAGTGCTTTACGTTATAAAACCGCAAAAATAAAAAGTCATGAAAACAATATATTGTTACTTTTATGTTGAATATTTCATATGAATCATTTGAATAGGGTTTGAAAATACTGTCTTAATGTTTCTCTACACACCAACGTTTGTCCTCCTTTCTCTTTGCCCGTCCTGACTACACGTCCCGTGATGCAGTTCGGCGCGCGTTCAGATATTTTACATACGGGATCAGCTGAGCTCGCGCTTCGCTCCTACGAGCTGCCAGCGGCTCTGGATCGGAGCGGCTCGGGTCGGCTCGCCGTCCGTCTGTCTGTCTGTCGTCGGGCTTGGACATCATTTTAAACCCCTTTCAGCACCTGGAAGGGAACATTTTTCAAACTAAATCTGGAAGAATGTGACACACAATTGGATTTCTCCTTGTTTACACCTCCGTTAGCGCTTACGTTTCTTCCGATGGAGCGGATGATTTGGAGAGAGTTTGTCCGGTAATTGGGTCCATCGGCTCGGTTCGGAGTTCACCTGGACTGCAGGAGGAACCTTAAGTGGTTCGGGGAGACCTTTAACCCCTCTCCGGTGAGAGGGTGATACTATGTCCAGACGAAAACAGACCAACCCCTTCAAAGTTGACTGTAGGTATCGCAGGTTTTCCATTTTACTGTTTCCAGAGTTTCTTTTTCACATAGTCTGATCCTCTCTGACTAAACTATCATTCCTGCGTGAAGTGTTTCACTTGCCTTTGTTTATACTGTATGATCGCAGTCAGTTCATTAAAAAAGTCATTTTACAATTTGCTGCCATTTAAATATGGCACAGCTTATAAATGTTTGAGTTGGCGGCCTAATTATTGGATGTACTGTCTACTCTACATTACTTCGCAATGATCTAAAGAATACATAATCAAGTCTAATGTCATATATGAAATCTAAAGTTGTGCCAAATTGAACGTGAAAACTCAATAGTCAAAATTAAATGCGTAATATGCAAAAACATACATGGAAAGTATTTAAGTTCCTCGATTAAAGTATGTTTATTTCTAAATAGCATAGCCCAAATGCACATAAGGAATGATGGTAATCACACTTTGATATTCTCTGATCTCTTCTTATCATTTTTATCATTATTTCCGTTTATTGATTAAAAACACACCAGGTTACCAAAACTGTTTCAGTTCTTTTCCATGTTTAACATGTGCAACTGTTTTTGTTAGTCATAATGTAATAACTGCTGAGTTTAATACCCAGGAGCAATCAGAGCCATAACATAAAGGAAACTTGAGCTGAGCATGCTTTCCTACAGGTGGCTTCCCCTTCAGTTCTTTTTTTATTTTATTTATTTTTTGTTAGTGTAGCAGGATTATTTTATACTTTAACAGAAGCACTGCTTTTAAAAGCCGACACATAATAAAAATGCGAATATGTGTAACCCCTGTTTGAGCTTTTACCCTGCCAGGGCGCATGCATTTTTTGTTTTCATCTAAACCATTCAAATTAGAATAAAAATGACTGGAAAGCAACACAAATCACGCAGGGTGCCAAGCAAA
This sequence comes from Poecilia reticulata, assembly GCF_904066995.2. NCBI lineage: Eukaryota > Metazoa > Chordata > Actinopteri > Cyprinodontiformes > Poeciliidae > Poecilia > Poecilia reticulata. The sequence goes on from NC_088832.1 coordinate 19,319,062, forward strand.
GCCTCAGCTGTTTGTGTTTATTACATTTCTACAAAATGTCACTCTCTTTGCACACAATCTCTGTTAGACGCTGAAGCTGCACGATATATTCAGTCACAGTCCTCATCGCAGTGTTTGTGTCAATATAACAAATTCAAACGACTGCTTCAGTGCAATATTTTATAGGCTATAAGATTTCAGGAACATGCATTGTAACTGCTTGCCAGTGATGTATTCAGCCTCCTGTAGGGACGTGCACACCTGATATAGATCCTATTGATCGAGATCTTAAATCTTAGGAAGATTCCTGGTGATATTGTGAGATTTAAGAAAAGAGAGGAGTCAAGAGTACTTATGTTCATCAAAATATTCGTCATGAAACTTTGGAGCAGTGTTTTTACTAATCTGTTCCACATAAATAGAAATCTTTGTATTTTCCCTTTGTAATTTAGGAGTATTAACAAGACAGAAGCTACAGTCTGTACAGAAATATGACTTGGAGTAGCTTTTGGGTCTGTTTTAAATTTTAAAGCGTAGTGATGGGATTTTTAAAAAGAAAATGTCAATTAGTGAGTAAAATATCAAGAATTTGGTTGACATCCAGTTGGTTTGTGTTGACATCCAGTTGGTGTCCTTGTATATCCATTACTTCTGTCCTCCAGCCAGGATCTCCTGGTTGGTCCGCCTGCAGATATCTTAAAGAAGTTGCTCCCACCAAAGAAGAAGAAGATTGCCCTGTGTAATCTACTGAAGTCAGGACCTGCACAGCTCACCTTTCTAAATATAGTTTGGTTAAACTGTAGAAATGCATCTTACTTTTGCACCTACAGTAATCCCTGAAAAGCTCAACAGTCAATATATTGTTACTGAACGCCAGAATCGGAGCTAGAATCCGAAAAGATGACCAAAAACAAGTCGAAGAGGGAACTTTCTATGTTCTGTTTGAATACATTTAACTATAATCTCCTTTGTCATCGACAGACTTCAGATGCGGTGAGTTTTGTAGTTCAGCCCTCCTGTGGTTTGGTTGCTTCACCTGTCTTTTCCTGTGAAGTCTAAATGGCCTGCAGAGAGCTGCCCAGAGCTGAGAGGTTAACGCAGTCAGACTGACTGACAGACTAGACAGCAAGGAGACAGACACACACACACACATGTTTTTATGTATATGCTTGCGCGCACACACACACACACACACACACACACACAAAGGGAGTTCCACGGTACGATTCAAGAGTATGTTGCATGCAGATGTCTTTGTTTTTTAATCTGATGATCATTACAATCCAGAAAAACTGCAGTGAAATTAACTGAATTAAGTCTTTTAGTTTGTTTACTGTTAAATATGAAGATGTTGTTGTTTAATGCTTAACATGATACATTATTTCAACTCTGATCATTTTTTAATATTCTAAAGTTCTGTGAAGTATTTGAACTTGTTTTTCACTAGATAAGATTAGCCCTATATTTCCCTTTTTAGTAGGAACATTTCAGTGTAACAACAGTAGAGTAATAGTCATGGATAAACACATTGGAAACAACAATAAGGTAGAAATAAGAAGTGACGGATTGTAAAATCCTGAAATTTGCAATCGCAATGTAGTAAAATAAAAAAATTTTGTGCAAGAAAAAAAAATGCTGAATACAAACAGAAAAACTTCCCTCCAACAGGTGAAAAAAAAAACTTCTGCAGTCTGTATGGGAATGCAGTCTTTAATGTTTAATTATTAATACTTAATTCCTTGTATGTGCTTGTTTTTTCTTATGTTAATGAGCGACATTTCACCTTTACTTCATGCGCCTAAGCAGCCAGACAGCAGTCCTCTTCATTAGAAGGGTTTTATCACTTCATCTTTTGTGTGATATTGGGTCAGCAGATGAGAACTGATCAGATGTCTGGCCCAGCATCCTTGTTCCCCTCCTGTCTGCATGTGGATGGAAGACAGGGCCCCAGCACTTCCTGCACATTCAGACACTGGCTTGTGCGACATCGTGTGTGTGTTTTCGAGGGGACGGCGGCTGGAAAGCTAAAGGAAGGGTTTTTGAGTTAAAAAAAAAAAAAAAGACCCCCATTGCTTGGTGTTTGAGTAGAGTTTTGGCATTCTGTCTTTTGTCTGTTTTGTTTAGCACGCTAGCCCTCCACCACCCTGACCCCCCACCACTGCCGCCACCACCACCCACTCCCCTTTCTCTCTCTCTTCTGTGTGTCTGTTGACTGATGAGTTTGTCTCTTTGTCTGGATTCAGTCAGACACTGCGTCACCTCCTGCCTACAGACACACAGACTCGGAGATAACATCACAGTGGCACAGAGACTGGGGGAGGGAGGGAGCAAGGAGAGACAGATGTACAGACAGAGTTCTGGCAATGGGGTGGGAGGGGGGATGGGTATTTCTCACACATCAATCATTGGCCATGTGCCGAGAAGCCAGCTCGCTGTAGTAGTTCAATACCCGGACCCACTGTGCCACTTCTAATGAAAGCTCGGGCTCGTTTTGGGGAAGGGCCCAAACTGCATCCGCACGCCAAGTAAACGAAGCCAGATGACAGAAAAATAACCTGAAGATTCGCGTTTGGACAGACAGAGGGAAAGTGCTGGTAATGGACTGTGATGAGGGGCGTGGTTCTGTCAGCGTCGGGTAGCCAAAGTCCGGAGCCTATCTCTCCCATCTCTGACCCGAGTTACTGCACACCAAAGTAAAATCCCGTCTTATTTCAGAGTACAAGAGGAACTCCCGCCAACACCTCTAATGAGGCAAATGCTGGGAGTCAAATTCAGCTTTCGCGGGGTCAAGTGTAAGAATAGAAAAAGTGGAGGAGGAGTTTTACCAAACCTCGCAACCAAAAGTACTTCCACAGAGCGGAGACATATGGGCTGCCATTGCAGAGCTGCTTCCACCCCCCTCGGAGGCGATGGTATGGATATGGAAGTACTCGCTACATTTAAGCAGGGAAGACAGAGGGCGAGCCAGGCTGTTCGGCGTGTGGGTGGTGTGGAGAGAGACGTGGAGAAACACAGTTTGTAGCTCGGCAGAAAGCAGGAAGAGAGGTTGCTGCTCCTGAGGGACTGCAGCATTGCTGTAGGAGCAGCCAGTATGCATTGGTGTGTAAGAACAGTGGGGGTTGGGATGTTAATGAACTTGGTGTTGATGCATAAATACGAGTGGCTTCACCTCGCCGACTTCATATAGTGTTTACACTTTTAAACTAACAAGACATTTCTCTACATCTTGAGTCAATTAAAAAACAGTTGAACATCTTATTTTTTACTGCTGTGCAATGTTTTATTAAAGTCGGCCTCTTGTTAAATAGAAATAGTTGTTAGTTACTCCCATAGGGAAATGTTCTGAATCCAAATTATGTTATTCTGAAACATTTTACTAAATCAACTGAAAGTTTTGCTTGTCATCTCTGTCTCTGCATAGATTGTTTTTTATTCTTATCTGTCTTAATAGGATATCCTTCATGAGGACAGATTTGTTTTGTGGCGTACCTCACGGGTCAGTGTTGGGTACATTGATATTTTGTTTTTACTTACTTCCATTTACTGGGATTACTCTGAATTTTTATAATTCTTCACATCTACATGACTAATCTCAGTTATATTTCTCTTTTAAGCTCCTCCAGATATTCAGTATTGCAATTTCCTGCTCATAACTTTTCCTGAATCACATTGTAAGCCAGACCAGAGAGTCTTTTGTTTAGCAGCCAGGTTCGGCTTACGAGATATTTTATTGACTTAGATGTTTAATCTACTTCTTGTTCCTGTTCATGCCATTCAAGAAACATTTCAGAAGTCAAACATCTGGTCTACCCTGCAGATCTGGAGACAACTATCTCCATCTCATGCCTGGTTTACTGTGATGCCTTGTTTACTGGTCTGGACAGATCACCAGTTTCTCGCCTCCAAACCATTCACAACGCAGCAGCCACAAGTCTCTGTGGCTCCAAAGCTGTGGAAAGGCTTTAATTCGCTGACTCTGTGGACCTGTTGAAAATATTCTGCTTTTATCAATCTTTTATGTAAATATTATATTGTAAATCTTTTTACTTGAGTTATGCAAATTATAATTCAACTTTTTCTGCATTGTACTGTCCTTTATGTCTGGAGGGCAATAGGTAAATTAATTAATAAAGAAAACTTGCATTATAGAGGTGGCATCACAAAACAACAGTCTATGGTTGAACACTTTCATTAAAATTAATGTGAAAAGGTGACGAAGCACTGAAGGCAGTTCAGACATTACAATAAAAAGCTTATGACTGATATACAATAAAATCTAATTCGTACATTCAAAGACTGAATCTACCACCAAGTCAAAATCCTATCTACAGTCAGATAACAAAAATAAATTTGTTACATTTTAGCAGAAAATGTTACTTTTCCTACTAAAATGATTATTTTCAACCAAAAAAGTCTGCAAAATGTTTAAGAATCTCAACTGGGCTTGTAATGATTAGTCTTGTCTTAACCATTTAACTCTTTGTTAAACTCTCCATGCACAAGTTCATTTATAGGTTTTCATCTTGTTACAAAAACTCAAAGACAGCATTATAATCCTAGGTATGTTTAGGAGCCCTTATATTGTACGGTAAAGGTTTATTCTTTATTGTGTGGGTTGCTTTTTTTGCTTTTCTGAAAAAAAAAATACTCCTGTTTCCAACAGTTTGAAGGTAGAAAACAGGCTTTTACCGTCTACTGATAAAAGCTCTGTAAATGTGGGTTTTATGAGTTGTTTTGGTTGTAAAAGTCTGTTGAGGTTATGTCATTATAATCTTTGCAGTGACATCAGTGTGCACATACACCTGGTCTCTAATTGTATGGTTTTTAGTGAGCTCACTAAAACTGACCTTCAAAATACTGAACTGTGATCGAGAGACTTTGTTTAAAAATTTAAGCAATACAAATTAGTAAAAACCTGCAAATTAGAAAATGGTGTCCATTTTTCTACTGCATGTCTTGGTCTCACCTGCATAATAAAGTAAAAATTAAGTTCAGTTTGGGAGCTGTGGTGGCGCAGGGGCAAAGCACAACCCACGTATTGAGGCCTTGGTCCTTGTGCCGACGGTCGCAGGTTTGATTCCCACCCTGGTGACATTTGCCACATCTCTTTCCTGTCAAACTACTTTCAAATAAAGGCAACTACAAAAAAATTAAGTTCAGCTTTTATTATCTATGGGAAAATAGCAGAAATCTACAAGAGAACAGTTACCAGAAAATCTGAGCATCACAGTTTGCATACTTGAACCTCACCAAATTTCTGCTGTTCTGATTTCCCAGGGCCATTTCACACTTTGGGCTTATCGGGACTCCAGCACACCATTAACATGGACGGCAGGGACGAATTCACCGAGGACGGCGAATGCTGCAACAACAACTCGCAGGAAGTCCAAGGACAGGATAGCCTTACAGGTACGGGCCGGAGGGGCCCGGCGGACTCTGCGGGAACGTCCTCGGACTGAGGGGCGTGAGTGAAAATAAGCCCTGCTCTGTGCTCTGTTGTCTGTCTGTATTGATAGGGCTGTGTTTGCCTCCATAGAAGACAGCGATAGCGACCCTGACAACCACGGCGAAGACTCGTCCTCCAACGCCTCTGCTGACGACCACATGACTGCCAACAGAGCGCAGTGCCGCCTTCAAGGAGCGGGCGTCAAAGTGGTGAGTCGGCTGCATGGTAGCCGGCCTCTTTTGTCGTGACCGTTTTGTTATGGATTATTCCTCATTTTGGGTTTGGCCACATGTTGGAGGGCGGGGGAGCATTCAAACCAAACCTGACAGAGCTCAGAGGATGATGAAGTCTACCCAGCGACTCCGTCTGGAACACCTCCGTCATTTTGAGGTGTTTGGTTTGAAGGATGTCGTTTAAGAATCTGTGAAAGTCTTAAACCTGACAGGTGAAGCTTTTCTTTTATGTATTAGTGTTTTTTTTATCAATATACACACACACACACACACACACACACACACACACACACACACACACCTACACACACACACACACACACATATATATATATATTTGCACACTAGAAAAGATTAATGAAAGCTCTTTGATCAAATCATTTTTCTTTTCTCCTATAGCATAAACTCACACAATTAAAAAAAAAAAACTACAGACAGTTGGATCCTCATCCACTCCTTGGTCATCCAAAGTCCTGCGTCCTCTATTAGTTTATCTTCTAGTGAACTCATGACTCTAGTAATAAATTAGCCAGCGAAACTTCAAGTATTATATCATTATATATGTTGCACAACTCTTGGATTCAGGTGCAGAGGTCATACGGTTATGGAAGAAGGTTCATTTCGTATTTGATGGCCTATTTCTGTGTTAATTAGGCCGTAGATGTTGGATCATTATTTTTGTGAAAGAGGCCACTGGATTCTGATTTAAATGCACTCTAACATGAGTTTCACAGCTTTCAGACAAGAAACAAACCCACAGCATTACGGATCCTCCACTGTACTTAACTGTGGACACGAGGTGCTTTTCCACATATTCATTCTTTATTTCCCATTGCGCAATTGTTTGTAAAATGCTCAATCTTAGACCCTACAGATGACCGACCACCATACCGATCACTTGTTAAACAAGTGGAAACCCAACACCTTACGCTTTGTTGTGGTTCTCTTACACAAAGCATTAACTGGATTTTAACCTCATTTTGATTCTGCTATAAAATGGCACTCAAAATGCACCAGAATTACATGGATCAAATAAGCTTATTTGTTGGCAGACTTTTTCTTTTTTTTGAGCAGTTCAAGGTGTGAAAGCTCTGCTTTCTCCCAATATGCTCTGTGGAGGTACCTTCTGTTTCCAAGTGCTCTACATTTCAACTTGTGCATGAGTAACATCTGTGACAGCGTCATGTGACCGATGATGACTCACTGACTTTTGCACAGTCATACACTCAGCACATCGTCCTACACTTACAGTTAGAAATAGCTTCCACGCAGGCTGACGTTAAGCTTGATACAATGCCTTCGCTTAAATCATTAAAGGGGTGAGCTTCATCGCACACCCGAAGCACATGCGTTTTTTTTTTTTTTTATGTAGATTTACTTTTACCGCCCACCCCCACCGTACAGTTGTGCGTGAATAAATCTACTCTAAAAAAATGTGCTTTTATTTTCCTCAGGAGAGTGACGAGGGGGCTGACCACAGCAACAACTTTGTCTGTCCTCTGTGCACGCTGGATTTCAGCAGCCCTGAGAGACTCATTTCACATGTCTACCAGGTGAGAACCGCGTTTTATTGTTTTTTCCAGCTATAAAAACACGGACGACTTAGGAAACTGTTGCAGCATCTTGCATTTTTTTTGTCTCAATTAGTGCGTGCTAGTCAATTAGCAGCCGCGCCGTCCAACATTTTAGAGTCTGCTTGAACAAAAACAGCTCGTTAGAGGCGGTAAATGTGATACAGGTCCGTGTCGTGCCGAGAAAAATGCAGAGCAAATTCTAAAACTGTAGCGTTTTTTTTTTGGTGAGTACAAATATGTATTCAAATTCTCCTGTAATCCAGTTGTTTATGTTACACTAATTAAGTTTTAATTTGAAGTGACAAAGGTCAAAATACTTCTGCATGTGAGCACAGCTACATCTACATTAAAGTAAACATATAGTAGTTAAATAGTAATAACGCTTTATGTTATAACAGAAACACAGATGACTCTGCCAGACATCAACTCCATCTTGTTAGCTGAAAGAACTGTTAAATGGTTCACATCTATTAATTTCTACCTTGTCAGTGCATAAACGCATCAACCAGTTGCAGAAACTTCAATGCGCTTCTTTCTTTTTAATTCTCAAAGATATTTATATTTAGTCTTCAACATTAATCATTCATGAAGAACACGATGCACACAAGTTTGATGAGTACAAACAGTGAGGAGCTTTGCAGGAGCAACACGAAAAAATTATATGAAAACTTCTTCCATTAAAAAAATTCTGATAAATGTTAAAAACATATGATTTAATGGATTAATATCTATGATGATCTTTTCCTTGATTTTATATGTCAGACTCAATTGAAATCACAGTTGGTTAAAGAAACCTAGAAATCTTCATAAGGATTTAGCGCCTTCACTCAGTAAGTAAATATGACATGGAGCAATCCGCTACAGGTTTATAACATCAAGTGTGGAGTTAAACATGGTTTTAAAAACTACTTCCTTTCACAATTGACTTCCTTTAATCCAACCATGGTGACACAGTTTATCCATCTGTCCTCTTTCTAAATTTATAATAGATAAAAACAAAAACAAAACAACAACTGCCTTTTACAGTTTATCACGTTAAGTTTATATGTTTATCTTTCTCCGCTGTCTTCCCCAGCATACAAGCATGATGAGCAACACCAAGAGCTACGTGTGCCCAGTGTGTGGGCGAGCCCTGAGTTCTCCTGGCTCGCTTGGACGGCATCTTCTCATCCACTCTGAGGACCGCCTCTCCAACTGCGCCGTCTGTGGCGCACGCTTCACAGACACCAACAACTTTAACAGGTTCAGATCTGCTGCTGCTGCTGCTGCTCGGCTCTTTTATGCACAAGTTTGCAAGGAACTTGATGTCTGTTGTATTGAATGCGATGGGATTTTATTACTAGAATAGCATACTTTTTTTTATTTTATTTTTTTTAAATAACTCATATATAAGCTGCATACCAAAGCAGCATTTTTACTCTTCCTATTCCTATTGATGGTCAAATTCTTACCAGGCAAGGATGTGATGAAGAAATAAAACATGGCAGGCCAAAAAGTTTCCTAAAGCTGAATGACGTTTAGGTGATGTGTCTCCAGCTGAGCACATCAGAATAAATAAAGAACTCGTTGTCCAGTGAGAGATGAACCAGACTGTATAACATGAGGGATGAATAAATTTAGTCCTGCAATGACAGATCCATAGGAAATAAACTTGCACGTTGCTTAGCAACTGCCATTAGCTTTTTTTTCTTCTTGTTTTTTTTTTTTTTCATTTAAGCAGCCGCGTCAAGGTCAGAATACACAGCGGAAAGAGAGGGAGGGATAAATGATAAAACTCAACAAAGAAAAGTTACAAAATATATGAGCAGTTTAAAACTACCAGACTTTTCTGTAAAATCAGTTCTACTCTCTTCAGATAGTCTGTCGTGTATCTGTGTATGTCAGGGATCTGCAAACTTTACGACCCAGAGACGTTTTGCCATGAAAACATCACAAAGCATAATGAAAACAGAACAATAGGCAGTAGAAATTAAATCAACAGTTACAGTGCAGCAGTTTTTTAACCTGCAAGTCAGTGAAGAAACCTTTGAGAAATGGTTGAAGACAAATGTTTAAAACACATGGATAAGGCAGGTCAGCTGTGAACGACCACGCAAAACAAATCAGACCTCAGCAAACCATCGTAGATTGGGCGTGGCCCTCTCATAATCCAACTTTCTGTCAAGCTTCTGTGGAAAAAAGGCCACAAGAGCCAAAAAAAAAAAAAATCCTTGAAATCATCAAGACTTGCTATGTGAACGTAGCTGAAGAATTGTCTCAGAGATCAAATCTAAAGTCGAGGTCTTGTTTCGGCTAACCTTCTGTCTTATTACAGGGAAAAGCTAAAGGACGTCCTCGACACAAGCAGGTTGGACATCACTGGCGGACAGGACTCCTGCTCCATGTCCCAGTCCCTCTCCAGCAGCCCTATGAGCAGCCCGGGCTCCAGCACGCATTCCTGCCACGGAGCGGGTCCCAGTCCCAGTTCCTGTCAGGGCCCGCCTCCCTGCCAGGCTCCCGATCCGACATCCACCCTCTGCCAGGCCCATCGCTCCTGCCAGGCCTCCAGCCACATCCCAACCCAGTGTCAAGGACCACGACCGTGCCACGCGCTAAGCCCAGGTTGTGGGCCGTGCTCGGGGCCCGATCAGGGGCCCGCCTTTCCTTCGCTGCCCGACGGGCTCCTGTCCGAAGGTCCGTCGCTCGCGTCCATCCCCGACGCCCTCAACTCCTCCTCTTCGGCCCTACCTCCCATTCCCGACATCATGAGCCCGATGCCCGTCTACCCCGCCGGAGTCCTGCTGGTGTGCAACAGCTGCGTGGCCTACCAGCAGCTGGTGGAGGCGCAGTCTCCGATGCGCAAGTGGGCCCTGCGTCGCAAGAACGAGCCCCTGGAGGCTCGCCTGCAGCGTCTGGAGCGCGAACGCACCGCCAAGAAGAACAAGCGCGCCTGCGAGACGGACGAGGAGAGGGAGCTGAGGCGGCTGCGGGACCGCGAGGCCAAGCGCATGCAGAGGATGCAGGAGACGGAGGAGCAGAGGGCGCGGCGGCTGCAGAGAGACCGGGAGGCCATGCGGCTAAAGAGGGCCAACGAGACTCCGGAGAAGAGGCAGGCCCGGCTGATCCGCGAGAGGGAGGCCAAGCGGATCAAGCGGCGGCTGGAAAAGATTGACCCCGCCCTCAGGACACAGATCGAGCACGATCCCGCCGCGATGGCCGCTCTCACAGCGGACATGAGTCTCTTTCAATTCCCCTGTCCCATGCCGGTTCCTTCCATAGATAACGGTCTCTTCATGAAGCTGCCATGATCCCTGGGGATCCTATACCCCCCCTCCCAGCCTGTGCCGTCAGGTTCCCATTACCACAGCGAACCATTCCTGTCCCCCATTCCCAGAATTCCTCTGTACTCATGCAAACTTCTTCAATTTCTAATTTATTACAGTCTATAAAAACCTTGGAAACAGGGTTGAGAATGTTTCTTATTCTAAGAGCATGCTGTAAAGAGATTTATCTGTGTTTCGGTGGACTCTCAGAGGTAACAGTACATTCTGGTGGGAGCAGTTTATTCTTGCTTCAACTGAAAAACAAACAAAAAATCATTTGCACATGGATCCTCAGTGAGGGGAGTGTGGACCCCGTAGCTGCAGACCCTCCCTCCCTGGTCCTCCCAGCCCAGTAACTCAGACTCCGGTAGCTGCGCCTCTCTCTGTTTTCTAGCTGCTGCCGTGGAACATTCATGTCCAAACTACTACCTCATCCGGCGCCGTGGACGGTCGCTCTCTGTCCTGTGGCTTACCAGCTCCCAGCTTCCAAAGCTACACACACACACACTATACAATACTACAGAAGACGCAGGTCGTTTCCCCACACTTTTAAGTTTTGATATTCCTCTTTATGGCACTTTTAATAGGACACATGCATTCGTTTGTGAATGTTTGTCCCTATTGAGCATGCCCGGTGTTGAAAAGCATTCCCGTTGTCATTATCTTAATTTTTCAACTTTTTTTTTTTTAAACACTGTGTGTAATTTATTGTTTTTTAAAAACTTGGTCTCTGCTGCTGTTATTGTACTGTACATTACATTATTTACCTCTTATATATTTTGGTCTCATTACATGGAAAAAAAAACCCAACATGTTACCTGTTGACCTCAGATTTTGTTGCATTACTTGAATTCTGTCTACGAAGATGCGTTTGCGTTTTATGCTAATTGGTAAACATGCCATTGTTGTACAGAAAGTTATGCTTGATTTTAACCTGCTTTGTGCAATTTCTGTAGCATTTCACATTCGTTGTGAGTCTGCAGTATTTTATGTTATTATTACCACTTAAATATTTTTTTTACATATATATCCACAAGTCTGGAGAGAGAAAAAAAAAAGTCATGTTAAGAGGTGAGAATCATTTACAGGTCTATCTAAATAAAATGTCGTTTGAATGTTAATTTATCTCAGTTATCTAATTCAAGAATTGGATTCATAACAGATGGATTTTTTTTTCTCCCACATTTTTTCCTTCCACTCAATTTTCCATGATTGTGCTAGAATACTGCTACAATCTTTTGTGTCTCAGTTATCCAAATTAATTTAAATAAATTCTTGATATAACTCATTCTTAAATTCTTGACATAAATGAATTGTTCAATAACAAGCTTATTGAGATATACCTGTATGATGCAGTCCACCCCTTTGTTAGCACTGAGGCTTGTTCATTTCCAGGATGTGTTTTTATATTACTGATCCTCATTCCAGCACATATTTATGCAACATGATACTTTTGTTTTCCTGTAAAGGTGTTTTGCCGTATTTTGCTGGTATAATCTGTTTCATATTTCACATGGCCGTTGTTTACAGCTGTACGGTTACCTCCACTCCTCCTGATTTCTCCAGATGCAAAACCTTTCATCGCCAAACGAGCAGTTTCAGTCTCTCCAAGTAGTGTTTCTGTTTGAGTCCCTCCTAGGAGAGCGACGTCCCGCCTGAAGAAAGCTTGAGATGCGGATCTGGGTCGGGACTTTTTGGCTTTCCTAGGAGTGCATCAAACCTCTATGCAACAGATTTATTGTTTGTGAAGGACAAAAAAAAAAAAAAAAAAAAACGATTTCACTTTTCAAAGAAACTATGCAGAACGCAACTTCAAAATGTTTCAACCGAAATTCAGAATCTGAAGCTCCGCTTTCTCAGGCAGTTCAACTCAGTGAGAGGGCTCAAAGCCCAGAACGTCAAGATGGATTCACAAACTGATCGCATCACGTTTGGGGAAGAATACGTTACATCGTTTTTTTTGTTTGTTTGTTTTTATTTTTTTTTTCAAAGTTTAGCGCATTACAGCAACAAGATCTCACTGCCATCCCGTAGTGGCGTTGTCTGCTGAAAGCGAAGGCTTCAGGTTTGGTACCCTATGAATGCTGGGTATTCTCAAGAGGCGACGCCGTCGGTCTGCTGTGAACCAGCGGCAGGACGAAAGTTCGCTCACTTTGGGTTAGGTTAACACTGCATGTCCCTGAAACTGCACTAGTACTAGAGTTGTTCAGTATGAGCCTGTGTTCTGTTAGTTTATGCCTGCTTTTTATTTTATTAATTTTTTTTAAACGGTTTAATTAAAAAAAATTAAAATGTTGGCCTTTTGATATTAATGCTATCAGGATTTTTCTCTCAAGGTCCATGTTTACAAAATCTGTATCTCTGAAAAAGGCCAAATGAATGAGCTAAACTGCAACGACATGCCTGGTTGTCAGATCCATGTATTCTGATTGGATGGCCCTTCAGGGACACCGTCCTCTCTGTTACTGACTCAAAAGATGTACAGACCATGATGAAACCTGGTAAAGAATGTGGAAATAAACATCACGTTTAATATGAAGCCAGTGTTTACCTTCTTTAGGCAGTCACTCATACTCAACAGCACATCCTCGAGTTGTTACATTACATAATGAAGAAATTATCAGTTCATCTGAATTGGGAAAAAAAAAAGTGTTCTGATTTATTATTTTAGGTAGTATAGTTTCATTTAATGCTTCATTTAACTTTTTGCCAAGGAAGCCCAATTTGTCACATTGAAAGTGTGCGTAGGTGGAGGGAGCAATTTCTTTGCTGCTCAGTGGTAAAAACACTAACTAAATAGTCACTTTTGTAGATAAAGGACCAGTAATGTGAAAAGGATCTCCCGCATTTGCCTTGATAAATTAAAAGCATACAATTTTGCAATGTTACTGGAGGGTTTACTTTTTTAACTCATGTAATAGAGAAACATTTTAGTTTGATCTCAACCAGTAGAGGAAAAAAATCTGCTCGAGTCATACAAGTACAGCTAAAAAAATAATATTGTGTGAAAGTACAATATTTCTTCACAGTAAGTTCAGGAAGTGAGATTCATTACATAAAGTAAAATATTTCAAGATTTATTTCTTTTCTTTTTTTTCAGTTTTAATGATTGTGGCTTACAGGTGAAGAAAACCCAAAATTCAAGACAATTATTTGAGACGTTGAACTTTTTGATTCTTTATCTAGATGCCACAATAATTAAAACTGCAAAATACAAATAAGTTTGAAATATTCTACTCTGATGAATCTCCATATAATAATTTCTTTTTCTGAGCCAACTGGCAAGAAATATTGCACTTTCACGCAATATTTCTAATATTTTTTTAAGACGCGTTAGTTGCTGGTTGTTTTAGGTCTTGTCTACTGTAGCATTTTTTAATTTTATGATTTTGACATTGAAAATCTTGCACTAAAAAGTTTAAGTGTCCTTTCTGTAGCAGCTTTAACTGTCTTGAATCAGTTGCAAGCTGCGGAAAAACATCCTGAGGGCCCCAAATGACCCGCGAGCTGCAATCTGGACACCCTAATTAAAAGAAACACATTTTAATAGAAGTACACAAATGTCTTTACCAGTTTGCATGAAAATGTAGAAATACTTGCCAGCTATTAGGCATTTTGTTCAAAATTGTATTTGTTTAAACTCTGGCAAACTTCACCAAACTAATTTGTCTTCACAAATTTCATAAACCGAGGAACCGCACTTGCTGTTGGAGTGGCTGTCTGTTAAATAGTCAAAAACACACAGCAAACATTTTGGGTTTATCGATTTTATTTATATTTGTATATATATTTATATATATTATATTGTGTTTACTTAAACATGATAAATGCAACGTCTCCATGTTAGCTGTAACAATAAAAATACAATATCTTTGTGTCCTTAAAGTACGTAAAATTAAAACAGCAAAACAAGTAAAAAAAGAAAAAAAGAAAGAAAAAAAAACGCCCTAAGAAGTTCACAGAGGTACAAATATACAGTACAAATCTATTTTATTCCAAAAAAAGAAAAGGAAAAAAAAAAGGGTACAAATAAAAATGCAACAAAATAGAGATATTAATGCTTTCTTAAAGTCAGGTAGGTGTGGGTTTTTTTTTCTAAGGGAGCACTTTGGGTCAACAACTCTAAGGCTTCTGATAGAGATCAATACATATTGGTACGGCCATACAATATTAAAACTCACTATACAAAGTTCATACAACCTGGATTATACTTGAGGATTGAATGTTACATTTACATAATTGCATATATTTTGCAGATTTAGGCATTTTAAAAGGAAATAGAAAAAAAATGATGCTGTTCAGTTTTTAAGTTTCACATCACAAAAAGCAATGTCACCTTGTGCAGAGGAAAAAAAAATTACAAATAAAAATAATGTCAAATCTGAAAATACAGACTTCTTTAAAACTTTTAACCATTTGCATTCTCCTGATTTGATTTGACATCAGCAACACCACAATCTTACTAAGTTCATGTTAGCAGTTTAATAAAAGATGGACGTAGTTCATACTTTTCCACTCTGCTGTCCAGAAACCCGATGATTCTGGCCATTAAAATCCTACTGATCTTGTGCAATAATAATAATAATAAAAACATCTGCTCTGTGCATCTGTCTATGCATGTGTTAAGTGGAAGGATTTCTCCTTCACGGCTGATGCTCTTTAACTCATCTTGTAAAAAAAAAAAAAGTGCTGAGGAAAGCTTCTTTCGCTTTCTCTTCCACATACTGAAAATCTACAGATTAAAAAGTCAGAGATAGGTATATAAAAAAAATAATTATCAAAACTAAAAAAAACAAACAAAAAAAAAAACGGGAGGCAACGAGTTCTACGAAACTCACTCTCGCCGACGTCGTCGCGCAAAAGTTTCTGCTCGTCAAGCCTGACCTTTCTGATATGCTCTCGTACAACCTGAACGGAGAACACGGAGTCCGTTGTTCGTTTGGACACATTGTACAAAGCTGAATTTAAGGCATTATAAACAAGCATCATCATCGTCGTCACCGATCGAAGCTATCTACACAGGAAAAAAAAAAAAATTAAAAATACACCTATCTACAGAAACACAAAACCTGCGATTTCTCCATGATTTTGTGTGCTTTACAATTGGAAAGTCTTCAGTTTACCAACAGATTTCATTTGAGAACACTGAAGGACGACATTTAGTGCAATTTTATACAACAACGGACCATCAGTGATGGAGGATTAATCTTTAAAATGGCACATGCCACTCAAAGCGAAGGATGAAAACAAAGAGGAAAGCGTCAGCACAGGATGGCTTTGCTTGGGGCTTTAAACCATAAGTGGCACTGCTTTACACCAGACAATAAACCCCACTAAACTGTGACCTCACCGGACAAACGGTCCGAGTGGCGCGTCTCGCGTGATTTGGCTTTAAATGCGTGGCTTCAAAGAAGGAAGATGAAAACGCTTTCACTCGGGATTCAGAGAGCTGACAACTGCTGGCCACAAAAAAAAAACAACAAAGAGGTAAACCAAAAACACTGCTTTTAATTCCTATAAAGTAGGTCAGTCAAAAATACTAAACCCAGACATCAGCGAAAGAAACGTTTCAAACGACTGCGTCCAACAATCAGAGCCGCTGCTGCTGCTTCAGCTGACTACACTGAAGACGATCCTGGACGTTGTACTGAGATTACTGCATAGAAAACACCAAGACTACAGAAAGTTGTCGACTCATGATGAATGAATATTGCTTTGACGAACACGTGTTGGGTGCTGGATGGTAGGAAAAACTGAACCCTCTTTGTCCATCATGGCAGTACGGAAAAGCCTTCCGCATAGAAATTCATTCAGAGTATCATCCAAAAAAATTCAGTTTTTTAATACCAAAAAGGTTCAAATTGTCCATTCTTGAACCTCATGCTATATTATGCTTTACTGCAACTACTTCTTTAAACTGGTTCAAGGTCAAGAAGGAAAAGCCATACAGCCAATATGGACTAGTAAAAGCAGTAGCTCTGTGTGTGCAAGAGAAAATTACCTAAAGCTTTCGGGCAAAAGGAAAACGTTTTAAAGTGAATAATCGCGCTATATTCAAGTTTCATAAAAAGGACCAGAAACTATTACACGTGTCGCTTTTCCGATGGGAATGTCTGCATGAGGAATGTTGTCTGATTGGAAACCTCTGGATGAATTTATGTATGATCTAATTGCACTTTCGATTTTTCAAGATAGAAATACGTCAGAAGGAAGAGACTGCAGCATTCACCTCGGCTAATTTGTAAACAGTTAAAAAAAAAAACAAGTCAGTTGTGTTTTTTTTTCTTCTTCTTCGCTTGCCACAAAACTCCAACAACACTTCAAACAAATTCCCTTCAATCAACGAGATAAAAACATGAAGAAAGCACAGATTCCTACGTAGGGTGGACTGAATGAACACAGTGGACAACAGAAGACATTAGAAAATGATGCACAAGCAACCTGTTAATCTAGAGCCTCCTGAAGATGCATTTTGGAAAATTAATGAGCCAATAATTTAGCTTAAATGCTGCCTGAATTAACAGAAGATCAAAATGGTGCATCACCTCTGGAAGAGGACCAGACAATGACATTTCCGGGACAGCCAAAAGCTTGGAGGGGGGTGGGGGGGGGGGACTAAACAAAAAAAAACAAGAAACTATTGCTTTCTTTAAAGGAACTGAGAAAAGACAGACTCGAGCTTCAACGCTGTCTCACTCACACTCACATATTCTCCTTTCAGGGCAAACTGCAAGATGCAACAGGTGGATTTTTCTCTCAAGGCTTTGGTGAGAAGCAGTCGGCGCCTCCTGCAGTAATTACATTAAAATGCACCAAAGTTCATCAACCTGGTCGAGAAGAGCTGTGAGGTACAGAGGGAAGCGGGGGAGAAAGAAATGTACTCTAAACGACACAATCACACTGGAATGCAAAACGTTGTCGTTTCAGAGAGGAGAAAGGCATCATTTCAGTTCCTGCCGCACTAGCGCTAAATGAAGGAACAGGAAATTGATTGGTGAACTACTCGATTGTAAGACGTGCGAGAGGCGCCATTTTTGGCCTGAAACAGAATCTTGCATCTATCTTTGGAGACTGACTTGCTGAAAATGAATGACTTAGAGAGAGAGATTTCCTGCTGACAGCAGAGGTTTTAATCGACGACATCACAGGCCCTGCTGATGTCAGTGGCTCCACTTTTGTGGGGGGTAAATGCTTTATAAATATAAAGAGATAAAATTTTTTTAGGAGTGTTGACATCTAAAGATCGCTGGCTGTGATTTTTAACATCAGAGTTGGTAGCTGTGCTTTGAGACTGCACACTCTGTTGTGTTTCCCATTGAGAGAGTTTTAGTCAGAAGGTAAAGCCAAAGTGTTTTTAGTGAAAACGTCCAGGCGTGGGTACAAGGAGGTGGAGACGAAGGAGGGAGCGAGGAAGAGAAAAGCAGTGTGTAAGGACTATGGCAGGCGTTCATAAGCTACATACGTTCTACTTAGCTTTCCATTTTCCTGTCAGACCTCAGCAGGCTGGGAAACCGAAGGTTTCTGTTTTTCGTGGCTGAGTAACATCGAAGCAAAACTTCTCAAGAAGATCAACAAAATCATGTGTCTTTGTATACTTTTAGGTGTGCAAAATCTCAAACATTCTGAGGCTACATTCACACTGTTTTTTTCCTCTTTCTCTCCTTGTCAGACTCGTTCTCGCTCCTGGCAGTCTCTCCTACGGTTGCTACCAAATGTGATGCTACTTCCCTGCGTTGGAGCGCCCCTCGATGGACAGTTTCACCTCCTGCGGGATGAAAGAAGGCCTCGTGTGGCCAGAGGCGATTATCTGAGGGCGTGGCCCTTCGTCTCCCTTCATGCTGTATCTTTGGAGGCCGGGCGACGACCAGCGCCTCTGAGAGGCGCCAAGTGCGGCCTGCATGGCGGTCATGCCGGTCCCGGCGAAAGCAGAGCCCTCTGTGTGCAAGTGGTAGCTGCTCTGACTCCTGGGATGCTCCGTGGAGGTCCGACTTCGCCGGACGGGGGATTCAGTGTGTCCAACAACCGCTAAATGTGCTTCGTCCTTTTCCAGCACGCCGCCCTCGCCGTCCCGCTGCTGCCGCTCTCTGTGGACGCGATCCATCCTGAAGTGAGCTTGCGGCCGCAGCTGTTGGGGTGCGGGAGGCCCCATGAGCTGGTGACCGGGTCCCAACGCCACGCTGCTTTTGCCTAAAGTTCTCGACACGTTCTGCTGCTGCTGCGAGTTGTGATGCTGCGGTTGCTTCTGCAGCTGCGGCTGAAGCTGTTGCTGCTGCAGCGTGATGGACACGCACATGTCCCCCACCTGCAGGAGGTGGCAGGTCAGGCCGTACAGCTGGGCAGTGCGCTCAGGGCTGCACGACGACCAGCCCTGGCCGAACACGAAGAACGGGTGCTCTGGCGGGACGTCGATGGTCACCTTGCTCTGCTGCTCCCCCACCGTGAAATGCAGAGACACCAGACCCGGTCTCTGCTGGCTGGACCGGATGTCCATCACCATGCTGGAGTCGATCTTGAGCCCTCCGCTGACCTCTGCACTTCGCACAAAATCCTGAGTTTGCAGATCCTCCACACGCTTCAGCTCCCCGGTGGCCAGCTGGATAATCGCCCCCTTCATGAAATGTGACGGGTTACTGCCAGGTGCTGCCGCCGCCACCGCCGCCGGGACGCCCGAAGCCTGAGTTAACTCTGCTGCAGAGTGGACTGATGGCTGTAGAGAAGGCTGCAGCTGCAGCTGCTGCTGATGATGATAATGATGCTGCTGCTTAGCTGTGGTCGGCTCCACCTTCTCAGGGAGGCCGGCTCTGCCTGGAGACTCTGAGGTTTTAAAGCTTGGGTTAATGGAGGCCTTTGCGGCGTCGCTCGCCTGTCCTGGGTAGTGTTGCTGCGGCTGGGACTGATGCTGCAGGTGATAGTCGAGAGGAACGAGCACCGGCTGCCCGTTGGTCAGCATGACGGCGTGACCCGGCTGCTGCTGGAGACCGCCGACTTTGTGTTCAACGTAACTCAGCGGCTGTGCCGAATGCACAGCCCTGCTGGAAACAGCCGGGCTCTCCCCGTGGACGTCTCTGGTTCTTTGGACCCCCTGAGAGAGATTCAAAGGGGCAAACGAGACCTCCTTCCGCACCCCGCCGACACCTTGACTCGAGGTAGCCAGGCGGCCAACGACCTGCTGCACCTGGGAGGCAAACCGAGGAATCAATGTCCGAGCATTTTGAGTTTCATTGCAACAAACATTTAAATGTTCAAAGTTGCCCTTTGAAATAAATTCACAAAGCTTTTTACAGGCTTCGTACTCTTTTCCCTCAGTGGAATTCTAGCCCTTTTCAAGCATTTTCAAGTTAAGTTTTCAAACCTTTCCAGCACCACAAAAAAAAAAAAAACAGTCCTACGACGACTAATTTTACAACCTGTGAATGACATATTAATGGCCAACTTACATTTTTTTAAACAAATTTAATACATGTTAAGTATAACGGACACCCTGCTATGGCAAGATGGAAAAAAAACGAGTAGTTTGAAAAATGTGCATTAATTCCAATCAATATCATCTCATAATTGCAACAACATGGTGGAAATTTAGTGCCAGTTCTAATTTTTAGGCTCCATTACCGAGCTGTGAGCATGTCTTACCTCCAGATCGCTGTCCGGAGTGCTGCGCTGACCAGGAGAGCTTCGGCCTTCCAGGCGTCGGTTCTGCAGGGCCCTTTCTTGGCTGTGCTCCTGCGCTGCAGAGCTGGACACTACCTGCTGCAGATGTGCATTTCTGGAAGTGTAGGCAGAGTCATGCAGCACCTCTCTGACTCCCTGCTCTTTATCGCTGCCGTTAAGCTCCGCGTCGTTGTGCAGGTCGCCGGGGCCGGACACGCCCCGGCTGCCCTGGGGCTGGTAGAAGACCGGCATCCCTCTGGAGCTGAGCTCTGGGGCAGGTATGACTCCGATAGTACCGATGTGCTGCTGGGCGGCTTGCTCTGAAGACATCATCAGCGGGACGCCGCCTGGCGCTGCAACTTTGGTAAACGTATGAGCTTGAGTCTGGGGAGGCGGGGAAACCACTCCGTCCTGTATGACGGATGGATAGGGAACCAGGTGGGACACGGCGTGAGGCTGAGGGATGGCGCCCGATGGAGAAATCAGCGATCCAGGGACGAAGCCGGACGGGACGGCGTAAGGAACCGCGGCGTACGGGGAACTGACAAACTGGAGAGACGGATGAGGGATGTGAGCGTAACCCAGAGGAGGATAGGGAAGGCCTGGATGCTGCAGGAGAGGAGAGTGTACGGTGTACGTGGGCGAGATGTGGCTTAACACTGGGTGGAGGCTAGTTTGCGAGTAGGTAACAGAAGGAACAGCCACTTTGTAAATCATACTGTACTGATCGACAGGCCCCGCTGAGATGCTCTCTGAATTATCCACCCTATAGTGATGCTCCGGATGAGTTCGTGGCCACTCTCCTGATGGGTTCCCTCCCTGAGTCTCACTGCCGGCTGCAGAGTTGTGGATGGAAACAACTTCGGCTTCTCCGTTACCTCCGCCAGCAGCGCTGCTGCCGCCTCCCGTAGCTCCGCCCCCTCCCGCCCCTCCGACGCTGCCGCCGCTGTTGCTGAGAGGGAGGTCCCTCTTCTTAGGAGGCAGGCTCTCCTGGTTGCGCTCCTGTGCTGGTTTCATTGCAATCCTTTGACCGACCAAGTTGCTTTACTGCACGGCACAGGAACTGAAACCTGCAAGCCAGCCAGCCTGCACCGCAACCAGTTCTGAAATCACCTGGCTGACCCTGTCTGCCAGTTCACCTAGGAAGATACACATACACACACACTCAGGATCTGCAAGTCTAAGTTGTAACTCAACCTAAAAGGAGAAAAAGAGAACTGCTTTTTTTAACAGTAGACATATCGCTCTATAAGTTGTGTCTAAAAAAAGTGTAACTGCTCTTCCCTGAAAAAGTTTGTAAATAACTTTTTTTTTAAAAATGCATGCAATCAAAAGCTTGGCTGGTGCAGATCAAATAACTTATAAATCCCATTAATCCAATTTCTCAGAACTCATCAATAAACTCACAGGTCGAGCGAGGCCTGTCACAATATAATAAGCAATAAATCATTTAATAGCATGCCACATTCAAGCTAACTCAGTCATTTCTACTTGCATAAATTGTATTTTTTTTCTTTCTACCAAATCTTAGATGACAAAAGTCTTCAGTCTGGTTCTTTGGTCTCAACTAGACCATTTTTGAAGGACAATTTTGTTCACAGAGACTTTAAAATTCATTTTATTTGTTGTTTTCTGTTGCTTTGTTTATTCATTTTTTATATTTAAAACACCTTCCAGTTCCAGTGTTAAATGTTTGTTAGAATTTCAAGTCTATTGATCTTTGAGGAATGTGAACTTGCATTATAATGCCATTGTATTACTTGAAAAAGTTCTCAAACCAATATTATCGTTGATCGCAATAACTTCTGAGGCAATTTATCTTGAAGCAAACTTTGTTATCATTACAGGCCTACACGGGTCCTTGTGACTTAATTTAGATCATAAAAAGAATAGCAAATTTCCTAAAGCCAAAAAACAACCACTAAATAATTATGTAAAGGCTTTGGGGTCAGTATGAGACTCAAAACAAGAAAAGAAACAAGGGCTGAAATAAATACAAGAAAACTCACTGATCTGGTGACAGGGACAACCATTTTCAGATTTCTGTAATCTTCATTAAATTAAATTTTGGAGGTTTTATTTAAGACCATTGGGTTTTAATTTTAGGATCTACATAAATTGAGGAGGACATAACTACTTACATGATTGTTCTTCTAGATATTAGAGAGTAAATTTCATCACAGTTATTGATGAGTTTGAGGCTAAAACTTGCTCAAAATGCAGCTCACCAGTCCATCATGGCCAAATCCGACGATCCCTTAACAAAAGCTGCCATGCAGGTAAATGAACACATTCAAAACTTTATGAATGCCTACAATTTAGACTTTTTGTGAGGCTGCAGAAAACCTGCATATTAAAAAAGCATTACAACCATGGAGGCATCAAAGTCAAACACGTACAACTGCCAAAGAACTTAAATTACAACTAAATCTGCTTAAATGATAAAAATCAAACAAATGAACGCATCTTCAGAAATGACTCCAGAAATACACCAGAGACTCTGAGCTATTTATAACGTGAAGCATTTCAAGTGTTGCCTTCTTTCAGGGGGGATCTGTGGTCATTGAATCGCTCTGCTCTTTGTCAGCTTCAATAAAAGTAAAATCGCATTTAAACTGAAGCATTTAAAATACGCGTGTTGATCAATGGTGAGAATCAGTTGTTAATGTAGTAACTTCTTTATTTATCTATAACCACATTCTTGATTTTTCTTAATAGAAAATCGAAAATTTCTCATCTAAAATGAAAAACACAAAGAAGACAAGAATCAATACTAACGCCACAGTTTCGTGTTTGTTTAACTTTCATATCAAAGTCAGTTTTAATCGTTAGCCTCCTGGCTCACTTGGCTAAAGTTAGCTAGCTACCTGGATATACATAGTTTCCTCTTTAAATATTAGAGCTGGCACGGTGACAATTATTCCTCCAGCAATAAACATTCAACATGTTTCTAATGCGTACATTTTCTAATATCGGTTCATTCTATTAATACAACTATTTATTATCTGGAAACATCGAGGAGGAGGCTAGTTAGCTACATGGCTAGCATAGCTACAAGAGTCTGACTCACAGCTAAGATGGCAACAAACGCGGCATTCACCATAAATGCGTCCGCTTTGTCTCATTCTGCACACTCACCTTCTAATGTCATCGCGGACGGGCGTTTCTTTGTAATAAAAATAAAAGTGGATATGCGAGGGGGATGATTGGAAGAAAAAAAAAAAAATCAAGGCTAACGAGTGAAGCCCATCTCAAAGGCCAGCAGAGGCGCTCGCGAATGATGTCACTGCTTGATTCAATTTCCTGTTTTTCCAAGTAAGTGGTGTGTAATGTCTATTTAAGAATAAGCAGTTGTAGTCCAAATATGTGTGAGCATGAGGCAGTAACTATCTACTGTGCAGGTATAAAATGAAGTCACTCGCCACTTGAATAAATAGATCAAATAAACAGCAGGGAGGGACTGCTGTTGGGATGAATTAGATGAATAGATATAAATTACATGTTCTTATTAAGTTAAACCTATACAGATATTTATAGAACTCGCAAAAATATAATTTATTTCAGTAATTCATCTCTGAAAGTGAAACTCATAGAATATATGGATTCGCATAGCGATTTGGTTTGATGTTTACGTCTTACAGGCAAGGAAAACACCAGATTGAGTTCCTAATAATTTAATAAGGCTGATTTTAAAACGTCCACTGAAAAGTCTGCCCAGAGTGTGCTTGACTGGGGCTTCTTTTCCTGAATTACTGCATCAGTGCAGCGTAGCATGGCATGTATCAGCCTGTAGCTTTGCTGAGGGGTTCATAAAAACCCGTATTGCTTTTATAGCAGCTCAGTGATACCATGGTGGTTAAACACAGCATTTCAACTCTTTGAAATTTAATTTATTTTGAAAAGAGTACTTTGAGCCCCCAAGTCAGAGTCCAGTCTTTTTTCTCCCTAGATTTTGTCTTTGGCTCAGGATTAACATGAGGAAAGCAACGATTATTACACATTTATTATACATGTCCTGGATCTCTATGTGTGTGGTGGTTTTAAAAGTTCTGACTCTTTAATGAACTTTGCTTCAAAATCTTCTTAAAGCTGCTGTTATCCCCTTTGTTTGTGCAACTTCTGCTGCACTTTTTCCTTCCACTCAATTTTCTCTCAATCTGCTTGGACACAGAACTCTGTGTTTCTGCTCCTGTCAAGTCAGCAGTCTTTCCCTTGAAAGTGCAGGTCCTACATATTTCTGTTTTTAACAGCCTTGTTTTCAAATTTTCTAGGAAACTAAATTTGGGATTTTCATTACCTGTAGGTCATAATCAATCAAATTAACTGGAACTCCCCACCCATCTGTCCCCTACTAGAAAAACATCATTTTGTGTGATAGGAATCTGCAAAACAGTGCATTTGAATTTCCTATTTTGAATGTAATTAAAGAAACAATTTGTCTTATGTTTAAACTTTTGTAGTGCACCTCTACTTCTGTCATTTTTAGAACCAGAAAAACCTTATGTTAGAATATTCTAGAGCAATAGAAAGTGAATGTACCTTCTTTCTTTATTTTTTTAAACACATCTTCATGAAGCGTACATGTCTGGTTCTGTACATAGAGATAAATCAGCTGCACAAACCCACAGCTGATATAAAAAAACCCACAGAGACATCTATGAATACTAAGGACATACAGACTCCTAACCAAACGAGCTGCAACGTTATTGTATATCGCTTCAGACTCATCAGATCAAGGATACATTTAGAAGAAATATAAAACACACAATGAAAAGTAAAGCTAACAGCATGGACAGCGAGGGAAAAAGCGATCAACCTCTACTTGGAAGGATGAACGCAGGACAAGTCGGTAGACTCTAAGTTCAGTCTAAATTGCTTAAAAAGTTCATTTTTGACTCTTAAGAGTCCGTTAAGAGTTTTTCACAGTTTGATTGCGTGAGACGTATTAAATGACACACAGCAGGGGGAGCTGGAGGGTTGTGTCCTGAAAAGATTTCCTGTAAGAAATATGTTTTCACAGAATCATGTCCAGTTTGACATTTGATTTGATCATTTTAGAAATTTGAAGGATGTAAAAACAAAATGCTATATTGAAAAAGTGATCCCAGGTTTGTGTCTAAAAGAGAAATATCCACACAAAAAAGAAAAAGATTGTTTTTATTTATTTTTGATTTATACTTAAATGGCTTTCAATGTTTGGTACGCTAAATCAAAAATTATATTTTTGTCCAATTTTTATGGTAATTTAGGTTCAGTCAGATAGATAAAGACACAAACATTCAAAATTTAGAATTTTGCCATTTATTTTGTTTATTTTGCCTCAGAGTCTTTTACTTCCGGATATTAAACTGTACTTTTTGTGGGTTTAGAAACTTTACCATTCACATTCTTTTTTTTATTTTTGAAACAACAGAAAATAATGTTCAAGTTGTCATCAAAATGTTAAGTAGGCTTGAACTGACAAATCTTCTGCATTGTGTCCTTTATTGAATTGAGGTGAAAGGAGCAGCTTAATGTAGAAAAAATCTAAAAAAAAAAAAGATTCTAGGAAATAGATGGTTTGTGGGAACTGTTTTAGTTTCTCTTCAGATTATATTCCCCACTTGTGTTAGTTTCAGCAATAATCCTACAAAGCATTGAAGTTTTCTCATTAAACCAGGTTGGATTTAACAGGTAATAATTGCATGGAAATGCAGAAGTAATAAAACATCTGAAAAGCTTTGGAGCTGCAGCAGAGTGTTAGGGTAGATTATTTACAGCACATTGACAGGAATAGTTCAACTACCAGACAAGAAAAGCAAAGATGTCAGCAAGTACCTGCTTGGGTAAATCCAGCTAGAAAATAAAAACTGTGCCCACAACAGTGCTAAACTGAAAAATAATTCATTAATTTGTAGCAAATACCTGAGCTTTGCAGAATCACTGAGGTTCTGATGCCATGTCCAGCAGACAGCGGGCAAAAAAGGGAGGAGAAAAAACACACCGGATTTAGGACAATGTTGTTGCGAGGTAGCAGGGTGCAGAGCAGTGACTCAATTCTGACATCCTGCACCGATACTCCAGTTCTCAGTTACCAAAAAACTCCAGTTTTCTTTAATTCAGACTGTATTTTACAGCTAATGGGCGAACCCAGTATCACAGCACTCAGTTTGTTTGCATGGCTGCTGGGAAACGGCAACATTATAAACCAAGAAAACAGTTTTGTCAGTTGTTTGAGTTTTATATTTGACCCATTTGGTATTTATTTCAGTTTGTCCTCAGGATTATTATAAAAATATTAGTAATAGATAGCATTTTGAGAACTTTGTTGCATAAAAGAAACCAAATAGCTTCTGTATTTCAATTGGGTCCATTTAAGCTGAAGCAACCATGCACAAATCTAAATTTATGGCAAGTCAGCTGCTGCTTTAATTTCTCTGCAGACCAAACTTCTACACAAAGTTTGGTTTGTGATATTTGTATCCTGCATACACTCGTGTTTTTCTCTGATACGATCTAGGCCAGGGTATTTTTTACCTACCAAATCTGATGAGTTTAGTTATAATGCCACAGACAGAAGTCACATGTGGGGTACCCCAAGGTTCAACCCTAGGATCCCTCTTTTTTAATATAACTGAAACAATCAATGAAGAATTTAACAATGGCATTTGACTAAATGTAATGTTTCAATTGTTCCCTGTGTGTTTAATGACTTTCCATTTTTGTGTTTTTATGATGGGAAGCACTTTAAAATGCCTTGTTGCTGAAATGTGCTGTACATATAAAATTTGATCTGATTTATTAGAGCTCAATAAAATAAAAACAAAAAGACCATTCCATTTGAAAACTAGTATAATTATTTGCTGCTGGTATACATAATTGAGCTACATGTTTTGTTAGCAAAAACAGCTTCAGTGCAAACCCCCTGAACTCTAGTACATTTACAGCTCTGCTAAGTCACAAGTATTAGAAACAAAATTAGCTCAACAGATTAAGAATATAGTTACAAAGAACAGTCAATCTTCCTCACAAAAGGCACAGAGGGTGTGCAGAAGTAACTGTGTCCCTCTTTGAGAACATTTGCATAAGTGAATAAATCCATCCGCTGACCATCCGTCTGAAGCGACACCAGAGGCGTCGCTTCATCATACGATTACAGCAGAGTGCAACGATGTAAATTAGTGGAAAAACTGCATATAAATACATCTCCTTAAAATATAAAGACTAAATCAAGAATAAAGAGTTATTTAGTACCATTAATCAGAATGAACAGAAACATTTCAAATATACAGTATTTATAATATTTGCCAAAATTATATTCAACAGTTGCCTTATAATACTCCATTCTATATTTTGGGGAGGGGAAAAAAGTGCAACAATTGCATTTGGGAGAGCAGGTTTGCACTTGCATAAAACATTATAGGAAACACCTGAACTAGTTATTGCTGAAGAATGAGGAGATTGCTGCATGTCGTCAGTTAATCGAGCAATGCAGTATTTAATGCACTTTTGGAAGAAAATAAAAAGGTGGCAAGTGGTAAGCAATAAATACCATTTCCTTTGACATTTTAGACAGTGCTGGTTTCTCATTATAAAGACTAAACTATTTATTTCTACAGGCGAGTCTCCAAAGTGTCGTTGATCCGCTGCTAATAAAGAGAAATTATGTAAAGGGAACACAGTCCAAAGCAAGAAGGAAATCACAGAATGTGCGTTTTATCATTTGTGAGAATAGAATGACCTTTTGTTTCTGGTTTTCAATTGTTTTACAGATAATGATCAAAGCATGTTCAGGAATATATTTTCTGTTGAACTAGACAGGCATGTAGCTCTTTTAGACTTTTGCTGTAGTTGCACAATGAATGTCGTGTGCTGGGAATGTCAAATTCTGGAGGAAATTTACATATTAAGATATGCTAGCTCAGGTCATGTCAACGAGAAACCTTGAAAATGCCATCATCAATGGATCTGCGACTTTACCCAGTTTATTAAACCAGAAACGGATCCGACTCAAAGAATTTGTCCCTTTTTTATCATTTGTTCACTCGTTCAGCTGCCTTCACTGGGTTTCCTCTCAGTGCCTTTACCAGAAGGCATCTAAAAAAACAGCTTAGTAAACCCCGTGCAAAGCAGAAGAGGAAATATCTACCACAGATTTTCGTTCTCACAACGTACGAAAACAACGCCTGAACATGTTCAAAGTCAGGCCCTGATCCCACACCATTTGTTGCAGAAGATCTACTAAAATCTTTACTGCAAACTGCTTCAAGATCCCATTACATTTAAATAGTTTCTGTTTTAACCACTGGGCTGATTTCTTGTCAACTGTGACGGATTTTTTTTAATGTCTTTAATAAGTTATAACAGGCAGGAACATTAGCATCTATGATCAGAGAATTGCATCATTGCTGCTGCATTAAAAATGAGTATTCTCTCACTTCACACATCTGTTCTAAGAAAAGCACAGCTACAGTTCTACTTTAGTATGTTGTAGCTTTAAAAACCCACAGCAAATTATATGCAAGGCCTGGAGGAGGAACTTTAAATTCTACAGTAAAGGTATACCATCAAGTAAAATCTCAAAATGTCCTTTTTAGTCAGAGTTATGGTACAGAAGGACATGAGAAAGTACATTTATTTTTGCTAGACTAAAAGCCTCAAGATAAACCTATGCATATTATATAGATGCTTGTTTTTTTTCTCACAGTCTTTGCAGAAAAAGTACTGGCCAATAAGAAGCATGCATCTAAAAGGATCCTAATTTATTCCTACAAGAGTCAATGATTTAATCCCCAAACAAATTACACCTCAAATTAGGAATAACCTCATCTTTAAAAGCAGCAGCAATGGTGCAAATTCTAGTGAATGTAGGTCAGTAAATTTAGAAACACTCAAGGGTTATTTTTAACTTGTCAGCAGCACACGTATGGACAGTTTAGTAAAAAGTCATGGAAAGTAATGTGATCCGTTGTTACAAAAATCCATTAGAAAGTGTCGTTAGCGAGAGTCTCTGTAGAGAGCCAGGTCTTCGCTCCATTCAGAAATTTGCTAATCGGAGTCCCTGGAACGCCTCGCCGGCACAGGTTTCCCACAGGGTTGAAGGGAAAAGACGAGTTAAGGACGTTGGGTGAAGTTGGGGGGTCATCTGGAGAACTGGCCTTGAAATACATCCTCCGCTGGTCGGAAGGGGGTCCGCCCGGTCTCGGGCCGGGGGTGCTGTGTGGACTGGGCCCTTTGTACTGCCTGAGCTTGTTCTGCAGCGTCTCGATTTCATCAACCAGTTGGGAGACCTTGTGGTAGACGGTGGCGGGGCCTCCGTGTGGGATGCAGGCTTCGGGAACCCAGCGTAGGAAGAACAACTTCCAGAGGACCACGTGTGAGGGCAGGACGTAGGGGATCAGAACTCCCTGCTGGTCTGCAGGGCGAGAAAACCAGTCCCTGAAGAACCGCTCCGACGGGCTTTCATCTTTCACTGGAGAGAATTCGGCCTTCAGTCCCAGAGACCCTCGCCGCTGCAGCGTCTCCTCCTCGCCCTTTACGCCGTTACGCTGCGACGTGCTCGATATTCGCACCGTAGAACTGAAAGCTTTCTGTTGGAGAAAGAACACGGGAGCAGATTTAGGTCAAACGGCAGATTATTTAAAGTTTCTGAATCAGTCAAAAAAGTTCTAATTTCACACAATGGAGGACTTGCTCCAACTTTAATTTAAGGACCTTCATGTAGGACTGTCGCAGTAATTAATTTTGCCAGACAATAAATTGTCCCAGTAATTACGACAAATGATAATATTGTGGTTTTGAGACCTTTTTCAAGTATTACTGACAATGGCGTTCCAGTTGAACACAAAACACTGGAACTTTAAGGCATTTACCAGCAAAAAACAATAAATAAAACAACAAAAAGCCACTTGCAAACAAAACAAATATCTCCAAAAGCAAAATTCTCCTTCAGAAAAATATAAGAATAAATATCATCAAGCTCATTTTAATCCTGTAATTAACTGATTGCTACTTATTGCGACATAAAAACATGAAAAAGTGAATCAAATATAATTACACTTTTTTAGCTGATTGGGTTAAATGAATAGAAAAGGATGACGGAATAAGTTTTAAAGTCACAGTATTGCACAGAAAAACTCGAAGAAGTTCACACAATTGAGACAAAACCAAAAATTATACCTATGAAAAATTTTAAATCTTAATTTCTTGTGAAGGAAAATAAAACAAAAACATGGACGATGCAAGAGAAAAGTAAATAATCTGTAGATAGAGTGGATAATCTTTACATCTTAGAAACTGTAAAGTTTTTCCAGAACATCAGGACTTGACTCTGTTCCGTTTTCGCTGCTTCTGAGCCATTTTAACAGCTCAGATTCATCAGAGCATAACCAAAGGACAACTGGAGGCGTCACTAGAAAGGCCTTGGCTCTCGGGCCGGGTTCAGTTATTACAGAACATCTTAACGATGTGGAAGCTTGTGGAGCAGCTCAGACAGGATGCTTGAATGATTTGCAGCACTAGTTTTCCATCGGACCTCGTGTTGGTCCGCAAGGAGGATCACATTTACTTAATCCAACTACCTCACCAGAAAGAGTTCACATATATATCAGATTCATTTAAAACAGATAAAGCTATGTTGACAACAGCAGATTATAAAACTAGTGAATTAATGAAGCAAAAAGGGAAAACACAGACATCACATGACGTGGTAAGAAAGGGAATAAATAGCTCTGCGTTACAGCAGTCAACACACACACTGTTCACTTTCCCAAACAAAACTCCACATTTTACTCTCCTGCGTCACATTTCAATAACGCTGACAGCTGACTCTTAATGTTTTGGAAACAGAGAAATCTATGAATCTAAGCCTTGGATCAGCAGGATAAACAGGGCTTTCATCGTGCATGAATAAGCGTTTTCTTCACAGTGCAAAAATTAAATGAGGAAGAAAAGATTTCTTTTTTTAAATAAAAAGATCCTTCATGCACATTCAGATGTGGAAGAAACTCGGAGGTATAAATGGCTCTTTACCTATTTTTTGCTTACTCTCTGAATGTGCTTTATGAAAAGCCAATCTCAGTGCATGGACACCAACTCTTAAATGGTGTAAACCCAAAGGTTACACCAGTAGCAGCCCCCTGCTTACCTTTGTGCGTTGGAAGGTTTTCACCTCTCCGTTCTGGACACAGGCAGCTCCTTTCCCAACATACATGGGGTTATTAAAGAGGGTTTGATCCCTGGTGGAGAACTGCTGTGACCACTTCCACACAGGAGGGAAGATCGCCGTGTGGTTTTCCCCTGGAGGGATGGCTTTGCTCTTCGCAAAGTCCTGCAAAGGAAACAAAACATTAGTGATTTTAGCACACAATATGAACTAAAATAATTAATCCTGACATGCGTAGTGGCCACTGCAATGGACAGTTGTCTAAAAGCCACTTTCTTGTGTTTCTTATACAGGTCCTTCTCAAAAAATTAGCATATTGTGATAAAGTTTATTATTTTCCATAATCTAATGATAAAAATGAAACTGTCGTTTATTTTAGATTCATTGCACACCAACTGAAATATTTCAGGTCTTTATCGTTTTAATACTGATGATTTTGGCATACAGCTCATGAAAACCCAAAATCCCCGTCTCAAAAAATTAGCATATTTCATCCGATCAATAAAAGAAATGTGTTTTAATACCAAAAAAGCCAACCTTCAAATAATTATGTTCAGTTATGCACTCAATACTTGGTCAGGAATCCTTTTGCAGCCTTCAATGCGGCATGGAGGCAATCAGCCTGTGGTACTGCTGAGGTGTTATGGAGCCCAGGATGCTTCGATGGTGTTGGGTCTTGGTCTCTCAACTTTCTCTTCACAATATCCCGCAGATTCTCTATGGGGTTCAGGTCAGGAGAGTTGGCAGGCCAACAGTAATACCATGGTCAGTAATACCAGTGGTTTTGGCACTGTAAGCAGGTACCAGGTTGTGCTGAAAAATTAAATCTTCATCTCCATAAAGCTTTTCAGCAGATGGAAGCATGAGGTGCTCCAAAACCTCCTGATAGCTGCTGACCGTGCCCTTGATAAAACACAGTGGACCAACATCAGCAGCTGACATGGCTCCTCAGACCATCACTGACTGTGGGTACTTGACACTGGACTTCTGGCATTTCCTTCTCCCCAGCCTTCCTCCAGACTCTGGCACCTTGATTTCCGAATGACATGCAAAATTTGCTTTCATCCGAAAAAAGTACTTTGGACCACTGAGCAACAGTCCAGTGCAGTGCTGCTTCTCTGTAGCCCAGGTCAGGCGCTTCTGCCGCCGTTTCTGGTTCAACAGTGGCTTGACCTGGGGAATGCGGCACCTGTAGCCCATTTCCTGCACACGCCTGTGCACGGTGGCTCTGGATGTTTCTACTCCAGACTCAGTCCACTGCTTACCCCAAGGTCTGGAATCGGTCCTTCTCCACAATCTTCCTCAGGGTCCGGTCTCCTCTTCTCGTTGCGCAGCGTTTTCTGCCACACTTTTTCCTTCTCAATGAGGTGCCTTGATATACCACTCTGGGAACAGCCTATTCGTTCAGAAATTTCTTTCTGCGTCTTTCCCTCTTGCTTGAGGGCGTCAATGATGGCCTTCTGGACAGCAGTCAGGTCAGCAGTCTTACCCATGATTGCGGTTTTGAGTAATGAACCAGGCTGGGAGTTTTTAAAAGCCTCAGGAATCTTTTGCAGGTGTTTAGAGTTACTTTGTTGATTCAGATGATGAGGTTCATTGCTCGTTCAGAGAACCTTTTCATTATATGCAAATTTTTTGAGACGGGGATTTTGGGTTTTCATGAGCTGTATGCCAAAATCATCAGTATTAAAACAATAAAAGACCTGAAATATTTCAGTTGGTGTGCAATGAATCTAAAATATATGACAGTTTAATTTTTATCATTACATTATGGAAAATAATGAACTTTATCACAATAGGCTATTTTTTTGAGAAGGACCTGTATTATAAATGCACAGACACTAGAGCATCATACAATACACCATCAACTACTGGCCATCCACTGCAAGTTCAAGAAAATATTTGATAAATCCAATATGACAGACAAAAAAGCAACTCAGGAATATCCAGTCCCTCCTTCCACTTTAGACGACTCTTGAAGGTAAAAAAATATATATATTGTGGCATCAAGTAACCCCTAAAGACCAATACTACTGATGTATTACAACTGATCACCTGGGGGAAAAACATGTTTAAAATTTTTTTCCCTGCCTTTTTTATGCCTCAAGAAAATCCAAAACACATTTGAAAAAAAAACACCCTCACAAAGGATCATCAATCATGCATGAAAAGGTTAAATTAAACAAAGGTGCAGATATAATATTTGACCTTTCTGTAATATTTGGGCTACTTTGACGGACACAAGCTAATCATTATAGCATTC
This sequence comes from Poecilia reticulata, assembly GCF_904066995.2. NCBI lineage: Eukaryota > Metazoa > Chordata > Actinopteri > Cyprinodontiformes > Poeciliidae > Poecilia > Poecilia reticulata. The sequence goes on from NC_088832.1 coordinate 19,352,650, forward strand.
AACTTCTTGTGCATCATTTGGATAAATAAACATCTTAAGGCTGGTTAGTTTTGAAAAATGATTCAAAACACATGAAGAAATAACATTTTAGATTAAATTAAATTTAATTAAACGTCAAATACATTCTCATTTTCACATTTTAAAATATTTATTAAAACAGTATTACTGCTGCATGTTCGCCGACGCTTTTAAATGCATCCACAAAAGCCAACAAACGCTGAGTAAATGAAAAATTTCTCACCTGTAAGAGCTGAGTACACTGTTTAGAAGAATTGAAGAGGAAAGTACTGAAGAGCGGGATCCACATGCTGTCACTCAGGACAGTCAGGTAGGCCTCTGTGAACTCGAATGCTGCCGGGTACTGATTGGTCAGCTGCCATACGCAGTCCAGGAACAAGGTGAACAACGGAGACTGTGACCAAGAGAAGGGAAACAAAGCGGTGAGAAGAACCAAGAATGTCCGAACTTGTTCGTGACTGCAGCATTTTAAATTAAAAGGCGTACCTCCTTATTGTCGTTCTTCTTCAGATGGTTGCATCTGTCCAGGAAGCGATGGCCGGCCATCACCCACTCCTTCTGCACCAAACTCTGAAACCCATTCAGGCTGCGATAGTGAGGGTCTAGCATGAGCTGCACCAAGGAGGTCACCACACAGTTCAGGTCTCTGTCTTCTTCCTCTGCACAAGAATAAACACAAAACAGTAATTAAAACATATTCAAACTCATTACTCGCATAAAACACACAAACACTGCGGCTCCATTACTGATGAATGGAAATTACCAAGAAGGACGACGGAGACGTTCTTTCCATCCAAGTTGTAGACCGTCTCAGCTGAGACTTTCAAAAACATCCTGGCCCAGAGACAAACAGAAACAGCAGCATAAATACATATACATGTATATGTATAAATTAAACATGTCTAAATAAATAGAAATATGAGCTTTAGACTTTTATACAAACTTCACATTCTTTTCTCTTTTAATCACTGAAGAAAGCTTAAATGCAGCGTAATAAAGGTAGAATTAATTGCTTCTTACCATTAGCCATTTCTCTGTGAATCATTTCGTACAGATAAAATACCAGTTTGAAGTGATGTTGGCTTGTTTGCATACCTGACATACTCTAGCCATCGTGAATTTTCCATGGATGAAAGCCATCTCTCCTCTGATTCCTCAAAAGGATCTGCACAAAGAAAACAAATCTCCAAACTCTGCACAGTCTTCCACTGAAAAGACATTTATTTCTGATTTATCAGCAATGGGTTACATAGGACTAGTAGAGCGTTTACCTAAAGTGCAGATCTGTCTGGCTTTAACGAAGGCACTCTGGATCTCCTGGATGTTGGGAAGATTCCTGTCCAGATCTGTAAAGGTCACTTCTCGGCGCTGCGGATGGCTTCTAGTGATCGCCGTGAAGATCCTGTAAATAATAAGACAGACGATAAGTTAAATTGTCAGGATACGGTTCTAACACTAAATTGCACTGCAATTTAGCACCTGGAGTGGTTTAACATCTCAAACACTACATTATATGACAAGTGCTATTTTCCAGTTAATAACTATCGAGTCAAATGTCTTAAACGTTTGCAAATAATCTTATGGTGGAGGTTAGAAAAGAAATAAAAGCTGTACTCTGGTATCTATAAAAATGTCTTAAACTCTAATATTGACCTCAACCAAGTAAAAGAAGCAGACAGATTTGTATTACTTCAGTTCAGTTTTCCTCTGAGGCAGCGGTTCTGTTTGGCCCGCCATGCGGACAAGAGCGCTCCCATTCCTGTGATTCCAGCACCACAGCTGCAAACAGAAAAAAAAAAAACTACATGAAATTTTGTGTTAGCAGGAACTAATTTGAATTAAATGAACAGAATTATAACTTCACTAATAATTTGAGCTTGTATCAGATTTTACTTACAGGGACTCGGCCATCATTAAACAATGGTGATAATTGCTTTAGTTCCTGATCTGTCAAAGAAACTGGGACCACAATGTACTCTGGAAGACTGAAGGAGTTAAGAGAAAAAAAAAAAGAAAAACATCTTAAATTTCACAACAACAAAAAACAATGATATCCAGAGAACAACAGGAACCTTTTACACTCTTTATTCTCTAAACAACCTTCTAGCATTTTAAATAATGAGTTAAAAACAATTCAAAAATATTGTTTAAACCCATGTATTTTCAACATTAGTTCTTTTCTGAGATAATGGAGGTGTGTGCATCTCTCAGCTGTTTAACTTGGACTCTATACAAAATAAATCAATATAAGCTGAATTGGTTCAATGTGACTCTTTCTAAACCGCCTGGAAATGAAAGTTAAGCTGGTCTGTGGAAAGAACCTTAAAAAAAAAAAAAAAAGATAGTTGCCCATCTTAAGTCATCTGCGAGAAGGTTAGATATTTTTTACATAACAAATAAAACATGATCTGAGAACCTTTCAGAGACGACATATTTCTCATTGATGGAGCAAACCCGCCACTCCGAAGCCCCAGTTCTCTTAATCTCTCGATCCCAGTCAGAGGAACGGTCAAACATTGGCATCTGTATTCCTCCATTTGGGTTGGAGCCATTGACTAGATCCCCTAGAAATAAAACAAAACAAACACAAGCATTTAGTTCTGTAGAAATAATGCAAACTTAAAAAAAAAGAATCTACCTGGTAATATTTATTGTTAGTTACCTTTAAATTGATGATATCTTAGTCCTTGATACTCAAAGCCAAACAGCAGGTGAAGATCAGCTGGATGTGAATAATGGGCAATGGCAAGGCAAACCTATATTCAGAAAAGATAAAAATACCTTCAGCGACTTAAAGCAGCAGCACTATAGAACAATTTAATTATTGTTTTTGAAGACGACGTCAGCTCAGATCCAAAAGCCAGGCTCTTTCTGACTACAATGAACTCAGAGGAAAATGCTTTATTCATAGAAACAGAGGCATAAATAAACCCTAAAAAAGCAAAAGTCTGTGTACAAGATGCAGCTTTGGGTTCACGGGCCTGAGCAGAGCTTTGTTAGACTCTAGCAGAACCATAGAAAGAGGTTCTACCGGAGTCTAACAAAGCCGTCTATTCAGTAGTAAAGCTGTGAATAACAGGAGAGGACACAGAAAACGACTGTGTGTGTGTGTGTCTATAGAGAAAAGGCAGCTCCCTGCTCTGTAATTTCCTAAAAAGGAGCTATTAAAGAACAGCAAGTTCCATATGTCAAAGGGTTAAAAAAAGAACCAGGCCTCGTCTTAGGTCCATACTGTAATTACACAGACGGGGTGTCCATCAATAAACCCAAACGGTAAGAGAGGGCAGACATATTCTGTGTTAGTGCCCAACGCTAAAGGAAACATTTCGCTGTTTTATACCGTCGTAAAGCTACTGCTAACAACTGCATGTTTGGCAAGAAGTGACGTTTAAATAGCAAGTTGTGCCTCTCTGTTCAAAGCAGTAACCCCATAATTTGTCAGCTGTGGCGTAGGTATATGCTGCTCCAATACCTGAGGCAAAATTACTCCCAGATGATGACAGACATGTAGCCATTTCAATAAATGTAAGGAAATGTACTGTATAATCCACTGAGGAAGCTCCAAAGTAAGAATCTGGAGGCATTATGCATTAAATTCAAATTCTGCAACTCAAACTTTCACAACAGCTCCAGATTATCGTTTGAGTTCATTTAAATTTTTGCATCTTAAATTCTTCAACAACAACTCTAACAAATGAATTTGCAGATTTTTAGGATGGGAACTGCTGCATTTATTGCGTCACAGCAACCTGAATTCACCCCCAAAACTGAGAACTGATGTGGAGAAAACAAACATCTGTTTGGCGCTTCGCTGTGTTGGAGATGAGGCTGGCTCACGCTGCCAGTTCCTCCAACTATCAGGATCAGATTCAACTTCCTTCACCCTGAGTGAGCATTGTTCTCAATGTCCCTTTGTTGTTTAGCTAATGAACACACATCCTGCAAAAATCAGTCACTTCCACTCACATGGAATGTGACACAGCTGTAAGAACAGATTTAGGTGGCGTCGTTGTAACAGTGACACTGATGGTTGCACTGATAGAGACTGACTGTGCACATGCAGAGTTCAAAAGCTAAAATCAGGAAAGGAGAATCTTTGTCAGCAGAACGAAATAACAAAGACGACAAGAGGAACAAAAACTCAACTGAGAAAGAGATAATCATCATAACAAAAGGGAAATGCTGCTTATTTTTGACTTGAATAATTAAACAGATATTATCTACACACACTAAACAATTTTCTACACCTCCTAGAAATGAATTCAGCCTAACTTGTCCTCTTTTCAGTCAGTTTTCATGATTTCTATTGTCTGAATAATGAAAGAAAGCCAGAGGTCTTAACAAGCCAAGCAATTTGAAAATGCTCAGATGATTTAGCAGCTTTTTAAGTTTCTGATTCCAAACTAAATTTAGACCCACTGATGTATTAAAAAGGCAACGCCATAAATCACAATTTACATAAAACGTCAGTGGAAAAAAAACAACAAAAAAACAACTAAAGCAGTCATCTGAGCTACCGGGAAAATAATGTACCAGTTTTAATCGTGTCTTAGTACAAAATCCAGATGCCTAAAAGTTCAACGCTCATCTGTTCATGTATTTATACACATCTAGTCATTAAGGTTGCACAATAAAGAAGACATTTATCCTCTTCATAAAACGACTAGGAAATACTAAAATTGCAAATAACTGCTAGATAAATACTAGATAATTATATACAGCAAGGTCCACCGTGCATTCAGTCTCTGCATGTCTGCGATGAATTGCGTCACATTTTCTGGAGGAAATCAAGACGTTTTGGTCAAGTCATTAAGAAACAAGTGATTTCCTTTCCAAAACAGCAGATGTAGCCAGATGCAACATTTTAAATAAAACCAAGCTGCTGAGATGAAAACAGAGCATTTTGCTGGATAAACTAATCACGAGCTGAAAACTATGTTTGAAATGAAGCCGAAGTAAGAAGACAGTAGAACTGCTGATTATTTGTTTCATGTATGTTACATCGTCATTGCCACATTGAGCAACATTATCATAAATCTTTAACTACATTACTCATCTCTACGTGCCATCGTACCGTTTATTAAGACGTGTTCGTTTTGCATAGGAATTTCTTTTTGATGTGAAATGTGGACAAATTTAGTTGATCAAGACCAGGAAAACTTTAATCTGATTTGACATCAGACTGTAAAGGAAAAAAAAGAAAAGTATTTTTGAAGAGCATGAAAATATATGGTTTTAACTGTTTTGTATAGAATTTTTGTCATTAAATTTGTCCTTTTTTTTTATTCTCTTACTGCAACAGGAACGTGTTGCTTAAATGCACAGTTTCATTATGTGGTCCTGTGGTTTAGGTGTTTGGTTTACACCTCCTGTTAAATACTAAACCATCTTTAAGAACAGGAAGAAAAGCGACATCTGTCTCCTTCAGCATATGTACAACATTCTTTTCTTGACAAAGATCTTTATCCTGAAAGTTTGTATTCTAGTGAAGAGAATAAGGAGCCAAACCCTGCTGATGATGCATTTATATTTTAATGCATGACTGGCATTTATATCACCCGTATTAGCTTCCATATGTTCAGATTTTTTGTGTTTTAATAAAATTTCCTCTCCACTGACCAGTTCAGATGATTCAAATATATCTAGCCAACTAGCAGGAGAAGCAGCCTTGTCACAGAGACAGAAGTAAACTCACCTTTTTGGCACTCTCAGGCCCGGCCTCGTCAAAGCAGAATCGTATTACACGCAGGTCTTTGCAGTACAGAATAAGCTCCATTGGGTTGAACTTCAGCTTTTGGTTGGAGCCCAACACTTTCTTCTTCCCCCTGGTATCATTAACTGTGAGAGACAGATAAAAAGTCTTCAACAGAACGAAGCATTGTTGAGAGTATGAAGACCAGTACGGCTTGCAGAGTGTTTTAAGGCATAAACAGAAAGTTTTCATGTATAAACGCAGAGTCGCTGGTTATAAATGCTTAAATGTATACATTTTTTAAATCTGATGTTACGCGCTCATGTAAAACAAGCTGAGTAAATGAAAATCTCTGCTTCACTGTAAATCAACAAACCGTTTTCTGGTCGTTTGCCTCTGCAGCGTCAGCGGACTGCATCAATGCCGTACATACAGAAACGTAAGCCAGGCTGCAGTGCAACTGAACACTGCATTCACCCTGACATCACATGTTATCAGCTTGCTGACCAGGAAAAACAACAGCCGACACCAGTAAGCTAAGATGCCCACGTAATGATGAAAAACAAGATGGACCCTCTTACTTTAATTCTGGACTCTCCAGTCGAGGAGGTTTTTTTTTTTTAAAGTGATTTTAGATAATAAATAAGGAATCAGAACATGCATGTGTGTATTCTGTTGTACCTGTTACTACTTGATCAAGGCAGGTGAGAGAGATGTCTTGTTGTCCAAGTAGGAGGTGGGACATCTGGGATTTCTACAGTGAAAACAACAAAATGAAAATATGCACACACTTAAATACTGCTTGCTGCGTTGTCGAGTTATGCTCGGGCTCCATTTTGTCTCAGGGCAACAATCTGTCGCATACATGGAAATGACGTCAGCTGTCACTTCTTGTGCTATCACCAAAAAGGAAGTATTTCTTCCTCTTTTCTAAATGAGCGTGATGTACAAATAAAGTTGTTTACAACGGCTAAAAATATACATCAGACACATTTAATCCAAGTCAAGATCAACATTCAACTGTATGAGTAAAGTAAAAATGCTGCAAGATAAAAAACAACTTGATGGCCACCAAAAAAAAAAAACTGAACACATACCTGCTTAGGCGGGGGATCTTGAGGTATAAAAGAAACCTTAAAGTTGGTGCATATCAACCTCCCCCAGAGGTCACTCTGGCTGCTGTCGGTGCCGACGATGCATTTCCTCACAAAATTCACCTCATTTACGATTATCTCTCCTGAGAAAAACACGATGAAAGACAAAACAAAAACACCAAAATTTAAATACAGTTTAAAGCTACGATTTACTACAACAAATTATTCAAGAATAAACAAAAACAAGTACATGACAAAGACAAAGAAAGAAGAAAAAAATCTGTTTTGAGACAAAAAGTAGTCCATACCATCTATATAAAATAAATCAAGTAAAAAGAGGCATCACAAAGCAGATAAACAATTATTCCAATGTTTTAAAAAAGCAAGAAGTAACTAACATCGGTACGTGTAGCAGTTGTCAGAGCTCTTATTAAGTTGATTGATAAATCCAAGCAGCCCGTAAATTTATGCGTTAAATTCCTCAGCAAAGCATGAAAAGTCGGCATGCTAGGAGGATTTTAGAAGCGTCCTGAGAGGCTACCTGCAGTTTCTTCATCATAGCGTTATCACAGGTGAGCCACATAAAACGAGGTGCAAAAAGTGACTTTTTAACTTCATTCATACCTGCTACATTTCCATGCCAACATATTAGTTTGCATGTACAACTTACAACACTGCCGCTTCACATCATCATCACCACAGGGATCACTCCTCAGAAAATGACCTAAATATTTTACATTATTAACCAAACTCAAATTTGATATTTGATCAATTAAAAGGAAAATTCATCTTCAAGAGTAAATACATTAAACTCCCCAAAAAATAAATGCTTCATTTTAACAGTGATACATATAACCTGACTGCAGAGATGCAGTTTTCAAAACAGAACAATTTTAGATAAAATGCATCTAGAATGGACAATTTGCTTTTATCAAACTTAATGCACTTCAGATATCTAGTAGACACACAGTTTGGTAAAAGAAAAAACAGTTGCATCTTTATAAATTGGTTTTATTACATTTCTTTAAGTTCTTTGCAAAAATATGGCACACAAAATGTTGTAATGTGAATTTGCTCAAAAGAAAATCGACATAAAACAGCAGGCTAAAGCAAGACTTTAGCCAATTGGCTTGTTAAAGCCAACAATCTTTGTGATGCTGCCACCTCTGCTCCATTTGCTGTCAAATCAAACCCAATTAAGCACACACTTCACCCTGGATTATCTGATTTCAGTTTATGAAAACTACCGTGTGAACTTTCAACAGGTTTTCACAAGCTTCTGTATAAAAAGCTCAACTAGTCCAGCAGACTTTTACTCCTCTAGAACGTGACATCGCCTCATAGCTAAGAAGACAGGAAGAAGAATGCAGGAAAATAGTGTCCTCAATAACTTACATACCAAAAACTGAAGTCAAAGGTCAAATAACACACATGCAGCATCAAAACTATGTCCACATATGAGCTGGATGGTTTCCACCCTTCCCTGCTGAGTCAGTCTTTTAACTGTTGTGGGCCTTCGGACTATAAATCCTGTGTGGCTTTTTGCATTCATTACAACACAAATCGTAAAGAGCAACAGGATCTATGTCCATCATATGACCACTAAACACCTCAGGCTCGGGGAACTGGGGCAGCAGGGTGGAGTCACTACCACCACTTCAAAGGAGCCAAACAAAACCATGCAGTTAAAAAAGAAAATGAAGAAGCAGCTCAGAATAAAACCTGTTGGTTTGCCTGCAAACCAGGGCGACACAAAAACAAAGCCCACTTGGTGCAAATACCTTCAGAGCATCAGGCGAATAAAAACTAATGTGCTCTGACAACAGAATACACTGTAAAATCTGACTGAAGAATATATCAAAAATGTAAAGTAAAAAAAATTACATCCAGTTAAAATCTCATCAGTTAGGCAAATTAAGCTGATTTTAATTTGATAAATGCCAAAATATTGAAAAAAAAAAGACAACACTAAGATGCAATATGCTTAACTATTTTTTGGGATGCAGATAATGATGTAATTGCTTTGTAATCTGTTTTCCAGCTTGCATTGAGAAAGAGTCAGAATACACACCAGACAGGTTATGAGATCATTACAGGTCAACTGAGAGAGAACAGGACTGACAACCAAACACAGAAAGAACCCAGCACTACAACCTCATATCCAAAAATTAACTAAATAAATCACTAAAAAAGTTTGAGTCTTAAGACAGTGCATCTGTTTTAACTGTAATTCATAAGCAGCAGATATTTTATGAAATATTAGGCATGTTTAAGATAAGAAATCATTACGCCCAGAGCTTACACTCGGGCATTTCTGCAAAAACTTTCAAAGTACAACTCCTGTTTAATAGTGTGACTCACTTTATTACAGTTAAAAGCCATGTAATCCTTTTAAACCACTTCAAGTAAAAAGCTTTTGTGTGAACTGGAATAACTACTTTTGAGTTGTGCACATGGTAGCCACACCTCATGCCTTTAAAAACTTCTCACTGCAGCAAGAAGTGATGGTTTGTACTACTAATGAGGCCCTGCAGATTAAAGTTGCCAGTAAGAAAATGAGTCAAAAATAATGAATTGGTCTAGACTATCAGATGTCATCTGTCAATTTTTGTCACAAGTATTGCTTTTCAGAAGGCGACTAAGAGAAAAGAAAAACAACTTGTGCTGCTGATGCAAGTTTAAGGAAGTACATTTGAGAAAGAGGATATTTATCACATAACACGGGAATACGAGTACATCAAAGGAGTGAAGACAGAAATGGGGGTATGTTAAAATTGAGATAGCTGAAGATAAAAAAATAAAAAAGGCTTCACTGGTGGGATTTTTCATAGATTGAATCTACTGGCAATGACAATGTTTTCCAAAGTGTTTACAAGGTGGCTTGTTTTCACCTTGAAATGTATTTTAAGCAAGAGTTACTTATTACCCAAACCAAGCACAAATGGCTTTTGAGATGAACCGTATCTGATTAGACCCCACGAATGAATAACCTGATTATTCATTGTAAGTTATAACTTTTTACCACTTAATCAAAAACACCAAAAAACAATTGTGCATCATGCTTGCTGGTAAGCCTAAGCAAAGAGAAGTTGTAGACAGCACAGATAAATACAGTCTTTAATTAAGATATACTTCACTTCCTCGTTGAAAATCTAAACCGACTGGCTGAAACATGGTTCAGTTCTTCAAAACGCAGAAAACAAACTAACCTGGAAGGAACTTGGGCTCCAACTTAATAGGTGGTTCAATATTGTTCTTCACGTCATTCTGTGGAAAATACAGAGAAGAAAGACATCAGGGTTAGAAACATGATGACTTGATGCTTCACAGAGCATCACAATTAATGTCAAAATGCATTAAACATAAAAATTAAACAGAACTTGGTCCTGAAAGTTGAAATAATTTAGATGTACTTGAGTTCAGTTCAGCTTACGATACTTAAAGTGAGACTCATAAAGCACAACTACGAATTTATTGCATTCAGCTAGAGACACTCTTCCCCCCCCCCCACATTGTTCATGCAGCAGCATTTTAAATATCCAAAATTAATGAAAAAAAAAGTTGAGATTTCTTTTACTATTTGTTCAAAACCCAGTAAGAGAGTTAAAATGTGTGTTTTGTTGTTCTTTTTTAAACAGCAACTTTAAGATTGTTACTAGCTTTATAAAATATGCAGCATTACAGTATGACAAATGATCAAGAAAGTGAAACGCGTGTCTTGTCCTTTCCCAGACAAACACTTTTTGCTTGGGCTGCTCCTCAGAGTCTGTAAACAAACCCTTTGACCAAGCTGTCTGAAGAAAAACATTGCACCAGTTTACAAAACAGGACAAATTACAGCCTTCATTCACTCAAGGGTTTCTGGAATACACACAATATAAAACGAACATAGTGAAGATTTTTTTTCTTTCCTCAAAACCGCAAAGGTGAAAGAATGAAAATAAAGCAGCATAATTTAGCAACCGAATACCTACGACTGTCACCGGACATCAGGGATGGAAGTGAATGTGAAGATTTCATGGAATAGTACTGGAACGATATTTATTTATATCAACTGGGTAATAAATTAAAAGTTACCCATTTTAAATATTCTATGCTTAACTAAAATAACACAAAAAGTAATTTAAAAAGAAGTAGTAACTCTTCAATAAGCTCTTAAAAATAGAAATGCACCGCCTGGACTTTTCTTGATTGATATTCATTTCTGGTTTCCTTTGAGCCCTACTTTGCTATTCTTTAATAAAAACTATAAACATTGAACAGAGAAGAATGTACTGGTGGTGTTTTGATAAAGGCACATGTTCTGAAATAATCATAAAAATAAAGGAATGCCAGGAATGGTCACATTCCTCCATCAAAGCATAAAGTTTTATTAAACACAAAATATGCCCCAAAGTAATGGTCCATGCATTTATAATTGTTTTGATTAATTTAATGAATGAATGAGGATGAAATTCTATATTTTTAGCAATAATTTGGATGGCGTGGTTTATTTTAATAAAATAAATGAAAGGGACCCTGTTATCAACTTTTTGTTGAGAAAACATTCTAGCAACTGTGACTTCAACTTTGCTGAATGTCGACTTTTCACTTCTATGGAAAGTTTTCAAGCCAACGAACAAAATAAAGAAGTTTCCATTTAAAATGTACAACTCAAAGCACAAAAACGGGAAGCTACTTGAGGAAAAGCATGAAGTTACTTTCCACTACTTCAACCTTCTGCAAACAGCAGGAGAGGTTTAGATTAATTTTACATTTACTTAACTGACAATATTATTATGCATGCATGCAAAATGTATCCTTTCGTAATCTCTGATAGAATACAAAAAAATACCTGCGCAGGAGGAAGATAACACTTGAAGGTTGGTTTCATGGGCTTGCCAGAAAACATTGTTTTATTTCCGCAGTGTTACTGGTCTTCAAAAACAGAAAATGAACAAGTGCTTTGGTCCTGCCAGCAATGGAAACAAATAAATCCAGGAAAGTTTCGCTCAGCCCGTCGCTGACTTATTCCAAGCCGTCCGTGTGTGAAATATTCATCGAGCCTTTCTGGGTGAACGACGACACTCCTCCATGTCGATAAGCAGACAGTTTCTGGCTGGCTGGAAAAAGTTGACAGAAGTTACCGTTCAGACGGCGGCGTTAGCTCGTTTAGCTAGCTAGCGCAAACTACTAAATGAAGTTTGTCAGTATCGCTTCCACGCAGATATATGACCGCTAGAATAGATTAATGCGTCCTTACTGGCCTACATTTTCTTTACACCTGTTACTGCATAAGTTCCCCGCCAGTTACTTCCTTAAAGTCCAACTATTCAGCCAACGCAGTACCTGACGCTGCGAAGGACTTGACGGCCATGTTTATAAAGAGCCGAGGTCCCGCCCTGCTTCCGGGCTCCAGCGCTGCTCTCCACCGAGACTTTCCGACATCAACTTTCTGTCAGGTTAGCACAGGACGGCGCTCACACTCTGCCAGTATTAAGAGCTAACTTTATGTCAACGAGTACACGGTACAGTACACACTAACCTGCGTGTCACTGTCAAGAGAAAACAGCAAATATTTTACTAGTTATGTAGTACTCCACCCATGGACTACAAATCCCATCGGGCTCTGAGGGATTACCTTGGAAGCTTGTAATCTTTTTTTCCCTGCCCATCTTCCCATAATCTTAGTTCTGTTTGGCATTTTCATTCTGTTTTGTCTTGATGTTCTGTGTGCCACAATAAATAAATGACAGACTAAGAAAATAAAAGGTAATCCTATTTTAAATCTGTTGTCATTTCCTGACAAATTAATATAACATTTTTAGACTCTTTACATGCACCTGATAAATTGTGATTTCATAAGCTTTGCACAAGTTTAGTCATCTCCCTTTCCTCGCTGCAGGACTATGATCACATATCCAGCTTGGCAGTGAAGTAGTAGCTGCTTGCAAAAGGTTGGATTCACTTTTGCTTTCAGAACTGATTTAATTCATTGGGAAAATAGAATCAGTAAGGTGTTGGAAACATTATCTGAGGTGGAATCGAGAGCCATTACGGTGAAGTTATTCAAACCACAAGCAACTGTATAGCACCGATTATCCTGTTTGAAATAGCCATCAGAATGTGGTGATACTCTGGTCATAAATGCATCAAAAGGTAGACTGCGGCATTTAAATGATGCTCAACTGGTCCTAATTGCTCAAAAAAGTGGCTAAAAATATTACCACTACCATCCTAAATTGGTGACACAGGTCAGAGTGGATCTATGCTTTCATTTTATTTTTATCTAATTCTGATCCCATTAAATGTTGCACCTGGACTGGAAATATTTTTTCCAATTAATTATTTTGCAGCTTTAAAGAGCCTGTGTGAATAACAGCCTGCATTTTTATTATTGCCAGCTGTTGTGCATTCAGAGAGGGTATTCTGGACATGCTTATTTGAGTATCAGTAGTTGTTTAACATCAACAAAGCATTTTGAGCCAACACGTGCTATTTATAGGACAGGTTATTAGGTTGAAAGAAAACAGGCCCAACTGACCTACTATCACATTTAAAGTTTCAGCAACTGAAAGGCAATACAACACCCACCGGTGAGTAAAATGGCAGGCCTTTAACAGTAAGGAACTTGCTACTGTAGACAGAGTGTTTTATGGTAAATTGACTCACGGTTATGGATACAGAAGTGGTTGTTATTCTGATAGATCTGGTTTTAGTTCATTCATTCATTACTTTACAAGAGAAATCTTCATGGAATTTGATCCATTTAATCCTTTCAGTTATCAATTTTCTTTTTTTGTTTCAAATCAATGTAATACACTCATTTGTCCACAAGATGGCGGCAAAAGAGCAGACGAAAGGCATCGCAGACGTTTTTGACGCATTTAGTTGTTGAGATGACTGACTAAACATGTCGATTTTACTTCATTCAAACTATTTCACATTGTATTTGACAGAAAGAACAAGACCGATGTTTATTTAACCACAGCACATTAACAAATGTCCTCTGAGAAACAAGAACCAATTGAAAAAACAGGACTTACAAACTAAAACTACACATTACTGTATGTGTAGGCAATGCAAACATGAAGTAGCCTATTAGAGGGGTTACACCCATAGACTCACCACGCAACATTCATGTCCAGACAGGAATCAGTCTGTTGTAATAAGTAAAGTACTTCTGAAGCAAAACATTGGCATTTCAAAGAAAATTTGAAATGGATTTTAGTTGCCTGAAGAAACTCAGATTGAGTGACATTTTATTCAAAAACACTAAAATGGTTTTTAGTATTTGACAATGGCCGATATCTGGAGATTAATTGTATATTTTATGCAATATGTCCCAAAAAATAAATAAATACAACTGCATGAAATTATCATTAGTATTTTTTATTTATTTTGTGTCAGGCAAGGAATTAAAGAAACTCAACAAAAGCTGATATAATCAGCAGTGAAAGAACTGATTAATCAGTTTTGTTGTTTGGTTTGTTTATTCAGTTACAAGTCAATTTTGCACTGCTCCCCTGCTTTGTTTGACCTTTTACTGTGATGAAATCAGTAGATAAGGCCTACAGTTATATGAGCCGCCATAATAGGGATTTTTGAGGCCCTTTTATTTTATCTATTCTTTAATCACCAACAAAACTTGTTTTGCACCCAACAATGACTTCTATTGATTGCATTATGAAATTTGTGTTTTTGCTTGATAACCAGACTGATCCCTGCAGATTATTTACAAAATAACCACTCTGAAAATAGGCTTAGATATTTACCACGTTTTAAAGAAAACATCCCAATAATTTGCAGAAAAGCTTAGGAGAAGTAATGATTTCAGAAGTTTTGATGAATCTGTCGATACATCAGATGTGTATTTACATCTACTAATGGGGAGAAAAACTATGGAGTAATTTAAAACAAATTAAAACAAAGAAATGTTTGAGATTGTAAGTGTATGTATGCAATAATATAAATGAGGCAGGCCTTGCAAAATTATTTTTCCTTTATTTTGTGTCAAACTATGAAGATCATATTCATTCCAGCTTTGAAGGTTTTCAGTGGTATTTGAACGACTGGAACAATTTGTAATCTCCATTCATTTAATCTTTCTTGGAGCCCAAACCAGGAGCACAACCACAAAGTCCCCTTTCCAACAGGTAGACCCTCTGTTCAGTTAAATATAAAAACAATTATATCGGTATTCAAGTTAGATATAATTTAAAGTAATGACTAAACCATTTATAATAGTTTACATTTCAAGAGGAACAGTGTAACAGATTCCACTAATCTGTGGAATCTGTAATTAAGTTTCTCTAATCAGTAACTAGAATTACTTTAAAAAAAAAAAAAAAAAACTGAAGAAAATATGCTATCACTGTGGGGTTAGAAAAATTACTGAGCATAAGTTGCAACAAGACCATTACAACTTTGATTTGCGAGTATTTTAAGAGTAGCAGCTTTCTCCCGTTCTCGCTCAGATGGACCACATTTCGTGCTACAATAACTTTCAGTCTGGAAATGACTCTATCTGCCGGCTGAAGTTCCGCGCATGCCCAGTGGAGTCGCTCCCAGAAACCGATGAATATTTAAACATACTACTTGCTGTGTGCCCTTTGATTGGATCCCCTGGCTCAGTTTCCTGTGTTATGTTTCAGAGCCGATGCTCCGCCGCTGGCTGTCAGTGTGGGACTTCACCATGGACGGAGGACGCAGCTGAGGAAACCGCATCCATGCTGTCCCCGCTTTTTCAGGAATAACTTCTGAAAACTTGGACTTTCCCCCCTTCCTCTTCCTCTTCCTCTTTGATTTCAGGTTAAAGTTGTAGACTTTTGTTTTTAAAGGACTGCGGACTTCACCGAGTTTCGCACAAATACTGGACTGTGGGGAGACGACAGAGGACTGAGTGGAGCTGCTGTGAAATTAGAGGATGGTGAGTGTTTTGGTACCACTTGTTTAAAGTAGCTAGTAGTTATAGACCAGATATATTCTGGAGAGCTGGGAAAACAAACGCATAATAATAGTTTTTTATAAAAAATAAAAAAAAGAAAAAAGAAAAAGAGAGAGGTTAATCCCAGAAGATAAATATGTCTACAAGTGTTTGTTTATTAGTTAATGTATTTTTATTTTTGTTTTTTTTTTCTTTTTCTAATTAAATTATCTCACAATAACAGACACTGATCTGCTTTCCTAAGCCCTCACTCCCAACAGCAGAACCGCTTTTCTTAGTGGGTCTGCTCTAAATGCAGCTGGGGAAACCCATATCCGGTACTAACCATCTGATTTTCACCCAGGAATATTTATATGCACATAAAGCATCAGTCAGGTGCACCAGGTCTTACATTAAGGAAACCGGTTAGTCAGCCATTGGAGCATGTGTCAGGTGGAGTGTGTACAGTATGTGAAACAACTTGTGTGTCTGCACATTACCCGGAGACAGGTTTTTCCTGGTTGCTGAACGCCAGGCCCTGCAGCAGGCAGACACACCTAGACCCAGCAGCCTGTGTGAGGCTCATCACTGTGTTTTGGCAATAATTACACAAGCCTTTATCACCCGGAGAAGCGCATTTACTTTGGCTGTGATACAGACTGCTATCGCCCTCATGATCCAGTCTGCTTGGATTGACTGGAGAACTTTTGTTTGCTTTAAATTGCTACAAAGTACACAATATAATAATTGTAATGCTGATGAAGACAGTTTGGAGAGAACTTCATTTGTAATTGTGAGCATCCTCAGGTAGCTTTAGGACAGTTTTTGTCATGAAAGTGTCTTTTTAAGCACAAGTTGGACTGAGACCTGGTTCGTTTCTTTACCTTAAGCAATGAGTTGAACCTGGAGGTCAGGTTGCCCCAAGGAAAAATCAAAAAGCTGATTGATATTATCGTGATGTACTTTTACACTTGAACTACAACTATCGTACATAAAGAAAAAGTGCGTAGATTCCTGCATTCGTGGCTACTGCCAACTTGAATTATTTCTGCATGACAAAGTCTGGAAAAACTAAACTCAGACATCAGCATTGCTCACTACTTCCTTCTCATCCAGATGTTGAACTGTAAGATGGTACGGCAGCAGATGGTCTGCATTAGTTTTTCCAACAGAGATCTGGCTCCCCCTTGAACTCAGAGCTTCAGACCTTCCACTGCTGTAGAGATTTGCTCAGGAATTCAAGCTTTGTGTCTGAAAACAGGCCGAGCAGCCGTCCTGTGGACCTGGGGAACTCGTTAGGCCTGTTGCTGCCGCTCAGTCCGCTCCCACTCTTCTTTTGATCCCTGCCCTACATGCTTTCATTTATCCGCAGCCTTTTTGCTACCTACTGTTCACACGGACCTCATGAGTGTTTACTTGTGCCACCGTAGGGCTTACCGTAAATCAGGAACAAGTGGAGCTCATATTTTGCTTTGTAAATCTGAGTTGCAGCTGTTTATCAAGCAGCTGTGTACCTGTTTAAACTCACCTTTTGCACGCCATGGCTTACAGCCCCGTGTTGAATTTCCTCTGACTGAGCCAAGGATCTGTCTTGTGTTGTGGAAATCCTCTGTTAAAAATGACTTCTGGCAGTTTTTAAAGCAATGTCTCTTCATGCTAGTTCAGCTCTCAGGATGTCTGATGATGATGAGGGTGGAGTTGCTCTCAAATAGTGCTGACTCCTGACTCATTGATGAGGTGATGAGATTTGCTGATTGGCTACAAATATAGATTCAGAAATTACTTTTAATCATCCACGGCTTATTAAAAAGAGAATATGTGACGAGTGTTGTCACTTCATCAAAAACTCTTTCCATGCTTATTCCTTCAGTAGTCTGCACAGCGACGACACTGACACTTCTGCTATTGTGTCCCAGATTGTGCCTTATCTGTAGTATGTTTATACTTTCACTTTGTTTACAAAATAATAATGCATGTCCTGTGTCATTACACTGAGCACTGAATTATTAGGGACATCTGCTCCACTAGGGAAGCTGAATGGACTTTTTTCTGCATGAGCCAAAATATCCCAAATGTAATTTTTTGAGTTCACATGTTGAATACACTTTTGAGTCAACTTTCATCAGATCTGTAAGATTTTAGAGCTGCTTTTAGCGACGTCAGCTGTTTTCCTGTATGAGCACTTTTCTGTTTGGGAGAACAACTCAGAACAACAAGATAACAAAATTATTATTTTGTTACATTTTCCAAATTTTTTTTTCTCTTTTTTTGTATTGAGGCAAGCTGGAACATGGAGATATGTGAACTGCTGACCTCGTTTTAAGTATTCCGGACTAACTGCAACACAGTTTGTGATTTTTAAATGCTAAAGATAGAAATTGCTACCTTTCTCATCTTCTCAGTATTGTGGATCTACTGTTGGAAATGCCACCACTGAAATGATGACGATGATTTTCCAGTATATTCTTCTCCACCTTTATTAGGCTGCCTCAGTTTCCTAATCTTGAGTAACTCCTACTTCTCTGTTATGCTGCTTGCTTTGACTAAAATGTGAATTTTTCAGCTGCTGATGCCCTTCTGTCTTCTCAAACCTGTCTGCCCAGGGTCCCTTGACCTCAACAGGTTATGTTGTTCAACAGATATGTTTGTTTTTTCAGACGTTTCTGTGTTAACCTGAGTGATTATGTTGGAAAATCCCAGTTTCTGAAACGCTGACCAGCCTGTTTGGCACAAGCAGCCATGCCACATTCAACGTCACCCTTTGGTCCAAATGTAATGCTCAGTTTTAACTTTAGCAAGTCACCTTCATCACATT
The DNA here is from genome assembly GCF_904066995.2 of Poecilia reticulata. Classification (NCBI taxonomy): domain Eukaryota; kingdom Metazoa; phylum Chordata; class Actinopteri; order Cyprinodontiformes; family Poeciliidae; genus Poecilia; species Poecilia reticulata. The sequence goes on from NC_088832.1 coordinate 19,371,174, forward strand.
TAGATATCCAAGTATGCCATGAAATATAAATACATCTGTAACTCTAATTATAGTTAAATCTGGTGAAAAGTTGGTAAAGTTGCTCAGTGTGTGGTGGATGTCCACCATCACCAATTCTGAAGCCTCTTCTTTGTTTTAGCCTTTTTTTAAAATACCACTTTTTGAAGTAGCAGCATGTGGAGTTTGAGTAAAATGTCCTGTGTTATATCTGAAAAGTCTTTTATATAATGTTTCACAAATATTCCTATCTGTCTCCCAATAAATTTCTGTCACTTTAGGATGCACTAAATGTCAGAATATGCCACTTCCCTTTTTTCGTTAAATTGTTTTAAAACAAACAGGTGATGGATAAGTCAGCTTTGTTGTGAACTCTTCTTTAACTGAGCACAACTGGATCAGTAGAGTTTTATTTTGACGTTGAAATCTTCGTCAGCATGCTTTTCCCCCTCTCTTGTTCTTGGCAGTGTCTTGTTGTAGCTGCTAATTTGCATGTATGACTTTCCTGGATGGAGAGCAAAGTGAGGCTCCTGCTGCTCTGCTCCGGTTATCTTCCCCGATAGCTTCCCCTGGCCACACAGGAGTCAATGTTCACCCTCCTGGTTAATGAATGGCCTCTTGAATGGTCGAGCTTCGGCTGTCTCTTTCTGTGGGTCTGTCTTACTGATTGATTTTGTTGAACCTTCTTTCTTAATGTCGCAGGAAGTTAAACTTTTACCTTCATCATAACAAATGTTTAAGTATTTGTATTTCTGTTAATTTGAGAAAATTGGCCTCCTTTTGACAACTTATTTTCTTATTTATATATTTTTTTAAAATACAAAAATATCTCTGAATTTGGTATGCAGTGACGTCCTTCTTACTGACTTTTTAGGCTCTCAACTATCTTTTTCCTCTTGTTGCTAGGGGTTACCCAGAGGATAAGATTTGACCTTTTGTTTTATGATATATTTTTTTAAATCCCATAAAAGATAAATGGCATATTTAAAGATGCATTAAAAAATCCTTGTTGAGATTTCCCTAAAAATAAGTTAAAAATGTCCAAAGTGTTGACAGTGATTCATAAGGAACAAAAGGTGAGTCAAAGCTTTAAAAAGGTTTGTCAGCTGTTTTTGGAACAGACTTACCGTTATTTGGAGGAAAACATTCAGAATCAGCTGGTTTGGCTCTTTTCTGGCAGACTTGAGTCACTGTGTTACTTCTAAAATACTTCTGTAGAAATAAACATATCCTCAGTCTCTCTGTGATAGTTGTCTCTACAGTCAGCTGACAACAAAAAGAAACACAAATTAGTGCTTTCACTGTTGTTTCTATTCATCTATCAAATGGTTCTGCTGAATAATCCGATTTCTCTGAATCTTTGATCTTAACTGGTAAGATTTTATTCATTTAGTCAAAGAAGGTGACCAAGACGGATCCGAATCATTTCCTTGCCATATAAATGGTGTTTTTGCTTAAGTAGGACACCATTTCCACAGTTTCTCAGGTTTACCGCTTCAAAATGACCAGATTTTTGTTAACATTGTAACTTAATTCCTGCCTTATCAGGAAGTTAAATTAACATTGAAACATAGGGCTTTTGCGCACGTATTCTGTGAAGTCATGCTCTGCTAAACAAGTATCCAAGTAAAATTTACAATCTTATATCTACAGAGCAATAAATAATTGCATTGTCAGCTTAATAGCTGCAGCATTCATCACTTTATAAGGTGTGACAGTGTGAAAAGTGACTCACTTTATAGGTTTCTGCTGGTAATCAGTCCTGAAGTGTCTACACCGGTGGGCTGTCGGTGCAGGTAGAAGGACCAATCAGAGTCGAGGTTTCACCTGCTGAGAACAGTGTCACTCACAAGCTAATATTGACTCAAGCATCACATTTTACTTCTGTGATCAAACTTATAAAATAGCGAAGGCCTTCCACTTTTTAATACCTAATTTGGTTGCTTTAAAGTTCAATAGATTAAATTTGAGAGTAAAAACAAGCACTCATGTTCATTTTAGAGCTGCCTGAGATGTTGAATTAAATGCTGTGCAAAGTCATTTTCTGCTCTATTGGAACCACAAATGACTGTTTGGTTTCAGTATTTAGCAGGACTTTATGCAAATTCATGCAAATTGTGAATGCCAATAAAATATTTTTGCTATGCTGAATAAATGCTCACTTCCCACAGTGCCCACGCATGATGTTGGGATTTTAGCGGTGGTGGAGCTAAAGCTCACAAATGGTGATGAAAAGGAAGAGTCTGAACTCTCTGGGTTAATCTCAGTCGCAGTTTTCAGAAACAGCATTTAAATTATTTTGTGCAGTAGTTGGTTAATATCTGAAAATGCCTTTGTCAGTTGCTGTTGTTTTTGCTTCTTTTATGATAATACCCACCCACTGTATTTATTTAGTTTCTTCTGTGCAGACAACTTTTTTTTCAATCCTTCTTACATTTTTACTGTCTAATTTTGTCATTTTGCACATTTAAACCCAGACTTGCATTCACTGCAGCCAGTGAATCTGCAGCAGTGAACACTGACTGATACTTTGAGGCTTAGCGCTCAGTTCGGACTAAAGCATTTCTTCTGACCTGAAGGACCTTTCACAGTAAATGCCACACAACCTCACTCTGTGGTAAAAGTTTTTGGTATTTGATGATTTTAGTTTCTATAAATAATCGTGCTTGGCTTGTGCAAGTGCGGTTGTTGAGGAAGATGGTAGATAAAAGAAAACCAAAGAATACTTTGAGGAAATATTTTCTGTTTTGGTGGCTGATTTCAGGATCGAAGCTGTAACCTTTTAGAGCTGATGCAAGATTAAATTATTGTTCACTCCCCATTGTACAATGCCAGAAAAAAACAATATTAGTCTTGCTTTTTGCTAGTTGTACTAAATCTAAAAGAGAATGTTCCCTCCATGAAGTTCGCTTCTTCTATTATTTTAGTCCAGTTTAAGTCCTGGGTACATGCCAACGTGTATTTTATTAGTTCAAATCACAGGAATAACTTCGTCACAGCTGACAGTGATGTCTCCCCCGTCGCCTGCGTTCGCTGTGCTGTTCACCACCAGGGTGAGGCTGCTTTGAAAGGTCATCTCTGCACTGAATGGTGTGTCTTTTTTTTGTCTAGGATTTCAGCTGAGCTCCACCCTAAACCGCATTGTCTTTTATATTATCTTTTATAGACAGCCATGTTGCCGTTGCTGCTCCTTTAAGGGGCTGATTAAGTTTTTGATGTTGCAAATGAGCAGTTCTGAAGTTTTCTCCCGGGAATTAAAAGTTTTTGTGCCGTGTTGAAACACGTTGAAGCACAAAGGCCGTCCTTTTAAAAGGGGATCATTCTGGCTATCCTCTATGTGGGATGCTTCCGAGTTCAGCCCTGCCTGGCAGGAGCAGCATTTAGCGTCATTATAAACGGTAGCTTCTCGTGTTTCCAAAATCGAGCGAATTGAAACATAGATTTAAATTTTTTTCAGACCGCAGAAAGTTGAGATTCACCACAGGGTGATACCATTGTTGGTGAAATGGTTTATTCTGGTCTACAAATGACTACAGTCACCGTATGAGCTGTGGAGGTGTCAGAATAACTCATTGTGCCTTTTGGATTAATTGGCGATGCTTCATTTAGACCTTGGCTGCTGCAGTGGCTTCTCTGCTGTTTGCTAGGCTGTAACTCAGTTCAGGGTCATTGACTGTGGTTTGAACAGGAATGTCAGTCAGGTTCTATTGTCTCAGTGTGTGAACTGTTTGTCTCTGGAGAATATTTAATATACACTTTCACTGTGTTCAACTGTGGGTTGTTGAGGAACGACACCCAGAGATACAGCAGCTACTAAACGTTTATAGATTTTAATAAAAAGAAAAAAGGCTTTGTTTTATGTTGGTCTTGAAAATGTTTTGCTTTTTGTTTACTGCCTTGCAGCTTCCTACTCCACCCTTCATTGTTTCACCTGCGCAGCCCTCGCTTTCTTCCGTATTTATGCTGCCTTTAGATGCTCGTGTGAAGCTGGAATTTCAACAATCTCTTCCCAAAAATACCTTAAGAAGTCGGATTTTATAAACTTGCTGATCTTATCTTGATCTTTAAAGACATATCAGATTAACTTTATTAAACTTTATTTCTGCCGTGTTTTTAATTAATTTAACCATTAAGTAATGTTCAGTGTGTCATTCTCTTATAGTCCTGCCCTTTAATTCTGCGGTCCATTTTACTTTTTTAATGTTGATGTCTGTTCTTGTTAATGTCTGAATTAACTGTTTATGGTGTTTTTGATTGATTAAAGTCATAAATGTAGAGAAGAAAGAAGTTATCCACTCTCTCATGTTTAAAATTGGACCATGCAAATTTAATGAGTAATTAATAAACCCATTCTGTGACCAGGAAAGGTCAAATGTGGACAGATTAATAACAAAGATATTATTTCATAAAGTCACACTGCTATGCTGAAGTAAGCTGTGGCCTCTAATAGTTGCTATTTTAACAGTCTGTTCAGAGTTTAAAGTTAAGATTGATGATGGGACTTCATCATTAATAACTTCAATAACTTTTTAAAGATTTTTAATTAATGAGCTTCAACAACATTTAATTTCCCTTTTGGATTATTAAAGTATTTTTGAATTTGAACAATTGTTCATAATTTTATGCTAGAATGCTGCAAAATTTAAGATTTTATCAGTTATGACTGATTGTCCAGGTCCTGAAGCAGCAAAGCCCACTCCGACCTCCATGTTTGAGTGATTTCAGTTTTATGAAAAGTCCTGGGCTTCATCAAGATATTGTTTGGTAAATTTGTGGTCTTTCTGGTCTGACACAACCACAGAGGCGGACGGAGCTGTTGTTCTCATTTTCTCCTTTCACTTCATGCCACTGTTTATCATTTTTAAGCAGTTATGAGACACAGTGGCAAAACCTGAAACTGCTACTCAACAGGTTGTTGCTAGGTAACCACAAGTCCCCCCCCAACAGGTTGTTGCCAGGCCACCAAAGACCGAGCGAGTTAGTTGAACCTTGCTTAGCTGTCTGTGAGAGATTGAGAGATTAAAGCCTGTCCTCTGCCTACATCCCCCAGAATGCTGTGCGGTTCTTCATTGGAGTTCAGTGAAGTTATTAGATGTATTTTCTGTTGATAGTGATGACGTCTGTTGCAGTTTGTATCGTTACTGATTTATTTCCCAGTGTATGAATGTAAAGTTAATCTTATGCCTTTATTGTGAACACAGTCAAATCTCCAGTAGACTCCGGCAGCCGTTTTCTGAACTCTATGAATCGGACTGAGTTACACCTGGGCCCTTTAGCATGATTTAAACAGCCGCCAGCGTCTGAAAGGTTCAGAATATCAACCCGGCTCGCACGCATGCTTCTCCTGCTCCATTTCTGCTCTGTCTCTCATCTCTGTTTATCTTTCCTCACTTTGAAAAAAGGCCAGCCGTCTTTGTCAGCAGTTTTTCTCGTCATCTGGCAGGATTTCACACACCGAGCGATCTCGGATAAAGTGCGAACGCAAGCAAAAGGGAGCAGGTGGAAGTTCTTAGGAGAACTGTTCTTCCTCAGATTGAGATGGAGACGAAGTAGTCACATCAACCCACATGTTCCGCTTGAATATATATTGGAGCTGTTCCCTGACGTTTGTTGCAAGTTGTTCTTCTTTCTTCATAATTTTGAGTCACAGCTTGAATACTAAAATATCCCTGGTGTGTGTATCCATTAAGGGGTGTATCCAACTCTATTTGTAGAGAATTTAAGCAGTAGCTCATTTTCAGATGTTGTTCTACTTCTGTTCTATTACTTCACTAGCAAATGAGCTCATAGTCTGGGACTTTTTTCTTTTATTTGTTTTCTAGTTATACTCACTTAAATGCTGAACTTTAAAAGTTAGCAGAAACTCATTCACTAACCGAGCATGCATTGCAGATTATGCAATTCTACAACAGGTCATTCTCAAAAAATATATTTTTTCTGCTCTTTTGCTGTATTTACAAGTTAACTCATTGTCTGAGACTTTTGACTGAAACTTCCTTGCATTTGTAAGTTTTTTTTTTTTTTTGTTTATCTGACTTTGGTGTTTTGGTTGCACCTGATTATAATTTCTGCAGTGGATCCTGCACAATAAACCTCCGGTATGTGAAACATTGCCTAAAAACTTTTTAAGTGAAGTTAAGAAAAGTAAAGAAGTATGATGATTCTTTTTTTCTTAAAATGTTTCTAAAAGGAAGTAAATCATTAGCCGCACTGTTGGTAGCTCTAGAAAATACATAAAGATAAATAATTGGGTTTAGATATTGGATTACAGTTGCAGGTTTTTTTGTTTTTTTTTAAACACTCTTAAATAATTGAACCATTTAAAAAAAAAAGCTTTTTATTACTTTTTTGTCAGTGTAGTTAACCATCAAACTCGGCGTGGTTTCAATCTAGAAATCAAGTTTAACGTACATATTTAAATTCATGAACTGAAGCTGCCTTGGAGCGTTTATCCCAAGCAGTTTGGCATTGATTTCCAAATGTCTCCGAAGCGAATAGGAACTCAGGAAATCAATAAAAGTCAGTATACTTTGGAAAACGTTTGGCTGTAGCGTAAAGAATACATAATTTAGAGTCAGTGACCTAAAACACACAAAACCACTGGCATGGTGATTGAACTGTGCATGCTCTGCCCTCTGGCTGCATCTGCAATAATATGCTTCAGTCCCAATTTTGCAAGATTTGTAGGTGGTCAAACCACAGCGTGATCTCCAGCATGAATCGAATAAGTTTCCTGCAAAAGCTGCAGTGTCGTCTTTGAAAGAAACCTCTCGTCTAGTCAGAATCGATCACCTTAATGCTGCTTCCTGCAGCGTTGGTCTAGCTGTTGTTGGAATTTTCTTGGCTTCCAGATTTAATCTCATGTTTTCTGTAAATCCTTTTCTGCTGGACGAATCACCTACAGTTCATAACCGCATTTTCTTGGGTATAAAACGTGTTCGTGAGTGTGAGGAGACTCTGTTCTTCTAGAAGATTTTAGTCTCAGGGCTTTGCTTCATTAGAAATTCCTTCTCTAATCTGATGACTAACCAGGAGGCGTGGCTCAGGGCCGAACCTCAAGCCGTTTGTGGTAAGAATGCCGCTCGGTGTTATATTTACTTCCACCACTTGTGGGGAGTTGTACATGTCAGTCACTTGCTTCCAGCCAAGTTCTGAGTGATTCCTCTCAAAGCTCATCTTGCGCTGATGAATTGCTTTAGCTCGTCCGTTTTTCAGAGTGAAGGACTGATTTCAGATGAGCAGAGCTGCCTGTTCCAGCCTTCGCAGGACTGCGTGTCCTTCCTCGGTGTGGAAAGGGGAGGAAAAAAAAAAAGGAAAAATGTGGGGAAAAGTGCCGCTTATGATACTGAATCAAACCCAGCCATTTCCTGTACGCTGAGGCAGAGCGCAGCACTCTCCATATTTGGTGATGGTATTTGCATGAAGGGAAAACCTGGACTTGTGTTGAGATTCCTTTGTTTTAGCTTAGAAAAAAAGCTCTGCTTTTTCTTTAAATACATTCATATACAATGTATGGAAACCATGCTCTCTTGTCTCCTACTTTTAAATAACAAGTGTGGTATATTTTGGTGTTTTTACATAACAATGTTCTAGTGATGTCACACTTTATTCCTCTGCCCTGTTTGTTTTCTGCTCTGAGAGTCTGTGGTTGCATGGAGATGGTGTTGTTATGCCTACCCTCGACTTCACATTGCAACACGTGTCCCTTGTGTTTGTGCTCATGTGTGTTTGTGTACACTACTTTAACGTCACTCCAGTTCCACCAGCACTGAGTCGCTTTAAGAAGGAGATAAAGAGAGTTGTGAGTCAAAAACACTGAAAAAGTGACTAAAATAGGAAACTATTCCTAAAGTGGAGGCAGAATTAAAAAAAACTTCTTCTAAAAATGAATGTGTTAAATGTTAATCTTGTAAAAGTATGATATACTTTTTACCTTTCTGTGCTATTTTATGCATGATTGAAGCATGTTTATGTACTCTCATTGTATGCGTTGAGAGTACATAAACTCTCAATGCAGAGAGTTTATGTACTCTCTGCAGCAGCTGTTTTTTAAGCCTGGATATTAACATATTTCAGACTTTTTTGCTGAAAATATTGAGGTAGAGTGGTGACGGGGCATCTTCTCTACAGCGGTTATCAAACATCCTAATCAAGCTTAACTCAAACTTTTCCTTCTGTGTATCTCTATGAAGGATGTGAAACACCCCAGCAAATATTCAGCTTGTTCACAATTTCAATTAATCTCACATTTATGAGATCAGGATCTGTGGCCAGGACTTTAAATTTCTTTTTTTAGTGGCTCTGTTGTTATGTTTTCATGTTGCAGGGTCCAATTGGCCGTTAGCTCCAATTTTCATTTTTAATAATGATCTTAAATGTCCTCCTTCTGATACACGGTAGAGAATTCAAGGGGGACCCTACGATGAAGAGCTGGACAGGTCATGACAATGCTTTGGGGAAGTGACCCTTTACCCCTGGCTCAGTAGCCAGCAAAGGAGTTTGACTTTTTTAAGCTCCTCCCGGATGTTTTTGTAAGGTCCTCCTTTTCTGTGCACCTACTCCCTCAGTTTACTGGAAAATATTAGATTTTCTTCCTTCGCTGAACAAGAGGAGGCTCAAACATGATGTAATCCTTAAAACATTCACCGTTCACATTTTGGTTGTTGTAAAATCATCACTTCATGGCCGAACCGAAACATTTCTGGCTTCAGTTTACCTGTAGGCTCCTTCTTACAAAATTATTGTTGTTGTAGCACTAAATTAAAAGACAGAGAGAGAGAGCAGTTGATAAAATATAATTTCATTTAAATATCATTTTGAGAGTTTGATCATTTTTAAGGATTTTTTTCTCTTCTCTTTTTGTGTTTGGGGTTTCTTCACAAAACTTCCCTGCATTAAGGAACCTCAACCTTTACATCCAGCCCTGTTTTGTGACACTGTGCACTTACATAATTGAAACTGGCATTAGAAAACCAGCAAAACACAGCATCTCTGTTGGTTGACAGAAAATGCTACTCTGTCACTCCCACTTTCTGCGTGTATTGCAATGAAAAATCATTTTCCACCTTAACATGTTTGACCTACCGTTTAAGCCATAAAGTACCTATAATTATAATTAGACAAATTATTATTTTTTGGTTCATTTTCACTCGTCTTGGCCCGATTTCTGCCAGACGTGGCTTGAACAGCCTTTCTGTGCACATGTAGACAAACGCATCACGTCCAGTCAAAAAACAAACAACAAAATGGAAAAGCTTTCTAATCTACTCTTATGGTTTTAGAACTGCGATAATGAGAGCCATTATCTATAAATGGAGAAAACATGGATTCAATTGCTCCAGTTGATTTCAGTGTTAATTGTTCAACAATAAGGAGGAGACTGAGTAAAAATGGCTTTCTTGAGGGAGTTTTAATCCCAAAATCCTTGCTGACCAAAAAGACCAAAATGGTAATTGTGTTTAAAAAAAAACATCTTTAAGATCCACAAGACTTTTTTGGAAAATATTTTTTGGATTTTTAAGACGGAACTGGAATTTTTGGTTGTTGTAAAATAATCACAGGAAAAGAGCATGATAAAGAAAGTCAAACAAGGTAGTGGCACCATGATGGCCTGGGACTGTTTGCTGCTTCTGGACCCAGTCAGCTTGCTGTACTTGTTTGAAACTTGAATCCTACTAATTATCAGAAAATGCTGAAGAAGAATATCTGGTCAACACTTAGCTTAAGCGTAGGATAACTGCTTTTGTGTTTGGTCTAGTCAAAGTTCAGACTTAAATCTGGTTGAGTTGCTTATGACATTACATTAAACTGTATTTTCACACTGAAAGTCACAAGCATCTCAGGCTGGACTTAAAATAATTTCTAGAACAGTTGAATTTCACTTATTTGTCTTGTTTTTTTTTGTTTCTTTTACTTAAACATAGAAATCTAGATTTTCCCCTTTTTCATTTTATTTTGGATAAGATGGCTTTTCCCCCTCTTTAAACAAACCATGCCAGACAAACTGACTTGACCTTTTTCAAAATGGTTAAACTGTGTGATTTGAAGACTCCCCAAGCAACATTTCGCTCCTACAGAAAAACACTCCCTGAATTAATCTGAGAAGCTGTTGACATTATTCACCCCTGCTATAACTCTGATTGTAAAGTGGTTCTAATTTGGTTGCTTTGAATGGGAAAAAAAAATATAATAATCCCCCTGCAGGATATGAAATGCTTCTGGCCATCCTACCAGACTCATTTAAAGTTAATAACTGAAAACACATCGACTTTTACTGCCCTCCCTTGTGCTGTTTTCTTGCTCTTTGATGCTGAATATTTCACTAGTTTTGCAGCAGCTGTATTTATTTATTTTTAGTGTGTTGTGATACACTGCAACGTTTGCATCTTTCATTGAGACATGAGCAACATTCACTTTTTTCATGTGATCCCTGATGCAAAGCAAATATTAAATCACATACTTCAGCACAAAGAAACATTCCTTAAATTTTTTTGATACTGATAAATATGTTAATATTTTACAAAATATACTCAAACCCTTCATATGATGTCTAATTATTTTAGGTTTTGTAATAAATAGATTTGGTGGATATGTTTTATTCATCTTTCAGGCCAAGTTGAAGCTGTGTTTTCACTAATAGCTTTGAGATCTTATGAGTCAGGCTTTATTTTTAGAGGTTGTGGGATACATTTTATCCAGATTCAGCGAACCAGTTGTTGAAAGAACCCAGACTCGAAGCCAGCATGTTTTTCTTGCTAAATCAGTTATTTAAATGTGATTTAGCATAATTTTATTTGTAGTCTGGTTGCTGCAAACTAAGCAGATGGATGGTTTTTACAGGTGGTTAAAACTGTAAGTTTTAGCTGTTTAAGTTTGAATGTAGCACATGGCTTAACGTGAACGAATGCAAAATTTCACATATTTAGCTTCATGCTTTTTTCTTTACTTTGTTTTATGTAGCATAAAACAAATGAAAAGTCACAGATATATAATGTTGTGCTGTGATGTTTTTATTCCCTTATAAAGTGGTTATGTGAAACCAAAAGGGTAGTAAAATGCTGCAAGATTAAAGGCTTGCTTAGGTTCATTTGAGAAAAAAGTCAGATTCTTTTTATTTTTTAAATGGGACATAAACATTTTCTAGCCTTTTGAGATTGAAGTGCTATTTGATGCTAAATGCATTACCTCCAGAGTTGTTTATGTTGCTCGTTAAATCAGCGTTGGGTCTTGGTTATGAGGATTACATTTCTGACTTTGAAAAAAAAAAACCTTGAAAACTAGAAATGCAGAAGACTTATAGAGGCGCTGGTGGTTTCTGGCCTACTGACTCCAGTTTTTAAGATTTCTGATTTGTTTTATTTTTTGTCTAAGTATCTTAAAATGTAAAAAAATTTAATAAAAATTATTAAAATGAAATAAAATTAAAATGACTGAATGTTCTTATCAGGAGGTAATTCTGAACCCAAGAGAAAAATAAAGGAATTACATAATTATTCCCATTTGTTATATGTGCCTAATCTTAATCTGACGTTTATTAAACTCAATTTGTGAATAAAAGTATATTTTCTTGGCTGATTCATTTACAGATAGAAAATCTTGGGAGGTATTTATTTTGATTAACTTAATGGATAATTTTACCAATCAAAATAAAATTAGTTAATTCTGATCTCTGGTGGATTGATCTCTATAGAAACTGCATACTAAACAGTGAATAATTGTAAAATTACTAAACAGTCAATGCAAAGTATTTTCAGTTAATGTTTAATTAAGTTATTCATACGCCAGGCAGATTTAGTTTAATATAACATTTTAATTTAACTCGCATGTTTCTTTTGACCGGAAGTAAAATTAAAACCTTTTAGTTTGAGTTGAGTCTGACAGAAAATCCATGCAGGGAGTTAAAGATTAGGGTGATGGCAATGAAATGAGAAATGTTTGTTTGCTGTAATACCAATACAGTTTCCCACAGATTATTGAGAATATTATTTAATTTTTAACACGGATTTATAATCAAATTTAAATACACCAGCGTTTTTGCCAAGTTGATGCAAATTTCACATCATCACTTTGCTGTCTTCCGAGTAATAACTTGGTCGTTAAAATTAAAATTAAAATTATATTAAACCTTAACGGTACATCCTGTTCATTGCATTTTAACCACAATTAAAAATGGATTAAACCCATTAAAATGGGTTAAAATCTCTTTATTGCTGTCAAATTTCTGTTGTAAACTGTTGATGGAGAAATGTTTTCCCACAGATCAAACCTAACAAGAATAACTGTTAATTTACTCGCTAGTATATTAACAATATTTACAAAAATCACAGATGTTTTCACCTCCTAAATCAAACTCTAAGCTAAAATCCAGAACACATTTTTAGAGATTTAGTAAAAGGATTTCAGGAAATAATTTGGGATTTTTTGAGCACTTGTTTTTACCTTTTTGACCTTTCTCTAAGCTGTTTGAGATGTTTACTTATAAATGGGAAGCATGGAAATTGTCTGAGCTGATTCTGATGCTACTTTTTTAGCATGAATGCACAAAGCTTCTCTTTCCTGCAGGATGTTGTCCATTTGCCTTCCTTCCATTCACATTTCCCCACTGAAGACGGGGGAGTTTTAAAGTTAACTTGTGTGTTTACTAACGCCTCACAGCGACTGTGGACTCTGAGTCGTTCTCCGTCCTGGAGAAAGAGACTCGCTCCTCGCAGCACACCGTGACCCCCGTCTACAGTAGCCAAGCGGCTCTGACTCACAGCACATGATGAATGACCTCAGATCTCCCGAGACAAACTCTGCTAAAAGGAAAAACAAGGGGAGGAGGGCTTAGATGTGGATGAAAGTCAAGTCTCTGCATTTTTAGCACTTGGATAAATAAAACGCAGCACTAGTGGGAATCTGAACTTGCATTATTCCAAAGTGCAAATCAAAAGACTTGCACACTTTGACTTTTGGGCTCGAGGTTCGTCTCATTATCAATCAATCAATCAATCAATCAAATTTTATTTGTATAGCACATTTCAGCAGCAAGGCATTTCAAAGTGCTTTACATAATTAAAATAAAAACAGAAATAATCAGTGAGAAAGAGAGAGATTTAAAAAAAAATTTAAAAAAAACAAAATAAAAATAAAAACAAAAAAAACAAAAAACATTACATCATTAAAACGGCGAAAAGAAAGAAGAAAAAATTAAAAACATTAAAGACATAAAAACATGGAAGACATCAAAACCCGCACTCTAACCCTAATTTAGCCATAAGCAACTCTAAACAGGTGGGTTTTAAGTTGAGATTTAAAGGTACCCAGTGTTTCAGCTGTTACGACTGACGGCGTACAGTTGATTATAAATGAGTCGGCAGGTGCCCGTCCCTGATTGATTGATTCCAAGAAGACGACGGAGATGTCCCATTGGCTGCCTTTCGGAGGGGACGGACATAAAAGATGCTGACGCGGACTTCCTGTGTTCCATCCTCAACTCATCTCCACCGGCCACACCCTTTTCCTTTGTTTATCTGTGTTAGAGTTCTGGAGTGTAGGAGTGAGTTGCCGTTTATGTTTCCTTAGTTTTCTCATGTTTTTCTTAGGTTAGGAAGGTAAGTTTTTTTGTACTTTGGTTTATTTACTTTTGATTAGGTAAGCTTCTCTTATTATTTAGATAGGTTCGTTTTGTTTGTTGTTTTCGGCGATAGCTCACTCTGAAGCCAGGTACTCCAGTTGTAACATCTTGATAAAAAAAAAGATATATCTTTTTAAAAATAAATCATTATCAACTGTTCAATTTTGTGTGTGTCGGATGTTGAGATCGGAGGAGGATGGATCCTTCATGTTGCGACCTGGCCCCCTAGACTGGTCGTAACATGAATTGGGGGCTCGTCCGTTCAAACTACTCCCACTTTTGAATCTTGGTTTTGTTTTATGTGTCTTCTTTCGTTGTGTTCGGTAAGTGTTTATTTTTTCTGATTGGCAGTTTTATTTTGTGCACCGGGGAATTATGGAGAAGGGGTTTTCCCTTGATGACTTTGTACGTTCACCTTCTTGGGTAAAATTGGACAAATGTAAGAAAGCGGATCTGCTTATTGTGGCTGACCATTATAATGTTGAGGTGTCTTACAGTGATCGAAAATCAGAACTGAAGGAAACGCTGTGTGAGAAACTGGTGGATAAAGGTGTGCTGCAAACGGTTGCAATGAAGGAAGCCGGAGACGCCGCACTTGGCGCGGTTGGTGACTCGACATTGGCTGATGCGCCTGCTGCAGTCTCAGAGTTCAATCAGGACTCTAAACCTCTTGAAGGTATGTCGTCGGAGGATCTGCGTCTCACACTCCATATAAGGGAGGTGGAGAACCGCAACAAGGAGCTGGAAGTGGAAGCCATGCATCTTCGGATCAGAGCTCTTGAGCTTCAAAACAGAGCACCTGCAGCTTCACCAAAACCACCAAGCACAGATTCTTCTGTTTCTGTTACTTTTGACATTGGTAAGCACATCACATTGGTCCCGCAATTTCGTGAGTCTGAGGTCGACTCTTATTTTGGCGCATTTGAGCGCATAGCCGCTGCCTTGAGCTGGCCAAAGGAATTCTGGTCCATTTTGGTGCAGTGTAAATTTGTTGGAAAGGCTCAAGAAGTGTGTTCGAGCTTGTCTTTTGAGCAGAGTTTAGATTATGATATTCTTAAGAAAACTGTGTTGCAAGCTTATGAACTTGTCCCGGAAGCATATCGTCAAAAATTCAGAAATCTTAATAAAACTGCTAATCAGACATTCGTTGAGTTTGCGCGACAGAAGAATGTTTTGTTTGATAAATGGTGTTGTTCGTGTGAAGTTAAAACTATTGATGATTTAAAATCACTTATTTTGTTGGAAGAGTTTAAAAAGTGTCTACCTGAACGTATTGTGACTTATTTAAATGAACAGAAAGCGTCATCTTTAACTAAAGCAGCACTTTTGGCTGACGAATTTATTTTGACTCACAAAAATGTGTTTTTTCACAGAATTCGTTTCAAGAAAATTTGTCCGAACGAAAAAATCTCTCAGTGAGTCGAAATGTGCCAGCAGTTAACTTAAAAGCTAACAATCGTGAGTGCTTTTACTGTCACGCACCTGGACATTTAATTGCTGCGTGCCCCGTCTTGAAGGAAAAAGAAGCTAAGAGTATAAAAACTCCTGCGGGTGTGGGATTAATAAAGTCCGCTTCCCAGCCAAATGTACGCGGTGACATTCAACAAAAACCTGAAGTTGATGTTGATCCGCAGTTTTTGCCATTTATTTCGCAAGGTTTTGTTTCTTTGACGGGTGAGGAAAAGGATAAAGTTCCAATCACAATCCTTAGGGATACAGGTGCTTATCACTCTTTTTTGTTAGAATCTGTGCTGCCTTTATCTACGCAAACATCTTGTGGTTCAGATATTCTTGTGTGGGGAATAAAAATGAGCGTCACCAAAGCCCCTCTGCATATGGTGCACTTGTATTCACCATTAGTTTCGGGACGCGTTAAAGTAGCTGTGCGTCCGCGGTTACCAATTGAAGGAGTTTCTTTCATTCTTGGTAATGACTTGGCTGGCGGAAAAGTGTTTCCTACACCGGAAGTTGTTGATGACCCAATTTCGGTTACCCTTGTTACTGAATCAGCTGTTACTTTGAATGAGTTTCCTGCATGCGCAATTACACGCGCGCAGGCTCGTAAAATGGGGGAAATCGTAGATTTGTCTGGGTCATTTATGGCTACACTTGATGAAAATGGTTTTGATGCAAGTGACTCTGTAACAGTGTCAAAAGGTGACGTTCCTGAACTTATTCCTGCAGACGTAACTTTGAGTTTAAATATTACTAAGGAGATATTGATCAAAGCGCAGCAGAATGATCCGTCATTGATTTCTTGCTTTTCTGTTGTAGATAAGAGTGGATCTAAAGCCCAAGTGACATATTTTGTTGAAAACGGTGTTCTGATGAGATCTTGGTCCCCAGATTCAGGTGATCTGCATCGAATAAATCAGGTGGTTGTGCCACAAGATTACAGACTTCAGATTTTGAGTCTTGCACATGATGCCAACTTGGCTGGACATTGTGGTGTTAAAAAAACTTATCACCGGGTGTTACGTAATTTTTTTTGGCCTGGTTTAAAGTCTGACGTAGTGAATTATTGTAGATCATGTCACACATGCCAATTGGTTGGAAAGCCAAATAAACCAATTTCTCCAGCGCCGCTTCATCCCATTCCAGCGCTAGGCGAACCATTTGAACGAGTTTTATTGGACTGTGTCGGCCCTTTGCCAAAGACCAAGTCGGGGCATCAGTACATCTTGACTATAATGTGTGCTGCCACTCGTTTTCCGGAAGCAATTCCATTACGCACGTTAAAGGCGAAGAACATTGTGAAAGCCCTCACAAAATTTTTTTCAACTTTTGGTTTACCTAAAGTTGTTCAAACGGATCAAGGGACAAATTTTATGTCAAAAGTGTTTGCGCAGGTTATGAATGAACTGAAAATTCAACATCAAACCTCCAGCCCCTATCATCCACAGTCCCAGGGTGCGCTCGAGAGATTTCATCAAACCCTAAAAACTATGTTGCGCAAATACTGCCTTGAATCTAGTAAAAGTTGGGATGAGGGTCTTCCACTTCTGCTATTTGCAGTTAGAGAAACCATTCAGGAATCCCTTGGATTCAGTCCGGCAGATTTGGTATTTGGACACACTGTTCGCGGTCCACTCAAACTCGTTAAAGAGAAATGGTTGTCAGAGTCGCATCAAACTGAGCATAATGTTCTTGATTATGTTAGCAGTTTTAGAGAGCGTCTCTTTCATGCATGTCAGCTGGCCCAAGAAAACCTGGCTAAGGCCCAGAGTAAAATGAAAGCTCGTTATGATAAAAAATCTGTGATCAGAAATTTTATTCCTGGTGAAAAGGTTTTGGTGTTGCTTCCTATAAGTGGATCTAGTCTTCATGCACAATTTTTTGGACCATATGAAGTGGACAGAAAAATAAATGAGACGAACTATGTGATTAAGACTCCTGATCGAAAACGAAAAATGAGGGTTTGTCATATTAACATGCTTAAACGCTATGTTTCCAGAGAAGGCGTTGTCGATAAAATCTCTTTTGTAGCCCCCATTTCTATCTGCTCTTCAACCCCACTCTATCATCTGGCCGATGACGATTTGAGGGAGAACAGCGGTTGTATGCCTATGGCTCGTTTGAGGAACTCAGAAGTGTTGGGAAACCTGGAATCTTTCCTATCTCATTTGTCACAATCTGCCCGAAAAGATGTTGTTGATCTGATTGAAACTAATGTGTTGCTTTTCTCAGATCATCCACAACAAACCTCCGTGCTTTTCCATGATATTGATGTGGAAGTTGAGAAACCAATCAAACAACATGCTTATAGAATAAATCCAACGAAGCGTGTTTTAATGCAACAAGAAGTGGCTTACCTGGTTGAACATGGTTTAGCGGTGCCCAGTAACAGCGCGTGGAGTTCGCCCTGTATTCTGGTCCCGAAACCAGACAACACATCTCGATTTTGCACCGATTACAGAAAAGTTAATGCTGTCACTAAGGCCGATTCTTTTCCGCTTCCGAGAATGGAGGACTGCATTGATCGTGTTGGCTCCGCCAAATTTGTTACCAAATTGGACCTGTTAAAAGGTTATTGGCAAGTCCCATTAACACCCAGGGCTTCTGAAATTTCTGCTTTTGTGACTCCCGATTATTTCCTGCAATATACCGTTATGCCTTTCGGGCTGCGTAATGCACCCGCTACATTCCAACGTTTAATGCAAAAGGTGTTATTTGGAGTGAAAAATTGTGAAGCATATTTGGATGATGTAGTAATTTATTCCGCTACTTGGTCAGAACATCTGGAAACTCTTTCAGAAGTGTTCAATCGTTTTCGTGATGCTTCTCTCACATTAAATCTTTCTAAATGCGAGTTTGGTAAAGCCACTATCACCTACTTAGGAAAACAGGTTGGTCAAGGACAAGTGCGTCCTATTGCTGCTAAAGTGCAGGCAATAATCGATTTTCCTGTCCCACAAACAAAAAAAGATTTGCGTCGCTTTTTGGGAATGTGTGGTTTCTATCGCGGGTTTTGTAAAAACTTTTCAGCTGTAGTTAGTCCACTCACTGAACTTGTTAGTCCTTTGAAAAATTTTGTCTGGTCTTTATCTTGTCAGGTTGCGTTTGAGTCTGCCAAAGCATTGTTGTGCAGTGCACCAGTGCTGGCTGCGCCAAATTTCGAACGTTCCTTTAAACTTGAAGTTGATGCCAGTTTGTCTGGCGCCGGAGCTGTTCTTCTGCAAGAAGATGAGCAAGGCATAGACCATCCTGTCTGCTACTTCTCAAAAAAGTTTAACAGACATCAGCTTTATTACAGTACAATTGAAAAAGAAGCTCTTGCTTTATTACTTGCTTTACAGAACTTCGAAGTTTATCTTGGTTCTAGTGCGCAACCTGTACAAGTATTTACTGATCATAACCCGCTAGTTTTTGTCTCCCAAATGCGCAACTCCAATCATCGACTGATGCGCTGGTCTCTGCTTCTGCAAGGCTTTAACTTGCAGATTAACTACAAAAAGGGTAAGGATAATGTAATAGCTGATGCTTTGTCTAGAATTTTTTAGTTTTCTCATTTGAATTAAACACTTGGGGGTGTGTTTAATTCTTAGGAAAGGGGGTGTTACGACTGACGGCGTACAGTTGATTATAAATGAGTCGGCAGGTGCCCGTCCCTGATTGATTGATTCCAAGAAGACGACGGAGATGTCCCATTGGCTGCCTTTCGGAGGGGACGGACATAAAAGATGCTGACGCGGACTTCCTGTGTTCCATCCTCAACTCATCTCCACCGGCCACACCCTTTTCCTTTGTTTATCTGTGTTAGAGTTCTGGAGTGTAGGAGTGAGTTGCCGTTTATGTTTCCTTAGTTTTCTCATGTTTTTCTTAGGTTAGGAAGGTAAGTTTTTTTGTACTTTGGTTTATTTACTTTTGATTAGGTAAGCTTCTCTTATTATTTAGATAGGTTCGTTTTGTTTGTTGTTTTCGGCGATAGCTCACTCTGAAGCCAGGTACTCCAGTTGTAACATCTTGATAAAAAAAAAGATATATCTTTTTAAAAATAAATCATTATCAACTGTTCAATTTTGTGTGTGTCGGATGTTGAGATCGGAGGAGGATGGATCCTTCATGTTGCGACCTGGCCCCCCTAGACTGGTCGTAACACAGCTGTTTTACAGTTTTCTGGAAGTTTGTTCCAAATCTGTGGTGCGTAGAAACTGAATGCTGCTTCTCCTCGTCTGGTTCTGGTTCTGGGGATGCAAAGCAGACCAGAACCAGAAGATCTGAGGGGTCTAGACGGTTGGTACAGCAATAACAGATCTTTAAGGTATTGTGGTGCTAAACCGTTCAGAGATTTATAAACTAACATCAGTATTTTAAAGTCTATTCTCTGAGCTACAGGGAGCCAGTGTAGGGACTTTAAAACTGGTGTTATGTGCTCTATCTTCCTGGTTTTAGTGAGAACCCGAGCAGCAGCGTTCTGGATCACCTGCAGCTGTTTGATTGATTTATTAGTCAGACCTGTGAAGACGCTGTTGCAGTAATCAATGCGGCTAAAGATAAACGCATGGATGAGTTTCTCTAGATCGTGCTGAGACATAAGTCCTCTAATCCTAGAGATGTTCTTCTGGTGATAGAAGGCCGACTTTGTGACTGTCTTAATGTGGTTCTGAAGGTTCAGGTCAGAGTCCATCACTACTCCCAGGTTTCGGGCCTGATCGCTGGTTTTTAGTTGTAATAACTGAAGCTGTGCATTGATTCTAGTTCGTTCCTCTTTAGGTCCAAAGATAATAACATCAGTTTTGTTTCTGTTCAGCTGGAGAAAGTTTTGGCTCATCCACACATTGATCTGTTCTAAGCATCTATTCAGTGATTGGATGGGTTCAGAGTCACCTGGTGACATCGTGATGTAGAGCTGTGTATCATCCGCATAATTGTGGTAGCTAATCCTATGTCCTGTTATAATCTTTGCCAGTGGGAGCATATAAATATTGAAAAGAAGGGGTCCTAGGATTGAACCTTGGGGTACCCCACATGTGACCTTTGACCTCTCTGATGAGAAGTTTCCGATTGAAACAGGATGACAAAACCCACCAGCTCAGGTTCTGTGTGGGCCGGTGTATTGTAGCAGCGCATCTGGCCCACCCTGATGTCAGACTCTAGATTCGTTCACGCCATTGTGTTCCTCCGAGCGTACTAACAATTGTGCATTGTGTGTTTTTTGTTGTTTCAGGGGAGCCGGGGCCACTACCGGTACCACTGGCAGAGCCACAATGTTAAACACAGCGGCGTGGATGACATGGTCCTGCTCAGCAAGATCAGCGAGGACGGCATCGTGGACAACCTCAAGAAGAGATACATGGATGACTACATCTTTGTATCCTTCGCTCGCACGTTCTGTTCATAATGCTGTGAGAAATGTCCGAGCCGTCTCATTCGCACTTCTCCCAGAATAGCTGAATGCCCGTTCGCTGTGACATTTTAGCAATGAGCGATCCTCGACGTCGGTGTCGGAAGGTGACAAATTCCCCCAGAGGTTCTGCAGCAAGGAGGTGGGAAAGGGCCTCTTTGTACCAGATCTCAACCAGATATCTGACCGCTGTTCCTGTGAGTCAGACGTGCTTTAGTTCGTCTCGCAGGGGGATGCAAAGAAAAAAAAAAAAAAAGGTTGTGAGTAACAGCAGATTGCATAATGGAGAAACCTCTGTTCAGGGAATCTCTCTGTACTGGATGCTGGATAGAATAGAGTAGAAACAGCCTTTATTGTCCTGCGAAGGGGGAAATTCAGGTGTAACAACAACAGCAGATATAAAAGTTCACACAAAAAGTTCTTAAAGTGCTAAAAGCAGCAAATTAAACATGGTTTCCCCCAGAAAACCTGTTAAGCCTGGCAGTAGGGGCGCTAGGATAGTCATCCAGCGACCTGTCGTGTTTTTGAGTTAAAAAATGTTTATAGTTGACAAGAAATTTGAAAATATGACTAGGTAATAGTAAATGTGTTATTGGAAAACGTGAACAAAACCCAAGCAACAACCATAAAGGCAAAAATAGAAAAAGAACCAAATAAATAAACAACGCTTAGCCTGGAGGGGTCGCAAGTACAGCCTGGTGGCCCGCCAGGCTTATAGTACATATGGGGAAACCCTGTACAGACGAGATTAAGATGAAATAATCTTTTATTAGTCCCACAAGTGGGAAATTTAAGCTGTCAAGACGGAAAGTAAAAAAACAACAAAACCCGCCTCCAAAAAACCAGAAATGTAGAACAAAAAAGGAACACCACACAAGCTAAACAAGAAATATAAATATAAAAATATCAATATATGAATACAAAAAAGTAGTAATATACTGTATAGACTATAACAAAATATTGTGCAGATATTAGAAACAGGTATATCAGACACACAATCCGAGGAACGTGCAACTGAGTCGGCTCACTTTTGGAAAAATTACATAATGTGCATTTGTATTGAATATTTAAGAATATATACAAATTATGTAAAATATTATACAATACATATCACAAAAACACATGTGCAATAACAGTAGAAATGTTTTTAAAATGTGTAAGAATAGACGATTGTGCAAACGCCTCAATCGCTGCCATGCTATCCTGCACAAACGCAACATTTAGGTTTCTAACATGCAGCTGTCGCTGCAGACGTAAGCTGCTCATGACGTGCAGCGAGATGAATGAATGAATGAATAACCTCTTTGAGTGTTCTCAGAGCAGCTCAGTGTATGGACCTCATCGCCGCCTTTCTGGCACGGCTCCGGATTGTGAAGTTTAGTAAATGTGGGCTGTTTTGGGCTCTTCAGCTCTGAGTCAGACCTTTGATTTGGGTCAATAAATAGCTGTAACTGGGAGGTCTCCCTGCTAAGGTCCTGGGTCACTGTGGGCCACCCATAATAGCAGCTTTATTTGCCATGAGCGGCCTTCTGTGTTAGGAGCATAAAACCTCAGCATTACATGGAAGGTCCATTCTCTGGGATTTGTAAGCCCTTATTTAGGTCCAGGAATGATCAGCAAACTCGCCGCCGCAGTTCTGTTGCACCCTCTTTACGGCTGGTTGTAATTTGATGTCATTTCCTAATTGCTGGTTGCTGTGATCTTTAACGCGCAATCTCCCCAGACGTACATCGGCCCTGTGCTCATTTCCGTCAACCCCTTCAAACAGATGCCGTACTTTGGAGAGAGGGAAATCGAGATGTATCAGGGAGCTGTGAGTACATCCAAACTATGACTTTACACACGAAGCATTTTGTCTGGGTGAATTTGAGATGAGCGCCGCCTGAAAGACAAAGCCCGCTGATGTTCAAACTTTCCAGCAGCTTGGCACAGATGTTTCCGTCAGGAACTGGAGTCAACCATTGAGTGTGCTTGGCAGCACCTTCTTAGGACAGCCTGTTCGAGTCTGCCTCCTCTCTTGGCCAGCCTGCCGAGCGTGGGCCTGCCTCCTTCAGCCAGAAGCAGACTGAAATCCAGTTAAATCCCTGACAGACTGTGGGAACGCTCAGGGTCACTTGTGCCAAAGAACACTTTACTTTCTTAGAGATTGCTCGCAACCACGCTTCACTTTTTTTGGCGCAGCTTACAGGGTACAATGGGAAGCTTAGATCTGTTGCTGAACTGTGAGAACCGGGGCGCAAATCGTAACGTTGTTAGGAGGGGTGTACCGTTTCTCCACGCAAGCCGGTCCCTTACTGTACTGGGATGTGCTTTCACTGAATAAACTCTTTTCAGTATTGACGTTTATATAGACTGGTCAAATTGACATCGCCAGTTCATGAGGAATAAAGCATGCAAGTCTATAAATGTCACAGATAAAGTATAGATCTAAACTGGTTTTCCTTCAAGGATTTTCCCCTTTTATTTAGCTTCATCCGTCTTCCCCCCGACTCCGACCAGCTTGCTTTTTCACATCATGTTTTGCAGTTGCATATAGGCCAAAAGTTTTATTTTTGTTCCACATTGACCAGGACACTTTTGGCCAACTTTATAATGGTTTTCATTCAATAATTGCTTTATTTTGCCACTTGTCCATAAAAAAACCCCAAAACAAATATGTGAAGTTGATGGACGACTAGTAGCCATCATATCTACAAAATTCTCCCACCTGAGTTGGCTTGGATCTCTGGTCTGCTTTTGTCATTATTTAATTTTTTCCACTACACCTTTTGGGATTTCATTTGAAAAATGTTAAAAATAAAGATAAAGCTCTGGTGTTTCTCTGGTGTAGTGATCGAGGGAAAAACAGCTTAACCAGTAACCTTGATAGAAGACGCTGACCTTAGTTTGTAAATGTTTCAGAATAAATTAGACGGCTTACTTAACTCTAAAAGTTTAAGTCACAGTTTTCATGTGTTGCTATAGGTGAAATCGCTTCATTCAAAATTCACATTTTGCATGTTTTTATTTTTCCATTTGAGTTTCTAAAAACGGCACAAGCGCTTAAAGAAATGAACACCAAACCATGTTTTTGGCAATAAGTCTGTTTTTTGGCGAGCCATTTCAAAAGCCTCCCAATCAACGGGGCAGTGTGCTGTTACCTAGCAACCGAGCCCAGCCCCTCGCCTAGCAACGCACCTAGCAACCCGAGCGGAACTCCAGAGCGCTTGGTCAGCCGGTCTGCTGTATGCGCTTTACGAAAGACGAACGTTTTGTTGTTTGCTTGCCACTCAGAAACCACAGTTTTCATCCTTCTTGGTTCCATGCTGACCCATAGTTTTGACCAAGCCGTTTCTCTGCAGGCTCAGTACGAGAACCCTCCTCACATCTACGCTCTGGCAGACAACATGTACAGAAATATGATGATCGACCGTGAAAACCAGTGCGTCATCATCAGGTGAGACCTTTTTACGATCGCTACAAATATCATCCCCTCTCCTCTTGCCCTGATTTTTTTATTTTATTTTTTTTGCAAAAATATTCAGCATCTGTGTGGATGAAGCAAAAGTAATTCTCTGCAGAGATTACGAAGTGGCACAAAGATGCTTAGGTAATGATAATATGCGAGAGTAACAGCTGAACAGGCCAAACAGGTTCCTCCGTATCTTTTAGCACAGCTGACTGACTGAGAATGAGGTGTTCCTGTGGTGTTTTTCCACCAGAACGGTTTCGGTTTCAGTCGAACCCTAAAAATAGTGAAAGATCTGATGGTGTCCAGAAGAGGGAAATGATGAAAGTGCAGCTCGATCTGCTCCGAGTGAAGTCAGGATGTGTGCTGGGAGCACAGCAGCTGTCGGGGTGTATTTTCGAAGAGCTTCCTGGTGTTGGCAGAGCAACACCTGCACCTTTTTGTAAAGTTTGCCGGAGAACATTTTTGAACCACAAAGCTGGAAGCAGAAATGTGTGCAGTCAGGTTTCCAGATATATCCTGTTTGCCCGCTGTCTGAGCAGTGTGGTTCCCTTATTGCTTACCTCACTGTGAACGAGCTCTGCTTCAGCATTTTAGCCTGTTGTTTGGACGGCCAGCAGTTGCTGGATCTGTTTCCATCATAAAGCCACAGAGGGACATTTCATGATTGGCTAAATCAGCAAACAAAAGCTGGAGGTGGTTTCATGATGAGCTGGTATCGGTAAACGACGGCTGCAGCGAACCACGGTGGTCAGCTGGAGGTTTTTTTCACATTAGCTGAGAAAATGGCTGCACATCTCTGACTCACTGCTTCCTTCAATCGAAATCCATTCTCCATCAATAAGCCTACATATCGAAGAGGCCTGGAGAGAAGCAGTTATTGTAGGTTTCTGGTCAAATCTGAGGTGTTTGTGTGCAGAACATGGACACAGAAACCCTGCAATTTAAAAGGGTTGTGGTTTCTTTTTACAATCTGTAAAGAATGAATTACTGCAGCTTGGCCTCCTCCATTGAGCTCCAGATTAAATCAGGCTCCAACGGTTTGACTAAAACTTGATTTTTATTGTAAATCCTGCTGTTTCACACAGGAGGCTCAGCAGCTCCTTAAACCGATAAGTGGCTTTTAATTGTCATTTTCCTTTCTTGTATCATAGATTATATAGATGAGTTCATTTGTAAACAACAGCGTATTTGCAAGTATGTATTTTAAGCTTGTTAATTTGTTATAACTGCACTGATTTCCGATTTTATCTGGTGTGTTTCATTTCCATTTTTTCTGGCCTGATGATGTAATCGTCTGAAAATGAAAAGCCTTAATTGCATGTACTGCACTAAGCGTTTATTTTGGTTTTAAGGAATAATTTTCTCTGTTTGAGGGTTGAAATTACAAAACCTTAGACTATAAGTTGGTGACATATTTGACTTTTAGCTGTCGCCTACATGGGAAGCGAGCAATCGCAGCTGCCTCTGTTTAGGAGTCTGACGTCTGTGACCTTTCTGAATCAGCTGAGTGACTTCATTAACAAGCTGCTAATGTTCTCATAGTCCTTGCTGTGTGCATTAAGTCCTTTGTTTTATTGGCACATGCTTCCTTTTCAACTTCCTCTCCAAGAGAGAGAGGGCAGCAGAAAAACCATGCCCATGTATGCGGGTAACATGGTGCGTTATTTTTAAATGCCATACTTAGGCAGTCGCATTGTAGCTATAATGAGACACTTCAAGGGCCATTTTCCTGCTGGTTTCTAAGGTGTGTCAGCAAACGCTGGACTTTATGATGCAGGGTATGTAAAACACAAGCGAAAGGAGATGAGGTTGGAACGAACGCCGCTGCAGTGCCAACAGTACATCCTGCTGTACATTGGACCCGAATACATTAACATCTTTGAAATGCCAGATGCCATCATTACATTTTTTACTGGCAGTCAAACAGGTCTTTAGTCAGAACAGCTAAAGAAACAGCATCTAAAGTCTGGCATTGTTAACTCTCTATTGGAATCATAATCTTAGCCTTTTGTAATCTGCTCAGTGTAAACGTTTCATGTCATCTCAGGTTTTTTTATGTAGGTCTTAAAAATCCGTAATGTGTGCCAAATAAAAAAAAAAAATGTCTACAGATCACAACTACAGCAAAGTATGCAGCCTTTGCATTCTTTACATTTGTAAGAATCTGTGAAATGTTCCTTCTCTGTGTTGTCTTGTGCAGCATGTGCCCCTGGCGTGGTTAATAAGTCGCTGTTAGCCAACAACACCTTTAGGATTCGAGAGCAAAAATGAGAGGGAACAGAACTGGAGTCTAAAATAGCTCCTCAAAGATGAACTTCCAGGAGGAAAAACAATGCTCTCAGATGCAGATCAGAGGGTTTCTTGGAATAAAAGTTTGAAATAAAGCTTCTTCTTGTTGCCTGACTTCAGGCTGCGCTGCAGAAATCCGTACAATGATTAGGATTTGCGAAGCACACAGAGCTGCATAGGGGGAAGGGTGCAACCTTATAGAGACTGCTGTGTAATAGAGTCGCTTCCATGACTTCCTCTGGCAGCCCCTTAACAGTCTGCAGCTGTGTTTCCCACAGCAGCTTCTCTAACCTGACTCTGCTTTAAGGCAGGAAAAAAAAAAAAACAGACTTCACCGTCATTTACTGCCAAACCGCGTGGATCGCAGAAACTAGAAGTCCGGTACAGTTAAAGGCAACGAGGAAAAACAAAACAAACAAATCATGCCCAGATGTGAATGATGATACTTTCTCTGCATTTGAGTTAATACATTTAATTCTCCTCGCATTGTTATGTTTTCAGAGCTCTTCGTATTCAGATATGTGGCTTTATGATGAGGGGACTCTGTTTAGTTTAACGATCAGAACCTTTTTATTCATTAGGTTCAGTGTGTGCATCAGAAGCCGTGGTGTCCAACTTCCTCTGATCTACAATCATTAGTATGACTTTGTGTCTGCATTTTCCTGCTTTGCAGCTCAGAAACATGTAAAGTCCTCTGAGCCTTATGGACAGCACACAGCAGATTTGCATCGAGGGTAAACATACTCAGCTTCCAGGAATAGCATGAACCGGAAAATGTTTTCCATACCGAGTTGATGAGTTGCGCTTCAATAAAGTTTTATTTTTGCAGGTTTTTTTTAGAACAAAATCTAGTTTGGTTATAAATATGAGAAGTAATTACTCGCCAATCGAAATGCTTACGTTAAGGAGTCCTAACCTCTTCTGCATCAGTCGTAAAGTTTGGTGGAGGGAGGATTTTTTATTTTTATTTTTTTTAGAAATTGGGCTTGATTTACTTGGTTCCAGTGAAATGAATTTTTAATCCTGGACTTATACCAAGATATTTAGGCATTTTCAACATGACTCGGCACAAGCACGCAAACGTTGGTTCATAAAGACATGGCTGAGCGAGTTTGTGGTGGAAAGACTTGACTTGACTTACCCCAACACTGCTAACGGTGGACTGATTAAAAGATGTGTGTTCATATGTGTCTGACGGTAGATAAGTGGATAAATTAGTGATTTAATTAACCTTATGTTCTGTCGGTATGTTTGCATTTTTGCATAAAGTGGTTCTAAGCATACAAAGCACATCTATTCTCATAGATCTAGTTTTATAGCATCACCTACTAAAGTTATTATCTTCATCAAAAGGTTTGACATCAGCAAGTTCAGAATGTTTTGTCTAAATTTACAAAACACGAGTGAATAAATTGAGTGATTTTAATGTTTACACGTTTTTTAAAACCTATAGTTGATGGGACTCAACAAACGTTTGCGTTACATGGATGTGGTTAATTTGAATTTCATGTTTAATTTATGTCTTTTTTTTTGTAAAGGATGTTTTCATTGTAATGCTTTGGGTGGATCCTGGGAAGAATAGTCTCCACTACTGCAGTAGAGCCTTAAAAAAACACCAGGAGGGAAGTCTTTTAAAAATGTTTAAATCTCTGCAGTCCTCATACCTGCCCAAACAAATGTGTTTATTTTTAAGTAAACCTTGAAGCAAGTCCAGGTATTGTTATCGTTTTGTTTCAGTTTTATGCCACCGGTCCCTAAAAGCTAAAACCAACAGAGCAAACAAGTGTTTTCCATTGCACACAGTGATGCTGTTGCTCCTGGCAGTCATATCAAGCAGGTTCTAGAACAGCAGAGATTAAAAAACAACTAAACAAAACCAGACCCCTGGCATTTATGCCAACATTTGTTTGTAGTTTAGAGGGATTTTATCCGGAGCGCAGTCATAAGACTTGAAAGCCAACTTTATACATCTGGTGCAACATTTAACAGTAACTCAAAATGTTCTGAAATTGCTTTCAGCAGGGATTAACTTTTGACATGCAGGAGTTGGTGACGGGTGAGAATGACGAGGAAGCTCCACAAACTTTCAAGCGAATTGTTAAAATATCGGAAACGATTCACCTGCATTGGTTCTTAAAATATTAGATGCCTTTAAATTAATCCCAGAGGCTCATAAAACATGTATTTAAGGATTTTTTGTTTTGCTTTTCAGTGGAGAGAGCGGAGCTGGGAAGACTGTGGCAGCCAAATATATCATGGGCTACATCTCCAAAGTGTCAGGAGGCGGACCCAGAGTTCAGGTAAAGACGATCTGATCGTCCTCTCTCAGCACATGAGAATATTTTCTGATGCTTTATTGCACAGACGGTTGATGTCTAAGGGAATGCATGAGAAACCATCCATCCATCCATCCATTTTCTTGCACCCTTTTTCCCTCAGTGGGGTCGGGAGGGGTGCTGGTGCCCATCTCCAGCCAACGTTTCAGGCGAGAGGCGGGGTACACCCTGGACAGGTCGCCAGTCTGTCGCAGGGCAACACAGAGACACACAGGACACACAACCATGCACACACACACTCACACTTAGGGGCAATTTGGAGAGGCCAATTAACCTGACAGTCATGTTTTTGGACTGTGGGAGGAAACCGGAGTACCCGGAGAAAACCCACACAACGCACAGGGAGAACATGCAAACTCCATGCAGAAAGACCCCAGGCCGGGAATCGAACCCAGAACCTTCTTGCTGCAAGGCAACAGCTGTGCCACTGTGCAGCCTGCATGAGAAACCTCAATGCAAAATAAACCGTTACTGTCCAAAAATACATTCTTTGATAGTTAAATAAAACGCAAAACAGCTCTGGATGAGGCATATTCAGAGAATGCAGCATTATTAAATGTGTTTGTTAAAATCATATCTCTGCTTAAGAAGTTTTAGTACATTTGTTTGCACAAAACGGCTTTAACTTTTTTTTTCTCGTCTGTACATCATTTTCATAATACGTAAAAGCCCTCCACCTGTGTCTACTCTTCTCACGCAGTAAGAAATAGTCGAAGCCGTTTGTGTAAAATCAGAGAATCCTGTAGTTTTTTCTACCTCTTCCCCTTCAGGAGGATGGATTTCTTCTCCATCATCAGCAGCCTCTTCCCTCCCAGCCCCCCTCCAGCCATCTGGCGTCCCCCCCCAAACCCTTCAGTCCAGCAGATGTCCAGCTCCTAATCTTGATAAAGATCTAAAGTTTGATCAGGAGCTGCACCTCCTCCCAAACCAAGATTGTTTTTTTTTTTTAAACATATATTTAATCTGCTCAGAGCTGCTTCCACCGAGGCAGAATCAGAAATGGTGGAGATGTTTTTGTCAGAAGAAAACGTTACAGAATAAAAGCAGCTCACTGAACGTTACTCAATTGAAACATTTTATTTAATGAAATGTTAAACCTCTATTATCGTGTTTTTGTTTCTTGTTCAGCACGACGGCGTTGGAGAACGCATTCTGTAGCAACTTGCAGAATTGTTCATACCCCTTGAGATTTTTCACGTCGTCAAGTTACAACCACAAAACGTCAGGTTTTTAGATGACAGACCGACACAGAGGAGTTTGTAGCAGCACAGTGGAAGCACGTGGATAAATGGATGGTTTTGAAAAATTTCTTCAAATAAATTTTGAGAAATCTGGCCTGCGTTTGCATTCATGGCGCCCGAGTCAGTCGGCACTTTGTTGAAGCACCTTTAGCTGCAGCTACAGATTTTAATACGAAGGTTTTCTTTAAAAATGTTCCTTCTGTGTAGCTTCATCTGTCTTCCCTTTGCTTTGAACCAGCTGTAGTCTCTCTGCTGCTCTTGGCTGCTCGTCTGATTCTTATTAGGCTTTCCTTATTCTTTACATTTTCACATGGCAGATTCAACAGTGCTCTTAATATTTGAAGCTTGAGATGTTAACTTATAATTTAATTCCAGTTTAAACCTGTCTGCAGCTTTTTTCCTGACATGCTTGTTGTGCTTCTTGGTCTCTTTATTTACTAATTAGGAGATCTCTGAAGGCGTTTCGAAAGGGAATTTTGGTATTCGAGTGAAGGGGCCCGAATACCATCACACTTCTTCAAATTCCTCACAAAGGAAACTCTGAAAACCACTGGAAATATTTCTTTTACTTTGCTTTGTGACGGCCTCTCGTATAAACCCCAATAAAATACGCTGAAGTGTTGTTAAAAGATGAGCACTCTTGCTGCGCAGCACCGTATACGAAGATTATTCCATAAACCGGTTACTTTCTTCAGCGTTTTCTACCACAGTTGAACTGTACGACCCTCTTTTTTTTTTCTTCTCAGTGAAAAACTGAGTTTAAGCAAAAGAAAAAGATTCCATTCAGCTCCTGTGAGCAATAACAGAAGAGGGAACCTCGCTGTCTGCTGTAAAGATTGGAAACTCATGTGTTTCTGACGCGCACATGGCTCGCAGAAAGGATAATGTCCTCCAGACCGTCCGTGTGCGTGCTGTCTGTGGACGTGTGCGCGGCTGCGTGTGCGTCCATGCGGTCGCCTGCGCCCGTCTCTGAGTGGAAACTTAAAGACCCGGCTGCCGGCGAGGGTGTGAAATGTTGCGCCGTCTCTTACCTGCCTGTGCGTTTGTCTCCCCGCAGCACGTCAAAGACATCATCCTGCAGTCCAACCCGCTGCTGGAGGCCTTTGGAAACGCCAAGACTCTGAGAAACAACAACTCCAGCAGATTTGTAAGGCCTTCGTCGCTCGGGTGTTTGTGAATTGAAGTGGCTTAAACATTGAAAACGCATCAAAATCCAGATTTGTGATACAAAAAGTGGTTTTAAAATCCCCTCCAGACATTTTTTTTCCCATGTTTTTCTTGGACTTCTTCATCTAAATGATAATAAATCCTCTATTATATGACTCACAAGAAACCACATAACTTACAGCTATGTTACAGTAGGAGGATTTTTGTGGCACACCTTGGACTTTTTTTTTTTTATGTTTACCAATGGATTATATTCTCTAGTTTTCTTGCATGAGCCTCCCTGGTTGACAGGAAAATGCTCTTTAAGACACAGAAACATGCAGGCCTCTCTGCTTTTTAGCTGAGACGAACATTTAAAGCCAGCAAAAACTGGCAAAAGTTTACTTTCCACAACATTTCACCAAAGTTTCCTGGTTAAATTCCCACGCAGGCTAGATTCCATAAAGATATTTTAAATTGGTTTTGAAGAAAAAAAAGAAAAAAAACTTAGTGGGTTGGCACTGATGGCCTGAGATCACAACATTTGAAAACACTGAACAACTAGATCCTGTGTTCAGCTGTGGGCCTCTGCTCTTAGCTTGACTGAAACTGATACATTACAGGTTTGTCTGGAGTCCAGAGCCTGGAAAAAGAGTCAGGTCCGATTTATATATATATATGGTCAATGTATACACACACGCGCTCGCACACACACACACACACACACTCTAGCAGCCGTTTAAATTGCCAGGTGCCTGAAACTTAGACCATACATCTGTATTTTCAGCTTCATTTTATCCAGCTACAGTACTAAAGAAAAATCCTTTGATCCAACAGGGGAAATACTTTGAGATTCAGTTCAGTTCCGGCGGCGAACCAGATGGCGGAAAAATTTCCAACTTCCTGCTGGAGAAGTCACGTGTCGTCACGAGGAATCCTGGAGAAAGGAGTTTCCATATTTTCTATCAGGTGAATCTGGGAAAAACATGAATGTTTAATTTGTTGTTTTTGCATAGCCTGAAGCCTGGCCCGGTTACAAAAAAAAAAAAGATCCAAACTCTGTGACAGGGAAAATATAACAGAAAAGTTTTCACTGCTTGTGGAAGTTTTGGGTCAAGCTCTTAAAATGAAGTTTTATTTTTGAAAAATGTTTAAGTTGTGACACTCCTGTTCCTTCAGAGTGAGCAAAGTGAGGAGCTATGTAAAAAATGTTCAGCTGCATAATGGCTGCTGGTTGGTTGTCGTCTGCTTGTGTTAGGAGACATTGAAATGCTTCTTTCTAAAAGCAAAACTCACTTATTGCGCAGATTTGTTAGACTCTAATCAGTTTCAAGCGTCTATTTCTGCTTCTTCTTTCTTTTTGAAGATGAGCTTACCGCTAGCATAAACCAGAGCTTCATTTTCTCACAAGATCAAAATATTACATGAAAGAAAAACATTAAAAATATTTTTTCATCCTAGAATATAAACATGTTTGGCTTGGGGGAAAAAAAAAAAAGACAATTTCCAAATATTGAGACAGAGCATCACTAGTGCCTCATCTGGACTATAAGAGAAAGAGAGTTTTCACAGAGAGTGATTTCACCTTTTCCTGCTGACATGGAGAAAATGATTTCATTTTTCCATTTTGACCTGACGCTTGTCCACGTTGCTGCAGGTATCGGTTCTGGTGTCACTGTGCTTATTTTCCAACAATGCAGAAGCAACCTGAGCTGCTTTAACTCCTCAATCGAGTGACAGGCTGCATTGTTGCAGTAATTAATCCAAAACGAAACCTCGCTCAAGCACTGAGTGCATATACTGAACAGGAAATGGACATTTTCATATTAAAATAGTTTTCATTGGTTAGATTTAATATTTAAATCCTCTGGGAAACTTCCTTTTAGGTTTTTATTAATTGTGAGCCACATGGTCAGAATTAATATATTAAAATATATAATATGTGAGTTTTACTTTTTGAATAAATGGACATTTTGATTATTTTCTAACAAATTTATATTTCCATGTCTTAAGACTTTGGATCAGCTAAACATTTTATCTCAGACAATGCAGGGGAAAAAACTGAATGTTTATGTCAATATTTTGAAGAATCTTTAATTTTAAAAAGTCTGTTTTCTTCTCATCACAAAGCTTTTGCCCACAGCAGGTTGTTTTAGCATGAAGAAATATTTACACGTTCAAACTATGAACCTCTGCTCCACAGCTCATCGAAGGAGCCAGTGGAGAACAGAAGAAGAGCCTGGGAATCACAAGCCTGGATTACTACACCTACCTCAACCAGTCCGGTTCCTACAAAGTGGACGACATCAACGACAAGAGTGAATTTCAGGAAACGGTGGTACGGTTTTCTCTTTGCTCTCCATTCGCACATGTGAAACTTGTGCAGAAGACGTCGGAGCACACATCCCGATGATGCAGAATATTTCTCTTCCCGCCCGTTTCTGCAGCAAGCCATGGACGTGATCGGCATCTCCGCAGACGACCGGTCCATGGTGCTTCAGATTGTGGCCGGGGTCCTTCATGTGGGGAACATCACCTTCAGAGAGTCGGGCAACTACGCTGCTGTGGAGAGCGAGGAGTGTAAGCGGAGGAACTGTTTTACATTTCTGCTCTTATTCGGCTGCTGAGACGGTTCGGTTTGGTACGAAGTGACGCAGGAGAGTTTGCAGACTCAGAAACAAACCTGTGGCTCTGATGTTGTTAAAGGGGTGATGGCTGAGCTGTCCGTCTCTGGCTGGCTTTGGAGGATATTTCTCCCATACCATATTCTCTCTCTCACATACACACCCTAAGGTTTTACTGTGTTAATGCAGGCCTGCTGCCAGAAGTCTGAAGGAACCCTGTCTTATGGTGGACTACCAGAAAATAAAGTTATTTTTGCACAACTGGACTTTTGTCAAAGGCAAAACCGATGTTGGGGGGGCCGGGGGGGGACACACTCTCTCTCGCCTATCCCGTTTCTTCCCGCCTGCTGCTGCTGCTTTATTTTATTATTTTCTTTCCTTCTCCATCTTTCATAACCAAATCTCTATAATGTCTTGGACAGGACCAGAGAACAAAGCCGCAGTCTGTTCTGTGCAGACGTAATAGTGGCACTTCATAATTTCTGCTCTTTCCTGCTCTTCTCAGCCTCACCGTATGGTTGCATTTAGAAACCCCGAAGTTTTGGACTTTCTGTACCGACGGTCTCGGTGTAAAAGTCTGATTGTATTATATAATCAATAATTAGAACCTCAAAGATGTGAACATGCTTATCTTTGCACCCTGTCTAGAGAGGGTTTCTGTGGATGTTTGAAAATACAAAAAGAATCAGAATAACATGACTCTTCATCTGTAGGTGGAAATAAATAAGAGCCTTAAATCTCTAGGATTTAAATAACTTACTTGCTACAAAAACTAAATTAATCTGCAGCTCCTTCTGAAATGTTTCCCAACAGGCTGACTGTGATTATTCCTCTTCCACTGTTTCCCTAAAATGTTAGAAAAAAACCCTCCTACCTGGAGGTAAACGCAGGGGCATTTTATTGTGTAGCAATCAATTCTCGCAATAATTTCTTTAGTTTGATCCTGCGAAAGACGTCACTGTGTCTACCTGCACTGGTAATTATGTTCACGCTACAAAATCTTACCAAGTATTTGTGGTCCAGTTTCTATTGAAAATGTCTTAGTCTTGTCTTATTTCAAGTGTATTAACTTTCAAATAACTTTTCAGCAAGATATAGAAGTTTGTTTTAAGTTAATAATTCCTTTAAAAAAAATTTTATTAGTTTTATTGGCATATTGAAATGTTAAAAGTGGGAAAAAAAACCTGCCAGTTCAACCAGCACTTTTTAAAATGAATATTAAGGAATTATTGGCTAAAAATAAGTTCTTATATCTTGCTGAATAGATACTTGTAAGTTACTCTTATTTAAGATATTTGCACTAGAAGCTAGACAAGAATACATTGTAATATTTTGTTTCTGCAGTGCACTTTGTTTTCATGTCCTATGGTGTTGCAACAAGAAACAACCTGAGTAAGTGAGGCATACGACTCAGTCCTGGGTATCAGCAGCTTCTCGATAATCTCAACTTTGCACTCCTTGCTTGCTTTGTCTCTGTTTTAACATAAATCAACAGAAATGAACAGAGTTTCTCATTAATACTTGCAAACAGACATTTACTCACAACGCTTCATAGATCTGCTGTGACGTGTTGAGACTAAAGTCGAGTTGTTCGCAGCAGACTCACTGTGTCCATTTCACACCTTTGATTTGTGATCTCATGGTTTCCTAAATTTCTGCATATTCAGCTGAAAAGCTGTCTGAGACGGGCTGCTTTTCCTCCCAAAGGAAAAAACAGCTTGCAGGCTATTTGCTGCAGCACATTAAAGTGTTTCCTCTACAATCCCAACTAACTCAGATTTACCTTTTTAGGACAAGTCCAGTCAGCTTTAATCAGCCAGCAGGCTCCTCCCAACAACACACACCCCTATTTCAGTGCATTAATTTCTAAATCCCGGATGAGTCACCAGCTTCTTTCTTATTTTAATCAGCTTGTTTGTGACAGAGAGTCACGTAACTTCTTGCTCTTCACCAGAAGCACCAGGTTCTCACACTTTCTCCTCTGTACATCTTTAGAATTAAACTTGCATCTGAGTCTGAATTACTAAAAAAAAACAAAAAAACATCAAACTCTGACAACCAGTAAATGTAATTTACTCATTTTTCACTTAGTAGTTTAAGTTTTACTGCTAAATACTGAATTTCAAATCTCCAAGTATGAAATGTAGTTGGTGAAAGAGTCTTGCTGTTTCTTCTGGACTGGTGTCAAAATGGCTACTCAACATTTCCACTGGCTTTAATAGTTCTGCTTTTTTGACTCTTGAAAGTGACACAAACAGAGGAGTGGGTCAAATGGCACAGATGCATTTAGTTGTGAATCTCTGAACAAATCCTGAGATTTGTTCCCAGCCACAGTGAGCTTAGTGATGACAGGCAGAGACTACAGGAAATATTTATTTGGTGGGAACACATTTTTATAAAAGTTCACTTGCACAATAGAAGTACATGTAAGCAGTGATTGTTTTTTTTTCTTTTCTTGTGTATGTTTTGATTTAAAGAAGGCTGATCCTGTGTTTGATTCTTCCCAGAAATCAAAAGTTGGAAGTAAAAAAAATTGTGTAATTCATTCATTAGTAACAAGCAAAGTTTCTGTCTTCATTTTAGACCTTAACAAAAGCTTTACATTGTATTTTTATGATTAAAAGCGCTTTGACCTGCCTTGTTGCTGAATTGTGCTACACAAATTAACTAAAACTTCAACATGAAATCACAGATGGAGCTTTAAGTCCGATGAGATATAAAATAATCGCATGTGCAAATAAGCAGATTATTCCCATAAGTTAACTATCTTTTTAACAAGTGCATGTTAATCCTGGGGGACCTGAGACATAATTCAAACTTTGATGGGTAAAAAATTAAGTTTTCCTACATGGAAGTTTGAAATTTATCTTCCAAGTACAAATCAAATTCACCAATCGACTTCAAATAAGCAAACAGAACCAGCTTTTTAAAAAAAACTGTCTTTTGAACCTTTTTCCACCTCATTATTGACATTTTTAAGTTTTGATTTGCCCCCTACAAAGTATGCTGTAGGCCATCAGTGTAGGCAACACTAATGTTGTAAAGAGCTGCTGGGAAGAAACATGAGCTAATTTTACAGTTCATGATCTGTGAATATATTCTGGGATGCTTGTTTTCCTGCTGCTCAAAGCTGCAGAAAATGTTTTAAGAGGCCATTAGGATGTCATTACGCCCGGCAACCAGTGTCTACTACTAATGGAAATTATGCATTTAATTTTTTCCCATCATCAGGTTAGATGTTGGGTCTATGCTTTTAATAACCTGAAAGCAGGAAGACATCAACTCTGCATACTGGAGTTGTTATTTTTTTGTTATTGCAAGTCATCATATCGTCAACATCTGTATGATGTTTTCCAGACATCATACAGACGTAAACTGCCTTCGTATTTATTTCTGTAAAATCTTGAAAACCTGACCAAATCATGTTTATTTTATTTTATTTTTTAATGAAAGAAAGCATCGACTGTAATTGGTGGGAAAAATGGCCCACTACCATTTTCCCACATCATCATCATCATCATTCCATCTGCTGCTCTTTTTACTCTCTGATGCTTTGACTAACAAACCTGCTGCAGGAAGCCTGCTGGAGCATTGTCACTGGACGCTGGACAATGTGTAAAACAAACAGAATTTGGGTCATCCTGTACAGTCAACTCTAAACACATGGGAGGCGTTTCTCATTCGATTGAAGCGGGCGTATGGTCAGCCATAGCCTAATCTCCCGTACAGGAGCCACCACCGCGGTCCGAAGCATTCCCAGACGCAGGCCTGAGAGTTATTTCCTTCTAGGGGAAGTGAGTCACTGTAATAAGGCAGGGAGGGGTTCTCCAGGGACAACATCAACACCGGGTCACGGCGAGTCGTCTGTGGCGCGCTGAGTTTTTCTTTCAAGTGTTTGGCTAAAACCATTGTTCTCCCAGATCTCTGCAGAGGAGACCTCGGTTTAGCCGTCTGAGACACTGGTTTCTATAGCAACAACCTTTCTGCACATTAGGATTACGAGGAAAGTTTCTTGTAGTTCCAAAAATGTTAAAGCGTATTGAAAGGAATAAGTGAAGTGCAAAAAAGAAAAAAGAAACCTGT
The DNA here is from genome assembly GCF_904066995.2 of Poecilia reticulata. Lineage (NCBI taxonomy): Eukaryota > Metazoa > Chordata > Actinopteri > Cyprinodontiformes > Poeciliidae > Poecilia > Poecilia reticulata. The sequence continues at coordinate 19,408,800 of NC_088832.1, forward strand.
TGGAGAACCCAGTTCTCAGCATTTTACTAGCATGCAAAACGAAGGAGAGGCAGCTTATCGAACGAGTGCTGTCCTGCAGATCGATTTGCATGTTGCTGTTCATAGAAATGTCTCTTTGCTTTTTCAGTTCACGTGTGGAAATTAGTACGTGTTCATCATTAAATCAAATCTTTTTAACATATTGAATGATATTTTGCTCATAGGGAGCACCATAGGAGACATGGAGGATTTATTTGTCTTTTGCATTCCCTCGCAAAAGCCTTTAGTTTACCTCGCAGTAACGAGGTAACGCATGTACTGATCAGTTCATGCTGCATGATTGAATACTAAAAGTCTTTTTTATGGTGGCCGCCATACTTTCTGTTATAATATTAGGTTTTTGTAAGATTTTCCATTCATGTTAAGTTCATGTCAAGTTTTATATTTTTTTCTTTAGGATAGAAATGCACCACAAACCTATGTGCAAAATGGATAAGTAAAACAGGCCAAACATGGACTTTTTATCTCTTTCCTTTCCTTCTAAGATATAAACAAAAACTTTCCTCAAGAAGGGAAGAAAGAAAAAACACATTCAAACTATTTGGACTATTTCTGAGTTACTTTCACAGAGTAATAAAGTCATCTGACAATTTTCACAGACATAATCATGTAGTGAATAAATCGATTTTCAATCAGTTTTTTGCACCAAAGAGATAAAAATATATAAACACCTTTTCACTGAGGCACTTTTAATGTGCATATATTTGAAATTTTAGATTCACATTTATGACTGTATGTAAAATAGACCAGAAAATATTACATTAAGCGACGAAACGTATTAAGAGGGAACGCAAAAGAAAAATGTTTCCCCATGACCCTTAGAAGGTTCTGTATGCTTAAAGCCCTTAAAGTCGTCAACAATGTGCATGTTTATTCAATAGCATAATCCAAAAAACTACAGAAATACTCAAACTGTGAACTAGTTTAATTATTTTACACATTTGTTTTTATGCATCTGAACAGTACGTTGGAGAATCTCAAACAAATCCATTCTGAGAATCACAGAATCCTCTTTAATGCCTTCTTGTCTTTATTTTTTTTTCTTTCTCAGTTTTAGCATTTCCTGCGTTTCTGCTCGGCATCGACCAGGACCGGCTAAAGGAGAAGCTGACGAGCAGAAAGATGGACAGCAAGTGGGGCAACACAAAGGAGTCCATCGACGTGACGCTGAACGTGGAGCAGGCCTGTTACACCCGGGACGCTCTCTCCAAAGCCTTGCATTCGCGCGTCTTCGACTACCTGGTCGAGGTATCCGTGAACGCTTGCTGAGGTTTTAGTGTGCAGAAATGTTTCGCTGCGGCAGCTAAGATGAATTCCTTTGATTTCAGTCCATCAACAGAGCCATGGTGAAGGATCATCAGGAGTTAAATATAGGAGTGCTGGACATTTATGGCTTTGAAATCTTCCAGGTGAGTGTTCATTAGGTGTTGACACATGAAATACGGCATGAGTTAGATTAAGTGCTTCAGCATTTAAACAGATTTAAGAGAAAGGATCAAAGTAATCTATAAAGCACGCAGATTAGAGCCCATCTCATGATTGAGACGGCTTCTTTTCTAATCTGATTACAAGTTGGTTTGACTCTGTTGCCAGGAGAACCTGGACTTTGGATTGTTTTTTTTTCTTGTAAACATGAACCTCTCCCTAAATGTATGAACTTTAAAAAAAACCCATCTCCTCTGTTTCAGAAAAATGGATTTGAACAGTTCTGCATCAACTTTGTGAACGAGAAGCTGCAGCAGATATTTATTGAGCTGACTCTGAAGGCCGAGCAGGTGATGTGTCCACTTCTCACCTTTGTTGTGCATATTTTTGTTTATTTTAATTGTCTAACTGACTTTTTTTTTTAAATACTTTGTAGGAGGAGTATGTGCAGGAGGGCATCAAATGGACTCCCATAGATTACTTCAACAACAAGATCGTCTGCGATCTCATTGAGAGCAAAGTAAATCAAACACCAAAATATTTACACCAAGAGGCCACAACGCGTGTTTATATCGTTACTCACCACCCGCCGCATTATTTATACAAACAATATTTGTATAAACAAACATTTATACTTTAACGTTAGTGTTGCCTACACTGATGGCCTTTAACATTTATCCCAGGGTTAAAAGTAATAATTTGATTAATTAGTTTTTCTGAACAAAGATGGGTCTGAACTGGTGATTGGTGTGGCTTGTAGGTTTGCAACAGTCATAAGGATAAATGCCTGATTAAGAAGTGACTTTTGTTGTTATTATTATTATTATAAATTTTTCTGTCACAATCAGAAGTTCACGTCCATTTTCTTGGTATTTGGTAGAATACATTGTTTGCTGTAAATTTGTCCCATTCCTCCTGAGGGAACAGTTTTAACTAAATCAAGTTTTTATCTCGTCTTTCTTTTCATCTCTGCACGGTTTTCCTGTCTGATTCAGATCTCGGCTTTGAGACGTAACAGGAATAATTACTGCCAAACATTTTGGTTTTGATTTATCAGACCAGATGTAAAAGAATACGATCTTTGGTCTTGAGTCCAAGCTGTAATATGTTTTTTTTTCATAATTTGTATTTTGAGTAATGGCTTCTTCCTTGCTGAGCAACCTCTCAGCCCATGTTGATTCATGACCTTATTTTTTCTCACCTGCTTCACCTTTTCTGTTCTGGGGTTGATTCACACGTTGACACAGAACGTAGCTCCTGCATCAACGCTCTGCACATCCCCATGATGTTTATACTTGCAAATAATTGTTTGAACAGATGAATGTTGCACCTTCGGGCATTTGGAGATGGTAACCAATGAGATCCGTTTACTGACTTCCTGTTGGATTTTATCGAATCTTTCCGTGATTCCACAGAAGGAAGCGATGCGTTTCCATTTAAGTTTCCACTTAGCTCAAATGTCCTGAATTAGCCAATCAGAAACTCATAAAGAAATGAATACGGCCACAGCAGTCATAGTGGAAATCTAAAGATGATATTATGTAAGTTATTCATTTTGTGTTTCCGGTTACTGAGCTGAGAAAACTTCCTCCAGAGTTTCTCCCCGTTTGCCTCGAGCCCCAGCTCGACGTGCCTCTTAATTTGATTGATTATTTATATTGAGAGGCTTAATCCACCAAATCCACAACAAGAGCTTTACAGCAAGGCTGCGTCTGAGAGGGGCAGGGGATTTGCATCGGTGCCTGACAGTTCAGCTCTCCGCCTAATCCAGTGACGAGCTAACATGCGCTTTGAGTCTGAGAGGCTGCTGAGAAACAACTGAGGCTTCAGATGAAACAGAGCGGTGCTTTGTTGAAAACAATCCGTGTTTTAAATCTGATTTATGCCTTAATAGACACAGATTTTAAAGCTCATTTAGCTTTTGTAAGATTTTAGACACAAACTTATACCAAATATCGAGACGTTTTGCAGAAGGAAGTCAAAAATGACGAGTTTTCTCTGTGATCTCAGAGCCCGCCGGGCATCATGTGCATCCTGGACGACGTGTGTGCCACCATGCACGCCGTGGGCGAGGGAGCCGACCAGACCATGCTGCAGAAGCTCCGGATGCAGATCAACACGCACGAGCACTTCAATAGCTGGAACCAGGGCTTCATCATCCATCACTACGCCGGCAAGGTCGGTGCTCAGGGAAACGTTCGGCAAAAACTGGCACCGGCTTCCCCAGAGTCGGCGTACACCTGTCTTTGTTTTGCCATTCGTCTGATGCCGGCAGCTGACGCTTCGGTTCTGGAAATAGAAGCTTATTAAAGTGTGTTTTTCATGGTTTCGGTGAGAGGGCCGCTCCTCGTATGATCTGTCATAAACACCAGTTATGCAGCTGGTGTTTCAATCTGGCAGTCTGCGTCACTAATCCTGGTGCTTTTTTAAGGTTTCCACTTTGAAAACCAGCTCCAGTCCGGACCTCGCTTGTCTCTCTCTTTGTTTTGTTTTTCTTTCTCATTGCACCTCTTATTGTATTTAAACATAAAGCAAAAATCATCCAGTCTGAGGTAATGCATATGGTCCAGTCTGTGTCATTCTCCAGATGTGTGGCGGCTCTCAGCTTGGCACACATGCTGCAGGCTTAATGAGCCTTGCAAAAAAAAAAAAAAAGACTTTAGGCTCCCATGACTGAGCTCAAGACATTCCTCTCCTTCTCAGTATGAAATTCTCCTCACAACTCATGATTATCATATGTTTTCCATAAAGCCGAGATGTTCCTCTGTGTCCTCTCTCCAGGTGTCCTACGACGCAGACGGGTTCTGCGAGAGGAACAGAGATGTCCTGTTCACTGACCTCATTGAGCTGATGCAGAGCAGCGAGATGTAAGCACGCACCAACACATGCGCAGCGTTTTATGGCTGCACTAGTGGAGGAATCTAATCTTCACATCCATTTGGCTTTAATTAACCACATCTGACTGACATCTGCAGAGGTTTTGATCCATCTGGACTCTGACAGGATGCTGCAGAAGTGTGCAGAGCCGCACGGCGTCCTGCACTCTGAATATCGTCTGGCTTTTGTCTCGTGATGTGGCTTTTGGGTCCTCACAGTTTCAGGCTTCTTTCTTTTTGGTGTGTGCGTGTGTGTGTGTGCGTGTGTGTGCGCGCGTGTGTGCGTGTGTGTGTGTGTGTGTGTGTGTGTGTGTGTGCGTGTGCGTGTGTGTGTTGTGGAGTCTGGTCTCCCTGTGTTACAGTTGTGTGGCCATCTGTGCAAACAGCAGTATTGTCTGTGTTAACCCCCCCCTACAAGGCTTCGTTGTGTGCACATTCACTGAGCCATGAAGCAGGAGGTTAGATCTGATTCCCCCAGAGACAGGTGGTGAAAAATGAACAAGTTAAATAGCAATTAGCAAAACATAAAGACACACACACGTGTGCACGCAAAGATACGAGAGCCTCCATTTGTTTTGAGCAGCAGATCAGTGATATCTAACATTTATTCACACAGATTTGAATGTTGGAGATGGAAAGCAAGTAGAAATAAAATACATTTCTTTTTCTCTCTCTCTCGCTCTCTTTCTTTCTCTCTCTCTCTCTCTCTCTCTCTCTCTCTCTCTCTCTCTCTCTCTCTCTTTCTCTTTCTCTCTCTCAGCCTTTCTGTAATTTCAGCATGAACTGGTTTTTTTCGCCTTAACATCCTTCGCCATCATATTCCCCACATATTCTGTATGAGTTTGTTTCATTTAAACATTTTCAATGTGTAATAAAAATATTAGTGGAAACAAGAGATGGAAAGCGGGTGGAAAGAGGACAGATTAACCAGAAGTAAAGTTAAATTTTTCCTGACTTTTCTCTTTTTTTATATTTACTTCCTTTATGGTAAAGTCATAATTTGCAGAGAAGTAAAAAATATCAACAGATTAACAAATATATCCGTCTGGAGGATCATTATTTATAGAATTAAATTAAGTTTCTCCAAAAGATGTGATGGCAGCTGGTCGTGAAAGTTGACAAGAGGCGAGAACACTGAACAAAGACTAGCAATAGCAACTTTCTGCTTTCGTAGTAACTGTGAAAGGTTGCAGGACGAACATCAATGCCTGGTTAAAATCTCCTAAAACCTTTTTAATACAACATGTTTTGTTCTGATGAAGTTAAAAAAAGACATGTTGGCCTCTAAACAGTGAAACACGGTTTTGGCAGCATCATACTTTGGGATTACTTTGGGTTTAAATTAAAAAGGTTTTTGTTTTTTTTTCTATGTGGATAAAGATGAAGAATAATTTTGTGCTTCATCAAAGCTCACATCCAAACCAATAAAGGAAAAACTTCTTTAGAAGAAAATTTAAGTTTTGGATTAGTTTACATAAAGGCTGTGTGAGACTTTTGGAAATCGTTTTATTTTTTTTTTATCTGAGGTTAAAAATACAAAGAGGGACATCTCTTTGTATTTTCCTGCAAAGAGATGTCCCTGCAGATATTTTTCTACACACACACACACACACACCATGTTTTTCCCAGCCTCCCCCAGCTCAAAACGTCTCAAGAATTCAGACAAGCGACCTCAGTCTGGAAAACAACCTTGGTTCTTTAATCATCAACTGCAGTTTTCATGCTGACAGCCTAGAAACTGGGCCGCTGTTGCAGTTCTTTGTTTCTGTTGATCTCAAAATAAACTTCATCTCATTTGTCTCTGTGCAGTTCCTTCATCAGGGCTCTGTTCCCCGAAAACCTCAATGCTGAGAAGAAAGGCCGGCCGACTACAGCAGGCAGCAAAATTAAGGTACCTGCTTCAAAGTGTGTGTGTCGTCTCATAATGATGTGGCTTTGGGTTGAAGTTTGTGCTCCTGAGCAAATAGTTTGCATTACTGTTGAAGGTTTTAATCATTTTAACATCTTTGGGCTTTGTGTTTTTTAATGCTTGTTCCGATTCCTATCTCTAGAAACAAGCCAACGACCTGGTTAGCACACTAATGAAATGCACGCCACACTACATTCGCTGCATCAAGCCGAACGAGACCAAGAGGCCAAAAGACTGGGAGGAATCACGGTGAGTCGCGGCAGAACCGTCTTCTCCCAAAGCAGAGACGGAAACCAGCATTTAAATACTTCTAAAGCATCCAGAATAACTCGCATAATGTTAGCGATGACTGCGATTGATTCCCAGAGAAGCTATGCAGCCACATTTGAATAATTTACAAAAGTGAAGTTTGGTTTTCAAGCTTTCATCTTGGAGGGAAAATCTTGTGACTTTTTTTTTTTGTGCATAATGACCAGACGGGTAGAGTATCCAAAAATTACACTCAAGTAAGAGTAGCGCTGCTTCAGCATATTTTTACTCATGTACAATTAAAAAGTAAGGAAAGGAATCAATTAAGAGTAAAAAAGTATTTGGTAAAAGGCTGTTGAGTAAAATCTGTCATTTTATTCGAGAATTGCATCATGAGATGGACCAAAAAATAAAATTACCTGGAAACTTTGGTGTTTTTTAAAGACCAAAATTAAAATTTATATACGTAAATAACTTAATTAAAATATAGGAAAACCAGGCTAAAGTTTCCAGATCATTTATTTTGGACATGAAAAACAGCAGGTGTGTCGATGTGCCTGGTGAGTTTTTGGTTAAAACAAACTTGTTCTTCATTCAGTGAAGTTACTCACATACATTTTACTCAAGTAAGAGTATCAATACTTCATAATAAAATAACTCAAGTGAAAGTAAAAAGTACAGCGTAGTAACAATTATAATAAAAGTATCTTTAAAAATAAAATAAAAATACTCAAGTAAATGTAACTAGTTATGGTTTGTTACCGGATAGTGCCAGCTGCCTCTTTTGTTCTCTCCCGGTTAAACGGCATCTATTTGAGCTAACTTCTGGTTCATTATGTAAAAAAAAAACATTGTTCAGTTCAAAGTCCTCTGAGTCGGCTCCACTCTTCCACAACACGCCTGATGATGATAAAGGGCGGAAATGTGATGTCATATTAAAGCATTAACGCTTTGAATGCACTTCTGAATTTTAGTTCAAAACAAACAAACTACTTTGTATTGAGACTTTTCCTCCTGAACCTCTTCTTTCTTTTTTTTTTGGTGTTTATTTGAAGAAACCCCTTCTTCTTCATCTTCTGCTTCTTTGTGCTTTTGTTCACCAGCTTCCTCCTCCTTTCCTTCCCCCCCATGCAGGCTTTGTGGTGGACTTCTTGTTCCCACAGAGTGATGCTGCATTGTTCAGGGCTTATGATGACCTTCCTGTTGGGACCGCGGCGCAATGCGGCTCATTAATTAGCACCGGAATCGTCGTTTTCACAGGAAGCCTGACTGTACAGAACCAAATGGCGCTTAAGCTCTTTGTTTTAGAGAAAGAAATGTAAGACCTGCTGTTTTGCATACAATGACCTGCAATCACCGCTTTTCCCCGGGGGGGATGGAGAGCTTCATGAGCCTCGGAAAGATGTTTGAAACAATGTGGTGGCTGATGGCTGCAAGAGGGCAAACATGAAGGGAAGAGGATTGAGGATGTGACAAAAGGAAGCACACGAGTTCACTTAATGATGATGATGTTGTTGTGTCTCCAGAGTGAAGCATCAGGTGGAGTATCTGGGTCTGAAGGAAAACATCAGGGTCAGGCGCGCCGGCTACGCCTACCGCAGAGTCTTCCGGAAGTTCCTCAACAGGTATCGCACCGCCGAACCCATCAGACTGTCACTAATGACGGCTTCAATTGTTGCTTTTGCATTTAACTTGTGGTTTGATTCAGTCACGTTTCTGATAGTTGTGGCGGTACGTTGTGGTCTTCAGGTACGCCATCCTGACCAAAGAGTCGTGGCCGACGTGGCGAGGAGACGAGAAGCAGGGCGTCCTGCACCTCCTGCGCTCCGTCAACATGGATCAAGATCAGTTCCAGCTCGGAAAAACCAAGATCTTCATTAAAGCCCCGGAGTCTGTGAGTTTCACATCCGTCAGGTCTTTGTTCTTGAACATGTTTGCATTTTGTGACAAAAGGCAACCTTATTTTTAGTGTACATCTCTGAAACGGAAAGAAAATAAAAATCAAATGGTGTTAATTATTTTTAAATACATGTAAAAAAAATTTTGAGGTGTGCATTTGATTTTAGCTTGCACCCAATTCTTTGCTTTTCCTCCTTTGGTATTTATATCACAGGTGTCAAACTCAAGGCCCGGGGGCCAAATCTGGCCAGCTGTAGCTTTTTATGTGGCCCTCTAGACTCTAAGTTATATCAATAAGTCCCTCCAGTTTTTCACAAATCTGCAAAATTCACACAAAACCAACAAATCTCCACATTTCTTTATGATTTTACAGCAAATTTTCACAAAATCGGTCAAAAACATTGAGTTTAATTGACTGCTGCCTAAGTCTTACTTTACCTTGATGCCAAGTTATAGTCCGTAATAAAAAGTCATATTTAACATCATACATTAGTGCAAATATTGCAAAAATTTCTTACAAACATTTCTAAAACGGCACCACAAAATCTGCAAAAAAAAACCAAAACACTAAAACAATCACAAAACCCTGAAGGAACAGCTATTTGTTGACACTTTTAACAATTTAATTGTTTTTAATCAATATGTGCTGGCCCTTTAAGAAGTTTCATAATTTTGATACGACCCAAAATGAAATTTAGTTTTTTTTCATCCCTGCTTTATATCATTGAGCATTTTGAATTATGTCTCTACCAGCTTTTCCAATTGGCTCCAGCTAAATCAGACTGGATTAATTTTCAACATTAATTATTCAGTCAGGCCAGAGAGTCTTAATTGGATTTAGAAAACTCTCTCAAAGAAATGCATCCCCACAAAATGATGCTGCTATTGTAGTTCTTTAGGGCCAGAGACAAGAAAGTTGAACTATGGTTGACCAAAGCTCCTTTTCCAACGAGTTTGAGATGCTTTTCTACAGCACAACTCTACTTTAAACGTCTCCAGGACTTTATCCCCGACCTGTATCCTTTCTTTGATTTTCTTCATGCTGTTTATTCACTGATGTTCTCCAACAAAACACTGAGTTCTTCACAGAACAGCCGGATTTATAATCACTTTACTTACTAAATGGGTGATTTCTCAAAGTAACTGGTTCTACTGGAGGGGGGGAAATGCAAATAACACTTTTAATTGTAGAAAATCCTAAGCAATGCTTCATTTTCAGAATTTTGCTCAACCGCGTATAAATACATTGAAGGTTGAGGATGATCAGACACAAAATCCTACCAAGTATTTTTGGTCTAGTTTCTAGCGGAAATATCTTAGTACACTTGAAATAAGACAAAACTAACTCGGAGCTCGTTTTAAATAAATAATTTCTTAATATTGATGAAAAAGTACTAGTTCCACTGGCAGATTATTTTACTTATGACTAATTATTTACTTAAAACAAGTTCCTATATCGTACTGAAAGTATATGCAAGTTAGTTTTGTCTTTTTACACCAGATACTAGACCAGTAAGATTTTCTGCTCTTGCAGTGTGTCGGCCTTCCTGCCTTCTTGTCAGCAAGGGGAAAAAACTAAACCCAATATTTTTACTCTAAACACCATAAAAGGCAACAGAGTCTCAAATCGCACTGGAGTCCTTGTCATAGGGGAGGAGATTGAACCTGACCTCTTGTTACACGTCAGCGGTGAGTCAACACAACTCTGAAACTAAAAACACAAGCTCAGACTGTCTGTTTTTTTGGAGTTTAGGGGGAGTTTGGTTGTCCTTTTCTGCTGTAACTACTTTGACTTTTGTGAAAGCAACGTGTGTGTGTGCGTGTGTGTGTACAGCCTGCTTATTAGCAGCTACACACATCAAGCGGCAGCGAGCGTTCACACGCACACACCCACAGATGTATTTTTAGAAACTCACTCAGACAGACATCTCAGTTTTGTCCAGGCCTTGCAGTTAACCCTGAATGCCTGCACTCATGTACCGCAGCCCCCCTCACCCTCTGGCTAATGAAAGGTAAATATCACGCAGGGCAGATGGCTGGAATGAGCTGACAGGCTTGTGAAAACAAGCCGCTGTCAGATAAGACGCTGACCCTTGTTAATTAGCCGTATGAGTGAAGATGTCACGGAACAGAAAGCTGTGAGACACCAGGTGTTGTGGGAGTTTCTCTGCCAAGCCGACTCCTTGTTTTCGATATTGTCGTCTTTCCCGTACGTAGCATCCCGCTGTTTGTACCTGGATTGACCCATTCAGCCGCTGAAGCGTCAGTGATTACACAGCGTCATTCTCGCAGCCTGTGACTCAGGGCGTTTTTCTGCTGACTGTTGTTTCTTTGTGGTTTTAGTTTGATGTACAGCAGTATTGTGCTGCGGCCTGCGGTCGGGGCCGTGCCGATGCCAGGGCTCTTGCAACGCCGGACAGGATGTTTAGTCTGGCACATGGAGAGGGCAGAGAGAGTGATTGCATGTTAAGAGGTGCAGCAGGAAATGACATAAATGGGGCAAGAAGTCCGGTGGTCTCAGAGCAAACTGATAAGTGAATCAATCTCTCTGGGTAAATGGATCTGAAACCTGATAGGAACGAAATGAACGCTGGTCGCCAACACAGTTGCACTCTGTTTTACTGTAAATTGCCCGTTGTGTCCGTTCATGCACACATTGAAGAATGCCGAATTTTCTGGACTATAGAGCGCACCTTACTGTAAGCCGCACCTACAAAGTTTTCTTCTTTTTTTTAAAAACTGGAAACTTACATATATAAGCCGCTGATATCTCCTCCGCTATCGATCTGTACTGAAAGGAGTTTGAAACATTTCTCTGTTGTGTCTGCTGCTAGCTACTTGTTCTAATGGAAAATTAGGCATTCTTCTTTGATTTCCAATTTTGACTTCCAATGATTCACTTCCTGCTAAAGAGCCCCCTGGTGGTTGAAGAAAAATCCACAGAAAAGCCGCACCTGGCTACAAGCCGCATGGTTCAAAGCATAGGAAAAAAGTTGCGGGTTATAGTCCGAAAAATGCGTTAATTAATCTTTAAAACCGTACATGTAGACAAGATTCAATGGTTGCCTAAACTCAATGGCTTGTTAAAAAATCTAAACTGTAATCTAGATATCAGAAATGATCTCAGATTAAACATTTTAATCGTAATTGTTGCCTACACAGCTGCGTTTCAATAAATTTATTGTTTTCTCCAGAAACGCAGTTCAAAAAGCAAAACTTTACGTTATACAGGCTCATTACACAGATTTAACCATCTCAATTTGATGAAAATAAATCCATCTAATTAAAACCCCAAATGTAATTTTTATTTAAAAAATGTAAAAACGATTTTTAACATAGAAAACGTTGTGCTCAATACTAGTGAAAAATTCCGTGGAAGAAAAAAGTGTGGTAATCCATTCAGCGGTGAGATTCTCACATCAATGGAAAGTTTGGTGGAAGAATAAACATGATGAGACTGTCATTTTTAGGTGGCTGACATTTGTTTTGGAAAATATTTTCTTAAATTTGGCTTTATGTAATATTCAAATTTTCTGTGAAAATTAGATGATCATCAAAATAATCATATCAAATAATCATATCAAACATAATCATCAAAATTATTAGCAATAAACTTTTGAAATGCATCTCTGTTTGGAACTAATCTACCTAACATGATTTTCACTTTCTCCATTTAATTACTAACATTTGTATCTGGACATTTCATCTAGTAGAAATAAAGAAGTTTAGCATATTTAACTTTTAGAGAAAAAATATTTAAACTTGGAGCAGAAAATGAGAAAATCAAATCCCACTCAAATAATGTCGAACACGTTTTTTGTTTTTTTTTTCTGAAAAAAGCTGCTCAGATGTTACTGACTTAAATGACTTTAACAACATGAAAACAATAATCTAAGTTGATAGCAGCCTTTCTATCCAGCAGCTAAAGGTTTTTATTCTCACTCGGAAACAATCAAATCACCTCATCACTGAAGTCAGGCTGGTTTTCAGCTGCACCTGAGGTTCAGTCTCTGTTATTCTTCCTCTTTGTTTTTCCTCATAGCTCTTCCTCCTGGAAGAGACAAGAGAGCGGAAGTTTGACGGCTACGCGCGCACCATCCAGAAGGCCTGGAGGAAATACATGGCCCGCAAGAAATACGTCCAGATGAGGGAGGAAGGTGAGCAGAGAGGCCCGTTTCTGCGTCACATCGATTGTTTGCTCAAGTCTTCAGCTCCCACACGGCTTTCTGATTATTATTTACATTTTTTTCCAGCTTCTGATCTGCTGTTGAACCGGAAAGACAGGCGGCGGCACAGCCTGAACAGAAACTTCATCGGAGACTACCTGGGGATGGACGACAGACCGGAGCTGCGGCAGTTTCTGGCCAAGCGAGAAAAGATCGACTTCGCTGACAAAGTCACAAAATATGACCGACGGTTCAAGGTTTGCTTTCCTCTCTCCGGATTCTGTCTAGCAACTCAAACAATGCTCCAACTGTTTCTGTTTTTTTTTGTTTGTAGGGAATTAAGAGAGACTTGATTCTGACCCCTAAAAGTGTGTATCTGATTGGAAGAGAGAAGGTGAAGCAGGGGCCGGAGAAAGGTCAGGTCACCGAAGTGTTGAAGAGGAAGATCGACGTGGAGAAAATCCTGGCATTGTCTCTCAGGTAGAAAACACTTTTCCAAGCAACACATTTCTGTGGATTAATTGGAGGATTTTATGTGATGCATGAACAAAAGTCAAAACGGTTTTGTGACGCTAATTAAAATCCAGATGGTTGAACTGGGTTTTAATTAGAGATCCAGAGAACCAAAGATATTTCAGTCTATTTTAGAAAATCCCAATAAAATACATTGATCCACCTCACAATATGAAACCTCGAAAGGTTTGAGGTTTCTGAAGGTTTGTTAATCTGTAACATGGAGGGCAGCCATTAAAACTGAAGGTTTCTTGGAATAACAAATGATTCACCCTTCCTTTGAAACAATCCTCCCCTAAAAATCATGGATTTTCAGTCTTTTACCAAAGATTTTATTCAAAAACTTGACCGATGATGCTACTGCATGAAACATCTTACATACCTGATCTGACTGTCTTTATTGGATTTCACACATCAATAGCCAACATGTTGGCTACTTCTTAGAGTCTTGATGAATTTGTTGTGAATTTGTGCTTTAAATATGAATACATTTAAGAAACCAGAACTTGTCTAAAATGAGACGGTGACTGAGGGATGACTTAAAGTCTGTAGACTCTATAGTGCAAAAGTTGAGGATCTTCTTCAAAGTCCAATTCTAGATCTCCGGCTAAAAAAATAAGTTTGTTTGTTCCTGTAAAAGTCACATAAAGGTCACTGAAAACATAGGGAGATGATTTGACGTACTTGGGTGAAGACGTGACTGAAAGCAAAACTGAAATGCTTCACAGTCAGAAATGCTTAAATTATCTGGATTTTATAAAATCTGTAAACAAACTGGAAGAGTTGTGGTCTCTGCGTTGTCGATGGAAACGCCATGAAACGCGGCTCGGAGGCAGAGCGGTTGATTTGAGTTTGTGGCTTTTGACTCTGTGGGGTAACGCAGACCAGGTGTAAGAATCTCCTCCTCGTATGTGAGGAACAGACTCTCCTTGTGCTGCTGGGCCGCGCCGCCGTCCCTCCTCTGATCTGAGCTGCTTTGTGAGGTCCTGAATGTAAAAGTGAAAACTGACTCCACATCCCCGCGAAACAAGACAACGGAGGGGGTGATGATACTCTTTCCAAGACGGGTTTTGACTCGGTCGCTTTGCTCAAAGCTCGTCATTGTTTCAGCACCCTGCAGGATGACTTCATCATCCTGCATGAGCAAGAGTACGACAGCCTGCTGGAGTGCATTTTCAAGACGGAGTTCATCAGCTTGCTGGCCCGACGGTTCGAGGAGAAAACTCAGAGGAAGCTGCCGCTCAAATTCAACAACACGTAAGTCCACGCATCCAGAAACGGCTAAACCTTCAGATTTACCTTCTGCTGCTGCTGCTTTTACAGGTGAGCTGCTATTCTTCATGAACAGGTTAGGTTGGGTCTATACAAAACATGTTTGTCACATTTCATAGATAATGAGATTTTAGTCTGAGGATGAGCTCTTTTAGAGCCTCTTGTCTCTTTAAATTCAAATAAACCGTTACTGGCCACGACCCCAACTCAATGTTTAACTGAAAATGTCTGCAAACACATGCGCAACTATACAGTCGTACATCTTTGAGAAGCAGAAGTTGACCCTCCTGCACAACCAACAATAATGCAGCAAGTGGTTTCTGAATTGAAAGTTAACGACAAAACACTTGTCATTTCCAGCAGCCATTGTACAGCGCTTACAGCGGTAAAACCATGCTTCAATGAGGTTGCTAGGTAGCAGCGCAGTTTTTCAGACATTAACTTATTGCCAACAAATGGCTCGGGTGGCTATTTTTAGAGACAATTGAGACCCAAATGGAAGTGTAAAAACATGCAAAATGTTGAAATGTTTTTTATAATATTTCTACTATTCTGAGAAAGAAACTAATGAAAGAGATATAAAGGAACACATTGCATAACATTTTCAGACTGGAGATGAAGCTAAAGAAGGAGAACTGGGGCTTCATGAGCGGCGGCGGCGGCTCCAGGCAGGTGCTGTTTGTTCAGGGTCAAGGGGACGAGGCCGTGTTGAAGCCCTCAAACAAATCCCTGCAGGTCAGCATCGGACCGGGCCTTCCCAAGAACACACGTGAGTATCGGCTGTGAAGCAGAACCACGACATACTCACTCAAAGAACCGTCTGTGATGTGGAACGTGGCTTAAATTGAAAGGATCAAATCTTTGCAGGTTGTGGTAGCATCAATATGTTGCATTTACTTTTGTGTTTTGCTAATGAATGCCAGGTCCAACCAGGAAGGGCTTCAGTCAGAGTCGCTCTAACATGTCCAGAAACCACCACATGCCTTCGAGAGCAGCACCAGGACCTCCAGGTAGACCGGTCAGCTTCTCCGCAGCTTCATCATCTATAAAACCATTTCCTGCGTTTCCTCCCTGCAGCCGGCCATCAGAACGGCGGCCTGAAGAACACCAACCACATCACCAACCAGAGGAACTCGCAGCATCACAGCCAGAGGCATCCGCCCTCCGCCAACTCCACACGGCCGTTTCTGCCTAGCAACATCAACCAGCCGCGGCAGCGCGACGGCGGCAGCCGGCAGCAGCCGGACCTGGACTGCCTGAGGGTCCCGGACCAGGGCGCTGCAGGGTGAGAGCTCAGCACAAACCTGCAGCGTCAGAACGGGATGGGGTTCGCAAAATACATGAAACACGACGGAAATGTGTAATATCCACTGATTAACCACTCAGTAGTCGGTTAATAGATGACAAATGAAGATGATAGTTCAATGTATTTGATCTAAAACACACTGATATACACATAACGATAATAATAACTGATAGTCATGTAAAACTCCAACTGCAATCAAAGAAGTTCATAACAGTCAAATAAAAATAATTAATTTATAGATCGAAAAGGTCAAGGCTGAAACTATTCAGCTTATAAGTTACAAATATTAGCAGAATACACAAAACCAACAATTAAATCCAGACAAAAGAAGAAAAAACAAAAAGTCAGTAAATCGCCATCATGAAGTAGTTTTCCATCTACTTCATGATTTTTATGAAGCAGAGCTGCATGCTACACCTTGCCTCCTACTTGTAAGTCACACATCACTTTTCTTCATGTTTAAATTTGGGTCACTCTAACTAAAAATATTTTCATATCTGTGAGTATGTAAAGAATCATTGTAGATCATTTCAAGACAATTTTTTTTATCATTTATATGCTAAAATTGTGTTTTTTTGTTTGTTGCCTCAGGGCAACATTGCGCAGTTAGGGCCCTTCTGCTCAATATTATTCTAATGCGACGATATGCAATTGATTACAAAATAATTATCACAGCCGATTTTTTTACTTTATTATTGACTAACAGCAACAGGAGATGGATGAAAGGTCATTTCATGGACAAAAGGTGCATGGTTCATAAGTTGGGGTCATTCCCAATGGAAACATGAGGATCCACTGTACAACCATTATTTCATTATCCTCAAAACTGACTTCAGTCCCAAAGAGTGATAAGTTGGTCATCAATGAACAAATGGCCCCATTCCAAGGCAGGCAAGGACTGAAGCAATACCTGCCAAACCCAAAAATATGGGTCTGCAGGGAACTTTGTATGGCTGGTGCAGATGGTGTTCCTTACAATCTATATAGGGTGAGCCTTGCAACCACCAAATCTACCAGGTATGGGAGCTGGTGGAAATGTTATCCTTTGCTTGGCTCAAATTCTAACAAAGAATCAGAACTACAGACTCTTACAAAAAGAACCTGCATCCCTAACTCCTGTCACTGATGTGAATCTGGTCGCTACAACCCATAGATAATCAGGTAAACAGATGGTGATTCCCAGGTACGCCAATAATCAAGTGCCAAAAATGTGATATACACTCTTTTTCACATCAGCAAGCAATTTCTTCATGATGTTTAACATATAGTAGGGAAAAAGACTGATTTAAACATCCTCAGTGATTCCAGCTCTGCCAAACATTACACATGTACAAACACACAAATGCTCGTTTTAGTCATTTGCTCAAATGTACCATTCATTAATGAAAGTTAGTTGTTTATTTTATATTTGGTGAGTTGGAACCATGTCTGATTTATTTTAGTCAAAAAAGTATTTTTATGAATATAGTTTTTGTTTGATTTCTATTTCATTTCTTATAATCACTGTAGAAAACGTGGCGTTCTAGACCCCTTGTAGCGCAATGTTGCCCTGAGGCAACAAACCCAAATCCGGTTCCGAGAGGTGTCCGGGTCCAATTTTATGATTGATATGTAATTAAGGGCCAACAAGCTCCCAAAGAATGCAGGAAAATATTTTTTCACCCAAAAAATAAAAAGTCATGCCATAGAGGGTTAAAAATAAATATTCTTACTGAACACATTATTTTTTGGTTTTGTTAAAATTAGAAAAATATCTTCACTCCTTACATTTTTTACAACCCCCCACCCAGAAACTAAAGAGATATTAATTGTTTATACCGTTTGTATCGGCCTCCTAAGCTTGCTAAATGTTTGCTGATTATGAGTTTGGTTCTTGAACGCAGCTTAAAGGTTTCGGGGAACATCAGAATTAGACGGCATCGCTCTGAGAGGAGCGCCATGACCCGACACTGTAATACTGCCTCTGCTGCTGTTTCTCTAATCTGACATAATTTGGCTGATTCGTTCTTTTGTAGCTCTGGAGGCGGACGGCCAACTTCAAACGGAGGAATGTGAGTTGGAGTGTTTGCAGTGGTTCTGGTGGTGGTTCAGGTCGGGAGAAAAAGCTTTCAGCAGCACGACACGCTGACGCTACCTCACTTCCAGTTAGACGTCCGCTACTGATGTCCAGTGGGATTCGATGGGATTCCCCTTCAGATGTTGGATGTTCAATTGTCCCTATTGCGCATGCATACTGCAGTACGATCACCGTGGAGTGTTTGACTGAGATGTTTTCTGGGTTATTTGTCTCTCGTTTATTCAGCGTCGTCTGCATCAGGTTTGGGTTGGTGTTGAGAGAAAAGTTAATGTCTCAGGATCTGTGTTTCCTTTCCTTTTCTGAAGTGAAACTGGTTTAGTTTAGTTCTCGCTGTGAAGCCAAAGTCATGTCCTGCGCTAGGACTCCATCTTGTGGCACAATCAGTACCAGCTATAAATATATATATATATATATATATATATATATATATTTTTTTATTTATTTTTTTTTTTTCCTGTGGTAAAACGGACCCCTTTGTCAATTCTATGGTTTTGTATTCAATATATTATTATTATTTTTTAAATATATTGAACTTAAACAGCCAACGAACGACATAATGTTAAACTAAAACATTATATTGATGAATAAAATAAATTTAAAAAAAAAGAGGATTTGTGAAAAATGTGGCACATCACAAAAGCCCTGAGTATTTTGCTAAAAATGCTAAAACCATAGACGTTTAAGGGGATCTACTTTCCTTTTTATCACATAGATTCAATTTTGAATTGAATTTAGACAATTCACTGCAAAGATTTGGGCACCCCTGGTTTATTTTTGTTGCTGAGAAAATGGTTAAATAGTTAAAAATTGATAAAATCAGATTTTTGGCTACTTGGCTACTTTTGGTAAAACAAAATCCCCCGTTTGCCGAATTTAAGTTGTTTTTATCAGAAACTAGAAAAGGAAAAAGGTTTGCTGTGGTTTTAATGCGGAATTACATCTGCACAGATATAAACTTGGTGAAACAAAAATCAGAATAAATCCTTTCATCCTATTCAAAACTGAGCCACAGGAAACAAAAGTGTGCTTGGAGAAATAATTGTACAGAATTTTATAATTTCTCTTAAGAAATCTTAACACTAATAATCCTAAAATACCTCAAAATACACAGATATGAATGTTTTGTCATGACTTGCACAGTCCTGCAGCTTCAAAAGGGAACAGAGACTAAATAAAAATAAAAAAGTTTTGCTCTATTCTTGTTCCCATTTCTGTTATTGCGAAACAATAAAGCTTACAAGTAAGAGGTGAACTCTCCTGGAACGGTGTAGAAATGTTTAATATTTCGTCTTTCTGAGACGTTTTCTGCTTTAAGAGCAGGGGTGCCCAGATGTTTGCATGCACATCGAACAAACCTTTGCTACCCTGAGTCACTGCAGCGCATGGGCTTTAAATATTTAATTCAGCGTCCTCCAGCAGGCAACTCACCCTGACTCAAGAGCTGGCTTTCTCTCTTTTTGTTTTGTTTTAAATCAGGGCCCACCGACCTTCAGCCCACAGGCCTGCACCAGGCGGAGGACGGCCGAAGCCGGCACCCAAACCCAAACCCCAGGTGCCGCAGTGCAAGGCCCTGTACGCGTACGACGCTCAGGACACGGACGAGCTCAGCTTCAACACCGACGACGTCATCGACATCATCAAAGAGGGTGAGTGTCTTTACGAATGGTGAATAAAAAAATTGACGGCTTCGTTTCCTCCGTCGCTCATTGACTCTGTTTGAGCAGACGCTTCTGGATGGTGGACGGGACGACTTCGCGGGAAGCAGGGACTCTTCCCCAACAACTACGTCACCAAGATCTAGAGGCTGCTGGTTGTCAGGGCGACGTGATGCGTTCGCTGGCCCTGGCCTCTGAGGGCGACGCAGAGCCCGCAGTCGGGGAGAGGAAACACTGTGAGACTCTTCTTCCACTGCTGCCTTACAGTCACCCAACGTAACGCTCAGTTACGCCGCCAGACCAAACATCGGTTCTGTTGGGCCAAAGATGAGGCTTTTCTCCAAAGACACAAAGACCGCCGGGGTCTGTCCCCTCTGAGTACTGAACAAACTATTTATTGTATTTATGGATCTCTGTATTCCCTTTACTTACCGTGTTATATCTTATAGAGGATGTGCGCTGCAGCGTTTCGAAGCATTCAAACGAAATCGGCTAAATCTCTGGGACCAGGCTGTGATTTATTTTGTACTTTTATTTCCACTACGTTGCTTCTAGATGAAGGTTGAAGGAAACTGAAGTGATTTCAGTTTTAGCAGGAATATTTATTGTGATGCAGACATTTAACAGGCATGTAAAGAATCAAAATGCTGAATGAGGATTTTTAAAAATTGAATAACCAAAGCGGACTTTTTTTTTTTCTTTCTTCTGATTCTGAGGGCATTGCAGTGAGGTGAAGTATTACCTGGAAAACCTCCCTCACTTTTTATTCTGCTTTTGTTTTCTAATGACACCAGTATGTAGCCTGAGCGTGAGGTCTGTGGTGTATTAGCACTTTATTGGGACAGGTACTACCTTGGACACAGACGGCGTCTCACGTTCACGTCACAGCCACAAAGCTCCGTCTGCAAGGGGCCGATTGTGACGAGCAAAAGCAATAAAGTTACCTAGTTACTGAGCAAAATCATTTGTTTACATGAAATTAAGACAAACAGGCATTTTCTGGATCTCATTTCTGTATGTGAGTTTTTATGCCTGTTGGTGGGCAGAATTTAAAAGGATTTGTGTTTTTACTCAAAGGATGTACGTTTAGTTTCTCCTTTTATCCCCGTTTTGAAAAACACAGAGCTGTTTCTATTAGTTCTGCTACAGCTGAGGACTTGGTGTATGGATTTATGTTTTGTTGAGCTGTTTTTTTTGTAGCTGCTTCTGGTTAATGTTTCTGCACATCTTTTGCGGTGCTGCCGCAGTCCTAACACACATTCCTTAGTTTTATTTGAATCACACGACCACATTATGCTGTAGTCAGTAAAGCCTGCTGGGACTTTTTTTCATAAAACTGCATCAATAAACAGTTTGGTCATAAGATTGGTGAACAGACCCTTTGTGCAACACACACTAATAGAGGAGTATTTTAATTAAACTTTGTAATATTGCATGAATAAATGCTTTACTGATTTTTATCAGATGTTTTTTCGTAACACCTTCTCCAGATTAACATTATATATCAAGCAAAACCAGGAGTTTCAATAAGTGATGCTTTAGTCAAGTTTTTCAGACATTTAACGCCCCCTGCTGACCATTAAAAAGAATGCAGTTTGGGATAAATTCAGTAGCTAAACTCGGACAGCCAAGCATTTATTTCTGTCGAAATAATAACTACTTGGCTGCTGATAACCTTCACAAGGAGGGAAAGATACAGAAGGTAATTTTTAAAGAAGGATGCGCTTCATTGTGCCATTTACCAGCATATAACTGGAAAGTTAAGTGGAAAGAAAAAACGTGGCAGAGTGTTTTGTGAAGCAGGATATTGGCTGCATCTCTTGGATTCCTGTAAAACACTCCTGAGCCAGACAAAGAGTCAGACACATCTTACAAGGACTACAGAGGAAAAAAACTTGCTCACTGGTCCAAAACCCTCTTCCTAGATGAACGTACATCTTTACCAAATCTTACTCACCAACCCCCTTTTAAATTTAAGGCAAGATTCATATTTTCTTTTTTTTTTAATTAACATTTAGTTTTACTCTGATTTGCAACAAGTGTCAACCTCACTTTGCCTCCTGAAAAAAACTTTAAGGAATAATTTAAAACGCACAATTCTCATTTTTATTTCTATGTATGCAGTACAGCAGCACAAAACTTTCAATAAGCCTAATTACTTAGTATTTTATTTTCAAGGAGCCTAAATTCCTTGTAATTTTGAAAGTGTGTATTGTAACTGGTTGTGAAGGCTTTCTAAAGACTCATTGAATTTGTAAAATTGTTTGGTGCAGGATGTAAAAAAAAGTCAGGCCCTAAAAACCCTACAACACCAAAATATACCAATATATGTATGGATATATTTCCTGACCAAATATATGTATAGATATAATTCATGGACCTGGTGGGATCTGAGGGACACATTTTCCTTCAGTTATTAATTTAGTTTACATGCAGAGTTCAATAAATTTGAATATCAAATTTGAACTCGTATAAAGATCCATATCACACCGTGATATTTTCAAGCGTTTCCAAATGTCGTTGGACATCATGATTTTCAGCTAATGAAAAACCAAACTACACCTTTAAGAAAACTAGAATATTACATGACATTTTTTTTTTTGTCCAAAAGTTTTAAAACAGGAATTTCAACCAGTAGAAGAACCAGGATATTCACTCAGTGATTGGACTGGGGTTCTTTCAGTTGAAGTACCGAATCAACGGCCACCATTTCCCCCAGTTACGACTTGTAACGTCGCGCTTCAATATGGCCGCTCCTCCGATCAACAGTAAGCTATGGCGGAATATTAAAGTAAATGCTGTATGTAGCGCCCACAGCTTTAAACTGAACAAATAATAATTAAAAAAAGGTGTTTGCTGACGGAAAGTAAAGCTTTAAATTATGTTTATACACAATGTTTATGGCCGTCGCCATGTTGGAATCCCACTTCTTAACCTGAACGCCGCCACTTCCGAGGAAACTGAGTTAATGGACCTTACCAAGCTCCGCCCAGAAACGCCCCTCGAAAGTCCCACGTGATATAGCTATGGACAAGATCACTGAAGCCTATTGTTCTTGCAAGGCTGGGTAAGTCGGGCATTCATGGTTTTGAGGGTTCAAATGTGCCTAGGCCTGATACACGGTACTCGGTGCTAGCGTGGCTAACACGATTACAGTTTAGTAAAAAGCCTTTTCAGGTAAAATAAAATCTTTAATGTATGTCAGATACGGCACACATTGCATATTGATCTGTTCAACTAATGTAAGACTGTAACAGACAGGCTTCAAGGTGTAGAAGTTGTATCGGTACTGCCATTATGCTGTACTTGGCTTAAAGATTTTCATAATGGATGTGGTCATTATTGACTTTTTTTTTCATTCACTAAACACAAAGAAAGCAAAGCAATAATACTTACACCAGCAGACACTTTGTTCTTATTGATCCTATCTATGACGGTCGAGCTGCAAATGCGGTCGTGCACAAGCTTTAATCCAAGCAAGACATTCGGTTTCAGATTTTGGAAATCTGTGAATTTTAGTTCCACAAATGCGATCAGGATACCTGACATCGCCTGTACAGATACCCCACTGACAGAGAATCAGTCTTTTTCGAGTCCTGACGCAAAACCTTTCTGCCGGTCTGCTAGTCCACAATGTACATTAGCATGTATTTACTACAGAAGCTTCTGAGACGCGCAAGCACGTGGTAGCTGCGCTGTGACGTAAAATGGGTATTAGCCAATGAAACGCGGCCCCTGTGGTAAGGTCCATGATGGTGACAGCCATATTATGGTCAAAATAGAATATTTATGCGTCTAAATATACAGAATCGATCCTATGCGATATTAAAACCTCTGAAAAAAAAAAATCACAATTTGTTTTTTATTTAAATGCTCAAACACGTTTGAATGATGATCTAGGTTGAGATTTTCATTCTGTATGATTTGCTTTGCGTGTGTAAAACTGTTTTAGCTACCGTGTTTTTCCAAAAATAACACATATTAAGATATATGTATTTTAATAAATATTAAGCTGCATGAAAATGGAAAGCATTACACTCATGATCTGGGAAGAAAGAAGAGAAACAAAAATTGATTTCTGTCCCTCAAATTCATCACTCAATTCAAAAACACATTCATTCAAACAAACATCAATCAAAGGACTCAACAAGAGTTATCCAAGTTTATTAATATTATTTTTCAAAACTAATATAAATCCCACATAATATGATCCTGGTGCCTTTAAGTCAATGAATGCATGGATACCTGCTTTAAGTACTGCATTTCAACACTCAGCTCAAAATATTTTTCCTTTTTTTTTTTTCTCATGATCATCAGAGTGGAAACACATGGCCTCAGCGCACTGTCATATTCACTACTAATCTACCGTTTTCTCTCTTGTGCAAGTCTATGCAAGTGAGTTAGTCAACAGTATTAGTGTTTTTTTTTTTTCTTCTTTCCACAGCATCCAAAATGGACGCTGCTGCTCAACTACAGAGAGACAGAAAGGGATGGTGGCGAAATCAGTTAGAAGTGTGAAAACAAACAGTAAATATCAACTTGAGCTGTGTTTTTCCCCTCTGCACATACACACACTCACACAGGAGATTAAAAAGTCAACGCCACTGCCAGTATCAATTTAACAGCATGATCACCAGTTTTCAAATCTCTTCCAACACTCACAGGCCTGAGATCATCTCACAAAAAAAAAACAAAAAAAAAACTTTAGTTAGGCTTCGCACGTCTGTCTGTGGGAAGAAACCCGACGGAATAAAAAATGAGAAAAGATTCACAGCAGTTCCCGACAATCGCTCAGTTTGGAAACAACAGTCAAGAGAGGGGGGCGGGGGTGTGACATTCTTTTTCTTGCTCCCTAAAATACACGGGGATGGTGATGAGGGTGCCGTCGCCAAATGAAGGTGCAGGAGGGTGGTGTAGTCGTAGCAAAGCATGTGCATATTCTGGGAGTGAGGTGAACCATGGAGCTGATTTCCACTCTAGAAATACTGGGTGTGCACTAATACAGCAGCTGATTTGTTAACATATTTCCTTAGTTAGGAATGTATTGATTTACTTCAAAGAAAAAAAAAAAACAAACAAACAAAAAAAACATCTTTCACTAACAATCCACATCTGCTAAACATAAACTAATCAATACAATGACTGGTAAAATGAATCCTGCAATGTTTTTTTGTTGTTGTTTTTTTGTCTAAACTGAAGGTTGACATTCTATTCTAGTAAAGCAAGGCATTAGGTTTACAGAAATGCATCTTTACTAGAGCAGCTCCCCTCACCTGCAACTCGGCGGGCCGTGTTGAGCCCACGTTATATGTGCAAAGAAATGCATTGCAAGGAAACATGCAGAGAAACAAAACGGAAATGACACTTGAGGAAACAATCAAAAGCTACATAAAAGCTTCATAAATACAATAAAATCTTAAATCCATAATGGAGAAATCTAGTTGTTGTTCTACTATGTGAGAGCTGGCACTCTAGGCTCGATGCTTTTTTGTTTTAGTTTTTTGTTGTTGTTGTTGTTTTTCCTCGTAGTAGTAGAGCTGCGCAGGTAATTCGTGCCATCTTTGGTTGACTGCAGTACTGAAGAGAAAGTTAATATGATCTGAAAATAAACTCCGAACAAACAAAAGTGTTGCTGGGAAAACAGCATCAACTCTCGGCCGACAGCTGCGCCTCAATGTCCACTCTGCAGATGGGGCACTTCTTATTGGTGAGGAGCCACTGATCCACACACAGCTGGTGGAAGAGGTGCATGCACGGCAGGCGCCTGCGGGGAGGGGGGAAAACGCACGGAGATCACTTTTAGAGCTTCGAGATCTGAGCACATCTCCTTAGAGCGGCCACTGCAGACAGCAAACTTTGTTTATTGGGGTGAGAAAGGAGATAATTTCATCAGATCAAATGACTCAAAATCAAATTCTCAGTGCAAGAACAACCCTGAGTTGGTGTAAAACAACCTTTCAGATGCAACCAAACAGCTCATGATGGTCCAGATGTCTAGAAAACAACCGTGTTTAAAACAGTTCAAATATCATAAAGCGAAGACATTTAAATGTAATTATAGGTTGGTTTTGTAAACAAATTACACTTTACACAGCATCTGCATGTAGTAGGGTTCAGGGTACAGTTTTCAATTTAAGTTCTCAAAATTTCAACACCAAACTTTGGAAATAAAAACAATACAAACAAACAGAAGACGACAGTTTAAATTCACTATTATATGGTAGGATTTATTACTGAAAAAGTGCCAATTGAATTAATTTTCTTTAAAATAAAAGCCAAACTTTATTTTGATTACTCAAATCAATAAATCACTGAGACATTAGGAATAATAAATATTCAAAAATGAAATTAAATAATAATAAATAAAAAAAAGCTCTCATTTGCCATCGTGATTCAAAGTGACCTAAAACAAGAACAGTTTAGCCTGATTTAACTTCAGACAGACAGAAAATAAATGTGTGTCTTTTTATTAAGTGTATGAAAATATCTGGCTTCAACTGTTAATAACGTTTTCCAAATTTAGATTGTACTTTACTGCAAGATGGTGCAGTTTTAGCAGCAAGCACTTCCACAGGCTTTATGCAGATGTTAAGCATTTTCCAAGCCTTGAAAAGACCAAACTGAAATTCAAATATTTTCAAGAATTTCAAGCACCCTGATGTAAATGTCATTAAGATTTGGTCTGAGCAGCAGGAATTGGGAATAAACCGCAGTAGGAGAAAGAAAAGGCAAATCGTATATATCAAATTTAGACACATCAGCCTTTCTGCCATCAGGGGGCAGCGTCTCCTCCTGGAAAACCTGAGCCTGTGCCAAAAAGCAGCTCCATGAGGCCGGTAATTTTAAGGCACTCTGGGACTTTTCTGCTGATTACCAGAACTCCTTTGGGTTGTTTTTAGAGAAAAATGAAAATCCCGCTGGACGGCAGGAAACTGGAATGACTGCACCTGTCTCCCCACCTGTGTTTGCGGGCTCACAGACACGCCCCTCTGAACGGATAATTGAACACATTTAAAGCTGTGAGAAAAAGGCAAGAGGAACTCCCGGGAGAGCGGAGAGGCTTACCTGACATCCTCCCCCTCCTCCAGTATCGACAGGCAGATGGTGCACTTCTCCTCCGTATCTTCATCAGCCCCCTCATCTTCATCTTGCTTGCCGTGCAGCTTTCTCTGTCGGGGAGAAACGTTTGGAGGCGCATGAATTTTAAAAGCGAATTCTCTCGATAAAATCACTCAAACTGCTCAACTAAACTCCTAACATGACATTAAAAACAGATGGCCATAACAGTAACTTCTTTTTCCCTTGTTTCAACAAAACAAACTTAAAATTTGGGAACAGAGAGAATGGTCATTTGGTCCTGAAACAAAAAAGAAAACTTTCTATCTCTAGTCTCAATGCTAAACAAATCAAAGTAATCCAAATAATAATAATAATAATAATAATAATAAAAATAAAGATATCAGCCGAATTTCCCGGCCCCCAAGGATAACAATAAAATCTAACGTACATGTGAGCAGAGACATGTTTCCAAATTGATTTGTTCGTTTTGATTCTCACCGATTCTGGGGTTGCGTGCATATTTTTCCCAATAGATGCCCAAGCTTCAGGGGTTAACTGTTGGTCAATGTCTCTCTCCAACACCTTCTGTATTGGGTGGCAGGGTGTTAGATTGCTTGTTTAGGTACATTTGAAAACCTCTAAGGAATCTTCCCCCCTCCCCAGCCCCCAACATTATCTTCACGGCTGCAATCTCTGGTAAAAGACACTACAGTGTTTTCTAAAACATCAGAGCACAAAAGACCACTGCGCACTCTGTCCCAGAATGCACTGCAGCAGACATGCACACGTATGTCCAACATGTTGAGAAATTGTGAGACAGAATGAAACACTCTGAGCAGGTTTTACCTTCTTGTACTTGTGTGGGTAGGTGCACCTCTCTATGGTTCCCTGAGAGGCTCCTCGATTCACAGTCCCAAGTCGTTCCTCTAAATGCAGCAGGTCCTGGTGGAGACAAACGGTTCTCAGCTTCTCCTTCAACAACATCACTGAGAGCCTGAGTGTTTGCTCAGCCAGGTAGCACAAATAATGACAAAGTGTCGTCTTGGTAGCTTTTAAAAGCGGCAGATTTAAGTTGAATCTTTTTAAATTATGAGTACCGTATTTTTCGGACTCATATATATTTAAAAATATATATACATCATATCTATTCGGACTCATATTTCACAACTTTTTCCCCCACGCTTTGAACCATGCGGCTTGTAGCCTCACCTCAGTTGACTCCACCAAGTTTGCTGATGGTTGAAAAATCTACATTTTCTTCCCTCTAATGATAACTAGGCGTCACCCTGACAATAACACTGTAAACACTGTTGCCATTTAAAGTTGTCGGTGAAGTGTTACAAAATTGAGTCGCATAGAGGAAGCAAAGAGATATAAGAAGCCATTTCAAAGGAAGCTATTTTCCTTCCCATGTTGAGACACTGCTGCGGTTTATTGTGGGTCCGAGATAAGAGGGTGAAGAATAGCGAAGAAAAAAAAAAGAAGACGCAGTTCCTCTTTTTTTATTCACTTATGGCTTCAATCGCCGTCTGTCGTGGGTTATGAAATCTCAAAGTTAAGGATCTGCATGGTCTAGGATGGAAGACGACTGTTTTAGTAGCACAAACCGCCAATTGAAGACGCTAGAAACAAATGTTTCAAATGCTAACTCCCAATGATTTTGTCTTATTTATTTTACTTTGTCGTTTTCACACAAGGTGGGACAATGACCTCTGCTCCTAATATTAATAAATCATCTTCTCATATTATAGCTCTTAAAATTTTTAGCCAAACCCAATTTCTCTTCATCGTCAGGTCAGAGAGTGAAAAAGCTGATCAACTCGTCTCATTGGCCTCATCATCATCATCATCATCATCTTCATCATCATCTGTAGCTGAGTCACATTTTGAAAGAATGGTAAAAACGGACACACCCGGCGCCACCATGTTGAACTGCTTCTCACTCTAGAATCAGGCTTTTGAGGGTGTGACGCCAAACTGAGTCTGCATCACCAAATGGAAAGTCTAAACCTTACTTCTGGTGACAAAGTTTCACAACTACATGAAAAAACAGGGATCACATCACACAGCAAGCTGCCAAGCACTGAGTATCCACTTTACCTGTCTTTAGTGACTGGATAAAACTAACTAAAGTTAGAGTTGATGGGACTGAATGCAGCAGTGTGTGTGTGTGTGTGCGTGTGTGTTTGTAGCAGTTTGATTCTTCATCTTTAGAAAAAGCTGATTTAGCAGCAGACAGGTGCAGTTCTCACCTCGTAGGTTCTTCCAAAGCCAGTCATTCTCGATGAGATGTACCTAATGTGCGGGTAGGTCACTTCAGAAATGCCAGTAGTGTGCTGCAGGAAACAAAGATGGGTTTGTATAAAACATTACTACAAGTCCCTGAAAAGCACTTAAAGCCTGAATATTGCATATAACTAGAGAAGAGATGCTGAACTTTTTAACAAACATTTTCAAATATCTGGTGTTGAAAATGTAATTTATACAACAAAACTAGGCATTACACAAATGCATGTAGTTAGAAATAAACTAAAATGTTTTGTGAGTGTATTTCAGTAATAGAAAATTAATTTATTGCATGATAAATTAAAAGAAAACTCAATAATTTCCATTTTCATTATTTATCATTTTCTCCTTTTTTTTAAATGTACCTATTAGTGAACACAGAACAAACATTACAGACCAACAAATTATCTGTCTACCAAAAACTGGTGCTTCAGTCTCAACTTGACCTTTGTTTACAGAAACTTCACAATTAATTGTATTTGTTGTTTTTGTATATTCAAAATGTCTTCCACTTCCAAAGTTAAATATTTACTAGAATTTAAAGTTTATCCATTTTTGAAAACATGTTATTGCATTGCTATGTCATTACCGTTACTTGAAAATGGTCTCAAAACGATATTATCGTTTATCGCAATCATTTCTGGGACAATTTATGGTCCAGAATTTTTTTTACTGTGACAAGCCTACCGTTTAACAGCGAAGGCAACAGATGTGTGTTTATGAAATTATAAAGCAAAACTGCAAACTAAACATGTTTTAGACGGCGGTCAAGGACTCTGGTTTTGTTGAGCGCAGACTTAAAGTGCTTAATGAGCTCAAGTTAATTGCTAATGCATAATTCATGAGGTCTGAGGAACTGTTTCTGAGGTAACTGGTGTTAGAAATAAGGCCCAGCAGAACGAATCCAACACAGACTTTGTATGAAATGTTTGTTATCTTCTATGCTAATAGTTGCAAAGGTCTCTTCTACCATTAAGGAGATGGGGAAGTGGTGCAGCCTCGGGGGAGTATGGTAGTGGGGCAGGTGAGAGTGCAGGTGCCCTGAAGTGTATGAAGCCACTGGTACACCAGCCTCGATGCCAAGCTCCCTGCTCAACAGGACAGAGTCATTATTACATCAGTGCTGCAGGCAGAAATCCAGACATTTCAGAAACACAAACGTCTTCGATTAAAAGACGAAACCATAAACCCACCATGTCGTTCTCTGCTCAGGCTGGCGAGGATGGGAAGACATGGTCTGTGGCACGTGGATGTGGTGTCCGTGGCCGTAGTTGGGATGCATCCTGTGGGGGTGTGGAGGTGGCCGCTCATGCGCCCGCCTGCAAAGCAAAACAAATAGCACGCGTTTCACCAATAAACGTCCCCTCGTACCCCCCAACTTTTACGAATCCGTGGCGCCGACACTCACGTGGGGTGCTGCATCATCCTCCGCCTCTGGACCTCCATCCTCTGCAGCATCTCGTGCTGATGCATCCTCTGCACCGAAGGCCCCAGAGGCGGTATGTGGTGCTGCAGGGTCTGGTGGTCCGGTGGAAGGTGCTGGGCCAGTGGCACGGCAGAAGTGGGGAGGTGGTGGGCGGAGAGGGGAGGTGGAGGCGCCGGAGGAACCGAGTGGCCTGCAGGATGGGACGGCAGTGGCGTATGAAAGGAGTGGGGAATGAGGAATTCGCCCTGTGGAGGAGGCTGCGGCGTGAGTTGGGGGTTCCCGTGGGAGTGAGGGCAGGCGGAGGAGGGCTGATGATGCAGGGATCGCGTTAGAGAGCCATCTGGAAACAGGGAAAGAAACAGGGGAAGAGTCAGTAAATCTATTCAAACCAAACTGACAGCAAAACAGAGAGACCGTGCTTAGAAATGAGGCTTTTGCTCCATTTAAGATACGGAATCACAAATGAGGCGTTTCCAATTGCCTATTTTTATGATTAGCAAGAGATCACAAAAAGCTATTCATATAACTTGAATTATTACATTTCCAAACAAAAACAAAACAAAAAGTGTTTTATTTATTTCCAGTCCTTTTTAAAAATACTTTAAAAGTATGAATAAACTTTGCAGACTTCAAGTTTAGATTCTGCAAAAACCAAAAGCTGCAGGGACATGGAGGGACGGACGGATGGACGGAATGACATCCACATAAACACAGACTGTGGAAGAACCACAGTGCTGGTTCTGCTGGACTTCCACGCCGGATCATTACCCTGTTAACCATGACATATTATTGAAACAAATGGAGAGCCGGGCCAGACTTTCAGGTCAATTTCTCAACTGGTTTGAATCTCACAAAAAGAACGGAAATTATTTTTGCGTTAACCAGAACCAAACATTCAGTTTTTATCCTTTATCCGTATATAATAATACGAACTTCCAGAAATATTATGAAATACTGAGTTCCTTTCAATCAAACTAAAAATCTATCTCTTTAGAGTTGCCTCTGATTCATAATAACAGGAGCACAGATCAACTCCAGTTTGTATTACAACTTTTTGTTACTTCTCTTTATTTTGACTCTGTATTGTAGCAGGTATTTTTACCACTCTGTTTCCCCCAGGGTATTTTAAGCCTGGCAGGCCACCAGGCTTTACTTGTCCCCCCACCAGGCTGAAGATTCATTTCATTTGTGCATAAGACTCACATTCAGAAAATAATGACACTTTTAATGTAAAGTTGCATTAGTAGTGCATAAGAAGTGTCAACTTTGCAAGATATGGCAAATAATGACACTTTAGTACAACGTTGCATTAAAACTTGCATTAAAAGTCCATTATAAATGTCAACTTTGCACTTTAAGTGTCATAATTTACAGAATGACACTTAACAGTCAAACATTCATGAAAACTCCTTCATGTTCATTCATGAAAACTCCTTCA
Organism: Poecilia reticulata; assembly: GCF_904066995.2. NCBI lineage: Eukaryota > Metazoa > Chordata > Actinopteri > Cyprinodontiformes > Poeciliidae > Poecilia > Poecilia reticulata. The sequence goes on from NC_088832.1 coordinate 19,440,395, forward strand.
TGTTCATAACAGGTGTCATGTTTGTGATAGCATCATGTCAGAATTATTCACACCTCTTCAAATAAAGTGTCACTGTTATTATTATTATTACATGGTATTTCTATAAACCAGAACTGCATAACCACTGCCTGTCTCTACCGGTCTACCTGCTAACAACTTCAGCAAATAAAGTTACAAGTCACAGATAAATCATCAAAACATTTTGGTCGCTTCAGACCAAAAGATGAAACAACTGAAGAGCAAAAAATTGTTTTACGCTAGCCGTTTTTAAGACATTATATTTAGTGTTTAAGTATCGTTAATAATGCATTTTAATAGCCAGTGATATTTAAAATTTCCTGTCAACATTTTTAACTCAAAAACACAGAGGGTTGCTGGATGACTGCCCCATCGCCTCCCGGGCGTAGCGAGTTTTCTGGAGGAAACCCCGTTATCATGTAAAGAACTTCACACTGCCTTATTTCTGAAATGTGCGGCACAAATAAACTCGACAGACTCAAAGATAGCTGGTGTAAAAAGAAAAGCGCAGCAGTGCAACCAATCACTCTTCCTCGTCACACAGCTTCCTTCTCTATGCTGAATTATTATGGGAATCAGCAACTCTTGCTGCCGGTTTCTCGTACTCACAGGGTTGGTGCATGTAATGTCTGCAGGGCTGAGGTTGTGCTTGTGGCTGAGCCACCATGGAGGAGCTGAATGAGTCCACCACAGCTGGCTGACTGGGCCCTGGGGTGGCATGTGAAACATAAGCAGGGGGCCGCGAGGAGGAGCCCGGGCAGCAGGGGTCAAAGGCTGACGTGCTGCCATGGAAACTAGCACCCCCGGCGCCACCGCCTCGAATGCTGCTGTTGCTCAGGTCCACTGGCAGGGTTTGCTGTGGGAGGGGAAGAGAAACACTGACGATGCAAGACCTGAATGGCATCAGTATCTATTTCAATCTGCTAAACAAGTTGTAGTTTTTTCATACAAATATAAAAGAAAATATATGTATAATTTCAGACATCCTGCAGTATGAAGAAGCACTTTAAGTTTATACAGCCATAATAATAAAAACATATAACAAATAAAACACTTTGAACTGCCTTGTTGCTGAAATGTGTGTACATGGTGGCAACACACTGCAAAAAACACAAAATCGTCCCAAGTATGTTTGGTCTAGTTCCTGGAGTAAATAAGTCAAAACTACCCTAGAAGCAGCTTCTCAGCAAGTAATCCGTCAGTGAAAAACAACATTTTCCCCAGTTAAAATGTCTTGTTCCACTAGCAGATTATTTCACTTACAAATAATACGTTTTCATCAATATAAAGGAATTACTTACTTAAAACAAGCTCCTATATTGTGCTGAAGAGTTGCTTTTGTCTTATTTTGAATGTACTAAGATATCTGCAGTAGAAACTTGACCAAAAATACAAGGGAAGATTTAGTGTTTCTGCAGCTTCAGCTCCTTTATACCTGGTCGTGGTAGTGGGATGCATTGCTGCTGCTGCTGCTGTTGCTAACTCCAGCACAGGGGGCAGGCAGAGCACTGGGGCGTTCCACAGGGCAGCTCGGCTCCTGAAAGGGTAAGGTTCCTGGGGGCTGTGGTGCAGGGTGATGGATATGGTGGACAAAGTGGTGAGTGTTGCTGTGGCTGTGCTGAGAGCCGGCGGTCTGCTGAGAGGAGGACGCTTGCAAGCAGCTAGAATGGGGGTGGCTGAGGGACATGTGACCAGGAGAGGGGCCACTGCACGGAGAGTGCTGCTGGCAGCAGGATGGGAGTCTGGGCATGGCTGTGCCCGAGTTTTCTCCTCCTGTACCAGACAAGCCTGATCTGTTGTCATCTGAACAGGAAAAAAGAAATCACAAGATAGATTATTTCAACACAAATTAGATTAAAAACAAGGGTTTCATCAGTTTCACCAACTCAAATTTAAGACTTCTTCCAGCCTTTTACAGACCATTATTAATTAAATTTAAGATCTGTATCACATCAGAAATGTACAAAAGAAACAGCCTTTACCGTTGTAGTGCTAAGCTTTTTTTTTTTTTTTGCACAAATTTCATTGTGTGTGTCGGCAAGAGAAGTGATCCAATAGCTAAGACCATCACCGTCCAGCCATCTGGCAATAAATTTACACTACTTAATCCATTAGAGATACAAAAAAGCATGCTTGCTAGCTAGCTCGCTGACTCCAGCACAGGGGCGGCTAGTACAGGAGGCGGACTTGTTTTTTTAGCTAGCCACCTAGCTAGGTTTTCAGCTACTTAGCTAGTTAGGTTTAGCTAGCTACCTAGCTAGCTTTTCTCCTTCCATTTCTCCTACCTAGCTAAAAACTAGCTAGCTAGCTAGCTTCCTTCCTCCATTTTCACTCCATATATAGCTGCTAATATACCTTTTACTAGTTAGCGAGGGTATATTAGCAGCGAGTTACAACAGCATTCAGTCACAGAATGAAATGAAGAAACGTCTCAAATGTCAAAAGTCCTACAAGAAAAAAAAGACTGCATCTTTTAGGCCAACTTTCCTTTTTTTAAATGAATTTAAGACATTTTAAAGCCTTACTTTCAGGTGCATTAATTTTTAAGGACTTTTTAAGGATATGTGGCCATTCTGTAAACATAAACCAGACTCTGACAGAACATCACGGCTGATCAGTCAACAGTAGTTGGTTTCACTGTCCTCATGTCACCCTACCTTCTGCGGCTGTGCGAGCAGAACCACTGGCTCTCTGTGTGTGCACACTTTCAGGCATTGAACCTGCGCAGCTGGTGGAAGGGCCCGGGGCGTCATTGAGCTCAGAGGTAGAGGCGTGATGGGAGGATGACGATGACGAGGACGACCTTACTGTCTGAGTGTGAATGCTGCCGGAGGTTGTTGGTACGACTGAGAGATCTGCAGAGGAAAAAAACCAATAAAAATTGAGATAGTTAGAAAAGATATTAATGACAATAATTAATGCACAGTGATTCCAGAGTCTGATAAAATAAAAAGAAACAGTTTGCTTACAGCTAGTGTAGATATTTTCCCTAATTCAATCATTTTTATAAGAGAAGAAGAGAAACAAAGACAAGCAAGCTGCATGAATGTCTCACAATTAGTACAATGCCTCTGTATGTTTGCTTTTTCTTTAATTATGACAAAGGCTCGTCAAGTTTATGTTCAAGAAAACAAAAAAAAACAGAAATAAGTTTCTTTGTTTATTCCTTTATTCAAAGTGGAGCACTTTAAAACTTTAGCGTTGGCGATCCACACAGGGCAGTGATGCAGACCAAAGCGAAAGGCCTCCCAGTGTTTGCATTTCTCAGGGGAGGGAGAGAAAAATTCATTTGTGAATATGAAAAGCAGATAGGCTGCAAATACTGAGAGGATAATAAGGTTTGTTTCTACAACTGAGGAGCGTTTACAAAGAAGCACACACAATACAGTCCGCTTTAGTTATATTGCTTTGCTGCCGAAGTGTTTTGATTGCATTCAGTCCCAGGCTGAGAATTGTGCTTTTAACGAACTGGTACGACTATATTGACTGCTGGCTTATGCACAAGTTGGTGCTCACTGATGCATAGTAGTAATTTACTTCTTCAATTAATAAACACTTTTTTTCTGTCTTTTAATTCAAGTTTTTGTTATCACAACTACTACATTAGTTCACATTTTCCTCAAAGCCATTTTAAATTGAGTGAATAAAATAAAAGGTGTAACATCAGGAAAGCTTTGACTTCAAGGATAAAACCCGTAGGAATAAGGATGCAGATAGTTGGATGTTTTGAACAGTTTGCATTCAAATTTATTTTTATTGGAAACATAAACGAGTCAAAGCATCATACACTCTGCACTTTATGTGCTTCTTTAAATGAGCACTTTCTTGATCAATAGTTTTCTACAACCTATTACGCTTCCTTGAACTTGTTAGGATGAGTTTTTCAAAAAGTATGTCCGTCACTTTTTGCACAAAATCATTCTTAAATGAGATTTTAGTCTGGTCAGTTCTACCTATTTTGAGCTCTTTCCAGGATGAGTTGGTTTTTAGGACTTTTGTCACTTTAAATCAAAATAAGCTGCTGTTGGCCACACGTCTAAACTCAACATTTACACTTGCACATAAAAATGTCTGCAGACAGAGGACAATGGTCTCTTCTAGCAGCCTTTGTACATCACCTGCAGCACTAAAACCAGCTGACCAACCAGGCTGGAGTTCCGCTTGGTTGCTAGGTGACGGACTGGGCTTTGCTAAGGTTGCTAGGTAACGGCACAGTGCCGTGACCTTGCACAGTAACTTAATATTGGGGAAGTTTTGGAAACTACTCCTTTTCCAGACACAAAAACAAATTAACTTATTGCCAGAAAACAGCTGGGAGTTTTTTTTTTTAGGAGCTTGGATTGTTTTTGTGACCAAATACGGAAACATAAAAAAGTGCAAAATGTGAATTTTGCATTACAGCTAAACTTTAAAAATGGTCGTACTGTTTTGCCTTTTTGCCCTTGCACAAATTCGGTGACTTTGGGGGGTACTTTTAGATTTTGTCGTTATAAAAAAATATATATAAACTACTCATTGTTGTCATTCCTTTTCACAGTTAGGCAATACTACAACTTAAAAGTGAAATACAAAACATTGAGGTTTGTGGTTTTCACTTTTTTTTTATAAATCAAGAGGTGTTTACTTTATTCAGTCCAGACATTGAGACGTTGGAAGTTGGATGTCTTACCGTCCTCGTCGACTGTGAGATCCACAACCTCCCCGGGGTTCTGGCGCAGCGGCTGGATGACCGTTGAGAGCCGGTGACGTCCACGCGGCTCCTGGAGGCGATTCTGGGCACAACTGCTGCCCCAAATCCTACTGAGACCCCCGACTGAGCGTGACCTGCATGCAAGCAGATATAAAAAAAATAAAATAAAAAATAAAAAATTACATCCAAGACAAAACTAAGGTACAGAAGTAGAAGTTATATATTCAAGTTTGGTGACAGCTGACTGACACAGCGATAAAATAGAAGAGCTGAAAACATGCAAACAAGTGAAGCAGTTCAATAGTGCTTATTCTGGAAAGTGTAAAGACCAAGTGCACAAGACGGAGCACAAGTTGGCATAAAAGGAAATTAAATGTTGCTGTAACTCATTAATTCAGATTCCTCAAAGAGTTATTGTAGATGGTGACGGCAGGAAAAATCTTTTGTAGCAGTCTGTATTACAGTGAATCTGAGGAAGCCTCTGACTGAATACATTCTATTTTTCAAAGACAGGCTAATGAAGGGGATGGTCAGTGTTGTCCATAGTTTTCTTGATTTTTATGAAGAATCCTCCTTTGAATCATCATCTCCAAAGGTTAAATGACAAAAGCAAAGAAATATTGATACTGATTGAAGACATTAATACAAATCAGTGCGTAGCTCAACCACAAGAACTCAGAATGCACAACTTGCATCGAATCCTCCGATTTGCTCCCCAGACACCTTTAATTTTCCTGCATGCCCCTCAAATGTCAGCCGCTGCGCCTCCTCTTCCTCTCGCCTCGTTCCCCTCTTTCTTTTAATTTTCTCTCTCAAAGGCTCCTGCTGCTCTTCTCCGCGGCCTCTGAGACGGGAGTGAGAAACAAGGGAGCAGCCGCAGCTCCCTCCAGGTGAGCAGAGGGGGGAGGAACGACCCCGAGAGACAGGAAGCTGTGTGGGAGTGCCATGCAGCACGCTGCCATGGAGATGTTGAGGTAGGGGACTCCGGCGCTTTTGAAAAATATCCAGCAGCGAAGGAGAAAGAGTTTAATCTTGGAGAGAAAACCTTAACAAAACGATTTAATCAAATGAGAAATCCGAATTAAAAATCATAATTTTTCTTGTTTGCTCAGTTTGCAGACAGATGGGAAATTGAGCAGTTTGACTCTTAATTTTGTAGTTTAAATATTTAATTTTAGCAGTTTGCTGTAAAGATGTTAACAGCCTTGTAGCCTGCAAGGATATTTCTTTAATATGCAAAATAAATTATTTCACTACCACGTTAGTAGCGAAGCTAATAGAAATCTTCACGTAATTTTTGTTTCGTTATTTTAGTTTATAAGCAGCGGATCAAACCAATGTGAGGTTTTGCTTTAGCTGGTGCTGCTGGTCTGCTCAGCTCTGGTTTGTCATTAAAAGGAACAGAGATCTGTTCTGTGGTAAAATAACACAACTTTGCTTCTTCTTTTCGCTGCGCGTCACCATTTTAAATCGATTCCCCAGCTTACAGAAATGGAGTTTCAAAATATGTTAAAATTGGACAATTTTGTGTCCCAAGGTAAACTTTGACCGGTGAGCCGCAGGTCAGTGGCTCATTTACTTTTTTTTTTTTGTCTGTTTATTAAATGAATCAAAACTAAAATAATTCCAACATTCTTCAACCTGCAAAGACAAAAAAAAAAAAACACGATACATGTTTGCGTTTGGTAAAAATCAGATAAACGTTAGCGACAGATGATTTTTGAAGTCTTGCAACCTTTTGATTTTCTTACACTTTGTATCCTTTAGTCTTCTATGCTTATTACTTTCTTCTTTATTCTGAGTTAAAACAAAGTTTACGCTGCTCGTTTGTTCATGTAAAGGAAAACTAGGGCTGATTAAAACTGGAGTCCACTGGTCAGACCTCAAGGACACACAGAAACTAGTAAAAACCTGAATTCTCTGCAGATATTGTCGCTTTTTATGCACAAAGCAAAATCGCAATCTCAAGAAGATCGCAGCTGATTGTTAGTTTGTTTTCAGTTCAAATCCAAAATAAAATTACTTTTTAAAACTTGAAATGACCTGGCTACTAAATGTGAGAACTAAATATGAGACAAAATATGAAACATTAATTTCAGACAGTTTGTTTTTTTGTATTAGCTTACAGTAATGTAAATTTACTTTGTATTGATATAAATTACTTAAATAATATGGTTTTTCTCATAAATCTAAAACGTTGGCTTTCTGCACCCATGAGGCAGGAAATGCCTTTATTCGCGCCGTTTGCAATACGGGGAATTCCCACCTGCTCACACTATCCATTTCCTTTTACATACACAATCAAAGTGGTATGAAGACGAAGCTCAAGTACCTTTTGCTTATACTTACAACTTAAAACCAGGGTGGAAATTCAGACACAATAAACGGACTCCCAACAAAACCCGGCAGTGAGGCTGGGATGTAGAGAGAGACTGAGGAGATGAGTGAGGAGTCTAATTGGACTTCCTCGTCTGCTTTGGGTCGACCCCAAGGGGCCAAGGCTTGACACTAGGGAAGGGCCGCTAATTAAGCAAACCTGGGATTATTTTGTAAATATCTGTTTACCACTGGGAACCTCAGGGGACGAGGAGTGCCAGCAGAGAGGAAAACACGGCGTTATAAATATGATCACTATGGGAATGGAGGGGGCTTGGCAGGGCCGAGGTGGTGCCAAGGCAGAGCGACACGAGGCACAGGCCCCGGGGACGGGAGGAGAGCGACGGGCTGCGCGTACTGCGGCAATGTGGAGTGAACTGATGGGGCCGATGCTGGTGACAGCTAAGGTTGGGAGTTTGGGAGTTCAACAGGGAGGGAGGGAGGGCAGGAATAGCAGAGTGAGGAGTGGTAAACAATTCATGGCACTCGGCTACACAGCAGACTTTCTTACCATGATTTAAGATTTCTTACACTTTCTGGAAACATAGAAAATCTACCGAACGAAGCTCACATTTGAACAAAGTCTTGCATGTACTGAGCAGAGACCGGCGAACACGTCTGCTGTTATTTATTAACAGTGGAAACTACAAGTAAAGTGCAGCCAAATTAATAGAAACTTCTTCTGTTGCACTAGTTTACATGAATAAACAAATACCGATTCATAATTCAAATCATTACTCTTAAAAACAACCCCTGGGAAGGACACATGTCAGTTATTAAAAAATAAATCTCATCCGCTTCTCAAAGATGCCAAAAAGCTGCTTTTAAATGTCACACAACTCTAACAGTTTACTGAAATCACAACACAGAATAAGACACTGCAGTACAAACTAACACAGACACAAGTGACAAAAAACTGCAGATGAACGCATGTTAGCAAACAGGGCCGATGTCAGCATGAGCAGAGATTTCACTGCTCATTCGGTCGGCCTTTGATTCTCCACCCTCCTGCTCCACTAGTGCCCATCCCCCACTTCGACACATCTCTACGTTATCTAGCGAGAGAGGAGATCCGAAAAGTGACAGGAAAGGAGGCAAATCATGACCGTCCAGGCTCTGGGTAGCAACTTTAAGGAACCGAAACCATATATTCTTAGTGACTTGGTGCTAAAATGGAAACGGGGATGTGGTTACAGAAGTGAGGGGACAAAAAAACGTGTGACAGATGTGACCACAGAGGAAAACGTTTGTGCAGGATCACAGATTAAAAGGAGTACTGAAACAGAAATTTACACACGAACGGGGGAAAATATGACTCGCTAGGGGAAATGAAGAGAAAAGAACAATTCAACATATCTCAGAATAATGATGCTCTATGTGATGGGTAAAAGACGGGCTGCATGGTGCATCGTGCAGCAGGAAAGTCCTGGGTTCAGTGGGATGGATTTGTGGTGTGGTGCAACAGTTATATCAGCAGCTTTTCGCTCTAGCATGTTGACGAAGTTAACAACCAGGATTCGTTCTCGATCAAATTAATTTCTTTAATATTTTGTCCGGTGTTCCAACACAAATTATAACCCAAACGGTAATTATTGACAACCTACTTGTTCAAAAACAAAGCATCCTTCAACTTAGCTTACTCATCCTGTTCAAATTAGCACTTCCGCAAACTAATAAACACACACGCAAAGCTGCAGAACTTCTTTCAAGTTCATAAAACTTCAGAATGGCATAAAAAACAAAATGCTGTATGCCAGAAAATAATCACACAGACTCGAACAAACACAGTAGAGACAGAAAACGTAGTGAGAGAGGATCCTGTCTTCTTGTCACCCGCAAACACAAAATAATACTCAGAGGCTCAGCGTGCAATCTTTACCTTCCCAAAAGGACAACTGAAGCTGGGAAAAGAGCAGGAGCCTCTAAATTATTCAATAAAAGGACGTATAAAGAGCGACGTTTGGATAGATTGTGGAAATAACTCAATAAGTTTAGACAACTCAAACCATTTCAGCCTGAACCAAACAAAAGCATTTTGTCAAGAAAAAAAAAAAGAGTGTTTATTATGAGTAATTTAATAAAATGCCTCATATGATGTGCAGAGCAGACAGATAAGGTGTTCTTTTATGAGCGTTGTTTATTGGAAATGTGGAAGTTTGGAAAATGAGTCTGGAAACAAATGTTTTTCTATGCTCTATTCTCAGAGTTAAAACAATAGTTAAAGCAGGTTCCTCACACCTAAAGGAAGAAGTTATGAGCTCATTGTTCATTTATTGACGAACAATAACCTCATAAATAGGCCTGACAGGGACTCAGGCTAAACGATTCTCACTGGAATTAGGAAGAGGGAAATATGTTCACTAAAGCTAAACAGCATCAGCAAAGCTTCAAGAGCTAAACTAGCCAAAGCAAATAAAACAATAAATCAGCGTGGCTTGATTGGTTAAACTGGATGGAGTTCAGATGCCTTGTTATGTTTAATTAAAAGGTAACATAATGAAATAAAGCTGGAGGAAGTGGGGCTGCACGGTTTGAAGCCGAGTACAACCACCAAGCTGTAATAGCCGCTCAGGTTTTCATTTCATAACATTGTGACAAAAATCATATTTGATCAAATTCAATTGCTTTAAGACATCAGTAATTTTCATTTTCATTTTGGGCAACAGCAAGATCAAGAATGTCTTCAAAAGGCCAGTTGTGGCAGAATGTATCAATAAAAATATCCGTTAACAATATATTGATGGGTATTGACTCTGCATTCGATGAGAACTTACTAAAATTAAATAATATTGAACATTTTCTCACATTGATGTAATTCGGCAGATACAGGTAAAAACTGCTTTTGATAAAATAATTTTTTAAGCACTCAAGCTCGTTTTAATGTTGGCTCTTAGGGCCACGTAAAAAGCCACGGCGAGCCAGATTTGGCCCCTGGACCTCAAGTTTGACATGTGTGCTTTAAGACGACGAAGCAGAAACTTCACACCCTTCAGTACCTACCTAAATCCGTCTCCAACGGTGACGATCTCCACTTCGCTGTCCGTCGAGGTGACGTTGATCTCCTCGCTGGCGGGAACAGCGTTCGCCGGAGCTGGAGACGCCTCTATCACCACCACGTCCTCATCCAGAGCGCCTGAACACACCAGCAGACATCAACACATCAGACAAACGACGCAAATGCGTCGCCACATGGCCGTAACATCATCTTGATTTTGTAATTGTGATTGGTGAGCACTTGAAGGCTTAGAGAAATCATTTCTTAAAAACCAGCAGAAGTGGGAGTAACGTTGAATCAGTGGGAGTAAACCCGAGGAGGAAGGGTTGTGATCTAGGGTAGCAATAGTTTCGCTACAGTTGAGGCAAGTCATCAGGAAACATGAGACACCATTTTCACATAAACCTACAGAGAATAACTGGAAACGTTACAGAGCTCTGGTTAGTGCTGACATAGACAAAAAAAAAAAAAACTAGCACTTATTTTCTTTATTGAATGAATTAGATGGTTATTAACCCTTTCATGAATTTTGATCCATTTTGTCAGGATTTTTTAATTTTTTTATTTTCTTAAGGCATTAAAAAAAGGCAGGAAAATTTTTTTTTTTTTTAAATACAAAGTTGTTATTTGAAAAATACATCAGCAGTATTGTTCTTTAGGGGTTACCTGATGTCACAATAATTTTATTTTACCTGCACAAGTTGCCTACAGTAGAAGGAGGGACCGGGTCGGTCGGCATGCTTTTTTGTCGGTCGACCATATTGGATTTTTTTTTTTTGGCTCTAGTGGTCTTTATTTGATAGTTAATTGACAAGAAAGTGGGTAATGAGAGAAGGGGGAAGACATGCAGCAAAGGTCGCCAAGGCCGGGAATCGAACCTGCGACAGCTGCGTCGAGGACTAAGGCCTCCATATGTGGGTTGTGTTTAACCCCAGCGCCACCACAGCACACCCGGCCATATTGGATTTAACAAAAATAGTTTCTTGCATTTGCAGCTGATGGCCAGTAGTTAATGGTGTGTTTTGTGACGCATTAGTGTCCACTTCAGTGGTATGTGTGCATTTATAACATAAAAATCCACAAGAAGCACAAGAAAATGGCTTTTAGACAGCTGTGCACTGTAGTGACCACTATGCATGAAAGGGTTAAAGATGCACCGATATGTAAAAATGTTCATATCCGATATCAATACTACTGTTATGGCCAATAACCAATATTTACCGATATTATATACATTTTCCTACACTTTCAACACCTTGTAGAAGCAACCACATTGACTACATTGCTTGTCCGGGGAAGGAGCAACTAGGCAGCTTCCCTCCGACTAGTTGGGCGAGGAACCCGTTATAACTGCTAGTCTGGTTGCGATTCCCCTCAAAACTAATCCAGCATTTGCCTGATCAGTTTTCTTGCCACTAGCTTCACTTTTTGGTTTTTTTAAACAGAGCATTTGCACTCTGTGTATTCAGCTTTCGTTTTGGTTACAGAGGAATATCTGGGTTGAAAGTGTGGTTCAGTGTCTTGCTCCAGGAAACTTCAACATTTATTTTGGTCCACTTCAAAACCTGAGGCGAGGGCACATCAACGGGAGTCTTTGTTTCGTGCGATCTAACTCTTAAAAACAACGAAAAAGAAAAATAAATCTTGCAGTAATGTTTGCCTCTGAAATGTGTTTTAGTTTTACATAAATAAATAAAAAAGAACTTTAAAAAGTTGAATAAGTACTTTTGTAGATCAATTTCTATAAATAATAAGTGAGAAGGGTATAAACATGGAACACATTTTGTCAAACTTTTGCAGTCTTTGGAGTTCATAAATCAAATAACATATTTTCTTACTTTCAGAAAGCGTGACAGTGTGGTTGCACCAGTCACAGATCTGAGTTCTCACAGTTGCAGGCCTGTTTCTAATTATTGTCACGATATCTCAGTGTAAGTGAGAGCTACTGACTCATTCGCTGGGTGTGTGAGTCAAACTCCTGCAACAAGACTGAGCTTTTTGTGTAAATCTTAAGCACTTTGCCGCTGCCCACTTTATCACTGTCATCCCACATTCTGAAAGAGCTCACAGTGAGGCGTGTTTGTAAAAATCTGAGGAAACGGACTGCAAGTGCTGCTCTTACTCCATCTAAGACAAAGGAAGAAAAGTCAGAATAAAGGTCAATGAGACGTGCACTGAAAAACATTATTTTGCAATATAAAAATAAAATAACCTCTACTTTGTGCTGTAAGGTCTGACTCGGTGCACATCTCCTTGACTTGCTCATGAAATCCATGTTTCCCCTTTGTGATTTTAGCCCCAACGCTCTCATGAGAGCTGCTGCTAGGCACCCTCTGCAGGTCTATGACTGTTCTTAACGGGATTTCCCCCAGAAAACTCGCTAAGCCCAGAGTCAGGGGTGCTAGGGCAGCCCGCCAGTCTTGTTTTTGATTTAAAAAGTTTGCAGAAAGTTTGAAAATATGACTAGTTATTGGAAGACATTATAAACACTATCTAAAAAGAAAAGCAAACATGAAAAAATACAATTAAAGTAAGCATAATTTTTTTGCATTTCAGTTGTTTCGTCCTAATTTTTGATTCTTTGTCTGTGACTTGTCAGCTTATTTGCTGAAGTTGTTAATGTGTAGACCAGTAAAGACAGGCTGCGCTTAGGGAGTTTCAGTGAATTAAAAAAACAGATACCTACTATATCGCCATTGTGCTTCAAACCATTTTATTTTAATAAATAAACAAGCAATGCTTAGCCTGGTGGGAGTTCAAGTAAAGCCTGGTGGCCCACCAGGCTTATAAACCCTGCTTAATAAATAAAAAGGTTAAAAAATAAAACCATTGAAAAGCAAGGTGTTGTTCACTTTAGGGCCATTGCTTGGTTTTAAAATAGCATAGTGAGTTATCTGAGGTGCTTAACCTCCATTGATTTCAATAACTGACATCAAACTTGCCTTACAGGTAAGCCTGAGCTATTCCCTGAATATCTGGCACACCCACTCCAGAGCTGGACATTCACAGGGAAGGTTTCATCACTCGCCTCCTTGCTGTAAACAAATGCTTCGCTTTTCCTCAGAGACCTTCTGTTTCTATGCGAAAGGCTGCTGCTCGGCAGCATCTTCGCTCTTCTCCCACCTGCCTCCCGCCACGGAGGGAGAGCAGCTAACTTTCCATCCTCCCCCTGGGCCGCGGCAGCAGGAATATTACCGAGGCTAAATGGCTACGCAGGAGATACAGTAAGCCAAAGTAAAGGTGGGGCTTATTATCCTCTGTTGCTCAGAAAAACACCAGAGCGTTGTTGCTTGATCTGCATAAAGCTGTTACTGTAGCAGAGGGAAGCAGTTGCCATTAACATATGGCAACAGAAGCTGCAGCTTTTGTCAGACTTATGAAAAACTGAAAAACATTGAATATTACATTTTTGCTAAGTTGCATTTTAAATAAAATCTTACATTTTTTCATGCCAGCTCTGATTTAAAAACATTTTTTTCTTGCTTTCTTTTCTAAGAAAAAAAAGTGTCTTTTATTTCAATGATCCCTTCCGTCAATTGTGCGAAGGTGTATTACGGCTAGGCTACAAGAATATTTGTTGAATTATAAAACATTGTTGTGATATTAGCAGGATAAAAACACAACTTTACCAGAAAAACCTCTGAAAACTATCAGAAAAAAATGGTTTTTAATTGAGAAAAAAGCTTATAGAGTTATCAAGATCTGACGTGAGCAACTGAGTCTGTGTGCTTTTCTTCGAAATACATTCAGTCATTTGCACAATCGCTTCAGAGTCCTTCTACTGATAATGATTTCATAGTGATGATGTGTTAAGATCAAGTATTTCCTTCATACCAACATATAACCTATGTCTACAACATTCCTCACTTTAAGTTTTTGTTATTTTTCATGTTTGAGTTCTCATAAAATTACTACTTAACTTTCCTTATATGACATCTTCACTCTGGTAACATTGACGCTGTATATCTTTACAATAGCATTATTTTGACTTCATTGTCGTGCGACCTTATTCTCGTAATTAATATCTTAAAATGGCCCTTTTACCAGTTGACCTGAATTCAAAGTCCCAATAAACAGAAAACTGTAACATGTGCCTTTCAAAACAAGATGGCCGCTCTGGTGCGTTGACGTCACCCCCAACTATGGAAACCCAAGGAGTGCATTGGTGCAAAAAGAAAAAAAAAATTAATCTTCAAAAATTTAATCCATCGATAAAATTAATTTATCCCACCAAACAAGGGTAGAATCAAATCTGCCTTTTTAAAACCAAGTTTTGATAATATCCGTTAATAATTAGAGTCCCATATCAGATGCATCTGTTTGGACTGGATGATGTAAGAAGAGTTTTCACTAATCGCTCGGAGCTGCTGCAGCCGTGGCCACAAGCACAATAAAACACAAAAAGCAGAAAACACTCGCACCACGTCAGCTCAGCTAAGTCACTCAATTTCTTCCAGCACAATCAATTATTCTACAATTACTACATTTGTGAAACAGCTGAAAACCCTGCTTCCACGGTGCGGACACAAAGACCCTCAGTATGAGCCGACTGAGCCGAGGGAAAACAGCAGCACATTGATCGCTGTAAGCTGCACGACCTTGCCTCGGCCCGTTTTCTCTTCCGCCTTTCACTGCATGGTTTTTACAGTATTGCGTTATTTGTGCTTTAAATAAAAGCTGATAACCGACGCGAGAATCTGAGGTCACAATTTCTGAAAGATTTAGAAAATAAAAGCTGTAACAAATGTGATAGATGCACTTTTTGAAGACACTTGAACAAATAAAAGCACCATTATGTTGCGTTACATCAATTTTTTTTATGATTTTAAGGCACTTGTTGCATAGCAGATAAATCAGACGCCAATCTATAATATTCTGCTTTAAAAACTTATATCAGTCATTTGTCATGCAGAATATATTTCAACTACTTCAGTTCATTACATATATCTTCCAATGGGTGCGCACTAACCTTTGTAGCCAGATGTGTTATTTTCTATTGATGAATTATCACATTATGCGGCCTTTCATGTTGTCCAGCAGTGCTTTTAAGCAAACATGAATCTACTTTAGCTGTAAAACATGGAGCGTTTGACATATCTGTACGTGTGTTTTCACACCTGACAGACCGGTCGACTCGGTTAGATAGGAGATAAAAATTGCAACATTTGTTACATTTTTAGCTGGTGTGGTTCGCTTTCACACTCCAAACCCTTTGAAAAGCCCGTCGGCCCCCCTCTTCACCTGTAGTGGCGCTGCACCAAGAACCACCAAAGGAAGCGAGATGAAAATCTCAGAAGAACTGCTTCGTCACAAAATGTAAACAAAAATGGAGTAGAGTAAGGATTTTAGGGATAGTAGGATTTCTCTTGACTTTGGTTAAAGACCACAAGTCTTTTCTCCTGCTAGCACTAGACTCTTGCATTTGTTTTGGCTGCATTTACCCAGAATGCCCTACGCTATAGTTTGTTTTCTGCTTTTTTTTGTGGTCTCTGGTCTGATTGCATCCAGGTATGCAGTTGAGCCACGCCAGAGTCCAATTCTGCATTCACACCTCCCAAAACAAACCAGACTTTCTGGAAAAATGTACAAGAGTTTGTTTAAAGCGTACCAAACAGGGCTGGTGGTGTGAGTGGAAGGTTTGTCCTTACCTGTGGCTACAGTAGCACTGTTCGGCTGGCTGCTGGTGCTGCTGACGTCCACATACAGCTCGTCTTCTGCTTCGGTCGATGACGCCGAGGACGAGTCGCTGCTGAGCTCTTTGCTGGAGCTACTGGTGCTATGGAGCAGAGCGTATTTCCTCCGTGCGATCACTTCCCGTTTCTTCCTCTGCAGCAGCAGCCGTTCCTTTTGCTTCTGAGTCCGCTGGCCTCCGCCGGGAGCCGTCTTCACAAAGCGTTTCCGATGCGGCGGCCGCCGGCTGCTCAGGCACGGCCGCTTCAGCAGCACCGGCTCGGGCTCGGGTCGGACCCACTTGTGAGAGCGACTACCCCGAGTTCGGCCCAGACCGGGGCGCAGGCCAACCGCGGCGCCTCCACCAGGTGGTAGGGCAGGGGCCTTGTGTTGGCCCCCTGTCGCTCCGGCTTCCCCCTCGTCATCTGAACTAAGGGTGTCCGAGTCTCCAAACCGGAGGCTAGACGACGGGGAAGAGGCACAGTCACTGAAGGACGACTCGTTGTTCTGCTCGTCCTCACTGGGATGCGGTAAAAGTTCTACTCTGGCCCGCTGAGGAGCCAGCGAGTTCTCGCTGATGTGGTCCTCCTTCAGCGAACAGTCCGACGGCCCCGCCTGCTGCCCTTTTCTTTTTCTCCGCCCTGCCAGGCTCCTCTCCGAGTCTCTGTGCGTCCCCGTGTCCCTCAGGGGCCGGTGCCTGGATTCGCAAAGGGCCTCGAAGTCACTGGCCGCCTTTCCGAGAACCTCCATGTTGTTGGGGAAGTTCTTAGCCCCGTCCATGGACTCTGGGTTCACCAGTGGCTCCTTCAGATGCTCCTGTCTGCTAGAGGCCTCAGATGGCACTTCACTCTTCATGGTGGCAGCAGCGCTGTCTCCAGACACACTCACATTAAATCCAAGACTTTTGTCCGCAGCATTTCACAAAACCTACAACAGAGACATAAAAGTAAAAAAATTCAACAGCAAAAAAAAAAAAACATTCCCTGTTAAAGATCCTTCGTGGGATTGGTGTTGCAAATTAGCTAAACATTGTGATGCAGGAATTAGATTCTCTTGATCTAATATTTTTGTCAACCACATAAATACATTTTTAAAAAACAGCAAACTTGTATAACTGATAATCTCGAACACGACGTTCATTCTGATTCATTCAAGTGATTTAGATCAAAAATACTTTATTGATCCCAAAGAAAAATTGAATAATGCTGTAACTCAAGATTACAGCAATATTCCTGTGGTCAGGAAGGATCTCATGTAGCAGTCTGTATAGCAGCGAATTTGAAGAGGCCTCTGACTGAAGACGCTCTGTTCATCATTGACTCGTGAAGAGAAAAGTCAGGATTGTAATGATGGAAACGACGAGGTAAATATCAATAAAAAGTCAACTTATTTCAGTTGTTTGGTTACAAAAGTGAAACTCCCGTTATAAAAATCATTACAGTCATAGGGGTTTACTTAAGTTTATTTTAATGATTATGTCTCACAGATATCAAAAGCTTTAGTGTATCAGAAAAAAATATTTTTTCAATGTAAACTGAAAATAAAAGTAATTTGCATTGACGTGTAAAAAAAATAAAAATAAATTTAAAAAAATCAAGAATTTCTTACATTTTTATGAATGAATCAAATGCGACCGCCCAAAAACCCAACCAGTCATGACAGTGACTTTGCACTGTCAAATATAAAACAATATGTTCATTTAAAAAGCGCTTCTGTCTGAGTCCAAACTAAAACAGTGTGACTCAATGCTGCTGATTAAAGAGAGAAAACAAATACCGCAGGCTCAGTCAGAGGTAAAGGATGAGTCAGTGCTGATCTGACTGCTCCATTGTTGATTTTAGGCAATTTGGGAATCACTGACAAAAGTAATTCTCACGTGTTCATGTTAATGTGAAGAGTCTGGATTGTCCTATTCTGAATTAACTTTACGTCCTGACATGTAAACCTATTAAGAAAGAAAACAAAAGCGGGAGGTCAGAGGAAACCTTCAAAACATCCCTGCTGTTAAAGGAATGCACTGACTGCTCAACATGTGAACAGATGATCCACTTCTTGACAAGCTTAACTGACTTAAATAACATGTTTGTTTTTCTGTAGTCTTGTAATACAGAAATAAAAAATACATTTCGTTTAGAAATGTTCACGACATGTACTTAAAGTCTTTGACTTGACCGATTTTGTCCAGAAAGTTTCATTTTTTTCCCACATTTTGTCATGTTACAGCCTCTTTCCAAATTGCATTCACCTCTTTCCCCGAAATCCACACACAAACACCCCCTTATGACAATGTGAAAAATATTTTAAAGATATCTGCAAATGAATCAAAGCAGACACCTAGAAATAACACTGAAGTATTTCTAGGTTTACAGCCTTTGCAACGAATCTCAAAACTGAGATGTTTCTACAGCTTAAATGGAGTCCACCTGTGGTGAATCCAGCTGGTTGGACTTGATTCTTGATGTCTACATGAGGTCCAATAGATGACAGGTCAGAGGTCAAACGCCAGGTATGAACTCAAAGGAATTGTCTGTAGACCTCTGAGGCAGGATTGAGGTACATAAAAATAATTCTGCTGCTCTGAAGGCCCATCACTCTTAAATGGAAGATGTTTGGAACCAGCAGGACTTTGACAGCCATCTGAACTGAGAGATCAGGGGAGAAGGGCCTTCGTTATGAAGTTGACCAACGACCTCATGGTCCGAGCCCCAGAGGAAGGGAGGGGAGAGCCTTATAGAAGGTCAATCATCTCTGCAGCAATCCGCCAATCAGGCCTGCAGGTTAAAGCAGCCAGATGAAAGCCACTTCTTGGGAAAAGGCAACACAGCAGCCAGTCTGGAGTTTCAAAAGGCCCCTGAAGGATTCTCTGACCATGAGAAACACAATTATCTGATTTAATGAGACAAAGATTGAAAACTTTGGTGCGAACGGCAAGGCTCATTGTCATCCTTACAGTGAAACACGGTGGTGGCATCATGGAGCAATGAGGATGTTTTATAGCAGCAGGAACTAGCAGACTAAGGCAGAGTGGAGATGAATACGCTGTGGATGAAAACCCACTTCAGAGCGCTAATGACCTCGGACTGGTGAGACTGTTCATTTGCCAACAGGACAACGACCTAAATCACATGGTAAAGACCTCGGAGGAGCGGCTTCAGAACCTGTGAATGTCCTGAAATGGCCAAGCCAGAGTCCAGACTTGAATTCAACTGGACATCTCTGGAGTGGTCTGAAAATGGCTTCACAAATAAACCCCAGTCACCTGGTGGAGCTCCACTAAGAATCAAAGAAGGAACTGCGTAAAGCTGGGTGAGCTAAGCTGGTGGTATTCTATTCAAAAAGGCTGTAATTGATCAACAAAGATTTAAGCAAGATTTAAGCAACAAAGATTTAAGCAAGAGCATTGAACACTTATGTCAAAGTGATTTCTTTGTCTTCTATTTTTAATAGACTTGCAAAAGTCTAAGAAAAAAGTTTCCCCTAGTGTCGTGATGGGGAATCTGTGCATACCATCTTCAGAAAAGAGATCCATTTAATACAACCTGGAATAAAGTTGTAACATAACAAAATGTGGAAAAAGTGAAGCGCTGTGAATACTTTCCGGATCGCACCGTACGGCTCTTAGAGAGAAATCAGGATCTCCCTAAACTGTAATTTTCAAGTTAAGACCTTTAAAAAAAAAAAAGAAAACAAAAAGCTAAAAATCAGTAAAATATGCGTTAATCTGCTCCGATCTCATTCCATGACCACAAAGAGGCAGTCAGGACGAACCTGGATTCATTTTCTTCCAAACTGGCAAAAAGTTGCAGAAGTGACTTTGTGAGCACTTGACAATTCAATAAGGGTTTTGTTTTGTTTTTTAAAGAAATTGCTGTAATCACTCCACATGATCTGAAATAAAATCTCACATACACTGATATTACACGACAAATTGTGGGCGCTTCTTTTTAAACAATTATGCTGCAAGACATGTGAAACTGTGGTTAAGCAGTTTCGGGCCTGTATAGACTTCTACAGTAAAAGAGGCGAATCTGATAAAAAAAAAACTGCTTGATAAAACAACTAAATATTCCATAAAAGGACATTTCATGCATCTCCCTGCTGTTGTTATCTGCTGAGGGTGTTCCATACGCTGAATGAACGCACTGTGGTTTTCAGCAAACAGTCACATAACTTTATTGTGACGTGCCTCTAAACTTGTAGCGGTGCGCTACGCCTGTGGTAACAGACCACACGGCTTTACACAATGTAATCTGAATATAAGGCGACGCTGCTACCATGTCAAAACGCGATTTAGGTACATCATGTACCAACGACTATGTAGCCACCTGGAAGTTCAAGTGATGTAACGCATAAGGAAACAAAACCCGAGTCCCAGGCACACCGTTGTGTTGTGGACAAATTCAAAGCAATGGGGGGGAGGGGGGGCAATATTAGCTGCAATGAGTCTCTCGACATATGACAGGAATTTCATTTGCATCAGACGCATTACAAAGCCTTCTTGTTGAGTATGTTAGTAATAAACTGTAGCATGAATGACCAGACACTTGTTTTTCCTTCAGGAGTTCAACTGGACACAGTCAGTCTAATCTAGACTCACCGTCTCGTTGCAAGCTTTCCAGAGAAACACAAAATGTCAGATCACATTTGGTGCAGGCCATCTGACTAAGTACGTACATTTGTGCATGATGTTGAAGTATTTTGCAGTGTGAATGTGATTTGCAGTCATGGGGAGGGGGAAATGCACACAAGGCAATGTCACTGCTTTCCTCTTTTGCAGCTTATTTCATAACAGCATGCCAGCTGTCACTTGACCTGAAGATGTGACTCCTGAGACGTAGGGATGCAGGGTTTATGTTGAGCTGAGCAACAATTTATCAAAACTCCAAATAAAGTAGTCAAAAGCGCATCCAGATATGTTTCTTTCCTCTATTATGGGGTGTCCAGGGATAACTAGGGGTCCTCAGATGCCACACAAAAAGCTGCGCAATGACCCGGCCCCTAAGAGGAAATGAAGATCCCAAAGCATTCAGGCAGAGGGTTGACACAGATTTCTAATAACCAGTAAACTATAACCAGGAGATTTGTGTGTCATTACAAAATAAAAAGAGTAAGGGCTGCCTGTAAAAAAACAAACAAACCCATGTACTTACAGGAATTGTAACAGTAATCCAGTTCAATTATTCAACTGAGCCTGGTTTGCTGAGACCTACTATAGCTGCTGTCCTCTGTTCTTTCTGTCTGAGATTAGACCAGCAGAAACACAGCTAGGGGAAATAAACTGAGTTACAAACTGAGGCTAGTTTCTACATCGCATTTTAATTGGAATAAAATAAACCTATCTACAGCCCGCTTGTGTGTGTCCCATTAAGGCTGCTAAAGTGACAGAAACCAGGGCCGAGTTAACACTTAAACCTTACAATCTGAACATTAACACTGACAAAACAGGACTATAAAGATCAGAAATCAAAGTAGACAGCTAGCTATGTAGCTTGGCAAAAATGCTCCAGACAGAAGACAACAAAGACAACACGTACCTGGGTCTAAGTCCTGATTTTAAAATGTGTCACTGTCCTTTTCGTGACATGAGAGGGGAAATCCTGAAGAAAATAGGAGTCGAGCGTTTCAAATGGACACTTATCTGGATGATAACCCGAGCTGCAACCGGACAGGCCTACGATGAGATCGCGAACGGAGGGAGGTTGTAGCAGGGATTGTGAAACTGACAACAGTCCCGAGCAGAGCGGAGAGACAAAATCGACGGCAGCGGGCCCTCCGTAGCGGCGAGCTAAGCTAAAGCTAGCTCCACTTTACTTCTTAAATACTCAAATATATTCAGCCATTTTGGTTCGTCGCGGCAAACAAACCGACCTTCAGAAGGCTGGAGAGGAGCTATATATTTTGATCCCGTTTAACAAGATAGAAAAGTCTCACTATTTGCCCTGTACGAAGTTCCCATTCCTGCCTTCCGAGGCATCCACTGTTGTTTACCCAGCAGGTCGTTTGTTGGCTGGCTACGGCTACAACACGGTGATTCTCCGGAATGTCACAAGGAGGCGCCAGATCCAGCATCCACTTTGCGAGCCCTCAACTACAAGCTCCATTTCAGAAATCATTTCTTGATAAAACAGCACTTTTGTGTCATTTGTAGCTAAGAGAAAGCACATGAAAACCTAAGAAATGACAGTCATATGCGTTTTACTGCTGTTTAATGCAGAATGCTGAATACTAAGCTCCTACTCTGTTATGGGCTCGTCCAGCTCCATTCCAAATACTGGTGCGCCCTCTAGTGTACAAAGATGGGACTCGAAAAGAGGAAATTTGCACAAATCATTTTCACAGAAATTAACAGTTGAAATTTTTATTATTCTGAAATGAGCTATGTAAACTGAAGAATGACCTGTAAAAAGAACCACATAAGTAATTTTAAATAAATAATTGGGATAGTCGTTATTACTAATGTCTCATTGTTAATATATAACAAAAGAAAATACCACAGAGGATAATGGTTCTTTACAAAGCTCCAGTAACATTTAAAATGTGATCTAAAAAGGGCAAATTCACAGCTTTCCACTGTAACAGTTGCTGATATCCAAGCCAAATGCCTTGAGAGAATCCATTAGGATTCACAATGCCTAAATCAGGACTGATTTTTGTCCATCAATAGAGAAACTATCAAAGGAAAATCAAACAAACTAAGCTCCACACATTTGGAAACACAAAACTTTTGCAATAAAAGGCAAGATATACCCTGAACCTTTTAAGTAAATTACATGGCGTACATTACCTCCCAGAGTACACAAATTTATGTTGCATAATGAGTGCAGGAGCACAGCAAAATGTGTACGTCTTTGCCCACTGAATGTGCTTCTACAAATAAATAAAAAAACAGAACTAATAGGATCTGTTTCAGCTTGTTTATTAGGGTTGGAGCAGTGCTCCTCATAACAGACCTCTGTGCATTTTGGATGTATCCGCTTGTATGAGCTTCACTAAAGGAGCTCTCCAGGGCTGTTACAATGTCATGCATGGGGGAGAAACACTGTCCAGCAGAAATATCAATCTGGCTGCAGTTCTCCTGTTTCCCACCACTGGCACTGGGTCAAGGGGACAGAGCTGGCCTTCCTGATCAGCTTATCTTGTTGTTTCCTCTGAGCTGTTGATAATCTCCTGCTTCAGCGAGCACAACAGAGAATATGACTGAGGCCAACACCAAATCCATTAAGGTCTATATTTTCTCAAGAGTTGTTTTACAGTTAAGTAAATGTAATGTGCATTAACATCCACAGTACAAATATAAAAGTTGATTAATGTCATTTTCAGGGTCCAGTCTTTTGATTTCTGTTCACATCAGAGCAAACAATGGTTATTCTATAAACATATTAGGTTATTATTATTATATTTTATTAAAATACATTTGAATTAAGTGAATGTAATAAGTTTCCTTGAAATCTACTACTGTTAGGTAAAATCATAATAACAAGAAAATAAAATAAAATAAAACCTCATTTGTACTTCACCATATCCAGCCATCCTTTTGAATTACTGGAGTTATGAGTTATTTTTTGTAAAGTCATCTTTACAAATTATATTCATGAAATAACTGTTTAAAATAAAAGATATCCAGAAATAAATATATGTCTGGTACATGTAATGTGAGGGCTAATTATAATGCTAGCACAATGATGTAAATACACTATGTTCACCACAAAGCGCTGTTCACATCTTATCTGGAGCCTGTTTATGTGGAGTTTAACACACATAAATCCCAGTGTGGGCTGCACAGTGGCGCAGTTGGTAGAGCTGTTGCCTTGCAGCAAGAAGGTTTGATTCCCAGCCCGGGTCTTTCTGCATGGAGTTTGCATGTTCTCCCTGTGCATGCGTGGGTTTTGTCTGTGTACTCCGGTTTCCTCCCACAGTCCAAAAACATTACTGTCAGGTTAATTGGCCTCTCCAAATTGCCCTTAGGTGTGAGTGTGTGTGCATGGTTGTTTGTCCTGTCTGTCTCTGTGTTGCCCTGCAACAGACTGGTGACCTGTCCAGGGTGTACCCTGCCTCTCGCCTGGAACGTTAGCTGGAGATGGGCACCAGCAACCCTCCCGACCCCAATAAGGGACAAGGGTGTAAAGAAAATGGATGGATGGAAATCCCAGTGTGATTTAATCTACTTTTTAAGGTCTCACTTTATATTTCCAGCACTTTTAGCACTAGAGTCACACAAAAACGTTTTGAATATATTTCCTCTCAGTGTTTGTGATCTAATGATCATTTAACTGTGTGTTCTTATGCTTTTCTGTTTTTAAAGTCCTGAATAACTGCTTATTTGTATGTTAAACTGCCAAACAATACAGTAAAACAGGGTTACTTTGTTCTTATGAAGGATTATTTTGCAACAGTGTATTCAGTCTTTGTAACATTCCAGAAAAGTAATTTTTCTCGAATATATTACAGTAGCTCAGTTGGTGCACTGACAGGAGGCGGCGCTGTGGCATTTGACCAAAGACCGCGAGGAAGAAACCGTCTCGCTAATCTAGAGGTAAAATGGCGTCGGGTGCCATTTCAACGGATTCAAAGAAAATATCCGAATTAAGGGTTGTCGATCTTAAATCCGAGCTCAAAAGAAGGGGCTTGGACACGTTTGGGGTAAAAAGTGTTTTGCTTTCAAGGCTTAAGCAAGTAAGTGAACGAATCCGTTGTTGTAGCAGGACGATTGATTTGAGTTATGTGTGCGATGTAGAGAGGCTAATGCTAATCCTAGCTAATGTTGTGACGGTCTTTCCAGCCGCTCTATTTTTCTCCAGATCAATAAAAGGCCACTCATACGGTTTAACCTTTAGGTTTCGGTTCTTGTATTTCCCATATGTGAACGTATACGCGGTCTTGTTTGGTAAATTAATAGGTAAATAGTACATATGTTCGGTTCAATCTTCAACGGCTATCGCATTGAATTGATGTAACCCTAAAAATGGAAATTGAAAACTCGCCATAAATTGGTGCCAAACGGAAAACCAACGTTTGCGGAAAAATACTAATCGTACTTAAAAAAAAATAATAATCTGCATTTTTTTTTATTTGAAATAAAAGGGGAATGAACGGTTGTGTTGCAAATTACACGTGATTAGCCTCAGCTGCTGAAATACAGCCTCGCATGTCCTGGATCCAAATCCCGGCCTGAATCTTTCGGGATGGAGTTTGCATCCTCTCTCCCTGCATTTGTGGAGTCACTCCGACTTTCTCCTAGAGTCAAAAATAAATATACGGGTTCTTAATAGTTTAACTGGTTTCTCTAAATCGCCATCCAGTATCTTTTTTGTCCAGTTCGTCTTTGTTGCCCTGTGAAGGACTAGTAACACATCCAGTGTTTACTCTGCCTTTTGCACAAACAATGGTATGGATGAGGGGTGGATGGATTTGTGGTTAATTTGTCACATTTGTGCTCTCCCCCTTGGGTGTAATATATTTGAAATATACCAAGATTTTTGGGTTGTATTTTTAATAATCTCGCATGTGTATGTAGTTAGTTGATGGCTGGATTTTTTTTTAAATGTATAAAAACATCTTTTTAAGGCTATTGAAGATGAAGGCGGTGACCCAGAGTACATTCCAACTCCTCAGTCGACTGATTCATCCACGAGGTTAAGTGGGAAATCCAGAGGTAAAGCTGGTCAGCTCATTATTTTAGCGTTTCCAGTGAACGTGAATGGTGCTTATTAAGTTTCATATACTGACTCCGTAGTACGTGTATGTACTTAATCTTTCAGGGAAGAAATCGGATTCTGATTTGGAAAATACCGTGGAAGAAGACGTGTCTTCCAAGGTGAGTGTAGCATGCATTAATCATAATGATATCACTGTTGTAAAAGGCAATGGTGCTGTTTTCAAACAAAATATAAAGGTTGGGAAATATATAAATATTTTTAAAAACTGTTATGCAGCTTTGTGGAAACAACAATAGACTGCAGAGAAAAACAAAATTTTCTCCACAACTGGAATATTTTTTAAGTACGGTTTAAAAGTATTCAGGGATATAAATTAAGTTTTCTTAAGGCTACCTCTCAGTATCTAAAGTACTTAAAAAATATTCTTCAAAAAGCTAAAGAAGCATTAAGTTCATACGTGGGAGAAACCCTAACGTCAAAAAACGTGAATATGAAAGAGTGAATATGAACAGGAGTTGGAGCAGACAGACACTCTGGTTCTTAACCTTTTTTGAGGTACCGTACCCACCAGTTTCATATGCGCATTCACCGAACCCTTCTGTAGTGATAAATAAAATATTCCTTCCTCCCCGATACACAAAGTACTTAGCGGTATTCTGATTTAGTGATGTGATTATATTAGTTGTGTTACCACCCCCACGCCACTAGAGGCAGTAGCAACCCCGAAAAGATGCGACTAAGGAGCCGATTTAGAAGTACACCGAAAGCTGCAGAATTTGGTAAAAAACTGTGAGCTTTGCTGAAGTAATTAAAGACACAAGTTCAAATCCATGCTGAGATTGGAGCTCCTTCAATCAGTGCTCCTCCGCAGCTCTGATTGGCTAAGCAATGTAACGAGATCCTCTGCAACAAGTGATGGCAAAGCGGGGCGTCATCACGACTTTACACAAGTATGTCTTTACCTCCGCGGCAGAGGCTCCGCCGAACCCCTGAGACCGACTCATCGAACTCCTGAGGTTCGATCAAACCCAGGTTAAGAACCACTGCTCTGGAGTAATGCCAAATGTCCAATCTGTCTCTGTTTTCATTAGACAAACTAGAGCAGAGAAGACGAATTCAGAAACGATGTTGCACTTTAGTAGGGAAAGGATTCCCGCTCGGCCCAGTGCAGCACCAGAACTGAGAGAGACTTTCATCCTCAATTTCAGCTTGTGGTCACATAATGGTGCCACCAGCTGACTCTCTGTTGCTTGGCAACGTAACTTGGGCTCCCCTTTGTTTAAAAAGGGAAGTGATATCCGATACAGCCTGTGTGGTACCTGCGTTTCACCACTCCTAATTAACACATGTAAAACGACGAGTTGAAGTTGGATTACAGGACATTATCGGCTCCATATATTTATATGTTTTTGGTTGTTGGGTTGTTTTTTTGGGGGGGTTTTTGTTCCCTTGACATTTTTTTAGACCTGGACAAGAACACCGTGATCCACCAGCTGAGAAAGATTAGAATAGATTAGAGATGATTGCAATTTAATCATCAGCTTTTAAAGTTCATACAAAATATCCCCGAGGCGGACAGGAAAGGATGCATCGGTGGCACTAAACACTTTGTAGCAGTGTTTAGTACCTTTAGACCAGAACTGCTAAATTATGAAATGAAAGGTCAAAATGAACAGCACCCATACTTTGCACAAACATTTTGATTGACGTGGCTGTGGCATACTGTGCTGTATTTCTGCCTCTGTGTAGGCAGCAGAGAAAACTCCGACTCCCCAAATTTAGCTTGATTAGCTCCCCTTCATTCCTGCAATCACTCCCCTGGCTGAGAGAGAAAAAATGCAGCGTGTAAATACAGCAGCCCATTTGTAATCTAGACTGTCCCCTCTGACATGATGCCAAATAAACTGTGCTGAAAATTAATGGTATTTCTTCAGAACCTTTTTTTTTCTTCAGATGACTATAACAAATAGCAAGCTTTTTTTTTCCAGATTTTTTTCTTAATGCTGATGTAAAAGAAATACCACAATAGAATAGCGATGACTCTTACCATTCTTTTTTTTTTTTCTAGGATGTTGAAGAGTATGAATCAGAAAAGGGTATGTATGCTGCCAATTAACGTTTCATGTTAATTTCTTTTCTTTCTTTTTTTTTTTTTTAAACTGCAAACTCCGGTGATGATAAAGCCTCTTGCTAAGTTTCATCAGATGGTGTTAAATGCGTTTGCCAGTGCTGCGCTATCTACAGTAATCATGGACTACTTTAGATACCGTATTTTCCACACTATAAGGTGCACCTAAAAACCTTCAATTTCCTCAAAAGCTGACAGTGCGCCTTATGATCGGGTGCGCCTTATATATGGACCAATACTGAGCCACAAAAGGTCTAGCATCTACGGTAAGCAGCCGCCAACTTCATTTTCGCCTGTAGAAGAAGAAGCGCGCGGTGAATGTTGGGATAGTTGTCAGAACGCTAGTTTAATAAAGTTTGACTGACCTATCTACCTACCGACCTGATAACCAGGTCGTCTGCAGGTCACTTAGCACGATGTTCTCCACCAACATGCTGTGCGCAAACGGAGAAGGGTGACCATCGTCCGGCCATGCCCCGGCCCAGTCGCGGAAGGCTCTCCTCGCCGACCCGAGTTGGACTGTTTTGTTGACATTCTTTATGTCAACAAAGTGGCTATAGATATTCATCCGGGGTGCTTTGGCTAGGGTTACCAAGGGACCTGCCCTTATACATTTAAAGCCGGGGGGCGGGGGAAGAGAGACAGAGACTGCGGTGGCAGCCAACACCGTGAGTGAAACAATGACTGGGGCAGCCTACTATATAAAGTACTCGGGGACCACTTCTTTATTATTACACATCCACATTTGTAGAGTACGGAACAAATCATGTATTACGGAACAGGTGGAAACCGTAACTGAGGCGTCTATTCTATGCACCTTATAATGCGGTGCAACTTATATGTGACATAAGTTTTAAAATAGGCCATTCATTGAAAGTACGCCTTATTATCCGGTGTGCTTTATTGTGCGGAAAATACGGTAACTTTGAAGAACCAGTTGTCTGGTTTTCTTACCTTTTTGGAGATGCAGTGTATCCTCAGGTTTGGGTCGCTTTGATCTTTATGCATCCAGTTGATTATTTGCTGCTGCGATAAGAAGCTCAGTTGTCTCTGGAGTCCAACTTTTTATGAAGATCGACGTTTCGTAAGCAAGCCATTTCAAGATCACAACGCTCCCAGCAGTGACTGACATGATTGGATAGACCTGTGATAAATGTACTGGTAAAACATGTGAATGAATCTGCGTTTTGTCCACTGGAGTCAGGCACCATTTTACAGGTTTGATCAAGGGGAAACTGGAATTGAATGAATGAGCTCGGATCAGCTAAAGTCAAGGACTGCTGCATTCATTGAAACCCCTTATAATGATGCCATGGCCTTGTGTCTAAAGGCAGCACTGCATCGAGGACGTTTTCTATCAGCGGACGAACGTCGCACTTTGCTGCATACAGGAAGAGACCCTGGACCACATTCATTTTTAACTGAGACTGGAAGGGATGGACTGCTCCACTCAAAGGACACGCCTTTTTCTGGACTGGTGACTGGACACCTTTGCTGCAAGCTTTGCTTGATGATAAAGCATTTCTGTTGATGGGACACTTTCCTTCACAACTGAAGAAATATTGGAAGAGCACTTAAACCCTCCATGAGCTTTTACAGACTGAACACTGATGCATATTGGAGGGGAAAAAAAAAAAGAGCTGTCCTAACTCCATATATAGACTTGGTATAATTGTTTTCACCTGGCGAACAGCTACACCTCCACTGCGAAAGATGACTGCAGTCGAAGTTGTGCCAAGAAACGAGCCTCAACTCATCCCATGTTTTCAGTGAAGATTGTGTGTGTTGTCTTCCTGTGGTATCTGCGCCCTCGATGACCATTAACACTGAATGTGCTTTATATTCTACTTTTGTAGGTCAAGTAACATGCGACATGTCAATGTTAAGATGTCTGTTTGCCATGTTTATCCTTGTTAAATCCCTCAGATGTAACTGATACCGATGATGGTAGTCGCGAAAATTCAAAGCCTCCACCGTGTGAGGACGGCCTCGCTCACTCTGAGCCTGAGCCAGAGTTTGAAGCCATGGCGGCTGACGCTGACTCAGAGCCCGACCCAGAGGTAGATGCAGATGCAGAGGTGGACGAGGATGCAGACGCAGACCCAGAACCGGAAGCTGAGGCCGAGACAGAAGAGGCTGAGAGGGACGCTGAAACCTTGAGCTCCTCTAGAGAAGCGGAGGACGATCACCTGTCCGTCTCAATCCAAAACGAAGACGCCATCACCCTGGATGTTGATGGCGACGACCTCCTGGAAACAGGTAAACATGTGAAACTTCCAGATCCAGAGGCAGAGAAGGGCACTGAGACTTGTGCCGAGACGGGCCAAGATGATGACATGAAGGATGAAGACATGGAGGAAGATGGTACGAAAGACGATGACGAGCCCACGAATAAAGACGCCGTGATGAAGGCTGAAACCGAAGACAAAGAAAAGGATTCTGGGAAGAAAGGCCCGTCTGCCACTGGGGCCTCAGGTCAAGCAAAGAGGTTTGTCTTTCTATGTCAGTTCTTTGATTCTACTACCAAGTCCACCTCACTAAGAGCGCAGCATTGTGGGTAGCCTCAAGATGATTTTCATTCTTTGCCATAAGGGAAGTATTCACTGATGTACCTTACCCTGCAGTTTGCTGCTTTGCTTTATTTCTCTGAAGTTGGTTAACGTATGTCAAATTAACCCGGAGACAAGAAAACAACTCTTACTTTGTTACTTTGACCTTTCGAGAAGTTTTTAAAACCTTTGGCAGTTTTTACACAAGGCCGTGTAAAAACGGCATTAGCCTCCATGATGATTTAAAAAACTTTTTTAATTTTTTATTTTTGGTCCAATGATTCGCTGACGTTGACCAGACCTCTGAAGATTTCATTGACCCAGGGATTAAAAATTGGCTAACCACATGACCCATCACGCCACTGGACAAACCATGAAGCTTTTCAGACAATGGCTCAGATCCACGTCTTGCCTAAAGGATATAATTTTTTTTGTTTTTTCTTTTTCCTTCCTCAACCGTTGAAAAGATGCTGTTTAATCCACTAGATGGATATTTTTTTCCCCCCTTGTCATAACTTTATTTGCCTCCACTCATTTTCTGTTTGGTTTTGTAACATTCGTTTTTCTAGCTCCTCAAGAGACAGAGATGGAAAAGCAGCAAAGGATGAAAAGGGTACGGCGCTTAAATATTCAAAATCCAACTTTTTGGCATTAGTCTTGCAATTAATACTAAAAATGTGTTTTAAAAATCTCTACAGGTGTCGGCAGCTCGTCTCGTAACGTGTGGGTGAGCGGCCTTTCTTCAAACACCAAAGCAGCTGATTTAAAGAACCTGTTTGGCAAATATGGGAAGGTAAGATGAGGCTGCAACTAACAATTATCTTAGTCATCGATTATTTGATTTATTCTGATGATTTAAAAAATGAGCACATTCTACAGATTTTACATTTAACCACTTAAACCTTTTTATACAATGTTAGAAAAATATTAAAAGTTGCAAATAAATGAATATTTTTGTTACTTTTTTAAATAAGAAACATTTTATTGCCTCAAATGCAATACCACAGCCTTCTTTTAGTGAATTTGAACCAGGTGAAGCTAAAACTTTAAACTTAAGGAGTTTTAACTAAAACTTATTTAAAGACAAAGGTTTCTTTATCTTAAATGCAAAACGTGCATTTACTCTGTACAGTTTTTGCTTAATTACTGACCTGGATGGTCCCACCCCCCCTAACAAATGGCCTTTTTTGAGCAGTCATACTCCAGTTAGCTATTAATCGATTACCAAATTAGACAATTATTTCAATAACCGATTAATCACTTCAGTCCTAGGTGTTGGTATTATGCAACTGTTTGAGATGCCAGGAGATTTTAAGCAACCTGCTTTAAGAAAGAAATGTCTTAAGAAAGAAATGCAGACATGTTCTCTAAAGGCTCCTAAAAATGTTCTCAACAGGTTCTGAGTGCCAAGGTGGTTACAAACGCCCGCAGTCCTGGTTCAAAATGTTACGGCTTGGTGACGATGTCGTCCGGTACCGAAGTGACGCGCTGCATCTCCCACCTCGACTGCACAGAGCTCCACGGACAGCAGATTTATGTGGAAAGGGTGGGCGAGGCAGGAAACATTAAAGTTCCTCAAATGCTTCTTTGTTAAATCTTATCCATACTTTCAACTTTTTTCTTTTATCTTTAAAAGGCTAAAAATGATCCGTTCAAAAAGGATCCCTTGAAGAAAGAGGTGGAGGACAAAGCAGGATCCAGCAAATCCAACAAGATCATTTTCACTGGAGCGAAACTGGCAAACAAGTGAGCGATCAGTTTGAGTTGATCTTTTTAAAAGATTTTTACTGCTACTTTAACGTTTAGTTGATTCTATTTTCAATTTTTACGACCATTTAGAGCACAGCTAACTAACAAAAAAGAAGAAAAGAAATCCGATAAGCTGTCAGACAAGGATGCATCCAAGAAACAGGATTCAAAAAGTGGCTCATCGAGCTCCGATCAAGAGTCTTCAAAGAGAGACGACAGAAAGCGTGGCGGTGAGTTTTCAGCAGAGAGAATTTTAGTTATCAGCAATTCTCTGCTTTGGCTAATTGCTCGTTTTCTTTCAGAAACCAAAAGCCCTGGGAAGTCGACAGATGAAGATGATCCTAAGGAGACGGGGGTTTTGAAAAAAGACCTTTTAGAACTACTGGAAGATATTTTAACAAAGTAAGGTTTGATTTGGGTTTTTAAGGTGATGTATTATCTTTATAAAGAGGACATTAAGTGAAACTTTTTTTTGCTGTTTTTTCCAGCCATTTATGAACCCGAACTTTGACAGGCGTCCCAAGTGGCTGATCCTCCTGAAGAGGTTAAACCTGACTCTTCATAAACACTAAAAATGACATTTAACGAGCTTTTTCTTTACATTTAAATCATTCTCTCCTCAGGTACAATTGCTGAGGGAGAAGCGTCAATCCTTTCACAACAAAGGGGGAGAAATGGTCATTCTGCCTTTTGACAAGTTCAAGGAGCAGAAAGAGCAGCGGATGCGTGAGCAAATGGAGCGCTTCCACAGGGCCACAGAGCTGCGCAGGTATCTTCAAGCATCGAACGACTCGCATTTATAACAAATGGCTTTAATTTAAAAATAAAAAGCCGAACACTGAGATTAAAGCGTACTTTTCCTACTGCGCAGGCGGCGTGAAATTGCAGAGCAAGAACGGCGGGAACGTGAGCGAGTCCGTCTGATGCGCGAGCGAGAAGAACGGGAGATTCTGCTCCGGGAGCGCCAGAGACTGGAAATGGAGAGACAGAAACTGGAACGGGAGCGACTGGAGAGAGAGAGGCTCGAGAGGGAGAGGATTCGCATCGAGCAGGTAAAAGGAGCGTGAACCAACTCGCCCAGTTTGAGCTTCAGGGCTCAAGCTGGGTACAGGAAAACACTGTTTAACAATAGATTGAAGGAACAACAGGGTTTCACACTCTGAGTGGTTGAGATTTGGACACACCATTTCACTTTGGCTCTTGTTCTTTTCAACATATTTGCTGCTGTTGAACTGCATGCAGTACTCCATATCTTCCTCTGTAGTTCACTCAAAAACCTCAAACACCGGACACATTAGAAATGAGCAGATATTCATACAGGAGATTCAACATTTTAAAACTTTAGGTCCAGTAACTTTCATGCTTCCTTAAAGAAAAACGTTTCTAAACACTGAGAAACTTTTGAACAAACCATAAAAATCACCCTTTCCTTCCTAGATGGAAGAACCTGCACAATTTTAAGCACAAGAGATACAAATGTAGAGGAAGCTCACTTTGCTAAATACACAACTAACAAAAGAGGATGAACGTAAATAATAATTTAATAAATTTTTTCCTGGACACTGCCGAATGCTCATCTTCCTGTCAGTGCCATCATGGCAAAGAACAAACTATCAGGATCAGGAAATGGCATTTCTGAACTTGCATTAGTTTGCTACAGAAGACTGTGTTCATGTTTGAGTCAAATCCAAATGAATAATTTTTTTATTTTAAAGGAGCGGCGCAAAGAAGCCGAGCGCATGGCGCGTGAACGAGAGGAGCTTCGGCGGCAGCAGGAGCAGCTCCGCTTTGAGCAAGAGAAGAGAAACCTCTTACCCCCTAAGGGGTATAAATAAATTTCCGCCTGACAAAAACACACAAAAGTAAATCACTTATAGCCTCACAGCTATTAGATTTAATAAGAAACTTTGGTACCTCTGTAAAGGTAAGATGTCATAGAATGGTTTTCTGGTGTCAGCACCATTGTAGCTTTGACCCTGCCTGAAATATTAGGGACAAAATACAAAATATTTTGCATTTTTTGAACCTCGCCAAAATTTTCTTTGAAATAAACATTGAAAACACTACCAAAATAGTATTTGTAACACAAAAAAGTAGTACAGACTTTTAAATCTAAATGTTGTGTAAAAGTATACCAAATTTGGACTCAATCAGATGAATCATATTTATTTTAGAATGGTATTAGTGAGAAATTTCTTAGGCGGAGAGGCCATTTTGGCACATTTATCCAAAATGTCACCAAACTGTGCCAGATGTATTTTTTACATCAATACTGGGGTTTGTTAAAATTAAATAGCTTATTACCACCTAATGACACTTTCTACATATAATATAACCATTGGTCATGACATTTACCCCATTTATATGCAAAATGTACCATTATGCACAGTGTAATATGTATAATAATGATGATGTGAAAGCTCTTTCTTTGACTCCAAATAGAAAACTTTTATTGAAACAAGATAAAACAGTCAAAAATACTTTTTGAATAATTTAAAAGAGCAAATAAACAATTTTGAAAATCCACCACCACCATCACCACCAAAAAAATGGACATCTTACCTCAAAGAAGGTGAAGAATCATGAGAGGTGGGGGAGGTGGGGGGAGGTTCAGCGTCACCCGAGCTTGATGGTTCGGCTTCCACTCGACTATAAATAAAAATAAAGTATTTGAAGAATTAGAGGTTTATTACAAAGTAATGAACCAAAGTAAACATGAAATCCTTACTAGTAAAATAAAACATATTTTAGTAAAACATAAATAAACAAATAACCACATGGTTTTACTTCCTGCCGTTATTACAAGCATATAATCACTGAAATAAATAAATAAATAGAACCAAAACATCAAATATTTTGTGTGAAATTGCGGGGGGAAACTTACACATCACCGAGATCAAGTCTGTCTGCTGTGTCCTGCTCTTCCTCTTCCTCCTCCTCGTCCGAATCCCACCAGCTATCAGAAGATTTAGCTCCACTCGTAGCAAATCGAAAAACTGTTGTTGTTCAAAAGCCTTCAAAAGCCTCTAAATCGTCAAGTTTCTGCTGCTATGATCGATTTATCATAAAAAAATCAAAACTGAACTCACGGAACCGAGATAACTCCACGTGCTCAGACTCCCGTATACCACACATGCTTACGCACGGAGAACGCTTGGAGAGCGCAAGAATTACGCATTCATTTAGATGGGGTTCCGGAAAATACGTTATGATTTTGCGTAGCCGACATCTTGTGCCATACTCTGAGAGTCTTTCCACTCTCACGTGAAGCCATAAAATGGCCGTGATGATCAGCTGATCGGGTGTTTTCCAGGCAGTTGCGTCATCGCCCGAGGACCTTTAAATCTCATCAGCTGTTTTTAAATAGCTCTAAAATCTTAACATTTGGGCAAAACCTTTATGCGGAATAGTTTTTGAAAGATTAAAGCCTCTTTTAGCGGATAATAATAATAAAAAAATTTAAAGGCACACGGAGCCTTTGTTTACAGAGCGAGTCGAGGTCACATGGCAGCTGGAACCCTCGGAGGGTCCGTCGGGCTTAACAGGTTAATCGATTACCAAATTAGACAATTATTTCAATAACCGATTAATCACTTCAGTCCTAGGTGTTGGTATTATGCAACTGTTTGAGATGCCAGGAGATTTTAAGCAACCTGCTTTAAGAAAGAAATGTCTTAAGAAAGAAATGCAGACATGTTCTCTAAAGGCTCCTAAAAATGTTCTCAACAGGTTCTGAGTGCCAAGGTGGTTACAAACGCCCGCAGTCCTGGTTCAAAATGTTACGGCTTGGTGACGATGTCGTCCGGTACCGAAGTGACGCGCTGCATCTCCCACCTCGACTGCACAGAGCTCCACGGACAGCAGATTTATGTGGAAAGGGTGGGCGAGGCAGGAAACATTAAAGTTCCTCAAATGCTTCTTTGTTAAATCTTATCCATACTTTCAACTTTTTTCTTTTATCTTTAAAAGGCTAAAAATGATCCGTTCAAAAAGGATCCCTTGAAGAAAGAGGTGGAGGACAAAGCAGGATCCAGCAAATCCAACAAGATCATTTTCACTGGAGCGAAACTGGCAAACAAGTGAGCGATCAGTTTGAGTTGATCTTTTTAAAAGATTTTTACTGCTACTTTAACGTTTAGTTGATTCTATTTTCAATTTTTACGACCATTTAGAGCACAGCTAACTAACAAAAAAGAAGAAAAGAAATCCGATAAGCTGTCAGACAAGGATGCATCCAAGAAACAGGATTCAAAAAGTGGCTCATCGAGCTCCGATCAAGAGTCTTCAAAGAGAGACGACAGAAAGCGTGGCGGTGAGTTTTCAGCAGAGAGAATTTTAGTTTATCAGCAATTCTCTGCTTTGGCTAATTGCTCGTTTTCTTTCAGAAACCAAAAGCCCTGGGAAGTCGACAGATGAAGATGATCCTAAAGGAGACGGGGGTTTTGAAAAAAGACCTTTTAGAACTGGGAGATATTTTAACAAAGTAAGGTTTGATTTGGGTTTTTAAGGTGATGTATTATCTTTATAAAGAGGACATTAAGTGAAACTTTTTTTTGCTGTTTTTTCCAGCCATTTATGAACCCGAACTTTGACAGGCGTCCCAAGTGGCTGATCCCTCCTGAAGAGGTTAAACCTGACTCTTCATAAACACTAAAAATGACATTTAACGAGCTTTTTTCTTTACATTTAAATCATTCTCTCCTCAGGTACAATTGCTGAGGGAGAAGCGTCAATCCTTTCACAACAAAGGGGGAGAAATGGTCATTCTGCCTTTTGACAAGTTCAAGGAGCAGAAAGAGCAGCGGATGCGTGAGCAAATGGAGCGCTTCCACAGGGCCACAGAGCTGCGCAGGTATCTTCAAGCATCGAACGACTCGCATTTATAACAAATGGCTTTAATTTAAAAATAAAAAGCCGAACACTGAGATTAAAGCGTACTTTTCCTACTGCGCAGGCGGCGTGAAATTGCAGAGCAAGAACGGCGGGAACGTGAGCGAGTCCGTCTGATGCGCGAGCGAGAAGAACGGGAGATTCTGCTCCGGGAGCGCCAGAGACTGGAAATGGAGAGACAGAAACTGGAACGGGAGCGACTGGAGAGAGAGAGGCTCGAGAGGGAGAGGATTCGCATCGAGCAGGTAAAAGGAGCGTGAACCAACTCGCCCAGTTTGAGCTTCAGGGCTCAAGCTGGGTACAGGAAAACACTGTTTAACAATAGATTGAAGGAACAACAGGGTTTCACACTCTGAGTGGTTGAGATTTGGACACACCATTTCACTTTGGCTCTTGTTCTTTTCAACATATTTGCTGCTGTTGAACTGCATGCAGTACTCCATATCTTCCTCTGTAGTTCACTCAAAAACCTCAAACACCGGACACATTAGAAATGAGCAGATATTCATACAGGAGATTCAACATTTTAAAACTTTAGGTCCAGTAACTTTCATGCTTCCTCTTAAAGAAAAACGTTTCTAAACACTGAGAAACTTTTGAACAAACCATAAAAATCACCCTTTCCTTCCTAGATGGAAGAACCTGCACAATTTTAAGCACAAGAGATACAAATGTAGAGGAAGCTCACTTTGCTAAATACACAACTAACAAAAGAGGATGAACGTAAATAATAATTTAATAAATTTTTTCCTGGACACTGCCGAATGCTCATCTTCCTGTCAGTGCCATCATGGCAAAGAACAAACTATCAGGATCAGGAAATGGCATTTCTGAACTTGCATTAGTTTGCTACAGAAGACTGTGTTCATGTTTGAGTCAAATCCAAATGAATAATTTTTTTATTTTAAAGGAGCGGCGCAAAGAAGCCGAGCGCATGGCGCGTGAACGAGAGGAGCTTCGGCGGCAGCAGGAGCAGCTCCGCTTTGAGCAAGAGAAGAGAAACAATCTGAAGAGAGGGCGTGAGGTGGAACACGGGTACTTATCATTATGTTCACCCTCGATTTTAATTTGTTTGGAGTTTTGAACTGAGTTTTATGCATGAGATTAGAAAAAAAATCCAATTTAGATCTGATGGTATGAAAGGCGAGATGTTGCAAATCAAAGTTGGATCCGAGTAGAATTATCAAAATTGCCATTCATGAGATTTTATTTAATATTTTGTAATCCTGTAAGTAGCTACCAACCCCTTTCCAGATCATTCATAATTTCTTCATGGATTTAACTGTTATCATTCCTTGAGTTAACATACCTGATCTGTGCTTCCTGTTTCAGCCGGCGGGAAGATCCCTACTGGAATGGCAACAAAAAACTGCATCCCGAGTCGGAGGTCCGTCTGAACCAGGGCTCCAATTACAACCGGCAGCAGAACCGCTTCCCCAACACAAATCCTCGGGAGAGGGGCCGTTTTCCAGACGCTGGCCAGCAGCCCAACACGTTTGACAGGTATGTGTCAAACGTGTTGTATATGTACTCCAGCAGTTTTTGGAGTGAAACTGTGACTTTGTTCTCAGGCCCATATGGTTATGAGTCTGAGGAATTGTTTTCATAATGAGCAAATCTGTGCATGGGCTGCTGGAAGTTCATATTCCTTCAAACAAAATCTCCAGTCAACACGCGAAAGTAACTGTACGTGGACTAAATGACCTGAAACACTAAATTTTCTATTTTTGAATGGTTAAATTAAAGGCTTTTCTGGATAAGAAGTGTATATCAAACTGATCATGTTCTTGTATCTGTTCCTGATGATCATTCCTCATCAGGTCTCTAAGAAGATGCCAGTAAAAGTTTCTGCTAAGTGTAATGCTTAAAGCTCAATAGAAGCACTCAGTTATTTGTCTTATTACAGTTGATAGAATTAGTTTGGACCCTAAAAAACATTCCTGATAAGTTACATTTGACGGCTCTGCACCGTTACCCAACAACCCCAGGAGCTCCAGCAGGTTTGGTCTCACTGCTGGTTTTACTGCAGTACAATGGCTGCTGGAAAAAGCAAGTGTTTTCTTGTTGACATGACATTCAGAAACCACTTGCTTTATTATTGTTGCTTGTGCAGGAGACTCCACTTCTGCTTTTCAAAGATTTGTTTGCAGCCATTTCCATATCTGAGTTCAAATGCTGAGATGGGGGCGTGGCCAGCAGAAGCTTATTTGGATTTAAAGTGACAAGAGGCCCCAAATTGGCAAATTGAGCAAAATAGAATCTCATTATTCAAGAATTATTCTGTGCAAAAGATGCAACAAACATGTTTTGTGAAGCCCATTGCCGTATTTTAACCAATTCAAGGAAAGCACATTACATCATTTTTAGTGTTGCTCTCCAGCCAAAGTGTAAATTGGCGCCTCTCGCTGCTTCGTCTTTTGCTTGTTGGTTTCTGATGAATCCAATATTGCCGTTTCTTTTCCAAGACGTAACAGATTCGAGGGCGAACCAGAGGCAAAAAAGAGTCGGCCGGCTCCTCACAGAGAAGGCTCCGGCTTCGATAGATACCCCAAGAACTACGACGCCGTCCACAGACCCGAGCCGCCTCCACGCGGCGACACGGACCGGAGGGACAGGGACGAGCGGCGCCCGCCGCCCATGGGAGCGCGACCTCCGATCCCTGCCATGTCGCACAACCGCCCGCCGAGGGACGGCGGCGCAGGATGGAAGAATGATGGAGGAATGAATTCTGGCAAAGGGGATATGAGGTAAGAAGCTGTTAATGAAGCTACAGTTCATTCAGCAGCTTTTGGAAGCTGCGCTTCATAAAACCTGTGCTTCGTGCAGAGGGCCGATGCGCATGCGTGACGATCGTCCTGGCAGAGACGCTGGGAGAAGCGGCTTTAATAACAGAGGTCAGCCCATGGGAATGAATGAGCAGGTGAGTTTCTAAAGACAGTTCAGTTCTTTTTTTAATCATTAAAACACTAAGTGGTTAATGTACTGAGCCTGCATCTGTATAAACTGTATAATAAAACCTAAAAAATAGAAATGATTCATGCTGATGCAGATTGAAAATCGGAAAGCTGTGAATTTAATTTAAAGCTAGTTGGACTAAATATGAGCTTATCCTGTTTAATGTGAACACATAATTTAAAATTTGTACATCTGTGGAAGTGGCAGCAAACAGTTACAGATTTTGAATCTTTAAATTTTCATTCAGCCAAAATGTCTGGGAAAGATTAATCGCTTGTTAGATTCCTCTTTGTAATTGCTTAGCAGCTCTGTCATATTTCCACTGGTATTTTTATGAGCTGGAGGTTGGAGGAGCTGCTTGCCATCACCCTAATCTTTAGCTCCTTCATCTGATTCGCTATCTGATTAAAGCTCAAATACTTTTTCAAAACAAACACGGTAAAAGAAACAAAAAGAAAAAGTACTTCCAACCCAAATCTGCAAAAGGTTTAAACAATAAAGAAAATTAAACACATTTCTTAGACTTTCATTTAAGTAATTGAACTGAAATCTAGTCTAGATAGGCCTCTCGCAATCAATTAATCACATGATAAATTAAAACAAGCTCAATTTTGTTTTGCATGATCTATCAATTTTTCTCAGTTTCTACCAAAAACTGTATGATAAAAAGTCTTCAGTCTGATGCTTTGGTCTCAACGAGCCCCAGTTTGTTTAGAGAGACTTCATAATTATTTTTTATTTATTTCTGTTTTATTTATTTTCTAAATGTAACATGTCTTCCAGTTCCAGTGTTAAATGTTCATTAGAAATCAAAATGCATTGTTTTTTAAGAGGGTGAACCTGCATTATGCTATTACCATTATATTTCTTGAAAATGGCCTCAAAACATTATCATCATCCCAATAATCTTTGGGACAATTTGGGACAAGCGTTTGGGACAATTTATCATCCAGCAAAATGAGTTAATGTGACAGATCTTAAGCCCACTCTTGTTGTGAGGCTAATAAATGCTTTCTGGTTGTGGTAAAAATCACGACGTACCAAATGTGCATTTTTTATTACATCCTTTTACTCGACAAAATTCTCTCGTGATTAATTCGGCTGATTTAAAATGAAAAGATTGAACCTGAATTGTGACAAATCTTTGGACTTTGCTCCTGCTTTCGCACGCTGCGTGACTCCTGACTTGTCTGTGGTTGCAGCCGTTCAGCTCGGGGCGCCAGGTTGTGGTGGAGCGTCACAGCCGGGATCAGGGCCTGAGGAAGGAGTGGCACGGCGGCTCAGGCTCTCAGGTGTTTTCTGACAACCGCAGGATGGGAGACGGCCGCGGCGGCATGATGGCTACCTCCAGGTACACAGATTAGACGCAGCGCTGATGATCGAAGTCCTAAAGAGGCGTCTTAGTCACAGTCTTGACTGATACGTTGTCCGTTTTGCAGCCACTCTTCGTCAGGACTGGGCCGGATCGTACAGATCACCAACAACTCCATTTCCAGCAGCACCGTGGGCGGATTCAAGGCTTTCAAAGGAGCGTCGCGGCCATTCTAACACCGAGTTCAGACACTTTAAAGCGTTGGATATTTGAAGATTTTCCTGAACACTTTATTTTTAAAGTAACCGTTTTGGGTGGAACATTAGCAGCCTCGAGGTTTATTCTCTTGTTTTAATCTGTACGGACGGCATTGACCTCAGTTCTGCTGTTGCCACAAAACAATCCTGTGCACATGTTTTAATATTTCTGAAGTTGCTGCACAGCCCCAGCGTCTTTGTAACAAGTTTTCCAGTTACGACATAGAACTTCTCTCAAGTGTTTGTATATTTTCATTAGCGTAGCGTTACTCCGTTTCCTATGTAATGTTTCACTTCAGTGTATTATAGAACCCAAAATAACCGATGGATCTTGATGTTTCATTGAAATGGATGACAGTCCTCTTTTTTTAATTTTTCTTTTTTTTATTTATATTTTTTTATTTTGTTTGGAAGTTGTACTTTAATGAAGGTGTCAAATTTTGTAAAGATGAACTAATCTGCCTGAACAGGATAAAGCTGTGTAAATCTGAGGACTGAATCGTGTTCAGGTCTTGCT
This sequence comes from Poecilia reticulata, assembly GCF_904066995.2. Taxonomy (NCBI): domain Eukaryota; kingdom Metazoa; phylum Chordata; class Actinopteri; order Cyprinodontiformes; family Poeciliidae; genus Poecilia; species Poecilia reticulata. The sequence continues at coordinate 19,482,157 of NC_088832.1, forward strand.
AAGAAGAAACATCGAGAGGAAATCTGTTTCCGATCGTAATTCAACTGTGGACATTTTACAAATATACAAATATAATTTGAGTATCAGTTTTCATCTCGGTGGAGTTTTTTTTTTTTTACGTTGTCTGTAAACAGATCAGTTCCTCTATTGAAGGTTTGAATCTGGAAAGTTTGATACAATATAAAATCAGTCTGAAGCTTGAAAAAGCTGTAGGCTGCTCACTAATGTGCAGAGGGCACTGCTTTGACTAGGCCACCATGTGGAGGGATTCCTGCTATTTCACTGCTTTTGTCATTTCAAAGCTTTATCCTTTCAGTTGCACCAGTCGCCACCTTGGATGTCATGCTTGTAACCTTGTCCACACACCGGATGTTATTGGTTATTAAACCTTGATTAGAAAACAAAACTAATAAGTGAAGTGGCTTTTTACCTGTTAATGTGCTGTGTAGGTGATCAGGGTTTTAAAAAGAGTAAATGCATCTTTTAGTTCCTGAACTTTACATAATGACATGAAAATAATCTGGTTTTGAAATTTACACAAAATAAATTGCACACAGTTAATAAAATACCAATTATTCAGTTGTCTTTAGATCTTCATGATCCTTTTACTTTAGGTTGAATCTGCTCAGATGGAAACTGCAACTGTCTGGTTTTCTGCCACTTAGTGAGGAGAAACGGCACAAAACTAAATGAGAAAGTTGTAAATTAATTGGCAGCACCAATGTTTTCTATCTTATTAAAGCAGCAAGGGTGTCCTTAATTTTGCACAGAAAGCTGTAAGATTTAAACTTTGTAATGACAGTTGTTGTACTCTTGAGGTTGGATATTGATCATCTTGGTTTGGTTGAAACCATAATATATTTGCCATCACTGAATCCTGTTTTTTAATATGTAGACAAAACCAGCACTAAACCTTTTGTAATTATAGTGGGAACGCTTTTCTAAACATCTGGTAAATGTAGGTGCATCTCTGTAAATCAGTTCAGAATGTAAAACTCAGTGAAATATTTGTAGATTTAGATTGAGATGATTGTGGCTCAGTAAATGGAAAAACTTAAATTCACTTTTCAAATTACATTTTACTCGAGAAAATAAGATTTTTTAAAATCCAGCAGTCATTGTGACTCTCCACCAAAAAAATCGTGATCAGAGTGTTTAATCCAAGCATGTTAATGGGAAGTTTAGTGGAAGGAAAAGGTGTGATAGAAAAACATACTCAAGTAGCAAAGATAAAAACAACCTAAAGAGGATCATAAACCAAAGTCTATTTATTGGACAGCAGCATCATCACTTTTCCCTTTAGCCAGGAACAAAGCCTATGATGTAATTTGCTTCTAGTCACAATCCACATCTTGTAAATCTGCCCCAAACCATTGAATAATCTTTCACAATTCTCTCAAGGTTCCTTCCACACCTTGTTTTTCTACCATACATTATTCTTTCACTAAATCCTCCATTAAAATGACTGGACTCTAAATTTCTGGCTCATTTAGCGTATGTGGATTTTAACAAAACTCAATTCTTTGTAGATTATTTGATTTCACTTTGAGATCAAAAAAGTATTTTTGAATTGAATTTGAAGTGAATTAAAATTTTTAGAAAATTAATTTTGGCGTTTTATCAAAAGAAATAAGCTCTTGAAATTTGTCAATGTGCATTATTTTGAGTTTCTTGTTTTGTAACTAACATTTAATAATCTAATTTCCTAAGGTAAAGGTATAGTAAATTTACAGCATCTTATGTTCTCCCAGGGTTTCATGATATATAAACCTGTCCAGGTTTCAAGGGAACTCTGAGGTTGACGTATCTGTGATAACATACATCAGAGCCCGCAGTGCCTCATGTAAATTCTTCTGACATTTGCAGTCATCTGAGCAGCCTGACATTTACACCGTCGTCAGATGAAAAGTCTGTTCTTGGAAACAATCCAAGGACTTTTAGGTTCAGTTACCACCCAGCAGATCCGTCATGTTACCAACTGTAATATGGAGATTTACTAGGAAATAGTGCAAATGTCATTTGTCTTGGTTTGGTTCCATCATCCTGTGGGAAAAGACGAGATTAAGCTTCACGTTTCCAAAGGAACAATAAATAAAATCAATGTCTTCTTGGACATGATGACAACAAACCACTTGATCTTATTTTTTTATTATCCAGGTAACTTCTAATCAGGTTGAATGTCCCTCGTCTATAAGGCATTTTGTTATATATATTTATATTTATATATATACACACACATCACCATATACAATATGTTACTTGTAATGTGAAAGGCTACATACATTATTTGGTCATTTAAGTAAATAATGATCAATGAAATTGACAACAATGAGTAACCTCCCATATTTTCAAGCAAAGTCATTTTGCTTGTTCATGTGACACTCAAACGTAACAGACCAGACAGCGGAGTTAATGGTGGTAAATAATAAAATATCCTTGTGCCTAACATTTCATTCCCCACTTACACATGCTTCACAAAGTTAAATCTGGGAGTCTGATATTGCATCAAAGAAAGGAAAAGAAAAAAAACTAAACTATTAGATTGTTGCAGCACTCTGGATGCGTCTCATGCCAAATGAATGAACAGCTTCCTCTGCTACAGTAACACTCGCTCGTTAAAAAGCAAACCTTTGCCGTTCTGCATTTCAGTTTAAGCACATCACTCTTCTGTGAGAACATTATGTAGTGTAATTATGGACCAGGCTTGAAACATTACTACCTAAATTAGAAGTACACCTACTGACTTTTTAAAGGGCAAATGTCATCATATTTTAGAGTCAGAACAGCCTCTAAAGCCAGACCGCTGATGTGGCTCAAGCTGTTTGTGAGCATAAAGTTGATCAGCTTTTTTGTGTTCTCCACATGTAGATTTAGCCACTATAATTAGCTTTAGTTGTGCTAATTAGTTTCTTAATACACTAAATAAAGAGGTGTTGAAGTGTAACTACAACCTGTCTGTATATTAGTATTATAATTTTCTTTCCATCTAGCGTTTAGCATTAGCTTGAAGTGAATTTTTAGGGCCAACCAACATGTTTCCACAGGAAAACGTAATGCAGACAGAGTTAAAGATTCAGAACATCTCAACGAGTCACACAGCCTGTGTGTGGAGGAAAGAGGAACTTGGGCAATCACTACCACTTATTAAAGTAAAGTAGGCTACTCTGGAGATAAACAATGCTGGTCAGAATTACAACATCTGAATGTGGGCAAAATTTTAGTGTTTCCAACTACAGGCATTTTCACAATTGGTAATTTGCTGCTGTTGTTTATTACAGGCAGGCTGAGCTCCTGACAAAGTGCTTTTAAATCCCTCCATAGTGAGCCAGATGGTTAGGTCTTCAAACCACTGCTCTCAGACAACACTTCTACTGACTCCTCACAAGATAAAACTTTGACTTTATATACTTAAACTTTGCTGTCATTACTTTCTGGGGAGAACATTGAGTTATGCCCAAGTTTGGCACAAACGTAACATCATGCCTACTCTTCAGTGCTCACTTTTTTATTTGCAAATGTGATGATACTTGCCCTTTAACTATTTCTTTTTTTTCCCACTAATAGAATCAAACTCTAGATTTTTACCTTCAACATCTTTTCTCTGCTTCCTTATGATACAAAACTCATCATCTATAAGTGATGTGTTGCTCCTCAATCATGTACATTGGTAGCCTTAAGACAGATGTACCACTAACCTGAGTAGTGTATTAAATTGCAGCAAGTTGTGTTGAACTGGTGCTACCTTTCTGACAAACTTTCTTGTCTGAGCCAAAGCAGCCCTTTTCAGACTTTTACAATTAATTATTACTCAGCTGCAAGCAACATTAGAAACAAATTGGCCATGTTGTTTTCCTTTTACATCTTATTTTGTTTTTTTAAAGGTACCCCACAAAAAAAAGAAAATAAAAAACAATAGCACTCTTGCACAATTAATGTTCAATAGAAAATGAGGTATGTTTTTTTTCGTGTTAGTGCATATTAATGTAACAGTGCAAAACCAATCGCAAAAAAATATATACATATGTTCCACGATCACCTTGTCAAAATACTAATTTTACAGCATTTACCCCACCGTCACTTTTACAAAGCATACAAGAACCCACTATGAGACACAGAACACACAATATCCCTCTGATTATTTCATCATAAGGACCCAGGATGAAGCAAACACTTGAAACGTCAGATTCAGGTAATAGTGACCAGGAATATCAAGCTAAAGCAAGGAAGTGTGTTTGTAATAATGTCGCTTCACACGTTCAAACCAACATAAAACAATCCAGATTTCCCTTAGTCCTGTTTCGTTGCTCTAAACTCACTGGAATGTTTAATAACGTGTTCAGCTAATTGGCCGAGACACATGAAGTAAAAAAAAATTTAACAACCTCAAAACAATTACGTTTGCACAAAAAAAAAAGAAGAAAAAACTTCTATGAAAAGTGCGCACACCTAATGTAATTTAACCCTGTGGTCTTTATTTGGGCAGCCAGTTCATTGGTTTTAGTGTGTGGATCAAAACTTAAGAGTGACATGTTCAATTCTTCAAAGTGTCAAAAGTTCTGCGTTTATACATATACAAGTACTAAAAAGCCGTGACTGAGAAAGCGACTGCAGGCCGAGGAACTGTGCCGTTAAAAAGCGTACGCGCTAGAAAAGACACGTGAGGATATGTCCCTTCGTAGAAAAGGGCCTGAGAGTAGTTTTGTTGTGGAAAATATGTATGGATTGTCTCAGAAACACAGCCAACCGCGTGCCACCACACAGAGCTCATAAAAAAAAACAACAAAAACAAAAAAACAAAGGTTACCCCCCACAGTCGGGTCGCCTGCTGCTTCCGTCTAATCCTCCTCTCCTAATAGAGACTCTGTTTTCAATCAAGGAAATAACAGAGACCGTTTCACAAGCGCTGCAAAGACCCTCTGTGACGGCAGAGCGCTCGCGTCAAGGCATCCAGCTGGAATGTATAGATAGAAAAATGTCTCTGGAGGCAGTCCCACGGTGCGATAATGGCACAAACAACCAGCTAAACCCCATCAAAAGAACGCGACAGGTTAAATATGCACATCGCGTGGTTGCATGCTCAGTGTTGCAGAGAAATGCTTCGAAACTGAAACGCGATGCCAAAGAATTTCAGCGTGGAGAATTACGCACCCTGTTCCTCCCGTGACTGCTCTGTTTGTGAATTTCAACACTTAGGCCTAAACTCTACAAATATTACACATAATCAGTCCTCAGAAATGCTGCAGAGCAAAGTTATGCAAAGAAGGGGAAACTTGACACAAAGCCAGCTGGATGAATCTGAAACCGAGTCGGCTGTCAGCGCTGCAGTCTGAGCTGAAACGTCTGCCTGATCCAATCACACATCTGGATTTAAACGCGGGTTTGTTTCACTGACGTCCACAAATTACAACTTTAATTGTAGTAATTTAGAAAAATACAGCATTTACTCTATTTTGCTGATTCGTTTTCACAGCCTGGTTGCAGAGCAACACCAGAGCTAAAGCAAAAATATATATATAAAAAATTATGTCTGTAGTAAGAACATATGTTTACTGTTCTTACTGAAATGATCAGTTATTGAGAAAGTGAGGATTGGGTTTCGATTGGATGGAAGCCAAAATGATCAAATTTACCAAAAATAAAATCTTATGTCACATTTGTGTAATAAACCTAGAAAATACATGAGTTTAAGTTTTGAATTACATTACTGACAAATAATTATCTATAATCATTAGTCCATTGAGATTGTTTGTTGCTCTGATGATAGAAACGTTTCTGCAAGGGTCACAGTTCTGCATTTGTAGAAAAAAGATCATGTGATACTTTTTACATTTTTTTTTAAAGAAAAAGCATAATTACTGCAAGTAATTAGATTCTTTGTACTGACTGATTACTGGGGCCCGGAAGAAACAGCAGGATCGTTTCGTTATCGGTCAGAATTATCAGGAAAGGTCCAGCATCTCGTCAGGAAGCCGACGTCCAGACAGAAAAACGAGAAGAGGCTTTTGCACTCAAACTAAAAACTAAAATCTACTCTGCAAAAGACGGTGTAGCTCACCTACAACAAAACAGAGTGTTTCCAAACTGAAACTGGTCAGAACCATGGTGCTGAGTGAACGCACGCCACACACTGTCGCATCATGCAAAGCACTCGTTCACATTCGGACAGAGCAGAATTCAACGATGCCATACTCTGGTAAGGCAAATCTGAACAGAGCGAGCTGTGATCATAAAGTCTTATTACACAGCTACAGTGTCTGGCAGCTATCTGGCATTATTAACCCTTAGTGTGTAGTGTTTCAGAAGGGACACAAGTGGTGCAAGAGCTGATTTAAAACAGGCAAGATCAAAGTGAAATCCCTTTTCGGCTTACAAAACAAAAAAAATACTCCCGAAAAGCTACCTGTGTAACTGATAAATAAACGAAACTTGTATCTTGGCATCAACAGCTGACTTAATGATAATAATAAAAAAGCAAATCTTTCAAACTATGTTTTGTAAATATTGCTGCCTACAAAAAAAGCTTATAAGCTGCACGAGTGAAAAACGAAATGAAATAAGTTGCGTTTGGAAAAGGAAAAAAAAACAAAAACCAAGTGTGGATTTTTATCCTTTTCTATAAAACAGCACCGCCTGCCCCAGGTAAATTTCAACCCGCGGCGCGTATCCACGGTGCAGCGAGCGATTTGTAACAAAGTTTGGCCGGCTCTATGAAAGACCAGTTGCTGTAGCTGTAGTGTCCCTTCCTCCGACGCTCAGGCTTCACTGAGGATTGAGGAAAACAGGCACCAGTGGTTTTTGGGAACAACCAGTCCTCTGTTAGTAACGTCTCTCCGTTGTTGTCGTCGTCCTGCGGCGGCTGCACGCCGTCTGTCCGGTTCGCAGGGAGACCGGTGCCGTCTCTTTCACACAGATAAGAAAACGCACACATACGCACGCTCACACGCTGTGTGTTACAAAATAACACACTTGTCTTTTTCTTTCGATTCCTTCTTGGCTTTGCGCTCCCCACCTGATGACTGTTTTCCCGGGCTGGATGTGGCCCCGCCAGCAGGTGCGGCCCCGGCCCCAGGTGCTGCTGCTGCTGCTGCTGCTGCGCTTGCTGGGGCTCCTCCTCTGTCCACCTCACTTCCTTCAACCGGCTCCTGCGCAGACAGGAGAGCGCAGGTTTACAGATATGGAAGCAGATTTAATTTAACTTAATAAAAAAAAAATAACTAAAGGCGCTTTGTAACTTTAAGCTCAAGCAAACTTAGGTTATAGATTAGAAAAATAATCCAAAAGCACACTATAGATGACCTAGAATGTGTTTTTTAATTCTCAACACATTTGAAATTCTGAAACTAAAATATCTAATTCATACGTTACACATCTGTTCACACCGACAGTTCAAAATCTTTGATACAAACATGGAGCTAGACTCAAGAACCCAGCAGTAAGTTGATTAAATCCCACATTCATTGCAGCTCCATCAGTTCCTCCCTCCCATTTCTGTCTCTCTGGAGCCTTCTGCCATCTCTACCTGTGCTTGTGCCTGTGCAGCCGCTGCAGCCGCTGCTTGCTCCTGCTCTTGCTCCTGGTAGTATTGCGACGCTCGTCGGTCCTCCTCCTCCTGAAGCTTCTTGGCCAGCTCCAGGTCACTGATGCCTTCGGGGAGCTGCTCCCACTGCAGGTCCTGGCTTTGCTGCTCCTGCTGCAGGGAGAGCGCCATCAGATAGTCCTAAAAATAAAAATAAAAAAAACAGAAGCGTAAACTTATTTTATGTTTTCTAGAAATACACCGTGTAATGTGTGTCATATCTGCTGCAAACAAAAGATTTTTGGTCCCATTGTTTCTTTTGGGAAGTAATAGCGCAATAATAGACAAATATTTCATATTGTTATAGTAGAACTGCAGATGATGTTACTTATGATTGTCTAATGATTCTCCAATTCACAGTCTTTACTTTTTTCTGTCTCTGAATGCTGTTGGTTTGCTACTGATTCAGAATTCCAGTTTTTACTCTGTTATCCTTGCAAATCCTTGACAAACTTCTGGTTAGGTTTTTACGAGTCGGGCCGGAACCGATCAGACCTGGTCTATCTGATCCTGCTGTCCACGGTACACCGTCTCCGGATCGGACGGAGGCCGCAACCTGAACTCTGAATCGCAGAAGTTTCCGTCTCCATCCACGTTGTGCAGACTCTCCCAGACGACCTTCTCCTCCGTCAGGAAGCCCTGGTCTGTAACCAGAAGGTACAGCTGACCCTGGGAAGAAATTGTGGTCAAATTGATTAGAAATACTCTAGAATGCCATCATTTACTTTTCTACTGACTGTACAGACACATACAGTTTCCAAAAAGTGATTAGAAGAGCACAAAGTGGTCCTGAAGCTTTGTGCGACTGCTATCGCAACACACACACGGTGCTTTGCTTGTGCTGGAAACAACTGCAGAGCCACTTCCCTCCTGTAGATAACAGGAAAGGCCTGTTGCAACCGCAGATGTGTCAAGCTAGCTGGGAACCGTTACAGATGGGACACATGTTTCTGGAAATTGGTCTAAATATTAGTCACTCTCTGGATCCCAGCTGCACATCAGAGCATGACACTCATTACTTTTACAATTTATAGTACTATTGATAAAATACCAGACAACTTCAGTGGAAGAAAGAAAAATGAGAAAGAGGAAAACTTGCCAACTTACACTACACGTCCGACAGAAGCCTCCTAAATAAGTGAAGGTGGATACATTTTTATTACACTGACAAAGTGATGAGGTGAGCAGATAAATTAACGTTTACAAGTATCCATTTGACGACTCAGGAAAAGGCACAACCCAATTAGACCAACCTGAACAAACCATCATATGTCTGACCCACAGTACTGTGAAAAGGTTTCAGAGCATGAAAAAAATGTAATGTCAGACAATGCTAACTTGAGTAAAAGCAAAATGTTGTTTATAAATGCAAAGCTAACTTATTAAGGGTAGGAATGTATCCAAACTAAGTAACTGCCCCTAAACTGGTTGTGCCACCCAAGCTTTCCTACTAACTTACTGTAATTAATTTATTCTGGTTACTTTGTGAAATATATCTCTAGATTTGAAACATGTGGAAAACACAACAAAAACCATAGAGGTCCTAAGCGTTAAAGGGAAAGAAAACACACACTTTGTGTCAGGTTAGCAGTCCACTAATGCCAACCTAAATGCCAAACTGTTACCACAGGTTGTATCCAAATAAGTTGCTGGCACTTGTTTACCTTGTATTTGATCATGGTGCTGAAGTGGTTGTTCCTGAAAAAGACACAGAGCTCTCCCTCCTGCACAGTGGAGGTGAGCTCACACAAGCCGTGGTACGTCAGCTGAGTGGCCGTACTGCTCAGAAACTGCTCTGCCACGATGCCTGTGACGAAACACAGAGAAAACACATGGCTAAAAAACACACCTGGACGCAGGCAGTCTTAAAAATCACAAGAAATCTGTAATATATTAGATATTTTTGTTTTGATCATTTAAGATGATATAGCAGAGTAGTCTACACACAGTCCAATTAAGCAATCCTTGCTTATTAATAAACACTTTATAGTGTCAGCAGAACACAAAGACATTTTTAACGTATATAGAGGCAGCAAATATGAACACAGAAAAGAAAATATACAATACTTTTCCATACTCTATTTTTCTTTTCTATATTTGTCTAGACCAGCGGTGCTCAAAGTCGGTCCTGGAGGGCCACATCCTGTTTTCTCCCTGCTGGTATTAACAACCTGCTCAGCATGTCAATGTTCTTCTTAGGCCTCTAATGAGCCATCATTGGATCCAGGTGTTAAACCAGGGAGAGAACTAAAACATGCAGGATGCCGGACCGACTTGGGACACCACTGATCTGGACTGCATTTCAAAATACTTTTAAGATTCAAGTTTCCAAACTGAGTAAGAACCCTCTACAGAAATGAACTGCAAATGGCCATGAAAGAAAAAACCACAGCCTGTTCACTAGAACCAAACCTTTTACTTGTGTGGAACCCAGTCAGGAAAGAAACACTCTCTCCTCTAACGAGTCGCTATATAATCCCATCCAAAGGGATTTGCCAAAGTTTAAGTGATGGGTACCTTCAATGCTACATTAGTCATCAAAGGAAGGGCCAGAAATGTGGAACGACAATAAAAAGAGGAAGCATCTTTTATCGGTACGTCGTCGACTAAGCATCAAAATGTTTTCTTTCAGTCCTGCTGGGAGCTACTTGAGCTGAATGAGAAAATATCTGGTAGAAAACTTCTGATGTTGGCAAAGAAAACAAAGAGCAAAAGAAATATTTAAAAAGTCACATAAGGATGTATTACATTAGGCCTGCACTTCTATGTAGAGTGTTTCTGCGTGGAGTAAAGCCAAGAGATAGAGTCAGAAAGTGACCAGGAAGCAAGTGTTCACCTTCCCCTGCCAGCTCGCTGTTGTCCGACTGTTTGCAGGATATTATCTTCTCCACCAGCTGGTTGTAGCTGCAGTTGCCCACTGCCTTCACAATGTCGTGCATCTGCAAACACAGATAATAAAAAGGAAGCGTGAGAAAAGACCTTCAGCAAAAACAAGGATGCCAACCAACGGGCGTTAAAAAGCTGCTTTATGGAAGATTTAGGAAAGAAACGGTAAACAAACGCTTAAATGTTTTTACTTTGCTAGATTTAATCTGAGATCTTCAAACTTTACTTATTTACTCCTGAAGGCTTTTACTTCATCCAGCCATAGACGCTGTAGGTGACATTAAAACCTACTGGCGTTTCATTAGATAATTGTTAGGATGTAAAGTAACTTGTTAGGGAAGAAAAGTACATAAATTCAGATTAGCATCTGGTCTGAACTGTGTTCGTTTGGAGTATGTACAATATTTAACTTTGTATTTTAATGGCAGATTTAGCTTGAAATCAAGAAAAATGTGGATTATTTGCAACCTGTGTGTTATCTCGTAAGAACATGACTTTCAGTAATACATTTTTATTATTATGACATTCTGTTATTAATTGCTAAAGATTTGCTTCAGTGTTCACTTTTTAAAGATCTGGTGCTCTGTGTCAACATTGTGCTTTTCCTCTTCGTCTTTTACTGTCGTGAACAATTCAGCATTAATTCGTTAGCAGCGCACTAGATCTTGAAGAACACGCAGAGGTCCTTGGTTTGGAGTTCAGGAGCGAAAAGATCGGCCGCACCTGGGGGTCAACAAGCCAGCCGTGGTAAAGAGGGATGTCGAGAAGGTCGAACACAATGCATTCTGGGGTGTACTCAAACACTCGCACGCCTGTGAACTTCACGTTTACGTCCAGACCCGTCTGCAGCTTGTGCAGCACCGCCATGGCGTCGCTCATGTTCTGAGAAAGAAAAAAGAACAGAAATTAATAAAGATTTCCAAAAGCAGGTATGTTAACCAAACACATCTGAGCAAAGAAATCGCTTATTTATTTATTTATTTGTTTGTTTTTGTTTTTTCAGCCGAGTGAGGCCTTGTAAAAGTGAAAATTACACATAAAAGTTTTTTAAATCTACATAATTTGCAGAAATTAATAAGTAAAACTTGTGAAGGAGGAAGTAAGCAAGGATTTTTCGGTTAGGTTTTTAATTAATTCTTTTCTCAATATTTGCTCTTGCTACCGAGCGCATTAAAACATATATGAGGAAAATATATCTTTTTAATTAGTGACTAAATCCAAACACTTTACATTCAACTAGAATTCATCCCTTATTTTTTTTTATTTAGAATACTACATTTTAGCGGACCTCAGTGATCTGCAAACATAAAAGCATCACACCTGAGAACCCATGGAAACCAACTCGTTGTTGTTTTCACGCCCAGAGCAAAGTGTCCCAGCTGGCTCCGGCTGAACCCCGAGGTCCAGACCGGGCCTGCAGCTGAGCCCTGACAGCCCAATGTCCACTGATTCAACTTTAGAGAAGACACACTGAAGAGGAATGACCCCGACGCCTCAAGTATGCAGAAAGTATGTCTGGCTTTTAAGATGGATGAAACAGATTAGTCATTATATAATTTTGTACAATGAAAATTGAGAAATACTCAGTTTTTGAAGCTTCTTACAAAATCATCAGAAATTAGTAATAGAAGTGTCACATAATTTTTTGTTCAACTCAAATATAATTGAGTTTAATGAGTCTTATGTTATTGTGAGCTCGTTAATGATGTTTCAAACAAATATTTACTGAAACACAGGCTCAGTAACTAATATTTCATATTTAGCTCAGAAGCATCAGGTGCTGCAGAGATCCCATCTTGATATACAGTATATAGATCTTATATTGCGGATTTCTTTCTACTTTCCAGTTTTGAGATATCAGCTGATTAGTGCTGAATCATCCCGGCTCAACATGGACGCACTTCAACACTGAAGTGTTAGCACCTAAAGCTTTCTCAGGTTCTTCTCCAGTTTGAAAGTCAAGGCCTTACTCCCCATAATGCTTCTTAACTTTTATCCAAAAATGAAGGAGAAGCAACTACGGTTAAGTCTCCAGTGACATTTTCTACAATAGCTGCTTTTCTGATCCTGATTGTCCTAGTTAAAACAATCCTGTGTAAACTGAGCATCAGATCTCACATTAAATCATCACTTATAAAAGAGCACACCGTTATGGCCACATGCCTCTTAGTCTCCCTATTTTGCAGCAAAAACAGCTGTAGTCGCGGCATGAACTGAACGAGCCCCCCTGAATGTGTGCAGTCATATCTGGGTCCAAGATGTCAGCAGCAGATCCTTTAAATCACGGGAGATGTGAGGTGGGGCAGCGATGGGTCATTCTTGTTTATCCGGCACATTCCCCAGATGCTCGATTGGATTGACGCATGGGGAATTTGGAGGTCAAGTCAACATGTCAAACTCGTTGTGCTCCTCAGACTATTCCTGAACCGTTTTTTGCTTTGTGTCAGGGAGAATTAGCTTGCGAGCAAAAGGCCAAAGCTAACATCTACACTCAGTGCTCTGAGGGTTTGTCCCCCATATTCAACAAGCTGAGATGAACTGTGTATTCTGACAGCTTTCTGACAGAACCAGCATCAACTACTTCAGCAACCCGAGCCCATCGTTGCTTCCCACATGTATCAATTAGACTAGCAGAATGAGCTCTGACCATGACCCTGTTACCGGTCTGCTATTTCCTTCCTTGGACCAAGTTTGATCAATACTGATCAATACTGTAATGGGATAGCAACTCATTAGCAGCTGAAAAGACCATTAGATCGCAAAACTCGCCTAAAAGACTAATCCAAATACGTTTTGCTGGGCAAAATTGTACCGAATACACACGTCTTGAATGCAAACATCCTGTATTGATATGTTGTGATAAAACGTCATCTGGTGCTGAAGTGTGGAGTGCTTGATAGAACAAATCTGAGCGTTTACCTTCCAAGCAAGCAGAAGGGCATTCATGATTGCCAGTGATGGACAGGGTCCATTCTCGTTTTGAGTGATGATCGGCGCGTTTACGGCGCTATGAGAGTCAACTTCTCACTAACAGTAATAAGAAACTTTCACTGTTTTGTGGAAAACATTATGGCTGCAACTAATGATTATTTTAGTCATAGCCTATATTATTTGATCAATTGATCAGATAAAACAAACTGGCATATTCTGTAGATTTTTCATAGAAATTTAAATAACCAAATAATTTACTTATTTTTGTAAATAAGAAAATATCATTGTGTTGCTTAAAATGCAACTCAATAGCATTCCTGTAATGGATGCTGGATCTTTTGTAGCAAAGGATGCATCTTCAGCTAAACAATACTTCTAACATCAACATGTGAAAAGCTCAGGCCTTTCTTTCACTATGGCTAACCGTAGCTATAGTGCAGGGCTGATATATGTTGATTTTTTTTTTTTTTTTTACATAATTTAAACCAGGTGAAGCTAAAACTAGGCTTTTTGATGCATTTTTGGTAAAACATTTTTACAGACAAAGAAGGTTTTCTTTTTTTTAATCTTAAATGCAAAATGTATAGATGTTTTTGAAGTTCTGACTTAGTTACTGCTTTGAGTGTGTTGTTATTACAACATTTGGCAGTATTCACACATCAATACATCAATCTAATTTCATGCGTTTGAAGTTGATATAACTAGATTTCCATGCAGCTGGCCCATATCCAATATATTCTGAATTTTTATAGTTAGTGTATTGTAATAGTTTAAGTGAGACTGCTCATGCACACCATGAACCCAACTCCAACAACAGATCAATCCGTTTCTCTCCACACAGTGAACTGTTCCTTCATACGGATTTGATGAACGACGTTGCTTTTATTCTTTTTCCTGGGTCTTTAAAGTTTTCCCTTCCGTGATTCTCATTGTGTCTTAGCATAAAATCTCACTTTGACACAAATGGTGGGATATCGTGTATTTTGAAATAAAGAGCAGGATTATTTAAGTCGTGTGTAAAACTCCACACTGCAAGGAGCGACTACGCACTGGGAATAAAAGAAAAACAGTGTTTCCTAAATACGTTAGCCTGTTTCTTCCAGTGACTGAACAGTCATCATGGATGAATCACCTTGTTGAGCCGGGTCCAGTGAGACAAAAGCCGAACTAAACTACACGCTCACTTCCTCTGCTCTCCTCGGTAAATATTTAACAAAAGCTAAAGAGCAACCAGGCAACTGCTATTTTAATCCAAACGCAGTCACGTGACAGATGAAATTTTCTTTTTGTTCAAGCTGAAGTTATAAATAGAACTACTTCTGTTATAGTGTTTGCTTTTCCACAGAAGAGTGAAAACTTGTGTTTTACAGCTCATTAGAAAGTCACACAATATTCCCGCCTGACATGTCAGGAAGACAATCCAATTTGTTTGACCAAAATTCCTGTTTCCCTGAGGTCTGCCCGCAGCACTGTCCGAATGCTCTGTGTGAACTAACCGCACCGCTGACAGATGGCGAACGGACATGACGACACCCACATGTAAAACAGCTCCCCGACCCGTCATTAGACAACCATAATAACAAGGCAGCCTGAAGTCAGGCCCCTCCCATACTATAGCTCCGCATGCTGAGGGCCACCGCCGATTTATTTAAGAGATTCCGTTCCACCTCGGCTTAAATTTAGAAAGCCCAAGATTCCACGAGGAAACTGCACATTACTTTTAGTCGTCTGTAACTGACGGACTTGAAATCATTCACAGATGTGCTCCAGCGCTGCCACGGAAGAGGGGGGAAAAAGGCGGGGCCCCTCCCACACTGTAGGCAGGCCGCCACGGAGATGGGAGGAAGCGAGAAGCTGGAGCTCCATCTCTAAGTGCCTTTCATGGTAAGCCACACACACAAGCACACACACACACACTCTCAGTAATAGCTGGTAGCTGAACCCAGCCATGCGTCTCTAAGCATCCACCACTATGTGAAACAACACAATCTGACACTACTAACCCCTGTTGTTCCCCGAGACTTGCAAGAGTCGTCTTATGTAACCTGCAGAGGAGCAGGAAGATGCTCCGCTGCAGCTTCACACGGCCTCCAATCAGCTCCCTGCTTATTTCCATGTTACTGAGCGGCCGCTGACCCAGGCTCGCTCCATGCAAATGTGCAGACCCGCATTGTTTTGAGCATATAGCTACGTCGGACCAATCGCTTTGTACGCATAGAAAAATATTTAAGGGAGAAAATAGCTGGGATACTTTGAGTGCATCAGTGACACGAAACAAAAGCAAAGCAGCTCGAGATGCACCAACATCAGTCTTAAAATCAGCTTTTTTAGTCAAATACTAAATTATTTTTCCCTATTCAATAAATGCATCAAAACTAATATCCTCCACTATTTTTAGTCAATAAACGCAACAACCAACATCATGTACTTAGATGCACTTAAATATAAATCAGATAACATTTAGGGTTTATGCTTCGAAGCGTAAATGGGCATAATGTTGTAATTCTTTCATGTTGTGTTAGATTTATAGTTACTAATACCTCTATTAAAGAACTCACAGTAAGTTTGTTTTTCCTTTTTTTTTTGCATTACAATTTTTGGAAGACAAAAAATCTGAATGGATCAAAATTGAAATTGATCCATTCAGGAAAAAGCTTCATCCGTGTGTCTCTGCACAAACTGCAGTTATAAGGCAGATCTTACTTGTTCATAGTTCAGCCGCTGAACCTCTGATATCTCCTTAGGTTTGGTTTCCAGGATGTAGTCACCTGCAAAAGAAAAAGTCAACAGATGCCGATTCAATCTTGACTGACACTCAAGAAAACCATTTGTTTAGAAGCAGAATCTGTTCGATGCTTCAGATTGTTTATCATGCGTATGTCGCATTGGACGGCCGTTTCCCAAGGAAGCATTCAGGCTCAAATGCGGTTCTCTATAGAGCCATATCAGCTAAGCCTGGCGTCAGGATGGCTTTTACATCGGTAATTTCCACGAGATAACCCAGCTAACAGCAGCACACAATCATCTTACAGAATCTCCTTTCACATTGCTTCATTTCTAGTATTGCACAAAAAGCCAGCTCCTTCCAAATATCTGGTGTGAGTGTGCTTCGTGACATCTCACTGAGAGTCATTAATTTAATTAGGAGTTGGCAAAAGCATCACACTGCACTGTCAACTCATGCTTTTCCAGAGAACTACTCAGATGAATACCATCAACCTCCAGTCATCAAATCCACATGGCTGAAAACATCCATGCATGGAAAGAATCGCTAACATTGGAATCTCACTCAGGCACCTGGAAGGAGAAGAGTACCCTGAGAGTAGCAACCAGTACGGAAAAAGAGGCTACTTACTTCAAGAGAGTTAAACTTGCACATCACCAACTAAACAGAAATAAATCTGTTGCATCAGTAAAGCTAATGAACTCTAGCTGTGTTAAGCAACAGGAGCTTTTATTTCACAAGATGTTTGAGCAGACCCACGGACTCGTCTTATTTCAAGGCGTCGCCAAAGATACAGATTTTACTAGGGGAGAATTATCTCCCTTTCTCCTGAGTCTCTGGGGCGACAGGAGAGGTTAGAAGTAATCCAGAAGTTTCTGAAAGCTACTAAAGTCTTTGTGTGAAGTAAATAAATGCAAATATTTCCGCCCCGTTGCAAAAACAAATCCTCACATTTGGGAGAGAAATTAAAACCACGCATAGCTCTCCACAGTCACACCAGTTTTCTCCAGGGAGATTCATAGAGATGAGTCATGTTAGCTAGCTAAAGGACACAAACAAGTCAGGGAAAAAAATATGCTGCTGAATTATTAAAAACGCTTCATTTATTAAATTATATTGTACTCCTAACGCAGGTGACTGAGCTGGAAGAAAACATTGGCAGAAACGCAGCTGTTAAGACACGACTCCTGGACGCCGAAAACTGTTTTAGCAAAGAGGGGCAGGACACAGCCAGGCAGAAGACATGGCTCCAATTTCCCTTACAGCAGCAGAAGAAGTTCATGGGGGGATTCCCCCGCTGTGGTCGCTTCCTCTGTTGACTCTGGAATATTGAACTGTGCGACTCCTTAATATTCCCTGAGGGGAATAAAGCTGTTCCTCTGGATGGACAGTGAGGATACGTAAATAAATACATACATAGTTGAGTCAGATGACCAACTTGTGCCTTTAAAACCGCCAACTAGTATGAGCATGAAACATGAGAATGTTCGCCAGGATGTTGAAACATTGTGGCAGGGAGTTCGTGGACAACTGAGAATACAAGTATGTGATCGTGCAGGCTACACTTTGGCCCCCAAAAAACTACAGTGAGCTAATTGTGCAAAACGTTCCTCAAAGACGTTTTGCACAGGGCAAACAGAATAAGCCAGGTTTCAGTGACGTTACCTGGATTTAAAAAAATAGAGATGCACCAATCAGACTCTTATGGGCAGGTAAGCGTTGTACGATTTCTAAATGGTTTGACTGATTCCAATTTTTGTTTCCTCTTAGACTAAAACAAATAAAAGATGCAAAAAAAAAATCACTACAGTCTGAATTCTCAGTATTTGACCTACCAATCAAGTGGCTGGTCCTCACACTAATTTTGGTACATCTCTAGCTGATTGCGCTACATAGTTGACAAATTATGTACAGATCTTCAAGTTCAAATTGTGCTTCATCTTGTTGAGGCGCTGCGGATGGCCCAGTTTCTGATTTCACACTATTTGACCTGCCAATCACTGATCAGAGATGATCAAGAGAAAACTGGCCAACTCTGATCTCTGGGGGGGGGTTGACTGGCACATCTCTACATAAAAGATTCAACAAGGCATTTTTTCTAATTCTTTGGAGCAACAAATATGTTGATATTGAGTAACATAGCTGCAAACACTTACCAAGATACTCCATCAGTTGCTCAGCAGTTATAATTTCCATCATAGGTGGTATTTTAACCTGAAAGAGAAGAAGTACACCAGCTGTTCATGATTTCCTACACATTAGATTAAAAAAAAAAAACTAACTCGCCTAAAAGAATAACCCAAATACGTTTTGCTGGGCGAAATTGCACCGAATACACACGTCTTGAATGCAAACATCCTGTATTGATATGTTGTAATAAAACGTCATCTGGTGCTGAAGTGTGGAGTGCTTGATAGAACAAATCTGAGCGTTTACCTTCCAAGCAAGCAGAAGGACATTCATGATTGCCAGTAATGGACAGGGTCCATTCTCGTTTTGAGTGATGATCGGCGTGTTTTCCTCCCTCCATTTGATCCACTTAATGTGGTATATGGACTGTCCAGCGGCTCGGTCCTTGGCGCAGGAGGTCTTTGTCCCGTCGGAGGCGTACTCGCTCTGCAAGGCCAAGGCCAGTCCCCTGTCATCCAGCCCCTCCGAGCTTGGACACGAGTTGAGATTGGAGAACGACTCGAGTGAATCTATGCTCCGGGACTCTCCACCGAGGCTGGGGTCGGGGTCACTCCCACTCGGCAGTCCTTCCGATAAGGTGTGATCGGACTGTCCAGATTTGCCGTCCGCTGCGTTCGCGCTGTCCGGACACAGAGCAGTCGGTTTGGCAAGTTTTGTCTGCTCACTTTCTCCACAGGCTGGAAGCTCAGCCTTCGCGTGTATGCTGTCTCCAGCGGGAGATGAGGACAGGCTGCCGGCTTTGTTGTTTACTAACTTTGAGGCACCTCCCTGGCTGTCTTCTGCTGCCCGCTCCGAGTCATGTCCCATCCCGTTACTAACCTGATCCTCGCACCTCAACAACGACGGACTCGCCTCGGCGTTCTCCTCCGGATCCTCCTGCACAGGGGGGACTTCGATAACCCCCGGCACTGCGCTCTGAACACATCCATCGCAGCTCGGAACACTAGCATTTGAGGCGCTGGCATCACAAGGAACGTTATCCAAAGTACTGAGGGGAGCTTCACTATTCTTTAATTTTTCGACCGCTCCTCTCACTTCGCCCGCGACCGAAACCTCGCCCATTTCGCCCGCAATAGAGCCGCACACAGCGGTCACCTCCGTGTCTCGATGCAGGTTTGCATTTTTCTCCATTTCGGTTTAAAGGCTATCGACAGATTTTTTTTAGCAACACTGCAACGGTAGCTTCAGCCTCGACGACGCCATGACAACTCTGCAAGTGACGTCATCAGAGTAGAAAACCAACGGCCGGGTGATGCGTTCAGTTCCGCTCGTATTCTGCAAACTCGCTACTGTTAGTTCGGATGCTACATACCGATCGTGTGAACTCTAAATAAACTTGTTACGTTCCGATGTGTTATTTTCAAACAGAAATATGATATTAAAATATGAGGTTTAATTAGCCACGTGTCGGCCCATTAAAACTGCTGGCTGCATGCTGAAGAATATTATGTACCCATTTTGTGACTCCACTCTAATGTGACATTACAGGAGCATCGTGTGCTGTTCAAGTTCACTGGTTGCATGTGAAGCAAAAATAGTGGCAAGCAACTCAAGCATAGACTGAGTGAAAAGAGCTGCCCTGAATGTATAGGACATACACACTCATGCACATTATTAATGGGATGTTGCTTCGACATCTACTTGTGGCCTAACCCATATACTTAACCCTATTAGCCATTAAACGTGGATTATTATGAACTTGAACTCAGCCTTACAATTCAGGAGCCAGATATTTTTGGCTCGGTGGTTCAGTTGAATTCAGATTTCGCTTTGGTGTCTACTTGAGAGCCTGACAGATACATTAATTTCCAGTGTCCTCTTATAGCCAGTAGGGGGCAGCAAAGACTCTGTACAACAGAAGATTCTCTCTGAGGGATTTTTCTTACTTTTGACAGACAAATCATTTTGTTGACTGTTATTTTGAACATTGTAAGGGGCCTAAAATTGTGAGGTTGTAAAGACTGAAATTGACCTCCTGGATCATCAATTGTACAAAAACACAGAAAAGACTTGACAGTGTAATTGTTTATTAAACAGTAGAAGAAGTGATACAAATGATCTTATTAATCAAATAAAAAACTGACACAATTTAATCAAGAACTAAAACATTTTAATGTTAAATATCTAGACTTATAGACTTGCTCTTTTATGTAAATTTCATATTTTAATTCTCTTTAAAAATGTGACAATTAGGGTTATATAAGGGTTTGGGGACACTTTAGTTGGGCTTGATGTCCTTTAAAATAAACCTACTAAAGCTACTAATAAACCTAATAACCTAATAACCTAATAAACCTACTATCATTATTTTAATCGAAAAATAATAACAATAAATGTTTATGCTTTAATTTTAGGTAAAGAATGACATTTTCTACGTCTGTTAACAGTTATGCTTCTTTTTCTGCCAAATGTAGCTTTTTGTATGAAGACAAGAAAGTTTAATTTTTGTTTAATTTGCTTAAAATGTGAACTTCATCCGTGGATCCTTAGTTTTTGTGACTCTGTTCTCTAATGTTCTTGAACAAACCTTAGCCATTCACAGAACAGATGAAATACCACACACATGGATTTTACTTAGGGATATCACATTAAAAGGGGCTTATAATGGGATAATTCATATGTTGAATACACTTACATGCCACACTTCTAATGAATTCATATTTTACTGCCAATGTTTAGTGAAACAATGCAATGAAATTAAGAGTACCTCATGGGGTGCAATCAATAAAAACTGCATCACACACGAACACACACATAACTGTGCACAAAAATAAATAAAAAATAAGTATCAAGACAAGAAGGATCAAGTAAAAAGAAAATTAGATTATTCTGCCATCTGAGACAAATTAAATTGTAAACTTTTTACAAGAATGTAAAAACATGTGATTGCTATATATTAATGTTTGTTGAGGAGCCTTACAGCAGAGAAAGTTAATAAACTTAGAAGTTTTCAAAAGTCTTAGTAATTATTTATGAAAAATGTGAATTTTTGACCCTTTTAGCTCAAAAATTATATTGCAATATGGGATATCACCAATTATTAATATTCGTTCTTCATTTTAAGCATATTTTACATAAAACATTGTCCAGATTTCATCTCCCTCCCCTCAAAAGAGTACATTGAAATGTTCAGTCAGTGAACCCGGAAGTCTTTTTTTCCCATAAGAAAGCAAACGTAAATGGAGACAAAAAAAACTTGACATGAACAATAACGCCCGGGTGTTGGAGTCGCTGCAGAGGATTGAGACAGGGTTTTACTATCCTAAAGTAAAGTGAATTGTTGTTTAGAGGTGATTTCGTGTTGTGCTTTGGTAACTGAATGGGTGTGTCTACACTCTCTTGGCAGTACACACCGGAAGGGAGGGGGGCCTGTCCGCTTGTGAGTTCGTTTCGAAGCCGCCGGTGTTTGTTATGGGAGCGAACTAGGAAGAGGGCGACGACAAGCTACGAGTGAAAACACAACGAAACGAGAGGCACTTTACGGATTTTATGTGTATTTTAGCTTAGTTCACTAGAACTAAACGGCGGTTGGATATGATATTTTTCAAATTATTTATCATTTTTTGCTACCTACGGGATATTAGAGGTAAGTTTTCCATTCACTTACACAGGGAAAGTGTTCAGCGATGACGCTAAACGGATCAAACAGTTGCACTCTGGCTTTCTGACTTGCTAGCTAGGTGGCTAATGTTCATGTTAAGATTACTGCCTGAACACGAGTCGATTCCAAGCGGGACAAAATTAGCTTTGGTGTCAGGTTGAATAATTAAACCCGACACACACAAGGTAAATGGAAGCTTTTTGACAGTTCTTGAGTGGGAAAACTCGTGTTGTGTCTACGAGCAAGAAGCTCTTCAGGCGGACAGTTAGACAAATCTACACAGACAGCAGGAGGAAACATTCACTACTGCTGGAAATATTGCAAAAGGTTCTCTAAACTTAGCTCAACTCGTTACTTACACTGACACCTCATAGTTACATCTACAAAAGACAAAGCTGTTCAAAGGTAAACGAACAGCTATTTTGTAGTTTCTCCCCAGATCAGGCAGCTAATTCAGTTTCTGTAGATATCAACTTAGTTGAAGGTAAGCTGTTTCACTTGTAAGCATTGTGTTGTGAATTCGAAAGCCACTATTTAAAGTAAATCCAGTGGGACAACCTTTGTTTTAACATCCCCCCCAAAAAAATCTAAGTGCTGAAAGTCTTCAAAATAAACCAGTTTTTAAAGTTTTCTCTGCCCATTGATAATAATTGCATAACTTTGATTCCTATGACGTTGTCTTTATGGACAATGTCATTTATGTTTTTCCTGCTGTGAAGTCAGACCTGCCAGTACCAGTTTTTGTCTGATGCAGAAAGGAGAAAACATGTGCTTCACGTGTTTTGATCAGGTATTAGAACCAGCAGAAAGTGAAGGATTTACATGATTTTCCCATTTATTGATCAAACCACATGTCTCTAACCTTTATCAGAGGCTTACAGGAATAAAAGTGCTTCTAATTGCATCTGTCAGTACAGTGTTTGCCAACCCAGCTCCTAAAGGCACACTGCCTGGGATTCTTTACATGTTTCAGTTTATGGCTGATTAACTGGCTTTTGCGCAACGGTGTGTTAAATCAGGGAAACATCTAAGATATCCAGGACAGTGTGTCACAAAGACCTGGGTTGGGAAACACTGTTAGTTAGTTAGTTGGTTAGAAAAGTGTCAGATATCTCAGCATTTGGTCTTAAACTGGTGACATTGTGGGCTGCCACTCACTTATTAAATTGATAAATTTAATAAGTAAAGAATATTATTAATGTTGAATATATATGGCAAACTCCTGCATAAATAAATAAAACAAGACCTTTATTGTTTATGTATTTGCTTATCGGTGACTCTAGCTTATTGGGAGGTGAAGTTGTCTTTTAATCTGAACGTTGTAGGTTTGATTCCAACTTCATCGTGTCACATGCGCTCACAAATGCGCACTGATTGCGCATTTGGGTGAATGTGGCTCTGGACTAGAAAAACACTGTTTAAATTTATTTACAAAATCTTAAGTATGAGCAGACAGAACTGAAAACATAAAAAGAGGTCCAAGTTTATTTCATAGTGCAGTTTCAAAGAAACATTTATTTATATTACACTTTTTAGTTAAAATATAATACAACTATGTTTAGCTTATTTAGAAATTTGTCATGTTTCAGTTACATTCAAAAATACTTTGTTGCAACTCATTATTCAAGGTTCTTCAAGAAGTTGCGGTAGACAGCTACAGGGTGTCCTGTAGACGTCTGTGTTGCAGTGGTTGTGAAGAAGCCTCTGACTGAAGACATTGTTGTATCACAACAGATAATGGATAACAATTTAACCCTGTTTCTATGGAAATCTACAGTCCTCTCTTTTGTCTTGTTCACATTCAAAATGAGATGATTGTTTATACACCATGAAAAATGTTTGATTAAATTAGATATTCACATTCAGTTCAATGTGATTTGAAATGGATGAAGTTATATGATCTTCAGGAAGAAGTCTGCCCATTAGCAAACAGGCACAGACGGGTAGCTAATTAAGTCAAATTTACAGGGAAAGCATAGCAGATGGATGACTTGTCTCTCTAATTACAGTAGATTCAGCAGCTTTAAATTTGGGGGGGAAACTATTGTCTTTAGGGAGTAAAAGGAAACTCTATCTGGCATGTTTTTTCTCACACAGTAATCTGGACAGAGCCAGCCAATAGCCTCTGTCACAAAAGAACCTGATTGTGCAACCACTGAGTGGGTGGTTGCACAAACCATATGTCATCCCTACATCGCTCCCTCCACCAAAAAGCCTGCTTGCCCTTATACGAGTCAGCTGATGTGGGCTGTGATGTCCTCCACTGTTGAGTCAGCAGCAGAATAGAGGCTGGCTCACTTCAGTCATCTCACAACATACATTGAAATGACAAAAAGACACCTTAATATCACTCCGGAAGTGCTTTATGAAATCCAAGATGGCTGGAGCCCAACATGTCTGCGTTAAAGGCCCACACACAACCACACACGTTCACTGCTGCTGATGTCAGTGAGGAGGGGGTTCATGTACAATCTGGATTAAAGCTGCTTTAAGTTTTATTGAGAATTTATAGCAAATGCCCAAAAAGGAAATCATAATTAATTATGTGATGGCTGAACATATGTGTAGCAGACCTCCTCCTCACCCAAATGAAGGATTTAGGCTTTACTGATGAACAGTGAGGTTCATTAGAAATAAGCCTTGAGTTTCACTGAAGGAGGAGCTGTATGTACAAATATAATATTATATAATGACAACTTTTTTTAGGTTTTGAGTTTTCCCCTCATCAAAAACATACCTAGAGTGTTACTCTGATTCTTTCATTGATGTTTGAGAAATCCTTCAATCTCCTATTTGAACGAGAGGATGCCTAAACATTTGCCCCCACAAAGTTCCTCTTTGGAACTGCGATCTCCAGCCAAGCCTCTGCCTCACAGAGCAACCCTTTTCAAATTTCTGAACAGGACTTTCTATGTCTAAAGAATAGCAGCAGAAGGAGGTGATATTACTCATCTGCAGCAAATGTGTCAGTTTGTGTCAATGTTAGCATAAAATCAGAGCAGACAACTTGGACCAGTCAGTGTCAAAACAACAACAGACTGAGTCCAACAGCTTCACCACACTGCTGCTTTCACAAACCACATTGTGATGGCATGAAGTTCCTGTACTCCAGCCCAGCTTTGCTTTGTTAAGTCCTGTTTGGTTATTTGTCTGGCATAATTGTGTTGATGTGAGCCAGGCTTTTTTTCAGTTTTGTTAAGATTTGTTTTCTTAATTTCATTGTTGTTGATCCTTAAGAGTATTTATTTAAGAATTTGGTTTTTCCAGGTTACAACTAAACCTCAGGTTTGTTTGTTCTTCGCTGTGGGATGCACAGCTAAATCCATAGTTAAGCGGGAGTTGCCAGTTATATGATGTTTTTGTTGTCAAACTATCAACTCGCCTGCAAAGCCCAGAAGAGTTGAATCCATGCTGTTACCACTTCCTCGCTTCTTGTCAGCAAAATGGTTTCCTTTCTGTCAAGAGCTGCTCTTTGCAACGGCACTTGAAATACTTTGCTCTGCAATCCTCAAGATGTGCAGCAGCAGTGAAACTGTAAAAAAAAATGTTTTAATTACTTCTCCTTTAGTATTAATTACTGTCCATTAATCCATGTGTAAAAAGTTAGGAGTGAGGCTGGGCTGTTACAGAACAAAAACACAGAAGTGTTACTATTTTGACCGGGTTTGTGCTTGAACACCCACAGAGACTTCAAATAACTCAGGTATGGCATGTTTTTGTGAAGATGCAAATCTCTTGTGAATGTGCCAAGGACATCTTTGTCGGTGGTTTCTGATGTACAACTGATTATAAGCAAACGAAATGAGACAAGAGGTTCATTTCAAATAATCATTGATGACGTTTCATGACCATTTTGAGAATTATAAGAAACGGCTGAAAACTACATTCTTTTTTTTATTTAACATAAAGATAGAAGATTATTGTAAAAGAAAAAAAAAGATAGAATAAAACATCTAAAATAAGTGTAATTATTCAGGATGCACAATCGTAACAGCAGCTCTGTGTTTTAGGAGCTGAAGGCAGAAAACTGCATAAAAGTCAGGTGGATTTGCTTTGCTGTAATAGTTTATATTTTTTTGTCTTTGTTCCTAAACCTCAAAGTAGAAATAAAGCAGTGTTTCTTAAATATAGCCATAAAACAAATACAGTCATTTATTATGCTTTATAAAGTATTCTTTCAAGAAGATGATTTGGGTTTTATGGCTATAGAAAAGTTTTATTTACTGAGTATGGACAAAAATCCCTTTTTTACTTTTTTTATTTAAAAAATTGTTGTGTTAGACCTAGGATTAAACATGTAAAGGCTATTTACTGTCAATATTAAATATCAATAAAGTTTCCACATCCTCCTGAGAGAGGATATCTTGCAGACTGGGATAGCGGCATTTATTTTGGTACCAAATTCCTTGATTAGAAAAATACCCTCCACCTTCACTGAAAGCCCGTCCAGGCATCCCTAAGCCTGTCTTAGTTTGTTTACATTGTTGTCATTTTAGAAGTTAGATGAACGCGGCAGATTGTTGCTGTTTCCTATGTGCAGTCATGAACAAGTTGCTGCTAGCCTGGTACAGCCTCTCCCTCCGTTTGGGGAGTTGTGACTCCCACTACATTGCAGTTCAGTTTTACAGAGCAAAACAGTGCAGTGGGAAAATAAAAACATTTGATGTTTCAGACAAAATGTCTCTCAACTTCATTTTCTTACTTTTATAGTGCTTTGCCACTATAAAAGTAAGGCATTACAACCTCAAATATTTCTGATAAACACACTCGCATGGTGTTTTTTGGTTTGTATCAGAATACTGTGTCAGGATGACAGAAATAAGTCATGTTTCCTTATAGTTTAGCTGGTTGTGATAAGTTTGACTCACTTAGTCCTGTACCATTTAGTTGTTTTTTTAACAGCAGCATTTAATGAGCTACTAATGCAGCAACAAAAAAGAAAAGGAGTGAAATTAACTAATACATAAAAAAAAATCTGATTCTCCCCACCAAGGCAAACGCCAGCAAACATTGGTTCATTTATGCACTTTGTTGTGAAGTCATTAAAACCAATAAGAATAAATTAATTCATAAATGGGGATAATGTTATTTCTTCATTTTCTGTTGAAGCAAACCAGAAATTGGTATTTCAATCCTGATCGGTGCAATTATATATTGTTTCTTTGGTTCCTCTTGCATTTTCAATAAATTGGTTTTATTGAGAATAACAACATTAATCGTCATCTATTTATTCCACCATTTGTGTTTTGCACTTTAACACTTTCATGAAGGTTAATGGAGCTAAATCAATAATTAAAGTTCTCTGCTTAATAATAAATTGTCAGCTCTGATGCCATTATTTTGAAAACTGCCGAGACAACACCAACAGCAACCAGTATTTAAATGGCATCCAGTGTTTCCTTGGAATGGAGCTTCTTACTACTCGAGCAGCCTTCATTCACTGGCATTGAGACCTGCTATTCTGTGGAAACAGGCCCCCAGTCACCTGACGCGCATCATGCGCTCTGCTCTCCTCGTATTAAACTGAGGACTCTGTGTTTTTGATAAAAGAACAAAGGAAGCGGTTAGAAAGAAAGATGGCTGGAAGAACTCTGTGGGTTTGAGGCGTTAAGATGAATAAGCCTTTTCCATTGGGAGTGACAGCTTTACCCTGCTCAGTTTTGGAGACATTCCTAACATTTTCTAGCATGACTCATTTGATAACTGCTCATTCAAGTGTTTTGTTTTGTCCCAGAAATCAGAGAAATTATATTGCATCTGCAGTTTTAAAAACAAAGTTTGCCTCATTGTATTGTTGAATTGTCTTTCAGGCCAGTTTGAAAAGCCGTTGAACAAATATATTCGCCATTATGAGGGTTTGTCGTATGACACAGAAGCTCTGCACAGCAGCCATCAGAGAGCCAAAAGGGCCCTTCATCCGCAAGACCAGATGGTTCACTTGGATTTCCATGCTCATGGAAGGTCAGTTCAATTCAAAACGCACACACACACACACACCCTCCCTCGCTGAAATCTTCCTAATCTGCTGCGGAAATTTGGATTCTTTGTCTGCTTTATGTCGCTCCTTTCTGGGAAAGAAAAGATTGTCCAACATGTACCAAAGCAGTTTAAAATGTCAAAAAATTTAGATATTATTATGTCATTTAAATATCTTGCTCATTGCACAATACGCTAAGTTGGAACACTTCCCATTTTTGTTGCCCGTGGTTTCTCTTTGGAGGTAGGAATTTAATAAGCAGAGGAGAAACCCACAAAACTTTTTCTTTATTTTTTTTGAGTGGATTTATGGGAAATCCCAGTGATTAGTCTGTGCTTGAGCTTCTCAATCTGTTAGATCACAGTTGGCATAGCATTATGATTTTTATGGCTGCAGCTAACGATTATTATTTTAGTAATGAACTTTTCTATTGATGAATAAAAAAATTGGCCACATTCTGCAGATTTTTCATTTAACCACTTAGGGCTTTTGTCTACAGACTCTTGAAATACCTTGAAAATTGCAATAAAGAAATAATTTAATTCATTCTAAATAAGCATTTTATTTCCTAAGATACTATAACAGCTCAGCTGTTTTTGCTTGACTTGGCATCAATACAGCATAGAGTTCATCACTGGATTAAGAAATTGATAATTGCATAGCAAAAGTGCTTAAAAGGATTATTTGTTTTACAAAGTATGTCACATGAGAAGTTCTTAATAGAACCCAGTAGAACCTTTTCAACATGTTTTTTTGTCTTTTAAATATTTTAAGATAAGTTTTTTTATCTTAAATTTGATATGTCTGCATTTTTTGTAGGGCTTTGGCTTAGTTATTGCTCTGATTAACATGTTCTTCAGTAAATGGTGTCTTTTTGAGGCTGTGTAATTCAGTTAACAATTAATCAGTTACTAAATTAGTTAATGATTATTTCAGTAATCAATTAATCTGATTAATCCTTTCAACCTTTAGCAGTTTGCTTAATATTGCAGAAGCAGAAAAACTACTTGGATGCAGTGTTTAGAAGGTCATTACCATTTGTCATTCAGAATCTGCTCTCCTAGATTAGCTGTAGATTTTAGTGACCAAGACATTAAAACTAATGCAGAGCGATGGGGGAGATTTTGATGATAGAGAAGAAATATTCACAATAATATTGCTTGTTTTTATAATATCATGCATCTGTGACTTACCTGGAGTGAACAGCAGGGAGTGTACACTTGATGCAGAAGCTTGTAAAAATTCAACAGATGAGCCACTTTAATGAGTGTTAAGTCTACCAGAAGGAGTGAAAGGTTTACAGTGCTTCATGCAAAATTTGAACTGCTGGGTTATTTAGTGTCGCTTTGCTCTTGGATGGTTGTTTATTACAGAGTTACTGTTTTGTAACGGCGTACACAGTCCAAATGAAAACACATGTATGCAACATTTTGTAGCTTTTATTTGAATAACAAATGAAATGTCGTACACAGAATCATAAGCTGCTTTTAGGGACATGCAAAGCAGAATGTCTTCGTATTTTGCTTGTGTTGTCTATGGAGAAATATGATCCGTTTTCACTGTTATTGATTTTGCAAAAATGTTTTATATTTCTGTGTTGGATTTCAGGAATTACGTATTCATCTTTATCAGCAAAGATGATGTCTTAGAGTTCTAGCTTTTATTTTGGTTGTCTCTCCTTCACCTTTCAGTGTTACATGATGATCGTGACACTGTGAATCTCTTATCTTTAGATTTCCTTCACTTTAAGCAGTTTTGAAACTGCACGGAAACCTGAAACTGCTGCTGCGTAAGTTACTCATCAGGTTGTTGCTAGGTAACCAAAGAGCGAGTGAGTTGCTAGGTAACCAAAGAGTAAGAGAGTGAGTTAGCTGATGCCACCAACCTTGAGAGGTTGAATAGCTAAAGCCTTTCCTCTGCCTACATCCCCCATAATGCTGTGCGTTTTGGCCAGGAATTCAGTGATATTGATCACGTTTTTCGCTATATATATATATATAGCGAAAAACGCTATATATATATAGCGTTTTTATTGCCCAGTCGTATCTCGCATTGATATCCATATAATTTTTTTCATTCCAGAAACCAGGTGCATCGTATCAAAACTAAAATATTGAAAAGTACATTTATTTTAAATATGTTAAACATTGATTTCTTTTCAAATGTGGAACTTTACATGAGACCAATATAAAAAGATGGATTTTTAATAAGATGCATGCCATTCAGTTTTGCTATTCTGCTCCTTTTGCATTATTCACTACATTGCTGCATCGTGCCATGGAGGCAGTTAGCCTTGTGACTTTGCTGAGCTGTTAAGGAAGCCCTGCTTGCTTTAATAGCAGCTTTCAGCTCATCGTTGGGTCTGATGTCTGATCGTCTTATTTACTGCCTTATCATCTCTATGACACAGGTGTCAAATCAGTTCATGATAACCGATTTCCTGCAACGTCTAGATTTGTTTCTGTTTTAACAATCCCCCTAAATAAGTCATTCCTGAGTAAAGATTTCAGCTTTTAGATTCAGTAATGTTCAACAAGAAATGTATCTAAAAGTTGCAGAACGCTGGATCACCAGGACTGGAGTTGGACTCCTGCTCTTTAGAGGGTTTAAGTCAAGGAGATTTGGTGGCCAGTGAAGCACAGAAATACTGTGGTCATGTGTGTAATCTATATAACTTTCACATTTTGAAGTGAGTTACTGAAATGCAGAGATTTTCTGGGGGTATTCTAATGTGTTGGGATGTGCCAGTATAACTATCTTTACATCTGCCTTCCTCAGGGATTAGAATAGTATTATTATTATCCAGGTCTTTTAGCTGTGTTGTATTAATGGATACTAATATAGACTATTTGTTCTGTTGAGAGATTGTACTTTTACCACTAGACTATTTGTAGCTGAAATAATATACTACAGATGCTAAAGGGGACATTTTTAAAATCCTTTAAATGGTATATTACCAAAGATATATGAAGCTATTCAAAATCACATTACAAGGTTTCCCCCAGAAAACGTGCTACGCCCGGTGTTTGGATGCTAGGGCAGTCATTCACCCAGCGACCCGTCATGTTTTTGAGTAAAAAAATGTTTTAAGTTGACAGAAAATTTTAAAATATCACTTGATAATCATATGTTATTGAAAGATAGGAAGATTAACACCTAAACACCAACTATAAAGTCTTAAAAAATGCAAAACATTTTCAAAAGACTTGAATAAGTATGCAATGCTTAGCCTGGTGGGGGCACAAGTAAAGCCTGGTGGCCCGCCAGGCTTATAATACACTGAGGGAAACCCTGCATTAGGTCCTTCAAGAAGTCACGAAAAAGAGTTGAGATAAAAAGATAAACAGACTTCACTTTGTGTTTAACCAGAGCAGAGGCCTTTGAATCTTTGTTATAATGTCATAACATATTATGACATTAATATTTGTGACCAGATAAAGAGAATAGTGACCAAGCATTTTCTAAATCATCATAGGTAAAGAACCAGTTGAAGTTAAATGATAAAAAAATGACCTTTAGTAATATTATGTACTCTATCTATGCTATAGTAAGAGTTGTAATTTTGTTCAGATGTTGAAATGTAATTATTTATCTGAATTGAATTGAATGCTCAAATGTATTACCTATTTCATTCAAAGAACCTTAAAACATACATGGTGAGGTATAATAATTAGAATTTTGAGGAAAGAGATGAATTTAATACAAACTGGGAAAAGGCTGCAACATAACAAAGTGGAAAAAAATAAAGATGCATTGTACACCAACATGGAAAAAAAACCTTCGTAGTAGTTTTTGTAATCATTGTAGACTTGAGTGTCTTTAATCTTACTGGTCACCAGTAATAACCAGTTACTTAGAAGGCTGTTATTGTGGATAATTTGGATGTGCTTTTATTCATGGTGTCAGTGACAGATGTCACCTTTGATACAGTTGGCTGTTGCCTGTTTGTTCTTTATATCAGTGGTAGCCACACCCATTCCCACAAATAACACCAGTGTCCAGCTTGAAGAGCAGACAGTTTCACCTGTGCTTCTGTATTAGTCTTTACATGCACAGACTGGACATGCTGTGCTTAATATGTTGAAGAAAACATGCATTTGATTTAATCTTTGACCTCATTTGTTGAATTACCAGTTATATTAACCTAGTTTGGCAGCAATTTTGACCTTTTTGTTGTTGTTTTCTTTTTGTGTTTACGTGTTCAATGGTGTGCATGATGGTCACATGCAGATGAAAACATCTTTGACATTTCATATATGTCTGTAATTGTGAGAAAATATAACACAAACTCACTCCCTACATTTTCAGTTATTTTTATTTTATGTTGGGTTTTTTCAGTTCAGGACTGAGCTGCACATTTTATTTAAAAACCTATTTAGGATTTAACATTTAGCAGGCAGCAGCTTGCCAGTTGTTCACAATGTGGATGTAAATAAAATATATTATTAATATTAAAATTCCAGTTAATAATGTTTTATGTATAACAAAATAAAACCAAATCTGCCTGGAAGGTGGTGGAAACGGGGGGCTGAATGATGAGGAACATGTGAATGCTTGGACAGGTCAGAGATTCATCCTGCAGTGGGAAATCCTGCTCTCTGTCTGACCCTCAAAACGCTGCTTACTTTGTAACGCTGCTAGACCTTCAGTTATATCCCTGTTCACTTTAAGAAAAATCTATTTTCAGTCAATCAATCAAATTTTATTTGCACAACACATTTAAGTAACAAGGCATTTCAAAGTGCTTTACATCATGAAAACACAAAAGATACAAAGTCATGCAACATAGAATCAACAATTGAAACATTAAATTTAGTCAGGCGCCATCGTTAAATTCTTAATCGATTATGCTTCAAAGGCAACTTAAAACAGTGTTTTTCAGTCTAGATTTTAAAGACACTCAGTGTTTCAGCAGTTTTGCAGTTTTCTGGAAGTTTGTTCCAGATTTGTGGTGCAAATAAGCTGAATGCTGCTTATCCATGTTTGGTTCTGGGGATGCAGAACCAGAAGACCTTAGCGGTCTGGAAGGTTGATACAACAGCAGCAGATATTTAATGTATTGTCGTGTTGAGCTGATTTCAGGCCTGGTTGCTAGTTTAGAAACTTGATTTTTACTAATGTGCAATTTATCAGTGTCTGATGCTGAGTAGAAATCAGGCCAGACGATTTTCCAAGCAAATATGTGGCTTTGTAACAAAAAACTGAATGAGATAAAATGACTAACATGTCAGAGCTGCTCTCTGTAAAACCTGTTGTTGGTCAGAACTCATTGCTATTTCTCACAGAGGACTCATTATTTATCCTGCAGCGCTGCCAACTGCATCAAAGCACGACTAAGTTATAATCTCTGAACAAACAAATATAATGGGGGAGAAACATAGTTAAGATATTAAAGTGTCCCCATTTACCAACATGATGAAGCCAAAATGGTTAAACTCACAGGGTGTCAGTGACTAAGAAGCAGTGGTGATTCAGAGTTGAGTCATGTGGAAGAACCTTCACAACCGTCTGATTGCATAAGAATTATGTTAAGCAGGGATGTTTCTTGTCGTTTGAAGAGTTTCAAGCATCACTGCAAGGCAAGTTTCTGGTAAGCTAGTGGCTCATATGGGATTACACCAGCGATGAGTTTCTTTTTTTATCCTGTTCTTTTGACATAACTGTTCTAGAGAAAATCTTTAAGCAGCAGCCTGCAGAATAAAGTGACAAAGCTTTCATTGTGGTTGTTTGTAGTACAGCCCTGAGGTTTTCACTGTGTTTTCCAGCACAGACCTTATTTTATGATCTAAGTTTGGATGCTTCACGTTTACTTCTGAAGCTAATTTTCCTCTTTTTTTTATCTTTAGACATTTTAACTTGCGGCTAAAGAGAGACACAAAGCTCTTTTCTCCAGATCTTGTCATTGAGATGTCAGGACAAGAGGAACCCATCGACACGTCACATATTTACAGTGGAGAAATCTTCGGTAAGGCTGCGCTTTCGTCGCATCATTTCCTGTTTACCGTTTCCTCATTGTCTGTCTGTCTCTTTTAAATGATTTATTGTAAGTAACCTCACAAGTCTTACTGATTATCAAAATCAAGTAGGGATCTTAGCCTATCAGTATAATTATTTTTTAAACATTTCCTTTGTTTTTTTTTTGTTTTTTTTTTGCCAGTTGCACCCCTGAATTAAAAATAAAAATCTAACCTTTAGCTAAAGGCAGTATGGAGAAACACCACATCTAATATTAATCAAAATTTAGAAAAACATTTAAGCTGATTAAACCTGGAAACCTATCCAGTATCTGTGTCGTTGTCCGGTTTCAAGAAGAAGATTGTCTTTGATAAAAGGATTAGTCACCCACCCAAAACAGTGGAGGAAGAAAACAGTTAAAAAATGGTTTTGGGTGACTGATGCTGCTAGAGAACTCACTGAGGGTAAAAAGGAAATGAGCAGGTTGGGTTCGACCTGGCCGGGTTCACCCGAGTGAGTAGAGTAAATCCAGTTTTCTTCCAACCCATCCCCCAACATATTTTAATTTCCTTTCCTCTTCTTCCTGCTGCACGTCTCCTTGTAAGTTCACACAAACATTAGGAAAGGAGCTTTTATTGTCAAACAAAAGGTGAAATGGGAAGTTTATGCCATTATGTTTTTGTGCCTGGGAGCGTCGTCTGGGGGCATCTTAGAGTTGAACCAAAAAAATTATTGTAGTTTTATGTTGTTTTAAACTTGGTGGTGCAAAGATCAGTGCAAGTACCGTAAATAAAAGCTGCATTTAAAATGAATAGTCACTTTGAAGAGTGAAGGTAGCAGAGATCTAGCTGTTGATTAGGATTCTTGCATTTATTGTTTAAACTCAGATTATCTGTTTAACAGGACGTGATCTAGATTTTTTTGTTGCTCTTTCCTTTGTTTGGCAGGTGAACAGGGGTCTCTGACTCACGGCTCGGTGGTTGACGGGCGCTTTGAGGGATTCATTAAAACACACCAAGGAATGTTTTATGTTGAACCCTCAGAGAGGTATCTGGAGCGCAGCAATGTGCCGTTCCACTCCGTCATCTATCATGAAGATGATATTCGTAAGTACTGATTAAAACCAATGTTACGAAATGAAGTAAAAATATTTGCTAACTCTTTATTTGAAGGGGTGTGCATAAGACTGGCATGACACGATCAAAAACATAACATAACATGTGTTATGAACTCAAACTAGTCTTTAAGAATGTTTATGACATGTTGTCATGAAGTGTCATTTGATAAATAATGACAATTATAATGCACAGTTGGACTAAAAGTTGTATTGAAAGTCCATTAGAAGTGTCAACTTTGCATTATTCGGTCAATAATGACCCTTTTAAGTCAAAGTTCTATTAAAATTTGCATAAAAAGTCCATTAGAAGTGTCATTATTTACCGAATGACGCTTCTGAATGACACACTTAAAGTGTTACCAAATATTCAACTGGATTGAGGTTGAAGTCAGAACATCAAGAGCCACGTTGCACTGACAAACGTTGCATTCCTTGTGTCAAGCTGCAGATCAGTGGTTCAAAATCCTTCTTTGCTCATTTCATTTGGAAATCAATGGTTTCAAAGTCTGGAGGAAGAATTGAGAGGCACATAATCCATGTTGCTTGAAGCCCAGAGTGAATTTGTCACAGCCAGTGATGGTTTAGGAGCCAAGTCATTACTGGTGTTGGTTCACTGTGTTTTCACTAACACAGGCGTCTACCAGGGCGTGGAGATGCTGATTTTATTTTCTGAAACACTGAATTCAGACTTTTATTATCTGCAAACCATAATCATTATCAATTTCACAATATTCAAGTTTTTTAGATGTACTTTGTTGAGGTATGAGCTAATATTAACTGTATATTCTTTATTCTTTTAGAATAAAAATGTGGTTTTAAATCCTGATGAAATGTTCAAGTGTTTGTCACTAGGTCTATGAAGTATTGCTATGCTAAAACAATTTGTGCTAAATTGTCAAATTTGACTATTCCAGTTTGTAAAAATTCCAATTTGCTATTTATCGAATTGGAATTTGTAAAAATTCAAATTTGCTATTTATCAAATTCCAATTTATTTATCATATTCTAATTTATTTGTCAAATTCCAATTTGTAAAATTCCAATTTATTTATCAAATTCCAATTTATTAAATTCCAATTTGTCAAATTCCAATTTATTTATCAAAATCCACTTTGTCAAATTTCAATTTATTTATTTATCAAAATCCAATTTATTTATCAAATTCCAATTTGTCAAATTTAAATTTATTTATCAAATTCCAATTTATTTATCAAATTTAAATTTCAGACTGTATTTCGTCCAATTTTGTACAAACCTGACATTTTGAAGAACACGTTGTGTAAACAGATTACTTTTCGGACAATTTCACCTAAAAGACGTCACCATGGTGTCACATTTTTGTTAACATACCTCCAGTTACACACATATATAGATTAATTTGACCTTTTTGAGTTAAAAAAAAAAAGATCTCTCTTGTAAGTCGCAGCTGGGCATATCTAGCTTTTTCACTTGCATTTAAAATGTTTTATCATAATTAAGATTATTTTAGCGGCTTTCTATTCACCTCACAATGCTCCCAGAACATTTACTGTAAACTTATAGATACTGAAAGGACATTTGATGTGAGAAATATAGAAAATCAATCATTTAATGCATTTTTTTGCACTTCTGCCCACAAGTGAAAGGCCTTTTGATCAGCAGTTGTACAAGACCTCTTTCATAAGAACAAAGACGTCTTTTTCCAACAAAATGCCAAAAAAAACACATTGTCAGAGCTTGAATCTGTTCCTGAAGTGTGTGTTCAGTCAGTTTCACCGGTTTAGTCAGCTGCTAGGGAATAATGGAGGGGAATGTTTTCGTCTCTGTGGCGATGATGATGATGTAAAGGTCAGCATAGTTTCACATCTCACTGCTGCTTCACAGCCATCTTGCTTTTAAAAAAAACCTTTATGTGAAGCTTTGTGATTTTATTCTTATTCGGTTATTTATACCTTGATTATATAGCATAAATGTAATTATCATTGCTGGTAGTTTTATAAGTAGTACAACTGTAATGGAAATAATTTCCTTTACATTTTTTCTTTATTTGGCTTTTGTGTACGTTGATAAATGTACAGAGAAAAAAATCTTGTTTGAGATGTATTAATGATGATGTCTGGCTTTCTTTGCTTTTTGGTGATAATAGTTAGAAAAATAGTAAATTTTTCATTAACATTTTGGTGCCAATGCTGTTGTGAAACTTTGAGTCAAAGTTTCACAACAGCTTTTATTAAGTCCAGCTGCTCCGTTCTTCCACTAATCAGCTGTCATATCAAAACGAATCATTATGTTCCTTAAACATTTCAAAGTCATTCCCGTATCTCCGCTCTATCTGCCAGATTATCCTCACAAGTACGGCTCAGAGGGCGGCTGTGCTGACCGCTCTGTGTTTGAAAGGATGAAGAAGTACCAGGCGTCTGCAGTCGAAGAGCCGAGCGATGTAAGTGCTGACATCACAACAAACCTGGCCGTCGTCTCTGATAGCTAAAAGCGCAGCTGGGCAAGGATGGTGGACGAGTGAACTTTGCTAAATCTGTATTTTCTTTGGAGTTTCTTTTGTTTCAGAGCAGAAACTGCTCTATACCTTTGATTTTTTCCCCTCTCTAGAAATGGATTGTGTTATTTAACAGAATAAAACAATCAGAACTGACCTGATGTGTTTGGGTTTTTTTCCACAGGGGGTAAGCAGGGTGACAGAAGACGATGACGCTTACGGTCCAGTTATTCTGAGGAAAAAGAGGGCAGCTGGGAAGGAGAAAAACACCTGCCAGCTCTACATCCAGACTGACCACTCCTTCCATACTTACTACGGCTCCAGGGAGGCCGTCATCGCCCAGGTAGCTGTACACAGAAACAGCTGTTTGTAAAAGCATGTTATGATAAATCAGTTGAATTCTGTTGATTTTATTTACATAGCAGTGACTCTCAACTCCAAAAACTTTTCAAGACAAACAGATCCAGTTGATATACAGAAATAAATTCAATTCGTTCCAGTCACAGAAACAGATTGGCGTCAGTTTCAGCATGGCTCGAAGTGACCCAGTCCCACATTTGGTCCTCATAGACGCCACGGACGGGGGGCTAATGAGTCGAGAGCTAACATTAGCCCCACATGGACTCGCAAACAAAACCATTGCAGAACCTCTGGCATCTGCAGCGATACTGGTGCTGTGAGAAACTGGATGAACTGAGGATTTACACATCACAAAAAATATTAGGAAGTGGATTAAAAATATAGGGTATTCTTGACTTACAAGAACATAAAAAATCTTTTGAAAGCCTACGGTAGCTTTAAATTGATTAAACTCTGAGATTTCAGTTTTTCTGTCAACATGCAAACGGTATCTTATTTCTCAAATCCCGCTTCCCCTCTTCTGAATTTCCACTACACTATTACACTGTATCAGGTTCATGTAATGCAAATAAAAACCTGGTCTTTCCCTTTGCGGCGGGGTGATGTTAAAGTATTTTATTAGCTTCTGTTTGTGCCCTACTGCTTATCTAATTAATTTCATTTTCTGCAGATCTCCAGCCATGTGAAGGCTATTGACTCCGTTTACCAGGACACAGACTTCTTGGGCATCCGAAATATCAACTTCATGGTTAAAAGGATCAGGGTGAGTTGAAGCTATGGGAGAGTTGGTGTAAAATAAACTTAGCTCAAACAGATGATAGTGTTTCAAGAGCCTGTAGTACGATGAAGTCTGTACCTGTAGTCCCTTCTGAAGTTTGAATTTGTAATTGTTGACCTTGTCTAGATCAACACCACAGAGGACACCAAGGACAACAGCAATCCTTTTCGCTTTCGTAACATTGGCGTGGAAAAATTTCTGGAGCTGAACTCTGAGCAGAACCACGACGGCTTCTGCCTGGCCTACGTCTTCACCGACAGGGACTTTGATGACGGCGTGCTCGGGTTGGCTTGGGTCGCCGTTCCTTCAGGTCCTCATCACAGCCAGACACTGTTTTTTTTTTTTTTCTCTAGTGAAGTTTATGAACATGTTTCTCTTCATAAATGTTATGTGCTGCTTTTACATGTTTTTCTGCTCCACTTTGGTTAGAAACAGTTTCATCCTGCATACTTAGGCATCATATGCAGGATGATGTTCTTTCTGCTTTGACCAGTCAGGGTGATTGTTTTTTTTTTAATTCCTCATACAACAGATTAATATTAATGGTAATAAAACCATCAGTTCAGCCCTGAAATTAAATAATTTCTGAATAAGTATCCAAGCCAAAGTACTTGTTATAGTAAAATTGAAAGAGCCTCTTTGATATTTGAAGAATTTATCAAACTGAGACCCATCTTAAATATAAAAGATGAACATTGACAGCACTGTTTTAAACAGCTACTTAAGAGGCTGTTAAAGCAAAAATACTCTGGATTATTGAAATACTCCAGGTAGCATCTGTCTTCTCTTTCCAACTAAAAACAGGTCAAAGAACATGAAAACACGCAAATTCAGATCTGTTCAGTGGACTCTGCTGTCTTTTTAATAAACTTCACCTCAAATGTCAAAGTAGAATTATATTTGGAGCTTCAGAGAGAAATAAAAAAAGTATTGTTTTTCATGTCAAGGCATATATAATCCACACACATTGGCTACTACATGCAGTACAGTTTCAGTTTATGATGAGGAGGGAATAACAATTTTCACTCAGTGGTATTTTTATGTAAGAGCAATTTCTTGTCCTCTGAGAGGAGCTTTTATATCTTTTTCTCTTGTTCTACATCTGATCCATAAGCATTTAATAAAAAATGTTCAACATTTATTGAATGAAAAACCTTAAGAGGCATGAAAATGCACATAATTATAGTTCCCTAACATGTTAGGCAAACACAATCTGACACATTGCTTACATATTTCCAGGGGTCTGTACAGTTTGTGTACAGTTTGTTTTAACCTTTGACGTGCACTCGTCCTTCATATTATAATGCAGGAACAGTTTCATTTTAAGAAGCTTCATAGTTAAGATTCACCTCAGAGCCTTCTAATCTTCTCCCAAATACTCTCTTCTTTATAACTGCAGCCATTCACAGAAAAAGCTAGTGATAGTAGAGTGAAACCCGTTTTCAAGAGTTTCTGATCTTAAGAGCAGAAAAGAAACTGAGCGACTGGCATAAGGGGAGAACACACATTTCTGAGCTTTTTTTGCAGGCACTTCTACAAATTGGTAGTTTTGTTTAGATAGACGCCACATATATCTGTGCTAATCATGTTTTCAGTCTTCTTCACTGGGTGTGGTTGCTTTTTTTCCCTACATAATCCTGTCAGATTTTATCAATAAACTATCAGATGCTTTTACTGTTACTAAGCTGATAAAAAGACATTTAATCAAATTTCAGGTAACTCTTCTGTTACCTCACATCCCTGTATTGTTTTTTTTAAAATTTATTTATTTAATTGCCTCTCAACAGGAAGCTCTGGAGGCATTTGTGAAAGAAACAAGCCCTACTCTGACGGGAAGAAGAAATCTCTCAACACCGGTATCATCACTGTGCAGAACTATGCTTCACACGTCCCTCCTAAAGTGTCACACATCACCTTCGCTCACGAAGTTGGACACAACTTTGGCTCTCCCGTAAGCTAGTCGAAACACTGCGGCTCACTCAGAGCTCCTCCGTGTGTGCTGCAGGTAATTTAAGTGCTTCCTGTTTTACAGCATGACTCTGGGGGTGAGTGCACCCCTGGAGAATCCAAGGAGAAGTTGAAGAAGGAGTCGGGAAACTTCATCATGTACGCCAGAGCCACATCGGGGGACAGACTGAACAACAACA
Organism: Poecilia reticulata; assembly: GCF_904066995.2. Classification (NCBI taxonomy): domain Eukaryota; kingdom Metazoa; phylum Chordata; class Actinopteri; order Cyprinodontiformes; family Poeciliidae; genus Poecilia; species Poecilia reticulata. The sequence goes on from NC_088832.1 coordinate 19,522,873, forward strand.
GGTTCTCCATCTGCAGCATTCGGAATATAAGCGCAGTTCTGTTGAAGAAGAAAGATAACTGCTTCGTTGGTAAGCTTTCTTTGTTTAACCATGTTGAAAATCTTTTTGTGTGTTTGATTCTGTTTTAATTGTGTATCTCTGCTCAGAGTCTGGTCAGCCTATCTGTGGTAATGGACTGGTGGAAGAGGGAGAGGAGTGCGACTGCGGCTTCGGCGTTGACTGTAAGGACCAGTGCTGCTATAGTGCCGACGAAGGGTTGGGAAAAAAGTGCAAACTTAAACCTGGAGAAATCTGCGGGTATGGCTTTCCAAGAGTACAATATCTTGTCAAACAAACAACATTGTCATGGCCTAACGTTTTCCACTTTTAATTGCATGTGTGTAATGTTTCCCCCCCCAGTCCAAGCCAAGGCCCGTGTTGTGCAACTGGATGTTATTTTAAGGGTTCTAGTGAGAGTTGCAGAATGGAATCTGAATGTGCTGAAGAAAGCTTTTGCAACGGACTCACTGCTCTGTGTCCAACCTCAAAACCGAAGGCAAACAACACCTCCTGCCACGAGAACACACAAGTTTGCATCAATGGGGTATTCAGTTAATTTCTAATGTGCTTCTCTGTGTAGTATAAGTAGTATTTAATGTTTTAAAAAAAACTATGTGTTTGAAATACAGACACTTCTAAAATGAGTTTGAAAGCAGAACACGTCAATCGGTGATATTACTACATTGCAGTTTGGACACTTATTTTACATTTAAATTGCTTAATTGCTGACATTTCAACTCTTTTGGCAAAAGTAAAACTAAGGAAAACCAATTTCAAGCAGCAAATGCAGAAGCAAGTGTTACTTTTTCAACTTTCTGCCCAAATCATTCTTCACCTCTAACCTTTAAATGCACATAAACACTGACAGTGACCTGACACACTTATGTTAAGATGACTAAAGGTGCCTCCAAAAGGAACTACGTGACTACAAATGAAAATAGGAACAGTACTCTCTGTGTATTCTGTTCATTAAGTCACTTTTTTTCTTGCTTCTTTGTGTATTAGCTCTGCTCTGGTTCTGTTTGTATGAAGTACGGTCTGGAATTGTGCACCTGCGTCAGCAAAGACGACAAGAACGAAGCAGCTGAGCTCTGCCATGTTTGCTGCCAGGAAAAAAGTGAGTACATCTGTTGCCACTGTGTTACATCCAACAGTAGAAATCCTCACTCAGACGTATTTGTTGTATTATAGCCTGAAAATTAATTAGCCACTCTGAGCTATTCTAATTAATAAGATACATTAATTAGAATAGCTCAAATTACTTTAATAAACCAGTTTCTTTGTTTCTGTAGTTTTTTTCCTTTCTCATTTAAGCAACATGTTGTGAGGTTTTACTTTGTCTTTATTTCATTCAGATGATGCCAGCACCTGCAGCAGCACCGGTTCAGAGAAATGGGCTAAATTCTTTAATAAAGAAGTGAAAACCCTGCAGCCTGGCGCACCCTGCAACGACTTTAAAGGATACTGTGACGTCTTCAAGAAGTGCCGACTGGTGGACGCCGACGGGCCACTGGCCAGGCTGAAGAAAGCATTTTTAAACCCAGAGCTGTATGAGAACATCGCAGATTGGATTGTGGTGAGTGTCTGCAGCAGACATGTTTAGCACATAAGAAATGCAGACACATTTCCATTAAAGCAAACACATCGAGCCTTTGACATGTTTTATATTTCCTGCCGTTCAGGCTCACTGGTGGGCTGTGCTGCTGATGGGAATTGCTCTCATTATGTTGATGGCGGGTTTCATCAAGATCTGCAGTACTCACACACCCAGCAACAACCCCAAACTTCCCCAACACAAACACCTCACAGGTATAAAATGTTGGGCAATATCCTCGATCAGCGTTTAATCAACAACATAAATGACGCATTGATCCTTTGCAACTGCGTCACCTAATCATTCGAGGCGCCATAATGGACGTCGGGAAGAATAGCACGAGTTCAGATGATTTCCTGCGTTTTGGTGCAGCTTATGCAAAAATGGGAAATTTCACAGAGGGAGACAGAAAATTGTGGCTTACTAATTTAAAGTTTCTAGAAACTCATCAAATGTAGTCAATGATTATGTAAACTGTGATTTTGAACTAAACTGGTGAATTTTTCTTACATTTTCAGTGTGGGATTTTTCTGCTGCAGCAAAGGAAGAATTTATTTTAAGGTTTTTTACAAATGTTTGCTAAGGGTGCCAAAAAGATATACATTTGTGTCTTTTGTGGCTTCTGATGAGTAAAAAAAGACAACAAACAAATAAGTTACATTTGTGCTAAAATGCTTGTACTACTTGTTTGTTTTATGACATTACTATCTGTAAATCCTTGTTTTGCTGAGTCATTTATCTTGAGTCTCTCTGACATGAATCTTGCAGATACACTAAGAATAACCAGAGGTCAACGACAACAGCAGCAGCAGCAGCAGCAACGGCGAGGTCAGCAATACCAACCAGATTCCGGAGATCGGGTCCTGATGCAACCCCTGAGGCAGTGAGACGACGCTCTGCTCCTTGCCTTTGTTCTTAGTGCCTACAGCAGGAGCACTTTACTCCAAAGAGTTACCTTTACCACAGAAATCAAATTTCAAAGAACTTTGAATCGAAGATGTTTTATTGTGGGGGCTGCCTTCTTCCCCCTCCTCTTCTCTGAGAGCCAGTTTAATGATGGTTCACAAAGCTTTTATAGGAAACAAATCTTTCAAGGAGGGACAAGTTTGCCGTAGTTTTTCCACGTGGTCTTAATTATCTCGCTTTGTTTCTTTCAAATATTTTTTTTCTCATCTTTTATGAGAACGGATGGTTATGAGAATATGATTTTGTTAGTGTGGCCTTAATTGTCTTTTTTTTTTTTTTTTCCTCGCCAATTGCAATTGTGTCTGTCCTGCATCTTTTCCATCGTCAGCATGATGGCAGCTGAACATCGTTACATGAGTTTTAGCTGCCGGTTTTAAAAAAATCGCATTGACATCATTGCTGGAGGATTCATTTTTTTCAAACCAAATGCATTTGATTTCTAATGTAAGCATCCTAATTGTTTGGTGTAGAGTTTCCCCCCCTTATTTCAGAGAAAAAACATATTTCTTAGGGGATCTAAGTTGTCTACTGTTCTAATTCACTTTCTCAGGATTACTAATAGCGCTGAAGTGTAAAGATGGTTGCATGCATATCTTAAAAAATGCATGAAAACATGGTGTCGCCGCTAATCTGAGGGTTAGACTCTGCAGACTGATTTGCACTTGCTATTGTACACAGAACTGAAAGAGTTTGAGAAACTTATTTTTTATCCAACTGATTGTTCCATGGTTTTACTCCATCGTAGTAAATTCATCACTCTTCTCTAGTAAGTTAGTCAGCTGTTAAAGAAAAAGGCCAAATAAAACCACCTGAAACCAGACGGTTCAGCTCTTTTGGTTTGAATGTAAATAGGGATTTTTCTTTCTTTTAGTGAGATATATTGCATTTCAGACGACTTTGTACATGTGGAGAAACTGAGTCTAATAGGGGGTAGATTGTAAATTTTAATCGCTTTGCCGCTGCTGACGTTATGTGAGAGCGAACAATCAGTATGTCTTCTGCTAATCTCCTTTTTTTTTTTTTTGCTTTACTCTGCGGTTTTCATCTGAAAAGCTTTATTGTCCTCTTAGTTTGTGTAACTGCTTGAAAATGTGCCTACGTTAAGCAGCATGACTAAAGTTGCATGACTGCTAAACATGAACTGCTGAATTTCAAAGGTTTGGAAATATTTGAGAATATGGTATACATGTGCTTCTTCTTCTTTATTTTTTTTTAAGCCAAATCTTTAACTTCTTCTGATTTTCATATTCCCTTGTAACGTAATTTTAAATCCCAGGTTGAAGTTCAGAGGTCCTCATTCAGGATGTTCTTCATATCTCCTTTGAAGAGATGAGTGGGTGAGTCTTTGGTTTGAGGTGTTGCTGAAGAGTAAAGAGCGTTGCTGTCCGGAGAACTGCTGCAACCCAAAGTTGTTTCTCGTATGCAAAGAGCCAGGTTCCCACTGATCAGCCTATGCAGAGAATCAGAGTTCATCAGTGAACAAGCTGGCCTCATCAGAGAAATGCCTTCTACATTTCTAAACCAGAACACAGGAAAGGTTTTCATACAGATGTTGGGGGGGGGGGAAAGCTTACAAGACGACAAAAACCTTTTTTTTTAACTTACTGCTTAGCTTTTGGTGCTGATGGTGTTTTTTTTTTATTATTCAGACATTTATGGGTGTATTTTTTTCTATGTTGAAGCAGTATGACATGGGTGATCCTCAGTGGGTTGATATCTCTGGGAAATGTGTTTATTCCTTGTGATGTGAAAATGTGCACTGACATAAGCGCAACCGAATCCAACAAAAGTAAAGATTCAGAGCTGTGGTTTGATTTTAATGTCTTTTGTCTTTTTGTACCACGTTTCGGTGCAGTTCTTTTCGTTCTGTGTCCCATCTGGCTTACTTTGAACATTTTACAAACTTGCAAGAAATGTGCAAAAACCTAATTTCTTTACAACTACTTGAAATAAAGTAATAAACTAGAACTGATTAAAATGCTTCTTGATGCTTTTGTAATAACAATAAAGTGTGATTAAATTGTATACACGGTTTTTATATTGGAGTGGTATTCAATGTGTCACAGTTCAATGATGACTGTTGGCCACTAGAGGGAGCTGCTGACTCGAGTTAAAAAAAAAATCACAAGGTGATTAAGAAAGAGCTGCTTCATTCTTCTGTTTCAGTATCTGTCTCCTTAAATCCATCACCTGTGAAGCTTTTATATCGTTTTTTCCCACCTGAAATCTGTATTTACTGTTGGACCTTTGAGTCTCAAACTGGCTGCTGAACTGGCTCAGAAAGTTAATGATCCAGTCAAAGTCTGCATTGAAAGATATGTTTGGGGAAGTTGTGATAAGCCTTTTACACCTAAGAACATTGTTCCAGTTTTCAAGCACGGCGGTGGTGGCATCATCTATTTCACTGCCAGTCATACCGAGAAAAGGAACAACTTCTCCATTCTTCCACATAATACATTTTCATCTACTTGCTTGAAACCAAACTGGGTGTTCTAACGGAAAAGTTATCCATAACTTTTTAAAACTAGTTATTGGGTGGAAAAAGCACAGTAGACTGATGCTAGGAAGCTTAAAGGGGACGTATTATTCAAATATCATTTTTGTACACTTTTGTTCTTCCTTTTGGATCTCGGCTCTTTATAGAAAAAAGATTTTAAAATTTAAATTTTTTAACCAATAAGCTTATACTTAAGCCAATAAGTTTATGTTTTGCGGTGTCTGGAAAAGCAGCCGTTTCATAATCCTCTCAATTATAGGGTTGCCACCCGTCCCTTAAAAGACGAAATCGGCCCGTAGTTGGCTGTTAAATGTTGCGTCCCGCGACGGGACACGGGACGCGAGTTGTTCCCTATGTCTATGAATGTCAATGTCCAATAGACATCCATATCACATATCAAGACTAATTGTAACAATAATGACCAAAATTAAACGCAGGATATATTAAGGTCAGCTAAATTGTCGTGGCGTGGGCTAAAGGACCCTACGTACCGACGCTCTTGCTGTTGCCTAGAGACGGACACTACGTAGCCGCGGTGAGCTGCTGTCGACCGCGTCTTTTTAAAATATCCTCAACCCGATTCTCCACCGTCCTTAGAACCAAAACCTCTCGTAAAGCTACGGACGTGAGAAGGAAGACTCAAATCCCAGGCTGAACATAGTGAAGATGAATACAGGCAATTAAAACAAATGTGTTCGTCCTGGTGGTGTGCACTGCTGCGTGATGTCAGAATGGATCAGGAGAGGAACTGCAGACCCGGTTAGAACCTAAAGAACCAGACATCAGCTTCTTATTGTGGTTTTAGTAGACTGTTATAGTTTGATTATTAGATAATCAATTATTTGCTTATTTAATGTATAGTCGTATCCGCCAAAATAATACAAATGGCCATTTAAAGAACAAATCATATTAAGCGATTAACAGTAAACGCATAAATATTTCCTACTTTAAAAAGATTTGTTAGGGCTTTCTGTTTGTTTTATTAAGAAATGTTGACGTATTAACTCAGTGTTCAGTGGTCATTTAATGTATTATTAATGTCAGACACAGACCTGCAGCACAGGGGCAGATCTAGATGGGGGCCATCAGGAGTACAGAAGAAATGATGCTGTATTTTGTTAATATTCAGAGGTGGATTTTTTTTTAACCTTCACAATTTTATTTCAACAATGAATTAAAAATTATAGTGTTGCACTTTTAGCTGCTGTATTGAGATAGGATCATACTTTCCATCTGCTAGATCAGGGCTCTGCAACCTGATCCAACCTGTATCTCTGGAGACACAAGTGGCTCTTTGGCTCACTTGATATATCAAATGATGAAATATTGCTCTGTTTTGTTGTTTCATTCTTTTTTAAGTGTCGCCATGGAAAAACACTCACTACCCAGGCCCCTGTGGTGAATCTGATCTAGAACCAGCCTCCTAGCATAACTCCTCACTTGTATAAACATTTTAGTAATACTCTTTACAGTACCAGAATTTTCACAGAACTTTTATACTTTTGGAGCCATGCCTGAGGACACATTGTGATTATTAAATTAGGTATACCTTTGCTTAAGTAAACATGTTTAAGGTGTGCTACTCTGATTGGAGTACAATTTTGGAGTACTCTATGTATGAATGATTGCTCTCTGGATCACTTTTTTTAAAGGTTTTGTTGGCTATAGTTGCCTTTATTTGGAAGCAGTTTGACAGGAAAGTGAGTAATGAGAGAGGGGCTGTCAGCTTAATGGTATGATAGAAAAACAGAGAAAATAACCGGACTTTTCCTTGATATGTCTTTAAGCTCAATAGTTTTTTTTTTTTTAATTATGGAACATTTCATAATGAGAAAAATTTCTAATTTTGATGGAGAATATTAGCAACGATTAGCCAGATTTACCAAGCTCTGATAAATGCTCACATGCTGTGCTAAGGAAATGCTTCCTTAGCACAGCATTTCCTTCTGTGCTAAGGAAGGAGGAAATGTAGAGATGGCAGAACTTTAAATCTGTTTTATTTTTCTGTTTAAAGACTGACTGATCTATTTGTTTAATTTCTTACATCATCAGATTATTTCACGTAACATTTCATATTATAAATAAAATATTCCACCAGTGGAACTAGTAGTTATTTTAATCAATATTAAGGAATTATTTACTAAAACGAGCTTCCATAAGTTCAAAAGTTGCTTATTAATCAGTTTTGTCTTATTTTAAGTGTACTAAGATATTTTCACTAGAAATTGGACAAAATAAACTTGGTAAAATTTTGCCTTCAAATGATACAAATCAACTTTACTGATCCCAAAGGGAAATTAAATGTTGTTGTAACTCATATAGATTTGATTAATGAAACATTACCTAAACCATGAATTTCAGTAATTAAATTCAAACTAATCAAACTCAATTTCGTAGAATATAGTCCTAAATAATAACTAATCACAGAACACAGAAATGGTCTAATTATGGTAAGGCTGAACAATATTGCAATATCATGAAATAAGCGTCTTTTATTAGTCTGTATCAATGCTTTTTTATTAGTTTTTCTGTTTTAAATATTTGGAATACTTTCCTGTTTTATCCATAGTTTTCACACGACAATGTTTTGTAAATGATCTTTTTTTTATTTCTAAGCAATTATGAGGAATGTAACTTCAAATTACAGCTCATAATGGCCTCCCATAGACAGACAATATAGGCATATCATACATTTTCTTACTCCTTAGTCTGTTGAGTATTTTAGTTGTTAACTCTTGTCCATGGATACAACTGGGATAAAAGAAATGTATCTAGTTTGGTCAAAAGGTGTGGGAAAATGTGTATTCTTTTTGGTTTAACGAGCTCTAGTGACTTCTGTGTTGGTCAGAGAGACTCAAAACCCTGTTTAAATGAAAGCCAAGAGTGTCCCCTTTAAGAAGATACCAAACAATATATTATAAACCTTTGACAAATGCCCATACCAGGAGCCTAAACCAGACATACACCAGTCTCAAAAAACAGCATTTTTCCAGAGGGGTTGTTTACTTCATGAGCTGATAACTATGACTCAGCTACCATTTAGGAAGGGCTATCATACCAAAATATTGACTAGAGACATGTATCTTTTCAAAAAAATATTGATAGACTTTGCCACCCTGAAATGGGCAAAAATGTCAAATTTTGGCCTCTGGCCCATGGGCTAGCATTCAGCTGTAAAGTTTGTTTTTATTCAAACTTCAGCAGTTTTCTAGTTGTTCTGCTGAGGTAGTGACATCAATTTGTGAAAACAGCAAATTGATGTCACAAAGAGAATTGATGTCACTCTTGTGGAGTGACATCACAGAGCTGCATGGTCATAGCCATTGCAAAAGGGCAGAGCAAGAAGAAGGATTGTCTGCTATAAGAAGAGATTGAAAGCTCTTCAAGCTAAAGAGACAATTTCAAACAAACAAAGAAAAACATTGAGTGGTTTTTGGATTTCTCTAGACGAATAGAATCAAGAATGAGTCAGAGCAGTCAGAGCAGTCAGAGCAGTCAGGCGTCATCTTCTTATTCAACACAACAAACTTTACCTATTGACACACAGAAGCTCCAAACCATATTGAAAGAAGTCAGCAGGATGTCGATCGAGAGACAGACTCTCATCAAAGGAAACGAGGAGCTGAAGATTCAGCTAATGAACAAAGAAAAAGCAGGACTTGAAAAAGATCAGCTGCTTTGCGAAAAAGAAGAGGAATTAAAAAAACTGTTCCAAATAAACAGAAATTTAAAGGAGAATAGTGCCACGCTGGAGCGGAAAAACACTGCCCTGGAGAAGGAAAAGGCCTCCTTGGAGCTGAAGAGCTCTATCCTGGAGCAGAAAAACACCACCCTGGTGCTGAAATGCACTGCCCTGGGGCAGGAAAACACTGTCTTGGAGCAGAAAAACACCGACCTAGAGCTGGAGAATACCGCTTTTGAGGTGACAAATGCTTCCCTGGAGAAGATAAACACCACCTTGGAGCAGAAATTGATTACCCTGGAGAAGAAAATTACCACCTTGGAGCAGGAGAAAGTTGCCCTGAAGCAGGAAAGTACCACTCTAGAGCAGAAAAACACCACCCTGGAGCAGAAAAACACCGACCTAGAGCTGGAGAATACCGCCTTTGAGGTGACAAACGCTTCCCTGGAGATGGAGAACACTGACCCGCTGAACCCCAAGGATTCGTGTCGAGTCCTATAGGTCTCCTGGCCGACCTCCAGGGCTTCGTTTCAAGTCCTGTTGGTCTCCCGGCTGACCTCTAGGGGTTCATTTTGAGTCCCGTTGGTCTCAACGGGACTCATACTGATTTCCATTTAATTCTGTCTTGTTTTCCACATCTGTTCTTCAGTGGTGATTCTAATTATGCTTATTTCTTGTTTCTAGTTATTTTCCTTTGTTCTATAGTTTAATTATGTTCCTTTAGTCTCCTTACTCCTTTGTGTTTGTATTTTGGTTGTTTCCCCTTGTGTAATCTCCCACCTTTCCTTTGCCACTTTCTCTATCCCTTGACAGTCTGCTTCCACTCCCTCCACTCACACCTGCTCATCAGCCCAGGTCCTGCACAGTGGTGCACTTGGAAACACTGTTCTGTTGTCTTGCAGCAAGAAGGTCCTGGCTTAAATTCCCAGCCCCGGGTCTTTCTGAAGGGAGTTTACATGTTCTCCCAATGCATGCATAGGTTCTCTCCGGGTACTCCGGCTTCCTCCCAAAGTCCTGTCATGACTGTTAGGTTAATTGATTTCTGTAAACCCACCCATATACACTTATTATCTTGTGGCTATATATATATATATATATATATATATATATATATATAATTTATAAATACATATATTTATTTATAAATATATTTATATTTATAAATAAATATATACCTTTATATTTATTTATAAGATAAATATAAAGGTATATTTATATTTATTTTATTAAATATAAATATGCCTTTTATATTTAATAAAAGGTATATTAAATATACCTTTAATATATAAAGGTATATTTACCTTTAATGTAGGTATATACCAATATAGGTTGGTATATTGGTATATACCTACCAATATATACATGTATATACATGTATACATGTATAATGTATACATTATACATAATGTATACATTATACATGTATAATGTATACATTATACATAATACATGTATAATGTATACATTATACATGTATAATGTATACATGTATAATGTATACATTATACATGTATAATGTATAAATGTAAACATACCTATATTAAAGGTATATTTACCTTTAATTAAAGGTAAAACAACCTGAACAGGTGATCAACTCAAAACCACTCGCACCTTTACTCGGCCTCTGTCATTTAAGCACACCCGTTGCCATGGCAACCTCCTGCTCCCCTCTCTTGCAGGTACTGCTACCCCCGCTAAATCTTTTAGGGGTACGCAGTACCCTGCTGTACCCCCTTACTTTCACCCCTGGTGAAGAGTTAATAAATTAATGACACACACCTTATTACGTCAGTTATATATTGTCATTTGATACTCTTTATTTTCCATAAGAGTCGGGACATACTGGCGTAGCAGTTTGGTGTTAAACTCTGAAAATATAAAACGCAAGTTCATCCCCCATACAGTTTTAGGATTAAAATTATGGATATAGTTATAAATACATATTTACTGTTTCTCTAATTTTTTTCTAAAATTGTATTTTAGAAAAAAATAATCTATTAGGGGTGGATTTAAAACATAATGTTATTAACATGAGTTTTATTAGAGGTTTAGATTCGTACTGTTTCTTTGCATTTGGGCAGGTTTTACAGGTTTAGTTTTACTCAGTGTTTGGACTGGAAAATGTCAAATTTTGGCAACAGTGGAAACGGCGCCATTTTTATTATCAATGAGCGTGACGCGCATGCGCTTTGCTGGTTAGAAATATGACGCAACTTCTACGTGAGCGTTTGAAAAAAGATGCGTCTAGCACCTAGTCTGATATTCATGAACTTTGGGACCTGGATTAAAAATGATCTTCCAAGAAGCGGAGTCCGAGTGAGCGCCCAGCCTTATGACTGAAACTTTTGTGGATCCGATTGAAATGTGTTTTATCGAGGCCTAGTTTGGGGCCTTGTAGTTGACCTATGAGTAGGCCGCAGAGATGCCAAGGAGGCCGCGGGAACGCCACGTTTGAAATCACTGCGTTGGTTATTTGGTAAGTTATTTTTCAGTTATTTTTTTTGTTTGGTTGCTGGTGTCCCTGAAACATCTGAGGAGATGTAATGGCATCTGCAGCTGGCAGTTTATCGACTGGATATACAACAATCAAGCTGAGGATCGCCAGCAGTTGATCGATTATGGATACGCTACAATCAAGCTGAGGATTCCCTTCAATCAAGTTGAGGAATCGCTTCCGTCAAGTTGAGGACTCCCTACAAGGTGCATGGCAGATCTGCCCGACCCATCAAAGGTTGGTTAGGTCAAGCAACTGTTCGGGTCCAGAAGACATGTCAGGGTAGGAGCTGTTGCGAGTTTTGCTTTGCTGCTGATGGAAACGCTGTTTGTTGAAGGTCAATGCTAGGCCTCTTGGTGTGTTGGTTTGGTTTGATTCTCTGCTGAGACTCGATGAGCTGAGAAGGTTTCTGCTGTTGTAAATCCTTCAGTCTTTGGCTTTTTGTAGTGCTGTTTGAAGCACTAAAGAAGCTGTGGTCTTGTGACCTGTGGAGGTTTAGGTGTAACTAGAATCTGATATCTACAATCTGAAGTTCCTGGCTTAAATTCAGTTGTGATGTGAAAGAAAAATGGCTGCCAAGGACTTGGCAGTTTAGAGGCTGTAGGAAGTGATTCAGCTTAGGCTTTGTAAATATCACTAATAAACCCTGATAACATACCTACTTATAAGTGCTAATATAATGTGTCTATGTTGACATCAGTATGGCTACATTGGGATAATATTTATCTTTCCAATCAATATCAAATATGTCTTTGGGTGAAGATGAGGTCTTTATATTTCAATATACATATTTTTATTTTTTTTTTTGTACTTAATATTTAGTTTGAAATTTAGGGTCCATACTTCAATAACTCCATAACTCAAACAAATTTAATTTAAATTCAATTCAAACGTGAAAATCGATTTTTTTTTTGCGCCAAAACAACACGTGGCTATTTCATCATGCTACTAAATTTCTTCTGGACGATGTTGGACAACGGAGCGATCTCCTGGAGCTGCAGGCCAGAGGTCACAGAGGTCATGTTCACACTATAATCCACCATCTCTTATTTGCAGGTTTTCAGCTGAACTCCTTGTTTTCCTTCTGGAGAGGATCGACTGGGACGTGTCCTTCAGTGTTTAAGTTTGTTTCTACCCATTTTCTCTCCTAGACTAAGCATCTGGCGGACGTTTTGTTGCAAATAACGTTTGTTTTCTCATAGATAAAGCCACCAAAGGAGCTTCTACAACTAATGCTCTTTTCTCCCATCTTTCTCCTGGAAAGGCTCTTTCTCTTTTCCTGTCTCTCTTTATTCTGTCCCTTCCAATACCCCAGGGGTTGTTTTGTCTTTTTGTCAATAGTTATTATTATTATTTGAAGGCCAACAGGTTTGGTCAGCTGGTCTTACTGCTGTATGCGCTGTTCAATGGCTGCTGGAATGTTTAGTTGCTGACTTGCCGCCCAGAAACCACTGCTGCATTCTTGGTCAGGAGGCTCTGTTTCTACCGCTTCTGCCATTTTCGTGTGCGAGTGTAGATGTTGAGGTTTAAGGGGATTAAAAGTAACAAGATTCTCTAAAACAGCTCATCCTGAAAGGAGCTCGAAATAAGCAGAACTGAGCTGGTGAAATGTCCAATATTTGGGAATGATTTTGTGCAAACAATGTAATGAACATGTTTTATATAACCCATAGCCCTATTCTAACTTATTCAAAACGGATCAAAATAGTTCCCTTTAAACCGTTTTTAAAAAGTTCCAGTTCTGAAAGGAGGAGTGGTAAAAAAAAAAATCCAATATGTCAGAATCTTGCTGCTGCTGACTGCAGAAAATGTGCGAATGGAAGTGCATATACATTTTTTACTGTGTGAATCAAAACTGACTAATTCTATTTTGTGTACTCAAAATTAGTCTTTGCAAATCCTTAAAGTTGCACAAGGTTTCAAACAAATCATCATGTTTGACGTTTGTGTTAAACACTGGCTGTAAACGTCTGAACCAAACTGGCAGCTGCCAGTTTAATGAAACCACATTCTCTGCTGTCACTTTAAGAGCTGTTTAGTGATTTCACATAAAAACACTTTTATTTAACACTTATTTTAAGATTTAATCTGAAAACCTTCGACATTAAGTAGCTCGGCATTGTCAGCTGAAAAAGATGTAGTTTATTAATCAACCCATCATTCAGTGTCAACAGGTCACTTACAGACCTGTTGACTTCCAGGTTTTTAACTTCTCAGTGCTTCCCCCCCCCTCAATTATTAACTTTTTGCTGATTTCTTGCTCTTCAAAGCCTCATCGTGAAGAGACCATCCAGTATTATCATTTAGTCTGTTGAACAGATTAATTTTCAGCCAGTTTGCTGTGCTTTCTCCTGCGGCGCGTCGGTTCATCCTCCCTGCAGCGCACAAACACTTTATCTTGAGAGACTTCGATTTGTTGTCCGTCATTATTCATGGAACAAAATGATGTCCTGAAAAAAAAAAAAATTAAAACATTACAATATTTTTACGCTGCAAGATAAAAGCTTAAAGTGTCCACTAGAAGGCGTCAAAAGCCTGTGGAGATATGCAGATGCTTTTCCCCGTCAGACGTCAGACGTGGAACTACGATTTGAACGTGCGCTGTACCTGTCCTGCGTCTCTCCTGCTTTGACGCTGACTTTTCCCAACATCATCTGTGGTTTGCTCTGCTGGCTGCCCCATGGAAAGATGCTCTGCATGCGCGTCCACACGTTCTTCCACATGTCAGACCCTTCCCAACTCAGCTTCAGCATCATCAGCTCCCCCAAGTCTTTGTCCAGCGTAATCAGGAAGGACAGAGTTGTGTTTCCGTGAATGCCTTCATCTCTGCGTCGCAGGGGAGCAAATAAAAACAAGGTTATCGTTTAATCCTCATGTTGCTGTGGGAGAGTGACGGCTTGCTGATGTGAAGGCCCACAGCTAAAGCGGGAAACCAGATGAGTTTTTTTTTTTTTTTCTGCAGGCAGTGGTTTGTTTAAAGCTCTTTGATGCACAGAGTATAAACACAGCATAACTGTGAATGAATCATGTCCTGCTGTAGTGATTTATTCATTTCGTATTCGTGTTTTCTTTTATGCAGCAGTTTGTTTGTCAGCTGCTCTCGTTAAGTTGGTTTTTCCCTCTGGAAGCACAGATGCGCGGCGGCGCACCAGATCTGCTGCAGTACTCACATTGTGATGAACAGCTCTCCGCTCTCGGCCTCGGTTCCTTGGAGGGAGATGATGAGCGTCGGCTTGATTTCCTCCGTCTGGTTAACAAACTGGATCCTGAACTGGTAATGATAGACTGCAGGAAAAGAGCGAGAAACAAGCCAAACAGCTTTTGATTCATGGAAAACACACAAACACCACAATGCCTTTAAAAAGTATTCACACATCTTACTGTTTTTCCACATTTATTCAAAAGTATGAAAGCTTCCACTAGAGCAGCTGCATTTATATTAATTGAATCCTCATATTAAAGATTAAATTACACACAGATGAACTCTGTTTACTGATTTTTTTTTTTTTTTTCGTTTGGCAGTTTCTGACTAGAGGGAGCTAAGTATATATGAACGCCACACTTTTCAGATTTTTTAAACTTAAGTACAGAAAATCACACTGCAAAAACACAAAATCTTACCAAGTATTTTTGTTCCAGTTTCTGGTGCAAATATCTCAGTACACTTGAAATGAGACAAAATGAACTTCCATATAACTTATCAGCAAGAAATATGAGCTGGTTTTAATAATTCTGTAATATTTATGTAAAAGTACTATTTCCGTTGGCAGATTATTTAACTTGTAGCAAGATATTTGTACAAAGTTGTAAGTGAAATAATCTGCCAGTACTTTCTCATTACTTGAAAAAATTAGTTTTCCCTTATTTCAAGTGTACTGAGATATTTGCACTGTAACTGGACCCAGAATACTTGGTAAGAATTAGTTTTTGCAGTGCGTGAACTGTTTTCACTCAGCTTCACAATCATGCACTATTTTGAGTTGATCTGTCTAGGCCTGTCACAATAAATGATAAATTAATTAATCGCATGATAAATTAAAAGAAACTCAATAATTCCTATTTGCATGACTTATCGTTTTTCTCTTTCTTTTTATCAGAAACTGAATGACAAACGTCTACAGTCTGGTACTTTGATCTCAACTAGCCCTTTTTATGAAGGATAATTTTGTTTACACAGACTTTCGTTTCAATTCGTTTCATTTGTTGTTTCTTTTGTTTTTTGTTTTATTCATTTTGGATATTTTAAGTATCTTGCAATTTCAGTGTTTAAATGTTAATTCGATTTTAAAGTTTATCGAGCATTGAGAATGTATTCTCAATGCCATTATTAATTCAAAATGGTCTCAAAACAACAATGTTATTGTTTATCGCAATAAGTTTTGGAACAATTATTGTTCAGCACAATTTATCGTGACAGACCTAGATCTGTCACATAAAATCTCAGTTAAAAATGCGGAAGTTTGAGGTTGTAAGGTGACAAAATACGAAAAAAATAAGCCTGTAGCAATCAGCAGCCAATTAACCGTATGATGAATTAAGATGAACTTGATCATTTTAATTGTGAGAATAAATTACTGTGACAATTTATCATCCAGAAAATGTTGTTTTGCGACAGGCTTACAAATAATATCTTTAAATTCTCATTATTCTCAGAGTTCATTCTCACGTTTGTAAGGCATCCGGGATCTTGTTTTCAGGTAGAGCTTCTTGCTCTTTGCTGTTCGGACCTTCTTGATGTTGTAGCCCAGCGTGTTGCAGCGGTTCTTCCGGCAGTCCAAGC
Organism: Poecilia reticulata; assembly: GCF_904066995.2. Taxonomy (NCBI): domain Eukaryota; kingdom Metazoa; phylum Chordata; class Actinopteri; order Cyprinodontiformes; family Poeciliidae; genus Poecilia; species Poecilia reticulata. The sequence continues at coordinate 19,538,925 of NC_088832.1, forward strand.
AGACGCCCCTGACGAAGGCGCTGTTGTCGCTGCACCTGTAGGCCGTGCTCTGCTTGTCCTCATTCAGCAGCGAGTCCATGAACAGATGGACGGAGCGCTCGTGAGCGCACTTCACCGTCTGTTCAAAGCCTGCGAGAAGGCAGAAAAAAATAGGACACGTTGCTGTGTGGTGGTCGGATCACGGAGCCGTTTATTGATACAATAGTGGCGTCTTTCTGTCACATCTTCCTGCTATATTTATCTCAGCTCTGCGTGGATTGTTGTCGCCCGGGGGCAGCTCACGGACAAAGCAGCACATGTTACCAGTTAGCTCCTAAGGATGGCGGTCGCTTTAATGTGGCTTTCGCTGTCAGATTATGCAGATGTGTTTTCAATTGAAGGGCACCACAGTTTCCAGAACAGAGTCTGTGGGACCGGAGGGAATTAAATGCATCAAAATCAATCTGTCGGCAAGCAGAAAGATGAACTGCTGCCCAAGAAGTGGCCGCCAAACCACCAATGTTTTGATTTGGAGGGAGCAATTAAGGAATTAAAATGTTATGATAGAGCACAGAGAGCAGCTAACCAGAAATATTTTGGAGCAGCTGAACACCCTGTGCCACATGCAGTGGTTTGAAAATGACACATGGGGGTCAAAGTAGTGTGTAATTTGGAAGTGGATGTAAATCGATTATTGGGTTTCAGTATTTTTTTTTATTTCTTTTCCCATCTAAAAGTCTGAAACGTGAATCATGTTTGTATTCAACTCCAGTGAGTCCTTATTTTATTTCTATTAGCTGTTTATTGATCCACATGATTATAAGTCTTCTGAGGTTTTAGTGTACAAAACAACTCCAGGGATTCATAGTGGGGTTCAAGTTTGGACTTGGATTAGGCCGTTCAAACACATGAATATGCTGTGCAAAGTTTCCCCCAGAAAACCTGCTAAGCCTGTTGGTTGGGCACTAGGGCAGTCATTCATCCAGCGGTTCGCCATGTTTTTGAGTTAAACAATGTTTAAAGTTGACAGGGAATTTGAAAATATCACTTGATAATCATATGTTATTGAAAGATTGGAAGATTAACACCTGAACACCAACTATAAAGTCTTAAAAAATGTTAAAAGACTTAAATAAATAAGCAACGTTTGGTCTGGTGGGGGCACAAAAACAGCCTGGTGGCCCGCCAGGCTTATAATGCACAGGGGGAAACCCTGCTGTGATGTAAACTCTCATTGAAGCTCTGCCTGTGTGTTTACTGGTTTTTTTGTCATTCTGACTGATTATTTTTTTAAGCATTATCCTGTTTTTGGCTCCATCTTTCTGACGAGCGTTATCCTGCTAAAGAAAATCAGTGACCTTTGTCTTCTCATACCTCCATAAAGAGCAGATTTGGGTGTGGGACTTTTATTTGAACTGTCAAAAAATCACAGCCTTGGCTTGATAGTCTTGTAGTTGCTTCACAGTCTTTCTATTTTCAGACGATGGCTTGACAGAGAACTCTGATTTAATCATGTAATTATGCAATTAAACATCTCCGGCAACTGACTGACCTCTGGTGTGTTTCCTGGTCGTCACGATGCTGTTTTTTAAATAATCCTCCATAATAAACCTCTAAAAACAATAAGGTGACCTGTGAAGGATCAGAGTAAGGGGTCCTGAATATATGCAGCTCAGTTTCTCTGATTTTACTGTTTATAGTTATACGTTTGAGTAAAATAAACTTTGTTCTTTTATTCTATGAACTATTGACAACATGTCTGCGAAAATCCAAGCAAAAATTTGGTATTTATTTGCAGAAAATAAGAAATGGTCAAAAATAATGAAAAAGATGCAGCGCTTTCAGACCTCAAATAATGCAAAGAAAACAAGTTTATGTTCATTTAAGAAACAACAATACTAGTGTTTTAACTCGGGAAGAGTTCAGAAATCAATATTTGGTGGAGAAACCAGGAGGCTTTCAGTGGGGGTCAATAAAGTGGACTATTAATGTTTTCCAGAGCTGTACATGCAACTTTTCTCAGTTTATTTTATTCTTTGCAAACCCTGCATCCTTTGTCTACCTCACCTTTTAAGCATGTACGTATGTCGTTGTAACACAATGAGAGCTAAAAAAGGTAGAATGGTGTGAACACGTTCACAAGACTCTCTAAATACTGCAATCCATTTTGACGTTTATTCCAGCAAAAGTAGTGTTGAAAGAAGTAAAATGTTCCATCCAAATAGTGACCCATCCGGCCTTCTGCTACTCTTGTTTCTGAGAGAATAAGAAGCTAAAAGTCTGTGTTTTAAAATGTGTTTTCAGTGCTGCTCATCCTACCGAGGATCCCGTACTCGCTTATGTGTTCATAAATGTTGTGAAAGTTGCATCCGGGCTGGAAGTCTCCTCCGTTAGGGTAGAAGTCGTAATGCGCCACGGCCTGCTTGATGCCCACGCTGAGGCCCAAACGTTCGTGGGTGAAGGTGTGGATGGCGTCGACGAACTCGGCATCATCAGGAGAAAGCCTGTCTGAGGGAGACATGCCCTCGAACAGCGGCCCTGCCGGATCCAGGCCTGCAGGGACAGGAGATGTGTTTTAAACAGGAGTAATGCTTCTCCAAAAGAACGCAAAAAAGAAATGAGAAAAATGAGCATTAGTTCACAAATATGCAAAAACCCAAAATGGCACAAACATATTGATAAACAGAAAAGTTTTTAGAATTATGATGAATAATTGTTCCGATTTTAAATGTGATCTGAGTGGCGGCGTGTGTCATTATTAATAGATACTTTACTGGTGTGGCAGTAAATCCTGATTTCATTCAGGAATTGAATGGAGCTCTGTTAGTTTTAAGTGTATTTTTTTTCTGTTTTATCAAATTTCTGTGTGTTGGTGTAGGATGTAGCTATTAGAACAAAGTAACACTTTGGTTCACAAGAAACTCTCTACCTTGATTTCCACAATCAGTTCTAACAAATAAATATATTGGATACATGTGAAATTCCTCAAAGTTTCTTCCATTGTCAGTTTTTGGGAGTTAAAAGATTTTAATGATGCACAAAACCTACCTGGCCTTGAAAAGTAAACATAAAGATTAAATGGTTTGTTTGTTTTTCAGACTGCTTGGAATTGCATTAAATTAAAAAAACAGAATCCATTTAATTGACTTTTCATAGCAAATGTGTTTTTTTTTAAATAATTGTGTATATTATGACTATGACTATTATGACTTTTTAATTTTATTTTTGTGGTTTTCCTGGACTTTGGTTTATTTTTAATGTATTTTACATTTAATCCTTCCTAGTAAATACTGTAATATTTAGATTTGCTCAGTCTGTTTTACAGAATTACACATCCTGTCCAGATTGCTGAATTATTTCATCTATAAGCTCTTATTGAGCTCTGGAAAAGCTCAGTAAGATTAAATATCTAGTCAGTTGCTCAGATTAAGACAGGTTACAAAAATTATGGCACTCATCTGTAGTTATTTGAAGTTATAAATTTCAGTTTTTGAGCTTCGGAAATTATCAGATGTATTTTAAAATGTCTTTTAAACAGAGGCTGTTTAGTTTATCATCAGATCTGTGTGTGTTTTCTTGCAGTGCGTTTACACAGTCCACACCCCATAAACTTGAATGTATTGCTGGCAGAAATGGCGTCATTTTTTCTGTGTTAATGCTGAACATAATGATGCTTTTGGTGGAGAGTCACATTTCTAAAATCTGAAACAGCTTCTGTCCTCAGCCAGATGTTTTCTCTCCCCAGATCCATAATTTCAGATTTTTATGCAGTATTTTATCTTTGGCGCCAATCTTTTTCTTTCTCCTTTCTGGATCTGTCGGAGGACGGACGGTAAGAGGAAACGAACTCACCAGTGATCCTCCCAATCTTCTCTGAACCCTGCAGGAAGCTTCCAGCGAATCCGGATATGTGAGCTCCCAGGCTGTATCCGATCAGATGAACTTTCCTCACTGGGTACCCGTATTCTCTCTGTTTTGGGATTCGTTACATTTAAATACATCTCTTCCACATTTCTGCTCGTTGGTTAGTGAGTCTGACCTGGAGCGACTGCAGCAGATGAGCTATGTCTTTGCCCACGGTGCGGGTGCTCTGCACAGCCAGGGGGTAATGCTGATGGGCCAGATGCAGCCAGTCGGTCATCACCACATTAACATCCACAAGGTTCCTCTTCAGGATGGCGGCCATCCGGATCACCCAGCTCTCCAACATACCGTCCACCTTGGAGAAAAAACACACACAAAAAAACAAGAAATCATAAAGTTGGAATCTCATTTTGCAAAAACACAAAATCTTACCAGGTAATTTTGATCTAATTTCTAGAGAAAATATCTTAGTACGGTTGAAATGAGACAAAACGTTAACGCTTCATCTGATGACATGCGACTGTCATGAACATGAATGACGCTTGATAAATGTTTACGACTGTTGTCACAACATGCCATTCAGTAAATAATGACACTTTCAATGCAAAGTTCAGTTAAAACTGGCATTGAGCGTAAATTAAAAGTGTCAACTCCGCATTAAGCGTCATTATTTACCGAATGACACTTCATGACAACAGAATAAAGACTCTTCATGTTCACAACATGTTCCCCTTCAAATAAAGCCTTACTGACAAAACTAACTTACAAGTCATTTTTCAGCAAGATATAGAAACTTGATTTAAGTCAATAATTAATATGGATGAAAAAAAAAAACTAGATTATTTCACTTATGGCAAGATATTTTCCCATGTTATAAATGGAAAAGTGTTTTCTTCCCCTCCCTCAATATTAAGGAATTAGATACTTAAAATTAGCTTATATATTTTGCTGAAAAGTTACTTATGAATTAATTTAGTCTCATTTCAAGTGCACTAAGATATTTTCACTATAAACTAGACCATAATTCCTTGGTAAGATCTTTAGTTTTTGCTGCACAACAAAGCAAAAACGTTATAAACACATTTCTGAATGTGCAAACGGCAGCGGTGGTCGTCGTCGTCGTTGCTCGTAGTGCTTTTCGAACACGTTTCTTCTCGGTTCTGAGTTTCTGTGTTCAGTGAAGTGCGCGGAAAGCAGGAGGTGACCTTACCGACCACCCGTGAGTGATGATGATGAGGGGATTACTGCTGTTGAAACCACAGGAGGTGAGAGTGTGCAGCTGCAGAGGGTCCAGCATGCAGGTGTCCTCACCTCCCAAAAACAGCCTGAACATGGAGCCGCTGACGCGAGGCTCCTGCGGCCTGACGGCGGCGGCGGCCTCTGGGTCCGTCACACCTCGGAGAGCAAAGAGAGGCGCTGCTCGTTAGGCTCAGCTGTCAGGATGTTTACTGGGTTGGCTTGACCGTTGCGTTCCACTGAAATTCACTGTAGTTTTATATGCAACGCTAGAAAGTATGTCTAACTAGTTACTTGATTTACAAAACATCTGCTTTCACAGCTGGACTGTAACAATCAGAGTAATTTGTCATACACCAAATATCTCAATATTAATAACGTCAACGATCCATGTCTATTCTATGCTAAAGAAATCATGTCTATTTTAGATATAAACTAATGCACACACAAAATAATGTAAATCTCGCACGATCGATAACAAAACAGCAGTGACATATCCAGTAATTTAAACCCAGATGAAACTTTGTGCCTTGTGGAAATAATGTAAACATTTGGACATTATTTCAATTATGCGCCGAAACTGTTTTGATGATTTTACTCAACAAAAGGACATGGAAAAGTCCTTGGTTGTCCAAATAACATGCAGCTTTAATTTAATGTCCCCCTTGCATTAAAACTTCACTCTCCATTCCAGGAATAATAAAAAATAAAGCACAAATACACAAACAGCCTTGAGTTCAATAAATAGGTTCTTTGAATTTTTAAATAAAGTTTGTTTGTTTGTTCACCAAATGAGCCGATGTCTCTTCATCCCAGCATATCTTTTTTTTTGGGCAGTGAATGAAGTGTTTGTGACAAACTTCTGTAAATATTTCCCCAGATCTCCACAGGAACTTGAACACATAAAGAAGTAAAGTGAGATTTTTTGATTAATCACTTGCTTTCGACGTTTTGTTTTGTTTTGTTTTGATTGTTAAGTTACACAGATTTGTTGGCAGACATGCGCAGATGCCTCAGCAAGATTAATCTCTCCTTTGGTTAATCTAGGCAAAACATTTCCCCCATCAACTCGTCTTTGTTTTATAAGCGTAAAAAACTGTTTCTCTTGGAACAAAAACCTGCAGATTCTGACCAAAGAAATCTCTCACGACATCTGTTGGTTTTCACTCTTTTGATATTCACATCAAAGATCAAGTTCCTGTTTTGCTGCTCAATCTGGAGTTAACTATTAAACCTTCTGAGCAGATATGGACTCTCTTTGATTTGCGTTTTCTTTCTTTGGTCTCCTCACTGCAACATGTCCACATAAAAAACTAAAACACTTTCCTTTTTTTAGAGACAGAGTGAGTGCACAAATTCTGATTTTTAAAGACACAATTTGTTGACTTTTGTTGCCACATTTTGGCATAAATAAACATGCCGTGTATATAAAGTTTTCAAATATACATAAACTTACACAGATGGATCTGTTTGCCTGCCAGGAGCTGCAAACAACAACCGTAACCACATGTGAAGATTGTAACGACAGATAAATCGCCGCCCTGATTTGATTAATTATTCTTATTGGTTTGAACTGCACTGAACAAACATTTCTTTGAACCGTCTTTGAAAAGTTACTTTATTTGTTTCGCTAAAGCTACGATTTTGATTTGGTTGAAAATTTTAAGCTTGTTTAAAGAAACATTTTTTCAGTGTTTGACATAATAAGTCTACAGACTGGTGATCAAAAAACATTTCAAAGATAGTTTAAATCAAAATTAGGAGTCAGAAAATGTGGCAACATTTTCATTAGAACAAGTAAAATCTGAGCACTTTTGCGCCGAGTGATGTGGAAATTTGTTTAAAATATAAAAATCTGGACAAAATGAAGAGTCCACTTCACTGAACCCCATTGAAAACCTCCTGGTTTTTCCACCAAATATTGATTTCTGAACTCTTCCTGCGTTAAAACCTCAGTATTGCTGTTTCAAAATGAATATGAACTTGTTTATTTGAAGTCTGAAAGCACTGCATCTTTTTGTTATTTTCTGCAAATAAATACTAAAGTTTTGCTTTTAACTTCAGAGACATGTTGTCAGTAGTTCATGGAATAAAAGAGCAATGTTCACTTTACTCAAACATAAACATATAAAGAGTAAAATCAGAGAAACTGATCATTTTAATTGGTCTCTTAATTTTTTCCAGAGCTGCATGTTGCGCTGAAATATCCCTCTGTATATCTGGGTTAGTTTAAATTTGAAATCCCATTTATGTAATAAAGTACAAGATGTATTTAAGGATTTTGTACCAAGATAAACTAGAACTACTCACAATATCAGTTCTGTCTTTATGACTTTTCCGTTTAAGATAAAGCAACATAAATGTCTCTTATGTCACATTTTCCAGTCGATTGATACTTACTTCCTCTGCTTCCTTTAATTCTCTTCCCCTCACTGAGGCAACATGCCATCAGCAAACAGCACAAGAGTCTGAGCGCAGACATGACTTCACGTCTGATATTTCCTCTGAACCTGAAGAGTTTTTGTCAGAGACGCCTCATTGCTGTCCAGAAACCTGAAGTGTGATCATCGTCCTGCTCTGAATGGACAGAGAGGGGAAGTCATGGTTCAGACATCAGGTGGTTTCGCTGCCGACCTGATTGGCTGAGGCCTCGCCGTGTACGTTCAGCATGTTGTGAAAGAGCGAAGGTAAGGGCAGAACATGGCTGAAACCTGCTGCAGACCAAACCTCATCAACACACTCATCCAGCATCACACCAGTCATTAAAAGAGAGGAGGCTGAACATAAGAGTCCTTAAGGGGGGATTTTCCCACAATGTTGTGTCACATGTTTACTAAAATGGCTCAGGCTGAAGCGGATCATGAGGTTGAGAGTAACCAGGCAGTGAAGCAACATTGTTGCTCCAAGCAGGACTTTGGTTTGCTGTTCTTGTTTGTTGTCATTTCTAATGTTGGGTCTTAAAAAAGCTCCTGCTTATTCTCAACATGCGGTTTCAGTGCAGTGACTGTGAGAACCACAGGGGCGTGCGCCGTGTGCAGCAATCCAGCAATAACAGCAGTTCAAATGATCAATTACGTTTCAAAAATATCAGAAATTAAAGAGGCGTCCGGCTGTGTTGCTGCGTTTTCAGAGAAGTGACCTTTTCCCTGGACTGGTTTCAGGTATCAGCCTGACTGGGGTCGATGCTGTGAGCAGGTTCAGTACACAGACAGGGTTAATGATCACACTGTGGTCAGACAGACCCCAACATCAACCCAAAAACGCCTCTTTACTTTTCTGTCAAGTGAGGTGAAGAAATTAGGAAGAAGTTTCAGGTTAATCCTTCATAAATTACATAAAACATTTCACAAATTGTCACCAGGTTACAAAGAATATTTTTTGGAAGTTTATGTATTTTCTTCAGCTGAATTATTTCAGTTGACATCCATTTTTCTCAACCAGGTTTTTTATTCTTATTTGATTTAGAGAAAACTGATCTTCTTTCTAAATCGATGACATCTTTGTGACATCGTCGGTTCATTTCCGTTAATATTTCTCATCCAAAAAAGACTCGTCGCTCATTGATCCCGGATTCTCAGGAAACTGACCCAGATGGGAGAACCAGTCATGCATTTTGATACTCATGTTCTTCCATAGCTCAGAAAGTTGACCTGAAGCCAATGAGATTTCTTGATTCAGCACATCAACATTACCCTAAAACAGTTGGAAAACCTCAGACATTTTGTGGTTGTTGCTTAGTGGCACATTAAAATACTTCGTCACCTTTACAGTTTTCTCCACCATAAACTTTTTAATATTCTGCAGTATGTAAATGTAAAGTAGAAAGTTTACAATAGTTTACAATAGTTTTTACAAATTAAATTCTGAAAAGTGTGGCATGCATATGAAATCTATTCTGTCATCCAAAAAAAAAGTCCAGCACAACCAATCAGCTAATTAAGCAAATAAAATCCACATATGCGTGATTTGATCTCAGTATAAATCCAGATGATCTGTAAAAACCAACATTAGTGAACGAACAGCATCACAGACACTGCTTTAGTTTCTAGTGCGAATATCTTACTGCACTTGAAATAAGACAAAACTAACTGATAAGAAACTTTTCAGCAACATATAGGAGTGTGTTTTAAATCAACAATTCATTGATGAAAACGTACTAGTTCCATCAGAAAATTAGATGCAAATCATGTTGTAGTGTGGATTTATGGAAAAAATGTCTTGTTACAAGCGAAATAATCTGTAACAATTGCTATTTCATTTTTAACATAAAACCACACACTTATAGTTTTCTAAAAGTTACTTGTAAGTTAGTTTTGTCTTATTTCAAATCTAAGATATTTACACTATTTACACCAAACAGGCGTTTTTTGCGTTTTTTTTTTTGTTTTTTTTGTCAGATGTCGTATGTGGTGCAAACCTAAACACCGCACATCAACCTGAACACAACATTCCGTTGGTGCGACATGGTGGCCATGTTGTCTTACTGCATTTTAAGTTTTTTATTTGTAGGAGACGGAGGAGCTTAAAACTGATTGAGCTTAATATATTTCAGTCCCAGTGGAGAACATGCTGGAGGCAGAAAAAGACTTTAGACTGGGATCATCCTTCAGCAGGACAACGACCCCAGATGTACAGCAAGAGCTGCCATTCAGATCAATGCAGATACAGCGTCAAAGCATGTTCATGTGTGGACCAGTCAAAGTCCAGACATATTTCATCTTAAACAAGCTTCCTATCTTTGAGACTTTAGGGTAAATGATGTTCTTAAATCCTCACTGTCTTTTCTAACTGTTTTCTGTGGGTGTAACGGCGTTATAAAGTGTTGAACTCCAACGTATACGCAGCCGAAACGCGGCGCTTAAATCACAAATTTGGTTTAGAATGAGAGATGCGAACACGAACAGGGAAAACTGCACATCTGACGCTCCCTACAGGATCAAGAACCACAAACCATCTCCATCCATTCTCCGTGAAGTTACACAAGTTTTCCCTCTTTTTATCTTTTATTTAAACCACAACCAGAAAGGAAGTATTAGGAGACGACATCTGCTTCTTTTGGGAGACGAAGGCTTAGGTAGGAGTAAAAACCAGACTGAATTAATTTATTTAAAATTATTTCAAACGTTTGTAGCTTGTTCTAAACATAAAAAATTAACGCACCATTAAAACTGCCTGTAGGATATTATAAAAGTTATGTCCATTTTTCTCATGCTTTTGTAGCTATTCAAACCTCTCTGTTGGTTTCTAGTTGTGCAAACAGATAATTATGACACTTTTTTCTTTGGGCACCAAGTCTAAAAATAAAATGGTTGCATGCTGAATAAACTCCTGACAGGTGTGAAAGTGTGTGGAAAGTTTAAACCATTTTTGGGGGAATTAATTTGAACGTTTTTACAATTTTTCAAAGTGGATTAAGAAGTCAGAGCTGATTTATTTTGTAAAAAGAAATCCCAACTGTTTTGTCCTCTTACTTTTTACATTTTATTTTCAGATAAAAGAAGAAAAATGAAACAATTTAAGTGAAAAAATACTTTTTATTCTGCACAAATTGACTACAAAACTCACTTCTATTAACATGCCACTTATTTTTGTTCACAACAAACTTCACATCCTGTTTTTCCTTCTCCTGTTTACAAGACAATGAAACTTGCACATAGTCCAAATCAGTTATCTAAAACAAAGTTTAAGCAAAGAAATGGTGAATTAAAAACAATGTTTCACTGAGGCAATTAAAAAGAATATGCACAAGTACTTTAAAGACCCCAAACTTTAAATTTCTTTACACTAAACAGACCGAATACGGAAATATTTAATGTGCTTTAAGAAAGAATATCTAACTCGTGATCCAAAGTCAGAACAAACTCCTAAAATTAAATGCTGTTGTGCTTTAGCCAACCTCTGGGCTGCTGTAAAATCACACTAAGTGCTTTCTGGTAAAACAAATTCATGCTCAGCTTTGTTGTTGTGGTATTTATATCACATTTACATCCAGAAACACAAATGTATTTCCTGTTTCAAACAGTGTTGCTGCTTTTGTCGTTGTTCAGTCAGTGATTTTAAACCAGCTACTTCAGTAAATCAGACCCTAAATCCACATCTTCTTCCCAATCAGGTAAGATACATGCAGTGATGGCCTGAAATAGAAATGTACCCAGACTCTAAAAAGCAATACAATGACACTATTAAACATTAAGTAATATTACGCAAATTATTTAAGGCTGGATTGTCTGTGTAGATAGTATAAAAGCTCTAATACTTCTAACTAAAGCACATTATTACGAGCATGCAAAAGTAAAAAAGAAGAAAGTCTCTCTTCTTACCCGCAAGATAGTTCATGAAAAAGTGTAGAGAGCTACATTTTCACAGTAAATGTTCACATTTCACTACTAAATTTAGTGTTTATATTGCATGGCTATCGTTTATCCGAATATAAAAAGTTCAGCAGGAAAATATATTTTAGTCAATTACTTAAAAAAAAAACTGGAATGTGCATCACGAGTCCAACTAGTGAAAAATATTTTAGATATTTCTTTCCTGCTTTTATTAAGAAATCGGCTCTTAGTTTGTTTGTTTTGACTCCCTTTAAGTCATGGTAATGATTTCGTATTTGTCCTGAACGTTGTTGTCGTCCTGTTTCTGCGGCTCAGGTTGGTGCAAGTCGATGAAGAGAAAGTAAATCCCGGCTCCGACCGCTCCGCCCACCATGGGTCCGGCCACAGGGATCCACCACCAGCAGCCTCCAGCTCTGCACACAGGACACCACCATTAACCTGCGACTAATCTAACAAACCGTTTAACTTCCTGACGCTCACCGTTCTGTAAACGTTATCCTATGCAAAAAATACAAGTCTATTAAATTAAACTAAACTAAACTAAACTAAGCTCAGCATTCTGGGAAATAGTTCCCACTCCTGTCTTTTTCTTCTTTCAGTTTTTTAAGTGATGCCCTAAAAACTCTAGTTTATTCAACTGTTGGAGATTTTACTAAATTAATAAAAAATTAATGCAACTTACTCCTACAAGTTTATCTTTCACAAAGTCACACATAGGTTCAAAATCTAAAACTCTCAAAATGTATTTGACTTAAAAGGCAGAAGCTAGGTGTGCTGTGGTGGCGCAGGGGTTAAGCTCAACCCACACAGGGAGGCCTTAGTCCTCAATGTAGCTGTTGCAGGTTTGATTCCTGGCCTCATCTTCCCCCTTCTCTCATTATCCTCTTTCCTGTCAATTCACTATCAAATAAAGGCCAATAAAACCTATAAAAAGCAGAAGATAAGTAGACACAACTAAATGCCAGCTACTTTTTTCCCACGCTTTGAACCATGCAGCTTACAGCCCGGTGCAGCTTCTCTGTGGATTTTTCTTCAACCACCAGGGGGCTCTTTAGCAGGAAGCGAATCATTAGAAGTCAAAAATTAGAAATCAAAGAAGAAAGTGCTAATTTTCTTTAAGAACAAGTAGCTAGCAGCAGGCACGACGGAGAAATTTCTTCAAACTCATACCCTCTCATCAAGGAAACAACACGAAGAAGTTCATATGATGCAGCTTTTAAGTTGAAGCCTATCGATCTGGCAGTACAGGAGGGAAACAGAGCCGCTGCGTGAACGAATCCATGGTTCGGCGTTGGAGACGCAGGGCTGCGTCCTCAATAGCAGATTGACAACCATAGCAGTCACTCTGAATGCCTTTGAGTAGCAACATGCACAGACGTTAAAGCACAGGGGTTAAAAAGATTGGTCCAGAGCAGGGTCAAGCGGCGGAGATACCAGCGGTTTATAGCCCGGTGCGGCTTATATAGGTACTTTGTTTTGTTTTTTTTACTTTGCGGGTGCGGCTTATAGTCAAGTGCGCTCCGGGAAATACGGTAATTCACCCAACACTATATATAAAAAAAAATAAAATCCACACTAAGAAAACACGCATTGTTTATTCAGTCTGGTGTAACCATGAATGTGGATTACAGAACAGTCCTCTGCTTGTTGGTGTGCCCTCGCTCTGAGTCCCTTTAAACTCGTTTAGTGAGATTACAGAGTACGGCGGGTCAGTGTCATGGTGTGGGCCGTTAATGGAGGTAAATGGATCCATGGACAGAAGTAAACAGTCGTCTGAACAGACTGAGTCTCCCCGTCAGGAAGCTGGAGGCGGCAGACGTCTGGATTAGAGACTTAAATCTACTGATCAGCTCAGGAGACGGACTCTCTCTGGGTCACAACCATTTCCCACTGAGCAAAGAAAAACAGAAATTATCATGGTAGGAGACAGGGATGTATTTTATTTTCATAATAGCTCGGTTTTATTTCATTGACAACTTTTGTTTCTAGTTTTTATTAGTTAAATATTGTTTAGTTTCAGCTTGGGTTTTATTAGGTCTGACTAATAAATCAATCAAACAGCTGCAGGTGATCCAGAACGCTGCTGCTCGCGTTCTCACTAAAACCAGGAAGATAGAGCACATAACACCAGTTTTAAAGTTCCTACACTGGCTCCCTGTAGCTCAGAGAATAGACTTTAAAATACTGTTGTTAGATTATAAATCACTAAACGGTTTAGCACCACAATACCTTAAAGATCTGTTATTGCTGTACCAACCGTCTAGACCCCTCAGATCTTCTGGTTCTGGTCTGCTTTGCATCCCCAGAACCAGAACCAAATGAGGAGAAGCAGCATTCAGTTTCTATGCACCACAGATTTGGAACAAACTTCCAGAAAACTGTAAAACAGCTGAAACACTGGGTACCTTTAAATTTCAACTTAAAAACCACCTGTTTAGAGTTGCTTATGGCTAAATTAGGGTTAGAGTGTGGGTTTTGATGTCTTCCATGTTTTTATGTCTTTAATGTTTTTAATTTCTTTTTATTTCTTTTCTATGTTTTAATGATGTAAAGCCCCCCGGAAAACGTCCCAGTTAAACGACGTTTAACTAAAGTTCTACGGGGGTTTAGAGTCCCAGTTGACGGAGTTTCAACTAAAAACCTAGAGGTTGGAGTCCTTGTCAAACGGTGTTTTTGACTAAAGTCCCTGAGGGTTAGAATCCCAGTTAAACGGCGTTTAACTGAATTCCTAAAGGGGTGCTGGTTTTAATGTTTTTATCTTTTTTTCTTACATCTCTTTCTTTCTCACTGTTTATTTAATGTCACATGCTGTTTTTATTTTAATTATGTAAAGCACTTTGAAATGCATTGCTGCTGAAATGTGCTATACAAATAAAATTTGATTGATTGATTGATTGATTGATTGATTGATTGATTGATTGATTGATTGATTGATTGATTGATTGATTGATTGATTGATTGATTAGATATATTAGAAATAAGTATTTTTCTAAATCTGGTTAATTTCTAGGTGCAGAATTAAAAAAATGCCAAAGTATCGTGATGTATGCATCGATTGCGTAACAAGATACAATTTCCAAAAAACGTATTAAATTATTGTTTAAGAAAAACTGTCTGAGGTTTTCTACAAACTTTGGCTGCTGCCATTTTGCAGAATTGTGCAGCGCCACCAGGAGGAGCATGAAGTAATGACGACATAAACTGCTTTTGTGAGTCAAAAAATAAATTTCACATCAGTTCAAAAGGCTAATAAATAGATTCATAAACATTAAAACAAAGAAAGTTTCAGTATTTTAACGTTAGTTTTACATACTCTAGTACTTTTTGTTTTAATTTTTTTCAGTTAACAAAAATGTTTCTCATTTTCAGTTTTGTTATTTTCTTGGTTTTAGTTAACTGTAATAAACTCGGTAGGATGCTTTAACTGCACGAAATTCAAACATTTTACATCTGTAAGTCCATTTATAGCTGAAGGATCCACATCTGGAGCAACAACTCATATTGTATTTAGATTTCAGTATCATTTTCAAACTAGAAAATAAAAAAACCAAAAAGCTGCTTTCACACATCCTGAGATTAACTGAGCAGCCTTATTACTGCACCGCTCTGGACTTTCTAGACGTTTTTTCCCCAGCAGCGTTTTGTTCTTCGCTTGACAACCATAGCAAGTCACTCTGAATGCCTTTGAGCAGCGACATGCACAGACGCTTTCAGGGGCAGGGGTTAAAAAGATTGGTCCAGAGCGGGGTCAAGGATGACGGCCACCGAGGGCAAAGGCACAAACAGCACGAATCTACCAACCATCCAAACACTGGGCCTGACGAGGCGGCCGCAGGAATGTGTCCATCACACCAATTTGGCTTTGAAGTAGAACCTAAATCATCCTGCCTGGACTGAGAATGTGTTCAGGGAAACTAAAACTAAAAAAAACAACAACTCAGCAGTGAATTTAAAGCTGGAAAAACAGCACAGAACCTTAAAAAGCAATATTTCAGTATTTCAAAAACAAACTGAGGATCTCTGTCTGCACAGATTTTTTTAAATTTGTGGTCACAGTTTGGACATTTTTCTGGTACCACATGTCTGCTGTAATGAACTGATCAGTTTATGCTCATTTCAAGCAATTATTATTACTATAATATTTATAATGACATTGTTAAAGTAAAATGCTAAGATTACTCTGGAACAAAAAAAAAAAAAGTCTTTTGCATTCCTTGTTCTTGTGCATGATTTTATACTATCATGTTCAAAATAAATAAATAAATGCTCCTTTAAATAATAATTATTTAAATCTGGTTAAATATGTTGAATGCATTGCATTAAGTTAGTTTTTAGACATTTTCCTAAGCTTGCTTTTTACGCCTGTGACTGTTAAGAAGCATCTGAAACAGAAACCATTGCTTCTTGGAGCAGCTTATATATCAAACCTCATCCCAGTCCTGGAAACATGTAGTATCTCTAAAATTCAGCTATAACAAAATTACATTAGTGAGCTGTATTTACTTTTCATTTTTAGCTTATTAATATTTGAGCTGAGGACATAAGATGTTGCGTGCAGCTTTGACGTTCGAGTCTAAGGAACATACAGTGGTTCTATTTTTGAAATAAACTTTTAAATATTTCATATTTATATGTGGGAGAAGCTGTTCCTTTTAAACATGTATCGCGTTTAAAATATTAATTCAGATTGGACAGGAACAGAAACGGTTCTTCTCTCCGTAGAGAAGGCTGACGACCAGATTTTCACCAGTTTCTATTAGTTTTGAGGCTTTTTCTCACTAATAAAGACTTAAATCACCTGAACACCTCCATGCCCCAGCCGGCCATCGCGGTGAAGAGCCGGGGGCCCAGATCTCGAGCCGGGTTTATGGGATAGCCGCAGTTCAGACCCATGGAGACGCCGATGGCCATGATGGTCAGGCCGATGCAGAGCGGCTCCATGCCCTTTGGGGCGCCGATGTTCTTCCTGTCAGTGATGGCCAGGATGCACAGGACCAGCGCTCCAGTGGCAATAACCTTCCAAAGCAGAAGCAGCATCGGGTAATTATCCAAACATTGTTCTGAATATCAGGAAAGGAAAAAGACACTGAAGTTGTTTTGGGTCTTTTGATCAACCGGGGCGCTGGTGCAGGCTGTGGAGCAGGACGCTCCCCCATCCCTGCCTTTGGGTTTGCGTTAGCCGCTGAATTTGCTTCTTGAGAGGAAGTTTTTTTTGAGTCCTCTCATCTGCTGCAATGACCTCTGACCTGTGTTTCTCTAAGCCTATTAGGGGGTCTCTATTCCTGTTTCACGCTGCGTGGGACAGCTTCAAGGGGCACAATCATGGATTTTCCTGCCAGATAGTGCCATTTTGTGGCACAGTCAAGTAACTGTGTTACTTTAAGATGTTATAGAATCAAAATTGACTTAAAAGAAATTTGAGTTCCTGATTTGACGTCTTGAAATTAGGTCTCCGTCTCTAAAAACTCTCTGACACTCTGCCTTCAGGAAGTCATGGCTCCTCTTTAACGACATTTTTAGCAGCGTTACTCTGAGAAGCAGCTCGTTTAATGAGCAGATGCCCAGCTCCACCAGGTGTTTGCTAATTGCTGCTGGCTAGTCTGAAGGAGCTGAGTGGGAGAGGCGGAGCTAGGTCCACCCAGGCGTTTTGCACGGCTGAATGGTTGCCATGGAGATTAAAGGATTTCTCAAACATGCGTGAAAGAATCAAATCAAAACTCCAGGTATGTTTTGATGAGGGAGTAACTTTACAAAATGATATAAAGCTAAAATATATATTTTACATAAAACTGCCCTTTTAACATTGTTCCCCAATATATATATTTATGTATTTGTTACACCAGCTGCATCAATTGTATGTTTTTAATTATAAAATCTGTTTAAAGCTAAAGCTTCATGTTTAATTTTTCTTTTATCAATATAAATGACAATTTGCTGGATATTTCTTTACTCACGCGACACCAAATTTCAGAAGCTACAACGCCAGTGAAAAGAGGAGTTGGTTCCAATTTCTTCCCTTGCCATTTCTATATTTTTTACACATTGTTTATGTTGAATAAACAATGTTGTTTCCACATATCATCTGAAAGATTAACATGTACTCATGTTATAATACATATATAACATGAGTACAAAGGAAATTATTTTTGCATCTGACCTTAAGGAACCTTAATTCAAATAACTAAACTGTTACAGTTTAGTTATTTGATTGGAGACACCTAAATCTTTCTGAGGTTTGTGCCAAATCCAGTGTTTTAACTTTGAAATGATCTGGTCTTCTGCAGGTTTTAAAATAATTTAAATATAATGTGAAGTGCACAAAACATCTAAAAAAACATTTGTACACGTTAAAACTGCCTCCAACCTGGTGAAGATGTGTAAAAAGCCTTCAGGTAAATATATCTTTACTGCAGTAAAACTTTTCACTGAAAAATTCCCTTTAACTATATTTGTAACTTTTGGAGATATTTTCTCCTCACTAATCATCATCCAAAGCCATCTACCAGAAAATATGAGAGTTTTTCTAATAGCTTGTAAATATTTTAACTTTCCAAAAGGAAAGTCCATTATGGAGAGAGTCGGTTTTTAAATTAAATATTGAAATAAATTATTTTTATTATGAAGAACTGGAAACACCTGCAGGAGTTAAAATTACCAACAAGGATGGTATTAAAAAAAAAAGAATAAAAGTTTTAAAGTTAGGATCTATCAAAAGTATTTCACTGCGTAAATATGTCAAAACAAAAAAAAAACTTTTTAAGGTTTGCACTCAATTTTTACCAGAAATTTTAAAGAATGGAAAGGCCACTTTAACTTGAACTGACTATTTATTTTCTCCAAAATCCTGTTTTGTCTTAGTTATTTCTAATATTTTTATTGTTTAATTGGATCTTTTGGTATGTAGAAGCCAGTAAAGCATATTTTTGATGAACTCTAGAACACTTTTCTTTAAAATAGATTAATTTAACTCGAGTTTGTCAACTTATCCAGTGTGTATAAATTATCCCACAAACTTAACAGCATATAAAGTTTGAAATAAAACTTAAATATTCACTTTAAACCTGTGTAATTCAAAAAACTGGTTAAATTTCTTTAAGCTATATATTTCTGAGACAGTCACGATCAGAAGTATAAATTTTGAACTTCACCTGGTCAACAAACCCGTTTAGCACCGACAGATGTTTTGCAGGATAAGATGCAAATATGTTGGCCGTTGCATTTTCACCAGTAACTGCAAGATCTCCACCGGTGTAGTCCATCAATGCATCTGAGGAGAGGAAAATTATCCATCAAAAAAAAAAGTGGACTTAAAATATGGGACATTCAAAGTTTCCCCCAGAAAACTTGCTAAGCCTGGCGGTTGGATGCTGGGACAGTCGTTCATCCAGCGGCCCGTCGTGTTTTTGAGTTAAAAAATGCTTAAAGTTGACAGGAAATTTGAAAATATCACCTGATAATTGTGTGTTATTAAAAGATTGGAAGATTAACCCCTAAACACCAAATATAAAGTCTTGAAGATGCAAACATTTAAGCAATGTTTAGCCTGGTGGGAGCTCAAGTAAAGCCTGGTGGCCCGCCAGGCTTATAATACACTGGGGGAAACCCTCAACATTCCTCTGCTCTTTGTTTTGCCACACTTTCTACATTTAATCTCACCGTAGTACAAGCCATAGACAGCACAAGAACCGGCGAATGCTCCGAGGAACTGCGCCGCCACGTAGACGGGGAACTTCTTCAGAGGCAGCTTCCCCAGAATCACCATGGCCAAAGACACGGCCGGGTTCACATGGGCTCCTGAACAAATCAATAACTTCAACATCTGAGAGAGACACAGCGCAAAATTAAAAGGTTTTTTAAAACTACTCAGATTGTTATACAACAAAAAGTCACAGAAAAACAGATATTTGCTAATTTTAAGTGATTTTCCTGCAGACGTTTTTGTGGTATTTAAAAACTAAAGTCATGCTGCCACAATATTTTCTACTTTTACTGTCTATAAATTTAACAAAAATACTTTTCCCAATTTGATGCACTTATAATCAGAGTTAGCAAGTAAGAGTAGCACTACTTAAACATATTATTACTAAAGTAAAAGTGAAAACTAGAAATCTAAACAATTATTCTAAATAGGAGTAAAAAAGCTATTGAAGTATTGAGTAACTTGTCAAAACATAAATTGTTTAATATCTAAAAATAACATCACATGGAGCAAAATATAAAATATGTGGACATTTTAAAGCTCTAATTGAAAGTAATTCATATAAATAACATAATTACAAAAAAAGAGACATTTTTCAATATGAAACGGCAGGAGTGTGTGCTTGTGTGCGTGTGTGTGTGTGTGTGCGTGGGTGTGTCTGTGTGTGTGTGTGTGTGTGCGTGTGCGTGTGTGTGTGTGTGTGTGTGTGTGTGTGTGTGTGTGTGTGTGTGTGTGTGTGTGTGTGTGTGTGTGTGTGTGTGTGTGTGTGTGTGTGTCTTCCTGGTTAAAATATGGTTGTTCATCATCCAGTGAAATTACGCTCAGTGGGTGGAGAAGCCAAGTAAAAGTAAACAGAGCAGAAAAAGTATATTCCTAAAAGTTACAATTTTTAATGTAACTGAGTAAATGTAGCTGTTTTCTATAAAATCTGCTTTAATTCTTGCATGCAGCACTGATGTACAGAGTTTTTTTCCCCACCAGCTCTTCCATTTTGACTTTCTGTTTAGTTTTTGAACAACTGAGATTCAAGAAGTTTTGCAGATCAAACCTCAGTGGGCTGCAGATTCATGCAGTCATCAGCAAACATCCTCCGTTTATCCAGCGCTTTCCGGCTCACTCTTCTGGGTTTGTGCTCCCTCAGATCTGTTTTCCCATATTTTGTCCCGAAGCAAAGTGTTGAGCACATTCCAGCCAATTGTTACCAAGTGTGGGGTCATTTATTTAACACTCTGGGATCTTGGCTTTGACCTCGCTGGGGTAACACCGCTGGGGGGTATCAGCCATGCGCCTATTGTTAATCTCCCCATCCTGTTCACAAACACCAGCCACGACAAGCAGCCGGCCCGGCCTGCCCGAATTGCTTCTGACATAATCTGCCTGAATCTGCTTAAGGCACACGTAGACTGCAGGTCATTAGAGTGACCATGATGTGTCACACTTACCGTACACTGTCAGCTAAAATCTGCCGACTACAAAGTGATACCAATTGTGTTTTCTTCTCCTATGGGGCCGCTCTGCCAGGGAAGCCCAGAGAGCGGGGCTTGTCACACCTGACCCCCCTCATCTCCGCAGACCCATGCCCCTGTAAAGCTCATTAGTCCAATACCTACGATCATCTTCAGAGATGTCGTTGGACAGAAGCTTCCCACCAAGCTGCGGACCAAATGGCCCAGTCATGCAGCAAAAGCTCTCCATATATTAACCTCTCTGTCCTCTGGCTTTTCTGCTATTCTTCTGAAGTCTCCAAGCTGCTCTTAATAGGGAGCCGATTGTTGAAAAATCACAACATTCGTCTTCAGCGTCGATTCATGGCTTAATCTTCTGTTAATCTGAAGATTTACTCCAAAGAGAGAAACATACACCAGCCGTGAAAGTCATAAATGATTCTGTAAAATACAGAACCGTACTGAAAATGGAGTGAAATTTTATTTTCTGCTAGTTCAAGAAGATTTTTTTATTATCTTGATTTTATCTCACAAAAAAAAGACATAATAGTCATTATTATTCTGATGATGTTGCACAGACTAACCAGTTGTACAGTGTTCGGCTTTAGCTGTGCTGCTAATGATTCTTATACCACAGGACTGACATATATGGGTTTAGTGTGGAAAAGAGCCCACTGCACTGAACCCCATTGAAAACCTCCTGGTTTCTCCACCAAATGTTGATTTCTGAACTCTGAATTAAGTCATTAGTATTGGTGTCTCAGAATGAACATGAACTCATTTTCTTTGCATTATTTGAGGTCTGAAAGCACTGCATCTTTTTTAAAAAATTTATTTTAACCATTTCTCATTTTCCGCAAATAAATACAACATTTTTGCTTGTATTTTCATTAACATGTCTGTAGTTCAGAGAATAAAAGAACAATATTCATTTTACTGAAACATATACCTATAAAAAGTAAAATCAGAGAAAAGTATATTAAAGTCTGAATAGAAGTATAATTTTTAATATTGAAACTATATATATATATATATATATATATATATATATATATATATATATATATATATATATATATATAATAAACTGAAAATCTATGTAATTATAAATAAAATATTTCTGTTTACCTAAAGTGTAACAATTGACACCATTTTCAAACAATAATAGGTATATTAATGCATGTCTTTTGTCTTTTTTGCTGTTTGACTATATAAACTGTAAATCACAAAAGAAAGATTTTTTTATATATACTTTCTGTCTTAACTATTCCAAAACATGACTTTGTGGTCTATTAAACTTCTGCTTCTTAGAATCTGTTGCGGTCATCTTGACCTTTTGTCTCTTAACTCTTTATATTCTCACCACTTCCTCACTGACAGTCACTGCTTTACCTCTGAACCCTGATGAGTGATGTGCTATGGTTTATGTTATTAAAATTTAAAAATACTTAAAGTGAAGTCCATTGTTGTATCGTCCACATATCTTTAAAGAGTCGTTATGGAAGGATGTCTGGCAGCAGTCAGTCTCACAACAAATCTGAAGAGGCCTCTGATTGAAGACTGTTGGTGTGGAAGGGTTAACAGGTCACATTCTGGGCAGCAGAAACGATTTTCCACAGAAACACCTTCTGGGTGACAACATCACCGTATGACGGAGACGTTGGAAATTATCTGTGCCTGTTACGATCGCAGGAAGTTTCTGCTTGAAGTTCCTCCTTCTCTCTCTTTTCATTGGTCCTGCCCTGCTGCATCCATGAAGCCTCCTCCTTCAACTCCTCTGGGATTTGGGGTCATAGTTTAGATATTATTGGATCTTTTGCGACGCTAATCAGATGCTCCAAGTTGTAAAAACAAAAAAACAACGCCTTGTTGCTATGGTTACATCAGAACTCCCAGCTTCACGGCTTCCCAAACCAGACAGAATAATTATGCAAACACGCAACGCCTCAACCAAAAAAAAAAAAGTACTGACAAAAGTTTACTACAAGAACAAATAAGAGCTAACATACTGGAAATACTCCAACTAATTTAAAAGTACGCCACATGTTTTTGCTGCTGTTGCAGAATATGCAGCTTTAGTTGAGAAAATGTGACTGCTGACAAACCTGACAGATTTAGGTAAAAAGGATTTTTATTCTTATTTTTCTGACATTTTTCTTCTGACTGGAAGTAGCAACAACATTTCGAAGCGGCTCAGACAGAATCCTGAGCGAAAAAGATTAGGATGATGGCGCGGATGCCTTCCAGTCTCAAAGACTTTAACTTCATCGCCAAAGATAAGTTGCTAAAATAAGAGTGGAGACCTGCAGAAAAGCTGCTCAGCAATTACAAGCCTGGTTGGAGTGTCGCAATTCCTCTTAGTTGATTTTTAAGAAGTGTAAAATCATTTTATGACATTGAGTTTCTTTTTATATGTGTATAAATGTAAATACTCACAGTTTCTTTTTACGTTTTATCATTTTTGAGAGACATTTTTATCTCAGTGACAGAAATAAATTGTTTTGTTTTAATAGAAACAACATTAAATGTAAAGCTGACATGAGTACAATTATCTCTACACAGCCATTAATAAATAAATTAAAGTGATTTAAAAAAATGTTTTGTTTTGTTGGAGACATCCAGCAACCCGTCTGAATAAAGAATAAATATTTTTCTCACCACCGTTGTCTGTCTCAGGATAAAGATACTTTTTGCTGCTGCAGAGTTAATCCACATTTCTGAACAGAAATTATACGTGTAAAAACCAAATTAGTCAAATTACAATTAATTGAATAAATGTATTTGCGCAACTAAAACACCTCAATTCAAACAAATAGTTGATGATCATTTTGATAATCTGCTTTGTTTCAATAAAGCAAAAGGTATCAACTTGGTAAAGGTTAAATATTGAAATGAGATTATAATCAAAATGTAATTTTGGATTTACAAACTAATATGCTTGATTAAATGTGTAATCATTTCAATTTCTGACATTTAATAACCTCTGAAATTACTTTTTGTAGTGTTCAAGTAGTAAAGGTACTTTGAGAATAAGTAAACTGTTTTTAAAGTCAAAACATTAAAGCATTTCTTCTCATTGCCAGAAAGTAAAAACTCAAAAATTGAAATGTTTGCAGGATCAGAAAAGGACATAATTAATTTATATTTTATCCTGCCTCATATTTACACCTGATATGTGCTTATGTGGGTCTTAAATCACAAATTACTGCTTGAATTAAAACTGAAAACTGTAAAGTAATTTATTAAATGTCACAAACAAAACATAGACCATCTTCATTATCTGCTTTTTTTTTTCTTTTTTTTTTTTTACCAGAGTCCCATTTTCCCCCAGTTATCAGGTTACATTATTTTGCCTATTTGTCACTTGCCTCACTGCAGAAACTAACAGCCTGATTTATGTTTTCTAATCATATTGGAAGAAAATTTGACTTGGAAATAGTTGAGTTTTTGGAGAAAACTTTTACAAAACATCAACAAACTTTTACATGTCAACGTCAAATTTATTTATATAGCACTTTAAAAACAAGTTTAAAACTGCACCAAAGTGCTGCACAGAAACAATAATAAAATAAGTTGATGAAAAGAAAAAAAGAGAAATAACACAAGAAAAAAAAATCTCTATATATTGTTAATAAGTAAATCAGAAACACCAGGAAGTAGTTGCAGTGAGCGCAGCCTTTTCTCCAGGTGTTCGACACAAAGTGACATCAATTTATCTATTAACCAGGGGAAAGCACACAGTTTTGGTTGAGAAAGTGGAAGAATGTTCATATTTTCTTCCTATATTTTCCGCCAATCAGGAGTCAGAGTCGACCTGGAGAAAACCGGTCTGAATCGTCTCTTACCTGACACTCCCCCCGCCATGTAGACGGCCATCATGACTCCCAGGGTGAAACCGACGTGGATGGTGAGCGGCTCTCCCAGAGCCCCTTTACTCAGCACCGTCTGGGCCACTGAACCGCATCCAAAGAGCTGGGACACAGACAAGAACAAAAACACAAAGAGCGCAGCTAGAAAAGCCTCATTGTTTCTAATCATTCCAATTAAGCTCACCATTAACACTAGCCCTCTTGTCCACAAACAGCCCCTGACTGCCACAGACAATTTGTCCAAGCTGGAGCTCAAAACAATAATTAATCCCTCACTTATTAGGTAAAAGGCACAAGTAATTTAGAGGGGGTGGAGGGTGGGGAGTGTTGAGGTGAAAGCAGTCATCCACAAATAAAAAGGGTTGTTGTGGAAGATGCATCACCCCTCTGATGGGCCGTCCCAGACATTAAAGCAGACTTTTTTCTTCTCTTTGAGGTGACAGCTGCAGCTCATGAGGGTTTCAGGTGGAGGCTGGGACTCTCTACTGGAAGATAACACAGTGCTGCTCTGCATATTACTTCAATAATTATCTACTTTTTACAACCTTGGTAGCTATAAGAAACACATTATGTGTGGAGGGGGGAAAAAAAGCCCTAAAACATCATATTAGTTCCACCTTCTCCTCGGAGAGCCTCCAGTTATCTGCTAGCAGAGGCATGTGAGGGACAGCGGTCAGTCCGCAGAGACTCTTATTAGCAGCTTTAAAGCGGCTGTTTAAGCTGGGTGACAGGTGCAGAGGGAGGGAGGAAAAACACTCACGATCAGGACGAAGATCCCCAGAAACTCCGCCAGGAACTCCTTCAAGATGTCCCGCCTCAGGCCAAATTTCTCCTTCATCTTCCTCCTGCTCTCTTCTTCCATGCTCTGTTGTTGTTGTCGGCGTTGCTTTCTGGGACTGTTTGACGCCTTCCTCCGATCACAACAAACAGCCAACAGCTCTGATGGAGGCAGTGCGGAGCTGAGAGCGCAGGCTGTCGCCTCCCACTGCCGGACGCGCTAAGCTCCCTGCTTCTGTTTCCCGGGACAGCCACAAGGGGTCCGCTTAAAAAAACACATTATTATTATTATTATTATTATTATTATTATTATTATTATTATTATTATTATTATTATTATTATTATTATTACAGTAATAATGTCTGGATCCACGCAATTCAGACCCAAACAAGACACATTCAAGTTCCTTTAGAAATATTAGTTTTACAATAAATAAGGAAAAGGAAACAAAATCTCAACCTAATTTGTTAGGTTTGTTTTTGCTTTTAGAGGCAAATAAGAATATTTATTACACTGTAAATAGGCGATTGCTAAAATAACTCACTTTATCTTTAAAGCATCTCTTCTAATTTATTTTACAGGAAAATTGATATTAAATGATCACAGCTAACTCTGTAAGACATTTTTACTGTAAAAACAAATTACAGATGGTCTGTTTGAACAGCTTCAAATGGTTTATGTTATCAAAATAAAAGTCGTTTTAAATCATGTAAAAATTAACATTTTACAGTAACCAAGAGTTAGCAACTCTAAACTATTTTTATTAGGACTAACTAAGCTTCAGATTTTTTTAATTTTCCCAGCATGCATTGCACATCTACCGTAACATGATGTAAACAGAATATACAACCCAATACTGCTAATTACCGATAATATTTATTTCACAAACCACACAGTCACATTTGCACATTGTCTGTAATAAATTCCTGTTTTAAAAACAATAATTTACACTTAAAACAACACACATTGTTTACAGTGTGAACAAACACATTTTTATCTCCATAATGTTTTATGAGTCATTATAAACGTAATAAAAACCGTTTTGTTAAAAAAGGAAAATCTGTGGAGTACACACTGCTGTTTGGTTAAAGATAAACACGCGTTGCACTTAACTGAGTCATAATTATAAAATTTAAAATAAATAGTTTTTATTATTATTATTATTATTATTATATTTTTATATTCACCCAGTGTTTATGACACGGTTCACGTTTTTGGCTTTTCTCGTCACACGAACAATCACTCACACAACATTTTAACGTTTGGAAAATAAACAATTGGACTTTATTTCTGCGAGTTTTACGGTTTTGAAATAATCAGCCACGCATCATTTACCAATCCTTCAGAGGCACTCGAGCTTATCCAAGTCACTTTAATGCTCTGTCACAACGTATTTCTCATTTCTTTCCTCATGCAGCTGGAAGCCAACACAGATTCCTTCCACTCATCCCATTTGTCATTTCTCCACGTTTCTTCTTTATTATTATTATTTTTTTTTGTTGCTTGTCACCACCTCGGTGCCTGCTGCATTTTACAGCCATCAACTTGTGCAACACGTGGAAAAACTCGTTTCTTCCGACAGAGGGCGCTCGATGAATGCGTTTGAGGCGCTGCTCACACCTTCTGCTCCGGTACGTCTTATCTTCCGTTTGCTGGGCTTTGTGAAAAAAAAAAAAAAGAAAGAAAGAAGAAGAAAAGGTGAGGCGACAGGCGGAGGACGGGATGTTTTTGAATCCATTAATCAACGTCACGGCTGCAGGCATGTCCGCTTTGATGTGAAACAGACACTTTGGAGAGTGTCGCCCAGGCTGTGAAAAAGCACTGATGTGCTGATGGAGGAAAAGCACCCACTCCGGGGTTTGCAAATGATGGAGCTACATCTGTCTCCAAACTTCTTCTTTGTCCTGTCAAGAAGCTGAGCTTGCAAACCTTCATGTTGAGTCTTTAATCCAACGGGAGAAGTAATATTTCCCCCCTCTCCCCCTCATTTTTGTCTGATGATGTACATTTCAAACACAAGTAAGATCTCCGTTAATCCTGAAACAGCTTCTGCTTCTGTTGAGCTGCAAAGGCATTTCTTTGGAAAGGAGGTAAAGCATTTGAACTTTATCTAAAACTTAGTCTCTGTCTGACTAAAAAAAGTCAGACAGAGACAACCAGAATAATAATAATAAAAAAATGTTGAGCTCATTCCTGAAGGCAAACAGCTGAAAAAGCAACTTCCTCCATCCTCGTGACATCAGAAATTAATTGTGAACAATCACATTGTTTGGAAGGCTGAGTTCAGTCGCGTGATTCCTACCGAATCACTGAAACTTAACCTGACTGGCAACATAAATGACCCTAAAACATCTCTTAAAATAACAGCTTCATCCCATTACAGAAAGTCTGAAGCCATTCCTAACGCTTCGGATCTCCCATAATGCAGCAGAAGACAGGAAACGGTGATGAACCAGTGGAACAAATTCTTACAAAAAAGAAAGACCAACATCTGAAAGTGCTGTATAGGCCTCGGCTTCCTCAGATTCACAAACTGAAAACCCGTCTGGACTTGAAAGAATGCAATGACTCAAAACATTTTGATGATGATTTTGGGAAACATTCTGCAGGTTTGCGAGACAAAGGTGGCAATTTTGGTCCCATTACAGTCAACATTCAAACAACATGACGAACAGTCAAAAGTAGGGATGTTGGCGATGGATTAAATTCATTCTGCAAAGCAGAGTGGGACAAACTAAAACACTCTGCAGAGTTAAATCAACACTGTGACCAATCTATTTGGTCCTTGTCAGAATTGGAGTTAATTTAAATATTTTCAGTTATTTCAACAAGAAATTGAGTAATTTTAGCACTTGAAAAAGTTATAACTACTCAAACTGTTGTTGAAATAACTCTGTAAGAGTTAAATTAATGCCAATTCTGAAAGGGACCTAATAGACTCGGCATAGTGTTAATTTAACTCTGCAGAATTTGTTGCGCACCAGTCGTGAAATGGTTTGAAACCAGTTGCTGCCAGCAACTAAACCAGTTAGGAGGCAATCACATCTTAACACAGGGTTGGTTCCAATAACTCTGCTCTTTTATTTACTTGGGTTCATTTGAGCTTGTATTGAAACCTGTTTGAATCATATAAATGCGGAACGAGAAGAAACCCGCAAGCGGCCAAACACTGCGCCCAAGTGCAGCGATGTGCGGATGTTTATTGGGCGCTTTTGAAAGGAGACTCTGGGAGGAATTATCACCTGCAGGACAAATCTGTGCCCACAGCACCCCGGCGAGCTGCAGCAATCCCTGCAGTTCGCGATTTACATGACAGCGCCGGCCGTGGGGAGGTTGTGTTAGGCAAATCAGCCCGCAGGGTGAGAGCGAGCTGAAAGGCAGGGTGACACTTTTATGTCACCTATGCAGGAAATTGTTAATGACGACCTTATTGGAGTGACTTTTACTTCTAAACTAAATCAAATCTTAACACATAGGAGCCAGAAGACTTCATTTAAAAAAATATTACGGCTCAGATCTGGGACCTATTTCCCTTTTATTTTTTTCCTGTGCAATTTAAAACAGCCGCAACCTTAATATGCGGAGTTATTATCAGCGCTCT
Organism: Poecilia reticulata; assembly: GCF_904066995.2. Classification (NCBI taxonomy): domain Eukaryota; kingdom Metazoa; phylum Chordata; class Actinopteri; order Cyprinodontiformes; family Poeciliidae; genus Poecilia; species Poecilia reticulata. Next base: position 19,567,728 of record NC_088832.1, read on the forward strand.
GCGCACATATGAGATAATCAGTTCCAGACCTGTGTGATAACTCGCCGCAGGCTCTGTGAGCGTGATATTTGTGTATGTAAAACTATGAATTAAGCATGTAAAAAAAAAAGAAGAAAAAAAAAAGCTCCAACTGTTGCGTGGAGTGAAAGCGACTGAGGAAAGTGAGTGTGAGGCGGGTGGGGTGCGTGTGTTCCTCCTCCCCAACACGCATGGCTTGAGGTCATTTATGTAAATGCTCGGATTTAATTTTCAAAAGGACGGCCCTTTCCCCCTTCTCTCCTCGCCCAATGAAAACGAACCGCAGCCGACACCTGGCTATAAACCCAGGAAGGAACCCGGAGCTCTAATCAGAAACCCGCTGGAAGGAGGAAACACCGGAGGAAGGCGCAGTGAGCAGGGAAGCAGGCAGGCAGGCAGGAAGACGAGCGGAGCGACCAGCCGCGATGACTTCGAGTAAGATCGAGATCCCCGGAGAGGTGAAGAGCGACCCGGCTGCTCTCATGGCATCCCTCCAGCTGATGCCCTCCCCGGTGCCCAACCCGGAGATCAAGCACACCAAGGTCTGTTCCCGTCCCGTTCGGCTGCGCTCTCAGCTCCGAGATCTGGACTTTTCTCCAGAGTTTGCGCGGAGTTTTTTTTCCCCACGGACTGAACGTCACAGCGTTATTATTTATTAATTACTATCTAAAGTCCCAACTGAGTGGAAACATCCTCCCTACGACGGAGGCGCACTTAATATTTCTAATTTCGCTCGCACACGCTCTCAATAAATTACACATTTAAGAAAAAACACGTTTTACTCGCACTGCTGAGATTGTGATAAAGTCTCGTAATTGATTTGCTTAAAGAGGCCGAATTAAATTGAAAGTATTTGATGGGGCAATAATAATAATTTAAAAAAAAAGCGGGCGTTGAATTTTAGACGCTGCTAAAAATTTACAACCAGTCACATGCTCTTCCTGTCATGTTGTTTCATTTTTCATTTCACCTGGACTGCAGACATTATTACATTATTTCACTTCGCTGCGGGAAACCAATTTATAAACTGCATTTTTATGGGGCTATTAAAATTTTATAGAAAACAGCAAAAATTGGAACAAAAAGCCTCTCTGTTTCTCATTTAATTCTCATCATGAAGCTTTTATGGGTTTTTTTTTTCTAGTCCCTCAATTTACATTATAATAGCTCACAGTGAAATTAGGCCTCAGTGGAATTGAGACAAATTCAAACACATGCCAACGACTTACAGTATTTGCTTTTAGTCGAGTTTATAATGGCAAAACACCTAGAGTTCAAATCCAAGTAGTAGCTCAATGTTACGATTTCGGTGAGAGATTTAGTCTTTGCTGACCTGAAGTTTGTTCAGAGGGTGAATAGTTTGGAGGTGAAATGTGTGTCTTGTTGCAGCTGGGCTGCTTTGCTGAAAATACTTTTCTTTTTTCTTTTTTGGGGGGGGTTGGGGGGGTATGCAGAAGCAAACTGGGAAAACGCGTAAAGAAAGTAAAGAAAGTAAAGTAGTAAAATGTGATTTCTGATATAAATGGTGGCACTCTATAGAAAAGCGAGGCACTCCACAGTGAGGCGTTTTTGGACGGATCCCTGTAGGAATGTGTAGTTGGAGGTCTGGTTGTGAGCAGCGTGCTCCAGTTTCTGGCCTCTTGAGCGCTCCTCCTGCAGAACAAGTGTTTTTATGATTGCAAGACAAAAGGGCGTCTATGGAGGGACAGACCGGCGATAATGTGGGAGGAACTGCTTTGTGTTAACACGTATCCAGTGTTTTGAGAGCAAAGGCCACGCGGCTGCATGCAGAGGAGGATGGCGCACGTTGCAGGTTGAGCCGCGCGCTTCCCTTCCCCTGAAGAGGTGGAAACGATGGAGCACTGGAGGAAATTTAGGGAGCGACTTGGTGAATTAACCTCCAGGAATTTGGATCATCCAGTCCCTGCCGGCCCGGCGGACCAGGGGGCAGAAGGGCTCTGATTTATGGGCACCCCTGATGTGGGCTCTCCTCACACCCGGTTCCTGAACTCCACCCTGCGCTGGAGAGATGTCCTCGAAACTGACCGGTTTGGAGATGCGAACGTTCAATTTTCCATAACTTAACATCAGACGGATTGCATCAGACATGCCTGTAAATAGAGATATGGCTGATAGATTGTCCTGCCCTGACAGAACTCCTGTCGAAGAGAGAAGCTTGTGATAAAAAAAAAAACGGTTATTGCCCCTTGTCCCTTCACCGAGTCATGAACGGCTCACCTTACAAAGTCACATTGTGTAATTGTATTGGACGTCTCCCTTTGTGTGCAAATCTGGGATAATTCAACATGCATAAGTAACTTTACTTTAATTAGTCCCTTACTCTCACCTTTACTTGGCAGAAATCGTTCAAATAGGAAGAACAAGAGAGTGATGATTACTACTTACTGACGTTTTTGTGCTTTTCCACGTGTAGCAGGAGGGAGGAAAAGTGAGTTTGTTGAGGTTATTCTCCCGTCAGCTACCTCTTTGTGATTTTTCACACAGCTTGGTGATAATGAGCTGTTAAACCAGACACTCTGTGGGACGAATTTAACAGAAAGGGGGAATAAAAGCCGGGACCATTCCTGCTTTTTTTTTGTTTTGTTTTGTTTTTGTTTGTTTGTTTCTTTTTACGTTTTTCAGCTTGTGATAAATAAATCCAGTACATGGTAAAATCTGAAAACTTAAAAAATAAATAAATAAAAAGTTTCATAACAGCTTTATTTTGATGTTTTGTTTTGTAAAAATGTCCTCGTTGGTTTTATTGAGGCTGTAATTGGATAATGACCTGTGCCACAAATCTGGTGAACTTAAAAGCTGCTAGAGCTCATTAGCCTTGTTCGGTGTGTGAGTTACAGATCTCCTAATCCAATCAAAAGTGATAAATTTTCTTTGTTGCTTTGCTCATGGTGGCATAAGTGCACTTTTCACCATAGGAACCTGCTCTGAGTCCGCCTGCCGAGGGCCCGTGTGTTTGTAGAGCAGCCAATGCAGAGACGTCCTCTTTGGTTTGCATGAAGAGGAGCCTCCATCAATCTGTCACTGATTGAGATAGTACAGATGGAGGCTCGGGGGCTCCCCGATGCTCTGCTGCTGTCCGCCGGGGTGTAAATTATGACCCTGCCTCACTGTGTGGGTTAGCGGCCCCGCCTTGCCACAGCCTGACCTGCAGTCCTGGAGTTTTTCACTTCAAAACCTCCATCTTACCGCGATCGAGATCAAACGCAGCCCAAAGTCGGGGGATACGATGATTTATCACGACGAGCACAGCGAGAGCCTCCTCTCTCCCTTCTCCTTTCCCTCCGCTTACACAACATCACATGGCCGCCAGGCTCCGCCGCGCACATCTCTTTGGCCGTGACAGGCTAAGTGTGCAGCACCATCAATGTGTCCGTCGGTGTGAAATGCCCACTTGTGCAGCAACTGTAAATTACGGTCCGGGCTCAGACGTCAACATCGCGTCCCCTCGTCTCTTAATCACAGCTGAAGGGAGACGAGTGACAGCGAGGTTACCCCTCCAACTTCCTCTCCGTTCTTTGTTCGACGTGTAAATCCTCGCGGTGTCATTATAGAAAACACTTGGCTTCATAAATCTGTTGCACTAAACTCTTCCTTCAGTGCGCACACAGAAAAAAAAACCTTCCTCTGTGTTTGTCTGCGAAAGAGAGTTTCTTTATAAATTACTTCCTCTCTGTCTACTGATCCCAAGAGTGAAACTATGCAAAAATTTTCTTTTAACACTCCCTTGACTTGACTTTTAAAGAACTGTAAAGTACACAGGAAACACGTCAAAGCCTCAGTAATTAGAGTGAAGAGGTCAGTTTTCGTTGCTGATGCATGGAAATGAATCTGCCGTTTTTCTCTCCTTCGTTAACCCTTCATAGGAGGATTCAGTTTTTGTCTTACTGAGCTTTAAAAACATTTTTTTAACAGCCTGGTTTTCTAATATGTGACACTTTCACAGACATGCAGATATCACAGCCAAACAGAGAGATTTCAGGTGCATTCGCATTTACATACAGCATGTAAAATACACAGATAAGAAATCAATCGTTTGTATTTCAAATAAGATAAACTTTTCCTTTAGTTTAGTTTAAACTTGTAGGGAAACTTGCTCGAAAGTTAAGCTAAAGTTTAGGGCAAGTTTTGAGCACCAACATTGTTTCTATTTGCAAAATATCACAGAAAGTTTTTATTACTTTCTTTAATTTCAGAAGTGGACCGTGCATTTCAAACCTGCTGTGAAAAATTTTAATTAAAAAGATTAATTAACAACATTTGAGTTAATTGAAGTGAGGATGGATTTTAGCCACACTGATTCCTTCTGTGACATCATGGAAAAAAATCTAAAGAAATTATACAAAAAATCGACAAGAGATTTGTGGATTTCGAAAAACCTGGTTCATCATCGGCTGCAGTTTCCAGACGTCTGAAGAAGCCAAGTTCATCTGTTCAAATAATTATAGTGAAGCATGAACAGCATGAGGATGTGCAGCAGAAAGAGGACGGGTTCTGTGGGATGAAGATATTTCAGTGTAAAGATGCTGGATGAAGCCAGGAGACGCTTACGATCCACACCAAAACGAGACAGGAAAGGTCATTCGGCGAGGAAGAGGTCATTACTCCAAGAGGAAGGTCAAAACCCAGATTACAGATAGCAAATGAATCCTGGGACAAATTAACAAAACGACTGTAATCCTCTAAATGTGTTCTTATCGACACATTTAGAGGAAACGGCGAACATCATCACAACTCTGAAGAACATGAAGGGCAGCATCATCTTGTGGGGGCGTTTTAGTGCGCTTCACAAAATCTGTGGCATCATGTAGAAAGAAAGTTAGAAGAGATCAGCCAGAAAGTAAAAGATCGAGGCACATATTGACAATGACCCAAAGCATTCGGCCAAATTAATTATAAAGTATCTTAAGGACAAAAGAACTTCGTATTTCAAAGTGACTTACAGACCTGAATGGACCAAAATGCCACCAAATTATTGTTGAGTTTCCTCTGAACCAAATCGTACAAAAGTAATTTTACAAGTGTATGTAAACTTCTCAATTTTAATCCTTCCAGACCAAATGTAGAGCCGACGGTTCAGCCATATTTGCAGTACCGTAATTCAGCCACACGGAACGCTGTCTGAAAATTTCCAACGGTTTCTGAAAGGGGAGACGTTGCGCTTTCCAGCCAATATCAGGTTTTTACGGTAATTTCACCCCTGCCGTAATGGACGGTCCTAAAAAAAATAACTTGCTACATATTGAAAGTTCCGGTTGTTATGGATAAGCGGGCAAATATATATTTAGTCACAGGACATTTAAACAACTGCGTACAATTAAATAAGCAAAAATATAAAAAAATATAAAAAAAAGTCTTTAAAACAATTTAGTTGATTTTTTTGTGGCATTTAGGAATTAACAATAATTTTAGTTATTTTTACCAACCAAAAATAAGAGAACATTTAGTGTTTTTTTCATAGTTTTTATTAATATTTTTAGATATTCATATACTTATTTAGCAGCACATTTTCTCTATTCAAAGCAGATTGAACTGATTTCCCTCGAAAACATTCAGAAATAAATTCAGTATTATTATTAGGTGTCTAAAAAATGACGCTCATGAAATAAATAAACTTAATAAGCACAGTTCATTTTAAAAGCGCTGCTTGAATTAATTTTGGAGTCGTCTCACACAAACACACACACACACACACGCACACACACACACACATACACACACACACACATGCTCACGCACGCTCGCACACACACACACACACACACACACACACACACACACACACACACACACACAGCGACAAGTAAAAGACGCTGCCAGTGAGCGGCAGAGGGGTCTCCCCCTCAGAAACGCAGGAGTGCGGGGTGGCATTGTCTCTGGGAGTGTGCATGAGAAACATGACGGCTCCATGGTGTCAAACATGTGAAGAGAAGCAGGAGCAGGAAAAGAGAAGAAAAAAGAAAACCCACCGGCTGCTCTCCCCTTTCACATGCTCTCCTCACTTGTAACAGTAGTAATTATGAAGGCTCCTGAAACCCATCCAGACGCAGAGAGGAAGCAGAGGTCCTGCGATGGGGGAGGATATGAAACTTCCTGCTCAGACGAGCCGCTTTCGGAGCCCGTAGGACACGTCTGGGCTGCGGGAGCTCGTGGTGTCGCGCATAAACACACACACGTCCTTAATCCGGCCACCGTCCTCCCCGCTTCAGAGAGAAAAGACGAGGGGCTTCACAGATTCCTCCGGCCTGCCAGCATCTGAGCCGTGAGACGAAGCAGAGAGCCAGACAGATGTTTTGTTGGCAGCGGAAAGTATTTTGGCTTCTCCTACTTCAGGGCACTTAAAAAAATTTATGGTCACGAAAAACGTTTCTTTAAGTGGAAGCCATTGTCTGGAACAACGACTGAAGCAATTTGTTGCTGATTGAAAGTGTGTAATAATTTTAAAAGGTGTCCCGACTTTAGGTTGAGATGATGGGACTGACAGCTTTCAGTGAAAAGCACGAGCGCTGCTAAATATTTGCAGCTGCCCTCTGACCTGTGCAGACATTCTTGGCCTGTAAGCTTTGCTCAGGCGTCCACCACACACTGCCTTGCAAAAATATCAACACCTTTGTTCAGAGGTAATGAAGTATATTTATTGCTCTTATACATACAGTTGTTGAGAATTGGAGCTTTGCTTGAGTGGCATTTTTTGCATAAAGTTAATACTTTCACTCCGCTGCATTTCTCTACTGACTTTTCTTCTGGCTGTGTTTGTGTAGTTTTGTTCCACCGACACACAGTAAAATTACACCCCCATACTGTAGGTGGCGATATGGAGCTTTAAACTAGCTGGGAGAGGAAGAAAAGTCATTTTTGTCCCACTTGTGTTGCCTTATACGATCTGCGATCTCTCCAATTTAGCTGAAATTATTCTCGACTACACTAAAAAAACTTTTAATACTTAAGTATTTTTGAAAGTACACACTCTATTAGTTTCACTTAAGTAATAACTGGACAGAGCTACTTTTAATTTGACTTTTTCTGGAGTATTATTGACCAGTAGGTTCAGTACGTCGACTCAAGTAATGACACAGACTACTTCAGTGTTACGACTTCAGTGCGTTTGGGTTTTGTGTGCTGGACCAACAGAGTAGTTCATAACTGTGAGGTGGAAGGAAAAAAGTACAACATTTAGAAACATTTCTAAAACAAAATGCATCCAGCTTGCTTTACGCTGATTGCCCATAAAATAAAAACGCAGTTTGGAGCCAGTTTCCTTCGTTCTAGTTAATTAGAGTCCACTTGTGCAATTTAACCGTAATGTAAACTAGAAAATTGATTCTATTAAGAATTGCATTTTTAATTTTGAATCAATTAAAAATGCTCAGAAATCTGCATGTCGCATTATGCGTCTACTTGTATGTTTTTATTTTGAAAAAAGCCAGGCAGCTAAAGCTAACCTAATACTGGTAATTTTAAGAACTGTATGCACAGACCTATTTTTATTTTTTTTACATATATAAATTGATTGCGCTTTATAGAGTGGTTTTAAATAAACATTTTAAATATTTACAGTCTTTTCCTCTCATCAGTCACATAATTTAAGCAGAAACTGTAGACCATTTTAATTTGACAAATAGGTTTCTGAATTAAAATAGTTTCAGAATCAAATTGTAACCCTAAAAATCAGAACCAAATCGTTACACACTGAAATATTTGCACCTCTGGTGTAAACGTAGCTGTTCTGGGAATACCATCATGATGACTCTGGAGGAGCTGCACGGATCCGCAGCTCCATCGGGAAAACTATCAATGCGACATTTATTAATAATTTATTGGACAATTTTGGTCTTTCTGGAAGGTGATCTGAAAAAGAACCTTAATGACTGTTGCATGTTATCTCTAGCTTGCGCAGCTACTATCAGGTGGTAGAAACGTGCAAAAGGGTCGGAAAAGTAACTCCACAAATCAACCTTCATGGTAAAACATGGCGATGGAAGTGTCATGCTGTGGTGAAAGCTTTTTATTGGCAGGGAAAAGGAAAGCGACGGGAAGGAAGATGGCTAAATCCAGGGCAATTCTGGAAAAACTTACAGCTGCTTTTAATTGAACTTTGTTCCATTTTTTACAAAGAAAAAATGGACAAGAATCTCAGTCTCTAATTGTTGTAGACTCAAATTTTCTCTGATTTAGTGGGGGGAATACAATTGCACTCAACGGTTTCAGATTTTATTTGTGAAGACTTTAAATAACCGTTTCCTGCCAGCACACAATTATGTTCAACTTCATGTCAGACTATCTGATAAAGGCTAATAAACTGCGTTGTTGTTTGTGGTTGCAACATTTCAAAATGTGGAACAGTTCTCCTACTGAGAGTGTGATTAGTTTTGGAAAGCCTCTTTATGTCGCAGCGTTGCAAAAGTTAACAATTCAAAGGGTTGTTAAGGAACAACAAACAAATGTATTTTCTAGTAATAAAAGGAGACGTTTTACTGCACTTTCTGGACGGCAGCTCAAACTTTCATAAACACAGACCCATTATGTGAAGCGATAGCAAAGACCCTGCAGGGAAAGGGGAAAAGAAAACACCATTAGTCATTTGAAAATGTGCACCCTTGCTCTGGGTTTTTTTTTTTTTTATCCTTACGTTCTTTGCCCTCTTGTCCGAAACGATCCTAAAAAGTAATTTTAAGAAACCTTGAGAGTTGATTTACAACCCGGGCCTGTCATCTTAATCAAGCCTCTCAATGGAACCGGGACAAAAGTCTCGCACCAGTCTGAGCCCAGCGAGACGGCCGAGCCAAGCGGCATCTGACAGTCGTCCTTTTCTCGCCGTGATTTAGGTGGGGCCTGCTCCACTGCGTTTTTTTGTGCTTTATCCCTTCTCCTTTAGTGGCATCCAACCAGAGGGGTTACGCCACGGATAAAGCTACCCATGGTCCGCATTCTTGCCCAGGCTGTTGAGGCTGTCAGGGGGGCTCCTCTGATTTAGGGCGCCCCACTTCAGTGGCCCCTATAAATTTAAAAACTAATTCAGCGCTCTGCAGGACTTTTTGTTTTTTTGCACAGGGCCCTCTTCGCCTTATAGTTACTGACAATTTTATGAAGTGCTCTTAATGAGCAGCAGATTAAAGGCGGCATAGAAAATAAAGAGAAGTAACTCCACTGCAAAACATAAAATCTTAATTTTGGTTTAGTTTCTAGAGCAAATATCTCAGTATACTTGAAATAAGACAAAACCAACCTAGGAGGAGTTTCTCAGTGAGACACTTGAGCTTTTTTTAAGTCAATAATTAACTCATAACATGGGAAAGCGTATAGTTAGAAATTAAATAATCTGCCAATTGAACTATTCCTTGTTTTTAATCAATAATAAGCAATTGTTGACTCAAAACAAGCTCAATATCTGCTGAAAAGTTACTTGTGAGTTAGTTTAGTCTTGGTGATATTTGTGTTTTTTCAGTGTACGTTTCGTCGACTGGAGGATGGTACATCTTAAATACAGCTCTGGAAAAAACTGAGAGAAAGCCCACTGCACTGAACCTCATTGAAAACCTCCTGGTTATTCCACCAAATGTGGATTTCTGAACTCTTCCTGAGTTAAAACATCAGTATTGTTGTTTTTAAATTAATATGAACTTGCTTCCTTTGCATTATTTGAGGTCTGAAATTACTGCATCTTTTTTGTTATTTTGACCATTTGTCATTTTTGCAAATAAATACAACATTTTTGCTTCTAATTTCAGAGACATGTTGTCAGTAGTTCATGGAATAGAAGAACAATGTTCATTTAAATCAAACATAAACCTATGAAGAGTAAAATTAGAGAAACTGGTCAGTTTAAGGAGTCTCCTAAGATGCTGTATCTCCTTTGAAGTTCATCCATAACTGCGTCTGCACTATCAGTCAGTAAGCTGGATGTCAAAGCAGCCTGAGCGTGAACAGAAAAAGAGGTTTGCAGCCAATTAAAAAGTCCTTAACGGGAGGCGTTTATTGGGGTAAACATGTTGGAGAGTTTAGGAGGGCTCCGGCCGGTGGGATACTTGAACTCTGCCTCTCAGGTTTGCTCTCAGAGCGTCGGAGGAGAAGGATGGTAAGAGAACATGTATACACAGAGGGATTTGTGCCAGCAGATGTTCTCCTTGCACTCTATCTATCAGAAGGACTGACAGCCATTAAAAACAGACCGTGAGCGTTCCTCCTAATGAGTCTAAACATGTCTCCTTCAATAGACACACCTCACGTTTTGCTGCGCTTTTCATCTGGAGTCCCAAAACTCCTCTTTGCTCTCCTTTGCAGACACAATTCTCACTTAGCGCCGTTGTCTAAACATTTATTTTCTTTTTGCTCTTCATAGACGTTAAGGATGCCGTGTTTGGAATCCCGGCCGGTTGTTTAACGGAAGACTTGCTTTAACGCTTCACAGAAACCAAGCGCAGCACGTGTTTTATGATCTCGTAAATGAGCGGCGATGTTGTGAAACGTGTGTCTCTGTGCTTGGGGGTCTTGTGTCTGATAGGGATTTATCCCCCCTACTCGCCCTCCAGCCCCACCACACACACACACATGCATGCACGCACACACACACGCACACACACGGTCTCACACTAACCCACCCCCTTTGTCTGCATGGTGGAGCACTCCCCAGAGAGCAATGCTGGACACACAGGAATCTCTGTCCAGATTTCCAGAGATTCTCCCATATCGCTTACATGAGAGGCTGGACATGCTGGGCCTGCAGCCTGAGAGCCGTTACTCTTTCACAGGCTCTGCTGCAGCAACCAGCTTACTTAAAGCAGCAACACAAGCATGCAGCATCAGCAGCAGCAGCCATTCTTTCCACTCGCTGCTGCGTTATATCAGAGAGTCGAAGCGGTTCAGCTTTAAGTGTGGCTGAAGAGTGAAAATGTATTTTCCCTGCAGATTTTCATCAATAACGAGTGGCATGACTCCGTTAGTGGGAAGACCTTCGCCGTGTGCAACCCGGCGACCGGAGAGCAGATCTGTGAGGTCCAGGAGGCGGATAAGGTGAGTCCAGAATGAGTCCAGAGTGAATCCAGAGTGAGTCCAGAACGAGTCCAGAGTGAGACCAGAGTGAGTCCAGAATGAATCCAGAATGAGTCCAGAATGAGTCCAGAGTGAGTCCAGAGTGAATCCAGATTGAGTCCAGAATGAGTCCAGAATGAGTCCAGAGTAAGTCCAGAATGAGTCTAGAATAAGTCGAGTGAATCCAGAATGAGTCCAGAATGAGTCCAGAGTGAATCCAGATTGAGTCCAGAATGAGTCTAAAGTAAGTCCAGAATGAGTCTAGAGTAAGTCCAGAGTGAATCCAGAATGAGTCCAGAGTGAGTCCAGAATGAGTCCAGAGTGAGTCTAGAATGAGTCCAGAGTGAGTCTAGAATGAGTCCAGAGTGAGTCTAGAATGAGTCCAGAGTGAGTCTAGAATGAGTCCAGAGTGAGTCTAGAATGAGTCCAGAGTGAGTCCAGAGTGAGTCTAGAATGAGTCCAGAGGGGGCCAGAGTGAGTCCAGAGTGAGTCTAGAATGAGTCCAGAGGGGGCCAGAGTGAGTCCAGAGTGAGTCTAGAATGAGGTCTGGAGGAAACAGCCTGACATTACGGCTATAAACGCTCTCGAAATTACTCATAGAATTAGACTTACTGCAAGCAAAACCTCCATAACATTGGAAATTAAACAGTTTCAAATGATTGGACATTGATATCAGCGCAATATTTATAGTATTTTGAAATAAAGTTGGTCTATAAATGATATCCCTGGTGTGTTTAAGTAAATAGGAAATATTAACAATCAGTTAATTTGGTCAGAGATAAATGTTGGAGTAACGGCGATGAGGATCTCCAACTATAAAGTCTAAGAATCTTTTTTTACTAGGATTCATTGTTTTGAGATATTTACATACACATTGCCTTGTTTTCTACACTAGATAAGATTAAACTTTTCAACCTTTTACTTGTTAAATGCCAGAATAATGAAAGACATCTTTCTTTTTCAAGAGATGTCTTCTGATTCTGATTCTTCTGATTTTCCCACATTGTTGTAAAAGTAGAAGTAAATCCACATTGCACAAAGCCGTGACCCAAAAAGACTTAAAAGGTCATTTTGTGTGTAAACTTATGAATTTGAGAGAAATAATCTCTAAACTAATCTTTGTCACTCTGATGGACATTCTGTCATTCTGGAAATATTTGCTAATCTTGTTTGTTCTGAGGAATATAAATATATAAATCCACAGACAGAGCTTTAACTCCTAATATAAAAGTAGCATAATTACCTGAATTATTAATAGGGTGAGTAGATGTGCTGTCATGTCAGTCAAAACAGATTATGTCCTTATCTCTTTATGTGTTCAAGTGACATTTTTACTCAAACATCAAACTGTTGTCTGACAGCAGATAAAGTCAGAAAATAACGACAGAGTCAAAGGTTTAGTATGTATCTGATATAATTATGGTGTTTTGCAGGCGGATGTTGACAAAGCGGTGCAGGCTGCTCGCCTCGCCTTCTCTTTGGGCTCCGTTTGGAGAAAGATGGACGCGTCTGAGCGCGGACGCCTGCTGGCCAAGCTGGCCGACTTGGTGGAGCGAGACAGCGTCTATCTAGCAGTAAGTGAATGAAAATTAAACTTTTAATCTGTATAAACTAATCCATGATCTGGTGCAAGAATTTATTTAATCCATCAGCCCTTTTCTTCCCGTTTCTACCCCCTAACTTATCCGGTGTGTTTTATTTCCTCCTACAAATCTGCTTCGGTCTCCTTTTGCAAATACAAATATTTGCCTTGCCTTAAAGAGAACTGAGGGGCTGTATTTGTAGTTTAATGTTATCTTGGTGTCACTTTTCGCCCGTGGGTGAGTGTAAAGGATGAACTGGTTCAGAATTATGTGAAGATCACAAGGTTATATCACATTTTTCCCAAAATGTCTCCCTCTTCTTCTCCCCCCAGACTATTGAGTCGCTGAACAGTGGGAAGCCTTTCCTGCCCACCCTGTTTGTGGATCTCCAGGCAACGATAAAGACTCTCAGATACTTCGCTGGATACGCAGACAAGATCCATGGGACCTCCATCCCGATGGGTGAGAGCTTCCTCTGAGCCACTGCAGCAGAGTCTTAATGAAGTCAGTCTGGTGAAAAATGTGATTTTGGAGATGAACATGGTGGTTTTATCGGGAGTGCGATTAAAACTGTAGCTTATTTCTGATCGCTAACTATGAGAAAGCAAAAATTTATTGCTTAATTAAAATTATTATGTTTTTCAAAGTTCTGCAGAAGAGAATTGGGCTCACTGGAAAAAATGTGAAATTTCTTCCAGAATTTGATTTTAATCTTTTGAGAAAAAAGTTTGTTTTTGTTTTTCCAGTGGCCCTAATTCTCTTCTGTAAAGTTCCCTTGTGTGTATTATTTAAAAAAAAGTAATTTCATGACCTTGAGAAACTACATACAAGACAAAAGCATAAAAATCTGATGTTTGTCACAATTTCTTTTATGATTAAAATAAAATGTTTTTATGTTACTGTCTTAAACAAACTTTAACCCTTTCATGCACAGTGGTCACTATAGTGGACAGCTGTCTAAAAGCCATTCTCTTGTGCTTCTTGTGGATTTTTATGTTATAAATGCACTCAGACCACTGAAGTGGACACTAATGCACCATAAAATACACTATCAACTATTGGCCATCAGCTGCAAATGCAAGAAATTATTTTTGTTACATCCAATATGGCCGACAGACAAAAAAAGTATGCCAACCGACCTGGTCCCTCCTTCTACTGTAGACGACTCTTGCAGGTAAAAAAGATATTGTGACATTAGATAACCCCTAAAGAACACTACTACTGATGTATTTTTCAAATAACAACTTTGTATTTGGAAAAACTTACAATTGATCACCTAAAAAAATTAACAACATTTTTTTTTTTACAAACTTTTTCTTCCTAACTCTTTTTATGCCTTAAGAAAAAAAAATGGAAAAAAAATCCTGACACAAAGGATCATAATTCTTGAAAGGGTTAAGTCACTAATTCATATTAATCACTCTTAAAATATGGTCAGATGGCATCCATGAGTTTATTTGTGAAGTTAAAGCAGATTTAAGCAAATAGCATATAAAATATATACAGATATACAGACTAATGAAAATATAGCAAAATGAAACAATGAATTTGCCCCTTCTGATGTTTTTAAATCTCAGTAGCTGTTTACTATAAAACTGCAGCATTTACTTAGATTGTGCAACAACAGGCTTTCTCATGCTTGGTAAAGAAAGACAACAAATTGGTGCATAATCCAAACCCTTGTTATCCATTCACCGTTCTAAGGTTGCAGCCACCGGTTTCGTCCCCCTGACACAGTTAAATTTGCCGTTTGAAGAGGCCTGCTGTCGATTTCAACAGGAAGGGGAGAAAAGAATGAGAGCGAGGACATGAGAAACCTGTTGATACCACCGCATTGTTCCCCTCAAAGCTCCTGTTATTCAGCGCTGCCAGAGCCGCCGCGCGTTTTCCCAGGGCTGCGCTCCGAGCTCCGGTCCTCTTGTGAGGTTTCACCTTAAATAAGCGGGGATATTTCTGTAGCCCGCATGATGTAAGGAACCGTGTTTGTTCACCTGTCAGGATACGGTGCAGTACACCCACCATCAACAGCCCCCTCTGTTTGTCTGGCATGTTAAGCCGGGCTTGCGGTATTAAATTTGTATCACAGGCAGTGTGACATGAATAGGGAGTGTCATTATGTAGAGCACCTTTGGCTACACAGTTTGGTATCGTTTACATTGCTCGTTCCAAATTGAAATCCAAGTCGATTGTCGGCGTCACAGTTTCACATGAGCCTCGCAGACACTCGAGTTTCTGCTGAAAATCTCAGCAAGCAGCTTTAAACGGTCCAGAATGAAATGAAACGATGAGCATATGGGAAGTTTCTCTGCTGTTTACAAGCTTCTACTGTTTCCCACAAAAAGAAGAGAGAGTATTTGGCTTGTCATCGTCCTCTGATCGCTCTGTCCAAATGCAACATTAGGCAATAATCAGCTGACCGCTGTGGTAATAAATTCATACACACATTTCTCAACATGAATTGTTTTTATGGAGCGTGAACAAGCATGGCACACCCTCCGTAACAACCTCCTCTAACTCAACTAATGCAAGAGGAATGAGCGAACCTTTCCAGCATAACACCCATCTGTATGACCTAAAACACACACACACACACACACACACACACACACACACACACACACACACACACACACACACACACACACACACACACACACACACACACACACACAGAGGCCTCGAAACGTAATCTCTCACCAGGGTAAAGGAAGCAGGAATGCTCAGCGTGGATTCATTTACAAATTAGCATGTTGAGTCGACAACAGCGGCGGTGTCGGGTGGTGAATGTTTAACATGAGTTTGAGTTACTTTTCAGCAAACGTTTGGAATTAGAAACGCAGATTTCCCTGAAAACGTCTGCACGTGTTTTCCTTCACAGATGGAGAGTATCTGACGTTCACCAGATATGAGCCCATAGGAGTGTGTGGACAAATTATCCCTGTGAGTATAAGCCTTTCTTCAAGTGACACACACAACAAAAACAAAAAAGGGAAAAGAGGCAGATAAGAAAGAGCTGGCTCAGTATGAAAGGGAAACTGGATGGTTTATTGGATTACGTTCTGATTTTCCAGTAATTCCCTGACAGTCATTGTTTATTTGGGTTAAACCCACTCAGCGAGCCCCTCTGCTCCCCGCACGATGACTGTGCCAGTGAGGTTGAGTAATGATAAATGAGAAGTGAGAAGAGAAGGGATTTCACGTGTTGGGAGAGAGAGTGATGAGAAAGGAGGAGAAGATGAAGGAGAAAGAGACACTGCTGATTGTGCAAGAGAGCAGAAAGCCTGTGGTTCTGCCCCCCAGCCCCATGGGCTCCTCTGTAAGGCAGAAATAACACAGGCCTGCGTGTCGTACAGCGATACGGCTCCGTTGCACATGTGTTGCAATTTCCCGACTTTCTCAGAATACTGTGGGAAGAGAAAACACTGTACCAGTGCCTAGAACATTTTCTCACTTGACTATGTTTAGACACAATGAAAATGAGAGTAACTGACTTAAGAGCGATGAGTTATTGAACTTGACTTATGACCACCCAGTGTGTCAGTTGCATGATTTTTCCCGCGTGTGTGTGCGTGCGTGCGTGCGTGCGTGTGTGTGCAGTGGAACTTCCCCCTGATGATGACGGCGTGGAAGCTGGCCCCGGCGGTCGCCTGTGGAAACACCGTCGTCCTAAAGCCGGCCGAACAGACGCCGCTCACCTGCCTCTACATAGCGGCTCTCACCAAGGAGGTAAATCTTACAGGGGATCTATTACGTGTAAAACTCACATTTTGCTTATTTTTGTTTTTTTTTCCATTTTGGTCTCAACTGTTTCTGAAAACATTCCAAGTGCTTAAAAAAAAACAGCCATTTTTTTGTGGGGGGCAATACGTTGATGTTTTTTGGTGTCAACAACGGTTGTTGTTTGTTCAAACAACAATGGCTTGTTGTTTTCCTGTTAAGTCACATTCTACGAGCAGTGCCCCGTAACCTAGCAACCTCAGCCAGCCCAGCCCTGTTACCTAGCAACGAAGCAGAACTCAGCAGATTTGGTTTAAGCTTGTTTAACTGCTGTATTCTCACTACGATGGCTGTCCCATTATTGAATGGGACAATAATGGGACAATAATACCCAATTATTGCTCGATACTTGGATCGGGCAAGTATTGTTATAACTTGCACGATCCATAGCGGTCTAATTCATGCTTTGTTATTTATTTTACATTATATTCACAGTCCCCAATTGCACTTTCTGAACTATTTGAAATGAGGTTTGTTGTGGTTTATTTTTATATGTTTACATAGTTGATCTGTTGTTTTTGTCAGTTTCTGCTTCTTTATTGTCTGTTTTGACATTAACTGTTGTACTCCTAATTGCACTGACTGCACAAATTTATGTAATTTTTTACATGTCTGTGCAGATGTTGGTGTATTTAAGTGTGCTGTACTGGTGCAGAGTTGTCTGGGAATTCAAGGATTTTAATACAAAGTTTAGTGGAAGGAAGAAAAAGGTGATCAAGGAACAGTTATTGAGGCCTGTAAAGAATACTACAGGGGTAAATTGCTATCTCCATCACTAAGGCTCTTGTAACAGATTTGCTTAGAGTCACTAGTTTTATCCATTTTGAACGTTAAGAACAGGATAGATGGCAGTGAAATATGTCTCTGTAAATTTCTAATTTAGGCTTACAGATTGTGGAGACTCAAAAACTCTGCTAAAGTTGTTCTGTATTGGAATTTTTGAACTATAAGTGGCTGTTTGCTCAAATGAATATTTTCAAAAACAAGAGAAATACTTAAATACTGTGAAAAAGTATTGATCCATTCCAAATTTATTTAATATTTACCTCCAAGCAGCATAACTTTCTTGTAATCATTTGATTCAAGTTTACTTAAAGCTTTCCACGCTCTCTTAAAGTCGTGTCAAAACGTTTTGTCAGATTTGAGCTGCTTTGTCTTTTTACTTCCTGTCGGTCATTCTTACAATAACAATATCCTCTACAGAGTTTAAAAGTTAATTAGAAAGAGGAGATTAGACTTAAAACTATAAACAGTAGATGGACTGAACAAGTACTGCAAAGATTATCCTCCTTTAGTTGATCATCTACTGAATGTGCAGCAAACTGAGGTATGAATGGTTTCATCTATAGTTGGCATATCATAAACAGGCTGGAAGAAGTAAAGAGTCCAATTTAATGAAATATCTTTGCCAAGTTGTTGTATTTGTAGACACAACAATTGTTTATCTATCAACTTGAGGAGTCTTTAAATGCCTGTATAGGTCAGAATTAACTGACTTAGCAAACATTTATATGGATATATGGATATGGATATGATTATTTAGAAATTAGACGGAAAACAAGGTAAAGTAAGAGACAATGTCCAAACAAAAACGTCCACACGCTTCCAAAAAGTCTGGAGAACTACAGATTTATAGTATTTTAACAGAAGATTAGAAAGTTTGGAAGCAAAATAAAAACATGGAGGTCTAAATAATCACCTCTCTTTAATTGCAAAGAGAGGTGATTACATAGCTTAAAAGGAAATGAACTTGGAGACCTGCTTGTTATTTCACAGATTTAACCAGAAGTCTGGCGTAATATAAATGCTGACAGTTCACACGAAATCGCTGACACACCAAATAAAAGATTTAAAGTGTTCTCATCTCATTGTAATACCCTCAGTTCTGCTAAGAGAGTCGAGTCAACAGAAAGAATGATTAAGAACACTAACAAATGTGTTTTTCATTTTAAACCAGTAGTGTGTGGTGAACGGGCTGCAGAGTGCAGCTGTGCAGATATTTCCCTGCTCTTCAGATTCAATCTTCTGAGCCGTCTGGACAGAATAGAAATAAACACGTGTGTAAGTTAAACAGCACAGGAACAATGCAGGCTCACATTACGATCCAGTCCCACTCAGTTATGTGCAAATGTAAGTGTCCACATCCGCTCTCGTTTCCCGCGTGTCCTCCAAGGCTGCGCCTCTTTCTGGAGACTATCTGTCTGTGGCCCTCTTGTCTGTGATGCTCCCCCTGTTTTCTAGTCACAGGCAGGTTGGGCCGGGTCCGGATTCCCCTCACACCGCTTGCAGTTTTGCTTGGCTCTGCTGTCATCTCCGCTAAAGCTTGTTTCCTCTCATATTGTTTTGACAGGCCGGGTTTCCACCGGGAGTCATCAATATTTTGCCAGGATACGGTCCAACAGCAGGAGCTGCGATTGCTTCGCACATGGGCATAGACAAAGTGGCTTTCACGGGATCAACCGAGGTACGTGTTTGTCAGATCTGCAGCTGCTGCTTGCTTTTGTCACAGAGAACAAGTGACATAGTGACCAACATGTGCAGAGCATAAGGAGCAGGCCGGGTAATTAGGGGATGTTGTGTGCACAGTCTTAATAACAAACAAATGGGGGCTTACATAACTTGCATGGCCTGTCATTAATCCCCGTGACAAGGCTTTGATTTTATCTACCACACATGCACGTATAGTTAAAACCAGATATATGTACATACGCTGTACATACATACACTTAACGTTGTTCTTCCTGCTGTCAGACTAAACGTTTTCCACTTTTGGATAGTTAGGAAGAAAGATTGTATTTCTTTTTTTGTTTTTCTAAATACAAGAATAATCAGAGTGAGACAGAGAGAGAGCTTTTTGAACATTTTTTAAAAACTTTCCTGGAAGTCAGAAATTCACACACATTTCCTTCTTAATTGGTAGAGTTTTCTCTTGAATGTCAAACTTTCTGGACTTCCTTCTTCCACCGCTGCTATCGCTGAGTCAGGTGTGCAGGCCACCTTGATCACACACACCTTAAACGTTTCTGTGGGACTAAGACAGAGGCTTTGTGATGGTTACGCCAACATTGTTTCCCCCGGATAACTTGCTTTGCCCAGTGGTAGGAGGGCTAGGGCCGACATCCAGCAGAAATGTTTAAAGTTGACAGGAAATTTGAGAACATGACTTGGTAAATATGTGCTATTGTAAGACATTATTAACAATACATGAACATCAACTCTAAAATAAAAAAGACAAACATAAATAAATACACATTTTTTGCACTTCAGTTGTTTTGTCCTAATTTATTAACACTTTATTTCAGCAAATAAAGTGTTGCTTTATTTGCTGAAGTTGTTGTTGTGTAGACCGGTAAAATAAACGCCTCTCTATATGATCACATAATGACCTTCTGATTCCAACCATTTCACATAAAAGACACTTTAATGCTGTTAAAGAGTCTAATACATAAACAAATGATGCTTAGCCTGGTGGGGACTCAAGTAAAGCCTGGTGGCCCGCCAGGCTTATGACGCTCTGAGGGAAACCCTGATTGCAATATTGACTGTTTATTTGGCAATGTGATTCTTGTCCATTTGGAAGACCCATTTGTTCTGAATATGTTTTTTTTCCTAATAACTGCATATATTTTGTGAAGTGCTCCAGTACAGCAACATGATGCTGCCACTCCTTGCTTTACATTTGGAGCCGTATTCCCAGGATTGGGAGCTTCCTTCTGTCTTATTCAAATGTAATAACGGCCATTATGGCCTTTCCTTCAAGAAAACTCTCCAAAAAATGTACTTCTTTGTCAATGAATACATTTACAAACCTCAAATCAGGGTTCTTCTGTTGTTTTTGAGGTAGTGGGGTCGTTCTTTCAGTCCATTTCACTTCTTATTTCTCAAACTACGATGACTCTCTCTTACAAGAACTTCAGCCAGCATCTTCAAAAATGTCTTTGCTTTTGTTATTTGACCGATACACACATTTAAACCAAAACATCTGTGGGACACAGAACTCGTCTGTTTTCTGAATCCTATGATAATTGTAGATTTTCATTTTTGTTTATGCATGTATTTAATTACTTGGCTATGAATGTGACACAGACAAAAGGTCTTTCTGATATCTTTGCAGTCTCCTTTAGATTTTCTCATGTCGCACAAGGAAGTGTTGAGGTGGTTGCAATAAAATTCATCCATAGGTGTCAATGTTGCGAATTACTCTAAGTCAACTTCTGAACATGAAGAAGACAATAAAAAAGACATTTAAAAACTCTGGCATTTCATACATAATAATAACTTTGCATCCATAACAGGAAACGTTGCGTCTGATTTAGTGAGAAAAAGTGACCTATATGTCTTTCTATGTAAATATCTGTTATTGCATTTGCGTTTTGATAAGAATGCAAACATGTTTCTGCGCTCCGGTCTTTTTCATGTTAACATCTTTCTTCTTTATCTAGCCGGATCTAAAGCGCATAAAGCTCGGCTTGCCTTGCAGAACCGGGAAGCGGCTAAAACAAAGCAAAAGGACACATACCATTTTAGGTGTTGAGTGTTGTGGTCTGAACGCATTCCTGCGGCAGACAGCAGAGAGACACCAAATAACCTCTCTGCAGATCATTTATAAACATCTGTCATTTACCTCCTCTGTTCCAACCATTCACAGCAAAGCAAAAGCAGAATATATAACAAGATGTTTTTAACAAGTCTCTCTGGAAAGTGAACAAAGCTTCCTGTGACTCATTTATGTTGTTGCTGTAAGCAGCATCTGATAAGCTCCCGCAGGCTCAGACATAATACTTCACTGTCTGGAGCCACATAGGCAGTGAAACTGAAATTCAGCCGACCAGAGACAGATAAATGTTGAAAACCTCACTGCAGTTAAAGTTTTATTTAAGTTACTGACTCAGACAGCGTCCACGCTGAAGGTCATTTTGTATGCATTGAAGACTTTGAATTAGTGAGTTAAAACAACATTTATCTCCCTTTGGGATCAATAACGTGTTTCTGAGTTTGAATTATTGCATCCTGAAGAGATTTTCTTGTAGTTCCTAAACTAAGAGCAAGTAGAAAATCAGGTTTGAGGGATCAGAATTCACAGATTTCTTTACACAAATATGACCATAGAAGAGTTATTTTTGATTGAAAATGTTTAAGACCAGTTCCATTTGGGAATTAGCTATGTTCATTGACACGTTATAATGAAAAGAGGACAAGAGAAAAGAAAATATCATCACTTCAGTTTCTATTAATTCTATTTTGTTCGATTCTATAAGTTCATTTCCCATTTGCGGACGAGGAACAAAGAAGGTTTCAGCTGTTCATCGACAATTCAAAATCTAATTTATTCACAAAGCATATTTAAAAACAAAAGTGCAAATCAAGGAATCAAAGTCAAGACTTTTAAAAAACATTCACATTTTAAAATACACATAAAGTCAAACAAAGACAATAAAATAAACTTACCAACTCACATTGGGCCAAACAACATAGAAAAAATGTGTTTTTAAAAACACGAAGTGAAGGTGCCAGTCTAATACTGAACAGCAACACGTTCCAACATTTGGGGTGAAAACAGAAAAGGCTCAGTCTCCTCACATCTTAAAGCAGCTTGTCACCAAAAACAGACACACAAACATAGGTTTTGTTAAAGTTTTGTTCTTAATGAAAAAATCTGATTTTGGAAAAAAATAAAGAAATTACCTGATTTTGTTATTTTTTTGTTACCTAAATAAATTATTGTCATTTTCATACTTAAAATACCAAAATTTCCACTTAACTTTATATTTTTGTCCATACAATTATGTTATTTTCAAGTATCTGTCCTGCCTTACAGAATGGCATGTGCTGGTTTCAGTCAATAATTTGAAGTTACAAGTGAGATTTGAGGATTTTTATTGCAACCTTTTCCCATCATTTCTGAAAAATAGAAGCAGGAAATGACAGAAAAGCAATGTGTAAGTCTAAAATGGGGACATGTGTGGCGAACTGACCTGGATCTGATTTCATAAATACGGATTTCTTTGCTATTCATTACCTGATAAAAGTGAGACGCATCCATTTCTTGCTGCTTTGGTTTCTTTGGATAATCTAATAACTCGTCTGATGACTCCTTCAATGGAGCCCAAGACATCTGTTCCCACTATGAACATTATTTCTATCTTGCCATGTATGTTGGCACATGGAAAACATGTGTCACTTTGGTCTAAGTAGAATAAAATGTTCTGGAACACAAAGTCCTGTTGTGTCCATGAAGTATTTTTTGGTTTTGATGCGTGCCTGTGTTGTGTGTTTTCATAATGGGATGAAGGTTTCTACTGCATTAGGCCTGATATCTTAATTTTATCGTGACGCCACAAAGTTGAACGTCTAGCCTTGTTACTCCGAGTCTCTGAATTAATGTCGTATTAGCCAAACGATCAGAAAGAAGGTCATGCATCAGGTGGAGCCGCTTCAATTACTTGGCATGCAAAGGTCAGTGAATCTTCATCAGTGCAGACACAACTTGTGCAGAGTGTAGTTTGAATTTACATAACCCATTGGATCATTGCTGTGACATTTGAGTTGTTTTTGCAACAGTTTTGGAGCAACGACTTCACAATGCTGTTAGCAGCTAAGGCAGGGGCGTCAGACTCATTTTCCTTTTGGGCCGATTAAACCCGTTAAACTGTTAAAACATAAATAAATTCTTAAAATGAAATAGTATTGAACACCTTTTCACTCCCTCCAGGATTTTGTGATTGTTTTTGTGATTTTTTTTGTTGCAATATGAAAGTGTTTGTGGTACTAATTTAGAAATATTTGCACTTATGAATGATGGTAAATGTGACTTTGTGTCGTTATGGATCATAGCTCGCTCAGCATTAAATAAGGCTGAGGAGGCTGTTTAGTAGAAGTAAGAAATACTTAGCCATCACTGAGATCCAATACTTTTTTTTTTTTACCATTTTTGCAAAAATCTGCAATAAACTCACAATTATGCATTAGCACGAAAAAGTTCAGTGATTTTTGATTTTGCATGAATTTCCACGATAATTCACAAGAAACTGGATGGACTAATTAATGCAGTAAACAGATAAAAACTGCCTTGAATTGATTGATAAAAAAATATTTAAACACACTGTTATCTTGACGGTTTTATTTATGTGTCCCTTTAGAGTCTAGAGGGCCACATAAAAAGCTGCAGCAGGCTGGATTTGGCCCCCGGGCCTCGAGTTTGACACCTTACATTCTATCAAACACATTTGATAAAGGTTTTTTTTCCCCAATGAAAGAGTAAATAAAGCTTTATTCAATTCATTTTTTTATGTTTTGAAAGACTAATTTTCCTTTTGTTTCTTTTCAAAGCAATTGCTGCTTAGCTAGTACTTGTTTTGTCTAAATGGTAAAAAGTCCAAAGGTCCATCTGACCCCAAAGTGCTTCACACAACATTCAGTCATTCACCCATTCACACACAAATGAATACATTTTGTGCCATGAAAAAAGCTAATGTATTTGTTTTTGTCAGTTTTCAAGCTTGAAAAGTTTCAAAAATGTAAAAAGGGAAATAAAAGAAACAAAGTGACTCAAAAAGAACAAGATGACAACCGATGGGTCGTTAGTGGCAGAACAACAGATCAGTACAGAGTTTAGCTGCATGCAGTGTTTAAACTGAAAGTTTAGTGATTGTCTCTCTAGTTTCTCTTTGAAAACAGGTTGTTCCTTTGTTCTCACAGCAGACAGTAGCTATTATTTACACTATCATTGATTTTTGAGTTGCCATCTTTAATCATTAAATACTACAAGTTCAAACTCTTTAATCAGTCATTAACCTGCCACACAGTCGACACTCATACCTCTGACCTGAATTACCTGGTGAAAACATCGTGATCAGGTGGTTTGAATAAGTTACTCTGGTCTGTAAAAACACTCAGAAAACAATACAGCAATGTACGTATATTGGAAAAGGTCATTTTTACTTTTGAATACTTTAAGTATTTTCAAAAATAAGTACTTCAGTACTTTAACTTGAGTAAACTTTTGATCGAACAACTTTTACTTGTGACTGCTCAACATTTGACCATGAGTATCAATACTTTTACTCAAGGACTAGAGTCGAGTACTTTGGCACGCTGCACATCTGATACAGACTTATAAACATACAATATGATTTTGTTGTTTGGCTATTGTAATAATTTTTAATTAAGTTCTGGATAATCTTTTACTGCTGTCATTTTTATTATGATTTTTATTGATCAGTTTTATCTAAAATACAAAACAAAAACAACCTAATGTTCGGTTTGAAAGCAGTTTTTCAGTTGTCTTTAGTTTTGGTTGAGTTGTGTTATTTTCACAAAACTAACCAAAATTAAATCATCAATACAGAAATATGAGTAAAATAATCCTTTCAGATGTTTACCACGTATTAACTTGTATTTTATCTCAATAGTTGTGTTCATGCTGTGTCTGAGTAAATATAAAACAACACAAACAGAAACATAAATCCCGTCCTGATTATACGTCTCCAGTTTATTTTTACTCGTTTCCCTGTTATTTATTCTGCATTATCTGGAGTCAATTAGAGTGAGAGAGCCGCTGCTGTCGGAGGCTTCTGATGCCCAGACAGTGAGTCACCAGCAGCAGTGAGAGATATAAGCATCCCTAAGAGTCTGAACAGCTACAGGTGGATTTTAGGGGGAAAAATCTCCCTGACTCACACCACTGTGGATTCCCAGCATGTTTTCTTTTACTCTGGAAAAAGCACACGTGAACATCCACTGAGTCAGCCGCTTCGAGTTTCTGATCAAAGATGGACAAATTAGATCATAAACTCCAGAGCCAAGCGGAGTGTTGCGTTGTTTTTATTCGGCTCGAGAGGCAGGCGTCGACTCCGCGCTTATCTTCATCAGTTCAGGCAGGGAGATACTGAGAGAAGATGAGCCTTTTCCATGCTGGAGGCGGGGTATTTTAGGTTGGACACTTAGAGGGTAATTTTCCACTTGATCTCGTCAGTTCCCTTGGAAAATAAAACAGGCTGTGTGAGTAAGAGGAAAGACGAATACTTGCTCAGGGTGTAGGATTGTGAGGGAGCTGCGGGGGGATTTCACAGGCTTCTTATCTGTCGGCTCTCACTCCATCACTATGGGAAATTATCAGTCCACTCATCTCAAGCGGTGATTTACAAACTTTTCAAATAGCAGAAATACTGCTCTTTGCAAAGATGTGGATATTTTTTGACGAAAATCCAAAAGGGGTTAAAATCTGCCTCAGTTTAGTGGGTTTTTTTTTTTTTTTTGGAGTTTTTATTTAACGTTTCCATTATGTGAACCCTTTAAACTCTGCTTTAGTTGCTTCATGCTAAGCCTTTGATGAATAAATTACAAACTTCTAAGTTATATCTGCAACAATAAATCAAAAAACCTCAAGTTAAAGTATGTGAAAACACAGATCCTGGATCAGAAATCGGTGAGACTGTAAAATAATGTGATTTGTGCTTGTAAAACTAAAGCATACCGTTTGAAAATGAATTACACGGTAGATTTTCCTGACCAAAGAGGGTTTTCCCTCAAGTATTCACAAGGAATGTGGATCTCAAATACTTTATTTATTGTTCTCCAGTTTTGGTTTTATGATATCATCTGCGACGATAAGGGCCAGAGAGGAAATAGGGATAATAGGAAGATAAGAGAAAAGCCACAGGCAAATCCCCACTGGGTTTTTTCATATCAGAACACCGGACCCGTTTCACTGCAAACAAAACGTCCCACACCACCCACACACCTTGTGGTTGCCTCTTCCTGCCCCTCGCTACATATCAGATGGTGTTCCAGGCTGAAACATCATTTTGTTTTCCTGCTGCTGTCTCCAAAAGACCCGTAATAGATATTCATTCTGTGTGTTTGCAGAACTCATGTTTCATGCAGCTGGCCGACTGCTGCATTCCTTGTTTGGAGCTAAGCAGCTTCTTTAAGATATTTAATGGCTCGGGCTGATTTACCGATCTGGCTGTAGGCCTATCTCTCTTAGTAAACCCTGGATCTGTTCTCTTCGCCAGGTTGGCAAGCTGATCCAAGAGGCGGCGGGGAAGAGTAACCTGAAGAGAATAACGCTGGAGCTGGGAGGGAAGAATCCCAACATCATTTTTGCAGATGCAGATTGTGAGTTACAAAGTAATCAGAGATATTCCACCAGGAGTTTATGCATTAAGTCTGAAAACTTATAAAACTTTGGATACACATATGAATTGGTGAAGACACATACGTATTGTGTTACTCTCACAGCGCCACCCAGTGGTATTAAGAGTGGTCATGTTTGTCACATTGATGCACCCCTCCTGACCTATTGACCTCAGTTTGACTCCATCTTCTGGATTAAATAGATCTGTTTACATGTATAAGTGTGCTTCACTCTTATTAGGTTTTGGAAAATCAACTTCCATCCATCCATCCATTTTCTTCCGCTTATCCGGGGTCAGGTCGCGGGGGCAGCAGCGCTATTTTTCTCTCTAAGCCTCTCCTCAAAATGGGAAAAATAGAAAAAACATGCAATTCAAATAAGATAAGGCGAAAATAAAAAAGTTTAAAACAACCAGAACTGTGACAAGAAAATCACTGAATGCTTTAAATGTGCAAAATGTTGTTGCTGAAGTTTGTGTAGTTTTATCAAGGGTATTAGTAGTGTAACCCTTCTGTATTCATCTCAGGTGCAGTAGGTTGACGTCATGACAGACACATTCAGGTTCTCCGCATTTATTCTAAGAAAAGAGAAAATCAAGTTGGTGGTTATCATCAGTCCATTGTGTTAAAGAAAATATAATAAATAACCCAGAACAAACCACAAAGCAATATCTCCCAATGAGCAGTTAGCAGCAGTTAGCATTTGCAGCTAAATTGGGCAACATTAACAATGATAACATTTAGAAACAAAACGCAAAACATAACAAATTTACTCAGATTTCATCTGAGAAATTTGTACACTATCAAATTTATCCAACATATATTTTAAAATATGATACTTATAAAGAAAACACACAGCTCACTCTGATAGTACCACAGTTACCGACGGCAACAGAAAAAGAGGGAGGAGCTGTCAGTTACCGGTTACTATGGTAACCGCCAAGAGCAGCGCACAGAACTTAAAACACCAAAAAATGTATGAACTAAATGCTGAGTGAACTAAATGAATTCAAATACATAAATTCTGACAAACTTTAAATTTATAATATTGTTAAAATAAAACCCTGTTTCAATAGTACAAAGCTTTAAAGACACCAGTACTAATAGTAGCTGAAAACAATAATTTCTTCCTCTTTTTACTAAAATTTATTCATTCTCGAAAACTTTGTATACATTTTTACCTATTAGGTAAAATGATTAATGGACTTCACGAGACACATCAAAATAGTAAACATTAATTTATCATATTAGTCTCTGGGTTTTTATTTCTGAACTGTTGCATTGCACCTTCCTAAAAAAGTGAATGAACCAGATGAGAGTTTACACTTCTTACATCCCCAAAACAGCAACAATGCACAACTTGGGAATCAACAAGTTACACTGATTATTTTGAAGATAATAATGAAATAGTTTCCAACGCTCTTAGCCAAACATGTGCAACATTTCCTCATATGATGTAATAAGTCTTGTAATGCACGTGAAATGAAAAGGAACATGTATAAATGAAACTTCATCTTCCATAAAACTCCATGACAGCGAACAAACACCAATTTGTTTTCTATTCATCTAAAGAAGCAGATCTGTCTCTGTCTGAACTTTATTCAATTAAAAGACTATACCTTAAAGCTTTAAAGCCTTTTTGTGCTTTGAAAAGTTCTGGTTGGATGAGTTTCGTATAACCTTAAGATGCCCGACCAAACTGGGGGCGCAGAGTGTTTTCAAATGCTTTCAACAGGCGTAAGAGGGGCTGGTTGGGGCCTGTAAATCAGGAGAATGGACCCTGACTCAGTTGGGTGCTTCATAAATCACCGGGGTCCATTAACCCTTTCTGGTGAAGAGCGGGATCCATCCTGCTGGTGTCAGATAGGCTTCACCAAAGATGTCTTTCTCACATCATTTCTAGCAAACACTGAGCCTTGAATCATAGAAAAACGTGTCATACTGAAGGTAATAAAAGGTTTTCTTCCACAGAATAAGTACTCTAATCTCTGTATTGATTAAGCTCTTTTTGCTCACAGTGGATGTTGCGGTTGAACAAGCCCACCAGGGCGTGTTCTTCAACGCGGGCCAGTGCTGCACAGCAGGTTCCCGCATATTTGTGGAGGACTCCATTCATGACGAGTTTGTCCGAAGGAGCGTGGAACGAGCCAAGAGGAGGACAGTGGGCAGCCCCTTCGACCCCACGACTGAGCAGGGTCCACAGGTGAGACGATTTCGCTTTTAACTTCCTTTTTTTAAAAATAAATAATCAAAATTATTCTGCTCTTCATGTCCTAATCCATGCATGTCATTTACCTCCACAGATCAGTCGGGAGCATCAGAACCGTGTGCTGGAGTTCATCCAGAGCGGCGTCAGTGAAGGAGCCAAGCTGGAGTGTGGAGGCAAAGCTCTGGGCCTGAAAGGTTTCTTCATCGAGCCCACCGTGTTCTCCAACGTGATGGACGACATGCGCATCGCCAGAGAGGAGGTACAGGAAGCCGACATATTAATTCAATGTTATTCAGTGAAACTGTGTGGAAGAAACGTTATTTCTACCTAAAAAATAGAGTACAAAACTTCAAACTATACAATCTGTTTTTTCATTACTTGTTCAAAGAAGATTACTCATTCATAATAATCTATTATTATTTCATATTCATAGCTAATAGTGCTGAATGCCATGGCTTTAAGTTTCTTTCATTTCAAAAAAGTACATTTGAAAAAAAAGTCCATACAGTCAAAAAAAATTATTCACACAATTTTTCTAACATATGATTAAATTAATTAATCAATCAATCAGGTTTATTTGTATAGCACATTTCAGCAACAAGTCATTTATAAGTACTTTGCGTCACAAAGTCATGAAAACGTCATATACTCATCATACAGTCAACAGTTATGAAAATCAGCGACATTTTGTCATGTGGCTCTGTTAAAATAATCAAAACACATCAAACATGATGGTCAATTTATGTTTCAAAAGCAACAAGTGGGTTTTTGGTCCAGATTTAAAGGAACTCGGTGTTTCGGCTGTTTTGCCGTTTCTTGGAAGTTTGTTCCAGATTTGTAGTACATAGAAGCTGAATGCTGCTTCTCCATAAAGGCTTCTCCAGGCTTATTTGTAAAACTTGAAATAAAACTTAAATCGCAGGAATGATGAGACAAACAATTCCCACTGTTTTCAAATCATAATTTATAACCTCTTCATACTGCAACACCAATAATCTGCTAATTCCTCATCCTGAATGTACTTCAGCGATGAAAAAGTCAGTCAGTATCTATTAAATCTAACAGAATAAACAATAAAATGCAGAAATGAAAGTTAATAACATGAAAATAAAGAGTGAGACACAGTCCATACAAAGCAGAAACGCACAACGAAATAACATCCTTGTGCTCGCTAAATGTCCATTCTGAATCCTGATTTCTTATTTCTGCAGATTTTTGGGCCAGTCCAGCAGATTATGAAGTTCAAAACGATTGCAGAAGTGATCGAAAGAGCCAACAACTCAGACTACGGTTTGGTTGCTGCTGTTTTCACCAGCGACATCAACAAAGCCATGACCATAACCGCAGCCTTGCAGGCCGGCACGGTGTGGTGAGTTCAGTTTCCTGTAACAAGATTCATTTTTCATGTGGGAAATATTAAACATTTCAGCCGTCCAGAGCCCGTAAGCTGACACCACACTATCTCAACTATTATTACACATGCTGCAACCAGCTTCTCTTGTGTGTGTCCCCCCCCCCACACACACACACACACACACACACACACACACACAACTCCCAGAAATGTGAGAGGAAATTTGTGAGAACAGGATTCGGTGCAGTCCGGTGTGTATGCAGGAATAGCACAACCACTTGTTGAGTTCGCTCAGAGTTGTTTGGTTTCATTTGTAATTACCTTCAGATGGTGATGAGTAAGAGCAGGAGTGGAGCTAACACGCAGCATCTGCCAGAAACATTTCGCTGCCTGTACCACAGCGGTCTGGTAGCTAAACAAACGTTTATATTGCAGTTTTGTCCTTCAGTTTTCATGTGTCACAATTACACACCCACCACCATCCACCATCACACAAACAAGGTGTAATTTGTCAAAATCTTCCCAAAACACAACTCAAAAGAGCATCTTTTTAAAGAAAACACTTCTCGAGCTTTATTTCTGTGCATTATTTTCCCATAAACTTGGCTTTTCTCCATTTAAACTGACCACAGTCGTCTTCATCCCGTTTCTTTTTAGCAGTTTTTTTCCCAGCCAGCTGTAATTAAACTCACTCACGCAGCGAGTCAGAATTATTTGATGGGGTTCAGCAGGTTATGAAAACAACCTGCAGTGATGACGGTGGTATATTCTCGATCTGTCCTCCTTAATGCAGCTTACACTGTCCTCAACTTTGAAGCAAACCACAGGAGTCAAATGCATCAGACTGATCAATGCTTTGTGTATTTCCCAGGATAAACTGCTTCAATGCTCTGAGCACACAGTGTCCGTTCGGCGGATACAAAATGTCTGGCAATGGACGTGAATTGTGAGTACGGTTTGGTTTTCTGCCCTCTACATATACACAACTTAACCGCAATATCACTAATAATGACCTCAGGTTTCAAAACAACATTTATTAAGCTCAAATAAATCTTTTTTAAAAGGATATTGCAATGTTTCTTTCTTTATGCGTCTCTTGCGACGTACTGTTGAAACCAGATGTTCACGTCCAGTTTGCAATAGACGCACAACCTGCTATTTCTCACAGTCAAATATTAAATCTGACTAAAAGTTTCATCTCTTAAAATTACTAAAATAGGTCTTTACAGTTTTTTTTGTTATCTCTTTCTTAAAATATGTTAAATAATAAAGTTAGTGTACATTCAAACAATTGGGGAAGGATAAAGACATCACTCCAAAAACTCTTACCAAGTATTTTTGTTCTAGGTTTTAGTGTAATCTTAGTACACTTGAAATAGGACAAAACTAAGTTATGTGAGCTTGGTTTAAGTAAATAATCTCTTAATATCGAATTTCTTATTAAAGTCAAATGATCTGCCAGTTTAATTGGTATTTTTCATCAATGTTAATACATTATTGATTTAAAACAATGTCCTGTATCTTGCTGAGAAGTTACTCAGCAAGATACAGGACATTGAAATAAGTTTTGTCTTATTTCAAGGGTATTAAGATATTTGCACTAAAAACTAGAACAAAAATGCTTGGTAAGATTTTGCGTTTTTGCAGTTTAAGCTTGTTCAGGGTTAATTCACAATATTTGAGTTCATCAGAGGATGAATGTGGATTAATTTTAAGAAATCTTAAATGTCTTAAAGCATTATGTTGCAGGAGGAATTGGTGCACTTTATAAAGCAAGTTTCATTATGAGGAAAGAGGATTGTAAAGACATTAAGCTGAATTTCAAAGTTTGAGACAGGAAAATAAAGTCTGGGCACGAAATTTGTGACAAACTGAGTTAAGAGCCTGGAAATGTTTTGGGCAGAGATAACAATGAACATGTGAGCAAGAAGGGCTTTCAAGTCTGACTCAGTTACAGCATTTCTGCCAGGAGGAACGGGCAAATTATTCCATCAAATTATTGTGTCGTGCAGTTCAAATATGGCAAAAACAGAAAACATCACTGTATTTTTGTATAGTTTCTAGTGCAATATTTTATCACACTTGAAATAAGACAAAACTAACTCACAAGTATCTTTTCAACAAGATATAGAAGCTTGTTTTAAGTAAATAATTCCTTTATATTGATGAAAAGAACAAGTTCCTTTGGCAGATACATTTACATATAGCAAGACAATTTCCCCATGTTACATATGAAATAATTTTTGTAAAGATTTTCTGGCTCTAGTGGCTTTATTTGAAAATGCTATCACATAAAAATAGGTAATGAGAGAGAGGAAAGACATGCAGCAAAGGTCACCAGGCCGGGAATCGAACCTGCGACTAAGGCCTCCTTATGTGGGTTGTCTTAACCCCTTCACCACCCATATGTGGAATAATTTGCCATTAATCTCAAGGAATTATTTACTGAAAACAAGCTCATAACTTGCTGATAAGTTACTTTGGAGTAGTTTTGTCTTATGTCAAGAGTATTAAGATATTTGTACTAGAAAATAGATTTAAAAAATACTTGGTAAGATTGTCTGTGCAGTGAGAGGACCAAACAGGTCATGTATGCAAACTTCTGAATTTAAAGACAGGAAAATACAAAATATATTGTCCTGGAATTTAGCAACCATAAATAATTTTGGTTATCCTAACTAACCAAAAACAATAAAATAATTGCACCACTTAATGCCAGAGCGGGATAATAGAAGGTTACGTGTGTGAACATCTGGTTTCAGTGTGTGTATTATCTATTTAAGTGATCAGAGCTGCTTCCTGTTTCAGGGGAGAAAGTGGCCTGAGGGAGTACACAGAGCAGAAGACCATCACAATAAAGATGGCCTCCAAAAACTCTTAAAGGCGGACACGCGTCTTCCTCTCCATCGTCATCCTCACACTGTCCACAGCAGCAGACCACACCGGCCTCCCAAACTAGCTCTCTCCATGGTTAAACTCAGCCTCCACTCTCTCTCCACCCACATTAACTCGACCTGACGGCCCTCCACCCCACCGTCTATCTCCAGGTCTCCACTGGCAACCACTGACCCCGCACTGTTTACCTCCTTCTCCACTAACGACACTAAAGCACTCACAGAGATGATTAGGGAGGCTGCTCCGACCGCGCCGTCGAACGCCGTCGCTCTCCGCTGCACCCCGCTGCCCCTCTCCAGATGCTGGATGCTCAGAGACTCGGTCGCTGCACTTGCAATAAGCCCTTTACTAGCTACTTGTCGCGTGTTGGGAGTTTCCTTTCTGCTGTGCGGCATGATTGTCAAAACCTCATTCTTCCTCGTCTTGGTTAGGAATTACCGGAGCGCAGGGGCTCATTCGAGACCACTGATGTTTCCGTCAGCCTCACACGTGAATGGATGAAATGTTGATTCAGAATTTAAATTGACTCCTAATTGTCTTTGTTTATATATTAGCTCATATGACCTAACACTGTATGTAAACCTTTGACTGACGTAAAGTTGTTAAACTCTTAAAAAGCATTTTACACTCACTTGTTTTAAAAAAAGAACGAAAAAAAAGCGGAGTAGGTGTATTTTAAACTTTTGTAACTATCATTGATGTCCATGTATGTTTATGTTTATACAATCGTATGCCATAAAATTATAAAATGACTGTAGTTATGTTCTTTTGCAGTAAATCATTTTTCTTTTGCTGTAAAAAGTTTGAGTGTTTTTTTAGAGCTTTGTGTCTCAGGAGGTCTTGCTGTCTTTAATCTTATCAACGATTTCTTTATCATTAAACTAATCTGCCTGACGAAACTTTAACAAACTAAAGTTCTGCAAACAATTACTTAAACCCCAACAAATTTCTTCTGTGTTCTGTTTTTCTCACACTTAAATGTCCCAGTTCAACAAAAACATTTTCTTTTGGACAAAAATATAATAAAACTACAATAATATCTTGTATATTATGAGAATAAATAACGTCCAAACCTTCTGACCGTATGTGAAAAATCTATTTCTCTCATTGCTAAATTATGGAATAAATCAATCAATGCATATAGTAATCAGGTTGCTGATTCCAGTAAGTCATTTTGAGTGTTTTTAATCAATTGAAATAACCCATAGCTGATTTTAAATGGGACATTTCAGAATAGAAAAACCTATGTCCTTAAATACAAGCTCAACCTTTCCCTTTCAAAAACAAAAAGTACATTTTCACACACAGTGAGAGTTTTGAGGCCAAAGTCAGATTCTTCACCACCAGAATAGTTTTGTTGACAAAAAATATCTTAATTCTTGTAATCCATTGAATTGATGAATAGCAGCTTATAGGAATCAGGACACAGGTGGAGCGATGACTCTTACTTTCCCTACAGATCTTCTTTGTTGGGAGATTTATTGGAGAATACAGATGATTTCATGTTTCTCAGTAGGGTGCCGAGCTGTTAGATCTCCAAACTGCTGCTGTTTTACAGCATTTCACCTAATCGCCTCATCTTCTCTGGACAAATCACCAAATACATCTTCACATTTGTGCTTTAAGTCTTCACAACGACTTATTGTCGTTTTTGTTTGTCAACTTTTTGGCTGCTTTGTTCTCAGATTCTTTTATGTTTTTAAGCATATTTGTCAACTTGGAAATGAATAATCGTTGTGATCTACAAGCCTGTACACACTTTGAAATTTACCTCAACCAACCTGTGTGTTTTTGGAGCAGCTCTATGAAGACTTAACCTAATTAAAATGAGTAATACATTTCCTCTGGTTACCCCACAACGATCCTTTTGATAGCTTTCCGTTTAACCTTTTTCTTCCGCTGTTAAAACAAGCTCTTCATGCCTTTGCACATACAGCACATAAACACACTTCCAAGACAAAGATTAAGGTAGCAGCTATTTTCGGTAATGTTTAGCAGACATGCCATCTTCATTTTTACGGAGACATTAACTCAGAATAGCATCACTGCAAGGAGGAGCGTGTGACTCTCACTACCCTGGAATGAGAAGCATGAACAGAGACACTTGCACAACGTCGTCTCAGTGAGAAGACTCAGATCCCTCCAACATGAGTAGCGCTACTACGCTGCTGAGCTGTTAAATTACCACTGTCTGTGTTTATGACGATTCTTTCTTCATAGGAATCACAGAGTGAAAAACGAAGAGCTACAAATGCTGGACAGAGTCTGGCAGACGTTCCTGGGTGTTTGGTGAGTCATGTGAGAAAATATCCTGAGAGCCGATGAAAGGGAAACCAGCACGGCCTTTCTGGAATATTAATCCATAAAGTTTTGGAAGGATAAGTGAGCATCTGGACAAAGGGTGAACGTCCCCGACAGTGTGTGGTCTTTTTAACAAGCTCATGTCCCTGACTCCAGGGTTGGGCCAGCTCATACTAAAAAATAGAGCTTCTCAAAAGTTTCTTCTTACTAAAAGTAAATTAAATCTGATATATTTGATCTGAATAAAAGCTCCAACATTTAATATAATTTAGTCTCTCACACAATACTTAAAAAATAACTTTTGCCATTGATTGTTCACTGATGGAACAATCAACAGATGTTGAAAAATAAAATAAAAAGCACAATTTGCATTGCTATGACACACTTTAAAATAATTCAGGTAAGATAAGGTCATTTTATTTATACAGCAACAAGGAAATTCAAAGAGCTTTACATGAATTAGAGGAAATACAATCAAAATAACAAGAGAAAGCAAAAGAAAAAAAAAACACCACATTTAATAAACTAATAGGAGTTTCTCTGGATAAACTAACAGAAAAGTAAAAGTATATAACTACATATCGTTTAATAAGAATAAGAAGTCTGTAATTTATAAGCTTTATGGGTTTCTCTGGATTCTTATTCTGATAAAACTAAATGTTGTTTCTCCATGTTTGGTTTAATATTTTGTAAGTTTTTTCTACTCTTTCTATTCAATGTTTATAAAGCCATCAGTTTTATATTGAATCGGAATTCAAGATTGAATTATTTTGAGAACCAACACCTCAAACAAGATTTTAGGAAAAATAATGAGCTAATCACCAATCAAAAATGAACTTCATATTAACCCCCATTTGATAAAAACCCGACACAAACGATGGTCATATCTAAACTTTCATTTGCTTTTAACTTGTGAGTGAGCTTCTGCTGGTATTCCCTGTTGTGTTAATAAAGTGATCCAATAAGCTGGTCACTTTTTCATTTTCACTTTCCAAAGTCTGCAGATACCAGCTGAGAGAGGAGCTGTGGGAAAAAGCAAACAGATAATTCAACAAGTTATTCGACAAAGGAAGGTTTCCGTGCGCTGTCGAGTCTGCTGCAGCAGAAAATCAACTCTTTTCTTATTGGGTTAAAGTAACGTTGTGCAGTGTTGTCCAATGGTAAATCCCATGTAAGTAAAGTGGGAATAGCTCAAAAAATGTCTAAATGAAAAATTTGGTAATTTTCTAAAGAAGAGGATAAGGCCCACAGAAAATAAAATATTTCAACTTTAAAGCACTGTAATATTTTGTTTATTTATTTATCTGTTACATTTTTTAAATAAAAATTTAGAAGGACCAACTTTTTCCCCATCTTGTCTGCATGTATCAAAGCAGGAAAAACTTTTATTTCATGTTACACTGTGTAATCACTTTCACTTCCTCAGTTCCTCTTAAGAAAGCATGAGACGAGGCCAACTCAGCTGGACATTAAATATTTGGCAACATGTCGCCTTTAAGGTTACATGTAACGCCCTTTCCTTTTTCAAAGGTCATGACCTCGGTCAACCACGACGTCTGGATGTGTAAAATCTGCTGTAGGTTCTGTAAAAGTTTAACTTTTCTGCATGACCTTCATTTTCTTCTTCTTTTTTTACTTTTAACCAGAAATCTTTGCAACAGCGTCAGCAACACAGACACACTGAAACTGAATGTTCTGCTATTTTGACACCATAAGTGAGATTATTACCTTTATATGTTATTCATCCTTGTGTTAAAGATAATTCATTGGATGTTATCGCTGAAGAAATTCTTATATCTTTTATCTCATCGTTAACAAACAGATGATTTGGAAAACATGCAAATGATACATTTTATTACTGTATTTCTTTTTAACTTAGCCTTTATTTTTAGAATTTGCTTTCTGTTTTTTTTTTTTTAGAAATTAATATGTTCTTTTCAATTTAAATGAAAACTATGGTTTAAAAAAAGCCTTCAAGCAACACATGTAACTGAATTTGAAAGTTTAGAAATCTTTTTTTTATAGTTTAGAATATGAAAAATAGCATATTTAGCATACAAGTGAGTTGTATGAGCTGCATACAACTCACTTGTGATTATTATTTGCATATATTCTATGTTTATTTTGTTAAACGGTGGAAAATTTGCACTTTGCTTCAGCATGCCCTGCACTGGGGCTGCTTTGCATACGTCTTCCAAGAATGGAAATCTTTAACGTTAATTTCAAAGCAGTGAATTTAACAAACCAATCTCAGCCTGACATTGTTTGAAATCATGTTTTGCATTTTAGTTTTACGTGTAGGAAGTGGCAAAGTTGTAAAGCAAGGCAGATAAAATGCAATAAGAACTGTAAAATAGAGCCTCAATTACTATTTTGATTTATTGACACAATGCACTCCAGTACTAACTAATAGAGTCGATATTTGCACAATATTTAATTTCCTTAATGAGCGGAAAGTCTTGTAAATATACAGTCGGCCCTAAAAACACCGACATACCTCCAGATGAAGGGAGATAAAGATTAGAGATGATTTGGAACAAAAGGTCAAAACTACTGAAGGAGACATGCATAAACTTACCCCCAGTTTTCATTTATTGAGAAGGATTTAAATCATTTCCAACATGTTAAAAAGGTAATTAAAAAAATTATTCCTCTTGTTTAGTTTCTTCGTGTTAGTTGGGAGACGTCTGTGTTATTTCCATGGATGAACTAAAAATAAACCCTGAAGTTAATCTGATAGATATTATTATGTGAATGTCTGCAGTTAGGAGAACAAAAATAGTCTGATAGTTTGTAATATTCACAAAGTGCAAAGATATATGCCTTTAATTAATCCCTGAATTAGTTCAGAGATTAATTCTGAATTAATTCTTAATTAAGTTCTGATCTACCCATAGGAATCCCACAAAATACATAAAAATGACCTTAAACTTTTGCCTAACTTCCTGCCTACATTATAACTCCATCATGGCGATAAGAATGCCATATGATATCATTTCTAGCATGCACCTCATCTGTATCCTAAAGAAATTTAAAGCATCACACCAGATCTTTGATATGTGGTTATGGGGATTCGTAGTTTGATTATTACTGCTACAATGTCAGAGAAAACATATTTGACAGCTACAAAGAACGTGGTTGATGACAGAAGGAAGGTTTTCAAACTTTCTAACTCTGTTAGACTGGATGTGTGTCTCATTAACAGCAATTTGTCTTCATGTTGTTTTAAGCAGTCAGTAATAGCTTTGCTATTTATGGTAGTACATCCATGTTTTTGACATTAAAAAATTTAGTACTCACTTCATCTGAGTGGGATTAATTGTGTCTTTGTAGGAAGAAAGAACATTTCATTATCTTTCAGCTTTTTGCAGCTGCTGCTTTACGTTTTGGTTTGCTGTGGGAGAAGCATGTCTTTAAAAATCAAATTTTCCTTTAGACACTTTGATAATGCACTGACTACCACAGCTGTCCATCCCAAACCATCATGAGAACCATTATGGTGCATCATGATGACCATTTGAAAGCTTTGAGGTCATTTCTTCAACGCCAACCCTGACTGCTTGCCTTGGGACGGCTGTCCTCAGACTCCTCTGCATATATTTAAGAGAATGTGCAGACAATTTGTTCCAGATTTTCTAAACTGTTGTAATTCACAGGTATACTTCAAAGCTGATTTAGTGCTCGGGATGCACTCTCACAGCTGGAAACGTGAGGGAAGGCATGCATCGTAAGATTAGGAGGCAAGACTGGATCTGGTGGAAATCCCTTTGCTTTACATACTGAAGAGAAATGCTGCATGCATCTCAGTGCATAATATCAGTATAGTATAGCATACCATAGCATAGTATGGCACAGCACAGCATAGTGCAGTTTAGTACAGCAAGCATAGTATAGCATAGCGTAGTATGGCATAGTATAATATAGCGTAGTGTAGCACAGAATTGCATAGTGTAGCACAGCGCAGGGCAGTATAGTATGGTATGGTATAGCATAGTGTATCATGGCATAGTATGGTGTGGCGTAGTATGGCATGGTATGCCATAGCGGGGCATGGCACAACATTGTGCAGCGCAGAATAGTATAGCGTAGCACAGTATAGTATAGTATAGTATAGTATAGTATAGTATAGTATAGTGTGGTATAGTGTGGTATAGCAAAGCATAGTATAGTATAGTATAGTATAGTATAGTATAGTATAGTATAGTATAGCATAGTATAGTATAGCATGGTATAGTACAGTACAGTGTAGCGCAGCATGGTATAGTACAGCACAGCATGGTGTAGCATAGTATAGCATGGTATAGTATAGTATTGTGTAGTATAGTATAGTGTAGTATAGCATAGCATAGCATAGAGAAGTATAGTATAGCATAGCATAGTGAAGTACAGTATAGTATAGCATAGCATAGTGCAGTATAGCATAGCATAGTGAAGTACAGTATAGTATAGTGCGTTATGGTGTGGCGCAGTATAGTATGGCATGGTACTGTGTAGCACAGTACAGCACAGTATAGTACAGTATAGTGTTTCAGAGTACAACACAGTATAGTATAGTATAGTATAGTATAGTATAGTATAGTATAGTATAGCATAGCATAGCGTAGCATGGTATAGTGCAGTGCTGTGCTGGATAGCACAGTATGGTATAGTGTGATACAGTGTGGCATAGTATAGTATGGTGTTGCGTGGTATAGCACAGCATAAAATAGTGTAGCATAGCAGAGTATGCTATAATAAAGTACAGAAAAAGGATAGGTGGCTGAAATGATAGTGAATAGTTTATCCTGTAATCAGGAGTGGTCTTTCTTTTAAAGCAGAACTTTTAGATTTTTTGAAACTGCTTATGTTTGCTTGACCTTCACCTGCAGGTTGAGAGAAATGTCAGACAGCATAAAACATTTTTAAGATAGAAACAGGGCATCTAATTTCAGTGGGGAGTTAAAGTAAGAATGTGCTGCAAACATTTACATAAGAACCACTAACTTTCTCCCTCCAGAGAAATGTGAGGAGTGAATATCTTCAGATTTAATGGTGGCAGACAAGGTCAGGGTCAAGTGTTTGATTCAAAACGAGAGCCAGGCTTCAGCGAGGACCACATGATCTTAGATAGAAGTCAGGTTTAAGCCTGATGAAGATCAGACCTGTTTCAGAGACTTCTCAGCAGTAAATATTATGCTCACTGCAGTGATGCGAGACATTCATTGTGGAATGCCTTCATGTCAACAAAGCATAGAATGAGGGAAGTATAAAAATAAAAGCAATCATGCAGGAAATCTATCAAAGCCAGATTCACGAACAGTCTCTTACAAATACAAACTTGTTGGTGCGCTGTCATGACTGCATCTACATGATTCATAAGTCACTAACACCTTTTGTTGAATCTATCTCATAAAACATATTTTGCCTTATGAAGTGATATTCCTAAAGACCGGTCAAGCCGTTATGGGATAGATAATGTATTAGATGATTTAAGCAACGTCTTGGAATTACTCCAAGGTTAAGTGGTAATCCTATATCCATCAACTCTTGAATCCCAGTACAAATGACCTGGACTATGTATTTATTGGAAGGAGCACTTATGAAGCCTGATAAGTATCATTCACCTGCCATTACCCTATGCTCAGAAGGATGAGCTATGGGAGCCATTCGTATGCTAATCACTCAGTCTGCTCATTAGCTTCAGAGGTTACATTTTGCTGCACAGATTTCTCTGATTCAACCTGTGAGAAATAACTTTTTAAAGAAAAGAATTGCTCGGTGATCTATGGGTTATCCATGGTGTGCCAAATTTAATCTGGAACTATTGAATTTATTCATTTGTGCTGTCAGGACTTAAATGAGGCAGGGACATCGCAGCTATGAATGTCATCATAAAATACTAGCTTGATGTGTCTACAGTCAGGCTTGATGATATTCAAATGTGCGAAGAAAGGACACCTGCCTGACTGACTTGGTGGAAGTTTCTTTTTAGCTGTGGATGTTCGACTGATTTTTAAAAATAGTTTTAGGTATTTAGGCAAATATATTTTATATGTTAAACCATCTTAAACAGTTTGGAAAAGACATTGATGTAGCAAAACCTCAAGCCAGTTTAATTTTCAAACATACAATTAACACATTATGATTGTGATAAATGATCTCAATGTTTTCTTCTGGTAGGCTTTTTGCTGTCTGTCATTTTAAAGGAAGTGGTAAAAAAAAAGTAGTCATAATCTATTTTACCCATAATTTTTTAAATTATAACAATGACATATTTAGATTCATTAAATTTCCATTTAGGTTAATTAACAGAACGGAAAATTCACATTGTTCCATCACATATCAAGCAAATGAATACATGCAACTTTTTCACAATTACAAAAATTGCTCAAATCCACATATAGATTCAAACGTTTTGGAGCGTTTTGAGCGTTTGAGCATCAAGAGCGTCCATCGGAAAACAACAGCTAGAGTTGGCGTGTCTGACGCACCCTCTGCCCGCCTCCACTTAGACTTTGAATGTAAACCAGATGCACAAAACGCTAGGTGTAGAGCAAAATGTCGAGCGTCTGCCTTCAATGTGCACATGCGTCGAAGCGTTTTTGACACGCGTAAAGCTGTGGTGTGAACATACCATTGAGGTTGTGATGCCGTCCTGGAGGTTGAATCCATGCTCTGCTGCCAAGCTGCACGGCATTACAAGCACCACCTCAGTCAAAATTTTGAAATCAGGGAACATTTCTACGGTTGAAGATGGCAAGACACTCTGAAGTAGAAGATTTCCTACTCTGACAGGGCCTCACTTCAGCAGGAGGAGATCCTGCAGCAGTGGTTCAGCTGCACCAGACGGGCTTCATAACCTCCATAACTCTACAACGCGCTGTCAGCTCATGGATAGCAAGATGCATTGAGTTCAGTGTGCAGGTCAGAAATGATACTCAGTTGGTTTTCTTTCATGTACTTTGTGCATAAAGTTAAAAAGTGGTCAGGTGTTGAAACTGCAATCTGTCAAAATGGAAGACAGCCTTCAGATTTTTCCATTACTGTTTAAAAAATTTGTAAAATATGGAAAATATTCACATATATTCCATCTTTCTATCAGAACAGTGAGTTATATGTTTCAAATGTTTTTTTTTCTACACATGCACCTAAACAAACTAGAACATAATTTATCTTTTCATTTTTTTAGATACCCGTTTATCCTTGCAGTCTCCAGTGATTATTTGGTAAAAGAAACACCCTGGACTGGTCACCAGTTCAAACGCAGAGACACACAGGACAGACAATCATGCAAACACATACAAATAGCAACAGCTTGATATTTTATCCTTAAAACTAAGAGTTTTTGCATTAAATTAAATCACAGGTTGCTCCTTATGCTGCATTTCTTTTGCAAAAAGCCGCCATAGTAATCACAGTTAATGTGCTCTTAACTAAACAAATATTAATACTTATCCACACGCTCACAAACGTAAAACTGAAAGTCCAAACAGATCTGTCTTTTAGATCTGTCTTACATTTCTTAAACTGGGAGTGTTTCAATAAAACTCCTGCTGTTTTTTCTGGGATTATTTGCTGTTCTAAACAAATAGTTCTTCATTAAAAACAACAAAAAAACTTCAGCGTACATTTAACAAACACTTGTCCTGTGAGCTTTGTTGTTGGGAAAAAAAATACACAC
Source organism: Poecilia reticulata (assembly GCF_904066995.2). Taxonomy (NCBI): domain Eukaryota; kingdom Metazoa; phylum Chordata; class Actinopteri; order Cyprinodontiformes; family Poeciliidae; genus Poecilia; species Poecilia reticulata. The sequence goes on from NC_088832.1 coordinate 19,610,708, forward strand.
AAAGATATATTTATAGCCATGTCAAAATTGTGAGCTGAACAGAAATAAATCTTTCATTTTCAGCTATTTAAATAAAGTAAAGTAAACATTGAACTCTCTCCACTCTACTTGAATGTTGCAACATACTGGATTTTTTCTGCTTGTACCACAATGCTCTGTGAGAGGCTTTGGTAAAGGACAGACGGAAACTATTTGGAAATGAAAGTGATGCTGTCTTTAAAGAAAGATAGTTTGTCTAGAGTGATTTCATTTATGTCTGGTTTTTAGTTGTCCAGTGGGGAAAATGATCCTTTGAAAATCGTATCTTACTTCCCTTTTGCCTGAGGAGACAGAGCAGCACAAGAACAAGCCGCCATGATCCACGACTGTTTGTGTTTTGGTTTTCTTTTGTAAATGGGAAATGGCCTGTACTTGCACAGCGCTTTGTCTAGTCCAGAGGACTCCAAAGCGCTCAGTCATTCACCCATTCACACACCAATGCTGGTAAGCTACATAATAGCCACAGCTGCCCTGACAGAAGCGAGGCTGCCATACAATCGGCACCTCTGACCAACACCAGCAGGTGAAATGTTTTGCCCAAGGACACAGTGACTGAGAAGGGCAGACCAGGTGTCTGAACTGGCAGCTCTCTGGTTACAGGACGAACACCTAACCTGCTGAGTCACTGCCACGCTGTTGTGGTTACTTTCTGATCATTTTTGGGTTTATTACTGCCAGTTAGGTTCAGCTCAGTCCTTTCTGCTTATTGCCATTACAGTGCTGCTACATTAGTTAAATCTTTTCTGTTCAGTTTCTTCTCTTCTTTCTTCTACATTTATTTTATTTCTGGGTTCTCCCCTTTTAGTATGTAGATCCTTTTGAGTCTTTTCAGTTAATTTCCCTCTGTATTAATTCGTCTCCCTCCCTCAGTTTTCCTGTTCTTCTTCTGCCCCACATCCTTTAACTAGCTCACCTGGTTGTTTGTCATTTTCCACCTCTGCCTTAGTACTTAGCTGCCTGGTTTGGATTGTTCAAAGCTATGTTTGGGTGATTGTCCCCTTCTTGTTTTGTAAGTCTTCATTTTCATCATTGAAACTCTTCACTTCATCCCTCTGCCTCTGATTCTGCCTGCTCTTGGGTCCAACTAAAATCAAACCAAGTACAAGCTGAGAATAATCACAGCTTTACACTAAATCATGTTATGAGGCTCTGCAGCTGCCACGGAAAAGATCTGCAATTCCTGCACTTTATCATAACATTAATTACAGAAACAAAGAGCCTTTTTGGGAATGGATTTCCAAAACATGTTTAAATCCACATTAAAACAAAGTAACATAAGTCACCTGTGAAAGGAAGTATTTCTGCTTTCTCCAGCTGATATTGCGTTTCGAAAGCAGAGTTGCCTGTAATAAAAAAGAACCTTGTGTTGTAGAAACGCAGCCAGCCTACACCTGGTTCTGTCAACAGCCCAGTCCTGGTTGTAAGAGCAAAAACACGCAGCCAATGCAACACAGCTGCTTCTCCTCTACTAAAGAGGAAAAACTTGTAACTGTCATAAATTACCTCCAAGGACACACATTCAGTCTCGTTTTTATTTCCCATAGTTACAAAGTTCAGCAAACAAGTGGGTTTTAGTATTTGTGGCTCGCTGAGAGTGAAGAAGTATCTTTTTACTTAATAAATTTACCAAAGAGTTTGTTTCTGTTGTCAAATGATACTTACTTTTTCACCAGGCACAAATGATTGCTTGACTTTTTCATTGTTTACAACAGAGATTAAAAAGTGCCCTGCAAAAGTATTCATACCTTAAACCTTTTCACATTTTCAAACAGCAACCACAGTGGGGCATTTTATTGCAATATTATGTCCCACAAGTCAAAACCGGAAGTAATCCGCGCAATATTTGTAGGCAAGCGCATGCGCAATACATAAAGAATGGCATGGCAACAAAAAGAATGTGCGAGAAAAAGATACGTGAACACACTCGCTGCTGATCGACCCGTATGAGAGGGAGAATGAAGATATGTGAGACGACGTGGACAACTTGCCTCAGATCTACGACATAGTTTCCTCCCTCGTGAACACCGTGGAGGAGCTTCACGGCCTGAAATCCACGGACGGATACAGTCAGTGTGTCAGCGGCTTTGTAAAAGACGAACGATCCCGTCAGGTGAATAGAAATGTTCTGGTGACTTTTTGAGTAAGTACCTGCATTAATATACACGTAGGCTACATGTCCGTCTATTAGCTTGCCACATTAGCTAAGCTAATTTTGCTAGTTCGACAGTCAGTGCTACAATAAATATCACTGACATTTATCTTACCATCACATAGAGGCGGATAAAGTACTCAAAAATTTTAATCTGGTTATAGGTATAATGAACTTATTGTTTTTAAGTTAGGAACGAGGGGAGAGCTGTTAACTACGTATAATCTTGTGGCTTGTTTATTGTTGTCATAGCAACTGCCTGTCAACATGGCTTTTGGTGACAAAGTTCGCGGACGTGTGACGTCACACGTAGAAAAGACGTTTTTTTCAAATAGAAGTGTTTAAAGTGTGCTGTATATTTGTGTTAAGCCCAACTAACTCAATATTATGTAAAGTTGCCTTTTGCTGTAAAGGATTCACAAAAGCTCAGTTAGACTGCATGAGAGTAAAGGTGAACATTCATTTATGAGTTTTGCCACAGGTCAGATCTGGACTTTGACTGGTCCATCATAGCTCATGAATATGTTTATTAACCATTCTGTTAACTCTAGTTCTATGTTTATGGTCATTGTCCTTGAAGGTGAATCTCTCACCAGTCTGAAGTCTCCATCTGTCTTCCCATTAACTCAAACCATCTTCCCTCTCCTTACTGAAGATAAACATCCGCACATGGTTTGCCTTCACCACTGGAATAATGTGTTCAGGATGAAGTGTAGTGTTATTCTAATGTAACATAAGCTAAAGGGTTTGATTAATTTAGGTTTCATCTGACTAGAGCGCCTTTTTCACGTGTTTGCTGCATCCTGGTAATTCACTGCAACGACATTTCAATTGGCTTTCTGACGTTTAATAATAGCTTTCTTTTTGAAACTCATCGATAAGTTAGCATAGGCCTTTTAGTTGATTTTTTGAGAAATGTTCCTGCCTGAGCAAAATGCCAGTTTGTAGATGTACCACACTATTTTTCTGATGTATCGGAGAAACCGCACTCCACACTTTTCAGATTTCTATTTCTAAAAGAATTATTTAATTTATTTAAAATTATATAATCCTTTTAAAATGTTATAATTTCCTTCAACTTCCTAATATACTCATATTTTTATTGGTATAAAATCCGACAAAGTTCAAAGGATATGAATACTTTTTTCCACTGCGTGTAACACAATTAATACAGTAGGTGTAATGAAAGCTCTTCTATATATATCTGCAGGTGTGTCTGTTTCATTCACGATTATGGATGAGTCACTGTCTTAACAATGTGAGAGGCTAAAAGTCTTTGTCAGAGGCTTTCTGTGATAAATTACCAGAGTTTTCTGCAGTGACATTTAACTAATTTCACTGTGGCAAATTCTTTCAAGTGCATTAAAGAGTCAGCTTTGATCCCTCGCTCCACTGGAGCCATAAAACAGGATCTATTGAAGGACACTTAATGATCTCTCTTTAATTGATTAGGCGGTGTTGATTATTCATTACCGAGGATTAAAAGCTCACATTGATGTAGCGGATGTATTCGTTTTCCTGCTGAGCCCTTTTTTTTTTTTTTTTTTTTAACGTTGATCCCATTTACAAAAGCGAGTTTTATCAATGCAGACGCCTTTCATTTATTAAAGACATCACTCCTCATAACCACATATGCCGAGGGAAGCAACATCCTGTCCAGTGGAGCCGTTTGGATGGAGTGTGTATACTTCTGAGGTCAGCAAAATGGAAAGAAAGAATAAGGAAAGTCTTTAAGCTGATCTGGGTCTCTGCCAGCCAGCTTCAAACCTTTGCTCCCTTGGTTTGGGAGTTTGCTAGTTTCCCTTTTCCTCTGACATCACTCTCCAGGATCTGCACAATGATAACACAGGCCCCGATTGCATGACATTACTGCTTCCTTAAACGCACATGGGAGAGCCGAGTTAAAAATCCCACATGGCTACAGGCTAACTGCAGTTTCCAGCGCGCACCAGCTGCACAGCTGGTGTCCATGGGAGAGACGGAGCGGATACACAAATTCCAGACTGTTATGAGGCGGGGAAATATAATTCCTGGGGCAAGAGTTTTCTAATAGTATACTATGCTTTGAGCTGTAACCACAAATGTTATTTCCTTATAAACCACAGACATGAAACCTGCACAACATCCATCAAAAGTGTGTATAACGTTGCAGCTCAGGACTTAACAAATACTCCGCAAATGTTTCAGGTCATAAAACCCACAGAGCTTCAGAAAGGTTTTTTGCAATTATGTCACCCTTGCATTTTAGATTGTGAACTAAAATGCAATGCACTCAGATAGTCGGAGTAAAAACAAAATACGGCTTTCAACTAATGATTCGGTTTATTCAGGGAAAAAAACGACCCAATGCAGCATGGCCCAGTGTGAAAAAAACATAATCCTGTTAGCAGAAGGAGTGGGCATGAAAAGCCTGCTTAAGGGCAGTTACATTCAAAACTTTAATTAGGCCACTTTAAAAGCTTAATTATGAGCCATTCAAACGTTGGGCTAGTTATTAGCCTGCAGATTGTATTTAAGCTCACAGAACAGATGGCGAGAAGTTCTTCTTCAGGGTTTTCTGGCAGAGAGCATCACTCACAAGCCGACCCAGATCATCACACTACCTCCATAAGTAGGAGGAAGTGTGTGTGAACCAGGGGTTAGAGTAGGTTGTTGGTTTTATTTTGTTGTCACTCTTTGTTTGTCTAAATCAGTTAGCTTTAATTAGTTTTTAGTTTTTATTAGTTAAATATTGTTACGTTTTTAACAATATTTAGTTTGGTTTTTAGTTAGTTTCATAAACCCACAATATACTTCAAGTCAGTTGTAGGTTTTCCGCATTAATTGCAGTTTTTACTTATTTCAGTTAAGCTCGGTTAGTTAGTTAGTTAGTTTTAGTTAACTATAATAACCTTGGGGTCATCGTCAGTATGACATTCTGTTGCTCTAAATGCTTCTTGTGTGAGTTTTAAACTGGTTGAACAAGGAAGCACAATTTCCAAGAAGCCTCACTATTTTCTTATTTAACTATTTTTTGGCCTTGCAATTCTCCCGTTGGTGCCATTTTTACCCTGTCTCTCTCTCTTATTGCTGAATCATGAACTCTGACTTTAATGAGTCTTGCAAAGCGTTAGAGATTGTTCTGGAGGAATTGTTGATAAACATTTGGAGTAATTTTTTTTAGCCTGACAGTCCTGGGATGGAAATGAAACTCAGCTTTCCAAAAGATGTGCACAACATTAGCATCTTTTTTTTCTTTGTTGGATTTTAAAAAGGTTTAATAATCTGAAACATTTGAGAGAAACAAAGTAAAGCAAGAAAACAGAAGAAATCTGTAAGGCGGCAAAGAACTTTTTCACTGAACTTTAAATCAGAAGAAGCTGAAATAAAATCCACACAACTAGTGTTGTACTAGTTAACTTAATGTAAGAACTAAAATTAAAGAAAGGCAATGGGAATTATTATTGTAATCATACATGCTTTCTCATTTACAAAATAAAAGTTTTCTTTTAATTGGAAACTACAGATCGAGTTACTAAAACCACTGAAGTTTTTAAAAGGTACTGTATTCTGAGTTAGATTTAAATTGGAGCTCTTATACCTGTCCACAATTCAAATTAGCCTGCCATCCCAGAACCTAAATGCATCAACTGAGTCACTGTTAGTAGTGGTGTCTTGCCTTCAAAAGGCGTTCGAATGTGTAAAACTTTGCTTAATTGTGAAGATTTCTTTGCCAGATTTGAGAGCTGAACTTTCTGCTATTGGGTTAAACTGGTTTTATTCTCCAGAAAATCTTACAAAGCCTTTAAACTCTTTTGTTTAAAAATACCGAAGCTCGAGAGATTTCTAAAATTTAAAAACCAATTGCTGTTTTGTTTTGCACGTCTCATAACTTGGGGCTTAATTTGTCTATTTCTGAAATTCGAGCCAAATACTAAAGTTAAGAGAAGAAGAGAAAGAGAGAGAAAAAAATGCACCTTATGTAATTTTTTTTTTTTCTGTTGTAATGCAAGCCAGATGTGACTGGGACCGTGGAAACAGGTGATGATAGCATTACACTGGAATTGCAAACAGATGGAGAGAAGCTTGAACCTATTCTTGTGTCAATGATGGGGTCATAAATAAAGATTTTTTTCCCCCCCTTGAGATGAAATAAATTCTCTTTAATTAAAACTACAGCAACTTTACATTTTGTGTAAAAAGAAAATCATCCAAACACGTCCTGAGTAACTTTGGACTCAGAAAGCGTTTGGAGGGTTTTTGTTGCGTTTATGAGGTAATTTCAGGGTGGTTATCACTGATTGCTGATTCCAAAGTTTTATTCAGCCGTTTCAGCAAAGTGTGTCGCTGAATTTGACGGTGAGGCTTCTCCCCTGATTCTCCACGCCTCAGTGGAAGTGGAGGATGCAGGTCTGCTTCACATCAGGTGAATTTATGGCTGTATGGGAGAGGAATGTCTCCAGTAATCAGTCCTGATGAAGCAAATGCTGAAGACGTCCTGGGAGACGAAGGAAAGCCACTGTACATGTTGGCCTGGCCCAGTGAGTGATGGAGAGGACGATGTGCAGGCCCGCACCGAGAGGCCGCTGACCCCCCATGAGAGACGGCCCTGTAGAGAGCATTTATACCTGCTAGCACTGATACAAGAAGGAACCCACATCTACCAAAAAAGAAACAGCCTCCCTCCAGTCCTACAGATCTGACCACCAATTGAAAAACCTGAAAATGCAGACAATTGGGAAGTGAAGTTTCCGCACTCAAAACTGATCATTAAAGGGGCAGTATTGTGTTTTCCAGCCACATTGTGCCATTTTGTAGCACAATCGAGAAACTATGTTATCTTCACCTATAAAAATGATATCAAATATGACCTAAAAGAAATTTTACTTCCTTATTTGACACCTTAAAATTGGGCCTTTGTCTCTTCAGTAAACTCCTGCTCTTTCTGAAACTCCGCCTTTTGGAAATCGTCACAGCATCGCTCTTCTATTAACCCTTTGACAACGATTTTACCCACGTTGCACTGAGAAACAGCTGAGCAGATGTGCAGCTTGCTAATTGCTGCTGGCTAGTCTGGAGGATCTGATTCGGGGAGGGCTGCTATGTGAGGCCGAAACTCTGAAGCTTGGAAACTGCAGCGCAGAGGAGGAGCTGCGCCTCAAAGGCGGAGCTAGGTCCACCCAGGCGTTTAGTACAACTGAATGGTTGCCATGGGAAACTAAAAGATTAGCTAAATATACGTGAAAGAATCAAAGTAACTCTCCAGATATGTTTCTGATGAGAAAATGACATCACAACATCATATAAAGCTCAAAAAAGTCAATTTTACATGATACCTTTAAACTCATCTGAATATAGCAAGCCTTTAGGATAAAAAGTGACTTTAACCCTATTTTATTCCTGAGAATAAAAATGTTCAGTCGAGCCCAAAAGAAATTGAAAACTAGATTTCTTTCTTGTAATTTAGCAAACGTGCAAAATCATTTTTAAGTTTTGGATCTACATTGACTAACATCAGATTTCTTCAAGAGAAAATCAAACTACTTTATTTGCCAGAATTTTAATTTTATTTTCTTGGCCTGCAAGCACTTCTGACTCGATAATTTTGACCACGTGACAAAAAGTTTAGACACCCCCAGGTCACACTCTGTCTCTTTTTTAAAGTTTCCATTACACCAGTGCCTCCAAAAATACACCAAACAGGCCTACCATTAAGAAAGGTCTGTTTGGAAAAACAATTAAAAAGCAGAGAAAGGAAAGCACATCGATTCAATACTAAAAATAGAAACTTGATGTCCTGATTCACTAAAACGTTACATAACGTTTACACCCAGAAAACTAAAGCAAATCAGAGATTTAGATTAAAAACTGCATTTCTGACAAGAGAGGATCTCCTTCTGCTGATACTGTTTTCGTTTTTCTTCTATTTTTGGCAAAGAAAGTGTGCAGTCAGATCAATACTTCTCTGATTGTTTTAAAGAGGTTTTGGTTTTAAAACCACTGCCACTGTAAACTGTGTGGAAATCTGTAGCTAGAATGGATATTTTTAAAGTCTCTGCAGGAGAGTGAAACTGAGAGGAGCCCTGGTTTTGATTACATCCTACCATCTAAAAACATAATTCACCACATTTCTGTGGCTGTAAAGTCATGAAACTTAATTAACATACTTCTTATTCAATATGCAAGATGTAATCCCTGGAGCTGCTTCACATCTTATCATTAGCTGCAACAGTAAGGGGCTATTTCAGTGTTCTTTGAAACTTTGGGCTGAATTGGATCATCTGCAGCTCAAAATCACATGTATTTCAACTGGTTAGCATCTAGCAAAATAATGCTGCACTCAACACAGATTGATTAGCACATATTTAAAGACTTTGTTTCTATTTCTGATTTTAATGCTCCAAATACAGTCAGTTTGCCATTTCAGAAATCTCTACACGGGGGGAAAAAAAAAGGAAATTCTCTCTAAAATATAAGAAAATGTCAGTCTACCTAATTATTAATTTTTATTCGGACAAGCTTTGCTGGGATATTCAGAGAAGTTGTACACAATATTTTTTGCTGAATTACCTGGTGAATCGGGATCTTTTTTTTTTTTTTTTACATTTTTTATCTTAGAAATATTTAATTTAGCAGCAGTGGATATTCAGTTGACTAGTTCACACATGAACAAGCAGGGAATAAGAACCATGTTTATACTTTTACAGAGCATTGAGGAACAAAACGATTTAGGAAACTTTGAAGAGTTTTAATTGCACTCCAAAACATTTTTCATTTGAGTCTATTTCTGTAAGACCCTCAGCAGCTAATGTGCAACTGCAGTAAAAAGACCTATAAATAGCTGGTTAAATCCTCTCTGCCATTTTCCAGGCTATCCCCAGAGTCACCACAAGAGAGCACAGCTGGTCGATTCTCCCACTCGCTGCCGACTCTCCCCTGCGTCACACGCAGGTGTAAAACCCAAAGCCTTCTCCACAGATTCATGCCGTCACGGCTTCTACCAGCCGCCCCAAATGGGCTCTCACGTTCTGCCATTTGGGAAAGTGGACTTTAATGGACTCATGGGAGCCTGACACCTCGTCCCGGCTTGGTGCCACATGACAGTGTGACAAACACTGAGCTCTTAAATCATTAAATTACTGTGTAAAATGATTTATTGTCCCCCTGTAGTGGACAGCGCTATCCAGAGAGCATTAAAGATGCTCTGTGTTTTCGATTTCACACGTCCTGTAATGTGTTTATGCAGCTGGATAGTTTTATTGGAGCGATTGAATTAAGCCGTGATAAGTGATTTGAAGTGCCCTGCTCAAGGGTACACTAGAAATGCAGCACCTGCCAGTGCTTCACACACTGTGGGGGTTTGCTCTGGGAAACGTTATATGTGTGTGGCAAGTAAATTATTTTACCAAAACATATAATCTAGCCTCTGAGATTTCTATTCCTGTTTCCTGAATTAATTTGAAAGGTTTTGGGAGTTTTTTTTTCTTCTTCTTATTCTGTTTCTTCTTCTTCTTTCCAGACCCAACAAGGGCTGCAACACAAAATCCCGAGTCGTTGGTCGTCCTGATGCTGTAGATTAAGAGCTACGATGTTCAAAAGCAAGGCTTAGCTGCAGACCACTGAGGAGGATCAGCTCATTTCCTTTAGCGCAGTATGCAGAGAGTAGAGCTTGTCTCAGAAGATCAATGTCTCCTCCTTTGTTGCATCAGTCATGCAGCGTCTTTTCTGCACAATAGCGCCGTGGAGGTTGGTGGGCTGGTGACTGGAGAGGACCGAGGACCACCTGACGGCCCGCTGGTGCTTGGGAACGCGCACACAAACTGCTGATTGTGTCTTTATCTGTCCTCTGACAGCAGGTTTGTTTGAAAGTTTCTTTACATCTCCTCCCCTCTCTATGGAGCAAGTTAACATGCTTTATTCCACTTTGACACACAAAACCACAAACACCGTAATGTGTAACAGGCTGTAGTTTGTCACACCTCTCTGGTTCCTGCTCAGAGCATTGTCTGAAACGTCTCCCTCAGAGCTGCTCGAAACATTCAATCTGTTCGCCACCATTAATTATGCAGATTTATTAAATCTACTTACTACTTGATCTGTAGGTCTTTCTGGTGTAATATTTTTATACTCTTTAATGCTCATAATTCACTATGACATTAAAAAGTATTTGCTTCAGTTTATGCTTTTTCTGCCACTTAAATGTGTTGGATAATCACATTTTAATATCAGACAAGCATAACTCAAGTAAACAAAACTGTTTTTAAATGATAGTTCTGCCTATTAAGGGAGAAAAAAGAAATTAAACCAACCTGGCTCTTTACTCAAAGAAAATTAAGTTGTATTTAGTAAGAATTTATTCATACAAACAAGGAAGGAAAGAGAGAATGGGAAAAGAAAGCAACAATGTCAACATTACATGTTTGAAAGAGAGCAGGATAAGCAAATTCTTACCTCCTTTACTTTCCTTTTTTAAGTAACTACCAATTAATTACAAATTACCTGTTGATTTCAGTATCCAGTCTCTTGAACAAACAACTAAAGCCCCTTAACATGACGCACCTACTGTGCTTCCTTGAACAGGCGAGGATAAGTCTATGGGCTAAACAAAACATGTTCATTACATTTTTTTATATACAAAATCCATCTTAGATAATCAGCTCTGTCTATTTTGTTTTAGGGCATCTTCTCACTTTAAATCCAAAAAGACTGCAGCTGGCCACGCCCCCAACTCAGTGTTTACATTGGCTCGTAAAAATGGCTGCAATCAGATGTGTAATTATACAACCGTACATCTTTGAAAAGCATTAGTAGAGCCTCCTGCACCAAGTGGTTTCTGGATGGTAATTCAGCAACAAAAGACTTATCTTTTCCAGGAGACACTGTACAGTGCATACAGCATTAAAAACCAGCTGAGCAAATGTCCTGGAGTCCCACAAGGGTTGCTAGGTAACAGGTCTGGGGTTGCTAGGTAACGGTGCAGCGCCTGTGGAATGTGACTTAATAATCAGGAGGTTTTTGAAACAACTCATTTTCAAGACACCAAAAAGCATTAATTTATTGCCAAAAGGCAATAAAAGCCAAAAGGCTTTTAGAAGCAGTACAGGTCAAACAGAAGAACAAAAATTTTACATAATAGATGCACAGTTTCCCCCAGAAAACTTGCTCAGGGCGCTACGGCAGTCATGCAGCCACTCACAGTGTTTTTGAGATAAAAAAATGTTTAGAGTTGACAGGAAATTTGAAAATATCATTTGATAGTTATGCATTTTTGGAAGACTAGAATATTTATACATAAAACCAACTATAAAGTATTTTTTTTAAAAAGGCAATCATTAAAAAAAACTAATAAATTAACAAAGCTAAGCCTAGTGAGGGCACAAGTAAAGCCTGGTGGCCCGTCAGGCTTATAATACACTGAGGGAAACCCTGAGGTATGATGTGTTGCTCTTTCAGATACCTGGCTTAACCCACTTCATGTTGCCAAACAGGTGCCACATGTTGCATTAACTCTTAAATTGTTTGATCATCTGAAACATTTAAGTGTGAAAAAAAAAAAATCAAAAACAGATTAAAAATCTATTTTCCCAGCACTCTGCGTCAGATAAACATATTAATTTGTTTACTCTGGGGATATTCATAACTCAGCAGTCAAGAGCAACAATGAACAGACGTGTAGACCGAGTAACAAACTGAGCTAATTTAATCAGTTTCTGCATCAGTTCATTGTGCAAGATTCCCAGCTTGCCACGTTTACGCAGCTGTGGTGATACAACAAAATAAAGAGTTGTCTCTGAAGAAGTTAGCAGGAAGCGAACAGAGAGCAGACCTCAATGTGGAATTACTCCCTCTCATTAAAACGAGGTTGCTAAGACAAGATAGAAAACAAAATAAACAACTGTGAGTCGCACCATTCTTCATCCAGAGGAAGAATGTGGGGGCCGCCGGGATCCAGGGGCCTGTTTGTGATGACACTTCTGCTCTATTTTCTCTGCTCTCCAGGCTTGACAAAATCCAGCATCAGTGGAGTTCCCTCTTCCTCCCTGACACACACACTCACAAAAACACACAGTCGGGCCATTTGTTTTGTTAAGTACTTGCTAAATGCAACAAGCTGATTATCAGGAAAAGAGCCATCTCTGGTTTCTGCAAAGCCAGAGTGTTTAAAAAGGGGAAACTTCAGCCTGAACTGTTTCAAGGGCTGCAACAGATTAGTAGCAGCTCATTGCTTTTAACGAGCTGAGCAGCGAGTCCCAGAACAGAGCAGATCTGTGTGTTATCGATATGGACTTTAAAATTAAAACGAGACGAGTCAAAGAAATAATTTTATTTAACACTTCTTCGATATTAAAGGGATAGTTCAAAAGTTGTGCTGTAAACGGGTTAAAACCTGTTAATAATAAACTTCGTCTTTTTGAATAAATCCAGATTAGATCGCTGAAGCTTACGGCTAATCAGAGAGGAGACAATTTCAACGTCAACTTCTGTTATCTTAGAAACATCCGGTCTGAAAAATGTCAGGTAATTTTTGTTTATGCTCTTATACGAACCGTTAAAAACCTGTTATCACCTTTGCATTGGATGGTTATTTACAGAGAAGGAGGTGATTGCGCTAGAATCTAAGCATTTCCCATCAGATTATTGTCTGATATAGAAGCAAAATGGGGTAAACTGCAAAACTTTATTTTTAAACAGCTTTACTTCTCTGTCAACTGGAAACGCTTTACATGCTTTGCTTTTAGTACATGTTTGTAGAGATATTCAGACGACATTTTACCAAGAACAAGTCAAGTCTCAAGTCTCTAATGACTGAACAAATGTTCTCCCAGGACTCATGCTGTCTAACCTGCCTGAAACACAGAAATGATGCAAAATCCGATTCTGGTGGCTGAGTACTTCACCAAATGCATTTTTTGTTAAATATTTCCACTGAAGTCAGATTTTCATTTCCAATCCTTCTCCATAAGCGACATTCCTTTCACAGCAGGTGGGAAATTCACATTTGATACTTCAGGGTTGCTTCTATTGCCAAGTATGTTTAAAAACATTAGTAGTGCATGAGAGTCCAGAGTCCCAAACAGAACCCCCTCCTTCTGTTTTCAAACTGCATTTGTTCAGAATTGCAAGCGTTGCTCTTTCTCCAGGTCTCCAAAGGACTGGTTTTACACTGTCTGCACGCATTACTGCCATAGTCTGCTGAAGGCTGATCCTGTCACCCACATCTTTCCTGCAGCCGGGCCACCCAGCCTGGATCTGCCTCCAACATGTCATCCCTCTGTGTGGTCCTAAACAAAACAGAAACAGGGAAACGGAGGAAAGCGTACCGATGCCAGCCGGGAGAGAAAGAAAGAGATGTTTCAAAATATGACAGTGTCATCTCTGGGAATGGAGCTCAGAGGGGAGAAAAGGCAGACAAAAAAGTGTTTGAATAGAAGCTGAGTGTCTGTTTTACGACGCTGCAAGGTGTTTTATTATGCCTCTCTGTTCTCACTGCACAGTAAATGCGATAGATCACACTTTCCTTGAGCATTTTGGACAAATTCAACCACTATTGTTTCTCTCTTTTGCTTTAGAAGAACTTTGAATAAACGAGATGATGAAGACAATCATGTGCTGCTGAGATAAATCCCCCAATTGTGCTTTTAAACAAAACAAGAGAAACAGAAAAGTTATGTGGCAATAAAAATTTCAAATGACTTGTTGCTAAATGCCAAAAACAGCAACCAGTTGCTTAGGCAATTGTTATTAATCCTGACTTTACTGGGATCCAGAGCCTCAGAATAACTATGAATCATCTAAAAGTTTACAGTGAAGCCATAAAACTTCTATCCAAGAATAAATAGAATATGTTACAACAGATTTATGATCATTGATTGCCTCAAAAAGCCTAAGTTTTTGCCGGGATCCAACGCATGTTCTGCTCTTTATAGATGCCTCGGCTTGATTTAGGACTCAGTTGATGGATATTAAATAACCTGCTCATGTGGAATCTGAGAGATAAAGATCTGGAGGTCACATGGTAGGTATCCGATGTCCTCAGCATGGTTTGCGTTAGGGAAGTGCGTTGGGTGGCTCAGCCAGTCCGCCTCTGTGATTTACGCAACACTACATGAAATAATGGAAAGTGGTGGAAATAAATGATCTGCAGGGCATGTTGATTGTTTGGCTCCGCATCTGAGCTGCAGCGTTGTGATGAAAAGCTGTTCTCTCATTACCGCAGCCGAGGTACGCTCGGCCTGTCGGGACGGCTGCCCACACAACAACACAAACTATCAGCAGTCAGAGGAACACTGCAATCATAAACGCATTTGACACAGCCTTCATATGTGTGGCGAAGACGCTGTTATACAATGAAAAGTACTTAGCACACTTGGATGTTTTACCCTTCTTGTTGCTTTCACAAATCAATCGCGATGAATAAAATTCAGCTTTTTTTTAAGGAGAAAAAGTACAAACTAACTTCTACAAAATACTGAAATTAGTATAAATATGAATCTTTAAAGCTGTAGTATGTAACTCTTAATAAAAGTGTTTTTATATATTTGGTAAAACTGTCACCATGTAATATATAATATGAGACAGATATGTTGATTAAAATATCAATCACCTTCACCTTCTTCCTGTGGTGCTATTGCAACCAATCAGAGCCCAGGGGAGGGTCTTTGTGCTGTCAATCAACATTGTGAATGCACTGCTAAATGTGTTGGAGAAATAACTTACCATTACATGAAAAATGTTTATGCTAACTAGCTTGTGAAAAAAATCATCAAAAAGCATGATTTTTTTTGTATCCATCCCCTGACTTATGCTTTTCAATAACTTTTTCCTTGATTATCTTGGAGTCCTCGTGCTTTAATGGTAGGAACACTGGCTACCGTTAAAGTAGCCAGGACTGTCTGATTTTCCTGTTATCCATCTTTCCATTACCTGCCACCTTGTCCCTGCTGAAGACGAGCATTTCCACATTGTGATGTTGCCACCACTATGTTTTGCTGTTGGGATTACCGTTGTCTCTATACATCTGCAGCACTTTGCTTGTGTATGGTCCAACACAAGTGTGTCTGGTACCAGACACACATGTTTTTATACCACAGTCCCTTATCTCCACTATTGAGATTACTGGCACCAGTTGGCTGGACCTCTGTTAAATTAGGTCAGTCACTTATTTTCAGATAAATACTTGTCTTTAATTGCCCTTCTTTTGTAGAAATCTGTTTTGACTTTCACATTAAAGACATTTTTTTTTTTTTTGTAAATTTCTGTTTTTAAAAAAGTTAAATTTTGTTAATGCGTTAAAGAAATAAAAAGGGTAAAACATCCGAGTGTGTGAATACTTTTACAAGGAATCTACAGGTCTCTTATGCAAATAAGATATTGGATCTCAATGAGGCAACCCGTAAAAATAAAGGTAAAAAAAATATATGTGTGTTTGACTCATCTGGTGCAAAAGGTCAGAGGAGGAAACAGAAAAGGTCACAGTTTGAGCAACACACATAGAAAACGCTGAGACATTATGACACATTATGATGAGCTGAAAAATCCAGATCTGGATAATATTGCTGTCATTTTCCTCCCAACATAACTTACTGCACCAGTTTACTTAAAGAGAAAAGTTTCATTATGCAACTAGATCTCCTCCCATCTCTGAATTTATTTTTCCAGCAATTATAAAAAATATCAAAATGCATCTAATTTTGCTGAAACACCCTATGCACAACATTTGATTACATATTGACTTCTGGAGTACTGTATCATTTTAATAAAGTATTGAAGTATCATTTAGAGCAACTCGCCTACAGAGTCTTTTTCTGTACCTTAGTGAAGTTTCTCAATGAGCTTTCAATAAAGATTTGCAACCAGTGAGCAACAATTTCCAGTTAAACATTACAAAAATCTGACTGCTTTAATGGAAAGTACGATAAATAATAGGACAGTTCTACTTGAACATTTAAGGTTGGATTGGGAAGCCAGTTATATTTTTAAGAAATCTTCAATGAAATTTAAGGACATTTAAGAAATGTTACATATAGTAAAAAAAAATATATAAATAAATGGAAATCATGCTTGGAAAAAACTCAATTCTAATTGGGAAAATGGTTTTGCAAAAAGATCGGTTGTATTTTGTTCTTTTTGTAAACTTCTGTTTGTATTTTATTTATTTACGGTATTAACTTTTGGACAATTATTCCCTCTGGGTTTGAAAGCTGTGCAGCTGGAAGGATTTCTGCTCTTATTTTTTATTTTTTGACAGTTGCTATGATGCAGAACCTTGGCAACAAGGTATTGTTTTTACAACTGAGAGCAGCTGATTAGCATCTAAAAAGATCAAATAATAGCTGAACTCTGACCCCAAATCCCAGAGGAGTTGAGATGGAGGCCTCATGGACCAGAGAGAAGCAGGGAGTTCAAACGGTCTCTTCCATCGATCACGGTGGTCAAGGATCAAATCCCAAACTCTAATGTCTCTCCGCTCGACTTTATAACCGTTCAGAGATTTAAAGAGGGGTAGCAAAAACAAATGGAGTGGATCAGCCGTGTTTCCCAACAACTGACGGCATCATTCAGAACATGTTACTGTTACATGTTATTGTGCTCTCTGCTGCCCAGAAATTGAGGCGTCTTCAGTCAGTGGCCTCTTCAGATTTGTTGCAAGACTGATTGCTAATGGAGTCGATGGAGGTTATTTTTTCACTAACATTTTTTCTCAAAGTTAAACTAGTTTTAAACGTTTTTATTGTTGCTTTCAATATCGACATGGACAGGTTTAGGTGAGTAGTTGTTATCGTGTAGTTATTCCCTGATTTTAAAAAATCATGACATGCCTGCCGTACATGAAAGATGGTTTCTGTATTTTGAAGAAAGGCTAGAGAAATTGTCTTGTTTGTGAAGTCATTACTAAAGAAACGTCAAATTAAGTCTTCTTACACATCTCTTCAAATACATTAAATTAATAGGAACTCTTAGAAGTACTCGTGCAGCAGTGATTATTTTTGTTAAACTCACTGAAAATGTATTCAAACTGAGAATAAAAGAGGGTTTGGCTCATATTCGGTGGTGTTATATAACTAAAATAAAGGACTCATTCATTTTAAGAGTATTTGCACATCTTTACCAGGAGTATTGTGATTTCAGGTTGTTTTGACATGGTCCCCTTTTAGCATAAATGTTCTTTACAATACAGCACTTTTATTATTTACTATATACTGAACAAATCCTAAGCCATGTGTTTTCGCCACAGAAGAGGAAACAGAGGTAGAGTCTAGCTTTCAAAAGACAAAACAAAACATGTTTAGTTTCCCAGAACAGGCAGGAAGTTTACATTTTAAGAGAGACCACTGCAGTGTGATTTCTCTTGTAAAAATTTAAAGGTCAATGTAAACCAGGTTTTAAAGTGTGATTTTTCCTTCTGCTCTGTTTCCAGACACTTCAGGTTTTTAAAAAAATCTGTTTCTGACGGTTTCTAATCCAACGTTTTGATCATTCTGCTCACTGAAATGATAAGCTATACTTCTCAGAAGGTCTTGCTAATTGCAGCAGACAACGATTTAGTTTCTTAGCTAAACTGAATGTGGTATTTTTGGAGCTGAATAAGTGCGTTTTTGGAGCAGGGGAGTTTGAGAAATCTGATAAGAAAAACACGCCAGAACCAGCAAATTCAGCTCATTCCTGGCTTCAGCGTCTAAATGAAACGTATCTGAGGGTAAAAAAAACAAAAAAAAAAGGATTCATTCAGAATTGAAGACATGAGTTTATTCTGAATTTATCTTTTTTGTTTTGTTTTGTTTTGAATTGTGAGCTCCAGTGTCATCCCTATAATTTGCACTGTAACCTTTGTTTCTGATCCGAGCAAGATGCACTTTAAAAAGAAAATTAAAAAAACCCTCACCAACTCGGATTCAGCTGCACCACAAACGAGGACTGTTTGTCACAGGCAATTACAGCTGCTACATGACACAGAGAAACAGATTCAGCATGTCCAAGCCCAAAGTAATCCAGCATGTGCTGAACTCACACACACACACACACACAAAAGTAATGATGCACGCGGCGGTGAATGGATGTGAACGACATCAGCGCAGCATCAAGGCATGATGGCTGAGCAGCTGAGCGACTTTAAACTGGCCTTCAGAGATCCCGCTAATGATCATTTAAGTGAACTCCCTATCCTGTCCCAAAACCTCCGGCCAATTTATCTTCAGCTGGTTTCACGCAGAGACACACAAAAAAAAACATTCATTCATTAGCTCTTCTGCTCTCTCAAACCGCTTGTCTGTAAATCAGAGCAGGACTTTCTATCAAAGCTTTCCTGCTCAAATTAAGTTCAGCATGTTATCGTTCTGCACAACAAACTACGAATCCCTGGCCGGAGCAGCGCTGTGTTTTGCATCAGTTGTTGTGAAAACAGTTCCTCTGGTCGCCCCCTCTGCCCCCAGCCAGCATTTAGCCCCCCGCGCCCCCCACTGTAAATCATGATAAAATGGCTTGCAGGTGTCAGGATTAAAGAATACTCTCAAAGGACTTTGGGCCACAGACGCAGCCGCAGCTGCTGCTCTCCTTTTGCCAGGTCCTTTATGGCTACAGTATTTGTTTTCTGTTTAGTGTGAAGGCCTTGTAGTACCAGTGCCGGGCCGGACCAGAGGTCGTCCTCCAGAGGGCTGAAACAAAAGTACGTGGAGTTTTGCCACAGCTTTTCTAAAATGATGCGCATAGTTTCAGTTTGTCAAAGGTCTCAGAACCATTAATTTACTTTAATGGCGACGTATTGTGCAAAATTTATGCTTCGCATGTTTCTGTACTTTCATTTGGGTCTAGCTTTGGCTTCTAAAAACAGCACAAGTGTTTAAAAAAAAACACAGACAACTTCTGGCAATAATATTTTCTAGTGTCTGAAAAATGAGCGGTTTCATAAACCTCCAGAATGTAACAAATCAGCAGGCACTGCCCCGTTACCTAGCAACCCCAGCAAAGCCCCGCCCCGTTGCCTAGCAACTCAAGCAGAAGCTTCTGGAAAAGACAAGTGTTTTGTTGTTGACTTACCATTCAGAAACCACTTGCTGCAGGAGGCTCTACTGATGCTTTTCAAAGATGTACGGTTGTATAATTGCAGCCATTGTCATGTGCGAATGTAAACGTTTAGTTGGGAGGGCGTGACCAACAGCAGCTTATTTAGATTTAAAGTGACAAGAGGCCCAAAAATAGGCAGAACTGACAGATTTTGTTCAAAAAGTATAATGAACGTGTTTTGTATAGCTAACTTGTTCAATGAGGAATAAAAGGTTACACTTAAATCCACTTTCCTTATATACAGCAGCATTTCACTGATACAAAAAGAAAATTAAAAGCTGCATTTATGAATGGATGAATATTTAGTCACTCTTCTCTCTGTAGCAATTTAATGTTTTTTGTTTTTTTTTAATAAAATACACTTTTCCTATCTTTACGTTTTACCTGGGTTGAATTTTTTTTCTTGGATTCAGTCATACACTGTTTGTCAACATGGATTACATGATTGTAAAATTCTAATAAATATGTTTGTGTTGCATGATGATTGATGATGGATCTGCGTTTCTAATCCGCCCAACAAATTACTCTTAAGTGCTCCACACTGCGTCCAATACTTCAGCAGGTTAAAGCTCCAAATGGAAAATGGGAAAATTGCATCCACCAATCATATGGTTTTAATTTGACTTCAGTACAATTCAAAACGTGATGTCATCACTTTGATCTGTACATTTCCTGCAGTTTGCCAACAAACCTTCATAGTTTTTTTTAATGCAGGTATCACAACGAGATCAGAGGCCTCCGAGAGAAAACTCCAACCCTGACGAGGAAACTTTAGGTTCAGATTAGAGTTTTCTGAATGCAGCGATGTATTACTGAGGCCAGGTATGCAATCTGTCTCATAAAAACTTTGTTTTATGGATTTTTGTCTCAAGAACTGAGTAACTGACCAAATTATCGGTCATTTAATCTTTAAAAATTACATCCTCAGATGGACCAAATTATAAAGTTGGTGGAAATTTAGGTATTTTAAGGACGAAAATGACATTAATTATAGCAAAGGCAAAAGAAAATGTTTCCAAATTAGTTTCATTCAATAAAAAAAACGTATATAACTTTAACAGAAATTGTGTCTGTGCCTGGAGAATTTTTGATTAAAACATATTTGTTTTTCATTCAGTGGTAGAAAATGAAAAAAATGTACTTAATTATTTAATAAAAAAAAATTTCAAGTAAAAGTAAAAAGTACAACGTAGAAAAGAAAATCATGAAAGTAAATTTTTTCAAAAAAGTTACTCAAGCATTGTAACCAGTTACTACTCAACTCTGAAGCGACTTATCAATAAAATTACTTTTATTTGAAGCACCCAGTGGTGGAGAAAGTACTCAAAAAAATTTACTTTTAAGTAAAAGTACAAATACACAGACAAAAATGTACTCAAGTAAAAGTAAAACTACCACATTAACATTTGTACTTAAGTAAAAGTAAAAAAGTACTGGCTTTTAAAAATACTTAAGTATTAAAAGTAAAAGTACTTGCTCAATGCATTACCTAATCCCTAATACAATATCATTAAGTGAACCGATCTATTAAATTTTATTTCATTAGAAATGTGCCATTTTAATGAACAATGCCACAGATAAAGCATGTTTTTATTGTGTTTACTCTGTAACACAGTTTAGACTTAGATATATGATTCTATGCATCATAATTTCAAGGATGGAAACATCTGGTCTCCTGTCCTAACATAGCATGAACTTCACTTTTTTTTTGCCACTAGTGGCATTTATTTTTAAAGAAATCCAACTGAAAGGGGATGGAAAGAAGGTGGGTGGGAGAGGACAGGCAACCAAGGAGCCAGTAGCAGAGTTGTAGTCAAGACAACCTAACCCGAGATCAAGTCAAGACCAGCACCCCGCGCTACGTGACACACAAAAAAAATAAGTTTTACCTATCAAAATTGCTTCTCAAATTGATCTCAAAGATCCATATTCCCATAAAAAAACTAGATATTAAATACTTAGAGCTGAAATGAATTTAATCAGTAAAGATCCATCCAGAAGAATCGGATCGTTCCTGAATGTCATCACTATATTGCATTTTGGTCACAGCGTTGTCCCATATTTGCGACACCTCCACACAATAATTCAGCGCATGAGTGACAACTTTTTTCATTGCCGATGCAACATGTGTCTCTGTACAGCTAGCTAACACGGAGCTTACCTTTCTTTAAGCTTTCCTTCCAAGTGACGCTAAAAGTTGGACGAAGTCCCCACCGTCTGTGAAAGCAAAGTTTACGGCGCCACCTTAAGTCACTGAAATCCCCTTTTTAACGAAAAAAAGCACAATGCGACTTGGATGTAACGAGTAACGCGACACTTTTGTAAAAATTTAAGTAGAAAGTACAGATACTTACTGTAAAATGTAGTGGAGTAAAAGTAGAAAGTATCCATTATTTAATCTATTTAAAGTACAGATACACAAAAATTGTACTTAAGTACAATAACGAAGTACTTGTACTTCGTTACTTCCCACCACTGGAAGCACCTATTAGTTTTTTCAGTATTTTGTCTCTTAAACAAGGATGAGCAGATCTCTTTCTAGCTTTTTCATTTAATTATAGGAAGACATCTTCTAATATAGATGTTTCCCACAGCAGTAAGTTTGACCCGTCAGGTGTAACTAATAACGTTAATGATGGCCCTGTCCCATTTCGGTGGCCAAGTAAACCATGAAAGGAGCCAAATATGCACAATAGTAGAGGCCTGGGCCTGGCAGAGGAGCGACCACATGAGAAACAGCCAGCATTAATGTTCTGGCCGCTCGAAATGCTGTGAGAAACATCTTCTGAATAACAAGAGAATGATGAATGTTTCCATGTTGCATCAGGATAATGGACAAAATTACCGACTGTAATATTTCCCATATATATGTCAAAAAGATAACTCTGAGGAACAATCTGACAGCTCAGAAACCTTTTCCATAGTAAACAATATCACTCTTTTGTTTAATAATCACAAAGGTGTGTTCCTATTTTAAATTTCCTCCAAGGCAGGGAAGAAATATAATTGCTTCAGACACTCTGGTGTGCTGTCGAAATGAAACTGCAGCTTGCTGGATCTCTCGTTTATAGTCTAGAGCTGTTCCAAGCACGTACCAACCTCACTTAAAATGCAAGTCTGACGTAAAATGAGAGTTCAGACGGCCTGGCCTGCTTTCATCCCACTTAGACAACATAGTTAAAATTACAATTACCTTGCAGCCCGAGTCCAAACCCACTTGGAGGTGTTATATGAGGTATGGCAGACTGGTGGTGAGCACGAATCCTGCTTGGCCAAACGGTAACCAGATCCCCACGGCAATTAAACAGGATAAGTCTGAGGTTTGCTTTAATTTAAAGCAAACCTTCTGGACACAATTATGCTATGAATTAACAACACAACAATTACTACATTAAACTAATCAGTGAAAAGATGGCAGCTTTTAGAAAGGTTTTGTGTGGATATTTTTGGCCCTCATAAACTGATTGAAAATGACCAAAAATGCTGACATCTTCACTTTTAGCTATTAGACTGACTGAAACCCTTTCCAAACAAAAAGCAAAAACGGGTGTATCTGATAGTCGAAGATACATGCAAAACAGCTTCCAAAAGAAAAAAATAATCTCTTTAAGAAATCATTTTAAATTAACAGTTTCTGGTAATTGCCACATTTAATTGACAGAAGCTCTTCTGTTTGTTTACCAACTGTTTAAAATGTGATAAGCTAGATTTTTAAAATATTTGTGGGAAAAAATAAAACGCATCCCTCTAGTCACAAAACCCCTTGTTGGCCACGAAGTTGCATTAAATTATCTTAATGTTAATAAATAAATTAGTCTCCTGATCTGTCAAAAATCTGTTTGAAGGATGATTTGTTTTCATTCTTTGCGAGATCTTAACTCAAGGTCTAACTGTCCTTGACTAACTGTCCTTGAGTTAACTGTCTTAACTCAAGACTAACTGTCTTGAGTTAAGACAGTTAGTCTTAACTCAGATTTATTAAGTTGCAGAAATGCACAAACAAATGAACAGAAAAACTAAAACTTTTATGACTCGAAAAGTGAACATAAAAAATATAAAATAAACTGACCAGAAATCAAACCATTCATCAAAAGGCTGCTGGTCTCCCAGTTTAAATAAAGAAGCTTTGCTGAGTGTCAATACTGAGGGTAAAATAAAAACAGAGGAAGACGAAGTGAATAACAAAGCCTCAGAGCTCGTTGATCTGTCTGCTTCCAGCATCAGAACTGCCAAAACAGGACAATAATTCATACTCTGGTTTGGTGGTTTCTCACTTCAGAGCTGGGTTGGTGCCCAAGGTGTGGACAGAAACAAAACAAAGAGTTTCTATCAGAATATCTTACCTGTAGTCCAGTCAAATGTAGGGTAGTGTCTTAGGGTGTGTTCACACTGCAGCCTGAAGTGACCCAGTTCCGATTTTTTTGACGTAATGCGACCTGTATCCGATCTTTTCATGGCAGAGTGAACAGCAGAGGTCGGATTCTTTTACGAATGTGACCCATATCCGATACGTATCCGATTCAAATGCGACCTAACAGTCAGGTCGCATTCATCCGAATTGAACGTCACTGATTCTCAACAAATCTCACTATTCTGTGTCCTGATACGCGCCAGCGGGAAGAAAAACAACGACCATGATGGACTATAATGAGGATTAAGTTGTTAATATGCTGCTCCGGTCGGACAACAACCATGTTTACTTCCACAAACACTGAGCACTACTTCTTTTTATGGCGGTTGGCAGACCACTGAGAACGCTGACGCTATTGCGCCCTCTAGTGCGCATGCGGGACACTTTCAGGTGGTTTGCCCGTTCACACTGCAGAACGCATACAAGTCGCATTTACTGGCACGGTGAACGGCCCCGGCAAAAAAATCGGAATTGGGTCACTTCAGGCTGCAATGTGAACGCACCCTTAGTCCGCAGAAGCCCCAAGATTTTTCTTTGGGTTCTGGCAGTTGGTGTGGTATGTCCTTTAATGAACACCGTACTTTGGCTTCTGCTACGGTGAGCCGGTGTTCTGTAACGGTCGGAGTTTGCATGTGGTTCGGAGGGTTAGCAACACTGACCGCTAGCCAAATATTAGGTTTAATGACTGAGTCTTTTTTAGTTTTGTATAGTTTTTCTTTTTTTAATCTGTAATGTGTTTGGAAAAATTAATGGGAGTTACGCAGTGTTGGTGTGTGGCTCAGAAGGTGAAGCCGCTGTCAAGTGAACCGAATAAACGTAACGGTCTGAACCACGACTTTAACCGCCGTGTGTCTGACTCCTCCTGCCTCAAACCTCATTCCAACAACAATCCTTAAAACACAAAGCAGAGTATTCGGTAGAAGAGAGGCCCATCTCACACGGACAGGGTCACAGAAACATAGGTGGACTCCTGGTGACGTACAGTCTTATTTATAGTGGTGGTTCCTGCATGGACGCCACCCTGGCTAACACCTTCCTTCTGCCATTACTCCCACAACTATTATCTTCCTCTCATGGTTGCTTGCATAATACAAACATCCACAGAAATGTTCCCAGTTTGTGAATACATAATTCCTTCAAATTTGCTAGTTGAGCGTAACTAGAGGTATTGCTTTGTCACGCTAGCAAAAGAAAAAGAAGAATTCACAGAATAACTTGTGCTTTACTTCCTGTGGAACAACAAACACGCCTTTATCATGCTATAATCAGCAGTGCATTGGAAATATATGGAGTGCCAACTTTCTATTGTTGCACATGAATAAAAGCACCAGAAAACTTGTTCAGGAAACAAGTAAGGCAACAAAAACTAAGTTTAATCATTGATTGGTTTGTGCCACCCCTTTCAAATACCATCCTGGGCAACCACCCAACCGCTCTGTCACAAAGCAGCACCAAAGTAAAATGTTTGGGTGCCACTATATTCTATCATTAACTCCACGGGTGTCCAAAGTGCAGCCCGGGGACCTTTTGTGACCCTTGAATTGATTCTGTGCGGCCCGTGTCCACGATTAAAAAATAATTTATTTCACCAGACTGTTGATGGTGAAACGCTTCAAACAAACTAAAATTTAATTTTCGCTGAACAAAAGGAAGGACAAGGAAATAATTAAAACAATATTTAAAAAAGAAAACACAAGCAAAAGTTAGAAACTATTTCTTTTAACAGCCACTTTTTTTCCTTTCATTTAAAGTACATAGCACTACAAACATCAAGTAAAATTTATTAAAATAGACCAAAAAACATTTTTAAAAAGAGTCTAATGTTATTTGTAGCCTAGAATACATCTAAAAGGATTTATGAGGCTAGTACATTTCATTACGATACTGCATATTTCATTTGTTTTTACAAAAGAATTGTTTTTGTATTTTTAATAACAAAAGAGATAACATTTTGTGACCCATAGCTACTTTTAACTTCACAGTTGTGGCTCCATAAAGTTTATACAGCTCTGATTTACTTCAAACCAAATTCTTTAGGCCAAAAATATCAAAAATAAAATACTTTTTTCATGACACAAGATCTCAAGCATTCAGTTATTCCATTGAACAAAAAGCCAAAATCATTTTCAGGGTTTGGAGCAATCATAAATTACTTCAAAGGTTCCTGAACTTTGAAATGAACCAAAATAAGATAATTCACGTGAGAGAACTTTAACAAATAGTGTAATACGTAGTTTGGCAGGATTTCTGACAAAACCTTTGTTGAACATAAAACGCTGAGGTCATAAAAGCCATCACATCCTGCAGATCCCACCAGTGGGAAAAAGAAGCTGCTTTGTCTGCATCTAAAACACATGTGTCAAACTCGAGGCCCAGGGGCCAAATCTGGCCCGCCGTAGCTTTTTATGTGGCCCTCTGGACTCCAAATTACATCAATAAGTCCCTCCAGTTTTTCACAAATCCACACAAAGTCAACAAATCCCCATATTTTTTCTGATTTTACTGCAAATTTGGTAACACTTAATTTGACAGGGTGTGCATAAGACTGACATAACACCTGACATGAACATGAATGGCTATGACTGTTGTCATGAAGTGTCATTTGGTAAATAATGACACTTTTAATGCAAAGTTGCATTAAAAGTCCATTAAAAGTGCCAACTCTGTATTATTTTGTAAATAATGAAACTTTAATGCAAAGTTGGCACTTCTAATGGTCTTTCAATGCAACTTTTAGAGCAACTTTGCATTAAAAGTGTAATTATTTACCGAATGACGCTTCATGACAACAGTCATAGACATTCATGTAGACTCCTTCATGTTCATAACAGGTGTTATGTCATGTATTATGTATTATTATGTATCATGCACACCCCGTCAAGTAAAGTGTCATTGCAAATTTTTCTCTAAATCGGTCAAAACCATTGGGCTTAATTAACCGCTGCCTCAGCCTTACTTGATGTCAAGTTGTAGTCCGTGATCAATATGGCAAGTATGGTAAAAGTAAAAAGCCACTTTTACCATTAGCACAAAATTAGCATCCAAAAATATGATTTTGATTACAAAACACATAAAAACAATCAGAAAATCTTTGAAGGACTGGGATTAATTGATATTTTAACAGTTTAATGGGTTTTATTAAAACGTTCTGGCACAACCGGCCCTTTAAGAACATTCAGATCTTTGATACGGCCCAAAATGAGTTTGACATTCCTAAACGTTATGGCGAGCTCACTTTGAAGTGAGCAGTTCCTGCAGGTGAAGTTTCAAATTGAAGGCGTTTTGTACGCTAAATAGTAACAAGAATGAACATTTGTACACATTATGAATTATTAAAGTAATTACTGTTACTTATTCTAGATTAGTGGTTCTTAACCTTTTTTGAGGTACCGAACCCCCCAGTTGCATATGTGCATTCACCGAACCCTTCTTATTCCAATCTAGAACCACTGTTCTAGATTAATCCAAAGAAATACTTGAAATGTGCGCTTTAATTTATAAGCGTTCTCGTTAGTTTTTACTCCTCCAAAGCATAGATGGTATCAAACCTGGATATAATCAGCAGGAGGACAGTTTAACACACATCACTGCATCTTTCCCTTTAAAAAAAGTGTGTTTTTTTTAGCTCACACGAGGTCCTTAAAAACTCCGCTTAAGAGAAATTACACTGCAGACGTTTCTGTAAGTTACAGAGAAGCAAAATAATAAGAAAACCACATCAAAAAGAGTCCTGGCTTTGTAGTGGTTATTTCAAAACAACAAAGCGAATTACGCAGCTGAGTCACGTTATGTTCACTGCTTTTTCCCAGCACGTGTCAGACCTTAAATACATCACTTTTACCATGTGCACAGGTGAAAGGCTGCGGTGCATCAATGCATCTGTCGGGGGATTAATGAAGAGAGCGCTCACAGATTCAGCTGAATAAACACACCAGTCATGGGCTCTTATATACGACTATCACTTCATTCAGGGAGGCACTTTGTGTCATAAATATTAGATACACTAAAACACACTTCTTTATTAAATCTGTTGCTATTAAATCCTTGAAATGAGTGTGACTTCCTAAATTTGAGTTTAGGAAGTCACACTCTGATTGAGACATATATTAGTTGTCATTATTTTCGTAGAAATCAGTTTCTACTTTGACATTAAAGAGATTTTTTTTTTTTGTAATTTCTTTTGATCATGATTGATTTGTAAAAGTAATAAAAGGGTAAAACATCCAGGGGGATTAGTACTTTTATAGGCACCGTATTTCCCCTGGAATACTTTGTTCTCGTTAATAATACGCTTTGAAAGGAATTACCTTAGATGCCGCAGTTGCGCAGCCGTCATCACCTTACTATTATCTAGAGAAGACGTGCAGGAGGCCGATGAGAGCGCGCTCTCTTTATGCAGTCTGCAGTGCATCCAGAACTGGCCTGCTAACCAGCGCAGTGGCACCTGCAGGGGCTGACACAGAGATGTATACACATGAGAATCAGGACCAGATGCAGCTTGTAAATGCTTGTCAGAGTTTAATAAATTCTTCATTGGTCATGACCATCTTTGTCATGTTGTTATGCTCTGTGCTGACAGCTAAGAAAGAACAGGAAGACAGCTTTTATGAGTTTAGCTTAGGGACTACGGAGATGACAGTACACACACTGCAGGAATTAGACTCCACTGCCAGGTCCTGCAAATACATTGCTCTTGTTATGGCTAAGGGAAACGTAAGCTGGGTGTAGATGTTTTGAGTTTTGTTATTTGGCAGTAATGTGATCAGATATGTGGAAAGTGCATTTTATTTTTTGTTTTGTTTAAAGGCCACTCCTGCCTGTCAGTATGTTAAGTTGTTTTACTCCCATGTGTAACAGCATCCTAACATCATCCTGCTTTAATGCGCTCCTTCTTCTCTTGTTTTCAACTCCAAATGGTCAACATCAAAGATGTAGCTTATGCTGCGTTCAGGTTCTCCTCTGAGCTGGGAAATTTAACTGTAAGTCACATTTACCACTGGAAAACTGGGAGCAATAATGACTGGTTAAAGGCACCATCAAAATGACGTCTTCTTCTGATTTTACTTTTTGTAGATATGTTTGAGTAAAATGAACATTGTTCTTTTATTCTATGAACTACTGACAACATGTCTCCGAAATTCCAAGCAAAGATTTAGTATTTATTTGCAGAAAATAACGAAAAAGTTGCAACGCTTTCATACCTCAAATAAAGCAAAGAAAACAAGTTCACGTTCATGTAGAAACAACAATACTGATGTTGGAAGAGCTCAGAAATCAGTATTTGGTGGAATAACGACAAGGTTTTCAATCAGGTTCACAAATGTCAACATTTTTTTGTATTTCTGTGTTATGAAAGTTTCCTTTTCAAGACCCTGAACGTCTCAGAAGCAGCTGCAGAACATCCACAACAAGAAAGGTTTGGTGGAGTAAAAGTGAAGTAATTGTTGTCTCTTTTTCTCCTGCGCTCACTCGTTGCCTCTTTAAACTGTAAAATCTGTCTGTGTCTGTAGGTGTTTACCCCAAAAACACTTTGCTCACTGAAATGTTGTATATCAGCTGGAATGTAGTTACTCAGCAAAGGAAGTCATCTAAGAAGAGGGTGTAGCTGCCTGTCTCTCCGTCGGGCTCCGTCTCTGAGAAAACAGAACGTTAATGAATAAATACGGGCCTCTCACTCCCACTCAGTCTCATCTGGTTTATCAGAAATCCAGAGCTGTTCTGCAGAGTGTGCACTCCAACATGCTATATTGCAATCAAAAACACCTGGCCTCAGGGCTTGGAATGGTCACAACATTACAGCTCAGGAACGAGCCAGCCGCTCCATATAGCCCCCATAATTGTTGGACAGAGGAGGATTTCAGATTGTTGTGTTTTTATTGCGTAGTTTTACTGTTGTTGTAGCACATTAGACCCCGGGCCAATTTGAAACGCCCAACGCAGGCTTTATGATCATAATTTTGCAAAACAAATAGAAAGTTTCTTCTCAAAGATCTGCGCAGCGCTGACACTGCACAGATGTGAAACGCTTGTATGGGAAATAAAGCCTTTACTAGAGCAGATTTTTAGTAGGTAGATTGAAGCATGAGCAGGATCTGGCCAGTGTGTTTGAGTATTTTCATGAAAACAAAACCGAAATACTGAATTCAACGTAAATTTCTAGTGTTTTGTAATTGGGACGCTCCCACGCAAGGTTGTGTTAACTGTAATTGCGATACTCCCTGGATAACACCAAACGTAGCTGAGCGCAAACACACCGGTCTGCTGCTTAAATCCACCAAGTGAAGTGAAGTGAAACTTGCCCAAATCCAGAGACTAAAACCTCCGAAGCATAAAACAGGGAACGTTTGCTTTACTCTGAAAGTTTACACTGAAAGTCTTGCTCTCTCTCATTCTCTTGCAGCGTAAATGTTTCAGCTTGTCGCGGTGTGTCGTTTTCTTTTTAAATGCCAAGACAGTTCAGTTTGAGTCTCTTTCTCACAGTATGACTTTGAGGTGAGTGTTACTACCACAGACTGTTGGGTTCACTGACTGAAAAAAACATCAATTTTTTCATTTTCTGACAACTTTGTTTGGGCAGATTGAAATAAAAATAATCCCATTCTGGACAACAGGCAACATTTAGGTGCATTTTAAGAAAAAATTACCTTACCTTACCTTCCACGGACATTTACAGCGTGAAACATTTTCCTTAGTATGTTTACAAGTGACGCATTCACAGACCTGTTCTCTGCAAATCTGAGCACTCTCAACATTTTCTTACACTTTGGCTCATGTTGGACAATATTAAAACATAAAAGTTTGTAGAAAAGGATTGTGAGCTGTTGTGTAGGCCTGTCGCAATAATCAATAGATCAATTAATGGCATGATTAATTAAAACAGACTCAGGACTTTTCATTTGATTTGTCGTTTTTCTCTTTTTCTACCAAAAACTTGACAACAAAAATCTTATGTCTGCCCAAAGACTTCATGTTCATGCTGTTTTGTTTATTTATTTTGCATATTTAAAATGCCTCCCACCTCCAGCATTAAATGTTAAATAACATTTAAAGTCTATTGATCTTTGAGAATGTGTTCCTGCATTATTAAGCCATAACTACTGTATTACTTGAAAATGGTCTCAAAACAACAATCCTATAATTCGTCATGTAGCAGACGTTGTTATCGCGACAGGCTTGGTGTTTCGTTGAATTTTACAGAGGAGATGCTTCTTAAAAAGGCCCCGTCACTTACAGACCACAAAACCCAAGATGAAGAGAGCACATAAACCGAAAGCGGAGTGTAAAAAACGTTTAATAGAAGTTGGATGTGAGTTCATTGTTGTTGTAACATTAATGAGAGTACAAGAATAAGAGTGATGCTGGTCCGTATGAGCAGGCTGCCAGGCCGGCTCTCTGGTTTCTGCCCCCTGCCAGGCCCTGGCACCCCTGCCTCCCCCCCACAGAGACGGCTTCCTTGCCGTGATGAGCTTTTGACAGGCCCCAAAACAGCCTGCTTAATACTGTGCCAGGGCAGACATGGAGCGGCTGGGATCCTGGCAGCTTCTTGGCCCACGCTCCGCATCACGGGCCTCAACCCATTTCACCCCTCCTCCTTCTTCTCCTCCTCACTTTCTCCATCCTTTCTTCCTAGGGCCTCAGGATTGTTATGCAAAGCTGGCCAAGCAGAGAGTGTGGGAGGGCTGTCAAGCACACATGTGTCCGGATCATATTTGTACGATCTCCCGTCATGGTGAGAGACACGGGTTCAGACTGTGAGCTCTTATCTGCTCTGTGACGGGTGGAAAGGCTGGAGCCCGTCCTGGAAAAGGATCCCCATCCCTGAGGCTCATTACCTGGAATCAAGAGGTGAATTTGGCTCAAACAGATGTGGATCATTCAGAATCCCAAAACGGTTCTGGACTCACATTTACTCCTCGGCTTTGATAAAATGTGTAACTACTTAGTTCATTCTCAGAACTTGGTGGTTTTTTAAAAGCAAACCACGGCGTCAACGTGACAAACAAAAGCAGACAGAAGATCCGCCACTGCCATCCTGCGGTGACCTGAGGGAACTGCGCCTACAGAGCAGCAACATGGATAACTCATTACAGCCACACCATGCCTTTTCCATTTGTGGTGAGTTTTATGGCTTCTCCACTGTAAACATTATTCCAAGAAAAAAGAAACATAACGCATGTGTTGTGACATTCGAGTCCTACAGAAATACTGTGGGTTGTTTAACTACTTTTACATTAAACCTGCTAATTATTTGGCAAAAAAAAAACCTAATGGGGAGAAAAAACAGTCCAACATTATAAAAAAAAACTAGCAGTGCATGTTTAATGAAATAACATGTGTATTTCATCACTCTATTACAAACAGATGTGTTTATCTGAAACACAAAAGTAACTAAAATAATAATTTGTTATTTATTTCACATATTAAATCCCAGTTATGATAAGAGGATGGAGATGAACAGAAGGATTTAGAGCAGGGGTGTCAAACTCCAGTCCTCGAGGGCCGGTGTCCTGCAACTTTTAGATGTGCCTCTGCTTCACCACACCTGAATAGAATAATTAGGTCATTAGCAAGGCTCTGGAGAACTTACCTACACAAGAAGGAGGTAATTAAGCAATTTGATTCAGGTGTTTTGTACCTGTGGCACATCTAAAAACTGCAGGACAGCGGCCCTTCAGGACTAGAGTTTGACACCCCTGATTTAGAGCATTTGTTGCGTTACAGAGCAGAAAACTGGCTCTGTACTGTTAGAACAACATTTGAAATAATAAAAATATAATGTAAAAAGTGGAAAACAGTCAGACTGACAACCTAAAACCTGGGAAAAGTAACTGGTTAGAAATCACCACAACCTCAAACGGACCAGAAACAAAAGTTTAAATGTGAATAAAATAAGAAACACAGGTGAAAACATTACTTGATCATTTTGAATTGCTTCATTCTTCTCCACAGAGGAAATCCTTGTCCATTGTAACACTTGTCATCTCCAACATTTGTAATGTTTTTAGTCTTTCTATAATGTCGGTAACACGTCTCCGTATTTATAAAGCAGCACTGAAGCAAAAAGGTGTTTTAGTTTTTAGTTTTGACAGATTGTGTGTTGTGCCCTGTGGCAGACTGGCGACCTGTCCAAGGTGACCCCGCCTCTCGCCCGGAACGTTAGCTGGAGATAGACACCAGCAACCCTCCCGACCCCACTGAGGGACAAGGGTGCAAGAAAATGGATGGATGGAAGTTCAGGGCATTGAAACTTTAATATAAGATCTCACCATTTCTGTACAACACACGTTAATCATTTGTATGAACTGAGCTACAGTACATGTTGGTGATGTTTTATGAATCAATGGTGAAAATCCTCTGCATCGACACAGAGGGTGTGGAGATAATCTGCAGGTCAGAAACAATATCCTCGTCATTAGTTCAATGCACTTCAATCAGTGCTAAACTCAAAACATTATAATTAGATTCCGGCTTGATTTCAGCGTCTGTGAGCCACATTTAACAAAAACATCCACAGGAAAAGCTCTGAGCAGATCCTCATTGAACAGTCTAGCCTCCTTATGGATGCTATAAACATCTTGAGAATGTAAAATCCCAATAAATCATCCCTCTGACTATTTTTACAACCAACACTCACTTCGAAACACCATCTTCTTCTTCTCCTTTTTCTTCTTCTTCTTCACAGATCAGCCCTGCAGTCAGGCGTTATTTTCCCGTCCACATTCTCTACAAGACAGCTGCAGGACCCTTGCGAGTGTTGCAGCCACATATCATGCTTCGTCAGGCAGCCAACAAACATGACATGAACTATGAGCTGGCTCACCATCACACACACACACTTGTTTCACGGTGAGATAACTGGAGCGCCCGGCACCTCCGTCCTGTCAGGAAAGTATTTTCTTTCCTCGTCGGCCTGTCAAGAGAACGCAGACACCTACCAGCGCAGAGTCACAGATGTTTGCTTCTCATTTGCAGCTCATCTCATT
The DNA here is from genome assembly GCF_904066995.2 of Poecilia reticulata. Taxonomy (NCBI): domain Eukaryota; kingdom Metazoa; phylum Chordata; class Actinopteri; order Cyprinodontiformes; family Poeciliidae; genus Poecilia; species Poecilia reticulata. The sequence continues at coordinate 19,644,330 of NC_088832.1, forward strand.
TGCATATGAATCGTTTTTGTTTGGGTTTTTTTATTTTGCATGAGTTAAAACCGACAAGCTCTTTTTTTTTGTTGTTTCCCGTCAACATATTCAGCACTGTAATGTAACGCTGAAGCAAATAAGTTTATTTCAGTTCTTTTTTGCTTTGTTTTGCTTTTATTGAGGAACACGTCCAAGTAAACAAATCTCTAATTTAGCAAGTTTCTCAGTTTATAAAATGTCTACACACAGCCATAATTAATATTTGACATGTAAAAAAGTGATCTTTTTAATGGCATTAATAAACTGAAAATCAAACAAAAATATGGTCCAGGAAACCGATAAAAACAAAGACTTTGCTGAACCACACAGCTGCTCTGGTTAATCTTGTCCTTTAGGAAAAGACATGGCTGGAAGAGAAGTTACAAGAATTAAAATGATTTAATTAAACAAAATGCATCATCAGGAGAAGAGCACAAAACCATCACTGTATGAGTAGCATGTCATCCATGATTATAGAACATATAAAACAACATGTACATGACTAAAGATGGACGTTTCTCCAGGCTGAGAGACAGACTCACACGAAATGAAGTTCAGAAGTTTCTAATTAATGCAACTTGTTTTCTATATGTGACAACACAAAGCTAAGTATGACACAAGGACAACACCTTCTTTCTTTATTTGTTATCTATTTCTATGGGTACAAACCAACACTGAACACTGTAACATTTATGGTTTTAGCTCGTTTTCAGTGCACATCCCAGGTGCACCGACTGCAGTTTTCTGGCCGATTTCTGTTCACCAATCTTGAAAAAGCCAAACCTGCCGATTCCGATTGTGGCAGGTACCAATAGTTTTGTCTGAATAGTTGCTAAATTTAGCAAGAAAGTCACTGAGTTAGTAAAAATGTGGTGACTACTGTTAACTCCAAACATGCAGACAAGATTACCAATCTCCTAAAATGAAGGAAACCATCGGCTGGCCGATACATTGGAGCACCCTTAGGTAAAACAATGTAAGAAACAATAAAACAACATTGTTAAATCAACATAACATCACATTAACAGTGAAGCATGGTGGTGGCAGCATCATGATCTGGAATTAACTAATAAAAAACTCCAAATGCGGATCAGTTTAGATTAAAATCGTCACGTGTCTGCTAAAAAGCTGAAGACAAAGAGGGAAGTTATTTGTCAGCATCCCTGTAAATCCAAACCACATTTATTATTATTATTATTATCATCATCAAATGTTTCAACTCACAAAAATCTGATGATTTAACCTGGGTGTGCAGACGCTGGGCTTGGTGGAGATCGGCTGCAATCATCTCTGTAGAAAGCTGCTGTGCGCTGCAATATTTAATCTCCTTATATGCCCTGAAAAAATATGACACAAACATCAGAGAATGGAAAAACAATGAGCTCAGACTTTGCAACCTGGCAGACATAATCAAATCATTGTGCTGAGGGTCTAACTCGCATTAAGCGCCAGTCTATACATCATACTGTATATCTAATTTAAGGCTGAGCAGACGGCTCTTTGAAGACAAAGTTTTGAAATCACATTCCAGTTTCCCCTCCCAAACAGCAAATTATTTCTACTCCCGCAGGACGTGTGATTTCGGACCCCGAGTTGGAGCAAATCACTTGCAGACTACTTCATGAGGAGCTTATTAATCTGAGTCAAGGGGTCCGGGATCTGAGCTGAAGTATAAACAACCTCCTCATCAATGGGCAATGTTAGAAAAAAAAAAAGAGTCTGCTAAATTCCACCTCACAACCTCTACAGATATTTAGAAACCGGTGCGATGCCAGAGAGCGCAGAGAAGGGCTGCGGCAGAAATATGCGCCATAATTGAGAACAGTCTGCAAGTGAATGTAAGCAAGGTATGGTGTAATTAATCCCAGCGCAGAGAGGATCCTCTGCAGAGTGCGATCACGTATTAGTTATCTAACGTCACCGTGGGCCCATCAGATACAGTTTCTAAATACCCAGCCATTACATGTTTTCCCTTCTCTCTTCTAAACCTCTTCCGCCGTTACTTCAGCCACAATTACTAGAGGTTATCAAGGGGCATCTGTCACCAAACTGTGACCTGCAGAAACCCACCCTCACTTCCCCTCCTCACCGCCTTATTTCCTCCTTATTACACCCCCATTTCAGGCCCTTTAAATATGGAAAGCTAGCAGAGCTGCGAGACAGATGACGGGAAAGGAAAGGCAGATTGGAAAGATCCTGGCACTTCTTATCTACCATATATTAGCAGCTGAGAAATGGGGTTTGCCATATTCCATTAGCCTGCTGCCGTCCCGTCATCGCCTGCCATTCCCAGCGAAAACATGATCCAAATGCAGTCCAGATGTCTCAGCCATCAAGCCTTAATAACTCACTACCCCACATTAATCTTATCAAGCGTGTGATGGATTCTTGTCTGATAACATCTCACAGCGCTTCAAAATATAAGTTCCTGCAACTGACCACAGCTTTACTGCGAGCTGATTGGTAGCTGAATCCCTCCCCCACCTCTTCACTCCTAAATAAGCTAAAATATATTTGATATTTTTAATTTATCCAAATAAAAAACTATTCTTCTATTATTTGACCGCTTAGATTTCCATCTCAGTGCTGTTTATTTATAGAAATGCTGGAATTGCAGACTGAAGGTGATAAATGAGGAGGATTTTTTAAAATATATTTTCCTTGACATTTCCTTATCTACATCTAGGAAATATTCCACATAACTCAAGTGTGGTAGTTAATCACATCTCTATGGTGTATGAGGTCTGTATTTTCTTTAGATGGGACTTTCTGCAGGTCATAACATGCATTCAGTTATAAGAGAAAGGGGCTAGAAAATCATTTTTAAACTGCTAGTGTTCAAGTTTAACATATAAGTTAAAGGTGAAGTAAAATAAATCAGTGATATTTACATCACTTTTAAAAGTCACCAACAGTACGCAACAAGCGGGGCTTCCTTATAAATAACATTTTACCAACTGAATCAATTTGATTAATTACATTTATACCTGAATTGAATGGTATGTAACTGAACCTATATGTTATATTTACTGGTATGAATAGGATTTATCACATTTGAGAGCTAATGAATAGCTAAAGGTAGCGTATAGACCCCAGTCCAGCAGGGGGTGCCCAAGAGCACTTTCACTTTGCTCACACGGAAGCAAGATTTGTCAACAATAAGCTTGTTTTAAATTTCTTCGAATGTTTGACTCGCAAATTTTACGTAATTTTGTATAAATATTAAATTATATATTATGCAGTCAAATGAAGGAAAATATTTCTTTACTATGCAGCAGAGGATTTTGCGTATATTAAGAATAAACGTATTACAGAAAAAGTAAATTTCCATGCATTTTCTTTTTCAAAGTTTTGTATTTATGTTGTGATGGAGTTCTGTGGAGTGGATAAGGGAGCAGTAAACATTACTGATAGACAAAAACTGTAATTGTAACTGTTCTACAAATGTCTACACAAATGAATTAACATGATTAAACAAGTCTACCTGGTCATGACTTTAAGAACCCCTCAACGGAGCAAATGTGTTTCAAAGACAAAAAAAACCCCAGCAAAACATGCCTCATTCATTCTTGTACTTGTAGATCAGTAAAGACAAAGCCAGTGAGAAGCTCAAAATTAAGCTTTATTAAGTTTTGTTTGACATCTTGTAGCCATCAGGTCTGAGAAAAACATGTAAAGGTGTGAATTAATTGTTGCATAGTGCCTACTCAACACAGTTAGGCTGAAGCTTCACATAAACCACACCAGACTGATCATTTTAAGACTCCTTGTCACTTCAATGTAGTTGTATACTGGCAAGACTTTGCAACAACCGGTCCAAACATAAATTTAGTGACAATCAGTTTCCTTCAGTGTTTGACGGCTAAAAGTTATTCACAGTGAGGAAGGACTGATTTTCTCTCTGGTCTTGAAATGGAAAACCCTGAACCATGAGGTCCAAAGCCTCTTTCCGTCAGAGGCCAAGGTTACACTGTTTTCCCAAGCTGTCCATCCAAAATCAGTCCTCCTCAGATGAGAGGTGGGCTCCTTCATCGTGAACCTCTCTGTAGGCGGCCATGGGGCCGCCGTCAGGAGTGTAGCTCCCCATAGAGATCTTCAGTCCTTCAGACAGTTTCTGGGCGGCCAGTTTGGCCTGCAGCTCCTGAAAATAAACCCCAACACAGAAAGACAGCTGACATGAAAAGGTTTTTAAACAGAGAACCAGCAGCAAAGCTAGTGGTGTTAAAACCTTTAACTATGAATGATAAAGAGCTCCACTTAGAGCCAGAAGCAGCAGCAGCAGCACAGGAGTTTGGCTCAGGAGTCTGGCTGTGACAACCAGCGACTGGATGCTGCCCTCTACTGGTGATGGAAAAGAACTAAAGCCAACCCAATTATTATAAACGACAAAAAAAATGTGAATTAGCCACTACAGTGCTTTGCTAAGGTATTCATACCCCTTGAATATTCACGATTTTGTTTCAAACCAACTCAAAGAGGAATAGTCAGAATATTCAAAGCAAATGGATACATGGTTGTTGTTGTTGTTGTTGTTTTTTTTTTACAAATATATATCTGAAAAGTATGGCATGAACCTCTATATTCAGCATTTTTACTTTGATGCTCCAAAATAAAACTGAGCACAACCAATTGCCTTTGGAAGTTGCCAAATTTATGAAAAGAATACAGCTCTGGACTCTTCTTCAAATATCTGATATGTTTGTTAGAGAACAAGTGAAAAAATAGCATCATAAAAAAAAGAAAACACAGCATACAACAAACAGATAAAGTTGTGGAGTTGTAGTCATTGAGAGAAAGACATAAATTAGTCTGCACCAACCTGCTGTTTCTTCGTCTGTTCTCTGACGAGAGCCGCCGACTCTTCTAAAGACAGGAGCTGTGCTGGGCTGTGATGAAGAGGAGGGAGCTTGGCTGCAGTGATGTCATCCAGGTGCTTCCTGTCACGCTCCTTCCTGTCCAGAGCGGAGAGCGGCGACGCAGTTCCAGGAGAACGCCCAGGAGACAAAGATCCTGATGGAGAGCCGTCATTTCTCTGGGGAAGTCTGGATAATATGGAGGAGAAGATGGTATTGAATAACAAAGTGAGAGAACATTGAAACAAGAGAAACTTTGGGCTCTTACTGATTTGGTTTGAACTTTTGCTTCTTGGGAGCTGCAGACCTCTCGGTTTTTTCTAAGACAGTTATATAGTGAGGCTTTTTAGCCGGCTGCTTTGCAAGAAAGTAGTTATCTTTTGACTTGCTGTTTAATTGTTCATCAAATTCTTCAGATCTCGCTTCAGACAGAGTAACTCTGTCCAAGGCAACCACAAGATCACTTTCTTTGGTGTGATCAGAGTTCACTGCAGCTGTCTCTGCTGTGGAGACACACTGGTCCTGCTGCTTGTCCAAAGATGTGTCCTGTGCACCATCACCTGCACCACCCTCATTCTCTTCATTCAGGCATGAAGCTGCTGGTGTGAAGGGTGCAGCACGGTGCTGGTAAGAGAAAGCTTGGTGATACTTGGACTGTAACTCTGCTCTGGCAGCAGACATCAAGCTCTGCCTCCTCTCCTCCTCACTGCACTGTTCAATGGCGAGACGCACTTTCTCTGCAAAGTCTTGGATTTTCTTTCCTTTGTCAGGAAGAGTCTGCAAGAACCGCCTGCATAAAAAGAAAAATCTGTTATGCTTTATCTTAACCAAACCATAGACATACATTGATAACATATGTTACAGATGGCACTGTACAGCAATTTCTGTTTTGCCTGCATTTTCAACACAAAATACAAATCATACACAAATATACAATCAACAATGTCTTGAGTACTGGCAATGAAAGAAATTTAATCCTGCACAAATAAAATAAAGAAAAAAAAAATCCACTTTTTTAAACAAAAGAAAAATAAAATAAAAATGTAAAAACTGTTATTTACAAAAAGAAAACTGATTTGAAAATAAAATAACCAGAGAAAAACATTATGTTCACTAATAACGGCGAATATGAACGGCAGTTACGAACGTCACGGCAGTTTCGAACGTTATTTACGAACATCACGGCAGTTACGAACGTTATTTACGAACGTTACGGAAGTTACGAACGTTATGGCATTTACGAACGTTACGGAAGTTGCAGCAAAAAACACATCACACAAAATATACTAACATGTTAACAGTGTAACAATATTTAAGTACAGGCGTAACAGCCGCGACTGAATATGTCAGTTAAATACATCTATAATCATGCAAGCTACCGAATACAGACAAAAGCTAACTACAAAATAACTGTCCGAATTACACATATCACCTTGGAAAACAAAAAAAAATAATTTCAATATATTTACTTTACATTGTAAATCACTTTTAGATAAGAGTTGCATTTTATTGTGCTTGTGAATCACAGAGGAGACAATTATTACCGTGATGCCACGGCCAGCTCGTTTATTCTGAACTGCGCATGCTCCGAGCCAGAAACTACAACCTCCCCAGCAGACTAACAGTGGCACTATAGAGCACTCTACTTATAAAAAGTAGCATGTACCCAATATAAAACAAATAGAAAAGAAGTTAACCTGAAGTATGTGCCTTTAAAAAAAAGTTGTTTTTTGTTAGTTTTTTTTTTACATATTCGTTAAAACAGTCGCGACAGTATGGTGAAAGACAAATAATCTGTAGAAAAATAAAATCGAGCTCCTCTGCCTTCTCCCAGTGCAAACACAAAATACACAGCTGAGTCAGAAACAACCAATCAGAGTCAGGTGGGGGGTCTTAGTGCTGTCAGTAATTCTTGTGTATGCCACTCACACCAACAGCAGAGCCTGACTCCTTAGGCTAATTAGCAAGGCCACTAATCACAGCGGATAAACAGTTGTCTTGGTGGAGAATGCTAGATATTGAGCTCAGTGTGCTAGCTCTATAGCTAGCACATTGAGCAGCATGTACAAGAGCATGATTGACAGTGCTTTGTCTTAGCCTTCCACCTGAGTCTGATCTATTAGTAACCTGCAGACTTAATCACACTTTTAAGAACATATGCTGCATCAGCCAGTTGGTATGGTTGTCCTGCCTCTCTTCAGCTTGATCTCTTTGATCCAGGACTGCATACAGCTTCAACACATACAGCCAATTCACATGAAGGCTTTTTCTTACACATTTTATTTCAAAATTTCATGTTTTTAAAGGCTGTAATTTCCAGAGTTGTCAATCCTTGTAACCTTTTATGATGTATAAATTCAAACATAAACTTTAAATATAGAACCTGTAAAACAAAACAAAACAACAATAAAAAAAACACAGATTGATTATGTGATGGACGAATACATAAACAGATTCTTATCCACACCTGAAATGTATACATTATTTTACCAAACTGAGACGAAACCCTGAACATAATAAAATTACATTTTTCCAAATGGAGCTCAACGAAAAACTTGTTACAAGGCATTATTAACATTTATTTATCCCTCTGTTATCTAAAAACACACTTGTAATAGCTCAGTAATCCATATTAAGCTAAAATGAGAGTAAACACAAAAGGTACAATTGGAGAGAGAAAGCGAGTATCATCACAGCTGTCACTGTGTTTTATTGTACTTACTTGTTAGATAGGATCTTTTCCTGCCGGAGCAGCAGCTCCTGGAGCTCCTCTAAGCTGTGGCTCCTCAGGTCTCCAACCTGTCCCTGCCGCTCTGTCCACGGTGAGGACATCGCTGCTCTTAGCTACTGACAGCCATTCGCTAACAGCGACAGCTCCGGTTGAAAAGTCAACACCAACATGTACCAAATCTAAAAAATTTAAAAAAAAAACAGCTACTAGAATACAGATTCTTAATCATTAAAAAGACATAAAAACTTCCTGAGACGGAGGTTTCACTCCAAAGCACACATGACCCAACAGTATTTGAAAGTAGAGTCCGTTTTCTACTTCGTTTGAGGAAATGAAATGTCACAAACGGCGCTCTATCGCCCCCACCGTTAGACATTCATAAGTACGTCGTTTCCATGGAAGCAAAAGAAGCGTATTTGCTGCCCTCTTCCGGCCAAATTTGGTTAACAGCACCACCATTGAGATTTTATGGATGATTTTATGCAATATTAGCGTTTTTTCAGGCACAGTGGTACTGATATAGAAGTATTTTATCTTATTGTATTACAAATGATGTGCTCTATTGTTTCAAATTGTTTCAAAATTGTTTCTCTATTGTTTCAAATTTATTTCTTCATTACACTTGCATTTTGAAAAAAATAAACTTTATAAACTGGTCTAATTTTTTTCTCTATAAAAGTTAGATGTTTTCCTTCATTCCAAATGTTATGACAGTTAAATATTTCTTGTCTCTTATTTCCAAAAGTGGAACTCATACATTATATCAATTTATTACTGTAAGTGAAATACTTCAAGTCTTTTATTTATTTATTTATTTATGATTGTGGCATACAGATGTCATGGGATGCACAGTCATTGGGAAGACTGGTGACTGGACAGATGTCCAGAATACTGTCATTAAGACTGAGGAAATGCCAAGAAACGTTGTTAAAAGGTCAACAGGATACAATTGTAAAAATGTGTCATGTACTTAACGATCTCACAGAGCAAGTATTATCTCTCATCTGCAGTAAAGGTAGAGTGTGCTCTGATTTGATGACACCAAAACTGAACTTTCTGTCCTACATTCAAACTAAAACCAGCCAAGCAAATCACAGACCAAGCCGTCCTCTCAGTGGAAACATGGTGGTGGAGAAACAATGCTGTGAGGATGTTTTTGTTAAGAGTTAATGGGAAGATGACTGGAGCAAATAACAGGACAATCTTGGAAGGAAATCTGTTTTAAAAAATTTTAAAAGGTCTGTGGTGAAGGTTGTACTTCTAACAGGAAAACGAAAATAAACATAAAGCCTGAGCTACAATGAAGACAGTAGATCAGAGGATATTATGTGATTTTTCTTCACTGTTGCACTACTTTGTGTTTGTCCTGATGAAACACTGAGGTTTGTTGATATGTGATAAAATGTAATCCCATTGCAGGTTGTAAAATATCTCATTTGTTCTGAGGGATGTTGGTGTTTAGATATTTCTCGTTGGCTGACCACCAGTGAAACCAGCCTGAACTTTTCCAGCTTTGCAGCCTCAGATTTTCCACAGCTGCATTTCCTGTCCGGATGTTTTCCAACCACTGAACCAAACCATTTCTCATTTAGCTCAGCAGACAATGGCCCACACTTTAACCGAGAAGTTACAGCTGTGTCCCTCACAGCCAGTGTCAAAGGTCAAAATCTGTTGAAATGAGTTTTTTTTTCTTTTTTCGTTATGTTCTCACACAGCTGCAAAGTTTTTTTTTTTTAAAAAAACAACAAACAGCAGACTTTATTTCCATTATGTATTTACAAAATTCAGTACCAATATGTTTATTAATGAAATTATAAATCCTACTGGGTAGTTTAAAACGCTGATGCTCCCCCCATCCAGTCAACCAGATTTTGATTCAAGTTTTTCTCAGTTGGAGAACACTTTAAGAAGAGTATTAGTCTAAAAATACAATTTCCTCAGGTTATCTGGATTCTTTTTGATGAAATCTTGAAGTTTGAATTTATTAACAATTTATTTACGCACACTTCTTTCCTGTAAGAACCGTGCAGTTGGTTTATTTGTGTAAATAAGCATTTAAATCAGTTCCAAAATGTATTTTTCTGTCCACGTTTAGCATTAGCATTTACGTATTTTTGACACAATCTTTGTCTTTTTTAAATCATCTATAAAAGTACTCTCAGTCACAATCAGTCCGTTATGGCACAGAAGGAGGAAAGCAATGCTTATGGCTCAGTAATAGCAGTCGCTTTATTATCAACAAAAGCACAACTGCAAAGTCTTAGTACTCAAAATGTACGATAACCCTGTTGTCAATACAGATATTTATTCCCATCACCAATATGAGACAGTAGGATATGTACACAAAGGCACAATGCAAGTTAATAAATATTATTTACAGGGCATGAACAATAGCAAAATATGTCATTTAATATATACAAATAAGAAACATTTAGAAATACCAACAATAACCATATCAATCCCTAACCAGGACAGATATTTTTAGCTCAGTAAGCATGGAAAATGGGCTACATCCGCTGTATATAAAAAGACATTAAAAAATGTATTCAGTTTATTACACCCCACTGAGAGCAACGTGTGTTACTACAAAAGCTGCTGACTTCATACATCATCAATAACACTCTTTTCCATCATGCCTGGCAGAGGCAGTAAGATGATTTTAACTTTCACCGTTGTGATTAAAAAACAGAAAAAGTGACAAAAGTTCACCAGGGGAAACAAAGAACGTGTTTCATAAACTTCATTTTTACTTGTGCAAATCTGTTTTTAAAAGCTTTATCCATGGTAAATCAGAACAATAAACAGTACATTTTCATTTTAAACCCAAGTGAATTACAGTTAAGCCCACAGGTGTCAATACTCCAGACGGATTTGGATTTAAAGTTAATTTAAACCAGAAGTTTGTTTCCAGTTGGAAAACACTTTAAGAAGAGTATTAATCTAAAAATAAGTTTCTATTTACATTTATTTGAAAAACGGCACATTGAAAATGATCAATACCATTTCCAATAAATAATAGAAAAGCTTTTTATGACAATACAAAACTTTTTATAATTACTGAGCAGGTTTGTGCATGTTTTCACTGGTACTTTGACAATGTTTAAGTTTGTGTTTTTAAGGTTGCAAGGCCTCCCAGACTCAAGTCCCACACTCAGGTTAAAGCTGAGACTTTGACTGGGCCACTGCAAAACATTAGTTATTGTCAGAAGGAACATAATGGTACAATTAAAGGTCACTTCAAATATATTTCTGCCACTGAGGTAGAGCTGGATATTAAATCAATAACAATATATATCACAGCCCACACGATCAATAACAATAGATTATACATCTGATAGAATATTCAATATTCAATAAATAGAATATTCACTGAACTCAGAGCCAGAACCGCACAGCATTCTGGGAGAAGTATTTAGAGGAAAGGTTTTAGCCACTCTTTGGTTACCTAGCAACGCATTCCGTCTTTGGTCACCTAGCAACGACCTGTTGAGTAACTTAAGCAGCAGCAGTTTAAGGTTTCACCACTCAAACTGCTGAAAAAAACAAACAAATAACATGGAGTGGAAACTGAGAATAAAACAGGAAAGGTCCTGCCACCAATTTGGCAATATTTTAGACATTTAAAACAAAAATATAAAACGCTTAAGTTTTTCAGCTACATTCGTCCAGCCCTACGCTGAGGGATATGAACAACTTTGGGCTTAACTGTAAAAGACTCAACTCAGAAAGTTGCATATTTTCTCCTGAAGGTGTCTACAAGATCTGATAAACTAGAAAAAGTAAAAATCAAGCAAACAAAAAAAAGAGCAAAATAAACGTAATTATTTAGAGTTTCTCAAATGTTGAACCCTGTAAATCAATCAGTGCTTATCCTTCAGGTTATGTCCAATCAGTTTCATGAAGGGTGAGGAAACCTGTAGCCTTGTTCTCGGCTGAGAAGACGAGGTGGAGGACGTGACCTGTGCTTTGGTTTGAGTAGCAGTGTCTGCTTTCGGCTCTGCATCCACCTCGTCTCTCCTGGGCGGGACCGGACTCTGAACGGGGTCGGACTCAGAGGACACACCGTTCATCGCCGGGTTGCTGGACTGCAGGTACTGGCTGTACTGACCAGGAGAGTACTTCAACAAACTAGTCTCCAGCCTGCTGGGTGGAGGGTTAGTCGAACTGTATGTCCGTGGCTGGATGGGCGTTGTTAGTCTGAACGACGGGTACTGGAGGGATGACAGGTAGGAAGGCCGTGAAGAGGATGGAGCCCACGGTGTGGGCGATGACAGAGGTTCTGTCGGTGACAGAGGTTGAGTGGGTGATGATGGGTTAACTGGTGATGAAGGTTGGACAGGTGGTGTAGGTGATGAAGGTGGGGTGGAATGAAGATAGACAGATTCAACATCATGCCTCTGCACTTCATGTCTGCAGTCACATGAAGTAACGTGAGAATTAGAAACCAGTTTGAACCGAAGCACCAAACACAATCCGGGCACCGGTCCAGGCGCCCACTCCTACCTGGGGAGCAGATCGCAGCCTACTCCTACGTCTCGTCTTTCCAAAATCTCTTGAGGCCTGTTCTGTGTGGACATAAAATACTTCAGCTTGTCTTCTAATTCATTATTCTAGGAAAAGGGAAACAGGAAACAGCACCATCAGGTCAGCATCATGCAAAGGACGGCAGTCACTTTACATGGAAAAAAGGCGATTTGACAGGGGAAGTGGAAAACACACACACACACACACACATTGCTGAAAGACCGGGATATCCTGCGCTCATCAAATCATCTGTAGCCATGCAGAAGGAAGCCACACCTTAATTTAAACACTGTTTATTCCTCACAGCCTTACCTCACACTCCACTATAGCGATTCTGTCAAGAAGCTCTGAAATGAACATGTCCTTCTGAGCAACCTGAGCGCGCAGAGATTCAACCTGCACAGAACAGCACAGTTAGACACTCCCAACGCTCGGCAGGGCTTTCTAGATTTAAAACTTAACCTTCTTTGAACATTATTTAAATCTGGCATGAATTCCTGACAGCTTTAACCTCTGACCTATAGCTATAGTTGACCTCGTGACATTGTTTGAATAATTTCATTGTTTTTTTGGACGCCTTTAATCTCACTTATGCAGAAAGGTTTGTTTTAGTTCTTGATGAAACAAGAAATCTTTCTCATTTTGACAAGATTTTAAGAGGTTTATGTCTCATTAAAACCAAAATATCTCCTCTTTTGAGTAAGAAAGATCATAACAGTAAAACAGCAACACCTCCTGGGATTTTTAGAAGGTGAGAAGGAGGAGAATGTATGCCTTTTGAAAAAGTCCTAATCTGTCAGAGGAGCATATTTTATCTGTTGTTAGAATGAAACATAAAACTTATCTCGTTAAAACAGGATCGTTTTTCACCCCCGTTATAACGAGATGCTGCTCCTGAATTTATTTCAAAGCTCTGGCATTTAAGCACATTTCCAGAGCTGTAGAAGGCAACTAATAACCTTAAAAGTAGAAAATACTTTATATTTCCTTCAGAGGAAGTTGAATTAAGGTGCAGATTTTCTGATGCACAAAAGCTCACCTGCCACAGACTAGACCAGGATTGGGTTCTCTTGGATTTACATCAAACTTTTTGGCACAAATCAGCAAAGTGAAACTGTACCTAATAAAGTGTCAGGCGAGTGTTTTTGTTTTCTAAGCCTTGTTATCAGCAGAAAGAGGATCTGAAAGCCTTTTTATGGAATGTAACTAAAGTGACAAGAGGTCTTCCTCACTTCCTCGATCATTGCCTTGACCTTCCTCTGCTGGCAGAACACCATGTCGTTCAAGTGCTTGATTCGCTCTCGCAGATCCACGGCTTCGTCCTGCAGCTGCTTCGACCTGAAGCAAGCATCAAGGACTTGTGATTATTTTTTTTACAAGTTTGAAAGTTTGTTGTTTTGGAGAAAAATCTGAAAATGGTTGAGACTGAAGAAGAGGAGGAGTTTAATTTGTACTTTTTGGCTGCAGCTGCGTCCGTTTTGTCTGTCAGCTCTAACAAACGGATCCGCTGTTCGCACTCCTGCAGCTTCTGCTGGAGTTGGCTCTTCTCCTGTAAAATATGTTAGGTTTCGTGTTGAAAAAGACTTCAAATAGAAACAAAAACCAAAAGCGCGCCTCGTGAGAAAGCCGCCTTACCATCCCCATGCAGCTCAGGAGACGCTCTACCTCGACGATCCGCTGATCTCGCTCAGCAATCTTGGCCTCTGCAGTCGTGAGGTTCCTCTCTGCTTCCTCCAGCCGCCGGATGTATTCATCCAGCTGGGCCTGTGTGAGCAGAAACCCTGCTGATGCTTTGCTCGTGTGATTTGATCGTCATTAGAAACTAGCAAAATGTGATAAAAATCTAAGCATTTGAAGCATCTGGAGTAAACATCACTGTGCTGGTGGTAAAGGGTTTTTCCCCTCTTATCTGTGAAAACAGACCTTGGTGAGCATAAGCAACAAAGAATGCAAACCTGTAGGTTTTCTATTTCTTCTCTGTGTTTCTTTTGTTCACTCTGCAGCTTTTCCTCGAACTCTCTCTGGAGCTTTGCGGCGAGATCCTGCACGGCGCGGGTGTTTGCCTCCCGTGAAGACTCCACCTGGACAACCCAAAGCACAGCACATTTAAGGCCGCTCTCAGCAGATGGGAACATATTGGAGCTGGGAGAAGCAGATAGAGCTCAAATCTCAGCTCTGTTGTGCAGAAAAATACTGCAAGCAGAGCTTTGGGGAGTTATTTTGATGATGGGTTTGATTTTCTGATAAACTCATGCAGAGAAGCTCCACATGTGAAGCATCTGTGTGTTTGGCAGCTGGCATGCAGCTTCTCATCAGCTTCGCACATCAGCTGCAGCAGATGTTTGCAGGTCTTTGGACATGCGTGGATTTGCAGGATCACCTGAAGTCTGAGTGTTTGGTTCTCAGCCTGCGCTGCGGCGAGCTCCCGCTCCTTGTCCCTGAGCTTTTCTTCAGTTTTCTCATTGGTGCTCCGCAAAGTCTTCACTTCGTCTTTCATGTCCACTCTGTTCTGACAGTTCTCCAAAAGGGATTTCTGAGAAGGGGATAAAAAAAAAAGCACACATGGTTTCCGTATCAGCATGCAGCTGTCAAATAAATACAAATCCTCACATGATTTGCTACCTGCAGGCTGATGTTTGCAGATATGAGGGAGGTGTTCATCTGATCAAAGTTCTCCATGGCTGAGGTACGAACCTTCACCTCAGACTCCAAAGTTTTCCGGTGGGCGTTGGCAGCCTGGAGAGACGCAAGAGTTTTTATTATTGTTCAAGAGTTTGATGAATCAGTTTAATAACGTGTTTCTTTTAAGATTCTCTACCCTGATTTCTCGTGAAAGCTTCTCCATGGATTGCTGCATCCCTCCAAACTGCCCGTACATCCGTTCTCTCACTTTTTCCAGAGAGTCCCTCACCTGTTTGCAGAAACCAAGAGCATACAGACGTTGTCAGCACAGAAACCTAAACTCCCTCAGACCTGGCGAAGTGAAGGCCGCTCCGTTTCTGTCCACTCACCTCCCGGATGTACCTCATCTCGTCATGAAGGTGGTCGACAGACCACTCGCGTGCCATCAGCTCCTGCCGCCTGTCCGTGCTCGTCCTTTGCACTACGCCGTACACCTTGGGTCCATGATGCTGCGCCGAGGTCGCCGGCGCCCCATTGGTTGTGTCTCCGAGGTGCTGAGGGAGACAGCGGTCAGGTTTCTGCCCCCAACCTCCACTCAGGCTGACTTCTGCTGTCTTTGAACTCAGGGTTTGATGTGAGGACATGCACGCTTTCAGGTTTACGTGTCTGCATTTGGATGTGCATATGTGTGTGTGTGTGTGTGTGTGCTTGATTAGGCGTTTGCAGCACTGCTGCTGTTGAGAAACAGCAGGCTGGTAACAAGCAGCTAAAAGGGGTGCAGAGCAGAGTGCACAGGCGGTGTCAGGTTTCTGCAACCCAGAACATGAGCTTCTGCCGTTTCTGCCTATTGTCCCTCGATCAGCCAATGAAAACAGACGCACAGGCCCAGCATGGCGTTGGGACGTCGACATAACTAAATAACAATAGTGATTGGTGCAGATAAATGACCAAACTGTGAGTCAGATCAGGTTTCAATGAATATTTTATAGGATGTTTGAAAGAGAAATTGGTTTGGGACTCCTAGTCCTTTAAACAGAGTGAAGTCCAAAATGCAAAAAAATAAAAAATAAAAATCACAGTAGAGAGCAATTAAAGATTCTTACTTAAATGCAATATTCTACTGTAAGTTGTTATTTGCCCTTTTGAATTTAGTGCAGTCAGATTCATGAACATTCATTCTACAACACTTGCGGATTTCATAGAGCAACAGCATCACTGCACAGAAGAAAAAGAACATCAGAGATGTCTTTGTGCTGAAATAAAGGGTAATAAATAAACGAGGCACTCATTAAAGCATGTTTACAGCTAACTGTAAGCAATAAAAATGATTGTTTGATTAAAAAATGGCCACAAACCTGGGGCAAAGATCAGAACTCATTTTCCTCCAAATGAATCTCTGGAGTTTTGTTTTTTGGCAGGAAAAACCACCAGACAAGAACTCTTGTGTTTATTTAGCACAGAAAAGACAAAGATTAACCACATAAACCTGCCTGCACTTATCATTTCAGGAGTTAAGAAAGACATTTTCTGTGTTTTAAGAATTGTTTGGCAAAGGATCCAATGGGCCAACGTCTGAAGTTTAAAGTTATTTTGCAGTTTATTTATCATTTCATCCTTTTTTTAGTAATTTTGTTCCATATGCAATGTATGAAACAACTATTCATCAACAACTAAACGTTTAATCTCCTCTAAAGAGGATGCCGTACCACAGGTATTTAAATGATAACATCCCCTGGTCAAAGTTCAAACTTTAGATTCCTTCACAATAAAAGGAGACACTAAATAAACACAAACATCTTTGCTTCTTCAGGTAGAGGAACTAATTTCAAAATAAGCAAAAGCAACACAGACAAGAGCACCAATATGTGAAGTAGATCCAAATTTAATTAACTCTTTGGTCATTTTTAACTAAATCGTGTTCTAGTGGCAGATGGATACATGTTACATTAAAACACGATTTAATTTGCCGCTTTTCTGACGTCCTGTAACAACAACAGAGCTGCTGAATGAATCTCCACCGTCTTCCAGTGTAAACAGAAATGAACTGCTACAGTCGTCTATTGTTCCCGGAGAACGGATGGGAAGATATTAATGACATCCTGAGAGTCGAGAGGAGAAATGTGTTTGTAGGGCATCAGGAACCTGAGTCTCTGTGGCTTTTGTTGTGTCTACCTTCTGAGGTGCCTCCATGCCAGCCGGCCGCTCTCTGTGGATCAGACCGTTCTTCTTCTTCCATGTTTCCTTGATGTGATTCTCCGCCTGCGGACAGAACAAATCTAAATTAAAGACCGACTCTGTGGGCGATTTCTCATAGGCTTTGTGAAAACACAAAGGTTGCACAAATTTCTGAGCAAAATTGACTTTTGTCATGACTCTTTTACAGGAAGCAAATGTTTATGCTGTCATTAAATGTCACCTCCAGCTGTTGTTTATGTTTGCTATGTTGTGTTTATTGCTTAGATTGCATCAAGAGATGTCATAATATGCTCAAAATATCCTTATAATTTGAACTTTACAACAAAAGGTAAGCAAAATAACCCACAATAATCCAAATTATTCGAACATGACCGATTGTGATCTTCATTTTGGTCTTCTCTGCATAATCTGAACGTTATTCCACCAAACTACACAGAGCGGCAACGTTGCACTTTATACCGTCATTATGCAACTCGGCCTGAGAAAGATGCTTTCACAACCAGACCACAAGCAAATAAACTCTGGGACTCAATGGTGCAGGATGTAAATATCAAGTTTTATTTGTCCTGATGGTCTGTCATAATGTCTGCATGTGTTTCTGTGGAGGAGCCGTTATTGTCCCTGCGGTTTAAATTGAATAAATATTTGGAGCTCTGTTTGCAGATAGGGCAGCATTAGATCAGAGACGGAGCAAGAAGATCATTTCGGTTCATGAACCATGTTTGTAAAACGTCTGAACCCAATAATCTGACAACCAGTCTGGGGTAATTCTCCACCAAAATCCTGGATCAGCGTCCATCTGTTTTCACTCAAAATTTTAAATATACTTTCTGCCGTATTCATTTCATGCCTTAATAACGGTAACCTCTCCTTCAGTCCAGAGAGCAGACCTGCACAAGTAAATCTCCACTTTAGTAACTGATTTGTCCATCTTTTGGGATTAAATTTAAAGAAAATAAATCTGAATGTCCAAAGAAAAGGGACATTCAGTGACTGAAATTGGCCAAAAATACAATTACTCTTTCCTTAATTTAACTTTTATATATAAAGAGAAGATTTTATGATCAGATTCACTTTATTTTTTTATAATTTAGTACGTTTATTGTTGTGCTTCCTTCCCTACAGGCTTTGACCTCTGCATGTTTCTCCTTTTGTTACACATTGGCACAATAAATCCAGCATTTCATTTCTATTTTGTTTTATTTTGACATTTAGCATTTTATTCACTCAACCCAGAGCAGGAACTAGTAGAAACGTCCAGAGAAAGTCCTATTAGTTAATCTAGAGAAACTTCTCATTCAACGTCTAGCATTAAACTTTTAATATAAGTTTAATAAGACCTGGAGAAACTCCGGTTAGTTTACAAATTAGAACAAACTTAGAAAGTACCATCTAGTTTTATCATAACAAGAAACCAGAGAAACTTCTGCTGGTTTATAAATTACAGACTACTTATTCTTAAACACAGGGAACTAATTTGTAGTTTTATACTTTTTTGTTTTCTCCTTTCTTTCTTTCTTTCTTTCCTTTGGTTTGTTGTTTTGTTGTTTTTCCTTCTAATTCTTGTAAAGCACTTTGAACTGCCTTGTTGCTGAAAATGTGCTGTATAAATAAAATTACCTTACCTTTAATCAAAGTAGACTGAATTTAAAAGAGTTAATGCATTTTTTTGTGAGACAGATGAACAATACATTTTTTAGGTTTAAGATGTGACCAGTCAACATTCGCTGCTCATTACCGTACCTTCGAAGAGTGGAGAGAAAACGATGTCTGGCTCAAAGATAAATATCTGAACAAAATGAAACATGAGGGTGGCAGTGTCAGGATGAAGCTAACTGCAGCGAAACTCAGTAATGAATGTGATAGTTGTTGTTTCTATTCAGTCTCATTTAGCTTTAGCAATTTTGTTTTGTTTTTCTCCCTGGATGTTCAAAGCTGCTGGTGGCACCAAAAGATCTGAGGATCCAACTGCAAACTGAACAAACGGACACCACACTTCAGTGTTTTATTTGTAATTTTAAAAAAGTGCCTAAACATGAAAAGGCTGAATGGGATGTGAATACTTTTGGAAAACTCTGAATTAAAGAAGTTCGGACTCAGAAGTGGTAGAAAAACGACTGATTAAAGGCTTGGAAAAGCTCCTGCCATCTAAAAACATCCACAACGTATTCCTTTATTACACAACGCTTAATCTTTTGTTTCAAGACGAGTCGTATTAATAAAACTTAAAAAGTAGTTGGAGAAGGAGGCGACAGTTTTGCAGAGATAAGAATGAGGAGGAACAAGAACAAAGACGCCAGTGTTGCCTCTTGGACGGCGCAGGGCCTCACATTTCATCACCACTTCATCTACAGAAGACGCGGCGGCGGCCGCTGATTGGTGGGGATGTGAATTCCAGCAGATGTGAGGGAGGAAAAACTGCATCTTTATGCGCTGGCAGCATAAAGATGGCTTTGAATCCAGCTTTGAATCTTTCAGTGTTTGTCCACGTAGTGGGGTAATGTTTACCCAGGTTTACAGCTGCATCCATACAGTTCAGGTGGTGAACAGGTTTCCTTTGTTTTCCGAGGCTGACCTGAATTACATCAACGCCGCTGTAACCTACTCATGCAGCGCATGTACATCTAAATCTGGCTGAGCTGGGAGTCACATGACTGCTTCCTGAAGGAGAAAGCTGCTGATTTCCAGCACAAACAACAAAGTCTCACTTGACTTCACAACACAAAGACCCTGAGATGTAGTTGAATCGTCTGGAGACACCGTGAGGCGTAAAGGAGGCAAATCCTAACTCTGCAGGTTTAGCAACATTTTTGTGGAGCTACTCTAGTCCGTGCGCTACAGTGATGATGCACTAGATCACAAAGTCACAGTTCTGGATTGTGTCCACAATGAGTCAAGCTGCAGGTCACACCCGTTCTAATTTTACAATGTAAAGCTGCTTCAGTGTGTGTTTCTGTCCAAACAGGCATCTCCCCCTCTCAGAGTATTTTGGTAATTTCCTTCCTCCCTGATTAACTTCATAACTTCCTTTTATCACAGCCGAACAGACCTAGATTTGAACTCTGTGGTGATTATGCCAGAGGTCATTGATAGCAAAGAGAAAACATGAAGGTTTGCAGCACTGTGAACCTTCACGGCTCAGATAAAGCCTCAGCACAAACCTGGGCAGATAGAGAAACTCCTTCAGCTTTCATTCCTATCTGCAGAAACCTCAGAGTTATTTTGTGAACTCGTGGCCTGATGACCTCATTCTCCTCATGATGAAGCAGATTTTTGATCAAAACGTTCCAATCTTTATCTCCTAAACAAAAAGAAACTGCAATCAGCAGGAACACTTTGCTCGTTTTAGCCAGGGGAGACGGGGGAAACTTTTGGAAGTTTGTTGCACTTTTTAACGATATGAAAACAGATGTCGCAACGTCCACAAGTCAACACTGTTCCAACTTCCAGTGTTGAAATTATTTCAGGCATTTTGACTATAGCGCCCTGCAACACTTTCAGATTTTTCCCTTCAATCTAAAAGTCTTTGTTGTGTCAGTGGCGCCTCACAAAGGGATTGTTAAACTGTCAGGCATATTTTTCTTTTTACCTAACAAACCATTTGTCAGCCTCTTATTAGCCAAAGGAGGCTGACAACAAGAAGACCATGAAAGTCTTGTTGTTTCATGGACTTTTGGTTTTTAATTTAAATTGACTATTTTATTCATTCAACAGGTTTCTTCCCACTTCCTGCTCGTCAACCAGTGTTCGGTCAGCTCGACAAACACCAGCAGGCCTGAGAACCGGGCATCTGTTTTCACCTGCCATCTCTGCAGTTTCAGAGCTGCAGCAAACAATCCTCTGTCTCCTACACAGGTCTGTCGCAATAAGCAATAAATCAATTTATAGTGTGATAAATTAAAACAAGCTCTACATTTTCCATTATCATTTTCTCCTTTCTTTCTTGTTCTACCAAAGATTAAATGACAAAAATCTTCAGTCTGGCGCTTTGGTCTCAATCAGCTCCTTTCTTTGAAGGAAATTTTAGTTTACAGAGACATTATGTCTCTTCTTGTTTGTTGTTTTATGTGTTTGTATATCTAAAATGTCTCCCAGTTCTATTGTTAAATGCTCAATACAATGCTAAGTTTATTTATCTGAGAATGTGTACCTGCATTACTACATTACTCTGAAATTGTCTCAAAACAACAAACTTATAATTTATCGCAATAACTTCTGGCTCAATTTATCATCCAGAAAATGTTGTTATCGTTACGGGTCGAGTAATGCCGAGTGTGTGTGATTCCCTCCAGTGTGCATTTCCGGTCTGATCTCTGTCTTCTCATTTTGCACTCTAAGAACTTAAAACACAGGAAAAATCCCCAAAACAGATGCGACTGCTTCATCTCTCGAAGCGTTTCCCTACACAGCAGGAAAAAGAGTCTTTGTAACTTCTGCCTTTTTTGTCCTAGAAAGATTAACTTAAATACTAAGTAATATAATGTCATCCCAGTTACTTGGATAATTGGCATTTAGGCTGTAGAGATTCACTACGACACAAAAAGAAGCCAAAAGGCATGTAATATGATTTACTACTTGAGCTACATCCTGGTAACAACAAACATTTTATCACCTTTTTCTCTTTATAATTTAGAAAAACAGCTCTGCGCCTAAAAAACCTTAAAACTTTTCTCAGAAACGACCAGGCTGAGATTTGACTGAAATCTAAACACCACATCCGCAGCCCAAATAAAACTCTCCTTGTGGACTTTAGCCAATATGTTTGACCTAAACTAAGAAACTGAAAAAAGTTTGTTGTCAGTTGTACCTCGAATGAGTTTTCTAATTTAGGGCGAGTCTGAACGTTTGAAGGTTGTATTTTATCAACTAAAATGATATTTTACTTTTTTTTACTATTTATTTGAATCTAAACTGCCTTTAATTGAACATCTCAACTTCAACTCCTTCATTAGACAAAGACTCTTTAAAACACATTTGGAGATTTGGCAATATTTGAGAAAAACAAGCAAGAAAATAATGAGATTCTCACTTTTCTCAAAAGTTAAAACCTCTTGTTTCATCTAATGATCCCCATGATGTTATACAGACGCTGCATCTCGAATCTGTTCAGGTGTTGCAAGCATTACAGGCCAAGCATCTAAATCTTCCATAGAGCACAGAGTCGGTCCTCCAGTTTTTAGCTGTTCCCTGGTTTAGGTCATGAAGACTGTGTGCAGAGCTTCACTGGGTTTCCAGGGCTGAGCAGCTGCACTCAATCCTTACGTCACTCAGTGTTGTAAATGATGTCACTGCTGGACTACAGAGTTCTCTGGAGGAACAAACCACATTTCTGTCTGATGATCAAACTGTCAAGTCTGGATGTTGGAGCTGCCAGAAGAAGAGCAACTCTTTTCTGACTGCATCTACGTTTAGCTGGCTGCAAGCGGAGTCATGAGGTGGAGCTCTCCTTCTCGATCTTAGTTCTAGTTAACAAATTACTAATATTTCAACAGCTTTTTTCCACTCTTTTTCAACATGACCAGCGCACAAAGCGAGGTCCATAATACTTTAATAAAACTGAAAAGAGTCCCAATTTTTAAGATTATTTAGGGCAGAGATTATGATCCAGGCCTTCTGATCCCACATCAGTGTCTGACCTCAGAAATAAGGAATGATCTTTGCTTTCTGGTATAATGGTCAAACATTTCCACACAAACTATTAGCCTTAAAGAGCTTCACCTGTTTAAGATTTCCTTAACTGCCACCAATTGATCACAGCTCAATAAATATATAAAAATTACATTTGTGTGCACAATAAAAGTTGCATTAAAAGTATGAATTATCTAATATGTGCAATATTCACTACAGTGACACAGTTAGATTTGGCGATTTGGCTTTGCTGCCAAGAAAACTTTACACCTACCAGAGCCGGAGCCATAAAAACGTATCACAGCTTAACTTTATCAGAGTTACTTTAAAGTGTTTTTATTTTTAATTTATGGACATTTGGTAACAGATAAACTTTCTTCACATTGTTCTGCAGTAAATATATTTACTTAAACAGTTCTGCAGGTTTTGCCCTGCTGCCTTTCTTGTTTTTGTTGAGCAACAAAACCCAGCAAAACATCTGAAAACAAGCTCTGGTTGGTTTAAAAATAGCTAGAGGTCATTAGTTTTACATCACTGAGACATTTTACATATTTACTAATAAACTTATTTGCAGAAATGTAAAATTATCTGTTGCTTAAGAGGACTGTTTTATTGTTTTAAGTCTGACTAGAAGGTTGAAAATGATCACTCCAAACAGAAACAAACACCTTCCTTTGTGTGAGCCGTCACGGTCCCACCCTCCCAAACCAAAGCACGCTCAGAGATTACTCCGACTTATCAGCGTGGAGGTGTGGCTGCGAGATGACCACTCTGCTCTCTGGCCAAGGTTCACTCAAAGCATGCCACAGTAATGTAGTCAGGCTGCTGCATGGCGTAAGCAAGCGCAAACCTCTTGAGAGGCAAAAAGCAAGCAGAGGAAAGTTCTCCGTTCTCACGCTCTCACTGTCGGACTTGGGATCAGATCCGCAACACAAACAAAGCCTGTGTGAGAGCCACCTACAGCAAACACCCACACAGCCTGCAGCGACTGTAACTCACACTGCCTCCTTTAAAAATGTCTGCCGCGTTTCAGCAAGCTAATAATTTTATGGGCTTTTTATTAGCGGCCGTGTGTCTCCGCTCGGCTCGGCTGGTGTGTGTTTCTGAGTATTTTCTCCTGGATTGGCCGAGCTAGCAGAAAGCTCTGATGTTATCTTTGAAGCAAATGTGAAGCAGATGTTTGTGTATTATTAAATCCACACGCCCTTCGGTCATGATTGCATAACTGGACCTGATGATAAAAGGGACAAATCTCAGATTCTTCATCTTGGAGCTAAATAATCAAAATGTGGGGAGATTGAAGGGGATTCCCAGTTACAGTAATTTAGTTTTCTTGAATTAAAGGTTTAACTTAACTTGATTTAATAAAGTTTGAACTGCCTGAATCTGGACCGATGCGGCTTACTGTGCAATGTCACTGTGAGAAACTTCAGACTTACTATGTCTGCAGTTTTTTCCTCCTTTTTTCCATCATTTCCTGCAAGCAGAGTCAACCTGAGGACCCTCCTCTGAAAAAAAAGGACATTCAGAAACACACTGCAGTGAGAAAATGTTAGCTTGAAACAATCCAGAGTCACGAACATCTCTGCCGTTTATTTATAGATGATGAATGGCAAACAAAGTTTATGTAAATGATGTACGTGAAACTGTCAAAAGGCAACATCTGGCATGCCATGTACATCACAGTAAATGCTCTGATATAGTTAATATCCAAGCTAAAAGTTTAGCAATTAATCCTGCTTATTTTTGCCATAATAAAAAACCCTGCAGCATGCAGTATTTAGATTACACTGCAAAAACATAAACTCTTAGCAAGTATTTTACTGCAAATGTAGTACACTTGAACCAAGGCAAAACTAACTTATAAGTAATCTTTAAGCAAGATATGGGAACCAACGCCTTAATATTGACCAAAAAGTATTTGATTATTTCACTTCATGTTTTAAGTGAAACAATCTACAAGTCATTGATATCACTGACATAAAACTAGCTCCAAACTTTACTTGTAAATTAGTTTCCTCTTATTTCAAGCGTACTGAGCTATTTGTACTGTAAACTAGAGCAAAAACACAGAGTAAGATTTTGTGTTTTTGCGGTGCAGAAATTAAAAACTGGCTCATTTTATCCAAGAGGCGTTGAAATAAACATGACATCCCTGCCTCCTGCCCACTGGGCTCTCATTACAGGCTTGCGCAACCGAGCACATCCAGCAGCAAACCATAACCCACCAACCCTGAGAGTCAAGGGGCTGTAGATGTAGCTGGGAGAGACTCAAACAGGAGGGAGGAGAAAAGCGCCGAAAACTGAAGAACAAAGTTTTATCCTTCTTACCTCGCTGGAGGGAGTTGCGGAGTCCTCTGTGGTGGTGGTGGTGGTGGTGGTAACCCTTGGTCTTGAACCGTAGCGAAGCATGTCTCCTCTACTCTCCAGTCCTCGCCTGTCTTCGTCTCTCTCTCTCCAGCCCCCCGTCTCTCCCACCCTTCCTCTCACTCTCCTTCCTGAGTTCCGCTCAGGCTCTCAGTCCGACCATCTGCCCCCGGCTCCAGGCGGCGCAGAGGAGGGAAATTCCTCTCAGTCGAAGCCTACAGCTGGGAGTCCACGGGGCCCCGAGGTACAAAGGTCCCCTACCTCTACACCAGATCCACCCTGTCTTAGTTAATGTCTGCTGCTGTGACTGTACGTCAGTCACCTCCCCTGCCTCTATCTAGCAGCGTGTCTGTGTTCCCATCAGACCTGTCTGGCCACATTTCACCTGCCTCCCGCTGCTGCGCTCCTCCTGCCCCGAGAGCTGGACTTTCACAAGGGCGGGTCCTCCTCCCCGGGGCTGGGGCAGGTGGAGCGGCGCTTATCAGATACTTGTGGCCAGCAGGAGGGGCTGAAGTGGCGGCGGAGCCTTTCATAAGTAATATTAGAAAACTTATTCAGAGTGGCACATGTTCTAGAACAAAAAGAATCAACATATTTTCAATTTATTCCAGTTGTGTTCATCTAAAGCAGCAACGCCACTTTATGAGTTGAAGAGATCTAGAAGTACATAATCAGATCAGTCTAATACAAGTAAATATGTAAATTTACTCACATTAGCGCTGGACAATCAACAGCAATATATATTGCGATAGACACGTGAGCAACATCAATAGATAGTAGAATATAGATAAAATATTCAATAATTTCACTGAACTTCGAACCAGAACCGCACAGCATTTTGGAGGATGTAGCGGAAAGACTACATTGGCTAAAACCATGGCTGAACCTGTCCGAAGTCACAGCTTCTCTCTTCCCGTCGTCGATATTCGCGGTCTACGAAGGACCCGGATGCAGACCCTGAATTCGGACACAGCTTTTAACATAAGCTAGGAAACTTGACTTATTACGTGAGAACATAGAATTCAGCGGGTTTGATGCCTATGAAAGTGAAACAATAATGACCTAAATAAAACACAGGAAATATTAAGGTCAGCTAAATTGTAGTGACGGAACCATAGACATTAATATGTCTATGCTTTAGCCGGTAAGCCTATCGGGGCTAGCTAAGCAAAGCCGGTGAAATAAGCACTCACTCGCTCTTTGGTTACCTAGCAACTCACGCATTCTTTAGTTACCTAGCAACAACCTGTTGAGTAGCTACTTGGCGGCAGTTTAAAGTTTCACCACCTAAAAAATAACAGCGTGGAGTAAAAACTGTGGCTAACAGGCGAACAGCAAAAGGCTGAATCCCAAAATATTCAGTAGTCATATTTACCAACATATTTCTTCTGAC
Organism: Poecilia reticulata; assembly: GCF_904066995.2. Lineage (NCBI taxonomy): Eukaryota > Metazoa > Chordata > Actinopteri > Cyprinodontiformes > Poeciliidae > Poecilia > Poecilia reticulata. The sequence continues at coordinate 19,670,665 of NC_088832.1, forward strand.
TATGACCAGTGAGGGTCCAGATGAATGGGACACAATCTCTTGAGCAGGGGCGTCTAAACTTTTTAAATTGGTCAACAATCCCATTCAAAAGAACTTGAGGGCCAAAAATGTTTTATTTTTAATAAAACTTATACTGTACTATTTGTTGTTGTTATTTCTTTGCTTGTTTTTTTTTTTTTTTACCAACTTAATTTCATTAAACAACTGTAGTCTGATTTTTTGGGGGGTTGGAAAGAGACGTGTAGAGACTTTGGGATTTTACAGATTTGTCCAATTAAATGAAGTATTTGACAGGTGTTTATTGAAAAAATTAGCAAAAATGTTGTCAGTTTGGAGCATTAAAAGCATGATCCAGGTCACTGTATTTGGAACTGGAAAGAAAAAAGTGTGGTGTGAGAATTAAGGTCCTTGATTAAATATAAATAATTTTACACTAAGTCTACCAGTAGATATGAATAATTTAACTGTATCACAGGAAGCCCAGATGACTGCATGGAGTCGTTGACTTTCCTGCTGAGCAAACATTTTCCTTATTTCACTAATCAATAAACTGGATGTCGCTAACAGTAAAGTCTGTGAAATAAACCCTGCAAATTTAAAGTTAATATGTCCTCTAGAGTGTTTTTTTTAATTCTATGTTCAGTTCATTTTTTCAATTTTTTATACGTTTATCAGTTCATTTTCTCATGGATGACTCTGATTAATGATGACTCTGTTTGATGAAAGCATGACCTTCACTATCATCAAGCTTTTAAGCACGTTGTTTACACATAAATACATCAGGAATGGAGATCTAATCAATCAATATCCATTTTGAAAGTGAGTACTTTTAATCCCTTTAATCCTTTTAATGCATCTCCTTTTCAAACTTTAATTTGTGATTAAATATTCTCCCACTGCAGCTACTTTAACTTAAAATAACTTGAAATCTTGGTGTCAAAGCTTCAGAAATGAGTCTCCATCATGGACCCAGTTGGTTCAGGAGTGCCACAGGTAATAAATAATTGACGCGGCTGACAATGGGTATTGATGAAAAGGATCCCAGCCATTATTTTTTAATGCTAACTCTACCTGGGCCCTTACCACCAACAGATCACCGGGTGTTTACGCCGCTTCACACGCTGTTATCGTAGCAGAGCGGAAGGACGATCATCCTGTGAATGGCAGCAGTCACTCCCTTTTCAGAGAAACGCCGGAGCAGATGAAGAATGGGGAAGAGACTCAGGTTGCCCCACAAAAGCTTGATCAGCTGAATGTCAAAGCTGCCAGCAAAATACAGTAAAAGCGAGTGAGAAGAAAATCCTTACAACAGCTGGTTAATCAATAACCAGACATCAAACAAACTGTTTTTCTTTTTTCTTTTTTTTTACATCTGCAATCAGTGAGTCCAAACTCGGTCCAGGTCCATGTGGGCCTTTTTTCTCTCTACCATTTTCACTTCTCGTCATGTTCACACTCTCACTGTTTGTGACGTCAGCGCAGGCCTGGCGCGTTTACGCTGCTACGCCCATAAACCCTGCAGGAGTCGAGCCAAAAGGCAGAGAAACGTGTTGAGGTTTTCTGAAATGCCTCACATATTTACCTCACACGGCTTCATGCTCCACTGACTCAACCAGAGAACGTTTTGTTTTTAAACTCCACAGCGTCTACTTTTTAGAAAAACGTGAAATATTTTTTTGAGCTATCTTAAAAGTGTTAGCGTCAAATCCTGCTTCCCTTTTTGTCTTCAGTGATCGTCACCTGAGCGATTTACGATCTGGAGAAGCTAGAGCTGTCCCTGTTGCTGCTGGGAAACAGAAAACCATTGTTTATTGTTCCTTAATCTCCGGTAATTTACAGGTTGATCAAGTCGGTAGGAAGATAAATGAGTCATGAGTCAAACAAATAAAATCCTGCTCACACATGCAGAACCAGAACGAGCAGCTTCTCTATGTTTAAGAAAAGGACTGAATGCTCTGCTGCTTCTTTGCAGAGCTTTTCCAGTCCGGTGAATCGTTGTGACCAGATGTTTTGCAACAAACAGAAGTTTTCTTCTGCACAAACTTTGCAGCGTCGATGTTATTAGATCTTCAAATGTGATAAAACAATACATTATTCAATGGTACTATTTCGTGTTCTATGTGGAAGAATACCAAGTGTGGTATGAGCGTATTGATCTCATGTTGTTCGTCGGGAAAAATGGCTAATAAACTAAGTCACGTTCCACTGAGGTTCTGTTGAATTATAGTTTGTTAAGTTATGAGAAGGAACATAACAAACTGGCGACGAGATTTAAACGGATCCCCGATGTGCATGTAACGACAGAGAGGGGGAAAAACCTCGGAAAGTGACAAAAAGAAAAGAAAAGGAGAACAGAAAAACCCTCCGTCTGGAATGCTAATGTGGCTTCCTAGCTAACGAGCTACAGAGAGAGAACGTGAGTAGCGAACGCCACACGGAAAATGTCGGGAGGCGTTGGACAAATGAACATTTTTGAAAACGGCACAGAGGACTGAACAACATATGTGGAACGAGTTGAGCAGTACTGTTTAGCTAACAAAGTAGAGGATGAGAGGAAAGTCGCTGTGCTACTGAGTGTAAGGGGAGCGAAAACGTATAACTTGCTACGCAGCCTCATCACACCAGCCAAACCAGCAGACAAAAGTTTCAAGGAGATCACAGAGGTTCTCCAAAAACATTTCCAACCGAAGCCACTGGCCATAGCCGAACGATTCCGATTTCATAAACGAAATCAATTAAAAACCGAGTCCACTCCGGAGTACATCGCGGAGCTTCGGCGGCTGTCGGAGCGCTGTCAGTTTGGGGAGGGGCTGTCAGATGCGCTGAGAGACCGTTTTGTCTGCGGGCTGCACAATGAAAGCACACAGAAACGACTCCCCTCAGAGGACAATCTGACATTGCATCGCGCATTAGAAATTGCTGTATCTATGGAAACTGCAGCAAAAGATGCAGGAGAACTTCAGGGAAAATACACGGAACCGTGCACTGTCAATAAAATGCGTGCGCAGCCTAATGATAAATTACAGACCTGTTACAGATGCGGCAAGAAGTCGCATGACGCTGCTAATTGTTGGTTTAAGGATAAATAATGTCTCCAATGCAACAAAAAGGGACATATACAGAAAATGTGCAGATCAAAACAATATAAGAAAAACAAAATGTGGAAAAAAGACAGGAAACTGCATGAAGTAAATGAGACAGACTCAAATTCTTCCCAGGAGAATTTAGCATGCCTTGAGCTGCACACAATACAAGAAAAGGAGAAATATAAGGGGGAAATATGGCTCACACCTAAAGTACAAGGGGTTAAGTTAAAGATGGAACTGGATACTGGGTCAGCCCTCTCACTGATCTCATATGAAGATTACAGAGACAAGTTTCCAAACCTGAAACTAAAGCATTCCTCGGTGAAACTAAAAACTTACACGGGTGAAAGAATAACTCCTTTAGGGAAAGTGAAAGTGGAATATGAGAAAAAGAAATGCAACCTTGAACTTTATGTTCTGCAAAATGGCAGTGCACCATTATTTGGACGTGACTGGTTAAAACACATCCAACTCAACTGGAATGAAATAAAGTCCATGAGACTGGCACCAGACCTGAGTGCAAGTTCTGTTGAGGAAAGACTGAAACAGATACTTGAGGAACATGCTCCAGTGTTCAAGGAAGGCATTGGCACTCTGAAAAATATTAAAGCACAGGTCATATTGGAAGACGACGCAAAACCCAGATTTCACAAAGCACGTCCTGTACCATATGCTGTACGTCCCAAAGTCGAAGCAGAGCTTCAATGCTTGGAGGAGCTAGGAATACTCACCAAGGTGGAATGGTCAGACTGGGCTACACCAATAGTGTCAGTGAGCAAGAAAACAGGTGACAGTGTGAGAATCTATGGTGACTTTAAGGTCTCAGTGAACCCAGTACTCCGCGTTGATCTGTACCCACTTTCGCGGATAGAAGACATATTCACAGCAGTGGCAGGTGGCAAAAATTTTTCAAAAATCGACCTCGCGCAAACTTATCTACAGATGGAAGTAGAAGAGACATCCAAGAAATATCTAGTGATAAATACCCACAAAGGCCTATTCCAGTATAACCGACTGGTATTTGGTATCGCCAGTGCTCCAGCAGTATGGCAACGTGCCATGGATCAGGTTCTGCAGGGCATTCCAGGAACACAATGTTTTCTGGATGACATTATTGCCACAGGTGTCGATGACGAAACCCACCTAACCTAGCAGAAGTCCTGGCCAGGCTAGAAAAATATGAACTGAGAGCAAACAAGAACAAATGTGAGTTCTTCAAAGATGCCATTGAGTATTGTGGACACCAGATCAACAGGCATGGACTCCACAAAACCAAAGACAAAGTCGAAGCAGTCTTGAAGGCACCAGAGCCTAAAAATGTCAGTGAGTTACGCTCATTCTTGGGCTTAATTAATTACTATCACAAGTTTCTACCGAACCTGTCAACAGTTCTGCATCCGCTGCACACACTGCTGCAACAAAATGTTAAGTGGAACTGGACAAAAGACTGTAAAAAGGCATTTAATAGTGCTAAGCAGCTCATTACATCAGAGTAGGTGCTAACACATTTTGACCCAAATCTTCCTCTGCGCCTTGCATGTGTTGCCTCTCCATACGGCATCACATGCTGAGACAGCACGGCATCGGTGCCATGCTGTCTCACAAAATGCCTGATGGAGTGGAACGACCAATTGCTTTTGCCTCAAGGTCCCTAAATGCAGCCCAGCGTAATTATGCGCAGATAGACAGAGAAGCGCTAAGTCTGGTGTGGGGAGTGAAGAAGTTCAATCAATATTTATATGGAAGACACTTCACCCTGATTACAGACCACCGACCCCTGGTGTCTATCTTTAACCCTCAGAAAGGTGTGCCAACCATGGCTGCAGCACGGTTACAGCGATGGGCTTTGTTCCTTGGCTCACACAGCTACAACATTGAATTTAAAGGGACAAAACTGCATGGAAATGCGGATGGACTTTCACGCCTTCCACAAACTCAAACCACTGAAGAAACTACTGATCCAGCAACTGTGTTTCACGTTGCACAAATGGAACCTCTGCCTGTGGCAAGTGCTCAGATAAAAAGAGAAACAAGTCGAGACACAATCTTGTCCAAAGTATATGATTTTACTGTGAATGGCTGGCCGTCCTCCAGTGACATTCAGTTCTCTGCATACTCCAGCCGCAAAGACCAGCTATCAGTTTGCCAAGGATGTGTCATGTGGGGAACCCGTGTCATAATACCACTACTCAGCACCCTATTACTACGTAATAGGGTGCTGAGTTTACTTCATGATGGACATTTGGGTGTGGTCAAGATGAAAAGTCTTGCTAGGAGCTATGTTTGGTGGCCAGGCATAGACTGGGAAATAGAGAACCTGGCTAAATTCTGCGCTGGTTGCCAGCAGACACTGCGCCAGCCACAGACAGCACCTGTACACATGTGGGAGTGGCCATCCACCCCCTGGCAGCGCATCCATATGCTGGACCATTTATGGACCAAATGTTCCTGATTGTGGTTGATGCTAACTCAAAGTGGCCAGACGTTTTTCCTGTAAAGCATGCAGCAGCGGCCAGCACAATCAACATTCTTCGGCCACTGTTTGCCCGCACAGGTCTGTCTCAACAGCTCGTCAGTGATAATGGCCGTCAGTTTAAAGGAGAGGAGTTCCAGGGTTTTCTTAAGAACAACGGTGTACAACATATCACTTCAGCTCCTTATCACCCCGCAACGAACGGACAAGCTGAACGGTTCATCCAATCGTTCAAGAGATCCATGAAGGCAAGCCGGTCAGAGGGGAGACCTCTGCAGTTGACAATCGACAACTTCTTATTGGCTTACAGAAACACCATTCATGTAACAATCGGACAAACACCGGCTATGCTCTTCATGGGACGAAATCTGAGATCTCGTTTGGATTTGTTGAAACCAGACATTCGCAAGAATGTTGAGGACAAACAGCCTTCCTCGATGGAAACAAGAAGGAATAAAACCAGATCATTTGACATTGGACAAAAAGTTCTCACCAGAGACTACAGATGCCCAAGTCAGAAATGGCAGCCTGGCACAATTCTGTCTCAGACAGGACTTCTGACGTACAACGTAAATGTTTTAGACAATTCAGTCTGGCGTAGACATGTTGATCAGATTCTAGATGTGGACACCCACAAAAGTCTAGAGCAACCTGAGGACACATCTACATCTCAAGATTCAGAAGAGTTTATCTTTACTACATCTTCTGGGGTTCAGGATTCATCTGAAACCACCAGTGTGCCAACAGCTGAACGTTTTACACAGAGTACCACGGACTCTGGTCAAACATGCAGACGTTATCCTGAGAGAAATCGCAGAGCACCTCAGAGACTGAACTTGTAGATTACCTGTTCATTTATAAAGAAGCAGTTTAAATGTTTAAGAGTAAATACCTGCCTAGCGTTGCAAATATCTGAATAGGTGTCATGTTTCTGTTTGAGGAAATTTATTGGGTTACCACATTCAGCTAAATTTATTCTTGGTTCGTCAAAGCTGGATGGGAGGAACTGTTATGTATGTGATAAAACAATACATTATTCAATGGTACTATTTTGTGTTCTATGTGGAAGAATACCAAGTGTGGTATGAGCGTATTGATCTCATGTTGTTCTTCGGGAAAAATGGCTAATAAACTAAGTCACGTTCCGCTGAGGTTCTGTTGAATTATAGTTTGTTAAGTTATGAGAAGGAACATAACAGTCTCATTAACTCACAAAATATGTAGAAATCTAAGGCAAATTTCTTTTTTTTTTTTCATTTTGTTTAGAAATAGTTTTCTAACAACAACAACAAAACCATTTCTACTTATTTCTGAAGAAAAGAAAAATGTATTAACTTTTGATCATCATTATGGGAGTTAATCACTTTTATGGATAAGGCCTTTACCTCCGTTAAATACATGAATTCATCTTTTGAAAATGACTTTTTGTTTTTACTCTGCTTATTTTCTCAAATATTAACATTTGATTTTGTTTGTCAAAAAATCTAAATCAACCAAAATAACTGAGATGTTTTATTTTGTTGGGTTTTTGTGTAGTTAATCAACACACAGCTATTTGAAAACAATGTTGCCATAACTCCAGCTCTAATTTAATCTTCAAACTCATGGAAAATGTAACAAGCTCTGCACTGGTGGCGACCCGATCCTCTAGTTAAATCCTCTTTGGGAAACTCTCCTGTAACTTTATTTCTCTAATTTAGGTTCTGGGTGATTTGATAGATGATCGATTTGGGTGGACGTTTAGCAGAGAGATCCTTACCTGAGGAGCCATTTTGATGTAAAAGAATGATGACAAAACAGGTTTTCTTGGTAACTTGGGTTGATAAATGCAGAATCATTTAAGTGTTTAAGTGCCACTCCTCCTTTTTACCTCGTCAGCTCTAGGTCAGTGAGAAAATCCTCGTTGCTCTTCTCATTGAAAAGAGGTCAGCAGGTCACTTTAGGGCAGGAGAAAAATCAGGTTTGGATGATTCTCTTTTACTAAAATGAAGAAAATAAACTTTTATTGTATTTAATCAGAGCCAGTTTCAAAGCTCTGCCTTACATGAACATCTACACACAGAGGAAATATTCTCATCTGAGTGATGTTAAAACTCACTCATGTTTCTACTTAATTGGAGCTTTTCGGTTCACATCTTCCACATCAGTTTGCATTTTGAGTATTAATACACTCAGCTCTAACATTACAAAGCCTTTTTACAGTTTAAACATATTTATTTATCCGTAGAGCTGCAGAAAAGAGATGAATCCAGTCGGTACGTGCGGCTGAGGCGCCGTGAGGTGAGTTTGTTGTTGGCCGCCGCCTGCAGGTCACAGAGCCGCCGTTTGATCTGGTCTCCTGTGAGGGTCTGTTTGTTTTGGGTGGATTTTGTTGTTGAAACTGAAAACAATAGTTTGTCTGTTCAGCACCGCTTGCAGGAAAAACTGCTGCAGAAAAACTCCCACAGATAAATTTGTTGCACATGCAAAAGAAAAAAAAATTAAATAAGAAATAACTGCAGAATGTTGTATTTCTGGGAAGTTAAAACTCAAAACTGGCAGCTTGTGTTTCTTTGTGTCCCACATCAGAGTTCAGTCGGCGCTTTGCGACCAAATGTGTTACATGGTTTCCATTTCATCAAGGTTACGCCTTGTGGAAACTTTTAGGAGTTAGGATGTTAGGAAAAGTGTTTCATTCTAATACTTTTAAATAAAAATGCTACATTGAGAAGAAAACATCAGTGCTAACAACGTCTTAAAAAAGTATTCACATTATTTTTTATCTTTTCTATGTTGTGATATTTTTATTCATATCAGTTTTAAAAATGTATAATTGAACGTCCACTTCACAGTTTGTCAGTGACTTGGTTGAACGTAGTGCAATAAAAGAATAAGCAGAGTAATATACAAACAAAATACATTTTAAAGAAAACAAGAACAGCAGCAAAGTATACACATAGGTGATTTGTTGCTTAAGTTGGTTTATTATTTAAATTATTAATGAATGTAGGAAAATAAGGGAAAATAAAATCAAAATGTTGGCAAAACAGGCAAGAAAATATGTTAAAGTCATTCACATAGTGATGTTTTTATTTCTTGTATCAATAAGTATAATCTATTCATGTAAAAACATGATTGATTGTTATTTTTTTTATGGAAAAGCTCAGTGCCAACTTAAAGGTTAAGATAACAACTCCATAAATCAATAACAGACTGATTAAGCACCTCATCCGTCATCTACCTGACCTGTAAGATCAATGCTCTGATCCTCCTGTTATCTCACACCACCGCTAATCTGGATTAATCAACGGATCAATTTGTTTACCTGAGCCTTAATTTCTGACAACAAGGTTCAGAGCTGAAATAAGCAGCTCTTATTTCATAGCTTCTTCCTTCATCATTTCAGATGTTTATGCTAATTTAGCCTCTGCTAACTATTTAATAAAACGTTTAAAGATTAAAATACTCTGGAGGGTGGGAGGGGTTGTTTATTTTTTTTACCAGGACTTTATTAATCTAAATACGGATGCAGCTGCAATAATTAACATGTAGAGAGGTGACTTTATGCAGGAAAAAATTATATAAAGCTCAACTCTGATGGTTTACTTTTCAATAAATTAGTGTTATTAGCACAAACATTTGTTCTGACATCAGTTTTCATGTTGTCATTAATGTAGTATTTTATCAATGTATAATGAATTATACTGACTCAGTAGAATGCTGTATCATTGTAAAGATAATATTTTTCATTATTATTTTATGTGTATTGCCTGTTTTGTGTGTGTACATATGTATTAATATGTATGATTGATACTTAATTGCTTTTTTATGTTTTTTTTTCTTCCAGCTGCTCCTTTTCATTCAAAACCTTTGTGTATATCAACAAGTGACATGTTCATTTTCAAATGTAAATGAAATCAAATCGTGCTCTCGGTGCGTCAGCAGGTTGATGTTGAGCTCGGAGCAGGTCCGTCCTGCCGCACTGATGCATTCAGGAACCGAGGCGTTCACCGGATGTTTCAGCTCTGATCCCCGAGCCACAACATCACAGTTGCGTCAGGCAGAAACACAAAACACGCTGGGTGTTGTTCGCAGACAGTCAGCAGACAGGTCAGACTGCTGAATATGTGTCTCAGAGAAAACAAAGAGATTGTTCTCGGTTGTTTTTATGTGCTCGATGAGCTCATAAATTATAACTTGCGAAAACCTTTTAATTATCGTGGGAGCAGATTTAAGGAGTCAGGTAAATGTAGGACAAGGAGATAAGTTACAAAAATAAAATTAAAACAGCTGACTTTGTTTTAAAATCTGATACCTTGAAGTACTGGAAGTACATTTTTCAAAATGTTTTGCACCAATTTACACAGAAAAATGTAAAAACTTTTCTTTGATAAACATGTTATTTATTCATTTAATGAATGGCCACTCATGTAGGTACCTATGCTTGAGCCTCCGCTAGGGGGCAGTATGGCACTATGAATTTTCACAAATCTCCGTTAAACTGGAAAAACCTGGATTCCTACGAAGTAAAGAAAATCCTTACGCTAATTTCTCCGAGAATCGTCCAGGTCTCTCCTTAAATCTCCGGCCTCACGTCCTAAATTAGCCACAGTTTCTCCTCTCGGTGACATCTGTGTCCCGCTTTGTGTCCCTCTGGCTGAAGTCACTCAGGCACATGAAGGAATCCCAGGAATGGTCACCTGGTTAGGCTTACACAACTCTTGCCTCCTAATCCTGCGGCCTCATTCGTTCACTGCTCGGCTTGACGCGGGAACGGCAGAGATAAGGCCGGACAGGTCGGACTGTTTGTTCCCCTCAGAAAGGCAACAAACGAAGGTCGTGACCTGACAAAAAGCAGCTAGTCCGGGGCCATAAGCGAAGCTCCAGACCAGCAGTGTCAAACTCATTTTGTTTTTGGGCCAAATCAAAAATCTGAATGTTCTTAAAGGGCTGATTGTGCCAGAATGTGTTGATAAAACCCATTAAATTGTCAAAATAATAATTGTTTCAGCATTCAGTAAGCGTTTCGTAAAATTAAATAATATTGAACATCTTTTCACACTGATTCTGCGTCCAGATTACAGATTCTGTGGGGTTAATTTAGAAGTAGGCTATTTGTAAGGATTTTTTAAAATGTGTTGACTAAAGTATGATGGTAAATGTGACTTAATCGCTGCATCAATCAGGAGGGAATAGCTTGACATCAAGTCATCAAGTCACTTTAACTCAATGTTTATGGTCAATTTTGAGAAAAAAAATGTGGGGATCTGTTGATTTTGTGTGAATTTTGCAGATTTGTGAAAAACTGGTGGAGTCTAGAGGGCCAAATGAAAAGCTGCGGCGGACCAGATTTGGCCCCCGGGCCTTGAGTTTGACATGTGCTCCAGATGATGCTCTCTGCCACAAATGTGGAGAATAAGGTTAAATCATTTTTTAAATAAGTCAGTTTATTGATATCAACAGCTCCTTTGTTTTTGCTTTAATGTTATTTACTCCACATGTGTCAAACCAAAGGCCCGGGGGCCAAATCTGGTCCGCCGTAGCTTTTTATTTGGCCCTTTAGACTCCAAGTTACATCAATAAGTTCCTCTAGTTTTTCACAAATCTGCGAAATTCACACAAAATCAACATCAAGTTTAAGTGACTTCTGCCTCAGCCTTGATGCCAAGTTATAGTCCGTGATCGATACGGCGAGTGGTAAAAAGTTACATTTAGCATCATATATTAGCGCAAATATCACAAAAATTCCTTGGAAATATTTCCAAATTATCACAAAAGCTGTGATTTTGATAGCAAAAAAAAAACACTAAAATAATCACAAAGTCTTGGAGGAACAGCTTTTTATTGATATTTTAAAAGTTTAATTTGTTTATCAATATATTCTGGCACAACCGGCCCTTTAAGTAGATTCAGATTATTGATGTGGCCCAAAATGAAAATAAGGCCGAGACCCCAGGTTTACTCTGACTGCTGGAGTTACGATCCAGCAGAGTAAATCTGACTGCTGGTTTTACTCTGACTGCTTCTTGTTTACTACAAAGGAATATTTATTTTTTAGTTCACAGCCATTTGTGAACTAAAAACCGTCTGATTGCTTTTTTCCGTTTTGCTCGTAATTCCAGTAGGACTCATCATGTTATCGTTTACTCACATTCAGACATTATTCCTAGAACAAAAAAGCAAAACAAAGTAGCAGAAAGTAACTTTATTTCGTCGCAGCAGGACTCATGAACACACAGTTGCGTACAGAGAGGTAGCGGCAGGAACCTGCTTCCCTCCACAGGCGTCAGAAATCAGCATTTTCAGCAAACAGAGTGCAAATCATCACAGTGTAGAAAAACATTTGATTGTCAGTTCGTCACATCTGAAAAGGATCACTCATCCAGGTACAAAGGAGAATTTAAAAAGGTCTCACACTGCTCAGCGCCAACACTCGGATCTGAGAGGAAACAGAAGTTAAATCAAAGATAAGTTTGTACAGATGTAACTAATAATATCTCGTTTAGTATAAAAACTAACTTTTCCAGAAGGCTTATAAACAATACTGAGATTATTATACAAAAGCTGATTAATTAATAACACAGAAAATGTTAATAACATATAAATGAAAGCAGTTGTGTTACAAAATTGGTCATGAAAGGATACAACACTGTAAAAAAAGAGGCGTAAAAAGTCCCTCATTTCCCTAAAACCAACCCTCAATAAGCCAAGAATGAATAAATTAAAGAAGCGTCCTGGCAAAATTCACTTCATATTAGGTTTATATTCATTAAAAAAAGGAAAGGTTTGTATATTTAATCTACCTGGGTGGTAGAAAAGAGAATATAAACGGCTGCTGATAAAGGCAGTACTGGTTGTTTGGGTTGCAGTAGCCGGGTTTCAAGTTTAGCACTGGTGGGATGATCAACAATAAGCAAAGAAACATTCAGGAGGGAATGTAAATTATTTACACGTTTCATTTCTTCAAATTAAACCTTTTCAATGTCTTCCTTCAGAGAGCTGCTCGAATAATACTGAGTGAGTTTACAGAGTCCAGCGGCCGCTGCTGACAGGAAGCAGAAAGTCCCAGTATTTACAGGGATAATTCAGTGTGACATCAACAGTAGCACATGACAGAAAACGAACATCCTGCTGTTTGGTTCATCGGTGGCACGTTTATAAAGCGTTTCCGCTCATAAGCCGAAGCCTGACAAGCTGTTGTCCTGACTGGAGGAGCGCTTGTACCCCGACGAGCTGAAGTACATCTCCCCGTCGGTGCTGAGGTCGTCGTCATCGTCGTCGTCGTCCAAGTTGTTGAGCAAAGGGGCCGACGTGTTCTTGCGTCTGCATCGGGTAGAAGAAAGTTCAACTTTTTCACCCTTAAAACATCAACATGGGATTTTATCTGATGGTCAAGAAGCAAAAAGGGTTTTCAATTAAAATAAAAACATGAAAAGTATGGTCGTCTTTCCTCTGACACCGCTAAGTAAAACTGGATGCATCCTGTCTTGTGTGTAATTTAACCTCAGTGTAAATCCAGCTGCTCTGTGAAAGAGGGCAACAAGGCTTTTAAAGAAAAAACTGTTGAATTGTTGAAAGAAAGCTGTAAGAAATCATTTTTTCACTTTGCCACAAGTTTTATGAAAACAATGAGCGATTATATAGGGCTGCAACTAACTATTATTTTAGTTATCAATTAAATCCATCGATTATTCTGACAATTTTTCATTTAAGCATTTTTTTTAAAGTAGAAATTAGCATCATTGGGTAAATAATGACACTTTAAATGCAACTTTGCATTAGAAGTGTCATTATTTACCAAAAGACTTTTCATGACAACAGATTTAAACATTCATAAAGACTCATTCATGTTTATAGCAGCTGTCATGTCACCCTGCAAATAAAATGTTACTGAGATTTTTTTTAATCTTAAATGCAAAATATATAAACTTTTTGTACAGTTTTGGCTTAATTACAGCTCCGAATATGTTGTTCTACCAGAAAGTGGACACTTTTCAGTCTATATAATCCAGTTAACAATTAATCAATTACTAAATTAGTTGATAAATATTTCAATAATCAATTAATCACACATAATCGCTGAGCCCTTACATCAACATGAGAATGGCTACATGTGGAGAAAAACACCCTCCTGAATACACCATCCACTCAGTGAAACACGGTGGTGGCTGCATCATCCTGCAGGATGTTTTTCTTTTTGTAACAGAAAGCTTTTCAGATGATTAGTTCCTGAAAAAGCTTGAATCTGGGTTGGATGTTCACTTTCCAGTAGAACAAAAACCAGAAACGGTTTGCAACAGTTGCAAATGCAACAGTTTAGATTGAAGAAATGGCCCAGTCAAAGTCCTGATATAAATACAGCTGGCAAACTATGGCAAGGCTTAAGAACAGATTTCTGTCTCTAAATGCTGGATTCATGCTTTAATGGGCGTCCATTTGTAATTGTGGAGAGAAGTAAACACAGGATGAACGGCCTGCTGCACGTCGTTTTCCTTCAACATCAATACTTTTCATATAACATCCAAATAAAAGCCCTGCTGTGGTTGGTCTGAACGTATCTGTCGTTTCACCTCATCTCGCTGCGCAGGGCTTTGAGTTGACTGTTGAGCTGCTCGTTGGCTTCCTGCTGCTCGTCCAGCTCTCTGTGCAGCTTCTTCTTGTTGTGCTCCAGCCGGTCGATCGTCTCCTCCGCCTCGTCCATCTGCCGCTTCAAAGCCTTCAGACGCAGATTCAGCTGCAATAGGCGAAAGAAATAAATCACGTCCTGAGCTTAAAACGGCGGCAGGAAGTTCAGCAGACAAAGATCTGACCTCACCGTCGTTATTTAAGAGGAAAACTTAAATATGGATCAGAGAGGGACTGAAACTAAACAACAAAAAACTAAACAAAAGGGAATAAAAATAAGGTGGGGAAATAAAGGCTTTAATGAATGCAATGAAAGCAAATTCAGTCGTTTCTTATCTTACAGTCAAATATGAAGGAAGAGAAGCTTTGAAAAAGTTGAGAACCGTCTTTGAAAGTCGTTAACTATGTTTTACTGGATGTGATTAAGAGATTTGTGACCGTACTTACTGACATTTAAATGTACCTTAAATTTATTATATATCACATATAAATTTATTATTGGAAATCTCACCAAAAAAAAGTCTTGCTGGAGTACGGCCTAATCCGTACTCCAGTGTCCACACAAAACTACTCGAAAGGCCACAAATGGCCCCTGAGCCACACTTTGAACACCCCTGAATGAAACTACTGCTAAAATAATAATTAGTTATGACATCATTACTGCCTGTGTGCTACATACTTGGTCCTTCTGATCCTGCATCGTGTGATGCTCCTCTTCGATTTGCATCATCATCTCTTTCACTCTCCTCTCCAGCCTGCGGTTGGCCAGCGACAGGTTGGACTTCTCCCTATAATCAATCAATCAATCAATCAATCAATCAATCAATCAATCAATCAATCAATCAATCAATCAATCAATCAATCAATCAATATAGCACATTTCAGCATTCAAAGTGCTTCACAACATAAAAACAAAGTCATGCAACATAAAATCAACAATTGAAACAAATGCCACCGTTAAATTCTGAATCGGTTATTAGTCCCCTCACGATTACTATTTTTGGACGATAAATTGTCCCAAAACTTATTGCGATAAACGATAATATTGTTGTTTCGAGAACAACAATTACATTTATATTACATTTTCAAGTAATATAATAGTAATAATGGATAAAGACGCATGAAGATGTTCTCAAATATCAATAAACTAAATTCTAATGAACATTTAAACACTGGAACTAGAAGACATTTTAAATATCCAAGTAAAGAAAACAACAGAAACAAATGAAATAAATTATGATGTCTCTGTAAGCAAAATTATCTTCCAGAAAAAGAAAGATGGTTTCTTTCTTTCACTGTAAACTTTCATCATTCAGTTTTTGGTAAAAGAGAAAAATGATGAACCAAGAAATACATTTTTTTTTATATATATATCATGTGATTAATTGATTTATTGTTTATTGTGACAGGCCTATCGATTATGCTTCAACTCCCAACAGGTGTGTTATAAAACAACCATCATCCTGCATTAGATACGAAGTCAACACCTCGTCTTGCACTCATTACATCAGTCTGTTTGTAGCTAGTTATTAGAGTCAGAGCTGAAGGCCACTCCTTTTCCTCACCGCTCCTCTTCCTCCAGCTTCTCCTCCAGTTCTTGGACTCGAGCCTCCAGCTCGTTCACCAGGCTGCCCTTGTTGGACTGGTGAGAGCCTTCCAGGTGAGCCACTCTGGACTTCAGATCCTTATTCTAGAAACGACACAAAACCAGTGAGCAGCTCCCCAATCCACCACCAGACGCTGAACAAGCAGTGATGATGGACAACATGAACATGAATGTGATGAGAAAATGAATGAGGTGATTGTGGCTGTGTTGCTGTCTAAGCCAGGAGAGTGTACCTGTCTCTCCAGAGCCAACTTGTCACACTCCAGGTCCTGTCTGCTAGACCTCTCCTGCAGGAGTTCATTCCTCATCTGCTCCACCTGTCAAGTCCAGACACCGTCATCACTGCAGTCCCACAACAATTATCCTCATGCTCCGTCTCACCCAAACCGCCGTGGCAGCCGCCGAGTCAGAGCGCTGAACAATGGAGGCGCTAACGCCACAAACGTTCTGCCTAATTGGTGAGCTGGATTTTCCTCCTCGACTGCATTCCAACACTCGTTTCGACTATTGTCCCAGCTCTCAGAGAAACAAGAGTGGCTTCCGTTTACAAAATGCAAATGGAAGCAATTTGATGCTAATTTGTTGCATTAGCATCAAATTATATTTGAAATATAAAAAAAGACTCAAAATTAAAGATTTTTATGGCCTTTTTAGTTGAGTTTTACTGAGTTTGCTCCTTAAATCTTAAAAACAAAGTAGAAAAGGTTCATTCTGGTGTCTGATGAAGTTTAGATCAAGGTATTTCAAAATAATTTTACACAAATTGCAGGCTCATTGAAGAATACGTTGCAATCAGTGTTATTATTTCTGTTATAATATGAAAAAGTAGCCAGGAGTTTCAGTGCTTTGTTTGGAGGCTGAACCACACCCAGACTAACAACAAGAAGTTAAAAACCTGATGCAAGATATCGGCCCTTTTATCTGTGGGTTCTCTCAAACTACCTGTAAAAACACAAAACGAATAAAGAGCATATTCTGATTTATAATGTGGCAAATTAAATGTAATTTAAGTTTGAATCAATATGAAAAAACTGTTGATTTTTACAAATTTTTACCTTTCAGATAGAGTAATACCAGAATGTTTGTATGAAACCAGGAAAACCTGCTATAAATAAAAACACTTTCTGCTTGGGATTGTTGCTAATGCAGACTATGGATAGTGAGTAGTTTATTAATCTAAACAACATGGTTCTTTAAAATACATCTCCCTACAGTTGTTATTCAATAATATTAACATTACAGACCCAAAACGTCTAAATGACATCTGAAAAGTTTCATAAAGTTTCATCGTGGCACAAAGAGCGTGGATTTAGGGTACTTACATAACCAGGCAATATTTAATACAAAACAAACAGTTATATGTTGTATTTATTATGTGTACAAAGGAACTGAAATCATGATAAATTTGCAACATGTAATGCAGCCGCAATGGAAACTAATTACCCTCAATTACCCAGAAACTTTAAACAAACATTTACTAATTTATTGCGAGGGAACGTAAAACGTTTGCAAGATAACGCAAAAGAAAGTTGTTCCCTTGACCCCTAGGGCACTCCATACCAAGTAATCCTGTAAAAAAAATAAAATAACAACAGAAATTGATTAAAATTTAGAGTTTGCTTTATCTGGTTGACTGTAAGGTATTTCAGCTGCAAAAAACTTTAAAATCCAACTTTAGAAATTTGTCATCTTAACTCGTTAGAAAATAAAAACGTTATTTAAATTTAATAGTATGACAACTTTGAATTTGAATCTTTTTTCAGCATGTTATTTGGAGGAATATTACATGGAAAGAAAAACATTTAAAATGATTGTGATTTTGCCTGGAAAAGAAACAAAAAGCTTAAGTTGGTAAAGATGTGAAATTAGCTGCAAAAGCAGATACTTATTTTATTTAATCTTTTTCCCTTTTTACAGAAAAATAATATGGCTGCAAAAATGATGAATAATAATTATTCTCTTGTCTCTCAAAAGTTCCTCGTTCATTTTTATGCAATAAATTTACATGAAAAGGAACAACTGAGGTATTTTAAATCTTTAAGTTAAAATGAAGGGTTTTAGTTTGTCAACCAATCATTTTGTTTCTGAATTGATTTATTTTAAACCAAATTGTTATTTTTACTCTGCAAATCCTAACAAAAAATAATAATAATAAAACATAAATAAAGTAAATCCACCTAATATTTTTTCAAGATTCATTGTTAAGGAAAAATATCTTTAAAAAACAACAAATTTTTTTCTGTATTGATTAAAAGTTTAAATAACATTTAATTTGTCAGATTACAAATCAAGATATGCTCTTTAATCATAGATAAATAGACAATAAATCCAAAACAAAATGGGAATGATGGATTTCATTGTAAAGTGTCTTTGTTTAAAAGCAACATCAAATTTTCATGTCATCTCATTCGAATGCATAAAAATCACTGAGTGTAATGGCATAAAAATAGCACATGTGAATGCAGTGAGGTTAAAATATACCAGAGGAGGCCTCAGCAATTAATCTAGTAACACCCATCAGTTTTAAGTCGACCAGCCCAGAAAGGTGGGCTGGTCGACTGCTGCCCTGCTCAGTGGCAGCAGGGGGAGTGAGAAGTGATCAATACGGCGGTGATGGCTGTTTCTGTGGAGAATCGGTGATATTTTATGCCAATTAGCGGGTGACAGTGGGCTGCTCTGATGAACGATGGGCCCCATAACTGGTGCAGCCAGCGCGGTGCTGGAGGGAGCTGAATCAGCAGACTGGAACATGCAGCGAAACTAATCTGCTTTGTGAGAGACGGCAGGAGAGTAGAGAGGAGATTACTCTCATTTAGACAGGAGAGGAGCACCTGGTGCCAGGAGAGACGCAGGTGTTCGTCCTGCTGCCTGCACTGCAGCCCCCCTCCAGACATTAGAGCACACACACACACACGCACGCACGCACGCACGCACACACGCACACACACACACACACACACACACACACACACACACACACACACACACACACACACACCAGCAGCACTCAGGCTGCACAAAGCTCGGACGTTGCCTTGACTACAGACCTCAGCCTCATGCTGAACCAGTGGCACTTTGTCACAATGCCACTCTCTTCTCTGTGCCAGGACCTTTCCTCTTCAGGGAGAACAACGTTTTAAGACTCTGCTCTGCAACTTTCCGCTGTTTTTAATTTATGACTCGGTCACAACTTTTGAATTCACACCGAGAGGAGTATGTGATGACACTAAATCTCTTTGAACTTCAGTTATTTAAGGAGAGAAACCCCAAATAAAACGTCCATGTTTTTATAAAAACACCGTTTCTTACAGCTGCAGTAACTTTTATAAAAACATTTCTTTACATATTAGCTGAAACTGTCGGCATGTCATGACAGTAACAAAATCAAGCTGCTCTTTCTTCTCCCAGTGCTAACTGGAAACAGCCAAAAAGAGCCAGGAGGCGCATCTTAGCGCTGTCAATCACCCTACAGGTGGCGCTGTTCGTCCCCCCTCCAGCTTCCTGCCTCTGCTCTGTGCTACGCTGCAGCTGGCATAGCTGCTGATGGTTTTCCTGTTGTTTTTCCACCGTTAGCACATTTAGCAGCGAGTACATGATGATAATTGGCAGCGCTATGACCCTCCTCCTGTCTCTGATTGGCCGTTTTTGACGGTGCATTTCTTCAGACAGCGATAGTAGCTCAGGGAGGAGGTGATGGACATCGACCTTTTTACAGATTATCTGTCTCAAACTTTACAGTGACAGTTTTAACTAAAATGTACAGCAGCTTTAATAAAAGTAACATAATAAAAATCCTCTAAGGAGACATGCTGAAAGCGCGTTTACTTCATCTAAACCAAACTCCGCAGCGCCTCCGTCAGCAGCTTCATCATAAAGGAAGGAGAAGTGGAGAGCTTCTTAACAACCTGCTTGTTCTCAGACTGATGTTTCTCGGTGCCATTTCCAACTGAACTCTGCAACCTGAAAATCTGAGAAGTTTGGCAGCTTTAGTATTCTGGCTCAGGCGGCGCATTAAGAAGGGCCTTTTTGTGACGGAGGCATGAAAACCGGAGCTAGCTGGCAGGACTCCAACATGACCGATTATAAAAACTTACAGAGTGAAAAACCTGCAGAACCTCAAGCAGAAACTATGAACGGTGGGTTGTGGACATGGAGACGCAGACAGGTGAGAGACAGACTCACTGAGGACATATTTGGGACACGTGAAGTTTTCTTAGTGGCTGAAATAATGATGTTAGAAGTGGAGGACAAAGCAACAGGAGATCATTTACAGACAGAGATGGAACAGCGACAACGTCTCCCTGAGACAGGTGAGCACTGATAATGAGAGTGTGTGTGACTGTGTGTGTGAGTGTGTGTACCTGCTCTCTTCCTCGGTCTATCCTGTCCATCAGCTGGTCTCCACTTTGACGCTCCTCCTCCAGGTCCAGCTCCAGCTGAGAAATCCTGTTCTGCAAATGAGAGACGATGCATCTGCGCTGTGAGTTTGTGACGTTCTCGCTGAAAACCTTCGTCAGTCACAGCGGTTGATCTCAGAGATTACAAAGAAATAACACGGCATAAAGTTCACAGATAAAAATTAAATGATGTAGAGCAGGAGTCTGCAACCTGTGGATCCAGAGCCACAGCGGATAAAAACCTGACAAACGTACTAAATGTTTTTGACCATATATATAAACACAGGCCACTGCTCTGAACCCCATTGGTTTCTCCACCTAATATTAATTTCTCAACTCTTTCTGAGTTAAAACATTAGTATCATCGTTTCTAAAGTAATATAAACATGTTTTCTTTGCATTATTTGAGATCTGAAAGCACTGCATCTTTTTCATTATTTTCTTCAAATAAATGCTAAATTTTTGCTTGTAATTTCAGAGATGCTGTCAGATGTTCTTAGAATAAAAGAACAATGTTCATTTTACTCAAACATTTACCTATAGAGAATAAAATCAAACAAACTGATAATTTTAAATGGTTTCTTAATGTTTTTCCAGCGCTGCATGTAACTTAAAGGTTATTTTTAGATTACGGTAACATATTTGCATGTGCAGTCGATTTTTCCTCAACTTTATCTGTAATGATTAGATTTACATTATTAATATTTAACACCTCAGAGATGGAGCAGCTTGCCAATGAATTAGTCATATAACTTGGGGATAAATAAAGTATATCCAATTCTATTGTACTAAATGCATGTTTTAGAAGTTATTCCTGTTTTTTCAAGGGATATTTACATTGAACTACAACAAGATCACTCTAAAAGTAGCTGTTATCTATTTTTCTAGTAATTAGATTGGAGAGCATATGATTTTATTTTTTAAAACTTGGTTTTATCAACATCCTGTAGAAGAAAATGTATCCATCATTCTTTGTAAAGTTTTAAAAATTACATCAAATTTACTACAGTAGATATTTATCAGAAGTCAAAGTTGCCTTTTTTTTTTTAGTTATTTTCTTTTTTTAGGTTCTAAATGAATATTGTTTAGCTGGACTGAGGGTAAAAACGTCTCTTTGGGTAGTCAAGGTTGCAGATCATTACCTCCATCAGCTTCATCTGTCTGGACTTGTCATCCTTGGTCTGCTTGTTTTTCTGAGCCTCCATCTCCAGATCATGAACCTTTTTCTCCAGCGTCTGCTCCTTGAGAACAGCTTCGTCTCTTTCCGTTTTACAACGTCGCAGCTCGTCCTCCCGCAGCGACAACTGGAAACAGAAATAAAGATTGTTCCAGATGTCCAATCGGACCACAGCTACAGAACAGTGACTTCATCTTAACGTTAATTAACAGCAGCTAGTAATTTACACAAAACGCTCAGACAGATTTCAGACATTTGCTAATTCAAATGTAGCAGAATTACCTGTTCGTTGAAAAGAGAAAATATAATTTAAAAGATTCAGTGAGATTATCTGTGCAAAGATCACAGGTGGAGTTCCTCAGGGTTGCTTCAACATTCCCTCAGATTATTAAAGATTACATGCATTGTGATACAGTGATGACTCACAACTTTATATTGTTGTGTCACCAACTGACCATCACTTCTGCAGAAAATACTCATAAAATCTCTGAGTGAAAGAATAACTCCTATTTCTGTCTCTGTAGTTATTTTTATTCAGTGGGTGTAATTATGGCCACATCCATAAAAATCCTTAATTAAAAAAATTAATAAAAGTTTATTAAGAAATCCTCCTCCTGTGATCTTAAATACTGGATTTCTGCAACACAAAACAAAAATAAGACGCAGCTCATCCAACATGCAGCCGCCAAAGCGCTGACCAACACCAGGATTGTTGTCTTTAACCTTCTGAGTCCTAAGTTTCAAATCTCTGCCTGGATATTTTTTGCTTATTTTAATTGTTCGCAGTTCTTTAAATGTCCTGTGAGTAAATATATTTGCACATTTATCCATAACAACTGGAACTTTCAATATCTAGCAAGTTATTTTAGCAATTTACCGTCTATTAAAAGAGCGTCTTATCAGATTAATTTCACTCCTTGTTATGCGGGGGTGAAATTACCATAACAACCCGATATTGGCTGGAACGTGCAACGTCTCTCCTTTCAGAAACCATTGGGATTTTTCAGATAGTTGCTACTGTAGCAATAAACAATAATTTCAACTTTAGTGGAATAATTTCAAGGCTCCCCTGTGTGACCATTGTAAGACCTAATTATCCTTTTCCTTCAGAGGTAAAAAAGCCCCACCTCCACTGCTTGCTGCCCAAGAGAAATTCATCATTTACCCCAACATTTTTACAGGTTATTATGGGTTTTTTTTCATTCACATATCAAGATAATGGTTTCCTGTAAATGTAAGATGACAATCATGTATCTTCACTCCAAAAATGATCAGTTTTTACTCTTTTAAATCTCCATTCTTCGTCCTAAACCTGCAGTGTTTCTGACAATTTTAGTAATGATCTGCCTGGTAAATGTGGGAGAAAACTAGACGAACATCTGAAATCAGTTCAACCAGAGGACTGACTGGACCAGTCATCGGCTCCTCAGCAGTGGAGGAGGATGTGAACGAGCCAGCACAGCGATCTGCTCGGACAGACATCCTCCTCTTCCTGAACGCCAGCTGAACAAAGATTCATCAGCGGGGATGCAGGCAGGAAGAACATGCACACTGACCCATTTGCTCTTTGCACTCTATGCAGATGAAACTTCATCTGAGAAAAATCTGGAGCAGTCAGAAAGGGAGTGGTGGCAGTCTGCTTTTACAGCAGAATGTGCAACTGGAAGAAGAAAACACTGAGGAAATCTGCAAAGCCAGAACATTTTGTGTTCAATGAAGCCTTTAAAGCCTGAAATGACTGCAGGACCTGCAAATCCTCCGTCTTTAAACGGCATCCAGCTGAGCTTTTATTGTTTTGTTTACAAAGTTAGTCATAGAACATGTAAATAACGTTTTTCCCCGTCCCATAAAACTCTTTAAAAGCCCCATCAAATGCATGTTTACAAAAAGGAAAAACTGCAGCAGGAAATATAAGACCTTTAAGTAAGACTTAAAATAAAGCTGTATGTTTTTTAAGTGGTTATATAACACAGAAGTTATTACTCGTTTTGCATTTGAAACATTAATTTTACACAGAGTTCTGGCTTCACTGGGCAGTGTGGCATAAAACCATAAAAACTGTCAACCGCTCGGCCTTCGGTAAATGTTTGGTGTATAAATAAAGCCACATTCACGTTAAACATAAACAATCACGTTCATCTAATACAGTTTCCAATAAAAAAAACAAAACAAAACAAAACAAAAAAAATTCTCCACATTCCATTATGCTGACTAGAAAAGAGTTTCTGACCGTTAATAACGCGTAGGTCATGTGTTAACTTTTATGATTTTCACCTTTATCCAAGAATCAGTGGGATATAAAAGAGAGAACAATGTCTTTCTTTTAGCTGAAAAAGTTGAGTCGAGCATTCATAAACAGCCTGTGCTCCAGCCGTTCACTTTAAGACCATGTTTGAGGCTGCAGAGAGCAGGGGGAGGCAGAAATACCTAGAAGGTGACATCACTGCCTTAACAGAGGCCGTGATGTTGAAGGAGGAGAGATTATGAAGCTGCTCTGCATGAGCCGGTCTGACTAATGATGACCTACATCTGACCATCATCTTATCGTAAAAGCAGGGATCGCACCGTCCTTCAGCTTTACCTGCTCTTGCAGGTTTCTGGTGGTCGGCACCAGCTTGTCCAGCTCCTGTCCTTTCTCCTTCAGGTGCCGCTGCAGCTCTGCCAGCTCCCGCCGGTTCTTCTCCTTATAAATATCGATCTGCTCCTGCAGCTCGCGAGTGGACGACTGAGACGCCTCGACGATATCGCTCATCTGCAGGCCGGGGATGCAGGAGGAAGCAGCAGCAGAAAGTGAGACGTGTGGAGAAATTAAATATGTGTGGAGACGCACTTATTCATGCCCTTTGATTTGTTTTTCATTTTGTGACATTACAACCAAACTGCAACTAACAATTGATTAATCTGGCACCTTTTGCTGATTTTTCAACCAACCACTTAAAAGATGCAAGTGAACCAACAATTCAATTCCTTTTCTAAACAAGAAAATAAACATTTTACTGCCTAAAATGAATTCCTTCAGTGAATTTGGACCAAGTGAAGCTAAAGCTATGCTACTTGAAAAGTTTTGGGTGAAACATATTTACAGACAAATGTGTTTTTATCTCCGATGCAAAATTTATATGCAACGTTTCGGCTTAATATTTGCTCTGATAGTGTTGTTCTTTCAGTAAGTGGTTTTTTATTGAGTCTGTACACTCCTGTTAACAGTTAATTAATTACTTAATTAGCTGATGATTATTTTAACAATCGATTATTCCAATTAATATTTTGAGTACTAAACCAAACCAAATAGATGCTCAAAGCAGATGGAGACAAACCCCAGAAAGGTGGTTCAACGATGTGTTGAATACAACAATTTTATACGTTTTTATTCACCAAAAATTTTAAAACAGTATTCATTTCTCCCTTCCACTTCACTATTTTGTGTGAATCTATCAAATAAAATTATTGTAAGTGTGATGCTTACTTCAAAAACATGCTATTTTGAATAACACAGAAGTATCAAAGGGTATCAAATTTTTGGTTAAAAATAAAAACAAACTTGTGTTTTGTTGGAATAGTTTAAATATTTTCCAATATCTCAGTTTCTCCTCTCCGTCTTTTGAACAAAAATCCAATTAACTAACATGGATCTTAATTTCATTTGACTGAAAGTTTAACGATGGCCGACCTGAGGTTGACCATGTGAGATAAGCTCCTTCTCATGCTTACATGACTGCTCTCATTAAAGCCTGAGGTGAACCTCACCTCCCTCTGCAGTTTTTCCACCGTCCGGTCCAGCACACGTCTCTCGTCTTCAATGTTGTTCTTCATGTTTTTAAATTGCTCCTTCTGAGACTTTTCCTCCTGTAGCCGGTCCACCAGGTCCTTGTTCTCAAGGTCTAGTTTGGCCAGGTTCTTCTACAAGTAAAAGAAGTAAAAAGAAAAGTGATGAACTGGATATTTATCTGCCTAAAACCTCAAGCAGTGTCACCAGTCTTAGGGTGTTTTCATACCTGATAATTTAGTTGACTGTTTGATTGGGGACCAAAACAGCAACATTTGTAACATTTTCATCTGGTTTGGTTCTCTTTCACACTGCATTGTGTCAAATGATCCAAACTCTATAAATAACCTGTTCCACTCCTCGCCAGGTGGCGCTGCACCAAGAACCACAGAAGGAAACGACACAAAAACCTCAGAAGAGGACATGAGTGCCACTTCCTTCTTCACAAAAGACAAAAATGGAGTGGCCTCAGATTTTAGTGTTTATAGGATGTCTCTTTTGTCTTTAGTTAAAGTCTACAATCCATTTCTCCCTCCAGTGCTAGACTCTTGTGTTTGCTTAAGTTGCATTTACCCAGAATGCCCTGTTTTTGTAGCGGCCTCTGATTTGTTTGCATCTACACATGCATTCAAACTGCGCCAGAGATCACTTTAATTGAATTGAGACGTCAGTTTTTAGGCGGACCAGAGTTCATACGAGGACTCTCCAAACGAACCAGAGTTTGATTGAAGTGGACCAACCAGGACGGTGTGAATGCCTTCTTACCTGCACATCTTCCAGTCGGATGTTCAACATTCGGTTGGCACGAGACATCTCCTCCTCCTGCTCCCTGATCTCAGCCAGGGACTCTTCCAACTGCCTTTTCTCTCTCTGTTTTTGCACGTTACACCGTTAAAACATTTATATTAGTTACTGAATAGGTAAATCAGAAACCAGATTTGACTTGTATCGCGTCTTCGCACCTCCAGGCGGCCAGCTTTGTCTCCCAGTCTGCTCTCCAGCAGCTTGGCCTCGTCGATGATCCTGTTGAGTTTAGCCACCTCATTTTCCAGCTCATTCGTCCGCCTGCGCAGTCGCTCGATCTCCTGGTTCAGTCGCCCGGCCTGGCCCTCCGCTTGTCCTTTGGCTGCCTCTACCTCGGCCTTCTCTCGGACCACTGCTGCGCTGTTCTGCAGAAGGCGAAGACGTAAGGCGCTTCAGTTCAAAGAAATAATGAGTGTGTGACTCTCAGACGGAAAGCAGAGCTATGATGCATGAAGAAGCAACTCAAATGCCTCATAACAAAAGGCATTTGTCGAGCTCACTTTCTCTCCGCAGCTGGTGGGACGCTGAAGGACAGAGCCTTCCTGTAAGTCTCTCACACTTCACAATAATTCATGACTGAAGGCTGCAAAGTGAGGATTTATTGCTGCCTGACGACTGACGGCCACTAAAAGTCAGAAGAGGGTGACAATGTGACCGCTAATAAACTCTAAGTACTTATGATTAAAAGGTGCTAAACACAACTTGTGACAGAACTTGTGACAGGAAAGTAAGCAATGTACATTTTAAGATGGAAACATCTTGGGTAATAGTTGTATTTGGATGTTTAGGCAGTTGTGTCATTCATTTCATGCTTTTAATGATTCATCTAATCTGTTTTTTCTCCTCCAGGGTAAAAGGTCTGGACAATAAATCAACAACATATAGTGGGACAGACACTTGATCAATATCAATAGATAATACGTCTGATAGAATATTCAACCTCTTGTTGAATCTCTCACAGTGAGCTAAGCCAGGTTGGTGGAATCAACTACTCACTCTTTGGTTACCTAGCAACTCACTCGCTCAGTCTTTGGTTACCTAGCAACAACTTGTTGAGCAACTGCTGTTACTCAACTGCAGTTTAATTTTTTCTTCACAGAGATTCAAAGCTGCTTCAAAATAAATAACGGAGTGGAGTGAAAACTGTGGATAAAACAGGAAAGGTCACAGCATTTCAGACATTTAAAACAGTAAACTAATCTATAATTATCCATAGAAACAATTATTGATATTGACTGATATGAAATGCTTATATCGTGATTTAGTTTTTCAGCTTTACTGTCCGGATCTAGGGTAAAATAAACATTTTAAAAACAAGAATTACCCAAAAAGTTTGGAATTTACCACAGATTTTCTCCAACAAGATTAAACTTTTACATACCAATATACACACTTTACCTGAACAGCACGCAAAGTTTTGTGGTTGAGGTCTAGGCTTTGGGACAGCCATCATAGATTATGGATTACACTTAAATATATGGGTAGAAGACAACAAACTTAATTACTTGCTAATAGCAATCAGATGTTCAGATATTTTTATCTACATACTACATGACTACCGGTAATAATTTGAATTTGAATGTTTAAGTTATTGTAGATCGTATCCATTGTGGATTCACCGGCAACACACAGCCTCAAATATGCACAAATACGGCCACTAATGGATAAAAGGCAACTGTACGTATTTATGGAAAAGGCAGTAGCCAAAGATAAAAAAAAGAAAGATCAGAGAAGTGAAACAAAGAGATGGCTCCCTTATCGACGTCACCGATGAACAAGCTTTCAAATGTTTGTTTTCTGTGGCGAGGAATGTCAGATAACTGGTTTGACAGCTCTCTGTCATTTCAGCGTGGTTAGTACACACCTGCATAACTAAAATTACAGATAAAAACAGTAAAAATCTATTGCTATCGTTTTACACCTTCAACATTAGCTTCTACAGAATAAAATGTTTTAGCGCTTCAGGTCATCTTTGTGTACAGGGAGGCTCCTCTTTGTTGTGCTGCTCATGCAGATTGTCACTGAACGTGTGTGTGTGACTGAACACACACCCACACACACACGCACACAAGAGCGCGCACACACACACACACACACACCCGCCCTCTGCTGTCAGCTGTTCTTAACCAAGTGACACGTTTATTTTAGCAAAATGACTAACATTGCTAGAAAATAGTGAATCACACAAAAATCTTCCAGCTAAATTATATTTAACGTGTTTTATCTAAAATATCTTTGTGCAACTTGCACTTTATGAAACTTTATCTATATCCAAAATCTGAGCTAATCTGATAAAGTTACAGCTGCTGTGAGACCATCTTATCGTGACAGCTTTCCTTTATTTCCTTATCTGTGACAGGTGTAAAAATAACAACAAAAGCAATGGCCAGTTCATCTTGTTGTGCAGGAGCAGGGAAACATTCTAGAGGAAGAAAAGTTGGCGGACGCCTCCCTGCTTCAGTGCGTCCAGGCCAGTCAGACCAGTTCCTGCAGTCGCTCCAGAGCCGCCCTCATCGCTGCTTCTTTGATTTAAAGAGGTGACAACATCCCCGGCCCAACATGTATCAGTTTCATGTCTTTGGATCATCAAATAAGAATTTGTTAGGCAGAAACAAAATGAGGCCTTCGTATGACATACATACAGTTTCTGTCATTTTTATGTTTCAACAACTTCCTTCAAGGTTACCATTACAAAAAGCATTTGCTCCTTTCAGACTTGTGTCTTTGTTTCTTTGTCAAACTTAAATATTTTAGATGACCAAACTAATCTTAATATCAGACAAAGATAAACTGAGAAAAATACAAAATGAAGTTTTAAATTTTTTTTTAAGGCAAATCAAACGTGACTTATTGTGCAAGTAGGACTGTACACTAAATCTATAACAACATTTATATCGCGATAGACATGATCAATATCAATAGACAATATGTCTGATTTAATTTTCAATAATTTAACCAAACTTTGATCCAGAACCGCTGAGCATTCTGGGAAATATAGGCAGAGGAAAGGCTTTAGCTGCCCGGCCAGCTAAGCAAGATTGGTAGAATCAACTAATTTAATCACTCATTTGTTACCTAGCAACTCACTGACTATTTGGTTACCTAGCAACAACCTGTTGAGTAACTGGCACTGCAGCAGTTTAAGGTTTCACCACTGTGCCTCAAAACTGCTTAAAAATTAAAAAAACAACTCAGTGGAGTTGAACAGCTCAAGAGGAAATTGTGGTTAAAAGAGGAAAGATCACGTTACCAATTTGGGACTATTTCAGATGTTTAAAACAAAAAACAAAATAATTATCAGCATCAACTGATGTGAAACCCTTAAGTAGTGATACATTTTTCAGTCGTATCATCATACCGCGCAAGTAAAGTTTGACTCACTTAAAAACAGAACCTGTCTGACAACATGAAGGGATCTCAAAAAGAAACGCATCATTCAGTAAAGTTGATTTGGATAAAAAAAATTTCCAGATAAAAGAAAACTGACAACTCATATATTCACAAAGGCCATCTTTGCCAGACATTATAATTAACTTTAAACATGTAAATAAAAACTGTAGGAATCTTTAATAGAGTACGTATTTCTTCACAGAGAACTTTAGGAAATATCTGCACCAAGCTGCCATTTTGTCCCCTTCAAATCTCTTTGGCTCGTTTCAGAATTATGCTGATTGCCATAATTGAGGTGAAGCTAAAAATAAACAAAGGGGGTAAGAGAGTATGAGGAGATTAACACAGTGTTCATTGAAATAACAAAAGCACTGAATAACAACTAACAGGACACCAGAGCAAACCCCGTACTTTCTTTCTGTCTGTCCCACTTCCCACCTTAGCCTGCATGTGTTTAAACTATGAATAAGGATGGTGCTGCTGCTCTGTGACAGGAAGCAGGATGGAGATGAAATAACATTAACCTCCTTTGTTTTCAGACTCTCCCTGGCAATGTTATTTTTAATTTGAGTCAGTGCAGCAGGCCTATAAGATAATCAGGTTTATTTCTAACTAAAACATAACTGCTTGCATGAAAAGATCCACTTTGTATCCAAGAAAACACTTTACATTTACTTATCGTTCAAATAACAATACTAAAGCTCAGTCAAAGTAACTAGAAGATGAGAAATTAACGTTCAGCAAAACATGACTTATTATTACAGATTGATTCCTTTATAATTATGCCACACAGTCACTGTGAACATGATCTATTTTCTCCATTTTCTACCCTAAACTCTGAGTTTGACTTGGGTCTCTGTGTGTACTCAAGCTGTTTATTCAAAGTTGCACATTAACTAACTCTGTGCAGTCTTTGAAGCGCAGAGCAAACGTCGAGGTGAAGTGCATGTTCCAGGTCGTGTGCTGCGCTTACATCGCCACTCTTTCTTCTGGACTGACCGGCCTCTTTTCTTTTCAAAAAGCAAAAGATTGAGTTTCAAAATCACAATAGAAACTGATTTGCAGATAAACTGACCCTGATGTATAAATAACATCTACAAACCAGGCCAACAGAATCAGAGTTTATAGTTCAGTGAAGCTGCAGAGCAATAAATTAGGGCTGTGTACAGTTAGAAAAAAATTGTCATATTATTGTTTCATATTAACATAACTTCCAACATTATTAACCCACAATGTTTTCACCATTTCCCCTGAGCTTTCTGAGCTTGAGCTTCCTGATCTTACTCCAAATACCTCACTGTCATGGTGCTCAGATGGAAATATTTAATACAATATTTAACCTAATCCACTTTTTTTTAAAACATTTTTAAAATTGCTTACTAGTGTAATTTTGATTTTGATACACAAACAAGAAAAAGTAGAGAATAAACACCCACTAAAGGTAGTTTAATAGATAAATATTACTGTTTCTGTCATTCTAAACCTTATAAAGTAATACAAGTTTAACAAACTGTATTAGCTCAGCTATCTGCTATCAGCTATCTTCTTTTTCTCTCTTTTTCTGTCACCACTCAAATTGCAACATAAATAAATCCAAAGTAATTTCTAATAAAGTTTTTTTAGATTTAGATTGCAGCATTATAGCAAAAGTTATAATGCTGCACTTGGGAAAGTAAATCTGTTGGGCTTCACCTTGGCACTCAGACAACATTTCTACCATTTTGGAAAGTAACTTATATGGGAAAAGTGTAGCACTATTTTAGCCAGCTGACTGGCAGGTTTCAGCAATAAATGGGGGGATGGACAAAACTGTACTACTCTATGCACTAAACAACCAAAAAAGAAAAAAATCAGTTCAGTCTTGCATTTTATTAAAAACACTTTAACTATTTAGAGATACAATATAAGCTTGTCACCATGAAAAGTAACCCAGTTAATTGCATGATAAATGAAAACGAGCTCAATAGTTTCCATTTGGATGATTAATTGTTTTTCTCTTTTTACCAAAGACTGGACAACAAAGGGCTTCAGTATTGGTCTCAATTAGCCCCGTTTGTGGAGGACAATTTTGTTTACAGACTTCAGTATACATTTTATTTGTTGTTTTTGTTTGTTTATTTTTGATATCTGAAATATTTTTCAGTTCCAGTGTTCAATGCTGATTAGAAATTAAAGCCTATTAGTTTTTGAGAGGACAGACTTGCATCATTATGCCATTTCCAAATTTTTAGTGGCTTTGAATCTGAGTTTTTAAAAACCTCGACAAAAAGAAAGAAAATGCTCTTGCCTGGAGCCTGTGCCCGTTTCTTAAATCAGCTGTTTGAATTTACCCACAACTTTCAAGGTGAAGAGGCTTCAATAACCCTTGCAAAATGTGAATAAGAGCCTAACTGATTTCCTCAGCTATACGTATATTAAAGACACAGTACCTCTGAACACGATGAACCGTCCAAGCAAAAGGTTAGAATGTCTCAGACTGAAAGGAAGGATTGAACAACTGGAAGTTTTGGCATCTCTTTGGTCAAGGGAGAAGGTAAATCGTGTCTTGTCTCAGAAAAACAGAAACACCTGCCAGCTTTTAGAAGGATCTCTGTGAGAGGGCCATACTGCACATTTACTGAAGCATTACAGTAACCATGGTAACCTGCGACCGTACAGAACCTCTGCGAGATCATTTACCCAGACAAGGCGACACCTGAGGCTATGACCAGAACTATTTTTATTAATTTTTATCTCAGAACAAAGTAAGGGGGAAAACGTGAACAAGAACCTCAAAGATCTTATTATTTCACGTTGGACGATTTGTTTTCAGTACTCCCGGTGACTTCATTAGCTGATGCACACAGAAATCACGAATAGTTAAAGAAGAAATGAATCATCCAACTCAAAAGTTGGCACTTTGACTACAGTCACCAAAACTACAGGGCATTCATTGTTGTAAATATATTGCATCACTTTCAGGTCTCAGAGACAGTATTCAGACAAGAAGCATCGTCCTGTCTAACTTACAGAGACATGTTCCGGTTTGACGGTCAAGGGCCACAGAAGATAAATGAAAGACGACTCACAAGACAGAGAGGAAACACCCAAAACACACAACAGTTCAAGTACAAAGATTAACAACTCAAACACGGAGGCCTCCATCTGCGCACCAGCTAACAATCATGTTAAAGCAACTCATGTCAAGAGCAACAGCCTAGAAAGAGATCAAGGGGCAAAAAGGAAGGATTTAGCTAATTCTGCAAAGAAAATGAAACAAAAGAAAATTGACCATTACAACAGTTGTGAAGATGAATTTGAAAAGCTCTGATGAATGTGGAGCTACTGAATTTTAATCAGTGTTTCCATTTGTTTAGTTACCCGTAGCAATGAATGGCAAGGTGTTTATGAGGTCACCACATGGAGAAGAAAGAAACCAAAACAACACAGACTGTGAACTGGGACTTCACAGTACCTTTCTGAAATCTGAATTTAAACATTTCAGTGGAAGATCCACTCATCTCAGCATGCTGAAAGCTTGAAATGTCTCCAGCTGATGGCATCCAAACTTAGGCTGGGCAATAAAACAAAAACAATATATATAATGCGATTAATATCTGATCAATATTAACAGAAAATATGTCTAATAGAAAGTTGATAATTTCACAGAAAAGAGAACTTGAGTCTTTAGCCGCTCAACTTCTAACTGCCAGCTAAGTAAGGTTGGTGGAATCAACTAACACACTCTTTGGTTACCTAGCAACAACTCACTCACTCATTCTTTGGTTACTTAGCAACAGCCTGTTGAATTACTTGAGCAGCAACAGTTTAAGGTTTTTCCACTATGCCTCAAAATAAAAAAAAAAAGGATCAAGGTAGATTCAAGGGAAAAAATGAGAGCAGCAGATCCAGAGGAAATTCTAGACAAAAGAGGAAACGCCACATCACCAGTTTGGCAGCATTTAGAATATTTGAAACAAAAAACAAATCAATAATTATCCACATTGACTGATATGAAATGCACATCTCTTGATATGTTTTTTAGCCATTTCACCCAGCCATAATTCCAAACTATTTTCTCAATAATTAGACTTCTTAGAGAGCATTAAACCTTCATCCCCAAATGGTCAAGAGAATATTAAGGATTAAAAAGGGTGTTTATTTTACATCTTTCATCCTAATACCCACACACTATATAAAACAGGGTCACATTGGAAGCAAAACACCATAATTCACAGACCTCATTTATACATGGATCTGGACCTTTGAAAAAGTACCTTTCTTTTATCATGTTCAGGTCCAGATATGGCAACATACAATGCAAGATAAAAACCAGTGTTACAGCAATTTCAGCATTAATTTAACTAGATAGTCAAGGTATCCTTGATGTTAGACCTGATTCCTAGAATAGAGTGGAAACTTCGTCTAAACCACATAAAGTTGCCCAGCAGCATTTCTGAACCAAACACCTTGTGGCAAAAACCCCCTGAGTATTTAGTTCCTGTTCCTGAGATGGTTCAAAGCTATCAGACTACAAAGTTGTCACTATGACTATTTGAAAACTCGGAGGAAGTCATATTTCACGTGGGATAAACTGTTAATTCCTTGCTGTCTGCGTGGAGATCACCATTTCCTCCCTGCCTGGCCGTCCTACGTTTCATTCCTCTTCTTTCCAGCCGTCTGGTAAATCGTCTCCCAGAGCTTTGCTGGGGAATACGGCGCTATCATCAAATATACAGACTCACGTTGGAGTCTTTACCTCCACAACAAGCCTGAGGGGGAACTCTTCTCTGGGCTGTGCAAGTTTGATGATCAGACAGCGAGACTTGAGTTCACACGCTGGTAGAGATTAGTAGAGAGGCGGGCTGTGTTAGGAGCGAGGCCGGGAAATAAACAGCGATCAGGTGAGCAGGAGACACTGTGGAGTTTTGAAATTAAAAAATACAGAGTTGGGGATTGAGGTTACAGATGAGGGCTTGATAACAATGGTTTAGGTCAGCTGGCGAAACATAACAAGACCTGGAAATGATGCGATAAGCACGAGACTCCATCTCTAAAGTTTGAAAGGGCTGGGACCTATTAAAGCCTCCATCACTGGGAATCTGGAGCGCTGCAGAGATGGGGACACGACTACTGCGCCCTGAGGAGGCCAAAATGAAAAGATATGAGCCTCTCCCACAGTGGGAGTGGGTACAGTGTAACGGAGCTGGAGCTGAGTAGAGATGAAGGTCTACAGGGTGCACATTCTCCAATCTGACCCCCACATTCCTGAAAGAGAAACCTCATCTCCTCCAACCCAACATCATCCCTGCGCGTTTCTCACACGCAGGCACAAAGCAGCGAGACCGCTTCCAAACGAGCAGATGGCTTTTGTTAACACCGATCGCCGTGTAATACTTGTGAAAATAAGCTAAGTCTAATCGGTACGTCCAAAATTTTTCAACCCAGATAAAATTCCACAGATTTCAGCCCATCAAAAACACAATGCAGCTTTCAAGTTAAGACACAAAACAGGCCCCCCAATTCCTTTCACCGGGGTTGGCCTCGCACCCCCTTTCCTCCAGCACACTGACCCACTTACTCAGCACGTCCCAACCCCCGCTGCTTTTATTGTGTGAAACAAACTCATCATTCATTATTGACCGAGGTCCACAATTGCCACCCACTTTTTT
The DNA here is from genome assembly GCF_904066995.2 of Poecilia reticulata. Classification (NCBI taxonomy): domain Eukaryota; kingdom Metazoa; phylum Chordata; class Actinopteri; order Cyprinodontiformes; family Poeciliidae; genus Poecilia; species Poecilia reticulata. Next base: position 19,705,619 of record NC_088832.1, read on the forward strand.
TTTCCGGGGCTCAGAAAGAAGAGGGGGCACGGCACGCCCGGGGGAACTGCAGCTCATTAGATTGGTGATGGGTTGCCACTACAATTAGCATGCATACAGAGCAATTTAGTGTTCCACTTTCCAGCATTCTTACATGGCCACATAAGTCCAATGGCATATTGGAGCCATAGTAGATAGGAAGAAAAAGCGCAAATTTCTGCCAAAAAAATGCTGAAATTTTTAGATTAATCTCAGAAATTTTCGAAGAAAAAAAACAAGATCCACAATTTGAAAATTTGGAAGAAAATAACTAACAAATTCTAAGATTAATCTCAGATATTTTCTAGGCAAAAACATGGACATTTCTGAGTTTGAAAAGTCAAAATTTAACAAGAAAAAAAACTCAGAAATATTTTAGAAAAACAAGTCTAAATTTTTGAGTTTCAAAAGCCAAAATTTTTTTGATTTGGATATTCCTTAGTTTCAAAAAGAAAGCAGCAGTAGTGAGACGTTCCTGAACAGATTTTACTTGGAAAAAGTCTCGACTGCTTCTTGGCATTTATTTTTTTTATTAAATTGCCTTGATGCTAATTTTATTTTTTTGGTGGAACATTTTTTACTTTTGAAACTCTGACATTACTTTCTAGGAAATTTCTGAGATCAATATCAAAATTTCTGTGCTTTTCCTAGCAAATTTTTCACTTTTCAGACTCAAATATTTCCAAGTCATTTTATTATAGGACATTTTCAAGATTAATCAGACATTAACATGATTAATTAGTCCGTAATTACACCTTTTTTTTAATCTACATGTCTCTAATACGCTGTCGTACCTCAACGTTGATGTATTATTATCTTCCTTGAAAAAAGGAAGAGAATACTTTGGATCTAGATGAGGTCAGGATCTACAATTTTTTATAACAACTTAAATTTCTGATTATCGTCGATTTATTTACACTTTTCTTAAAATGAAATCAGAAATATTTTTCAAAAACTGGCTTTTATTTCAACTAGCTCTTCTGTGAGTTGACCTGATTAAAGTTAAAATAATTAAAATCTTTAAAACAAGCCTGACAAACAAAATGGCACTGATTATGGAAATCAAAGGAGTGCACGGGAGAAAAAAAAATCCCGATTTTCCCCAAATTTGACTAATTGATCAAATTGATTTATCCCCCAGCCTTGGGAATAACACAGTCATATTTCAACATTGGAACTAACGAGAACAACAAATGCGGCTTTAGAAAAATCCTGCATTGAATCAGACGGAAAAAACTTCAGTGAGTGACTCATTTATGCTCCAAAAGTGAAACAATGACTTTATCTGGCCAGGTGTTTACAAAGCGGCAAGGCTAAACCCCCGATGACAAACTCCCAGGAGAAGCAGGTCCTCTGTTCAACAAAAGGAAATTTCCTCATGGATCTTTTTTTGCAAAGCGTCGCTGAGGACCCGCTCAGGCCCGCAGGAAGCCCAGAACAACGACGACTTCCACTCTTTGAGGCAAACAGGACGCACATGAGCCACACGGAAAAAATGATGCTCAAATTGTGCGACCAGTCTCTATATCTCTTGTAAACACGATTACACGTCCAGTTTTGATTCAACTTTACCCGTGAAGCTACCACAACTATTGACCCTCCGCAACTACGTCACTTAATCGAGGCGCCATGATGGACGTCGGAAGTGAGGGACGGGATTATTGAACAGAGCGACTGAAACTGTTTTCCAAATTTGTTTTTGCTAGTTTATTCATGGCTTCTACTTATTCGAGTCGAGCCAATTCGTCTGTGAACGTAACACACCTGGTTGAGGTTCATAGACGGCGGTGTAAGTTTGAAACGTCTAGCTTAGAAGCCGACCCGTACTTCCTCCCTTCTGACGTATTGATCAAATTACTGACTTTGTCTGAATTCACACCACATGACTTTTATCACAATGTCATAAACAGCGTTCCCCTTACACCGGAGTAGATTTAAAAACTTACAAAAGACGAGTTGCAAACCATTTTTCTACATATATGCTAGGCTACATGACGGCGGCACTGTCTCCATGGTTACTAGACGCTACCTTCTCCATAATGCGATACTACATATCTTTCTAATCATACTCGCTAAAAAAGTATATGAACATTAGTCTTTTTATCTTGTAAAAAGCGTTCGCTGCAAATTCGCGGTTACACCGAGGGAAGCGATAGAAGCGATATCAGGTTACAGATGTCTGTTGTTAGACTAGCTTTAATTTGTCTGTGAACGTAACACGTCTGGTTGGGGCTCATACCAGATGCTGTTTTGACGTCCGTCATGGCGGAGTTCTGGACAGCGTGACGTCACAATTCAATAAAAGTATCCCTACGCAGAAACCTACAAGATTCATTTGCAATTCTTTTTTTTTTTTTTAACATTTTCAAGAGATCTCTTCCTGTAAAAATGTTTATATGAATAGTAACAGGCTCAGATAAGAACACGTTTTATCATTTTCCCATGCAAAATGATAAGCTACATGTAGATTGCAGATTGTTCTGCTTATGCAACTCTGAAAGAAACTGAAAGAAACAAAATTCCTAGCTGTAGATAAATATAGTTTTCAGTGCTGCCCATTCTGCATAATTCATGTTGGCCAAAGTGATTTAAATCGCTACAAAATGAAAAATCTAAGCTCTTTTGCATTCCTTTGCAAACATGCAAACCATCTGCAGAAAACCATCTGCTCATCACATTAAGACATCTACACTGCTAAGGTTGGAATTTAAAGGTTAATTGAAGTCAGCTGCCGCTCTTCCAGCAAGGCGTAAAGCTGCCACTGTGGTAACAAGATATTATTTACTAACATCAGCTACAATGCCTTGCAGATTTATTCACATCGTCTGAACTTTGTCAGATTACAACCACAAACTTCCAGGCATTTTATTGGGATTTTATGTGACCGACAAAATGTGTTTGTGGAAAGAGAGGATGAATGAGTTTTTCTTATTCAACAAATAAAAATCTGTCCAGTATGTCGCCCCTGAACAAAACTCAGTGGAACCAATCAGAAGTTACTTAAATAGTAAATAGAGTCCACATGTTGTAATTACAGTTTGTTGGACAAAAGCAGGAAGAACAGAAAGATGTCAAATAAGGGAATAATTGATCTGGGAAACCAGATTTAAATAATAAGACATCTATACTAGTTTATAATACTTTTATGGTTTGGCTTCCGCACCAATAAATCATTTTATTAAGAGAAAATCCAACAAAGCTTGTAACAAACTGTTTATTTAAACTATTCCCACTGAATTAATTAGTTGCATCTTATTAGAAGTTCTCAGAATCCATAAAAACGTCGATGTTGACTCATAAAATCTGCAATCAAATTTAGATTTACTTTTTTTTTAGTCTTTGTAATTTGAAATATCACGTGATTTAATGGTTTATTTCCTGATTCATATCGTCAAACTGCCAAAGATCAATGGATATGAATGAGCCTTCAGGTGTAAATCTGCTTAAATCAAGGTTGTTCAAATAGGGGCTCAGGGGCCATTTAGGGCCCCTGAACTGATTTTATGTGTCCCCCTGACCACAAGAATAACCTAAATAGATTAGGACAAAGCCATGACTTATAAATTAAAATCTACCAACAAAAATGTTTGATGCAACACAAAATGCTAATCTTTTCCTTCTGTTGTCATGGTAACTAGGACCACATCGACTCATTGACTAAACATTGCTGTGTTAAAACTTGCCTCAATATAGAAAGTGTTTTCAAATGAAGACTGATTTAGATATTGTTTTTATACTTGAGAATAGAATATTTTTTTATTTTATTTGTTTTATTTATTTATTTTTTTTTTCAATCAAGTCCAAAATAATAAGAAATCTGGATTCATTTAACAAGGAAGACGTGCAAAAGCCATTTGAGGTTTTGGATCAATGATCCCGTTTTTTCAAAAAGAAAAAAAAAATCTGTTTACTTAATTTGTTTAAACTAATTCATACTTAGTAAACAAAAAGTTTGGACACCTCTGGTTTAAACAAAGAGCTAAAACGCTCAAAATATAATTTCTGTAAATTATAAATCAAGATATCTAGTCCATGTAGGGGGACAGCAAACATGTAAAAGATGGTGGTCTGGTTAAAGGAGTCCAGTGAAGCATGGTGGTGGCAGCATCATAATGTGGGGATGTCTTTACTTCAGCAGAGACAGTGAATCTGTTCAGGAGTCACCTTATCAGTAAATAGAGTCCATCTGTGTGTAATTCTACTTCATTAAAGCTGTTTGGTGATTACTGTTGGTCTGTTATTGTTTGGGTCTTTCTCCAACATCCCAATAAAATAGGCAGCAAAGTGATGAAATAAAAAACGCATCGCTGACTCCTTTCTCCTGTAAAAGACGAGCTGGCCTCTGACTTTAGCAAACCCTGCTAATCTACAAACCCCTGGTGCCTGTGAAAATGGTGACCAGATCAAACTGTGCTGCTTTAAAGCACAACGCCGAGGCCTGACGACAAACATATGGTGGCGCTATCAGCTCCCCTCATGGTGCGCTTATCTCCATGCCGCTCTGTGACAGGCAGGCTGAGAAGGGAGGATGATTACCTGCTTGGCCTCCTCCAAAGACGTCTGCAGCCGGCTTATTTCCTTCTCGTACTGCTCCTTCATCTTGTCCACCTCCTGATCGTGAGCGGCCACTTCGTCCTTCAAAGCTCCTTTGAGGGCTGCCAGCTCCCTTTCTCGCCTCCTCAACAGTTCCTCCAGCTCCTCTTTGGCAATGACCACTTCCTGCATCTCCACCTTCAGCTGCATCATGTCCTGAAGCAAAGAGAGCCAAGTTGCTAACGTTATCTCAGACAAGAGTTCAGCTGCAGAGTTCAGCTAACATCCTGAAGGTCTTCTCATTAAAACCGTTTGTTTTCATTCCTAAGATCTGTGGAAGCGCAGCAGAGTCTGGAGGTTTTGTAATCAACGACATGCGCGTCATCAATCCAATTATCAATTAGATAACAGATGTTTATAATCTAGAGCCGTGTGCATCATGTCCAACACTGCAAAAACACAAAATCCTACCAAAGAAGCAAATACCTTAGTTTAGTCTTATTTCAAGTGTACCAACAAGTAACTTTTCAGCCAGATAGGAGCTTGTTTTAAATCAATAATCCCTTAATATTGATGGAAAATTACTAGTTCCACTGGCAGATTATTTCACTTAATAACAAGATATTTTTTTCCACGCTACAAGTGAAATAATCTACCAATAGAAAAAGTACGCTTTCATTAATATAAACTAATATTTCTTGCTGAAAAGTTACTTATAAGTTAGTTTTGTCACTAATATATTTGCACTAGAAACTGGACCAAAAACACTTTGTAAGATTTTCTGTTTTTACAGTGAAGATACAGAAACTATTAAAACTGTGCCATTAAAAACAAAATAAAACATTTCAATCTCTAAATATTTTTTAAATCTTCATTAAAAATAGTTTCTCACAAATAATCTTGGTCAATTTGTCCTTTTCATATGTTGTTTAGGTGTTTTTGTACCAAACTTTTACAGATATGGGACATTCGTACCAACGGAGCCTCAATTCATGCCAATTTGTTTCCAACCTGCTGTTAAAACTGATCATTTAATGTAATTTTCAATAATTTACTGGGAGAAAATCTACCACCAGCAGGTCACTTGTGATTATTTTAGCTTGATCATAGACTCTGTAATCTAAATTGTTCAGAGGATATTATGTAATTAAATTAAGGCATACATTAGCTTAAAGCAAATTAGCAATACTTATGTAAATAATTAATCATAAACACTTTGCAAAACTGCCACAGTGTGACAAACTCTGTGGCAGTCAGGAAATAATCAGACCAGGGTGAAGAGTACAAAATTAAAATCAATCACATAAAGCTGCACAATAGTTACATTTATAATCATATTTTTACATTTTTGGCATTTATTGATATTGTTATTGAAAAATAGTGGAGAAACCCAGACAATACAAACAGTTTTGGGTTTTTTAAACTCCGTTAACTTGAATTTCTCATGACAAAGATTAATCAAAATTCTTCTCATGATGATAAATTCATCACAATAAGCGATGCGACAAACACCCGCCCCTCCTAGTTTACAGAGTGAGTCTGTCCTGGCAGCTCAGCCTGATAGCAGCATGGCGGCTCACCGCCATGAGGACGTCTTTCTCTCCGTCAGCGGCGGCCCTCTTGGCGCCGTCCAGCTCGTCGTGCATCTCTGACAGCTGGTCCTGCAGGTCTCTGATCTCCGTCTGGCACTGCTCCCGCTCCATCTTCACCTGGAAAAGCCTGACGAAGCACAGGACACGTCAGCTCCGGAGAGCCGCTCTTCATGCACCTGTAATTCACACACATAACTGGGAACACCTGGTGAGCCGAACGGGAGCCCTCAGAGGTTACCTGCAACCTGCTTTCATGGGATCACTGGTGGTAATTAATGTGAAACACCTTTATTACTGTCCAATTGATACTGTTCCCACCACGATAACCAGCAATATAAATAAACCAACTAAACCAGATAAACCAGCAATTATCGCGATAAATAATATCGTTATTTTGAGATTCTTTTCAAGCAATATATTGATACTTAGGCACAATGAGCAATAAATTAATTGCATGATAAATTAAAACAAACTCAGTAATTTCCTGATTTCTGCATGATTTATCGTTTTCTCTTTTCTGTTCAGTCTGGTGCTTTAGTCTCAGCCAGACAATTTTGTTTACAAAGTCTATCCATTTTATTTGTTGTTTTCTTTATTTATTTTGGATATTTAAAATGGTTTCCAGCTCCAGCGTTAAATATTCATTATAATTTAATGTTTATTAATCTTTGATAATGCATTCCTGCATTATTAAGCCATTAGCATTATATTACTTGCAATGGGTCTCAAAACAACAATATTATTATTTATCGCAATAACTTCTGGGACTATTCATGGTTCAGCAAATTTTTTTTATTGTGACAGGCCTATTGATAATGGCATAATAAAATGAAACTGATGAACTTTAATTCAGAAAAGATCACGTCACACTGGAACTGGAAGAAATTATAAATATTCAGAATAAAACAAGAAATAACCAGAGAAAAACCATGACTTACTTGGAGGTAAGTGGGAGTTACCCCCAAGTAAAGTCAAGAAAAAAAAAATTAATTATGAACTCTCAAAAGAAAAATTCCCTTTAAAAAAGTATTAAATCATCAGAATTAAAATGATCTAACTTTTTGCACCGGGCTTAATTGTTGCATAAATTTAACCACACACTTTATTTCCACTAAAATATGAATCAGCTTGAACATTAAACCAGCAGCTTCACCAGAACACCCAAAGTCTAGAAAGCAACAAAAACACCTTAACCAACTTCTCAATGCAAATCGTCGCACTTTATGCTACAAAAAAACAAAAGAAAAACATTATCTATAGGTTACTTAACTACTGACACATTTCAAAAGTTTAAACGTTTAGCTGAAGTAAATCACTTGCACTGACGAGAAAAGATAAACGAGAAGGTTAATGATTTGTGCAGCACTCACTCTTCCACCGAGGAGTTGAGCTCAGACTCGGTTTTAGCCAGTTTCTCCTTCAGCTGCCTGCACTCATCCAGACTCCGCTGTAGCTCCTGCTGCAGCTCTTTCAGGCCCGCCACCGCCCGCCGGTCCGCCTGACTCTTCTGCTGGCAACAACACAATGCAGGTGTTCATTTAGTTATTGTTTGCTGATAAAAAATAGTATTTCAATTAAACTGATCTGAGCACATTTTTACTCGTATTTTTTGGCTGCTTCCATTTACATTTCTTATCAATATATAATTTTTTTTATTAATCTAAACAACTTGTTTTTCTTTAGAAAAAAAATTTAAATGTAGAAATTTAAATAAAATAAAAACATTTTTCTCTTTAAAGTATGAAATATATGTACAAAGTGCAACTAAGAAGATGAATTAAAATTAAAGCAATATTATTTATGCTTTTACAAGGACAAAAGCCTGACTATATTATGGTAAATATGACGATACTGAAGTGAGGGGAAAAAAATTAAAATAGGCTTTAGTTTAGTTAAAATTAAACTCCAAATGAAAAAGAATCCATTTATCCCTTTACCTGACAAATAACAATGGAGACGTTATTGTTATACATATCATTCATGAGTTTTTATGGCTTAAATTTGATTTTATTGACACACTCAGAGTTAATTAATAATTAATGCAGGTTAAAAACTTTACTGTAAAGATCTATTCAGAGAAAAATGCTGAAAAATAAAACTGACATATGTGTAAATGATTTAAACACAAGGTAAAGGAAAAATAAAAAACAAATGTGTATCAACTAAAATAGTGACATCAAAATACAGATTTTGCTTTTATCTTTTATAAATCTGACCTTGCTTGATAAAAAACTAAAATCCAACTAACTGCTTCACAGCTGTTTTGCTTTTTTCCAGAAAAATTAGCTTTTTGTATTAAGTTTGACACTTTAGATCTAAACAAAGGCCTTAAAACAAATCCTTAAATTGTGATCCCTTAAAGCTCTTCAGAGAGCAAAGCCATGTTTAAAGGATATTCCAGAACAACTAATTCAGCATTAAAGGGATATGTCAGCATAAACAGCCTGGTATCAGCATTACAGCTGCAGTTGCCATCATGTTACCTTCATTTGTTCCTCCAGCTGTCTCTTCAGCTCAATAATCTCTTTTTCCAGTTCAGCGTTTTGCTCCTGCAGAGCTTTGGTCTGTGCAGCCAGGTCCACCGACTGCGAGAGCAAATCAGATATTTATCCCTTACACACAGTTATTTATTCATTTCAAATAGAAAAAAAAGAGGAAAAAATAAAACTAATTATGCTGCTGATTGACATGCAGTTTTACAGTATTTTCTCAAAAAGGAGCAGGTTTATATTTGTGTGTCACCAAACAGAAAGCTTATTTTGGAGAGTGAAACAAAACTATCATTAAGTTTGCAAAAATATATCTGCCTTTAAGCCATGATAAAGAACACTGCAGCTGTGCGTAAAAACACCCACAATGCAACAGGAGACTCACTTTGCTGTCGCCTTGTGCGCTGGCTGTGGCCCTGGACTTCAGCGTCTGGATCTTCTCAAAAACCAAGTTCACCTTCTTATTCGTCAGGTCGTCATTATCATTGCTTCTGCGTGAGGAAAAAGGTGAAACATTTGAATTAATGAAAAAACATTTCTGTGTGTTTTTGAGGTGAATCACGACTTCAGGCTGTTTGGGGAACAAAGCAGTTCCGTCCCGGCTTAGCAGGAGTCAGGAAGGTTTTATGATGCTCCGATGTGTCACTTCACAGAACAAACAGCTTCATTACGATACTAAATGAACATAAATGTCTCTCTTTTGTTCAATGTGGGAATTAAAACTGCAAATAATTTTCCTAATAGTGTAAACACCATATGTAGATTTGATTTCCTCAGTATCAGCTTCCCTTCAGTTTAAAACTGACGAAAGATAAAGCTTAAAGATTTTGTAGAGTTTCGCCACGAAAAAACAAAAATGTGGGAGTTTTCTTGACTTGGAGGAACATTTAATCATCCAGCTTTTGACTCAGCAAAACCAAAGTTTCGTAACTCTGACAGCAACAATCAATCTTTTTGTTATTAAAATGTGAAAGAGAAAACCCAAATCCCCCATCACCATCCTCTGCTCTCTGCTCTGACAGATGATTTTCATTAGAGCGCTATAACCCCTGTTGGTGGGTGTTTGTCTTCGGAGCCTGGGGAATGCAGCTCAGTTTCAGCCCCTGAACTTACATCTGTGTTTCCTTTCCTTCCCTTTGTCCTGCGACTCCTGACCTGCGCTCCGACACACCCAAGCAGTTTCCTGAGCTTTCTGCAATATTCAAAGCCAGCAGCGAATGGAGGAACTGTACTGCACAAAAACGCAACAAGTCTTTCCAAAAGCTGTTTTACTGTACAAATGTCAGAGTCAGGTTAAAATATTCCACATGTTTGTGATTTTTGATCAAAAATTCAAGACTGGCTTCTTGGTTGTGTCAGAAATGTTATAATTCATTTCCCCCTGGCTGCCTTTGGGCCGTCAGTCAAGCCTGCATCAAACAAAGAACAAAAGCTGCAAAGGCAGCAGGGAACGCTGAGAAAAGTTTCTCTTGTTTTTTTTCCCTTTCTCAGGCGGCGTGGAAAAATTTTTTTGGATTTCAACACAGATAGGAAATTTGATCAGCTGGTCAGATATTCATTAAACAGCACACGCTAGCATTGTTGACATGCCAGACTAACATTCCCGTCTTGTACTCCCTGTAGCTGTGTCCACTTCAGTTTTGTGCTTCAGTAAAAACAATTTTTTGATTCTCAACTTCACTATTCCAGTCAATACTGGATCAAAAAGTAACAAATGTTTTCATAAAGTAATGAAGTTCACGACTAAACTAACACATAAAAGCAACATTTATTCCTACTGTGGCAAAAATAATGTTGCACATTGGTTATTGCAGCTGTTATATTGTTTAACTTTCTACTGATAAGTGCTATTGTGATTCTGACATACCAGATTGTGGAGTAAGCACTTATTCTTGTGTACCAAGCAGATGCTAGCAGATTAGCTGGCCCGGCTAGCTGCAGCCACCGCTACGCACAGCTTAGCTAGTGTAGTTTTAAAATAGGGTCAGATTATAGGGTTACCTAACCCTATCATCTGAATGGAAATATTACCAAAACACTTGCATTTTAAAGCAGCAGTAAAACCAGCTGTCCAAATGTGTTGGAGTTCCGCTTGGTTGCTAGGTGACGGGGCTGGGCTTTGCTGGGGGTTGCTAGGTAACAGCGCAGTGCCCCTGGAATGTGACTTAATCTGGAAGTTTGTGAAATGGCTTGATTTCAAGATGCCAAAAAACATTAACGTAAAGCCCTGAGGCTGTTTGTAGAAGCAGCTGAGATCCAAGAGAATGTAAAAAATGTGTGAAATGTTTGTTTTGTATAATAGGTCCCATTCAAGTGTTTCATTAAAGAGAAATCTGTGCCACATGATGACTTGTATGTAAACAAATCCTTCAATTCATAACAGTAAGTATGGGAGAGAGAAATTAGCACATTCACACTATAACTACTTACCAATCATTCAAAATATGTTGGTTACATCAGGTGACTTTTTATGAACATAAATGCTTAAAGTTAAGTCTAGTAAACTCACCCTTCTTTGAGGTAGCTGAACAAAATCTGTTTGGCTGTCTCCTCGTGTGTTTGTTGTGAAAGCTCCTGCTGACCTTTCAGGAGATCAGGCGTGGCCTGGATGTGGAGGGAAAGACAAGAGCAGCTTTAAATAAGTTAAATAAGTTAAACCACATGTGCGTTATTACAACAGCGGCGTATTAGGGCCATTGCAGAAAAGAGGTGAGAACATTCTTACCAAATTTCACCAAATAATCTAAAGTAGAAACATGGAAATGTAGTTTGAAAAGTAGAAAATTTGCTAGGAAAAAAAACCCTGAAATATTGAGATTAATCTCTGAAATTTTTGCGAGAAAAAAAACCTGAAATTTTTAAGTTTCAAAACTCAAAATATTTTGACTTTTGGAAATTTTCAGAGTTTGGAAAGTCAAAAATATTTTACTTGAAACTCAAAAAAAATTTTTTTTTTTTTTGTAGAAAATTTCAGATTTTTTTTTTTTATCAAATTTTCAACTTTTCAAACTCAAAAGTTTCTGTGTTCTTTTCCAGAAATTTTCTGAGATTTTTTGGCAGAAATGTAGAATTACATTTTCTCATCCTAATGTGCCGTTATATGTAGGGTTGTGGAGTTTCACCTGGACGTCTGCCCCGGTGCTGGTCTTGCTGTCAGCGGTGGGCGGGAGTTTGGACAGGGACGCTGTTGAGACTTTTCCGACAGAAGAAGGAGCTTCTTCACTGCTCTTGAAGGACGGTATGGCGGGGCGTGACTGCAGCTTTGTGTAACCCCGTAGGGAGCCAATGTATTTGGAGACTGAGCTCTGGGGGGATCCTGGCGCACTAATGGCCTGAGATGAAGGCCCGTCCACAGCCGTAGACCAGGGGTCCTGACCGCTCGCCGTCCTCTGCAGCCGCAGCTGCGACGGCCGAAGGACGTGCTCCTTTGACGTGCCTCGAGATTGACCGAACTCGTCCATGAAGCTGGAGTCAGACCTCGACCCAAAGGCGCTGTCCACGCTGCGCGACCGCTTCCTGTCCTCCGGGTTGATCCTGTTTCTGCGCCCCGCCCTGCCCCTCCGCTGTTGGCCGCCATCTTTGCCATCAAACTTATCAATTAGCTCATCAACTGCAGGGATGGACCCTGTGTCTATGTCTCTGCCTGAACCGGGCTGGAAGGGGATGTAGCGGCGATTCTCGTGGCGGTTTATGGCGTCCGTGTAAAGAGCCTCCATCTGCTCGTCTATCAGCGACTTACTGGTGGACGATAAGGAGGACTGGCGGGACCGGGAGGAGGACTGAATGGGCTCGCCGGAGTCGGTCCGGCGTAGGGGAAGGACGTCAGGGTCGTGGTGGGTGCGCTCCAGACTGGAGTTGGCGCTACGAGTGGAAGTAGGAGACTCTTTCCTCTGGTCACTTGGTGGACTTGACATGGGGGACGGCTGAGGCTGCGCTGCTGGTACTGGGGGAGTTTTAGAGGTCGGCTTGGGCTGAGATGGATTCAGACTGGTGAGGTACGGTTTAATCTGAGGCTGGGTCGGCTGGGACGGCGTTCTGCTTTGAGGCTGAGGAACCTGGACTGGAGGTAATGATGGAGACTTCATTTTGGGGGTGTTGAGGTCCGTTTGAGGAGGCTGCCTGTTCTCCTGCTCTGTGCGGTCTAGGTGACGATCAAGGCTTGATGACCTGAAACGGGAGGGTTTCAGGTCTTTTTGTACTTCAGATTTGGGGTAGGGGTTCTGGTATTCTATCCTGGTGTCGGCTTGTGGCTCAGGCCTGGACGGGAGGCTGTGGAAGCCTTCGATGTTTAGGGAGTTGGTCCGGGGATCGTAGGGCTGCAGGAGCTCGGGGTGCCTCTGAAAGTTCAGAAGCGTGGACGGTTTCGTTGCCTGAGATTCAGGAAGCCCATTCTGAGGCCCGGAGTAGTGCCTCATCTTCTGTGTCCTGTACTCCATGAAGGGGTCGCTGGATCCAGCTTCCTTATCCCCTCTGAAATCATACTCCTGGTAATTCTCAATAAAAGAGCTTTCTGTGTCCAGGTAGCCGTTGCTGTCAGGTTGGTGACCCCTGTCCTGGTTGTTCAGCACCACATAGGGGTGTCCATCTATACCCTGGACACGAATACTGAGGCCATAAGAGCCGGCTCCATTACTACTGGGCCTGGAAATACGGGATGACTGCGTGTATCCACGCTGCGACCCGCTGTTAGGAATGCCAGTCGCTCTGTAGGACTCCATCAGGAATTTAGAAGGAAAATAAATCCCTCTCCCTGGATCAGGTGGCCCACCTATGAGAGCAAAGAATCAGACCGGCTGGATTAGTCAGAGATCAGCCTGCATAATTCAAACACCTCATCTCTTCCACTTTCATTCTCTTGCATTGTTTTGCATTCTTAGATGTTTGTCTTTCCATCTTCAAGGAGACGTTTTCGGTGAGACTTTCCAGTTAAGGTTAAATGATTCAGGAGATAAAAATCTCCCTCTGTTGCAGGTAAACCTCTCTGAAGCCACAACCGCCCTGAAGACGTGACTCAAAACGTGACGCAGGTCAATAACACACAACAATTATTATCACACACCTGCGTGTTATAATAAAAACTGATCCGTGTCTGAGAAATAATACTTAAAAATGAGTCAGCTATGTTAGAGAATAAGCCCAGATTTCTACAGCACTGAGGGCGTTTGTGCACACACCCCTGTTGACATGTTTCTGAGACTATATGAAACCATTTCAAAAGTTTCTAAATCATGATTCGACTTTGATGAAGCGTCTGATTTAGTTTCAGCATTCAGTCTTCTTCAGTTCACGCCTCTCAGTACTGAAATGCCTCAAATTAGGAATGGGAATTTATCGTATCATTTATCGTGATACATTTCTTATCATGGTAAGATTTTAGTTCATCGTTGTCACAATAAATTCCATAAAAATAATAATAATAATCCTGATGTTTAAGAAAACTGTCCGTGTTAACAGGATTGTTATTTTTCCTATTTATCTCCAATGTCTGTTCAACAGCAGTACCAAGGAAATTATTGAAAATACAAGAAGTGGATGGGATGTTGATCAACTTCCACCACAGAAAGCTGAATCTCAGTTACTGAAGTCAGGATTTCATTGCTTCCTGCTAAATATGGATGATTATTGTTGTGTGTTTTTCTCCTTTTTTCTGACTCACGCATTTGTGAATGATTATCTAATTTTCTGCAAGCTGTGGCTTCAACCAAAAAACGCAAAGAGACAGAGGTCAGGAAAACTGCACCTTATTTACCGGTGTATTTTTTAAAGACATTATGCTGAAATTAAATAAAACAAAGCATTTATTTTAAGGGTGTGCAAACTGCACCTTTATCTTTGTTCTCCACAAACTTGTTTTTCAGGTCAAAATGTAACTTTACAGTTGGAAACATTTTTGAAATGATTCATCATAATCCCAGTTTTTAAGTCTTTCCAAGTTGGAATCAAACTTACAACTTTTCTCCCCACTGCATCACAAACGTCCATTTTACACACTGTAAGGAGCCAAAGTAGAAAAGTAAAATAGTGGCACAAGGAAACAAAAAGGCCAGCAGGACGTCATCCAGCTCAACATCCATAATTAACACTTGTTTCCTGACAGATTTGCAGTCAGATGGTGGAGGGGGAAAAAAGCAGCTCAGCTGGCAACAAAAATACTACTGTTTACAAATATCAAAGTAAGCAGCTCACGCTTACTTTTCCTGGGAAACCATTAGAGGCACCATGTGTTTCAGCAGACAATGGGGCTTGAGCAGATTCCTGTTTGCCCTGCTGTCAGCGGCCCGTTCTACCTGATGTTACAATGTGAGGACGGAACGAGATGAGCCCAGAGGAAGGACGCTGATAAGGCCGAGAACAAAGGCCAAGGCAGGATATGGAGCATCAGCAGGAGATAAATCAGGACAAAACAACTCGGAAGTGATGCAGTACAAGAAGCAGGAGGACGGCCGGACAAAATGTGCTCTAAATACCGATTTGAGCTGAAGACACTGCAAAAACACAAAACGCTACCAAGTACTGATGGTCTAGTTTCTAGTGCAAATGTCTTGATACGCTTTAAATAAAACACATTTGACTTGCAAATAACTTTCAAGGAAGATATAAGAGTTTGTTTTAAGTTAATAATTACTTAATTCCTTCAAACATACCATTTCCACTATCAAAATTAAGGAATTACTTAGTCAAGACAAGCTCCTATATGTTGCAGGAAAGTTTCTTTTAAGATGGCTTTGTCTTATTTCAAGTTACTAGGGATGGACAATATGGCTGAAAAAATATATCATGATATAACCGCTTCATAGCGATAATTATTGATTAGTTTTTGTGCTTAAAATATCTTAGATGATGCCAAACTGGTGGCGTGACCTTTTCTGTTTTCACTCCACGACGTTGTTTTTTTATTTTTAAGCAGCTATAAGGCACAGTGGTGAAACTTCAAACTGCTGCTGCCAATTAACTCAAAAGGTGTTGCTAGGCAACCCAAGAGTGAGCGAGTTGCTAGGCAACCAAAAAACAAGCGAGTGAGTTAATTCCAAGTTTTCTTAGCTGTTCATGAGAATTTGACCGCCTACACTGCAAAAACACAAAGATTACAGAGTATTTTTGGTCTAGTTGTTAGTATAAATACGTCAGTATACTTTAAATAAGAAAAAAACTAAATTATAACCAACTTTTCAGCAAGATATAAAAGCTCATTTAAGTCAATAATTCCTCAGTATTGATGAAAGAGTGATTATTTACTAATAGCCAACACATTTTTATCAATATTAATAAATTATTGGCATAAAACAAGCTTTTATTTCTTGCTTAAAAGTTACCTATAAGTTAGTTTTGTCTTATTTAAAGTGTACTAAGATATTTGTACCAGAAACTAGACCAAAAATACTTGGTAAGGTTTTGTGTTTTTGCGACGTGAAGTGCAGTTCTGGATCAGAGTTCAGTAATATGCCATCTGATGTGTTATCTATCAATATATTATTATTGATTTATTGTCCAACCTTAGTAGGATATTTGTACTAGGAACTAGACCAGAAATCCTTGAGTCTGTGTTTTCGCAGTAATATAAATGGACATGAGTTGTTTTGTTTACTCAAATGTCGAATGAGTCCCGTCTCCTCCATCAACCAAATCACTTCAGCACAGTCATGTTATCTGGCAGAGCGTTTCCAATAAAGAAAGATGTTGAATGTGAAGCCGGAAGCTGGAAGGACACCACAACCCTGCTGCTTTGTGAGATAGATTCCTTTATAAGAGCCACACCCACTGAAAATAAGACCGCTTCACGTTTTTCATTCCAGGCTGACATTCAGCTCATAAAGCTGTAAATTTTCTTCTGTTAGCTGCCATAAAACACGCAACACAACCAAGATTCATTTTCATTACATCTCCATAAGCCAGTGAGTGACTTTTGCTTTGCGTAGTTGGAAAATTTCTGCGTCAAACACTTTAGAAAAAACAGGAGCGAGGAGAAAGAAAAAGGTGTCCTGAACAGGACAGCAGTCAAGGACAGATTAAGGCGACACAAAGGAGCCTTTCATGTTTGCCGTTACCACTGCTTGATACGCAAAGGTTCAGCTAAATGTGCAAGACATTTTCCTCTCGTTTCTGGTGTCTTTCCACCAGAAGAAGAAACATCTCTGAGTCACGGCGGCGCTGCCTTCACTGACCTGCACTCTGCAGACGAAACTGTAACATGAATTTTTCCACATTTTGACACATAAAAACCACAAAATTATTTAAATTGTTAGTATTTTATGCGAAGTGAATAAGTGTGACAAGAACATGTGTTTTGGTCCCTTTACTCAAATACCCTTTAATAAAATCCTGTGCAACCAACTCAGATACAGAGTTGGGTAGGAACTGAGTAACTTTCTGGAAAATATATACATATTTTTAGGAGTATTTCTACTAATATGTACTTTTTGTGTTTACTTGAATTATTTAATTATGAAGTACTTGAGTAATATTTCTGGATACTGAGAGTAACCTTACTGAATGAGGAACAAGTTCATTTTAACTAAAAATAAAAAAATAAATCACCAGACACAAAACTGTGACTTTTGTTAGTTTCATAAGATCTATATTAAAATAAACCGATTTGGAAAAATGTTTCTTTTGCTTGATTTTGTTAATATCTATATTAACTATTTTCATTTTGATCTTTAAAATACAAACATTTCTATATATTTTGTTCTGTCTGATTATGTAATTTTTAAATATTAAATGACTGTTTTGATCAGCCTTTTTACCAAAATACTTTTTACTCTTATTTGAGTAATTTCATCTTCTACTTTTTACTTTTACTACAGTAAAAATAAGTTGAAGTACTGCTACTCTTACTTGTGTGAATATTTGTGTACTGTGCCCTCATTTTTGTGCTATTTCACTAACTATGTCATTATATTGCAAATGTGAGAGTTGAACTTATGAAGGAGAAAACTAAAACTGCACTCTGTCCTCAGACACCAACCTCAGTGTGAAGCACGGTGGTGGCAGCATCATGCAGTGGAAATGGAAGCTAATTAAGTTAAAGAGAAGATGGAAAGAAAAAAGAGGAAGAAACGTCGCTCATGTAGTGACGGAAAAACCTTTAGAAAAAACAAACATTGCTTTTTTTTTTAAAGTGTAAACCAGGCTCCTCTGATGGGCTGTAGCTCATTAACTCAGAGGCAAACAGTCATGCAGAGTATCTGCGTGTGTTTTATATTTCAGCTCAAAAATATCCAGTTGTATGGATTATTGCAGTCAGACCAAAACAAACGTTAAACCAGAGCTACACTGAGAGGGTTATAGAATCAAGTCCAGAATGGTCTAGTCAAAGTCCAGGCCTTAATCCAGTTGCCTTTTAAGGTTTGAAAAATGATGTACACACATTTTCAATCTCAAGAGACTTTTCCAAACGACCTGAAGCTGCGTTGAATAATGGCGAAACTTTTAGGTTTTGTTCAAATCTGAAAGGTTTTAAAACTGAACAATGATTTTCCTTCAACCTCAGATTTCTGCTCTGCTTTTTGTTGGTCTGAATTTAAGTTAAAGTACGTGGAAAGTGCACGAAGACCTTCGCAGGCTCTGGTATGTCTGCAAATACTTTTAATGTATTCCTGCTTTTTTGGGTTGACCGGTTTCACCTTTGCACCGTTGTGGAGACAGAATGACAATCCAGCCTCCTTAAACTGATGAAATGAAAAGAGAAAAAGTCATCTTGACGAAAACACAACAAGGAAACAGAACACACCAAACAGGATACTCAACATTTCACACCCCCATGCTGTTGTAGTATCTTCTGAAACTCAAAGTGATTTCCACCCTAAAGGTCACCGCGGATCAGAGCGGAGGGACAAAAAAGTGAAGCAACGCCAAGATTTACACTGTGGGAAAATACGCAAAAGTTACGTAACGTGAATCAGAGCGTCAGGTTGTGTGGGTACAGTAGCAACAGTAAACACTGCTGAAATCCCAACACAATAGCTGCAGACCCGAGACTGGGAGTCTCGCTGGAGGCTACTGGTTTCAGTGGGAACACGCTGGACTGGTTTGGAGGAGTTTAGATGCTCGGAGCAACAGGTGGAGAGAAAGTTCCGCTTCATCACTTTTCTCCAACCTGCAGCAGGTTAATAATCTGTCATAATCCGAGTTAAAAGTTAATTTTCTGCCCCTCTCGCTGCGGCGCTGCTACTCACCAGGGTCGAGTCTGTGTCTGGATCCTCCTTTCCGCAGGTTAGAAGCGTTTGTCCGGAGTTTTCCCTCTAAGGAAGAAACTCTTGCCGCACTTTGCAAACTTATTTGCTTCGGTAAAGTCTGCTGAGTGTGAGGGAGAAGGACGTCCCGCCCGTCCGCCCGACCCTCCGGGAGGAGTCGGCCGCTCCGCCCCCAGAGAGGAGCGGAGAAAACCCGCCCACCCACCCAGGAACACCGCGGCCGGTCCTGGAACAGGTTTCCACGCCACGGACCTGGAAAGACCTGCAGGAAGTGAGGGTGACTCGGTTTGGACCGGGTCAACTTTTCACACGCCCTGAAACCAGAACAATTCACCACCGGCTGGATAATGGACAAAAAAGAAAAAATAAATAAATAAATAAATAAATAAATAAATAAATTTAAAATAACATCTAAAAGTACTGTTTTCATCTAAAAATAACATTTACATGCAAGTTTTATTTTTATTATTATTATTAAATAGTTATTATTATTAAATAATATTATTATTATTAATAGTTATTATTATTATTATTATTCAATATAATATTATTTATGACATATATTTACTTTATAAATCTCGTTAAAACATAATTTTGTAGAAACTTAAACTTTTTCCTCTTGTTTGAATATTATTTTTCTAAATATGTTTATTAACAATTTTATGAGGATTACACACAACTGTGATCGCATAAAACTCCTAATTACTTATTAGCACTTTGCATAAATGTAATTTATAATGCATGTCTTTAAAAACCTACAGCGTCATCTAGTGGGCAGAAGAAGAAGAGAGATTAGGATTATATTACAATTACATTTAGTCAGGCATGAAGTGAAGGTAGGTTTTCACTACAGCTTCATTTCTGGGTTAAAATGTTTTTATTAGTCTGATGTAATAGTTTAATCTTAAATGTTATGTTTTTATTAACTGCAAGAAGAAAATCATCATCATTAGTAGAAAGAAAGGCTTGAAAACATATGTCTGCGTGTAATTAATCTTATTAATGTGGTTTAATTAGTGAATTCAGTTACTGATACAAATTACTTTTCAATAATAATCTATTTCACTGAATGGGTCTGTATTTGTCACCATCTACATTATTTATTTAATTCATTCTGATTAATATTTGATTTGTTTTTATAACTTTTTTATTAAATGAGATACAGATTTTCCTCTCCCCATAGTTAGATTTTTATGTTTTACATCTCAGGTTCATGGAGAAAATCACATTTAACATCCAATATTTAACAAGCTGCTTGAAGAAATGATCTAATACACCTATTATTTATTATTTACTTTTACTTTAGACATTATAGTTTATTCTATTACTGAGCGCTCAGAGGCTCTTTGTATTAATAATGGAAAACACATTCTACCTCATAAACCTGCATTATTAACCATTAAATATTTATACTGCCACTCAAAACTATAAAAATTCACAATAGTGAAATTCTCTGATTTTTAGATTCAGTTTAGATTTCAAGTGCTAATAAAATTATGAAACAAGTATGTATTAAACCAGAATTGTGTTTTTTAATCAACCCACTCAATAAAATGTACATAATTTGAATGGTAAACAATCTTTAAAATGCATGTTACTGTAGATTAAGACAGAAAAATGTGAATCCTGATGAGGTTTGATCAAATCATAACCAGGTTTTCTGATTAAATTAAACACTATTAAACAAAATAGAAATGAAAAGCAAAAAGGGAAATCTGAGTAAAAAACAACACCAAAATAATAAGTTATTTTTGATTTCATACAGAAAAACTTTTGTATGGAGGACCAAAACTGACATTAATCAAAAGTAAAATAATTTTAATTACGTCAGTTTTGGTCTTCCACATGTTTGACCTATAATCAGGTAAAAAGTTAGAAATCAAAGATTGTGATGTGAGGAATAAATCAACCAAAACTTCAGTTTATTTTGGAGAGATGTGTAAAAAGGGAACATGCAGTAATTTTATTTCTCACAGATATAAAATAAAATAAATCTCAGTTTGTTTCATTCTGGTCTTTTCATTCATGAGGAAGAAAATCAGATGCTGACGTCAATTACAGCTGGTAAAAACTAAGAGTCCACTGCACTGAAAACCTCCTGGTTTGTCCACCAAATATTAATATTTCTGAACTCTTCATGGGGTAAAACATTAATATTGTTGTTTCAAAATGAATATGAACTTGTTTTCTTTGCATTATTGGAGCTCTGAAAGCACTGCATCTTTTTGTTATTTCAACCATTTCTCATTTTCTGCAAATAAATACTACAATTTTGCTTGTAATTTTAGAGACATGATATCTGTAGCTTATAGAATAAAAGAGCAATGTTCATTTCACTCAAACATACATCAATAGAGAGTAAAACCAGAGAACCTGATCGTTTTAAGTGTCTCTTCATTTTTTTACTGCTTGACTCAAAGATCTGCGGCCCAGCCGGCTCTTTTCCTCGTGTTGTTGTTTATATTTGTGTCTGCAGTCGGTGCAGCTACACAGTATTTACTCCTCCTAACCTCTGGGTCTGCTGCAGCGGGACACAATAGGATCTCTGTTTTGCGCCACAGCTGGGCTTTCTGAGCATGCTCAGTGCGTCGCCCGGTCCGGTTCTGATTCTGAGGAGAAGTCCAGCCTCGGTAATGCAGCTGCTGCAGATGTTCAGTTTCTCTTCAGTGAACTCACAGAAGCTGATTGTATCAGATCCATTTGATAAAATCAATATTGATTTTAAATTGGTTTTAAGTCAGTTGAAGTTGTGCAAAACATTCAGCATCAGTATGGGACCCAGTTCTGACACAAAGCTTTCCTGAATCCATTTATTACTGAAATAAATACACATTTCATGTATCTGTGCTCAAGTAGATTTAGCATGAGTACTTTTGACTCCATTACGTTTCTACAATGTGTTGCGTTACATTCATGTCACAAACGCACTTTTTTCATTTATTAGTTTGACAGTAATTCATCTGTCATGTTTATATTTATATCACATTTCAGCAACCAGGCGCTTCAAGCTGCTTACGTCATGAAAACACAAAATTACAGAAAACAATCAATGATTTTAGTCGAGTTAACCGATTCAGAAAACGACCCCGCTTTCAAAATGACGTCAGAAAATTTAACTTTGCTCACAGGTGACCCATTTCAAGGTCGATTATGAAATACATTTTAGCTGTGGCGTTGATGACAAACTGAGGGGAAATTATCAGTGCCTGTTCCTCTGTTTACGTCTCTTTTTTCAGGCAGATAAATTATACTTGAATGTGTTCACTGCAGTTAAAATAACACTTTGATTTTGCTTTGTGCTAAATAAAAACATTCAAAAGCATAATCCTTCCTGTTTTTTATTTTGATTTAACTCTGCTATTTAGTCTCTGTGACGAAGCTGAACACAATAAAAATGTTCATTATCTGCAGAATTGTTCCTTAAAATGGCACAACAATCCTTATTTTTTAAATAAAATATACACATACAGGGTCACTTAATGATATTCTAGACCAGGAGTGTCAAACTCGTTTTCGTTTTGGACCAAATCAAGCTCTTAAAGGGTCAGAATGTATTGATAAAACCTGTTCACAAACTGTTAAGATATCAATAAATTCTTAAAATTAAATATTATTGAACATATTTCAGTCCCTCCAGGATTTTATGTTACTTTTTGTGTTTCACTTTTTTGTGTTTGTGGAACTAATTTGGAAATATTTGCAATATTTGAGTTCATTTGTGATATCAGTAAAGTCTGAAGCAGCTGTTTAGGACAAGTAAAAAAGTTTTTTGACAATTTTTGAAAAAAATCTGCAATAAACTCCCAATTATTAGTGAAGAAAAGTGCAGGGATTTGTTGATTTTGAATGAATTTCCACAATAATTCTCAAGAAACTGGAGGGACTGATTGATATAATTTGGCAGCAAACAGATAAAAACTGGCCTCGAGTTTGACACACGTGTTCTAGACCAAAACAAGTACTTTTACTTTTAAGTACTTATTTTTTGTCTGTTTGTAAATTTTACTTACATACAGTATTTGAGTAATTTTTCCAACACTGTTCCAGTATTAAATGCTGTCCTGGCGACAGCCTGCAGGGGGCAGTAGAGGGAGCATCACAGTCAGATGTTCGCTGAAGTTTTCATCAACTACAAAGAAGGTATAAGCCTCTGATTTAAAAAAGAAGTAGAAAAGTTTTTATAATTATCCCAAATACACAAGATAATTTCTGAAACACAACGGACAGTGTTTTACAGGAACTGATACACTGTAAAATCACAACATCTCACTAGCAGATTATTATATAACACAGGAACAATTAAATTAAAGGTGAAATAATCAGGCAGTATTTTTAAGATCAATATTCAAGAATTATTGACATAAAAACAAGCTAATATGTGTAGCTGAAAAATTACTTTTTTGTGGCTTTACTACAAGTGATGCAACACACTGCAAAAACAAAACATCTCATCAAGTATTTTTGGTCTACTTTATCAGTTTAAGGATGTTGATAAATGTTTCTAGAGGTCATCAAAGGTCAACCAGCACCAAATGACACCAAAACTAATGGTGTCAAACAACTGTGCTACAAAACATTAGCACCAAAATAGAACAATTAATTTAAATCAATTTAGTTTGATTTTGTTAATCCAGTGGGGATGGAGGCAGGTTGATCTCTGGGGGCAAAAATGTTCTTAAAATGTTTTTTTTTTTTTTTTTTTTTGCTGCACAAGCATAGCAGAGTTGATTGGCACCATGTTTTATTTGATTTTGTAAATTTATGATATATGGAGAAATTTACAGCTTTAAAATGAAAATGCAACACGAACGAAAGCTGCACAAATGTTTGACAACAGTTTTATTTAAATTTAATAAGATGGGAGGGCAACGTAGGAGCTATTTCTCTATTTTCAGTTAAATCTTAGAATTTTGATTATTTAGCTAATTTTTATTTGCTTATATTCTAGTTGATTTATAATTAGAATTTTTGTTTTAGTTATTTAGAATAGGTTTTTGGCTAGTAATTCAGTTAAATTAGTTAATTAATTTCAGTTTGGGGTGTTTAAATAGGCTTTAGGTGGTGACATGGTTTTTACCAGTCAGTCAGTCAATCTACTAGCCTGTAACTTGTTCTACCTGAACTGTGGAATAAATTTAAAAAAAATAACTGCATTTTTGACTTTTGGTATTTTTGAATCCCACGGTGCATCAAGTGGCTCTTTGAGTTGAAGTCACCTTTTTGCTTTGATCACTTTGAAATCTTAAGTTTTTTGATTTTTGGGATTTGAATTTTGGACAAATAGTCACTACAAGCAGCTTCACTCACAAACCAAGGAAATAATTTCCATCTAGACACTAAATGTTATCCACTTTAGTCCATAATCAGACAGAAATAAAAGTTTAGTGTGGAGTTTGTGTCTTGATTTCAAACCTTTTCCGCAGCAACACTGCAGCGGACGGAGAGTGGAGGTTAGAAAAGTGATAATTTTCCATAAATGAGCGCCTCTAAGAAGAACCGGAGAGAGAAATGTGACGAGATGAGGCTGGTTTGGTGCAGCTTGCCTCCTGAACGTTGGATGATCTCACCGTCAGCGCAGGAGGAGCAGCCGGCTCTTTGGGCCGCTTTCAAGGACGGGAGCCAAGGACCTTCTGTCAGCTGCCTCAGCCAGCAGCCATGACAGGAAGTCAGCCTTCAAACATGGTGGTCCCACTCCCACTGAAAACGTGTACGCCCACCACTCTCACACGCTCTGCCATGGATTTCGTCTGATGACAGCTCTGCGATTTACGCCGCAGACAGAAACGGCAGTCAGCGTTTTTTGGCCCCTTTGAGCGTCTTACCTCGGCGGGGCTGAGACCCACGCTGATATCGTGGAGATAACTCGGTGCAGATGTGGAGTCACAGCGTTTGAGGCACGCAGGGACTTTTGACAACAGAGCAGCGGACGGGCTTACAGAAACACTGAAAAACAAGAGAGAGAGAGAAAAAATGGACCAAAATAAATGAAACATTGACCAACATTTTGATTTATAACGATGTCACTGAAGAAAATGTAATGTTTACTGGTTTACTCTATGATGTAAAGGTTCTTATCTGCCTAAATAACTCACTTTATCTACGTTTGTTTAACAAAAAACCTTAATTGGATGAACTTGTAACAAATTAAGCCTTTCATGCATAGCGGTCGCTGCAGTGGACAGCTAGCTAAAAGACATTTTATTGCGTTTCTTCTGGATTTTTATGTTATAAATCCACACTAGTGGACACTTGTGCATCGTACAATACACTGCCAACTAGTGGTCATCCACTGCAAGTGCAAGAAAAGTTTTGTTAAATCCAATATGGCCGACAGACGAAAAACCAACTCATAATATTCAGTCCCTACTAAAAGTAATCCCTAAAGACTGAAGGTACTTGCGTGTTTTACAAATAACGACTTTGTATTTGGAGAAAATTACAACTGATCACCCAGAGAAAAAAAATTACAAAGTTTTTCCACAAAATTATATTTCTCCAACTTTTACCTCTGAATTCACTTTATTTTCAGCTTCTCTAAAAATCCAGTTAGGGGTGAAACTAGTGATTTTAGTTATTGATTATTCTGATAATTTAATCGATTAAAAGTTGGCCCATTCTACAGATTTTTTTAAATTTAATTTAGCCACTTAAATTAACTAACCTGTAGCCTGAAGACACTGACCCTCATTATCAAGAGAAATAGATAAATGAATGAATATAAATAAGAATAAAGAAGCCAATTACTTATTTATTTCCCTATTTAAGTTTGGCTCAAATGGCTCTCCATACTTCAGTATAAGTGAAATAATCTGCCAGTGGAGCCAGTAAATGTGATAAATATGACGGGATTATTGATTTCAAACAATCTCCTATAGCTGCTTGTAATTTAGTCGTATTTAAAGTGCATTAATATATTTTCTCCAGAAACTAGAAAAGAACATTTGATGTTGTGCTTTCGCTCCTGAACAGAGACGATGTCGGACGTTTCTTACCTGCAGGTGAAGGTCACTGGATCGTTGATGCACAGGAGAAAAATCAGATTTTATTTAAAAAATAATCATCTGAAGATCCAAGTTACCTCAGATAAACATACAAATCCTTTTGTTTTGGTGTTATTCTACAAAACAGAAGTGTTTTCATCCAAATCAGCAGAAACAAAAGCTTCAGGTTCGTCAGTGAGAGTCTCACTGTTTGAATTTAATAAATCTTTTAATGATATTTTACTATACTTGGATGTAATTGTATATCGGCTCAGTTCTGCTGCCACTGTAGGGAAACGTTGAGGCATTGAAGGACGACAGCACATCACGCTGCTATCACACTTTATTAAAAATAGAAACATATATATTCATATTACTTTTCATACAGACTACAATGGTCCACTGGTAAAAAGAAGTTACATACTATAAAACACTCATTTGGCCTAAATCCACTGTAGAAACGTCTCCAAAAGCAAAAACAGAAACAATAATAAAGTCTAATAATCGAGACTCTTTCTTCTGAGGCGACCTTCGTTTTCATTGCTTTACAGGAAAATGTTGCTGCGTTGGGGAGAAAAGGTAAAATCTGAGAGGACAACAGAAACAAAAACCTCTCTGCTCAGAGGGAAATGAATGCACATACAGTCCAGTTTAAAAAAAGATGGCACATTTATTGCAACATAAATGTTATATACATGTTTTCCTGCTGTAAAAGACAGAAAATTCAAATTCCCACCGCCACAGTTGTTTTATCTTTTTACCTTTGTCTTTTTTTCTCTTTTTTTTTAAAATGCAGATCGACACCTTTTCTTATTTGACACAAGATCAAATGTTTTATCAGCGAACAGCGGAGACCAAGGAGGAAGACGAAAGTCTCGGTTTCAGGAATCTGCAGCTCGATCGACGCCGTTTAAAGAACGACGAGCCGCAGCTCCGCCGCCTTCTGCCGCTTGTAAATCTCTTGTAATAATTGACAAGTTATGGTAAATAACCGTACATTTTACTATCTAACATAGTAAAATAAAGTAAGAAACTTTTTACTCAAAACTTTTGCTTTCAAAAATCTAGAAAGAGTAATATTTAGAATTCAAGAAATATTCTTACAGTATTATTATTGTATAAAAGACTAACTACAGTGAAAAATAAGCCAAATGTTTTTTTTTTCTTTTGATTTTCTTGTTTTTTCTCATATATTATACAAGGGAAAGCATCTGGGAATACAGCAAAGTCTAACTTGGCAAACAAAGGAGCAAAAAAAAAAACAAAAAAAAAACAAAGGAAGAACAGCAAACAAAATGAAGGAAATAAGAGCTGGAAGTGACACAGATGACACCCTCAGTCTGTCGACATGAAATACTGAAGGAGGAAGAAGAGGAAGAAGAATAATGCCACATTCAGTCAGAGGACACACATCATTTTACAGTTTTCGTCATAATAAATGTAAACTCCTGCTGCGAATCGTTGATTCTGGATGAAAACTCGTGAACGTGGCCGCCTGCCTCGCTTCGAATGGAGGAAGTCACATAATGTACAAAGAAATATATGGAATATAAAGCAAGTCTTAAGACCAAAGATACAAAAAGAGAGATGTAAAGCATGCACACTGCTGGGGAAAACAGAAACATGATCAACGTTTTGAGGTGTGAAAGGAAACCTGGCGTTTGTTCAAACTAACCGCCTCGATCCGAACTGGAGAATAACTTAGACGGCTGGAAGTCGAAACAAAGAACGGACTCGCAGACAAGCAGAACTCTGAATAACTGAGCTGGAAGATTAGTGAAATATCAACAAAAAGAAAACTGATATGTTCGTCGGGCCAGGAGATAGCATGGTCGTCGTTCTCTTCTTCTTTTCTTTTTTTGTAAAACTTCTTGCAACTTCTACTCTTTCACTACATCTCATTAAGCATTTTGATTCGCTGGTGGCGACAACGCCAAAAACAAAACAAAAAACAACAACAATGGGAAGGAAATGAGGCTAAATGCTGACAGGAGTCTGTAAAACCATTGACATGCTTTTTGTTTAACACTATATGGCAGAGGGACGCCAAGTCCTATTCTTACTTTAGTTAAGACACTAAATATGCTGGGAATGCTAACCAGTTTGCTTCTTAATGTCTAAACGGAGGGGAAACAAAAACAAAACTACATCTGAGCCTTCAGCGAAACTACAGTTTGCCAATCACCATTAGAAAATACACATTAGGTAGTTTTGGTTTCACACGTGGCCAGCGGCAAAATCAAGCAAATAAATATAAATAATATATCTTCTTTAACAAAAAAAACAAAAAAACATTGGACATTTCTGTTGTTCGCATCTAAAAGCTAGTATTTTTTTGGTTGCAGGGTATAAATATTAGTCTAAACTGGCCAATAAATTAATCCTCTCAAATGTTTTCCCCTGGTCTCAGCAGGGGGCAGTGCTCTGGTTGAACGGTGACACAGCAAACTATAGCTCGACTGAAAAGCCGCTCGCTTCTCTGTGATTTTACCAAACCTTCCCTTTCGGCAAACACCATACAGCTCAATAAATAGAAAAAAAACCAAAACAAAAACAGACAGACAGAATAAAATTGCTGTTACAATGCATTCGTCAATTCAGTTTAGGCACAAGGCAACTTCCACGTACGGTTGGCGGAGGCTGCGTAGGTCTCTGATTGTTCAGGAGCAACGCGCTTCTTCTTCTTGCAGACACTGATATGTGGGTTTTTTTTCTTTGTGGGGAGAAATTTTCAGATGAAAACTGGTCGGTGGATGGAGCTGGACGCTTGGCTCTCTTCAGTCTGAGGGCTGGGTCGTGTTGGACTCTTTTAGTTTCGCTTCAAGTGGTCTGACTCCTGCGACTGGTGTGGGAACCACGAGTCCAGTCCGTCACTGGGAAGCAGGTTCACCGGCTCACATGGGCCAGGAGTGAGCCGCGTCGCATCGATCTGCGGAGGAGACGCAGCGATCAGACGCCAATAATCAAAAATCAACCAAACAGAAGACGTAACTTTGACATATTTGACATGTTGAAGCCATTGGAGTCAGAAAAAAAACACATTTCTGCCAAAAGAACGGCCAGAAATTTCTGGTTGGAAAAGTAGAAAACAATTTTCATTAATCTCAGACATTTTTAATAGAAAAAAATACAAAAATTTTGAGGTCAAAAATTTGCTAGAAAAACTCAGGATTTTTTAAATTAACAGCAGAATTCTTTGAAAAAAAAAAAAAAAAAAAAACACGTTGAAATTTCCAAGTTTGAAAAGCAGAAAATTTGCTGGAAATTTTTTTAGATTAATCTCAGAAGTTTCATAGAAAAAATAAGTAAATTTCAAAGCTTCAAAAGTCGAACATTTGCTGGAAAAAACTCCAGTTCTTCTAGAACAGTCACAGAAATCTTTGAGAATTTTTGTTTTTGGAAATTTCAGAGTTTGAAAAGTAAAGAATTTGCTGGAAAACATTTTTTAATTAATCTCAAACATTTTGTAGAAAAAAATTTACTCCTCCGTTTTCTTCTTTACCTCACATGTTGTCGTAAATGATTCCTCTCTTACTTCATGCAAATAAAATTAACAGGTTAATTACAAAATTAACCAGACGTGTTTTGTGTTTTTCTGTTTCTTTCTTGTTATTTTGGTTGTTTGGTAATAAAAAACAAAACAGTTTGGAGAATCAGAAAAAACAGGTGATCCAAGTTAAAAACATTCTGTTAATTTGTTACAAGTAATAAAATTACATTTGTCCAGGTGGATATATTAAGTTTATTGAGTTGTCATGTTAAATATAGATAAATGAAACCCAGTTGGGAGCCGCTGCGTACCTGCCTCCTGCTCAGAGGTGACCCATGGGGTTGGACGTGTCGGTCAGGCCCGGATGGACTCCAGTGTGCCCCTGCTGGGCGTCACTGGAACTGCCGGAAACCTTCTCCTCCTCTCGTCTCTTAAGGCAGGCCGCTTTGGGGTTCAGGTTCCTCTCTGCAGATCCACACACACAGAAAACAAACTTATATTCCAGGTGGTGGAGATTCAGAATCAAACAAACATACAAGGAAAGATGGACAGATTAAAAACGTGTTAATAATTTCAAGAATAAGCTTTTACTAAAGGCATAAAGAATAAAACTGTCATTAAAAACTGAGCTATAAACACACAGGACATAAAGATGAAATCACTGACTTTCTGCAGGTTTTACAGGATTGGTGATAAAACTATCCGATATCTATATGCGAAGCTCCTAATACAGATATAATATTAAAACATGCGCTGAAAAAAATGGTTTTTTGAACCAAATTAGAAAAATTAATTATTTGTAGCTATAATTCTGATGTCAGAACAATTCAAATCAGAACCACAGCTATTAAGAGCAGCTGTAACAAGTATTTCTGTATGAATCTAATTTACAATGTGAATATTAGTCATACATGTTATCTGAAAAACATTTTATGGACGTTGAATTGCAAACTTTTTTTTTGCTGTTAAGAAATTAAATTTTCAGCCTTCAGCGAGGCTCATTTTTATTTTACGCTTCTCAAACTATTTCTACTTATTCCAGTTATTTTCCTGATTTTAACCCAACTTATTTCTAAATAAGCCTTTAAACTGCACAAATGTCATAAATATCTAAAATATTTTCGGCTCTGAAGATTTGTGGTGAAAAGGAAGAAAAATAATTTGTGATTTTTGAAGAATATCATATTTGTATCCAGTCATGTTGTGTAAAATAAAGACCAACTCCAGCATCTTTTCACATTTAAACCTTATTTCATAAATAAATCAGTTTAACAATGACTCCGTGAATAAATGAAAGCGTCTTACGCCCTGCTGATCTGCTTGTGTTTTAAAAGAAAAGCCCAAGGTTGACGTGATGTGAGGCAGCGTTGACATTTCATCTGCAGCAGCAGCAGCAGCAGCAGCAGCGCTGCAGCACTGACCTCTGACCTGCTGCTCCAAGCTAAGAATGACGGCCACCGCCTGATGCAGGATGAGTAGTTTAGTCTGGGGCTTCTCGCTTTTCAAGTGCAGCTGGCACATGCGGCCCAGCTCCTTGAAGGCCTCGTTGATGTCTCGGACCCGCAGGCGCTCGCGGGCGTTGTTCGCCATCCTCCTCTCGCGCTCGCGCTCGGCCTTCTGCTCCGGATTCAGATCCTCGTCTTCAGTGATGCTGCAAGGGAGAGAGTGAAAGAGAGAGAAAGAGGAGAGAGAGAGAGAGAGAGAGAAAGAAGAGAGAGAGAGGGTGGGAGAAGAAAACCAAACCAAACAGCTTATATTAAATATATTAATCCAATAATAATCCAGAATCTAACACTCAGATCCTTCGTTTTCTTGGATTAGGTGAATTCCCAACAGGAATGATTTCAAATTAATCTATCGATTGTCCTGACGATTAATCACATAAAAAAATGATACATTTTAAATATTTTTGATTTCGCCTTTTAATGCACCATTAGGAATACGTTAAAATATGCAAAAAAACAACAAATTTAATTCTTTTTAAATAAGAAAAAAACATTTCATTGCCTAAAATGCGATAACGTATCCTATCAATGCAATAACGTATCATTTCAATGCGATAACGTATCATATCAATGCGATAAGTAATCATATCAATGCGATAACCTATCCTATCAATGCGATAACGTATCATATCAATTCGATAACGTATTACATCAATGCGATAAGTAATCATATCAATGCGATAACGTATCATATCAATGCGATAACGTATCATATCAATGCGATAAGTAATCATATCAATGCGATAACGTATCCTATCAATGCGATAACCTATCCTATCAATGCGATAACGTATCATATCAATGCGATAACGTATCCTATCAATGCGATAACGTATCCTATCAATGCGATAACGTATCATATCAATGCGATAACGTATCATATCAATGCGATAACGTATCATATCAATGCGATAGCGTATCCTATCAATGCGATAACGTATCATTCCTATAGTGAATCTGAAGATAAATCGATTCCTCTCGAGTTTTGGCTGAAACACGTTGACAGACAAAAGTGTTTTTATCCTAGATGCATACATGTATATTTATATATTTTAAGCCGTTTTGACTCATTTATTGCTCTGAATGTTTTGCTTCTTTTTTCGTCTACTTCAGTTAATGATTGACAGATAATTAAATTAGTTGACGATTATTTCAGCAATCGATTAATGGTGATTAATCGTTTCCTACCTCGTGCGTTGGCCTGTCCTGGGCGTCTTTATGTCTCTCCCATCGCTCTCGTCGTCTGATTTGCTGTCGGACAGGCTGTCATGCATGTCGTCCTTCTCCTGCTTCTCGATCTTCAGCTCCAGGGAGGCAGGAATATGACCGGACAGCACGGAAGTCAGACCTGCGAAAAACACTCAGCGGTGAGACATCGCAGGGCTGCAGATCTTTGTGAGGAACACGAAGGGTGACCTCTGACCTCTGAAGGCCTCCACCTGGTGGTTGAGCTCCGTGGTGGACGTGGAGCCATGGCTGTTGGTGAGGCTGGCCGCGTCGTCGCCGCCCTGCTGGAGCGCAGACAGGAAGTGGATGAGCAGAAAGGAAACAGAAGAGCTTAAAATAAAACGAGAGGAGAAAACGGCCTGGAAAAGAGAAAACCTCGTTACGGTGAAGCTCTACCAGCAGGAAGATCTGAGAAACACTGATTTATTTTAAGAGCTGCTTCTAACAGGATTAATTTAATCTAATCTGAGATCCCTTTGGGATTAATAAAGTATCTTTGAATTGAATTGAATTGTTGGGATTATTCAGTTATTTTATTTATTTATTTATTTTGAACAGACAAAAAAAGTAAAAACAAGAAAAAATAAACAATAAAACAAATTATCACGTCCGTTTGTTCAAAAAGGAGCAGGTAGAATACACATGATATTATAATCGATTATTGAAATAATCAACTATTTTAGTAATCAAATAAGCGTTAAGTAGAGTGTGAAGAATA
Organism: Poecilia reticulata; assembly: GCF_904066995.2. Taxonomy (NCBI): domain Eukaryota; kingdom Metazoa; phylum Chordata; class Actinopteri; order Cyprinodontiformes; family Poeciliidae; genus Poecilia; species Poecilia reticulata. Next base: position 19,738,364 of record NC_088832.1, read on the forward strand.
AACAGTAATTAAGGCAAAACTGTATAAAAATATATACATTTTGCACTTAAAATAGAAAAAAATATTTTTCTGTAAATATTTTCTACCTAAATTTCCTCTAATGGGATAATTTTAGCTTCGCTTGGTTCAAATTATGTAGAAACAGAATAAAAAGCATTAACTGCTTGATCAGAAATGGTGAACAGATCCTCCCTACACTGCACTGACATTAGTTAAAGCAGAAAATCTTTCCACATGCTGATGGTGGAAGTATCTTTGTAGCTGCAGATGCATGCATTTTTCACATTATATAACCTTATGTTTTTATTGTGTCTTTGTTTTATTCACTTTAATTCTTTATGCGATGCATAAAGTTTGCTCTTCTCTTTAATTTCTAAGCGGCGTTCAAATCGAATTCTTCGGAGCCACAAATAAAAACACGTCTCTTTAGCGAGGCTTCAACTCCCCAGAGTTTCTTTTCCAAAAATGTTCAACTGCTCTCAGTCCAAGTTCCTAAACTAAATCCCTTATTCTTTACAGATTGTTGCTATAAAACAATCAGCAGGATGGAGTCCGTCCTTCATCACATGCTGAAACACAAAACGGCTCCCAGTGGAGGAGCTGGGAGAAGAGTTTCTCCGTCTTTCCTCCAGGAATGTGATCCCCAGCCACTGCTGGCCTCTGTTCACCCTGCCACGCCGAGATCCTCCCCTTCCTTGGCGCTACGCTAATCTTTGCTGCGCGCTCAACAGGTGTCCAAACAACTCTTTGTCTGTGGGAGGAGGAGGAGGAGGAGGGAAAAAGGCCGGGGTCTGTGGTGAGAAAAGAGCGCTGCCATTTTCACGGCTGGGCCTGATTACCATACAGCTGAGCTGCTCTGTTTGGGCTCAGACACACGTTTCCAACCATTCACATTTCCTGGGCTGTTAAAAAGCGGCGATGAAAAGGGGAGCGAGGGGGCAGAGGGCGGGGAGTCGACCCGCGGACCCCCGTCTGGAGGGACCTCTTCCCGCACAGGAAGCGCTGTGTTAGCGCAGACACAGTATGTTCTATCTCACAGTCGGTCAGCATCAGAGCCACAAGCCAACAAACACCGAGCTCCTCTGACGAGCACAGAAGCGTTTCTGGTCACGACGACGACCCGCATCAGGAAACGACGACACAAAACACGCCGCCTTCAAACAGCACGAACTAAAACCCTGAAGGATGAACCTCCGTTCATTATCGACAGCACTGCTGGTCTCACATGTAAGGAAATAACATGTTTGTGTTTTTATGCTTTCCTTCATTTTGAGTCAAGTTATATTTCAACAACAGTAAGAGGTTGAAACACTGGAAGAAATGATAACATTTGGTCAAATGTGATCAACATACAGAGGTAGGCAGAGAGCACAAAGTAAAAGTAGCAGAACTTCATCATATCTTTACTCAAGTAAAGTACAAAGTAGCTGTCCAAGAAATTATCAAGTAAGAGTTAAAAAGTATTTGGTCAAAAGTCCTGAGTAACTGATTAAATTATTAATCATCTAATATTAACATTTACAGAATCAGACGGACCTAAATCTAAAGTTAAGTGAAAATGTTTGTATTTTAAGGACTAAAAGGACAATAATTCGTTAAAGTAACTAAAAGTATCAAAATCAGGTATTTATTTTCCTCAAATCAGTTTCTTTCAATATAAAACTTAGAAAATTTCAGCAGGAACTGCAGGTGTCTGTCTGTTCAGGGTGAATTTTTGTTAAAAGACGTTTGTTTTTCATTCAGTGGGTCCAGAAAATACAGAAATGTAACTCAAGTAAGAGTAGAGATACTTAATAAAATCACAAATAAATAAATAAATAAATAAAAAGGACAGCGTTGTAAAAAAAAAACAAAAATCTTAAAAGTTATTTTTTTTCAAAGAGTTACTCAAGTAAATATAACTGAGTAAATATAACTGTCAACATATATTTACTTTAACAAAGTAAAAGAAAAAAATGTGTCATATAATCTGTAATATTATTAAATCTCTGTTCTGCTAGTTAAAGTGGGTGGGATTAATGGCTTTGTGCCAGATTAGCTCATATTTTACTTCCAGGACCAGAACTAAATTTGTGAATCATAAATCTCGGTGAAAAACAACGTAGAGTTCCTCAGAGCTCCAGGTTTAATTTGGTTTAAAGCTCCCACTTTAATTTGGCATCTCTGCTCCCCTAATCTCAGATTACTAATCTCAACAACATTTCTCATGACTTCCTGAGTCCAAAGAACACCCAGCTGGCAAAAACCATCATCACGGACCAGGCCGTATTTTATTCTGTTACTAAACATTTGAACACAAAGCTGGAATAAAGAGTCTACCTGGGTCACAGAAAACCTCATGAATGGTTTCAGCAGGTTGGATCATTGAAATGGCGTCTCTTCCTGCTTCTTTAAAACTCCACCAGGCAGACGCAGCTAATCCAACGTCCGTCAAACTAAAAATCAAATTAAAAACCTGAATACTCTTAAAGGGCCGGTTGTGCCAGAATCTACTGATAAAACCAATTAAACTGTTAAAATGAAATAAGCTTCATTTCACATCCAGGATTCTGTGATTGTTTTTCTGTTTTTTGCAATCAGAATCACAGATTTTGTGGTGATAATTTGGAAATATTTTTTTATGATATTTATGCTAATGTATAATGTTAAATGTGACTTTCTTTTTTTAATCGCCCTACTTGACATCAAGTAAGGCTGAGGCAGCAGCCACTTAAACTCAATGTTTTTGGTCAATTTTGAGAAAAAATGTGGAGATCTGTTGATTTTGTGTGAATTTTGCTGATTTTTGAAAAACTGGAGCAAAAACTGGAATTCAGAGGGCCACATAAAAATCCACGACGGGCCAGATTTAGCCCCCGGGTCTTGAGTTTGACAGCTAGAGCCTCATTTCTTCAGGGTTGTGTTAATCAAATGGAGGCATTTGATTAAGTTTTTATGCTTGTTAAATTTGGATAAAACTTCCTTAAAACCCAGAACAAATTGTTAAAACGTCATTAAATAACTTTGAATTACCCTTTAATTGCACAGATAAACCTGCCTTGCTTTGTTGTTACAACAAGTAATCTGGATTTGCATCCATAATAAAACCGACATTGCTCGGCTTCTTTCATAGTTTTTGAGTGACCCAAATTATTTCCAAACAACTCCGGATTACAACAAGATGAGCTGTCCCGTTTTGATTTCCCCTGCAGATGTGTTCAAAACTCTTGGCTGCAGAAAATGAAATACCTCAGACTGGATGAACACATCCTGATTTATTCCGGGTTGTGCATTCTCCGTCTCCTCAAGAGGCTTCGACTTTAAGAGGAAAAGAAATACAAACAAGTCCTACGGAGAAGTGCAACCTCTCTTCGCTGCGCCTGCTTTTCTCATTCCTCCTTCACCCCGGCCGCTCTCCAGAGGAGGGTGAGCTTTAGGCCAGCCATTACGCTTATGGAAAATATGTCGGTATAAATTCAACTATTCATGTGTGGAAAACGTCTAGTTTTCACTCGTGGCGGCCCACCAGCTTTGAGCAGGTGGTTGAGCCTGCGATGGGGGGAGTTTTAATGCAAACCATACATGAAAACGTCAAAGCGTTCGTCGTACCATCGCCGCAGTCCGACTTGGAACGAGTGCAGAGGCGGGAAAGTTTGGTCCGATGGTTGTTATTGGCCCGTTCTGCGCCTGTCCCAGCAGGCTGTGAATGTCGCTGGGCAGGCTGGCGGTGGAGCCCACTGCATGGTTCCTCAAAACGAGGATTGCATCATCCAATCTGTCCAGGCGATCTTCCATCCGAGACTGGAAGGACCGGGGGGGATTGTGGAAACAAAGATTTAGGGAAAGAGTAGAAGAGAAAAGGAAGAACAGAGCAGCTTAGTATAAGCACATTAGGATGAAAACTGAAAACACTGATTGTATGGTGAGGACTTGGAGGGGCGGGGATGAAACAGAAGATAAAGACGGCCGTTCAAACTCAAGATAAACTCAGCCATTTCAGCTTGAGCTGCAAAGACAAACTGTCCGCTTTTGTTCTCTATTAATCGTCTGATCAAACAATCATTTATAAATCTGCACCAAACATAATCGCTGCAAGCTGGAATGACTGGAAAAGACAACATGACATGGAAAATAAAGGCAACTTGGGTAAAAAAAAATTTAAAAAATCATACTTTTAAAACCAATAATGTGTTTGTGCAACAAAACAAAAAGGTGAAGATGCATGGAGGATGCATGGATGTAGACTATCGGATCAGTACCTCGCAGACATCCTTTAAGAAAGACATGGCATCCTGGAGATGCTCATGTAACTGCTGATGGACTCTGTTTTTCTGGCAAAGTCAAATAAGAATAAAAAGAATTATAAGAAGAGATCAGAGCCTATAAATACCACAAACACACTCAAGATAAAGATTGCTTTTCTGAAGAAGTAAGGGATTTGGAGAGAAGCATGCAGCTGCTGACCGTCCACTTTGAAAAGATGAAAATGTTTCCACGTTTGCACATTTAACAGCCCAAACTACGCCACTGTTCATGGGGTTTATTCTTTAAATGTATTATTTAGATCTTATTTCGCTCTTCTGAACAGTTTATAGGGATGAAAAACTGAATGTTTAAGTTAGATGCATTTCTGCGAGCTTTAATAAATGACGTTTGGCAGTAAAATGACTCGTCTCTGCTTTAATCCAATTTCTGACTCTCTTCATCGCCTCCTGAACCTGATGGGACTTTTTCATTTTCCTGGTAGTTCTGACTCAACAAGCAGGGAAACTTAGGTTTTATTTCAACACTTTTAATCAAATCCTCATCATGAAAGCATTCCTTCATTGCGTGCCAGTAGAAATATTTATCACTTACAAGAAAACAGTGCAGAGAATGTATGTCTGCTGCATCCAGGCTGAATAAAAACCTAGAATCTTTTAGTTTAGTCTTCTATTACAAAATTAACGTACTACTTAGACTTAAAACATGGGAAATGTGTTTTATCAATCAATCAATCAAGTTTATTTGACTAGCGCTTTTCAGCAGCAAGGCAGTTCAAAGTGATTCACATAATAAAGACACAAAATTACAAAGTTATAAAGAAAACACCATAAAGTCAACAACTGAAGGAACATATTTTGATGAGTGCCATCAAATATGTTGGTGATTGTTTCATTTATTATAGTTCAAAAGCAAACAAGTTTAGTCTTTATTTTATTATTAGTGAAATAATCTGTGAGTGTAAGTTAGCTTTGTCTAATTTCAAATGGTAAGAAACGAAGATTCTGTGTTTTTGCAGTGTGGTGATTGTTTTATGTTACATGTTCCTGCGCCTCTAATTATCCGGTGGTTTGTGTTTAAAAGCTTGCAGGCTTGCAGCAGGTAATGCAAATGAACGTCAACAGGTAGCTGGGCTGGGTGAAATGTGATCCTCGGCTCTGGTTGCATGGCAGCGGAGGAATTCAGGAGAAGTGGCTCAGCAAACAGCTGCCATCCCTCCACACCCTCCCACTGTAGCCTGCTTAGCTCAGCCCTCCCCACCCCCAACTGTCATCCACGCCCGGGAGCGGGCCCTCGGAGCCGGGGACAGATGGCAGGCCCCGAGGGACGAGTATTGTTCAGTTTGGTTATCCCTCGACCCCCGTCTTCCTCAGCAGAACATTTGTCGGACAGGAATCTGCATGTAATGCTAGCTCATGGATATCGTATCTATCGCAGGGTCGAGTCGCCGGGAGCTTACCAGCGAGTGGAGGGAGTTCTCATAGTTTGGAGAGGAGGGAGTCTGTCCGCTCGCACGGGGCCACTGGTTGGCACCTGGGAGGAGAGGAAATGATGCGAAGAGGGTCGTAGTTAGCAACGCTGCGGCTGAGTTTCACATCAGCACAATCAGGAGCCGTGGGGAGTCCTGCTGAATCATCCACACGTCACACAAAAAGTAGCTGACAAACACAATGACATGCAGTCATAACACACCGACATCCTGATTTTCTGGCCTCTTCTTGTTCCATTTAAGATATTTTTATCTTTTAAAGATCCAACTGCATCACTTCCTGCAGGCTGGACTGCATCCTGAAATGTGAGCCAGCAAAGGGTTCGACTAACTCCCACTTCCACCCTGAGACGTTCACGGCATCGGGCAGAACCAAGATATGGTTTCTGCAGCGTCCAGAAACCATATCAGAAACCATAGTGAGCCCTGAAAACTCACACTAGTTTCTAGAGACTGGCTCTGTCTCTGAGCACATTTAACACGTTTTGACACAGCGAGGCCTCTTTGTTCTCCAACAGCTGGAGTCGAGAGAGACAGAACGTTCTCCATAGGTGCTTTAATTAAACAATATGGGAAAACACACTCAAAAATGGACGTTTGCTGAACAGAACAACACAGTCAGAACAGCAATGCAGCTAAAAAAGGGCAAAAAAAAATGCATTTTGTATTTAAGATGGAAAAAAATCTTCATTGTCTTGTAAATATGTTTTACCCTGAGTTTTGGCTTCATCAGGTTAAAATTTAGCAAAATACTCCAATTAAGTAACTTTATTATCCAATTATTAAACCTGTAACCCAAAAAAAAAAACAATCAGCAAATTAGAGCTAAGTAACGTTAAATCAAACAGAGAAAGTTTTCCCCATGTGTTGAGGTTAGAAGGATTTTAACTGCGTCCAATGATCAAGCGCTCACTAAAGGAATTTAATTATTTGTTCATTTGCATCTTGTATAAAATAAAAAATCTGCTGAATAAAACATTTTTTTTATCCAAGTTGCAGCTGTAAATATTTGCAAACATTTATTACACAAAGTTGGACAGAAATTCAAAATAAAGAAAACTACTGCATCTTAATCAGATTGTCCTGATGTAAAGTAATCAAGCTTTCTCTTCACTCGGGGTTACGATTTCCAGCTTGGCTTGTAAATGCTCACTCTGGATTCAGTGAACGTGTGAGAGCCAAGAGGCTGAGCTGCAGGCCAGCACCGGAAGACAAATCAAGCTGATTTGATCTGGTGTAAATTAAAGAAAAGGAATCCACATCTGCTCGTCACATTTGAAGCTACGCAACGCTTCTTCCCTTCGTTTTCTTCTGCATGACTGTCCTACTAACTTGTCTTGCACATGTAACATGAGACAATGTGTTAAAGTACATTTAAAAAATCTCAATGGGCTTAGACAATATTGAATCTTTCCAGGTTGTTTCCAGGGTAGGGTGTCTCTGGCCGGTCCGGCCCGCTCCCCTCTGGCGTCCTTCCCTGTGGACGGACGCCAGACTCAACCTACATGGTTGTAAATGAGACCTGCTGTCGCACAGCTCACAGATGGAGGCTTTCATACTGTTTTAATTAGTGTAAACCCTGAAATTCATTTATGAAGACAGCTATGCGCTTCTTACAACAGAAATGTATTTTTAAGTGTAGGGTTAGAAAGACCTAGAAAACCTACGGTTTCAAAACGCCTTTTGGATGTTTTCACACCTGAAATCTGGTAAAACTGCAACATTTGTTACATTTTTAGCTGGTGTGGTTTGATTTCACACTGCATTCAAATGCACCAAATTCTTTGAGAAACCTGTTCCCCTCCTCGCCTGTGGGGGCGCTGCACCAACAACCACTGATGAAAACGACATGAAAACCTCAGAAGACATGAACGCAACTTTCTTCTTCACAAAACGTAAATAGAAATGGAGCAGAGTCAGATTTTAGCTGCTGTAGGATTTAGTAAAAAAAACATGAGCTACCTCTCTCCAGCTAGCATCAGACTCTTGCGTTTGTTTTGGTTGTATTTACCCAGAATGCCTTGTGCTGTAGTTCACTTCCTGCTTTTGGACCTTACATCAACATATGCATTGGAACTGAGACTTTTTAGGGTGACCAGAGTTTGATTTCTTGGTCCGTATCAGTATCACTCCTCCCCAAACGAACTAGAGTCTGATTAAAGTGGACTAAAGACGGCTGGTGTGAACGGACTCTTTGTTAAAATGCTCCTGTGATTTAAATGGTATACGGACTGAACTTATATAGAGCTTTTCCAATCATTTTGACCACTCAAAGCGCTTTACAGTCCCTCATTCACATTCACATTTTTACACTGATCGGTGGGCAGTTTGGGGTTAAGTGCCTTGCCCAGGAGTGTGTCGACATGTGGCTGGAATCAAACCTACAACCTTCACATCACAATTCAACTTCTCTACCCACAGTCGCCCCTGTCATTTCAATAAGAATTAAGAGAAACTACTGGAATGATCAGAGTTTTCTACATGGAGCATATAGTAGCTGCACAGCCCCACCCCCACATGTTTCTGCTCAACCACCAAAAGAAGGCTCCGATTTTCCATTGTTTACAATTGGCTGTCTGGAAATAGTTTAGGTTGTAAAAGCCCTGGAGAGTCATGGTGTGGAGACCAATGCCTCCATCACATCAGCTGCATTTCAAGGGTGTAGGAAAAAATTAACTCATCGGAAAATCACCTCTCTCTGTAGCATGCACAAATAAAACGCCAGCTAACACAGACTGCCACACATGTTTACTGGCATCCGTTCTGCGTTTGTGTAATGTAAGCGTACTGCAAATGTGAACCTCTAAATTGCACATCTAGTCTAATTGATGCAATTTGAGCTTAAATTTGAGGTAAAGCTGTGTTTAAAAAAGCACTGAATTCCTCAACTTTCATCCTCATAAACATGCACTATTCAGAAAAGCATTAAAAACAACAAACATACTTCAAAACATGACAGGGTTTTTATGTTCAAATGATAGCGATGGGCATTTATTGTATCGCTTCTTGTTCATCATAAATAAGAATTGACTAAAATGTTATTTTTACTATTTTGTTCTTTATATTTTTCCATGAGAGCATCAATAAACATCAGTAAATTTGGGAATATGTTTAAATGAAGTCTCGATGTGCAGATTAGCTGTATAAATCAAGATCTTCTTTCAAATATGAATGTTTTAAAGCGCAGCACCTTGAATGCTGCAACACCTAAAAAAAGAAGTGAGGAATAGTTTTTTTTTAATCATTATTACAATAGTACTACAGAATATTGTGATAAACGGTACATAATATAACAGGAGAAACAGAATAATTTCTTCACTACAAACAGGGCAATGTATTTTTTAGCTGATGAAGAAGCACAAAAAAAAAAAAAGTTACACCTCCCTACCGCCAGGAAACCGTTCCCAGCATTTTCCATTAATTAATTCCACTGAAATGTCTGACTGAACCTCTAAAGTCTTTTGTGCTCGGGTTTTTATGTTCCCTCACACTCTGCCTTTGAGAAAGCAGACTTTAATTAACAGACTATTAAAAGTGAAGGAAATGAAAGTCTGCTCTGCCTCAGCTCCCTCCCAGGTGAGTGAGGAAAGCACTTCGCATGAGCATTCGCTGGCTGGCGGCTGTGAAAAATTAGCCTGAGGCTCAGTTCCCCACATGCACCGGAGAGGGCTAATTGAACAAACCAGTCTTGAGTAATGTGCTGTATATTGGTGTAATCCCGGTGATGAATGGATTTTGCAACTAACATTAACAGAGAGAAAATTTTGGGCCAATTTGGAAGACTTGCTCTTTTTCTGGCCCAATAAGAGCAAATAATTAGAGACACAATATCCCTTTGCTGCAGCCTGACATGAATGTATTCCATATTATTAGCTTAAGAGTTCAATTAATCATCATTGTTACGCTTATGTGATGCAAATAGATGAAGAAAGTCATCAGAGTTTGGATCAGCTGAGTCAGAGGCACCTTCCTTCACACAAAGGCAAATGAAAAGTCTTTTCCAGTCTGCGCTCTCTTTCTCTCTCTCTCCCTCTCTGTGTGTGTGTATGTGTGTGTGTGTGTGTGTGTTTGGAGAACAGCTGTCCGTGGGGCAGGGTAACAGCTGAGGATGAGGGGGCATACGTGGAGACAGCTGTCGCCACTCCATTACCGCACATGACACAACTGCCCGCTAAAACAACACACCGGGCTTTCCCTCACCGTTCCCCCTCGTTCTCTTTCCATTACTCTCCCACCTCTGTCAACACCTCTGACAGTCCTTATTACTGTAACGCACATCTCTTTTGTCCGTACTTAAACAACCGGCGCGCTACAAACGAGAACGAGTTTTTGCTGCTCTCTCATGCGTGAAAAGACGCGCTGAGCTGTTTTCTTTTTCTCTGTTTTTGCTCTGGGGTTTGGTGCAGAAACTAATTACAATTTAGAGGGAAACATGCGTGTCCGTCCTCAAAAATCATACAGTACCACAAAGCCCTTGTAGTGGAAAGCAGGATTACGTTACAACAAATCCACTCTCTAAATTCTCTCTCATTACAAAGGAGGGCGAATGCCAAGAGCTGCTATTATGAGTCAATAAAACAGTTTTGCACGAATGAAATGCTTTTCAAGAACAGTAATCCAGGACCCACTTCAAAGACTTTAAATGTAAGATTTTGGTATCCTTCACCACTCTAAAAGCCGCGGCGTAATTTCTTTTGTAAGAGCTTGCCCAGAGATGGTTTGGAAATTGGTTTAAATTGAAAATAAAGTCCCAGATAAGTCAAAGAATGAATGTTATTCTGTCGGGTAGGATGTAAATTAACAAAGCTGAGAGAAAAAGTCTCTCAATGTCTGCAGGGATTAGCTCTGTAAGACCAAAATATGTGGCGAAGAGTGGACCAACACAGCGCTGATCTTATGATTTTAATGCAAGTCTCATTATTATTCCTCTCATATAGCGCAGATAAGAAAAGGCCAACTTTCTTATTTGAGGTTAATGTTGTATTTGTTCACTTAAAAAGATTAAATTTCAAATATCATCAAAGTTGTTAACTGCACTGCTTAGAGGATGAGAGGCAAAGCTGGATGGATTCCTTAGAAACTGTTCACACATGGCTTAAAGAGCAAGTATGAAATGATTAGACTTACTCTAAAGCTGAAAGTGGTATTTAATTAAGTTTTGGAAGAACTTTCAACTAGCCATTCTGCTCAGGCTTTGATTAATCAAAGCAGAATGTAGCGCGCAGTAAAAGTCATTAAATTAATTAAAGTCATAGGGGCCTCGTATTTGTGGCTGTGCGACGGCAAGTGCAAGGAAATCTGCGACAGTTTGGCAAATACCAGACCTTGAAATTCACTTCATCTGTTTGGTGTTTTGGTGCCAAGCACAGAGTGCACAGCACATACAGTGGGTGGGAGGCGCACTCGAACGAGGCAGCATGAAGCCACTTGTTGGCTGTTTGGTGGAAAATATAAACATGAAGAATTTTTATGGATCTACAAAAAAAAAAAAAATTGATATGTTGTCCTGAGCTTGAAATCGCTGCAGCCCCTGAAGAAACCACTCCCTTTGATTTGAGAATTGCCAAACCAAACAACACGCACAACAGTGCGCTGTGTTTGCTTTAATTAAATCGCATGCAAATGACACCCGGCTGCTCCGAAGTCGCTCAGTTCAATTCTACAGGCAACAGAGCATTCTGCTGTGAGCAAGACTTGAGCTTTTATGAAGGGAAGGGAGATTACAGCAGCTCCTCCGTCAAGCCTCGTCTCAAACCTTCCTTTCAGTAAAAGTACTTTTGTTTTGATGCGCGACAAGAAACATTTAGACCAAACTTTTACCGTTCCTAAGAGATAATTACACACCTTACAGATGTTAGTTTGCTCTGCTTTATTCTGGATGCTGCAGTTCAAGGTCAGAGAAATAATCTCTGTTCATTCGGTCGTTTTCAAAGTTTACAGGGTTGATGGATGGAAACAGCGGGTTTCTTATGAGCTTGTTATTATTCTTCTGCAGTTAAAACTGGATCCCCATTAATTAAATCCTTTTAATTGGGTCAAAGCAAAACGCAAACACAATGTATGAACTGTCTAAACAGTGACACAAGAAGTAACTGTCAGATTTGCTTCTAGTAAAACCAGGACTTCTTTTTCTGAAATAAAAACATTGTTTTTCCTATTTTAATATCCTAACTGATATATAAGACTTTTAGGATTATAAAAAATAAAACATATGGCAACATAATGACTTGATACAGCACGTTCTTGAGGAAAGCACAAGCTTTGTTAGAGAGGCAGAGATTTGGAAAGACTTGCATCAAAAAAAGATACATTTGGCTCAGATCCTGAAGCTGTAAAGAAGCTTTTCCATGCTGGTATGGAATCCATTTATTTAATCTTACTGCTGGTATTTAGAGGTTAAGTTGTGTGTGTGTGTGTGTGTGTGTGTGTGTGTGAGAGAGATTAAAATCTGAAGGCTGGAGCTGTACCTGGCCTTGCAGACGGGGTCCCTGCGGCGCTCACAACGGTCCCGGCCGAAGCGGCTCCTGCTGTCAGAGGCGAGGGGGAACCCACAGGTGTGGACGGATTGGACGGGAAGCTGCTGCTAGTGTGGTCAGGTGAGTAAATCTGGAAACACGAAGAAAGACAGCCCAGAGTCAGCCCTGCTTAACAAGAAGCAAGAATGAGACACAAGCAGGTCAGTTTATGTGATGAAAACACCAAGGGACAAATAACTTGAGAGATTAAATGAGACGTTTCTCATTCAATCTCAGTTGTTTTCTTTGTTTTTCTTGAGCAGCTTTTCAAATAAAGACAAATTCTCAGCTTGTGTTGCCCTTGTATGAAGACAGTTGTGTTCGATCGAGTCACTCTGCTTATTATTCCACTGAGGTTTCTGGAGGTGCAGACGCCCAACCTGGAAACCCCGTTAAGCCAAACACAGAAAATCTCCAGGGCCATGTTTTAGTCTGCAGCCAGAGATTGTGCCGTGGTCCATACATCAACATCTACAAGGATCCAACCGTTGTTTATTTTTGCATCCGTTTGAAACTTTGCCGCTCCTGTAAAGAGGACAACTAGGACAAAAGTTTTCCATGAGACGCCACGATTATTAGTCATGTCGGTTTCAGCGTATCTTTTTGTTTCAGTGCTGCTCTGTTTGGTAGGTGAGGCAGAGTTCGTCGGGTTCTGCTTCGAGATTGAGGAGATCAGATCTTCATTTATTTAACCAAGCACTAGATTAAAATATAAACATATTCCTGTTTTTTTCCCCCTTTTAATCATAGAATGTTTATGCCATAAAAGAACATGTCTCACCACTGAATCCTGACTAATTAGCAAGGGGGGGAAAAACAGACTTCTGGGACGAATTAAGATCTAGTCGAACTTGAAAGCAACTGTTTCACTTGTGCAGGAATGATAGAAAGACCTCAGTCTTCTTATGGTTTTCCAGTCAACTTGGAGAATCAAGGTGGAGGTTCCTCTAGGTTTCAAACTCAAGGCCGGGGGGCCAAATCTGGCCCGCCGTAGCTTTTTATTACAATCTATAAGTCCCTCCAGTTTTTCACAGATCTGCAAAATTCACACAAAATCAACAAATCTCCACATTTTCTTCTGATTTTACTGTAAATTTTCTCAAAATTGGTCAAAAACATTAAGTTTAATTTACTGCTTCCTCAGCCTGACTTGAGGTCAAGTTATAGCCCGTAACTGATAAGACAAATGTTAAAAAGTCACATTTAACATCATACAGACTGCTAAAAAACACTAAAATAATCACAAAATATTGAGGGAACAACTGTTTATTGATACTTTAACAGCTTAATTGGTTTTATCAACATATTCTGGGGCAGCCGGCCCTTTAAGAAAATGAGTTTGACTCCCCAGCTCTAAAGTTTTTTCTGGTTGAGGTGAAGAGTCGCTCACTGTATCATTTATGCTTATTTTTCTCTCTGTTTGGACACACAGCAGGCAGAAACCAATAAAACTCTCCAAATATCTTCCCAGTGTCTAAAAATCAACCCGTTTATAACCGTGACTCCTGACCAGACGATATATTGGCTTTCTCTTCTTTTCATTGCATTGAAAGTGAAGCACGGCTCATTTTACTGGAATAAATGAAGCCCCGCCTCGTCATCAGTTACACTCCCGCAGGCGGCATGGGGCCAATAAGCCCGGCCAATTTAAAAGGGCGGAGAACAAAAGCCCCACAGAGGCGGGGGGGGCCGTGGAGTAGAGCCACAGCAGTTATAAACTCCCATGTGCCCCGTGATCCGCGCCCCCACCCGGGTCCAACCGTGTCCGTTTCACTCCGGCTTTGTCATGCTAATAGAATTGAGTCTGCAAATATAAAAGACTTAATTTGTTATTACCATCCCAGAACTCTCATTATGTGAAGTCGCAGAGGTTAGGAAATATCCTTCCTGAAGGAACAGCTTGTGCTTCAAGTTTTAGTTTTACCAAAATATTGCAGATCGCACTCGGTCGACCAGCAGCATTTTAGGACACTTTGTTGAGATCCACCACACATTTGAATCTTATCTTGCTCCAGACACAGACTGCACATATTCAAATATGTCACAGGGCAGTATAAATGATAAAAAACCCTCACAAATGACAATACTGTCCTCAGGCGTTGCTTTTATTCTTGAGAAACGTTTCTGAAGAGTAAATGTAGCAGAAGAAACACAACTTTCACCAAACGATGAGACGACAGAGTCCTGCAGGAACGTGGGGACTAAAACAAAGCTTAAGCCACGCTGAGTCTTCTGAGAAAAACAATGCAATAAATGAGCCTCCCACACAGAGTCCAGCTGATTTTAAAATGAAATGGTTTAACCTTTAAAGCCTGGTACAAGAAATTACACTCAGAAACTGCATATTTAATCTCATTATCAACAAATAGTTTTTTAAAACATTGTTTTTTTTGTATTGTAATTAAATAAAAAGCTTCAAATGTTGCGTTATAAAACCTTTAAATTTATCTTTAACATTTGTACATGATCCAGCGGGTTTTAAAGATGTCATCCATCTAGAATGATAAGTTTGATTATAAAACACACAAAATCTTTTTTATAATTCCATAACCGTAAATGCCTAATGTGTCAAATATGACACAGAAAGAAAAATAATATAAAAACAGGTTTATTTCACAGTAAAAAATATTAAATGAATTGTATCGTAAGGCTTTCATTTTAAAAATCAGCAGCAATCAGATGATGTCAGTGAGGTTAATTGGATGGTTTTTCTTAGAAGAATCAACACAACTGAAGCTTTTTTTGTCCAATACTTAATAATCTCTACCTTTCTGTTTGGCTCCATGAACCCTCTAAAGCCAAAATGTTGTTTTATTGTTATAATGCACACAAAATTCACCTTTGGTTATAAAAACAACATGACCAAAATAAAGAAAAGCAGGTGATGTTTCAAAAGATGGGATGTATTTTCTTTGTTTTAGTAACTGTTTCAAATAAAGTTACATTTGTAAAAAAAAATCTGTGTTTTTAGATATTTCTTCTGTCAACTGGTTAATGAAACACCTGACCAATTTTGACACTTTCCTATTTCATGACAACATTTTATTTAGCAGAGTGATTAAGAAGTTTGAGAAAACATTTATCAAACTTATACTTGGGGCTTCAGGGTTACTTGGATGGTAGAGCAGGTTTCTAACTCACCGAGGCCAGAGCCTTGCCCAGTGCATCTCCAGTCTGCGAGCTTCCAGTAGTCGTCCCCCGATTCGCAGCGACTGGGAGAACACAGAGTGCCGCCTTGTTAGTACAAACTCCGACAGATCGGTCATGATATACAGAAGCTGTTCAACTGACTCACAGCCTCAACAGAACGGACTTTGATCACGCTGAAGGTCAGCGGATTAGTCATGTTGGAGAAAACGTGCCGAGCCGTACGTACCCATAACCCCGTCGACGGAGTTGACGGATGAAGTGTGTGCTGCGGTGACAAACGGCGAGGTGCTGGTGTTGCTCCGGTGGAAGCTTGACATGGGAGGAAGACTGGCGTTGATATCCGGAGAGACCGAATGTGCGGGGTAATTCTGAGGGATTAAATATAAATAAATAAGCAGAAGCAGTTCGTCTTCAAACGTGGATGTGTGCACGTGCGTCAGGACAAAAACAGAGCTTTTTGTTCTCTAAATTGTAATTGTCCTTTGACATCTCCCAGGCTGTGATGGAGGAAAAGTTAATGGGGGTGGAGGGATGGAGATAAAGAGAGGGCAGGCAGCATCTGCAGGCTCCCTGTGATGCTCTGCCAGCTGAAGCAGGCAGGCAGACGAGGCCAGATCAAACACTGACAAAAACCGGGTCAATAGTGTCTTCTCTGATAATAACCAGACAACGACTTAATGCACATACACGCACGCACGCACGCACGCACACTGCAGGAGTGGATGCAGCGCTAAAAAGAAACAAGGAGGAGGGAGAATTTAGAAGCAACACAATTCACACACTTTCAGCAAAAAAAAAGTAATGAACATTAATTCATGACCAGTTTATCCGGGTAGGTCTTGTGCAGACTGCTTACCAAACGGTCATGTGAGTGCAGGCTGCTGTAGTTTCCCGTCTGGGCCATGTGAGATGAAGATCCTGCCAGCATTCCCCCGTAGCCGGGCTGACTGATCCCGCTGGACGAATTCCAGGGGTCAGACGAACTGTGGGTACCGTCTACCAGAAACACACAATGTTTCACTTTATAATGCAATGTAGCAACATGTTTTCACACAGCGAGACACTAATAACCCACTTTATAACTTTGGGCTCTATAAAGAAGGGCTTTTAAAGCTGGTTGGGTTTTTTTTTTCCTTTCTGGGACTGAAACATAACAGCTGAGATAACAAAGGAGCTCACGCCTGAAAGTCACATTAAAGCTTAAAAAAAGAGAAAATATAACAATGTCTAGATTGTTGTTCAGGTCTTTCAAATCTGTAAACTGGACTTCAATAAAACACATAAAAGTCCAGATTATTTTTGTTTGACAAAATAAGTAGACATTAATATTACTTGATCCATCAGGTCCTCTCTTTATAAAAGAATATCAAAAAGAAAAACCTCTGGCCACTTTGGACTGGAAAAATAAAAAAATAAATTAAAAGACTGCCCTGCTTTGAACTTACCAAAGAAAGTGCTTGCAAACATACTGCTGGAAGGTTTAGGCGAGGAGTACGAGGGGGAATCTCTGTTGAAGTCCTCTGAGTTTGGAGACGGTGCATACACCTGTCAAAACAACGCAGATTTACAACAACAACTGGCCAAACAAACACTAAAACACTCCAGCATCTATTTGTGCGTTTAGACAGAAAACTACAGTACAGCGTTAATAAAAAGATGAAAGGCGCTCTTGAATGTTTTCTTCCAGAAGGAAATGCGCGACCACACAGACATAAAACTGCTTAATCTCGCAACTAGAACCAAGTCCTGCTGATGCAGCCCAAAGCCAACAAATACACACACAAGCGCACGCTTTAATGACTAGCGAGCAATCAAGCTCACGAAGAGAGGAGTGGATTATCAGGAGTATTTGCATTTCAGGTCAACTCAGTCTCTAATGGAAGTATAATGATACCGCTTACGCTCAAAGACTAAAAGCCTGGCAAATTAAAGCATTCCCACAGAGGCAAAAATCAAATAAGTGCTACAAGAAGGGCCTGTTTAGCATTCCTCGCATCTGTACCTGCGTGTTGGGGTTGGGGAAAGGGAGGCTCAATGGGCAGGCTGTTGTACAGCTGAGTGTTTGTGCCAAGCTGGGCGGTGGGGATCAAAGGGACTGTAGGCCAAACACCAGTGATGTGGTCTGCAGCTTCACATGGTGGGAGCGAGTGTGAGGGTGGATTCTTCCTCCCACAGACAGAACTGGATGACCTTCGTCATCATGTAGCTCTAATCAGAGCCAGACCTGCCAGATACATGCACCTGCACGGTCCCAGCTCACTCACGCACGCACGCACACACACACACACACACACACACACACACACACACACACACACACACACACACACACACACACACACACACACACACACACACACACACACACACACACTCCACATGTTTAATCCCTCGTTTAATAGCCTCATTTCACACCCTGACGTTGACGGCTCACTCATCCAAACTGCTTCCTAGAGCACATCAGAGATGACATGTTGTTTATCTGCGTTGTTCTTGTCCGACACAACGCATTGCCCAAGTAAATGAATTCAACTAAAATGCTCAATTAATCAGATGAATCTTTATTAATCAATTATTGTAGTGATAGTCAACTAATTTAGTAATCAATAAACCGATAACCGGAGTACACAGACTCTAAAATGACAGTCAGAGCAGCGATTAAGCCAAAACTTTATAAAAGGCATTTTACCCCAAGTTTCAAATCTCTGCCTGGATATTTTTTGCCTATTTTAATTGTTTGCAGTTCTTTAAATGTCCTGTGATTAAATATATTTACCCATTTATCCATAACAACTGGAACCTTCAATATCTAGCAAGTTATTTTTACAATTTACCATCTATTAAACGACGGCCCCTCATATTAATTTCACTCCCTACTTCGGCGGGGGTGAAATTACCGTAATAACCAGATATTAGCTGGAAAGTGCAACGTCTCCCCTTTCAGAAACCGTTGCAATTTTTCAGACAGTTTGGCAGAATTACGGATCGCCGGCGCTATGTTTGGTCTGGAAAGATTAAGATATAAGAAACGTTTGTAAATATACCCAAAAGCTCATCAAGTTTCATTTTTAGCTTTACCTGGTTTGAATTCTGTAAAATAAAAAAATATATCCTGTTAACCACCTTTTGCTGTTGAATTATTAGTCAGATCAGCCCTACACTGTATGAATGTTAAGTCAACCAGAAATGGTTGAACTTTGCACATGTTGATGCTAGAAGAACTTTTAATCTGCAGAAAAATCCTTTCCTACAAATAATCAAGTTCACTAAGGAATATGTTGTTGCATTTTAGGCAATAACATGTTAATGTTCTTATTTAAAAAGAAGACCTTTTAAATAAGAACATTTAAGTATTTCTCATATTCTGTAAAATGAAAAGCTTAAGTGATTGGATAAAAAATCGGCAGACTTTTTTCATCCGATTAATCGATGACTCAGACTAATCAATAGACTATAATCATGGTTATCTGCAGCAGAGGGCGCGTTGTGGAGGCAGAACGTGAGTGTGAGCTGAGTGAGCAGGACTCCGGCGTTCTGCTGTCTGGATGTGTAATTAAAGTGCTCTGGGAGGGGCGGAGCTCTCCTGGGCCTTCTGGCTTACACATGTGACCCAGGTTGATCGTAGTCCACAGAGATCTCAGGTTAGCCAGGGCTTTGTCTTTTCCCCGTGTCAGACGCTCCACGGGCAGCATATGGCGCTGGATAATGCTAATTGTCCTTTTTACCCTGGGCTAACCAGTCCAAGCATTAATAAACCATCCCTAACACCGGGTGCCTCATTCCGTCGGCCTATGGAAGAGAGAGCCCGCCTGGGTTTCCTTTTACAAGGCCATTAATTAAAAGCCGTCACTCACACGGATCAGCACACCAACACAGGCTTACACCGGCTATTAGAGCAGCAGCCGGTAAAGCTTAAATAAAATGACCCGTAACAGTGACACCGGAGTTCAAAGCATTCATTCAGGCAAGATACTTTCTAAAACTTTTAACAAAACATTAGTTTTGTTTTTGCTTGTTTTCTTCATTTTTTTTAATGTTCCGTTACTAGAAACCACAAGTCAAGATAAATGCAAGACAAAAACGTCTGGAGAAAGAAAGTAAAGACACTCATTGTGCCCTGTTGACACCGAAAGC
This sequence comes from Poecilia reticulata, assembly GCF_904066995.2. Lineage (NCBI taxonomy): Eukaryota > Metazoa > Chordata > Actinopteri > Cyprinodontiformes > Poeciliidae > Poecilia > Poecilia reticulata. Next base: position 19,757,894 of record NC_088832.1, read on the forward strand.
CTCGGCTGAGTGAATATTACACCTCTCCACATGTCTCAGAGCGAACCAGCCCGCCTTTGAAGCTCACGCCACACCAATCACAACATCACATGTTAAAACACAATCTGTCAACCATCACAAAGGACGAAGCACGACGACATGAAGGGGAATCTACAGCGATAAAAGTAAGGTAAAAACAGGCTCATGGCCAAACAGCTCAAAGGGAAGAACTTCAAACAAACTCTTAGCAGCGTGTCCTGTTTTTCTTTTCTTTTATTTAGGAGCATGTCATTACTTGGATTCAAACCAAATCACTTGGGGGCATTTTCAAGTCCAACTCCAAATCTTAGACACTGACAAGGCTTAGTTTGCCTTTTCAAACAACTACTAAGCTTAGCCTGCTTTTAATAATAATAACGTGAAATACCTATGAAAGGTTTAGGTAAACATAAAACACTCAAAATAAATAAATGTAAGTAATGTTTAAGCTCAACTTAACATGTAGCAAGTGATTACAAAGTACATAACATGTTGAATCATTTTAATATAACTGAGATGTACAGCTCTGGAAAAATTCAGAAATCACTTGAAATGATCAGTTCTTTGATTTTATTCTCTATAGGTTTACATTTGAGTAAAATGAACATTGTTCTTTTATTCTATGAACTACGGACAACATGTTAATGAAACTCCAAGCTAAAATTTTGTATCTATTTACAGAATATAACAAAACAAATGCAGCGCTTTCAGACCTCAAATTATGCAAAGAAAACAAGTTCATATTCATTTAGAAACAATAATACTAATGTTTTAACTGAGGAAGAGTTCAGAAATCAGTTTTTGGTGGAAAAATCAAGAGGTTTTCAATGGGGCTTAGAGCAGTGGGCTCTTAGATTTTACCAGAGCTGTATACAGTAAAAAATGCCAAAAAATACTTCAAAATCTAAATAAATGATTAAAGCATTTTGCAGACTTAAGTCCAAAGACATCAGTAAAAAAAATAAAATATAAAAATAACAATCTAATAAAAAAAAAAAATCTATTGAGGCAAGGATCTGAAAATATCAAAATAAAATAAAATAAGGTGTGACTCAGAATAATGGGACCAGTCAAAGTAAACACAGTCTATGTGTTTGATGCATACAGGACATGGTGGGTCAAGACACACACACGCACACACACGCACGAACGCACACGCATACAGAGACTTTGTTTTGGACATGCAGTGAAGCGTGCATGTTTAAGTGCAGCAGCGCAGCATGCAGGAGGGGGGATTAGCTTTAGAAGGAGTGATGTAACCTGTTGCACCGCATAAACAACAACAGGTAAACAACACTTGAAGAAAAAGGTGTCCTAATATTCCCTTTTTTTTAAGGATCGACTCCAACGGCGCGCCACCTTACAAGAAGCGTATTCGGGGGGGAAAATGTCGACAAACCGGTGCAGCATCAGATTTAATTTGTTCCTCTTTCGCTAACAGGCAGTGGAAGATAGATCAGCGAAATGCTCCATCTGTATTGGTGCCGTGCCACCAGTTCACAAGCCAATGGCCCACTGTGAATTCTCCCAGTGCTCCAGATGGTGAGCCTGCTATGCAACTTTGCACTGCAACAAATTAATGTGGATCAAGTAGTTTTACAGAATGAGCACCATCTATTTTTTTTCCCCTTGCATGAAAATCAGAGGGGGGAAGAAAAAAAAAGTTTGAGGTTGTTTAGCAAAAGCTTTTGATCAGAAAGTTTGCCCGTTCTGTCCACATGCTATCAATTTTCCCCCCATCACTAACTGTAACACAAGTCTGTTAATGCTTAATATAAAAAGAGATCAAAGTCATTTTTTCCAGAGGGAAGAAAGGGGAAATGCTTTAATAGGCTCTAAGAAAAATTTTAACTGAATCCAGAGAGAGATGACCTTTTGAATAAAAATCTATAAAACCTTTTTCTCTTCCTTCAAACACATGTGGCCTTTGTAAAATATTAAAAGCACAGGAAATGACAGGTGGAAACCGACTTGTGTAATCGACTGATAACAGGACCGATAGTTTAGGATTTCACCGATGCAATGTGGAGCAAATTACTTTAGTGGCCTCACCGTGAAAACAGCAGAAGAAAAAAGACAGGCGCAAACGGCACTAAAACACTGTCAAGCACCTTCATCACGCATGTACACAAAAAGAAGCACTTACAACACAGAGCATTTTCAGAGCAACAAAAATCAAAGAGGTGATTACAGAGAAGTTCAGAAATCACATTAGGCTCCCTGTGGCGTCCAGAATGCCAAAGTGATTAAAAACAGATGGAATAACAGCAACACTGGTGCTTGGAGCTCAATCTGCAAACAGGAAAGTCTAACCTCAACAGGCAGCCTCTTTGCCTTAATCATTCCCAGACTCCCACTTGTTATTATTTCAACCAGGTCTTAGAGCTGAAGGAACCAGCCAGTAAAAATAAATTCAAGACTTGCAAGAAACGCTTGGTTCTGTGCATGAGAAACTTGTCCTGAGCTGTAAAGTCGAATTGGACCGACATAAAGTTTAAAGCACTTTTTACACACTCGAACCCACTGGATGGTAATTACACAGAAACAGTGGAACTGATGTCATGGAAAATCAGCAGGAGTAGCCCTGCTTTTCAACACGCTGAATCCTGTGTTTTCACTTGAAACGACTAAAACACAAAACTTAGGCGAGCTTAGAAACGCAGGCAGACCGAAGCAGAGAAGGAAACACACACTTCTTCACAGCTCTCGTCTGTGTCCCTCTCACACACACACACACACACACACATTCCCAAAGAGACTACTCACCGATTTCCCGTTGTAGTAATACATTAAAGAGTTACTGCCCATTCCAGGGACTGGGTAGGCGCAATACATTATAGCTTCAACTATTTAGGTGATAACGGTGTTATAACAGCAGCGCACTAGCTTTCTCTCTACACATACATCCAAACCGTTCAAAAGGGACTAATAATTCTTTCAGTACTGGCCTCCACACAAGACCCACTCAGAGGAAACTTATGCAAAGCAGGATCGTACCACTGCACGCTGTGGGAAAGGGGGGAGAGGCTGCAAGAAGGGAGTGGCTCGCGTGGTACATCCCTCGCTTAAGCCTCTAAATGCTGAGGCCAAGAGGAAGAGAGGATGGGGGGAAGGGAAGCGAAGGGGAGGTGGGTCGAGAGAAGATAAAGGGAAGTGGGTGGGACGGAAAACAAACGTGTGAGTGGATTTAGAGAGGGAAAGAAAGAAAACGTTTAATTCCAGGCATAAAAAAATGCAGAGAAAAAAATCCAGCTTTTCTGCAGGGTAACCCCCGACAAACTGGAACTAAAATAATGGCTTTCTAAGCAGGATTTCATTAATATGTGTGGCGATCAAATGAATGCTTAAATAAGCACACAGAGCCCGTTCTCATCCCAACGTTTTAATCCCGAGTGTCTAATCTTTTTGTTTTTGTGATGATGAAATGAGTCTGCAGGCAGCGGAGCAAATTATTTGTAAGGAGACAACAACCTGGAAACCGATTTTTACCTGCTCCCACACATGGATCAGTTCCCAATTAGGAGTTATTAGAGGGAGAAAGTGAAATCTACACATGTAGGGAAGGGAAAAAGCGTCCAAAACCCTTGGAAACGGAGGGAGAAACAGAGGGAAAGTTGAGTCTTTTTAGTTTGGTGTGTTCAATATGAGCGCTGTGGTGTTATTTGACAGGAACCTTTTGCTGAAGTGGCTGCAAAGAGAGTTTTAAAGCATGCAACAGCTGCAGAGGGGTTTGGCTTGTGACGTCGAACAGGAAAATAATGCTCCGTTTTCTAAACGCTGGGGGCCTCAGACGGGGGAGAGCGGTGGGAGGACGCCGGGGGGGGGAAACGAAATACTGACAGCCATTTTACCATGGTTTACTGTCACACAGCTACCCATTACCTTTATAAGGTGGAGGGGAGCAGAAGAAAAGAGAGGATGGATACCATATTCCAGTGAGACGCAGTCTGCCTGGAGCCTTTCATGTGCGCCACTTGAAGCCTGCTGGACTAAACCCAGGCATGTAGACTCATTGAGAACATTACAGTCATAGAAAGATGAAAGCCTCCACTTCCCTGACAAAACTAGGCCCTTATTATGCTTTTCCTTTTAGCACTGTTATTATTTATCCCCCTTTCTTCTCAGAATCTCTTTTAAACTCATCCAAAACACTGGCTCTACATGTTGTTGCCGTTTTATATTTGGCTCCGTTTCAAGTTGATCCTTCAAGGAAAAATTGCTCACGATGGAAACGTTTGAAGGGGTCTAAAGCAAGTCCAGACACAGCGCAGAGCTGCACGAGGGGGGGAAAAGCAGGAACGGAAAGGCAATAACGAAGGAAATAAGATCACACAACACGACCAGATGATTTAGGACAAAACAGCCTCAATTTAACTCAGCTATAACAAGCATACCACACAATCCAAAGCTTTGTTTCAGTGGGAAGTGTTTAAGAGAGACGCAGGTCCAACTCTCTGCACCTGTTCACGTCAAACACTACAAGGTGCTTTTCAGGAGATTTGTTTGGAGGGTTCAAGACAAATCCACGATCTGAGCTCACTTCGATCTCATGAATGGATTTAGCGGTGATGTCATCGGGCAGGGAGATTGTTTCCGGTAAGAAGATCTGGTTCTAATTAGGGAAGGTCGACTCAGAGAGCAGGGGGACGTTCCAGGATTCAGACCCTCCAAACCCCCTGACTGCAATATTCTGAATGTCTTTAACACATTTCAGACTTTTGGTAGAAAAACAGGAAACATGAGACTCATGAAGGGAGATTTCTAATTTTCAACCTGTTCAACCAAATGAGGAACGATTCAATTAATATTATATTTATACGAAGTTCTAACAGGATTAGGAAAAACAGATCCATATCAATAAAAACAAACAAAAACTACACATCTGTATGAAAAAAGTATTTACATCCTTACAGGTCCCTGAGTAAATGTTTATTACGGGAAAAAACGTTTTTAAACTTATATGAAAATATAATTTCTGTCAATATTAAAGATGAATTAACTAATTAACCACATTTTTAGAGTTCAATTTTAATAACGAAATCAACTGTCATTTCATTACAGAAAAGCAAAAACCGAAAAAATCTATAAAGATGTAAATGGATTTATTTATGATTCACCATTTATTTGTTTTTGCAAAATTTTTTATTATTTTGGCACATTCCCTTCCATTTTTGTTATTTTTACACACACACACACACACACACACACACACACACACACACACACACACACACACACACACACACACACACACACACACACACACACACACACACACACTATCTGTTTTGCATCTAAAGATGTATTTATCTGGATGGCTGATTGATGTTTAGTTGTTTATGGTGTAGTTGCTTTTGAGAGAAAGCGTATACTGTACAATATGTTTTTCTTCAAACTATTCATTTTCATTCAAGTCAATTATGTCAACATGGGGCATGTTCATTTTAAACTGTAAATAAATTAAACAAATAAAAATCCTCTTAATGGTGTAATCTCTTATCCACATTTTCAAGCCATTTTTGGTGAGCAAAACTAAAAAAACAACAACAAAGAATTACAGAAATAAAATTTTAAAAAAATCTCCAAAGTGGAGAATCAAAAAAACATTTTTGTGATCATGTGTGATGCTACAACTGCTTCTTTGTACCCAAAACTGTTTTATACACTAGGATCAAGAGTTTTATATTGGTTTTCCATAATGTTTGCTCTTTTATAACTAATAAAAGTATGTCAGCTCATAATGATTCACTAATCAGGGCTTTTCTGCTGTAAATGTACACAAATATCTAAAACTGCAGACATACCCCGAAGACAAATAATTTCAGGTGGGATTCTGTTAAGATCTTTAAAATACTTTGAGATGAAATTCATTGAGTATCTAATTAATTTTGACTATTACTTAATAAAACTACTAAAACCTCCAAAACATAACTTGTAAAACAAACAAAAAAAAGATAAAATTTCCTGACAAAGATCTTGTTTAAGCCACATTATCTTTTTTCAGCATTTTGGAAAATGTCTAAAACTGTAATTCAGAGGAATATGGGAGCTGATCATGTAAAAGACAGGGAGAAGATACGCATCAGCGGGGAGAAAGAGACGTTGTAAGTCTCTGAAAGATTAGACTAATCTGATTTCAGATGATGAGGGGGAGATTGTTTTGTTCTGGCAGGACCAGGGAAGCTTCTGCATCACAGGGGAGACAGATATGACAAGGCTGAGGAGAGAAATGTCAAACTGATTCAAACAAACACCTAAAAACTGCACAACATCACCGTTTGGAAATGAGCATGATTTTATCTGGGTAAACAAGCTCTCCTTTCTTTTGTGCTGAATCAATTACAGCTTTCTATCGAGCAAAAACACGGCTTTCACGTCTCCGGCGCAGATGGAGACAGCGTGACCACAAGCTTATTCCTGGTATCTTCGAATCTGAAGACTTGGCAGCCTAGACGCTGCTGCGTACTGTACTTACCGCACATGCAGAAATACTTTGAAGTAAATTTTCACTGACATTTTTACAGTGTTGTCCTGTGTAATTGACAGGCGGTGTCAGACGGTAAACTAACAACAGATGAGCTTTTAATGGTGTGAGGTCTGAATTGCAAAAACAAGAGGCTCAAAGGCATTTTATTACTATCCTTCACAAGTTGGTTTGAGAAATGGAGCTTATATCTTCTGCTCGTATTATCCTAAAACATCATGATGATGGTTCACAAAGCTGAAATGTTTAAGTGCAGCTGCAGCTTAAACATTTACACGGCAGACTGATACTTGGTTTTCTTTCTCTACCACTTCTAATGTCCAGAATGAACACCAATGCCTGACAGTGCGGTAGACTCGGTTCGTTTGGGGACCAAAATTGCAGCATTTGTTACATTTTGAGCTCGTGATTCGCTTTCACACTGCACTGTCAAGCGAACCAAATGCTTTGAGCAACCTGTTCCCTTCCTCGCCTGTGGTGGCGTTGCACTAAGAACCACTGAAGTAAACGACATGAAAACCTCTGAAGAAGACATGAGCACAACTTTCTTATTCAACAAATGTAAACCAAAATGTAGTGGCGTCCAAAAGACCACGAGTCATTTCTCCTGCTAGCGCTTACTAGCGCTGTAGTCCACTTCCTGTTTTTGGAGCGGCCTCCAGTCCACTTAAGATTTGAACCACACCAGAGTTCACTTCTACCGAACACAGATCTTTAGGTTCACATTTCTGCTCCGCATCAGAGTTTGATTGCGCATTCACACCTCCCCGAACAAACTGGACTTTCTAAAGTACTCGTGCTGACGTACAGAGCTTTAAATGTTGGGCTCCTGATCATCTCAGTCAACTTTTAACCAAATATTCTGCTGCACTTGGCCTTCGTTCTCAATTTTTAAATCTCTTGGTTGCTCCACGTACATGGTTAAAAAGTAAAGGGGACCAGAACTTTCACTTGGTAGAACAGTTTGCCTTTGCAGCTCCGTTTTGCTGAGTCTGTGGAGGTTTTCAAAAAGCAACTAAACATTTTTTATTTTCCCAGGCTTTTATCTCTTGATTTTTCTTTTGTGCAGCGCTTTGTGATTTTATGCCTGTGAAAAGCGCTTTATAAATAAACTTTGCTTACTTATTTGTGGAAACGGACTAGATTTCAGTTAAAGCAGACTAAACAGACTAAAATGCAGCTTAAGTGTCAGGAAACTGGCTGTCGGCCCTTTACAACCTGCTTCATTAAATCCAACCAGGTTAATGGAAACTAGTCTGTAGGACAAACTCCATGAAGAAAAGCAAAACAGCCTCTAACTTTTTGTTAGCAGCTCTGTGATAAACCAGCCACTTGTCCTGCGTTGTTCCCATCCCCTCACCCCATTGTAGCTGCTACTGGCCCCACCCAATCTGACCAATATAAAACCACTACACACACAGGGTGGATGCTAATGTTTGAACTCAATTGTAGGAAGGAAGAAACAAAAAGACAGCACTGAATGGTATATGTATTTCTAATAACACGCTGATTTATTGCTCAGTATCTGTGAATTATGTACCTTTTTGACACAACCAGAGACTCTGAGCTTCCCGCTGCATCGCCATGTATTTACTGAGCTGCAGCAGCAAGACTCAGTCTCTAAATAACAAACACTCTACCTTGGTGATTGTTGACAGACTGCGTTCCTGTTTCTGCCAGCGATCTGAAATCAGGGTTTGCATTAATACTGCAGACTCACGCAAGGCCAACATGAATAATTTACAACAGCGGTGAATGCGCGTAATGACTTTAATGTGTGCATTATTTTCATTCTCTGTCCTTTTAACTCCTTGCTCTCCTCGCAGATGAAAGAGGCCCGGTCTCTGGCTTATTCGCCTGCTCTATTATCTCAAGCCTCTAATGCATGTGGTAAATTTCAACAACCCAAACAAAGATAAACGCGAGGCCCAGAGGTCCCAGAGGTGGCTGCGACTGTTTAGCATCACCACGTCAAACCAAGTGTGTCTATCTAATCAGCCATCTGATGAGGGCATCTCCAGGGAGCGTACTAACTGGGGTCGGGTCACAGACTCAAATACTGCCCCCTGCCAGATGTAGGGAGGAAACTTTTCATCTCCTGCAGCAAAAATGCAGCAAAATGTAATATCTAGGAAATAAACTAACTACCTGTCTGCACGACTCGATGCACAAACAGTGATCAGAGGGTGCAGTAAGATCTTACACATCAAATATGAATAAAATTCAAGGAATGTCGTCAAAGAGCCACAGACAGTGCCTATAAATCTGCAATAAAAGGACATAAGTAACAACAAATATTTGAATTAAACTTTATAAAATTGTTGAAAGTAATATATTTAAACTTAGATGTTGAGGTCAGACTCCCAAAATTCAAGATGCACCTCACACCTCGTTTCCTCAAAGAACTTATACAATTCTCTAAAACAAATAAGAAAAATGTGAATCTTTGATTGATTTGTTTAAGTGTTTAAAGTTTAGATGCATTTTAACTTTGTGCTGATCTGCAAACAAAACTAATTTACCTTCTTCCTGTTGAAATCCCATTTAATTATGTTAATATCTGAAGAAATCTAATTTAAACCATGCACACTCAAAAATATTACCTACAGGCAATAAATACAAATTGCAGTTTTTATGAGAGAAAAACAGGAACTGATTTTTTTCCCTTTAGCATCTCAATCGTAACTGAACTGATTTTATCCAGTTGAGTCTCATCAACTGGATAAATTCAGTAATATATTTATATTACATTTGATTGTTTAGTATAACTTGATGTGTGCTGTGGAATGCAGTACAAGTTTATTGTAAAAGCAAATGCAAGTAAAATAAACATTTTCTTGGAGACAATTAATGGTTTAGATTAACCAATTAATCAAAAAATGATTAATAATGTTAAGGCTTAATAATAAAGCCCTTAGTGGCAGTTCAAAATGTTGCAAAATAAATCAAAGGATTAACTTGATTAATTGATCTAACTTTTCTGAAAAACTTAAATCATTCTGGAAAATAAAGTGGGCATAGAAAAAAAGATACCTGGTTTTATCTTACATCTTTTATTAATATTGCTTGTATTAGTATTATTATCCTGCTAATGTTTCATTTAATATCCTGAACTTGTTTTTATCATTAAATACATTAAAGGTGCTCATTGTTTTTCTAGAACTAGGAATGATTGTTAGTGAAATAACATGTAGCAAATATGTGATCATGTTTATCCTTTCTCAGTTTCTCAGTCAAGTCAGTGTTTCTGAAAACAGACCAGTTCTTTTAATGCAGGCCATGTGTGTGGCTTTATAGTTAAATTACATCTAATTTAAAACAAAGCTGTTCTTTTACAGTCCCACCCTGCTGTACTTCAAACCAGAAATCAAAAAAACATCCTCCTTTTCTTTCAAAAAATAGATAAATCAGGTTTCTTCTGTCGTGTGTTGTTATCTCGTGTTTTTCAGCTGTTAAAGACAAACTGATGGAAAGACGGGCAAACTGTCTGAATGTCATGCAGAAGACAGCACTGCGAGGAACATTTCTAGGTCTTAAGATTCAGAGCCTTGAGCACACTTCCTTTCTTACAGCTCACACAGTACAAATCTCTGAGAAACAAGGGTGTCTGAGTGATCTGTCAAAAGCAAATGTCAATCTTTTTTGTCATCCACACTGAGGGTTCTCGCTTGCAAAACTCCCCGAGGGCAGAGGAATCTCAACCCACCACTTTCTTTTTCTTATCCCGGAGCTATAGCGTCACCAAAGCCAGGGAGGAAGTGTCACATCAAAACGCTACGCCTCTGACAAGGGGGAGGAAAAAAAAAAATACACTGTTTACACAAACAAGCTGACACGCAGACGAACACACACATACAGATCGTGCCCTTGCAGATTCCCATAAATATCCTACAAGATGCAAGTTTCCCCCACGAGCTACAAAACGCTCCCTCTCCTCCTCCTTCAGTCCTGTCAAGACAGGTGCCCACGCAGCTGCCCGTCAGCATCCTTCAGCGCAGCCTCTCATCTGTCCAACGACAGCACTCTGTCCTTCGCTCCTGGTGCTCAGTTTATGCAGCCCAACAATTTCAGGGAGCCAATTATAGCTGAGTAATCTAGTGTAATAAAAACGAAAGCATTTGTGCTTTGTGTAGCTTTTTCCCATAAACAAATTGATCTTGGAATTAAAGCCGCCGCTACATCCAAAGTTTTCAAGCAACATCAGACCACAGAGGAAAGTCTGTGTGCAGCTTGAAGAGGAGACTGTCTGTATACATGATGAAAAAACCCCATAAACATTTAACTGTTTGCAATCACCAGCTGGCCTGTCTAGATAGTCTTCACATCCTGGTGAGCTGCAGTGTCAAAAACTAAATGCACAGAGGATGTGCTCCTGTAAATATTTTGATTCAGCTTCATCATGGAGTGTACACACACACACACACACACAAACGCACACACACCCACACACGAGCAGACGCACAAACACACATCAAGCCTCGGCTTGCAACTTGCAAACGCTCATCTGATTTAAACTCCGAAAATTATTTTTAGACTTGGGGAGCAAGAATACAAGCCGGATAAAAAAAAAAAGAAGGGTTGTGGGGGGATTTGAGGAAGAAATAAATAAATAAGAAAATTCCCAGCAGCAGACATAATGATAGGAAGCACTGTGTTGATCTTTTTTTTTTTTTTTTTAAATCACCCCAGCTATTCAGGTCTCTGCTGGGGCCCTTGAGTTTGCTTACACCAGCAGAAGCTTTCAGCAGCATGTGCAGCTGCATTCATGCTTTACAGGTACGCTGCAGGCTCCTCACACAGCTGCCTCTGGCACAGCAGATCAGGCTCCAGGTGCTGCCTTCCCCTCCACACTTCTTCAGCATCACCATCGCCGCTCCATGTATCGCTGCCGGCAGTACAAGCACAGATTATGGCTGATAAACCAACCCTCCGCATACAGCTTGCACTCAAACGCCTCACCTTTGCTTCCAGTGATGGCAACAGCAAAAACGAAACCAGAAAACCTCCGGCTTAGACGCTTCCCACTTCTGCCATCTACAGAAAACAGATTGAAGTTTTGCCTTCTCTGTCGGCAGCCTATAAGGCATCTATAGCGGGTTATTCAACAGTGCAATCTTTATTCTTTCAAATGGGATCAAAGACTAACTGGGATTATTCCTCCAAGCTCCGGGCTTTATCTTCTGAGCGGTGCGGAGTGACAAGAAGGAGCTGTATTTTATCCCATGCTCTGTCACTGTTTCTCCCCATCCAGCATTGTGCTGCTTGATTGTACTCTTATGAGTCACAGAACCGCACCTGCGCCCATGTGTTAAGTACTGACAAATAAAAGCCCGGCGTCCATTTACACAACAAAGAGATGTAACCCGTGAGGCAGCCATTCTTTACCTCCCTCCCTCCGCCTGACAAGGCCTCAAATATATCACTTAGTTAAGAAGGAGGCAGCTCACGTTCCTGCCTCTGCCGGGGACCGGGACGCTCTCTCATGCTCCGACAAACTTCTTTTCAAACACAAATCCAGAAACAAAACACAAGCCACCCCTTTATGCTCGGTGCCCTGTTCCATATTTAATTTCAGACGAACAGCGGTAGAAGAAGTGACGATTATCAGAGCTCTGAAAGGCAAATCCAATCTCAGACTCCCTCATCCCCCCACCCCCAAAAAAAAAAAAACAGAAAGGAAAAGAAAGCCTGTCATTGTTTAAGGAAATGAAAAAAGAGGATTTTGGAAAAGCACTTGCTTCTTATTAAATATGGGGAAAAAAAATCTCATTCTCCTCTGTAAGTTCCAGAAAATTTAAGAAAACCTTTAATAAAATTCTTTACCTAACCACCGGGGTTTTAACAATGAACATCTGACTTACTGATTTATGCATATTTATGGACTCCAGCACCCCCTGTCTAACCGAATACAAGCTGAGCTCCACACTTCTCTGCATCCTAATGGTTTCTGCTCCGCCGGGATCATTACCAATAGAAATTTCAGATATTCTGTGCTATTAATCTCTGTCTGTCCTCCTGTTCAGCCACGTAATGACTAATTAAACATCAAAAGAGCAGAGCTGGGGATCCGCGCTGACAGCCTCTCCTTCTCCCAGGAGAGGCTGTGAGGAAGCTAGCCTGTGACAGGTCAGCACTGAAAATCAATCACCCCAAGGTCCACAAACACACACACACACACACACACACACACACACACACACACACACACACACACACACACACACACACGCGCACACGCGCACACACACACACACACACACACACACGCGCACACACACACACACACACACACACACAGATGCATGTAAGCCTGCACAAAAAAGCTAAATAAATACAGAAAAGGGTGTTTCCAACAGAGACCTTTGCATGTTAAGATTAAACAACAAGAACGCAAACAACAAACATCCCTGAGGTGTCACCGTCAAACAAAGCGAACAAACAAGACAAAATTTCCTGAAGTGCGGAGCGGATGTCAAGTCGGCTCTTTGTGTACATGCGTGGAAAGGGAGAGCAGTAAAAGAAGTGTGTGTGTTTGCTCAGGTAGGCTCACTGTGAGATCTATTTATATGAGAGGTAGATGATCTTCCACTCACAGATGAAGGCAGGCCAGGAGGGACCTTGCGAACCTTTTTTGTTTGTAGTGGATCTGTGAAAAGATGAAAGCGCACAGATTCATTTAAAAGCAAAACAAAAAAGAAGTAAAAACAACTGGAAAACAAAACTTGTTTTGCATTACTACCGATGCATTATGACTGTAACAAGAACAAACAAGACACTTTCTTTACATTACATACAACAGTAACGTGGACCAGAGAGGATTGATTTATCTACATGTTCTGATCTCTGTCCGACAGAAAAATGTGGGTAGAGCTTAAACTAAGCTAACAACATGCACATAACTTTCAGAAAATGAAGTTTTTAAACATTTTGAAACTAATCTTTCCCTCTCCTTATTCTGGAAAATAGCAAACAGATATTTTTTGGCCATATTAAATATCCTGAAACACATTATTTACATAGCTTTCTATGCTATTTTAAGGGTCTATTTTTAGCTTTACTTTGTAATTTTCTAAAGATTTTCCTCTGTGTGTTTGATAAGCCTCAACAGTAATTTATCAATCACTGCAGCTATAAAAGGTAGCAGTGCTTTTTACAGCTTTACACAGCTGCCTGCTTGTAAACCAGGGCACTGAGATTTACTGTACATGCATCCCTCAGCGCAGTGCGTTGATAAACACTTCTCTACACCAGTAGTGGAATAAATAAGAAACATTTTAAAAGCTCCAGACTTCAAGATTGTGTACATTAGAAGAACCTTCGCTGCCTCGGAAACTTTAAATATTATTCTAAAATCTGCTTTATGTTCTTCTACGAGACATTTCGGAGGTTTCTTTGAAGTCGTTACGACTAACCGATGGGTGGAGCGTCTTGCAGAGAACGTCTTCTGGGATTGGCTGCATTGAAGGAGTAAAACGGAGCAGTGGATTTCCCCGACGTAGTCACAGAACTGGGACTAGTCAGAGCTGCATCTGGCCTGAGAGACGCCTGAAAGGTAAAGAAAACACAACGACAATAACATAAGTAACGCATAATTATAGATACTTATAGAATTACAAAGACCAAAAGAAATTCAACCATAACAGCAGCTTTTAAAGCATCTCTACGTCATGATGCCACGAATATATTTGACCCCCTGTTGAGCCTCAACAAATTGGGTTAAGTGTCCATTTAAAGGCTTGGTCTAATCAGACTAATCTGCTGTAGAGAGTCAGGATCATAGGAATAAGTACTATTCAGAGTGATCTGTAGTAGTTGGCTGGAAAACAGGCTAAGCGTGCCGAGTCGGCCGAGCACTGACACGGTGATTACACACACCTCAAAGGCAAGGCTTTTATTTTAATAACGCTTTTTAAAGAAAAAGTGTCTTGCGAGGGCATTCATATTTAGCTAATTCACAAGTTGTCATATTACAACAGGTTTCATTGAATTTTATTGGGATAATACAGCCCTGGAGAAAATTAAGAGACCACTTAAAGTGATCAGTTTCTCCAATTTTACTCTTTATAGGTAAATGTTTGAGTAAAATGAACATTGTTCTTTTATTCTATCAACTACTGACAGCATGTCTCCGATACAGCAAGCAAAAATTTTGTATTCATTTGCAGAAAATGAGAAATGGTCAAAATAACAAAAAAGATGCAGTGCTTTTAGGCCTCAAATAATGCAAAGAAAACAAGTTCATGTTCATTCAGAAACAACAAAACTAATGTTTTAACTCAGGAAGAGTTCAGAAATCAACATGGTAATGGCAGCATCATGCTTTGGGGTCACAAGTTACAGGAATATGAATGAATGCAGATAAACGCAGGCCAGCCCAGGAAGAAACCTGTAGCTGAGTGGGAGGTTCAGATTCCAATAGGAAGATTTACATAAAAAACACATAAACATATCAGTGGTTCAGATGAAGTCCAGAGAAAATCCCATTTTTATTTTGTGGCAACACCTGAGACATTGATGCCAACAGGCTTCCAATCTGGTTCATCCTGAGAAATTTTGCAAAGAACAATGGGGGAACATAACCCATACCACTCAAAAATTTACAGCTGTAATTTTAAAAGCGATTCAACAATGTATTTACTCTGGTGGGCTGAAAAAAATGGAGATCACAAATTTAATCTAAAACTGATTTTTGAACCATAAAATTCCAATAAATATAATAAAGTTTGTAGTTGAAACATGACAAAATAGGATCCAGATTCTTAGGTTTGCAAACACAACCTGGTGTGAAAAAATATTTAAAAAAACAACGACAAAAAATTCAGGTTTCAACAAAATCTTTGTTTCAAGGTTCAAGGACAGAGAGGAATCTCCAGATTTGCTCTTCTGGACTTTCAGCTGAACAAAATGTAAATTATCTCTCTCCAAATTCCTGTGAATTAAAATTTAATACAATTACCAGCAAACTGTTCACCTCACAGAGAGAAAGGCAACAGAAGAGGAGAAACCAGGAGTAAAATTTTCATCGCTAGGAAGAGCATAAACATGCAAAAGCTGAGTTTTGTGTGAGACTCTGTGGCAAAAGAAAAATTCTCAGATGTATCATAGAAAACCCGACATGGAAGGAAGCCAAACAGAAACAGTTTTAGTGAAGTGATATACGACAGATTAGGAGAGTGCGCTCTTCTTCCAGCTCTGCCAAGAACTCAGCAGATATACGAGTTTTATTACGGTAGGAGAAAACAACACAAGCCAAATAAATAAAAAATAAATCAAACAAAAGAAAAAAAACAAGTTGAAGAGAGCCTGATTAAATTGGTGTTTACTGTTCATCCATCTGGACCAAACAAACTCACAGAGGAAGTACAAACAAATTATGTATTACTTCAACTGTAGCAAGCAAATGTTTAAATACAACTCATGTTGCTGTGAGCTGTTAGGTAAACACAAGTTATCTTAAGTTATAAAAACAAAAACTTTCTTTGGTGAAAAACTCAAATGAAGGCCAAACATTTCAGTTTCTGTCAAAAACAAAACCTTTAACAAATTTTAGATCATTAGTGCTACCTTCCTGTTCATGCTTTGAGTTAATTCATACCATCAATTATATTCAACTATATTAAGCAAGGCAACTTGATTAACAAGGCTGTAAATATCACACATAACCTGCAGCTTGAGGGAGTTTATAGCTGATTTAAAGCTGTACTTATGAATATCTTGTTGTAAAAGCAATCCTAGTAACCTTCTTTTCACATTTTTGTCTACAAATATGTAGACGCTTAATAACAAAAGTTATTAAGCGTCATTATCTGTCGGTGTCCAGAAAACTAGGTTTGATTATAACCAATATTGCTATCACAATGAGTTTGCAGATTAAGTTCATTTGATTTTACTCTCTCTCAAAATAAACCATGTTTGGGCTTCTGAACAAATTGCCTGTCACCTGTTTAACAAAAAAAGCTACAAATTATTTACCTGAAATTTCTTTGCTAAATTCTTCTACTAAATTTGACTTATTAGGAAGAAGTAATGACTTCCAGTTTGCAGCAGTAACAGAAGAGCAACTCTTTTTTACCAAACTGCTCAGTTTTTATAAGAGGAGCTGTAACAATATCTGACTCATCACTGAGTTTGTTTACAACAGACTTTAATGTTCTGAGATTTACCACCTTCAGTTGTTTTCTCTGCACAGACAACCCACAACAGCGAAGAGTAAAAAATCTCACTTGATTTAAAGAGTTTTCTTCGTAGTATTGTGTTTTTGTCAATGAAACCTACCTGGCAACCAGCTGCTCCAGGATCCCTCCCATAGCCAAGAAACGAAGCCCTCTCAGTTTTACCTGCAACAACACAAAGGATGGAAATAAAATCTGAATGGGGTTTTGCACAATGGCAGCACCGTCGTCAAGCTCGGTCTTTAGTACTTCTGGCAGTGTGGGCAGGTACCGGGTCCTGCTGGTTCTCTGTAAAACTTTTCAGAAGAGGGGATTATGAAGTGCTCTGAAAAGTCCTGGTACAGAGCGGCGCTGACCTTGGACTTGGCCTTACGAAGTGGAACAACATCAGCTGGGCTCTGATCAACAACCGTCTGAAGGCCGCAGTTTTCTCTGTCATTTCTCTCATTTTCCCTGGATAAAAACTCTTTTCTGGCTTGTTTTGTCAATCGCTTTTACTGGACAGCCTGTGATTGTTGTCACAATAACAAATTTTACTGGGGGATAAATTGTCCCAGTAATTATCCCAATAAACTATAATATTGTTTTTTTATTGAGACCATTTTCAAGTGATTTATTGATAATAGCATAAAATGTACGCGCACCCTGTCAAAGACCAATAATCTTTAATTTTGTAAAGAACACTTGGCATTGGAACTGGAAGATTTTTAAAACATCCAAAAATAAAAGACAACAAAAAATAATAAATAAAATGGAAATAAAAGAAGCACTTGCCACCGAAACCGTAAACAAAATGGAATATGAAAACTCCTTCAAAAATGTTAATCATCAGAATAGAAATGATTGAACTCAATTAATGCTAATAATTGATTTTTAACGTAACATTTCTGTTGCAAACTTTGTGTGGTATTCTACTTTTTTGAAAAATGAAATTTTG
Organism: Poecilia reticulata; assembly: GCF_904066995.2. NCBI lineage: Eukaryota > Metazoa > Chordata > Actinopteri > Cyprinodontiformes > Poeciliidae > Poecilia > Poecilia reticulata. Next base: position 19,775,505 of record NC_088832.1, read on the forward strand.
CATTTTAAGATATACGAGTCTCACCGTTTAAATTATTGAAATAGTTCAATTATTCCCACATATTAGATCTTTAGCTGATAAAAACTGAAAAGAAAGAAAAAATGCCATTAATGGATTTAATGATACATTTCTGTTCTTTACTTTGGAGACAAATCTCCCAGTCTGACAGGAAAGTTTTCTGCCAAATGTATAAATCACATTAAAGTGAACTCAGCTTTTTCTCCTTTACATCACATATATATATAGCATAAATATACTAAAAATAATCAAATGCATGCAACAAAAAAAAAATCTCATCCTTCAGCAGAAGTGCAATGGCTCATGGTGCTGTCAGCATGCAAAGGATGTTTTCAGTGAATTAATTGAGAGAGTAACAATTGTCAGAGTCCTTCGATCAGTGTCACATCCAGTCTGCATGGCTTAACGGAGAGCTAGCAAGCAGCCGTCAGGGGAGAAATAAAAATCTGAGCGCAGAAAATACATGAATCACACACATCACAACATCCAAACTCAGCAGTTTTACTCCCCTAGAAAAACAAACAAATAAACAAATGAGAGCTCCTCGGGGAGAAAGATGAATAACTTTAACACCATCATGCATTATTTTTTGTCAGACTTCCAAATATTACAAGCACAGACACAAACCCTGGAACTAAACTCTGCGTTCTCTGGGGACGTGGTAATTTATTTTATTTTTTATGTGTGTTAAAAAACATGGATAGCCTGGATCTTTTGTTCCACAGTGACTGATCTGAGCCCCGTTTCCACCAGGGCAGGTGAACACAGGTACATCTAAGAGAATCCACTTGTGCTTATCTGAGCACTCCTGAAGGAGACAGTTGTTCTGCATCTGTGCACACCGTCTCCGGGGACGCAGGAAGCTGAGGAAATCAGGGAAGATGGTTTAACTGGCAAAGCTGCTTCTCCTCCAACAATAATGCGATACTGTTCTGAGCCATTGCTCTTGCGAAAGGAAATAGGATTAAGTTGTCGGTTACCACCAACGTTCACCATAATGGCAGGATGATGAAACGTCTCCTGTGACGAGAATTTCAATTTCTTTACTTTCCGTCTGATATGTAAAAGTGGTCCAGTAAGAATCATTTTTTATTCTTTAGAAACGAGGTCTGCTCAAGTGCAAGAGTTAAATATTCATTGCCAGCATGTGTTTTGTCACACACACTGGTTTTGATATGAATAATTGATGGACGTTGTTGTAATTCAGGCCCAGCGAGCAGACAGATGTGAAAACACAGACACCGACTACAAGCTAATGCAATAAAGCAGCAGTTCAGATCTCAACTTTAAAAAATGCCTTGTTAAAGAAGAACAAGCTTGGCTGTATAAAATTTGGGAAATTAGTTTGACACAGTTCAAGTCTAAATTAAAGAGATGACTCAATACTCTAAAAAAGGGTTGTGCAAAACAACTTTATGAGTGGTTAGTATTTTACTGGCTTTAGACAGGCATTAGAATCTGTTTAGGGAATTAGGAGAAGTTTTTATGAAAGAGTTGAGCTAACCAAAAAGCCAAAAGCACCTGTCAACATGCAAAAAGCTGTTCAGAAAATGGATTTAACTGATTATTGAGACACATATTATTTGGCATCTTTAAGTCAGTACACATTTTTAAAACTGATCCTCACAGAAATATATTGTTTTACGATCTTTTGCAAAATGCCTTTTTCATTTCCGAAAAGAAATAAACTGACTGCTTGACTGAAAATCATTTTAAATCTAAATGTAATTGGCATAAATGGACTTGGGTTTAACTGTAAGACTCAAATTTGTCTTTTGTTCTTCAATCACAGCAGAGTAAAAAATAAATAAATTATCTGCTTAGATTTCAATGTTCGGCTCTCGGTAAAAAAAAAAAACATTTTCAATTTATCCATTGCTAATTTCCACAAATTGCTAATTTCAACAGTCAACCCGGGTAAGAAGTTTAGCTTTTCAGATAATCTAATCTGATCCCTTTGGCTTTAACGTGAAGCTCATCACTTCAGATGGAGCTGAGTGAACGCTACAGCAGCGCCAGGTTTCCTTTCAGCTCAGATTAGAGCCAGCTGGGTGTGACCGCCGTCTTCAACACAACGCCATCCTAGCACAGTATCATTTACATTTTTACTCATTTCAAACTGCTTTTAAAAACAAGAAAACAAGCAGGACAGAGAAAACGTGTGCATGCACAACCAAGAACAAAATAAGAAAGAAGAAGTGATTTTTAAAAATGTATTTTGGCTATCTTTATGCATGATAAAGATTATCACGCATCTTTATGCTTGATAAAGACAGCCAAAATATCTTTATCAAGTAAGCTCATGTGTTTTAACATCACATCTTTCAAGAACTTAATACCTGAAGTAATGCAAAACTTTTAAATCTGGCAACCATCTGTTCAGCTGTATGGCCTTAAATAATCAAAAAATAAAAATCATAAAGCCTTTGTTTAGTTAACTTTGATTCTGTTATTAATGGAAAGCTTTTCAACTGTTTTCTCAAATGAAATAAATCACATAAAATCATTTCTTTTAACAGCTGCTTTAGATTAGTGCAGATCTTTGTAATAAATGCCAGGGTGGGGAAAAATGGCATGGCAGACAGACTGCTGAATCTCACAAATCTGAGTCTGTTCATGCTAAATTTCTCATGAATCAACCACTAAGAAAAATGGATTCATCAGCGCTCCGATCCCCAAAACATTTACAAAGATCACCAAAGAAAATAAGTCCTGAAGAAGAAGAAAAACCCAGTAAGGTTTCTCTCCACTTTTCATGCCAAGTTCTTATAATTTCATGTTTAAATTTGTCTGTTTCATCCGCCTGCTTACGAAGATTTACAGAAATCTGCACACAAATTTCAGGAGAATGTATGTTCATGCTGCAGGAGTAAAGTAGAACAAAGTGATACATCAAGTGGAGCATACTGCTGGCTTGGTCACTTCCAAAGCAGAGAGCCTAAATTAGCTGAATAAAATATCTCGCAGTGACACAATCTCCTGTCTGATGCTCAGCTGCTGTAACTCACGGTGAGCAAAATAGGTCACCATGATAAACGGCGCTTGGCAAAAACAAAATGTTTGAAGCTAAATGTTAAACAATTTAAATGTTCAGGTTGGAATCAGCTCATTAAGAGTGGGTTGTTTATGCTGTAAGGGAAGAGGAGCTAAAAGCAGAACGTGTCTGTTCACATGTGTTGCAGGCTTGTTCTGTTTTCCCTCCTCTGAACGGGCCCGTGTGAGATCACAGCATCACAAGAGCAACACTAATATTGTTATTATTACGTCTCTCCTATTTGTTCGGCCCTACGAGGAACCGAGCATGTGTTTTTCTTTTTCTGCCACACAACTATTAATTAAACTGCGAGCGGGCGCTGACGGGAAGTAAAATTCACTGTCGTCCTTAAAACATCAGGAATGGACAGATAATACGGAAACTACCATGATTAAAACGCTTTAATTACTGCAGCCGTAATCAATCACATAAATTGTACGAGGCCTACCATCGCTTAGTATGTCCGTGTTCAAATGAAAACGTAATCTCATGAGGGGAAAAGATTTCATGAGTTCAGATGAAAACGCTCTGTGAGCCTGATAATTAGCATATCACTCAAAGGTGTGAAGGTGTGAGCTTGCTTGCGAGGCATCTCACTGCAGAAGGGAGTCCATGTTCACCACCGTGTCGTAGAGATGTAAACAGCACTTTATTATGAGCTAAATATAATATGCAGCAAGTATAGAACTGGGTGGGAAACAACTCTGTTGAGAGCAAAACTGAATCGAAGAAATGCAAGAAAAAATTAATTACCATCCTACATGACAAGAAAGTTGTGTTTATAATATTCTTTTTGGTGTTTATAGCCCAGTATAAATGCCTAAATATCTTATTTTCTGGATTTGTCAGTTTATCTGCTGTTTGAAATAATATTTTCTTGATATTCGAGTCGTACGCAATCAAAAAATGGTTCTGCAGCATCAAAAACGACATTGACTATTGCATATTTTACTCAGTGTCAAGTTTATATTTTTGCACTGTGTCAACCCTCTATCACACGTGTCAAACTTCTGCGGGCCAAGCTTTTTATGTGGCCGTCCGGACTCTAAATTGCATACAGATCCCCACATTTTTTTTCTGATTTTACTAAAACTTTTTTCTCAAAATTGGCCAAACATACTGAGTTTAAGTGACTGATAGCTCAGCCTTACTTGATGTTGAGCTATAGACCGTGATTGATGCAGCAATTAATAAAAAGTCACATTTAAAATCATACATTAGCAAAAAATTTGTAAAAAAAAGAAAAACCCTTACAAATATTTCTAAATTACCACCACAAAATCTGTGGTAGAAAATCCTGGATACAAAATCAGTGTGAAAAGATGTTCAATATTATTTCATTTTAAGAAACGCTTACTGAATGCTGAAACAGACAGATTTATTGATATTTTAACAATTTAATGGGTTCCAGCAATACATTCTGGCACAACCGAGCCTTCAAGAACATTCAGATTTTTGATTTGGCCCAAAATCAAACTGACTTCAACACCCCTGTGATCATCAAAAGCTTTTGGTCTGATTTGAATTTGATTTCACAGAAAACAGAGCATAGACGATCAGATTAGACAACCTTGTGTCCAGAAAAGCCACGTTGACCATCAGCATTGAATTAACAACAATTGTTTTAGATGAAATCCTTCCGGATAAAAAGTCAAGCTGGTCGGTTCCTCATAGATCACATTCTTACTGATCAAAGAGCAGCAGAGCAGCGCAGCATGATGCTCCATTTAGCTCTTTATTTTGATCATGTGAGCAGCGGTGACCTCACCGTCCGCCGGGATCAATTCAAAACCATTGCCACAAAACTTAGCCAATTAGTGAGCGTGCTTCACTGCCTCTCAGATGCATTCCAAGGGCTTATTTTTCCATCCAGAAGAAATGAGTGTATTTTCCTTGCTCCCAGGAAAGCCAAGACCGTGAAAACAAACATGAGATACTGAATGGCTGCATGCAGTTAATGTCGAAACCAAATGTACTTCACCATGCACCAGCTCACTCGTTTTCTTTTTTGCTGATTAACTATGTGTTTGGTGTTGATGTCTGGGGCTTATGTTCCAGTCTGATGAGATTCATGGCACATTACTGCAAAACATTATTCCTATAATTAGATCATTACGGGACGCAAAACATAAACAAGAGAAAACTTTTTAGCACTCAATCACAAGGAGCTGTGAATCCATGGAAAAGATTGGAATATGAAGAGCAGGGAGTTCTCCAGTGTATAAAGTTCAGGATTCGGCCCGTCTGGCTGCGTTGGAAGTAAAATTAGACAGGAGGCTCCATGGTTACTAATACATTCCTCTGGCAACCAGAGACGGCACGGGAACACATCAGACGTACACTCACTCATTCGCCTTTTCATCACACCTTTTAACATGCCTCCTTTTGTTTCCCTTTTAGGAGTTTGTGTACATCCATTCTGTCAAAGCCGTTTGATGCTTCCCCTCGGGTTTTCTTTTTTTTCCTCCACTGTAAGTAAAAGCTGGCTGGGTTAGAGGTTAGGTCAGCGGCACGGATGAGGAAATAAGGGGGCGGAGGGGCGCTGGATCATATCAGCTTCCTCCCTGCCTGTCGGAAGAATGTTTGCAGCTCGGTATTAGGAACAACAGTGGGATAGAGGAGCACGACGGAGCAACAAAACACCAAGGAAACATGGCTCTCCTGCCCTGAGCTCGACATCAATTTCTGCGTACATCCCTCTCAGCATGTGACATTATTCAAAGCAGCAAGAGCAAATGTTAATGAGTTCTTATTTGCATATTTATTTATTTTTTTCTTTGTTGAAATGTCACTGATTATTACGTACGAGGATGATGAATGTATCTGCTCATGCAGCTTGATGTGTAATTAGCCATTAGGTGAAATGAATAGATCAATTAAAGGCAAGGGACTGGGATTAAGAGAAATCAAACTGGGAAGAACACAGGAATAAGAAAGAGGATAACACATTAGGCTCATGGGGAAATAAACGCCACCGCTTTTATAAATCAGGCTACTAATCAAAACAAGATGGCGCAATCAGCAAAATCACATACATCCAACATTTTGGTAAATACGGTTTTCAGTATCTGGAGCTAAACTGTTTATTTTCTCCTAAAATCCATCGCAACACAGGAGAGAGAGAGAGGGAGAGAGAGAGAGAGGAAAAGTGGATTTCCTGATTGTGTTTATCCCCTCCCAGGATTATCAGGTGCCACGGCTCGGTCTATTTGAATTTTTTCTAACTCTGTAAAAAGAAGGAGGGGAAAAAAAACGGGGGAGGTGGACAGGGGAAAATGTTTTCGCTTGGCCTTTGCCGTTTTCCGATCCCAACAGCTCTCCCGCCGGTGCTTGTTATTCACAAACGAGGAAAAAAATGCATTACTGTGGACCAGATGGGAACATTCCACATGACCAAACCAATCAATCACTTCGGTGGGACGCAGGTGTGACACAGCCGTGCAGCAACACACCATTTCACAGTCTATCAGGCACAAACACATGGTCACCAATCAATGGCACCCCGAGGACCCGCGCGGAGGGGCGCTCCTCTGTAGCCACGCTGGTTCAAAGCTGATGACTTCATAATCACGCATCCATTCTCTCAGAGGAGAAAGGCGATGAGCTCCCTAATAACGTCTCCCAACATTCGAGCGCCAGCTCCGTAACGGATGCCGCCGCCGGAACACGCTCTCCTGCATCTCACGAGCTCAGTGCCATCGTCCCTGTCAAGTTTTGAGATTGCTTTAAAGGAAGAATAAGGAGGAAAAAAAAAGAAAGAAACAGAGCGTGTTTAACAAGCTGCAGAAATGTCTCCCTGTTGGCTGTTAGAATCAGGACGGCATGCAACATCAAAGAATGAGTCAATGTTTGGTATTAGATGCCAAACAACTGTTGAGCAGCAAAACAACGGAGAGCTAAAGAGAGGTGAAGGACGAGGAAGGATGCACACATGGGTTAGGAATGCTGATTCGACTCACAGCACTGTGGGCATATTTTCTTACACGAAATCCCCCACAAACCCTGAGCGGTCTGCAGTTTAAGAGCACACGGCTGCACTAAATAAAACATCCAACCAGCCAGAAGGGGGGAAACTTTTGATGATCTCTCTATGTGGGGATGGCATAGTAGGAGAGCAAAAACTAGAGCAACCATAGAAGACAGTCTTGCTGGTTTTAAGTTGATAAAAAAAAATAAAAAAAATCTACCTAACCACCCCCATATCCTTGGCATTAAAGTCTCACAGAGACGTTCTTCTCTCTTCACTTCCCACACTTTACACTGTCGGGGCTATGCCAGCGTAGGAGAAAATGTCAGGCATCGTCAAGTGGGAGTAAAGGCGAAACAAATGTTTGCATTTCATTATCCAATCACAATCCACTACAGAGGAAAAAGAGGGGAGGGGAACATTAGCTAGTATTTTGCTTGCCAGTACACAAAGCATGTACACAGGAGGACGAACACTGGTGGCTGTGGGAGTCGGAGAGTACTGGGAAAGAAAGTTCGGCAACGCAAACGGACCGAAGTGGTGACAACTGAGGCAGCATTTGGTTTATCACACACAGTAAACTTTATGAAATTCATTGTTTTCCATCTTGGACAGATTGATGGGAGGACGTCATTCCCACCTTCTAAAGGTTCAACGCCATTTAAAAAATATTTGAGGGAGCGTCTAACCATAAATTTATCATCCCGCTTTGTCTGAGCTGGATTTGTGACATGGCTTAAAAATAAAATCTGATTTTCTTCATAACAGTTGGGTGTTGTGGTGGCGCAGGAGCAAAGTACAACCCACGTATTGAGGCCTTGGTCCTCGTGGCGGGTGGTTGCAGGTTCAATTCCTGGCCTGGTGACATTTGCTGCATGTCTTCCCCCTCTCTCATTGCCCCCTTTCCTGTCGAACTACTTTCAAATAAAGGCCACTATAGAGCCAACAAAAACTTTTAAAAAAAGATTTTCTTCATAACAGATACAATTTCTGACTAACTAAATAAAAATTAATGCTTTCTTTTCTAAAAAAAAATAAATTACAAACATTTTTCAAAAACTGGCTTTTACTTTAATCATCCTTTCTCTGAGTTACAAAAACTTTGCTTAATTTATTAGACTGAAGTGTGAATAAAGTGGATAATAAAGTCAAAATAATACAGGAATAAAGTTGTAATATATCTAAACAACCAGAGTTTAGTAATTGCTTCTTATGACTTACTGTGCTTGTGAAGCGTATCAATGACCATCTGCTGGGCGAAGTCAACATCTTCCCCATGTTTGTGCAGACCAAATTAGGCTTTGTGCATTTAAAACCATCTTGTATTGGTTTCATGTAATCACATTTTCTGACAAACAAAATTAAAAGTAATGAATATTTGAAATAGATTGCTCTCTTTTCAGTTTTGAAGTGGTTCAAAACTGAAACTACAGAACACTTCAATAATAATATAATTTAATTAGACTCATTGAAAGACCAACTTTAATTATCTGTGGATACCAGATGTGCTCAAGTATTTTGTTAAATCTTTTAAAGTAAATGCAAAATAAACTGTTAATATGGAAAGAGCATCCAAAAATGTTAGACTAAATTTAAGAATACCGAGTCCACTGCTAATCTGAGCTATGAATAATTCTCTGTTCGTATTGAACTTGTATTATATGAGCTCCAGCAGCAACACTGGCCGCAGCTGCAGGCAGCATGAAGTGAGGGAGGAAACAGGGAGGGTTAGAGGAAGAAAGACGTAGCTATTGGAGGTAGAAGCACAGCCTGTCTCTGAAGCAGATATTAGGTTTAGCTGAACCTTTTTTTATAAGCCCCATCAGCAGAAAAGTTCTTTGAAGAAAGAAATTAAACTCTTCTTCCAACATCTTCAGACATATATATGCAACTACCTACAAAAATCTAACAAAGATGGCTGACCTTTCCTAGGAATCTGTCTTTCCTTTAGAAAAGTTTAAAAGTACATTGAGAAGAAACTCAAACAAACTGCATTTTCCAATTATTCTAATGTTTTATATTCTGATCCTTGCAGCTGCTTCCTGAAAGACTGGTTATGTCATCACAACTTGGCTATACCACTGCTGCTCCTCCATCCTCTTTAGAAAGGCGGCCCTTGGGGTATTACTCAGTATACAGCTGATCCTCTACAGCTGGTCAGCCTCGCCAGCCTCACGCTGGGGGCCAGGACCCGAGGACGGGAGACAGGGGCGGGGCGGGGCCGAGACGGGCCGAGGGAAGCATGGAGGCGGCGCGGGATGTGGGAAGCACGGGCAGCACGGGGAAGGAGAAATGGGGATTTTTGCCCTTTCAGCTCATCTTCAGCTCTTCACGCTTCACTGACCACAGTAACAGATAAGCACACCCAGCAGCTCTGCATAATGAACGGCTACAGCAACTAAACAGTGCTGCATACATCTCATTTGCTCAGCACACATCCCATCTTACATGGCGCCTGTGTGAACACTACACACACACACACGCACATATATATTTAATTATTTTAGTAATCGATTGTTCTATTGATTATTTTGACCGTTTAATCAGACAGAAACAATTGGTACATAAGCCCAATATGTACCAATAAATACAATAAACAATAAATCAATGAATCGCATGATAAATTAAAACAAGCTCAATAATCATCATTTGCATGATTTATAAAAATAATACTAATAATAATAAGTAAATAAAATGAAAATAAAACATCACAACAGAAAGGTTACAGTACCAGGCCTCAATTAAATGCCAACAAATAAAAATAAGTGATTGTTCCAGAGGATAGGAGCAGCAATGGAGAAAGCCTGATCTCCTTTACTCTTAAATCCAAGAAATTTTCAGCAACTGATTTATTTAATTGGTTAATTTTTTGGGATTAATCGACTAATAACAGGAGCAAAAGGTTGTTAGTAAAAGATGTTTGTTACCAAATCTGAAACAGGTGAAGCACTGAACACTTTGCCACTAGAGGAGGTCTGAGAAAAGCATATTTTTTAATCTTAGATGCAAAACGTATATATTTGTAGTTTGTGTTTTAGATTCTGTACACTCCAATTGATTACTAAATTATCAATAATCGATCCATTGTGATCAATGCAGTTCTGATAAATGCGTATATATCTGCAGACTCACATTATCAGTGTGTGTTGCCACTACATTATGTCCTGAAGGCCTGCAGAGCGTACGTGTGTGTGGGTATGAACAGCAGCGAGGTAAAAGGATGCAGCGCTGGCAGCACCTGTGACCCACGCTGCTCTGCAAACTGAGTGCACACCTGAACAGCACCTGGCCACAATCACAGCCTGGGTCTGGGGATGTTCTCCCGTGAGACAAAGCATTAGCAGATGACACCTGCCCCAGTAAAAACACACTGGGGATGCCAGTATGATGTGGGATTTGACACCTCGTGCAGAGCTTTAGGGATCAATTAAGTGGAAAAGAAAAAGGAGAGAGGAGAATCTGCAAAGGGCTGGCCGGTGCACAGTGCAGAATCAATGTCTTTTTTTATTACTTTTAAAAGAAAACGCCACAGACACAAATGTTTCATATAAAGAAATCCCATGTTTGCAAACACAAATTGTAGGGTAGGTAAGCTTTCCTATAAATAAATGTAAATATAATTCCTCAGAACTAATTGGTGCAAATATTTGAGACCAGATTGTTGTGTATTATAATACAACAATTAAAAAGGAACAGTTGTCAGTTTAGTCTTTAAAGATCAGATACTTCAGCTGGCATTTTTATGCACATTCAATTTCAAACCCTACCTACACAAAAACAGTCTAAAATTAGATTTACCTTTTCTGTCCGAATGTTCCCGGTGCTTTTCTGTAGCCTCAGTTTGTTGTTTACATGAACCAGCACATCAGCACACATTGGAAGTATTTGATAAATAGCAGTCAAAAATAAATCAGCTCAGTAAAGCAGCAGCATCAGCTGAGGAATCCTGCTGCACTGTACTGCACTGAAGTGCCTCGGGAAGCAAAAAACCTTTTGTGTTTATGCATAATTTGCAGTTATTGCGATAAAATAATTATTATATGGAGACAGAAAAGACCTACTACATGCAGTGGTTCCTGTGTTTAATCATCATTGGTGTAATAAACTAAAACATGGACTCTTTGAAACTACAAATACAGTCCCAGCTTGTAAGGTCCAATGTAAATCAGTGGCTGTGACAAACTTTAATGAGTCAGCTTCTAAATTAAGCCATGCCAGTCAGGTAGTCTTCTTAAGGTCACACGTGTTTGTCTGCAGGGCATCTGCATGCGGCTGTATGCATGCGGCTGTATGCATGCGTCGATGACACCGCTGTAAGCTGATTAGCTTTTATGCAAGACTAAAGCCGTATGAACCGTAGATATGAAGCAGGACAGAGAAACGTGAGTATTAAACGACGACTCAGCAGTTGTGATGTCACGCCCCGAGGCACATGGCAGGAGAGAACGGACGTGAAAACCTCCAGAGCTAAGAACTCACTTAGTTTTTCAACGATGCAGGATAAAGTTGTTGATTTGAATTTATGAACAAAAAAGAAGGAGGGATTGTTCAGATCTTAGTGCAGAACGTTTTTGAGCATGGACAGCCTGCATGTTTCAATCTAGAAAGTAGAACTGGGCGATATGGATTACAAATAAAACATCAGATCTTTTCATACCAGAACTGATGACCGATTTTAACCGTTTTTTTCTTGCTTTCTTTTCTAAAAGAATTAAATTACAAATGACAGAAAAAAGTAGCTTTTATTTCAATTGTCCCTTCTGTACGTTCTCCGACAGAGTACTAGAGCCAGGCTACGAGAATTTGTGTTTAATTACGTAAATATACAGCCAGAATATTTGTGGAATAAAGACACAATTTTACAAGAACATCTTAAAATTACAAGAAAAAACTGCTTTAATAAGAAAAATGCCCAGGTTTATCAATGAGTTATCAAGGTCTGACATGACCAGCTGGGCCCGTGCTGTTTTCTTCAAAATAAACTCAGTCATTTGGTTCAAGATCGTGCTACTGATGATAATTTCATACTGATGTGTTAAAAAAATGAAGTATTTCCTTATCGGTAAAGAATAACTAAGGGATGTTTAAAATTCCTCATTTTCATTTTTTGTTAATTTTTGTGTTGGGTTCATAAAATTATTTTGTTCTTGTAACATTATGACATTATCATCATAATTTAAAACAAAGAATTGTAGCCTCACTTTAATATTTAATGTCTAAATGAATAACAGTTGTAAAACTTGCTTGTCAAACAAGATGATTGGCTTTGGTCGTGCTGACATCACTGTGAACTACAGAAACTCAACGGGATCCATAAGCGGAAAGAAATCCAGATTTCCAAAAATGTTATCCTTGAAAGCCAAAAATTTGATTAATTGGTAAAATCAATTACTTGCCCAGCCCTACCAGAAGTGACAAATAATAAAGAGACAGTTGTAAGAAATACAGATGTTGAATTGAAGTTAACTCTTATTTTAGACTTTGAGAGCCTTAGAGACTCTAACCAATTTACTGTTGTCTTATTTTCTACAGTCTAATCACACCTGTAACTAACGATAGCTTAGAGCCGCTTCAGTCCTTCATAACGACTTTAAAATCAAATCGTCTCTGATCTTGAGTAAAAACAGAAATCTAACGGCATAAGCTACGAGCAGTGGGTTACGCTCACAATATAAATTAGTTAAATGAGCAGCTCTGTCAGGTGTAGCTCATTGCCTGAGGTAATTGCCCAGATTGCCTGAAATGAGCCTTCCCCACTGACTTCCCCATTTCAAGCCGACACCACCAGAAAAAACTCTCAGCGGGTAATCAGATGTAACCATTTCTTGTCAGTACTACGAACACTTGGCCATCCCTGCGGCTAAATAATTAGAACAAGGAAATCGAGGCCAAACACCCACTAGGACCTACAGAAGACCTCGAGTGAAACACTGATAAAACTACTTTTACAATTTTCTGTCCTCTGACTTTTAATATGCCACACAGGTAATGGCTGTATTCAAATTAAATCTTGTGCTTTTTTTTTTTTTACTTAACTGGGGCATTACAGAACTAGAGGTTTATATGGACGAAACAACAGAAGAATTGTTCTAGTTGGGAATCAACTGTCTGGCTGTCAATTAATGAGCCAGAGCAGTAAATGTTACTTATGTTGACAGGATAAATTATAATATTAATAATTACTAGATATAATTACTAGATATCCACCAATTAATCAGTTAGAGAGCTAATTATCCCCTGATTTGTTCTCGTCTGTGATCAGCAAGTCAAGACATTTTATTCCCAAAGCGTCAAAAAGAAATGACTATATTCACAATTTTCAGCCTTTCTAAGCTAAATAAAGATCAGATAAAAGAATGAGACAAATGTTTTGATGCATAAATGGACATAATCTTGAAATTCCTTACTTTTCTGCTGGATCCAAAAATATTATTTCTAGCACAACTTCACCATTCTGCGAGTTACAGTCCTTAGAAATGTCCCAGTCCTTTAAGAAAAACAACTGGTGAATCACTTACAATTAGATAATGTGAGTACATGTGTGATGACTGAGTATAAATATACAAAACCTGTCGCAAATCTCCTTGAGAAAAGCTCTAAAGCATCAGGAGTAGCATGTTTATCATTGTTACGACCAGCTGAGTCACAGAGTTTCATGTAGCGGTGACTAAGACTCCTTGTGATGTTCTGTGTACATGGACATTGCGGCTGCCACCTACCAGGTAGTTTGCAGTGTACACAGAGCAAACCAGTAAGAGGTTTGTCGCAAATGTAGGTGGAGAAAAGATTCATGATTTGTTCTTACTTCCAGGCCTGCTGAGAGACCGGCGTCACCACTGGATACTGAATTAAAAGAATCTCTCCTGATAACTTTTTAATGCACATTATGCATAACATGATGCAAAAATAACCACTTTATTTTGGAACAACAGAAATCCTTATAAGCTAATTATCCACTGCTTGTAACTTCTATGTAGTGAGCAAGAAGTAAGAAATAGCTGAAACAATTACAAAATCTCATCAGGTTGTTTTTGCATTTTTTCCCAGAGGAATTTTCCATTCAGAGTCGTATTTTTAAAAACAAAGGCCATTTATGATCTAGCAGGCTGATAAACTTCACATTACGTAGACCAGTCTTTTAGGTTTGTATTGGGGACTTCCAACCAGGAAGGATACTCTGAGTAAGAGGCAGGAAGTATGAAGTATCCCTAAGAGGTTTGCGTAACCGGCCTCAGTTTTGCCTGTCAGTGGACATTTTCCAAAGCTCTTTTATTTTTTCCTGAATAATTGATGCTGGATGTGGTAAGCGGGCTGACAAACATCTGAATCAACAGCTCACTCCAGTAAAGTCTGCAACACACACAGATGCTTCCAGATTTAAAGCAATTACTTTAAAAGTTTAAAAAGGACCCACTAAATGAAGGTTTCACTTCTTCTGTGGTAACACAAACTGTTGCTTGAAACACAACCTACCAAGCAGTATAACGGCATCTTTATACTGCATGACTGTGCTGCCAGAAGCACTGCTGAGAAATAACCTTTCAAGCTTAGTTTAATGAGAACACAGGGAAAAAAAAAAAACATGATTTATGCAAGTCTCGGATCTTACTCTGGAAAACAATTCAATAAGACTGCAGACTTCTGAGCCTGAGATAAGAAACGGCAATACAAAGTTTACAATCATGCTGTCGAGAACTGACATATCGCAGCAACAGATCGCATCTATAACCTGCTGCTGTAGAGCATATTAGAGGCACAGCTGAAGCAGCCACGTGATCAATTACAAGAGAGATAACATTTTAGTTCAATTCAGCAGCAGCCATTTGTGAACTAATCACTGTGCTTGAAAACCAGTCTTCAGGGCCATCATATAATGAGCTGAGACGTAGTTAGCCATAAAAGTGTCAAGTGGTTACACATCACAATGACGCTGGACGCCCAGCAACATACAGCTTTTAATTGCTGTAATGTCAGCGCATGTTGCCACTCAGTAATAACGTGCAAAGAGGGGGAGAAGCTGTCTAATGATTTTGTTCAGAGCTAAAACAGAAAATATGTTGAGGTTGAAAAGTGCATTATCCAGAGCCTGGTGAATGGAACATGATGGTAGTTTTGATAAACAGCTTGGCAGCAATGTTAAAACTTCATAAAATATAAACAAAATCTAATTTATAATTGTATTTATGTACTGTATTTTCTGGACTATAGAGCGCATCTTACCACTCAGGTCTCACTATAAATCGCATCTAGAAAAGATTTTTTTTTTAAACTGGAAATGTACATATGTAAGCCGCACCGGGCTATAAGCTGCTGGTATGTCTGACGCTCTCAATTTCCTTAATAAATCTGCTATTAAGGACGCAGCCCTTCGTCTCCCATGAAGAACCATGTTTTCGTTCACGCAGAGTTTACATGCAGCAGCTCGGTTTCCCTCCTGTCCTGCCAGATCGATAGGCTTCAACTTAAAAGCTGCATCATATGAACGTCTTCGTGTTGTTTCCATGATGAGGGGGTATGAGTTTGAAAACATTTCTCCGTCATGCCTTCTGCTAGTATGTGCTTGTTCTAAATGAAAATCACCACTTTCTTCTTTGATTTCCAATTTTGACTTCCAATTCCACTTCCTGCTAAAGCGCCCCAGGGTGGTTGAAGAAAAATCCACAGAAAAGCCGCACCGGGCTGCAAGCCACATGGTTCAAGGCGTGGGGGAATAGTAGCGGCTTATAGTCCGAAAAATATGGTAATCGTATTTACAAAATAAAATTAGATGGTGGCTACATGCAGTATTTTCTGAAACCTTAACTGAATATCACAAAAAAAATCATGATATAAAATGAAGGTGCTTAAATCAAGTGTTAACCCTACACACAGCGGAAGCTGATGGCAAATTTCATGTTTCGGACAGAGCTTCGTCTGACGGAAAGCTATACTGATGGTGTGACTCCTACCCTGGGGGAGGGTCATCACAGAAGGAGGGAGAGGGAGATGAAGAAAAGAGAGAGGGGGGGAAATACCGTCTTGTACCCAAGCAAGGCTTTCAGCATTTCCACCTCCAGATGCACCGTGCGTCTTGCACATCAGTCAGACCAATTTGTTTTACAGTCCAACACCAAAGGGCATGTGAGGGCTGATTTAAGAGGAGTTGCTTACTTACCAATTATGTTTGAGTTCATAAAAGGTGTTGGGGACAATTCTTCATGGGACACTAATCGGCTGTCACTCATATGATCGCCGTAATGAGGGCTGTCTGCAAAACCCTGGGGAAGGAGATCAGAGTATTATTCACAATATTGAGCAACTTCAGTGAGCAGTAAAAGGAGAACACATCTGGTCATTAATGTCAATAAGCAATCTGGATAATCCTCCAGAAAAAAATACAAATATTAGGATTAGCTGGTTACAGCTCACCTTAATGGCATTCAACACTTTTATTTCATGTATTTTATTTGAGATTATTCAATCTAAATAAACGATAATAAAAACAATAAAACAACTATTTTTTTGAGCCCTACGTATTTGTGCCGCGTTCTGTGCGGATCAGGAGACACTGTTGTTTACTGAAAGGGGGAAAACACAGACGATGTTTCCTGACACCTGCAGCTTATAAAAATTGCCTTTTTCTCCTGCAGTTTCACGCAGCCTTTTCATGACAGATATCAGCATCTGGGGCTTAGGTCTAAATATCGGTCACAGTGTGGTCCTGGAGAACTTGGGGTCCCATGTAATAAAAGATGCTTCGTTACAGAGTTAATCCCAAACCCTGTGAAAATCCTCCAGTCGAACGCATCTTCCAAAACTACATTAACTTTCACCAGACGGACCAAGCAGCGCTACGCTTGCATTTCTATAGAGCTCCTTTTTTTTTTTTTTTTTTTCACCAACTTATAGTCTTTGCATTCAACATGGGGTAAAAAAAAAAGTAAATCTTATTATCCATCTTTTTTTGTGAGCGGATGGTGATGGAGTAATTTCAAAGGCAACGAAGTGTTGTGCTGCGTCGAGGGATTCCCTATTGTGCTCCTGCCAGCCTGCACACTCTGTTAATCACACCATGAACCGACTCAATAACAACAACAGCCCCGTGAGAAGCTCAAGCAAACTAATACACACACATGCACAAAGACTGGCGCACACACACACCGCTGAATGAAGGAAGTGAAAAACATTTCATCTTTTCAACTGCAAAACAACGAGCGAGTTTTGTGAATTAAATTAGAAGGTGAGCCCTTATTTCATTTTCCTTCAGAGGAGTCAGATTTTATTACCAGAAGGTAATAAAAGGGCTTATCTCCATGAAACCCATGGTTGGTCAAGTAAATTTGTAAAATTGCACTTCAGATAAGACCGATGTAGTGAGAAACTATATTTGAGATTGGCACACCAAGGACTCATCAATGGGAGTCAACAAGGAAAGTGTTGCATGTTTTGGTTCAAAATATACTTTAAGCTTCACTGATGAAACGGTTTTGTCCTCTTGAGATCGACATCTGAGTGTTCAAAAATATTTAGTTTTCAGTGCAGCACAAATTATTAATTGACCAAAGAGACTACATACATCACACACCAGAAGTTTGTAAAGTTTGGCTTTAGTTGTCATCCAGTTAACCTCTAAATTAACTTTTACTTCTGACAAACTTTTATTTCCGTCTTTGTGCATCTTGGACAGTTTTAACATTTTTTATGGTTTTAAGCAAACTATTACAGAACTAAACCAATTTACACTATAACATAAAAATTATAAACATGAAGAATGAAACCTTAAAAAAAAAAACTATTTAGACAATTTAGGGGTTAGTTGCTCTTTAAAGTTAGAGGATATTTTGAAACAAGCAAAGCCTCAGCAGGAAAACCAGCACCTGATAATTACAGCAAAACATAATACAGACAACTGACTCGACATAATAATCTTGTTTATTTTCTTGCAAAGTATACCAGTTAAATTATTATCGTTTTTGGTTTTTGGGGTGTTTTTTGAAGCATTTAATTGATTACCAAAAATCCAAACTAGATTATCTTAATGTTAATTAAAACCTCACTTTAAAGGACGCAAAGCTCTGAGTGCTGCATCCAGACGGTTTGCATGTAAAGCCAGTAGCAAACAGAAGCTTTACCCTCTGCAATAAGAGACGAGAACATACAACACGGGTAAAACTGAAATGTAATATTTTTAAAATATGACAAACACGAGGAGCCGCGTCACATGGTTCACCCAGAGGCATAAGAGAAAAACTTGTCTGCCGTCATCAGCAGACAACCGTAGAGCCAGAAGTGTGAAAGTTCACCTTAAGGGGAAAGGTCAAGCCAATTACAAAATCCATAGCAACAAAGTTTTGACATCACTATTAGCTGTTAGGACAGCCACTAAATAAGTGGAGTATAATGTTTATTAAATCTCATTCTTGCATTTTTCTTGCTGTGTTGTTTGGTGGATCTTATTGTTGGACTGCTCAGAAGAAGCATTGAACATGTTATTGTACTTTGACATTAAATATTTTACACCATTCTTCTTTCTTTCCTTCGTTTTTTGTAAAAACAGGCAATGTTAAAAATAACACGGATTAAATTGAATTATGGATTACACATCAGTGTCCTTTTTAATGTCCGTTTAACCAGCTTGAGCTTCACGTGTCAGTTTAAATTATTACATTGACTAAATCGAAGTTTTGTCATCATCATTTATAAATTTTGCAATATCTAATCGATTTGTGCAAATAATTTAAGGTAAAATTCTCCTGGTATTGAACATAAAAACAAATACCCAGAGAGAGTACCAGCATGCTGTCTGAAACACAAAGACGCCACTGTGTTTTTCCTACATTAACAGCCTTACTGCCCTGTGTTTGCTGCTTTGAGTCAGTTAGATCATCAATCACAGGTCCCTCATCATTCCCAAACACTGGTGGCCTACATCTATCCAAGACACTAACGTATCCTGTCATGGCCGCCACGGGGCTGCGTTTGCACTACTGGCTAAATAACTGTCAGATAACTATGGCAGCAAGCAGGCCAGAGCTCACGCCTCGCTCCCCTATCACTCACCGCACTGTTTAAACAGTCATTTCTTCACACTCTGGGCAGCATCCCAGGTGAACGTGTGGCTGCATGTGGCTCCTTGGGAAGTCATGATATGGTCGTGATGGATGCGCGTGGGGTCGGATATCAATTGGGGCAGGGCACGTGGGAGAAGGGGGGCTGTCGTGCGGTGGCAGCGGGCACAGCCCTGCCTGTCAGAGCGCCAGTCTGCAGCCGCGGCTGCCCAGGAAACAGCGGCTGGCTGCGAGCCAAGGTCAGCGCGGCAGGTCTCTGGACTGTTCACAGTCGACTGATCACACATTCATAGCGCACCAGCAAACAAGCTCAGGGACAAGACTGAATTCCCTTTGTAGCCGACTGAAGGATGAGGCACGCAGAATTTCTTCCAACAGCCTTGGACACATTTAGTGAATAAACCATAAATTGATTTTCTTTAAAGTTTTTGATTCTGTTCTTTGTTTTTTTGTTGTTGTTTTTTTAAGTATACTGAAAGAAGTAACAGGCACGTCTTCACTTTATCGAGCAAAAGAGAATCTTTTGATGAAAAAAAGTCATTCTGACCTCTTCTTACACAATGAAAGAAAAGAAGAAAATATGAGGTAGGTCTTAAATGCATAACGTATTTCTAAAGAGAAATCTTAGGAACTTAATCATGTCTGAAAACATTCAGAAACATGCAAGTTATGCATTGACTCAAACTAGCTGAATACAATGCCATGTCCTCAAAATACCTGAAAAAATAAGGGAAGCAGCATTTAACCCAACCTGTTATAAACAAAGTATGACATGTTCAAAGTAGTCAGGTTTGGTTTGGAAACATCAATAAATAAAATCTAATTATTCACACAAACCTTTAGCAACTAATGATTCTAACCTTTCATTTGATCATTTTTATGTAAATTATTGATCTTGTATTATGCTAGGTGAGTTCTCAGGTTAAACTGCAAAGGTAATTCAAGCAATTCTTTACTTTAATAATATCTAATGACTTTAGTTAAGTAATCATAACCTTGAAGCAGAAATCACTAATGTTAACATTTGCTTTCTTAAAATGCTAATTGGTAAAAATTTACACTAAAATTCTTTAATTCAAAATAATGAATTTCCATCCCTATTTCGGAGTGGCCTAGTCCAAGTCTGGACTTCAAATGAGATGCTGTGGCTTGACCTTAAACCCTCCAAAGTGACAGAACCAATGTAAAACACTTATTCATTCATTCATTCATATGGCCGGATGATAAGGGTGGACAATGTGAACTTAACAAGTTTTATATTATATTGTGATAATGATAAACGTGGAGATAAAACCATTTATTACCTCTTTTATAGGGAACTCTGATGTTGACATACACCCATTTGTAAAACACTTCTCGGGACACTAGTTATATAAATAAGTTATTTGTATCACTAAACTTCACACAGAAGCTGTATTAATCATGTTTTTAAATTTATTGATATTTACTGATGCTTTAATTTAACAAAAAGTGGAGAACATTGTTAGTAAAGCTAACAATCCCAACAATATGGACAGTTTTGGGGGTTTTAAACATTAACTGTAAGTTATCATTACAACAATAAATCAAAAATCTTATCATTATAAGTAGTATATCACAATAAATAATAAACAATACGATAAATGCCCATCCCGAATGGATGGACAACTTAATGTTAAATAAAATAGTCACAAAAAAAAAGCTTTATATTCAAGTCTGTGTGAGGATACAGATGTGCAGCTGTTTCAGAGAGTGCATGCAGGCCTTATGGATGTGCAAACAGCTGTCTGCTGGCTGACGCCGCGCCTTGTAATGTCAGAATCACTCATTTATATGCACCTGGAGCGAAGATATCTCAAGCTTCTCTGTCTTCCAATTCAAATCAAGCCGCCTATGTTACCATAGCCTGTAGATGTTCATTCGGGAAGGGCACCGAGAAATAAACAAGGTAACGCAGGCCGAGTGGCTCTGACATTTAGCTGAGTTCTAATAGAAAGTGACAGGAGATTGACATTAACTGGAATTCATACAGGGCATCGGGAACAGCCAACGTGTGAGAGACAAACAAACAGGCAGAGCTGTTCACACTTGCTCATACAAACACTGAGAGCTTCTTATTTAGACGCAAGAAAGACATGCAGTGAACCTCTATGTAAAAGTTGATATAATCACACAAATATCAGGTTTAAACTGCACAACATTTTAAGATGGGTGATTTAAAGGTTTACACTGAGAAAGGCAACACAGTTTCAAAAGATAAAAAGTGGATAAATTATAGTTTATTCAAAATAAAAGCTGCATAAAACATTTCCTGAGATGCTCAGAAGGCAAAAAGCTTGTTGTGACTGTAAGACGTAGAACATCTTTCCCCATAAATGTATATATTTTTTTGTGTTTTCTTTATTGTGGTGTCAAGAACACAGCCCTTCATATAAGCTCCTGTGACGGCAGCAGATGAAAAGCAGTGACCTTCAGCAATACAACCATAACTGATGATTTTATCTCAGTGGTTACACTTTGTAACTTAGGTTATTCTCTATTTTTAAGAATGATGATAAGGATAAGCCAAAACCTGTGAATTTATTCACTTGAAACTGAATTAAAGTCTCTTCAAAATTAGAGGAAGCTTGTATCATTCACATTTTTCATAATTAAAGCCTGAAACATGGCTTTAATAACAGAATTTAATTAATTATCAGTGCTGTTTAAACAGACAGACCTAAAGCTTTAATGGTTAATTAATTGATCAATAAAAGGTTAACATACAAGTAAATGACAAAGCCTGTTTAAACTTAAAAGCTAGTTTTCCTATAATCATCACAGTCAAATACAGATTCGCTTATTTCTCAATATTACACCATTAACCAGCGAATGTTTAGGTTTGCATCACTTTGTGGTACAAAAAAGAAACTGCAGTTTCTGTAGTTTTAATCAGACTGAACAAATGTTCAGTATTTCAGCCAAACAACATTTCTCCAGGTAATATTTGTTCCCTGTTCAATATTATCATCAGATATACAAGATGTAGTTTTACATTGCTTGTGAGGCAAAACTGAATTTAGGAGCAGCTAAAAATGAAATGTTAGGTGTTACACGAAAACCGCTGATCACCGACCAAGAACTGTAATAAAAACATTTTTACTTTGTGCTTTAAAAGAGAAAAATAACACATTTTCTTTTAGATGAAAAGAACTTAAACATTTTAAATCTACCAAAGAGAAATGTGTCTATAACAGGTCAAATAACACAACAGGCTCTGGGAAAAGGTGAGATAAAACACTGTGAATTCCCCACTTTGACGTAATGAGTGTTAAATGATGCGCCGTGGAGCAGAAAGGCCACTCAGAGGCATTAGATTGTGGGTCATCTTACCCGGGAGGATTCATAGGAAGGACTGGACTCGCCACCTGGGGCCCAAGACGCTTGGTTGGTCCGCTCATCCATACCTGTCAGAACAAGAGATGCACGATTCAGTCAGTCCCCCCAACTCTCACAGTTCAAACTACATTTACAAGTCACTGCTTCACACTTTAACTGAATGTATAGGAAGAAAAACAAACCATTCTTCACAACAGGCAAGTTTTAGCATTGCACATTGTGTTTATATGTGTACACCATAGATTTAAAGAAAGATCTGATCCAATAATAAGAAAAAAATAAGCTTACTTTTTAAATTATCTAGGTTGTTTTCAGGTAATCTACAACACAAACAACTAGGGGATGTTTAATTTTAATATCACAGAAAAATTAACGCACACTATTTTGTTTCATTACCTTAAAAATTAGACATCCTTTTTTGATTTTTAATGATTGGTAGGAAAAAAATATCAGCATTTGTTAGCATCTTACAAGTAAATAAACCTGATGGAAAATCCTTGTAAAATGAAAAGCAAGCTTTAAAAAGGCTAGCCTCCAGGTTAGTAAATATCTTCTAGGGCTGCAACGACTCCGTGAATGATTTGAGTAACTCGATTATTAAGATTCCTCGATGAAAATGTATCATCGAGGAATCTTTAATTTAAGCTTCGTTAAACTATGTTTGGTTATTTAGCGCACCGTGTTCCAGCTGGATCATTATTTGTGTTGGGCAGCGCTCTCACTTCCATCTATGAATTGTTGCTAATTGCTAGCAGCACGTAGAATTTTCAGGGTTTTCAGCATTTTGGGGGGGACAGATAAGTTTCCTTAAATTGCCTGCTGCAATGCTTGGAGTACGAGAGAGAGAGGGAGAGAGAGAGAAATCCGATTACTCTATTAATCGTGAAAATAATCAATAGAGTACTCGATTACTAAAATATTTTAACAACAACCCTAATATCTAGTGAAAAAATACCAAAACAATTTTTTCATAAAACTTACCAAGCTCTTAAGCTTAGGTTATGTCATATAAATTAAGTAATTTATAACACACACAAAAAAAAATCCTGCTTCATGTGAGTGACTGGCATTAAACACTCGTCTCGTAATGGAAAGGTTGGCCCTGTTTTAGAGATGCACTGATAATGCTTTACCGATTTCTAGTTGTCTGAAACTAAACCCGTCGATTCTGTTTTGATAATTCCGTTTTTTAAAGTAAATTTTAATTACAGTTGACGATGTTGGTTATTGATCTTGCAGGCTGAAAATTATGGAAGGTCTTGATGCATTTTATGAAAATGGAAACAAATTTTGGATTTTTGTTTTGTTATTCCATCTGCCAGTAACCAGTTAGAGATTATTAGGGGAGAATTGTTGTAACTCTGTTATGTTACCATCAATACATAAGAAAAGAAATGTCAAAATGTAATATCTTCAGATGTTCAAAAGTTTCAAGATCTTGTTTATTTAACTTTAAATGCCTGGACAACTTTATTGGTACATATGCTCCAAATGCACCAAAAGGCGACCAGCAACTGGATGATTTGATGCAGGCCAGGCTAAGCACCTGAGAACTGAAACATAATAAAACTAATTCTTCAGACGAACAAAAACCTCCATCTCATCTTTCAAAAGACAAACAGAAAAACGCAAAAATCAATAATGCCAACCAAACTGTCAACCAAGACCATCTGGCATATGTTGAAAAATATAATATCTGGTATTTACAATCTAATTTATGTGATATAGCCATTAAGAAATATTTGATGCCTCGCTTCTTCTTGCTGTTTAAAACAATATTGTGCTGTAGTATCAACAAAACCGCAGCAACAGAGCATCTACATTTATCGCGTTATTGATTATTTCTCTTGTAATTCCATCTGTCTCTGTAGAAAGCAATATAATATGCTCTGCTTCAAGTTCAAATAAAGAAAATTAGATTTCAAAAAATGGGTGCATTTGAAAACAATAATACTCAACAAAGCAAAATACTTAATTTTATTGTGTATTTTCTCCAATTCAAGTTTCACATATTTTACTTAGACTCAACGCAACAAAGACAACCTTGTTACAAAAGAGGTCAAATTAATAAAGCCATTTATTTGCAATCAATAATCGTAGACTACAATGTGTCCACCTGTTTTTAACTTACTGAGAATAGAGAACATTTCGAGGTTGATCTATCTGTATGGTTACAGTAAACATACAGAAAAATTCAAATTTGATGCACAGTAGGTTATTACCGTTAGTCGTATTTTTATTCTCCTTGATGGAAATAAGTTCTTCACAAGAAATTTGTACAGCTAATTATACACTTGTGCAGAAAGTTGGTGACATTTCACTACCCAGAAATCACGCTCCAGTGAGCAGAGCTGTAGATTTGAAGTTTCATCCTGACAAACACAATGCCTCGCCGCTCGCACGCTGTAGATTCGTTTCCTCTTCTGCACCGCCGCTATGGAAAAACTACACACGTAACTGTATCTCACTTTCTGAATTTTGGTTGAGATGTTTTACATTTTTAGCTCTGATACTTGTGTAACTAATTCAAGCACTCACATAGGTATTTGAGCTATTTCATTGTGATGCATTTCAGCCGAACGGAGAACTTTCACACGCAAACTGCAGCAGCGGTCAGTGTTTGCAGTCTCACCTGACCCGCCTATTCACAAACCCATGAGAATTAGAGCAAAACAATGAAAGCACTGGATTCAGTGAAAGAACAAGGACTTCAGAAATCCAAGCTGCTGTTAGCACTCTTAGAGAGCCTAACAATAAGAATCATCTCAGATGTGACCAAAAAGAAGAAGAAGCTACCTCTATGTTTCCTTTGTAAAATGCATTTGGATGTTTTTATTTCTCAACATTTGTGGTGAGAATCCTGTTTCATAAAGTAATTGTAAAGGGGAAATGACAGAGAAAGCCCATAGGTTGCCTCTCATAACTGATTGCTCTCTGCTGGACCATTAAGAAACAGCTGCACGCTCTCAAAACCCGGATTCAGCAAGAGCTTTTACAACAGGAATACAGAGGGGCGAGTTTTGGCATGAAAGGGAACATTTCAGAAGTATGAACTACAATACAACAATATGCGACAAGGCTGAAACTCCACAGACCATCAGCCTGGTCATCAGTGGAATAAATCCCCTCAATGTCAACTATTTATTGGATCTTAAGTATTTACACTGGGAATTTTCTCATTTGGCATAATTGATTTCAGCAGGCATGAAAACTGGGCTATGCAGCTCTAGTTTTTTTTTTGTTTTTTTTCCCCGTCATTATCATTACATGTAAAAACTTCAAAACGATTAATCGGATTAATTGTGATTAATCGATTATTGAAATAATTGTCAACTATTTTACTAATCAATCAATTGTTAACTGGAGTACACATACTTAAAACAGTCGCTTGAAGACAGAACACATTCAGAGCTGTAATTTAAACAATACGTTTAAGACAAAAACATCTTTATCCGTAGACAGGTTTTAGCCAAAACTCCTCAAATGTTAGCTTCACCCTGTTCAGATTTACTAAAGGAATTATATTTTAGGAATAACATGTTTGTTTTCTTGCTTAAAAAAGAAATTGAGCTATTGGTCTATATTAATGTATTTCTAATGTATAAAAAAGTCTTAAGTGGTTAAATGAAAAATATGTACTATGTGCCTTTTTTTTTTTTTTAAATCAAACAAGATTTAGCCTAAATCTTGTTTGAATTGCACTCGGATTACACACATTAGTAGTTGAAAACCGATGTGCCACCACCAAAGGTCCTGGCTAAAATAAAGAAATAAAATTTCTCAGTGAACTAAGACAAAAAAATTTAAACGTTCCATGTCCATCCACAGCCACACAATGGTTCAAATCAATGTCCCCAAATTTAAGATAAATCTCACACCGGAACACTGTCGTTCTATTGACCTTCAGCGATCCGATCTACTTACTTAACACTAAATATAACCTTTTTTGAAAAATGTCAATAACCCATATCAAGTGTGGTTTAGTTATTTTCTAAGACTTCTGAAACTGCGGGTACATCTGATTTGCTTATCAAGCCTGATCTTTAACACAGACCGTCAGCACTGTTAGCTGCAAGTAATCAGATTTTTAAGTAAGCAGATTTGTGAAATCTAATCTGAATGGCAATTCAAACTACCTCCCCATGTGATTTTCATCTGAATTACATTTCGTAGATGAGTGCAAGAGTGCTGCAGCCAGCAAGAGGACGACTTTTGGATTATTGAGGATTGGTTTATTTGATCAAATGTGTAAATAGAAATGAGGAGAGAAACAAAGTGTCTCTGGTTTTTACATTCCAATATATTTGCAGATTTTACTTCTAGTGATAAATGTTCAATAGTTCATTCTGATCATTGCAGACCAGGCTCTTTATTTTTTAATATTCTGATACACAAAGCTGCACATGAAGCGAGGCAGGAGTGAGGATCTGTAGGACTGTGGTCAGGAATGAGTTACACACAACCAACCAATGCATCACTATGCAGCGCTGAAAGAAAATTAGCTACTTCACAATGGGCTCATCAGGTCTGCATCATCAACACAGCTGGAAGGGAGAAGCGATGAATCTCTGCTAGAGCCATTTTCCCAATCCATCTTCTCCAGCATAATTTTCAAGGGTTTTTGCCCGTCCCACTCTGGTTCAATTATCAGGCTATGCCCAGCTGAGATGCAATAATCCAAACCTTCATTCCCAGCAATTTCCACACTCGTGTCTGCACACTCACTTGCCTTAAGTTCACTAGCACTTATATAGGTGCTTCTTCCCTAACCTTGAAGATCTGAGAGACATGCGCTCTGACTGTAGTCTGAAGGGGGGATTTACCCTACACAGGCCCTCAGTACTGGAATATTCAAATGAAAATGTGTGCAGATGCAATCTAATTTTAGCCTCCTGAAATTAGAATCCACTCCAGAGGTAAAGTCGTGTAGGGGCCTGTTTGCTGAAATCTGAAATACTAGGCAAGGATGTAAAAAGTCCAGCCTGATTCCAGACTCGGCTAGTACTTATCCATAAAATGTCATACTCGGGTCATCTTTTAAATGTAAATCTGCATCCCAGGATTTCTATGATGCACTAAATTTTCTTCTCCTTGATGGAAAAATGCTTTTCTATTTTAAAATTGATTACAGGTGTACCACTTTATGTCAAACTGTCAGAATATCGGGCACTAGTTCAAAAGGTTTCAATGCAAAATTGTGTATAACATAGTGCTTCCATTATCCCTTGTGTGTGTTATGCAACAATTCAGCCGCATGTAGCCAATTGGAAACCTTTTGTTGCCTGATGCAGTCTGCTGCTGGATCTAGAAATGTACAACAAACCTGTTTTGGCTGTAGCAGAAAGCCATATATTTACTATGAATGCCAAGAGTCTGCTCAGATGACAGGATTTTGAGGTCAGTTCAGTCGACTTTGAAGTCGTTTCAGGAAAAAAACCAGACATTTGGTGCCGTGTGCCAAAGAAAGACCATTCAGACAGTTACTGTAAAAAGATGCAAAAGCAACCATCTGTGGCGGTATGGGGCGCATATTTGTGAAGGCACCGCTGATGGAGAGGCATTTATTTTGAATTTTAAAGGCACTCCAGCTAGCATGAAGGCAACACCTTTTCCACTAAGGGTTGCAGACATTTCAACGGGGCAATGCCAAACCTCATTCTGCCCCACTTACAAAAGCATGACTTCATAGACACACAATGTGCTCAACTGACCTGTTAGCAGTCCAGATCAGACTCCTCTTGTAAATGTGTGGCAAAGAGACCTCTTGCAAAACAGCACAAAGAAGGTTCAAAGTTAACATTTGTGTAGTTTTTAAATGTTTTGGAACATGAGTTTCCCTCTAATACGATCTATTTAAGTTAGCAGGACTGTATTGTTTCTAATCTACTTCCAGAATGGAAGCAGACCAACTTTCAGACAATTAAGTCTATAAACAGATTTGCACTGACCAGGCTTCTGCTGCCCAATACTGACTACTGGTTTCTTTGAGGTCTAATTAGCAAATTTTAGTCATGTTTTAAAAGAACTCTCAAAACGTAACACTTAAAAGAGCTTAAATGCGCAGCAGCTTCTTTTGAATCACCCTGAAAAAATGAATCAACAACTGTTCTGATGTTCATTAAACTCAAAAAGTGAATCAAATTACGTCCTGGGAGTTAAGGCAGATATAGACCAAATAATTAGTAAGTAAGGGAAAATACATTTTCAGTACTTAATCTGCTGATTGGATGATAAATTGGGTAAATAAAATTGCAAATTTTGTTTAAAATATAATTGGCCAACTGATTTTAGGATGCCTATTGACAATGCAAGAGAAACAATGAGCCAAACCTAAGAAAACATTATCAAGTGTTCACGCCTATGTCATACAAATTCCCTTAAATCTTTTGCTATCCTGTCATGTATAATAAAATGTAGCACAAGTATTGAAAAACATTTGTCATGTGGATCTAAAATGATGCATCAAAAAAGGTTTTATAGAACATCGAGTCTTTTCATGTCTTTCAAACAAGAGTTTCGATTTTGATCCCCTCCTGTTCTGAATAGGGCATCTGCACTGGGATCAAGGGTGTAGACTGTTAGAAATAATATGAGGTCTGTTGTATCAGGACATTAGGTCACCGTCTCATTTATGTTCTCATATCTAATGATATACCAAATGTCTGAGAATTAAATTGAAAGCTCTGTGAGGATACTGGGATAGCCTGTACAATATTCAATTACCAAAAATGTGCAGCAAAATATTCAAACAACCTTTTTGTAGAAATGAGCAAGGTATTTGTAGACTGAAACAGAACATGTTTGAACACGGTCTGGAAAATTCTGTTTTTACCATCATCACAGTGGCTGACCTTGTCAGATTTTACTCCATTTTACTCAGATTAAATTATAAAAAGTTAAAGCAAAAATACTCTGTTTTAGAGGCTAAACCCAGTCTGCTCATTTTATGTCTACACATGTCACTGCATTCATTTATCAAACACAACGCTACGCCCCTTTCTGTGAGAACACACACACTGTGATGATTCAGTCCAGTTTTAAAAAACATGCATGTTACTGTAAGCACAAGTTAATCTTTACAAATTTGTTCTGAAACATTTGGGTAGAAAACAATAAAAATAATAATTATTAAAATAAATATGGACAAAGATGCATTATCTACAAGCTTATTAAAAATCATAATGTCATTTTGCTGTCAGACAAAATAGTCAGAAATAGCTGTATTTCTGTAATGCCTAATGCAGATCTCAGTGCAAACCAGGATAATGTGACATTTCAAATCTAAAACCAGACTCTTTGTCATTTGTTTTACTGAAGAGTACCCACAAACATAATCCTTCTCAGCTGAATGATTAGGTATCACAAAAGCCATCGTCACAGCTCCACAGGTCATGTGTGACAGCTCTGTTCTTGTTTCTTTGTCATTTCTCCTCAATGTGTGTCTTTCGCTTCACAGATAACCCACTACAACGACGGCCTTTGTGGATTCGCACAAGACACGCTTTCAGGAAACATAATGCTCGATTGTTGACTTTCTCTAGTGGCACATGAGACAATAGACGTGCTTCAGATTAATGTCCTGTAGTGTTTATTTCTAGAGGAAGCGATCCAGAAGAAGAGGGGCCTGAGCTCTTGCTAGTGCAACTAAGCCATTCACAAACACTCAAGGGGAATTAAGATCCTCATATATATACATAAAAATAAGGTAGGTAATTGTGTGGGAGAGTTCTTTAATGGGAAGAGCAATTATCAGTGCGAGTTCCTCACTAACAGGGAAAAAAAAAGCTCAACAAGATGTTTTACCACCCCTTCACACTACACAGTATAAGCAGCTCCACCACTCGCATATGCTGAAACTAATTTCCTCTAAAACACCTCACCGCAAATCCTCTGTAATAACAGTCTCTGCAAGCATCACAGCACCTGATCATTCAAGCCTAAACACGGCTGATTTATGCATTATTTATTCATCGGACAGTAATGCAAAACATGATTAACATTCACAGCGGTGTGCTATAATTGCACACAGATCAATAAAACATGTCTATGGTCTAAACTGCTTGGTTCAACTTCTTTACTGCAGCACCGCTCCACAACCCCAGGTGGGGGGTTCAGGTTTCAAGCGCCAGATGTGAGGAGAACACACAGAGGAATTACATCCAAGACTGAAGGCTGAGACACTTTTCCTACAGACTCCATTCATAAATAACTCTGGGAGCAGCGCGAACAAAAGCAAAAGACGTCCAGACACTGATACATTTGTGTGCAGACTTTAAGCAGGAATAAACATAGAGCTCATGTCAAAGGGTTTGCAGAAAATGGAGAAAGGTTTAAGGGATCACTTCCTACCTGATGCACTGAACTGACTGCTTCCAAGTGTGGTGGGCCTATTTTTCCCTCCGCCTACAGGTGGAGAGAACATCTGAAAGCACAAATACAGACACGGATCAAAAACCACAGCAAGGACTCGGCTATGTGGAGCAGAGATGCACAGTTCAGGCTTTTCCTGTCCGATACTGATTTACGTTTTTCTTTGAGAATTGAGACGCTGACTCCAATTTTGACCGATTCAGATTTTTTTTTCAAAAGTACAATAAGACATAACAGAAACAAATGTGCAGCAAGCCCCTTAACAGAAAAGTAATGTTTGTAATTTAACTGAAAACTAATGCATTAAAAAATCATCTCATTTATGCAAGGCGGAGCTTCATCTGATATTTAGTAAACACAACAAAGTGCATCAGACAGTATGTGGTTGATTTAAGGAAGAGAAAATTGAGAATTTTTTTTCTCTAATTTTACCTGCCAATTAAAGGAAGATCAGACTAAAGTAACTCCTGAGCTTAACTCAAACTCTCCAGATTAATTATTTTTTTTATCTTAAATAACTTGGATCACTACATTTACAATTTCACAATTACAGTATTGTGATTTTTTTTAAACCCTGATCATTTCCAGACTCATTTAGCTAAAAACAAATAGATATAATTTATATCCATCACCATTTTCAACACCAGACACATTTGACTGATGCTGTTGAGGTTAAAAATGTGCTGACTGTGAGTATATGGATTCCCCTGCAGAGCCAAACAGAACTAGATAACTGTGGGAACATTTTAGAAA
Organism: Poecilia reticulata; assembly: GCF_904066995.2. Lineage (NCBI taxonomy): Eukaryota > Metazoa > Chordata > Actinopteri > Cyprinodontiformes > Poeciliidae > Poecilia > Poecilia reticulata. The sequence continues at coordinate 19,807,051 of NC_088832.1, forward strand.
TAAATCACGTAAAAACGGGGGTGGACCAATAACTTGGAGGGGAGTGGGCTGCTAGATTTGTGGCGAATGAATGCATACAACCTTGATAGTTCAAATTTAAAACACAAAGAACAGCGCAGTTAAGGAACATAAGCTCAGATTAATAGGGAAATAACAAAAAACTATATATCTGTAATGAATTTTTAAACCTCAAACTTGAGAGGAATCACACCAACAGGTAACAACAAGGAGTCCTACCGCACTAAAATCCAGCAGGTCACTCAATTCCTTATCAGTTCCGAGAGCGGCAATCCGCTGCTGAGGATTCATCCTGACGATCTAGAAACCTGGGAGTAAAAAAAACACAAAAAAAACAAACACAGAATCTATCAGATCGCATCACTGCTGCTTTATTTAACAGCGGGGTCTAGCTCCACAGGAAATCATCTCCACGGGAGGCATTTCTTATGGACGCAGAATTTAAAAAAAAAAAAAAAGACCATCACCGTGAAGTAAACTTCGCTCTGCCGTTGCCGTCCTCATCATCATCACAGAGATGAAGGCAACACAAACACATTGTAATTGATGAAATGGTGCTAAAGCGTGTCATAAACACATTCGGTTTGTATCTTTTATTCGCTGGTAAAGAGAGATGAGGGAGCGCTCTGAATGGATGCGTTAAACCCAGGACCTGCAGCATCGCATCAGCGCAGGAACAATATCACTCCGTAACAACACCGCATGCTGATTGTTACACATGTATACAATCCGCTGATAATGCTGCAATACGCCTTGTTAATGTCAGTGGTTTCTGGAGCCTTGTATGCAAGCAGGGAGATGGTTTCCCCTGCGCTGAAGCACCTAACGTTTCTGGGCTAGCCACGGCTAACGCTAGCTGCAGTTACTCGTTCGCAGATGCAGCCTCTTACTACTGGCTTTGTTGGCTGTACAACGAGGAAGACAGTGTGGTTTCGGCGCCTAAAACCTAAATTAAAGACGGGCAACAGAGACAAACAAACACTGGACGTGACAATCTCAGTGTCCAGCTCCAGAAAACAAAACGCAATGATGGTCTATATCTCTCTCAACTCCCAACTTATTTCACGGGTCCGAAAGCTTCTGGAAAACTCCCCTTGATATTTTACCTGCTTCTCGATTAAAATCCGGACTAGGGTGATCTGGTGAAGAGTCGTTTTCTTCCGACGCGCCTCGCAAAGGCAGAATTCGGGTTTAAACGGAGATACGTGGGAAAATATCCTCTATATATCAGTTACGAGTTTCCCTTAGGCAGACATTTTTGCTTTGCAAAAAGCCTCAGCACCACGATGACAGCGGCTGTTGTATCCCTCCGCCGAGGGTCCCACACAGCGGGAGATGCTGTGGGAGTCACTCTGATGAACTGCAGCTTTATCACCGCATTATTACCATTGTCCTCACATGTGTTGGCTTTATGCACAGCAGCGGCCACGGTATCATCCACAATGTGCCAAAGTTTCAACAACTAGCCTGCTAGAGCTTATGGATCAGTGTTTTAAGGTTAAACTACGACTACAGGTCAATAAATTGCAAATGTGTCTAAAAGCTGTTGTAATTTGCGGCTTTGCTGACTTTTATAGGAAGAAGCACAGCGGACCGTCAATCCTCACAAGGCTGTAGTCGTTGTTGCTTTTGTCTTTTATTTTCTATCGCAGTTTTTTCTTCCACTCAACTTTCCATCAGTGTAACAGCACTTTGTGATCAGCCGCTTCTTTAGCAATGACAAGTTAATACAAACTTTAGTTGTATTAACTTTTTTTGCTCTTTGCCAAGAGCTGCTGCTTGTTTTTATATGTTTTCTATAATGTAGTTTGTTAAAATATACTTCCATCAATGTATTCATTTGTATTTTGTTGGAAGAATTTCTTTACAACTTTGAAAAATGCTTCAGCTCTTTTTTTCCCCAAATTTTGTTTGCCTTTACATCTGATGTACATACAGCATTATTACTGCATGTTTCTAGTTGTTTGCTTCGTCTTTTTATATTACTTGAAATACTTTTTTATGATGTATGGCATCTTACTCTATGTGAGAGGGATTCCAAGCAGAACGTTTTCTTAAAATTTTGTCTTTTTCCGACATTGTGCCTTAGCAGTTCTAAGAATACTGGGAGAATTCACTCCTTTTGTATTTAGGTCTAAACAGTAATACAGCTATTTCTTGTTGGAGTGCATTTGTCACTACAGCTAAATATATTTAAAAGGACAGTATTGTGTGTTTTCCAGGCACATACAGGCATTTTATGGCACAACCAAGAAACAATGTTACCTTCAGGTGTCATGAAAATGCTGCAAATATTAGACATATCTTAAAAGAAATTTGACTTCACAACTTAATTCCTTGAATTTGGCCCCCGTCTCTTTAAAAAGCTCCTGCCCCTTTCCGACACTCAGCACATCATCACAGCAATGCTTCTCCATTGTGCCTTTTACTTTTCTTAGGAGTGTTGGACTGAAAAACATTTGTATGATGAGCTCAGCAGACGGGCTGCACAGTGGCGCAGTTGGTAGAGCTGTTGCCTTGCAGAAAGAAGGTTCTGGGTTCGATTCCCGGCCCCGGTCTTTCTGCATGGAGTTTGCATGTTCTCCCTGTGCATGCGTGGGTTTTCTCCGGGTACTCCGGTTTCCTCCCACAGTCCAAAAACATGACTGTCAGGTTAATTGGCCCCTCCAAATTGCCCCTACGTGTGTGTGTGCAAGGTTCTGTGTCCTGTGTTGCCCTGCGACAGACTGGCGACCTGTCCTGGGTGTACACCGCCTCTCGCCCAGTACGCTAGCTGGAGATGGGCACCAGCACCCCTCCCAACCCCACTGAGGGACAAGGGTGTAAGAAAATGGATGGATGGATGGATGGATGGAGCTCAGCAGACTTCCACCAGGTATTTGCTAATTGCTGCTGCTAGTTTGTAGGAGTGGAGAGGGGGAAGCACAGACGAGGGCCCCCCTGGGAGGCATAAGCTCAACTGGAGACTGCAGCTCCAAGGTGAAGCTTTGGGTAAATAGGCGTAGCTTTTGGTAAATGGGTGGAGCTTTGGGAGAACATTTAGGCACCCCGAATGGTTGCTATGGCAGATGTAAGGATTTCTCAAACATTCATGAAAGAATCAAAGCAACACTCCAGATGTCACTATGATGAGGGGGAAACATTATAACTTCATATAAAGCTAAAAAGAAAAGTTTATTTTACATAATAATTCCCCTTTAAACTCTACAGTAGCAGAGGTTTAAGCCACTATTTTTACACTGTTCAAACCTAATGTCATTCTACAAGAGTCTGACATGCCGTACTTAAAGCCTTTGAGTAAAATGAACATTGTTCTTTTACTCTATGAACTAGACAACATGTCTTCAAAATTACAAGCAAAAATGTTGTATTTATTAGCAGACAATAACGAAAAAGGTGTAGAGCTTTCAGACCTCAATGCAACGAAAACAAGTTCATATTCATTTAGAAACAATACCAATGTTTTAATAGTTCAGGAAGAGTTCAGAAATGACTATTTGGTGGAAAAACCAGGAGGTTTTCAATGGGGTTCAGTGCAGTGGGCTTTTAATTTCTTCCACAGCTGTATATAAAACTACCAGTGAAAACATAATCTTCTACAGAAAAGTCTGTCTCTGTTAAACCAGATAAAAGGATCAACTGATTTTAACGTAAGAACTCGTCTTTTCCACATATTTCCACAATGGTGGAACAATGTTTGAACTAACCAAATCCCTGCCTTCTGATGGCTTTATTATTAAACTACAACAATTTAACTCATAATGTGCAACTTTCACCTGTCTCAGGTCTGCATTGCTGTTATTATTTTGGCAATCAAAAACCACAAATACACATCCAAATGTCCTGGGATTTCATAAGGACCTAAAAAGACTTGCTGTTCCCACCACTAACAGGAAAAATGACTCAGTAGAGGAAAATTGTTCTTGAAAAGTTGCTGTTCCAGCATTGGGAGCAACTGCTTACACAGCAAAGTAACCCTCTACATACAGTATGAAGAGGGGTGTGCATACTAAACAGATTACCACAAACTGTAAACATGTTCAAAGGACGTCTTTTAAAAAGGTTCATAACCACAGCAGAGCTTTTGCGCTGTCATCATGTAGGGAAGCTCAGCTAAATATGCTCCTTTTTTTACAAAGATGCAACAATAACAGATGGAAATGATTAAGCAGACACAAAGAAAGCACAAGAATAGTCAAATATTTGAGCCTTCCTCTGCTCCATACACGGCATGTTTCTCATATTACAACCCAAAACTTGATGAGTTTTGGACATTATTTCAGTTGATTATTGCTCATGTTTAGGTGAAAAATACCTGCTGTAATCCATTTCAGAGTTTAGGATTCTCAAGTATGTCTTTTTTGAAGATTTTGATCAAATGTATGACACCTTGAGTCATATTGGTTGCTTCTTAGCACGTATACTGCATTTTATTTGAACTAGAAGTCATGCTTGTGTTTACTGATCCATGTCAATTTTTCTTTAACTTAATGCCAATTTGCAAACACACAGATATGAATAGGTTTAGTTTGCTTTACTGTTATTCTACATAGGATCCGTTTGAACCCAGAAGTGGGTTTATGCAATCATTTTCTTAGCTCTCTATTTAGGATCCGTCTACTGAAGAGAAGACTAGACAGAAATACACCTGCTGCTGACCTGGTCGCGTCTAATGAATCTCAGATGTAATTTATGTCTTGAATGTATGAACACTACATATTGGGGCATCACAGTTTATCTTTATGATGATTGGTCATACATTTGATAGTTTATTTTTTGGAGTACTTGTAATATTGTATCTTTAATCTGTACTATCTGTTGTTTAGCTTAGGGTTAAATAATGTTCATTTGTAGATTGTGCTACCTACTTTTTGGAGGATGAAAAAATTACTTTGGATTTTGTTCTTTACTCTGCTTCAAATGTGTTAGTGAAAAAATATTTAGATATACAGCTGTGGAAAACATTGAGAGTCCACTGCACTGAACTCCATTGAAAACTTCCTGGCTTCTCCACCAAATATTAATTTCTGAACTCTTCCTGAGGTAAAACATCAGTATTGTTTCAAAATGAATATGAATCTTTGCTTTTTTTTAGGTCTGAAAGTACTGCATCTTTTTTATTATTTTGACTATTTCTCATTTTGTTTTTCTGTTTGGAATTTCAGAGACATGTCAGTAGTTCATAAAATACAAGAACAATGTTCATTTTACTCACACATATTTCTATAAAAAGTAAAATCAGAGAAATGGATCATTTTGAAGCGGTCTCTTAACTTTTTCCAGAGCTGTATGTGCCTCCAGGTTCTACCAGTAGCACCGCTACCAAAATTTACGAGAAAGCATGTTTTAGCACATCAAATCATCTGGTGTGTGGAATGGTAAGTTTGAAGCCAGACTGTTGGATTGTTTAAAGAAATCTTAAAGGTTCAAGTATTTGTTTTTAATCGACCCTGCATTGTAAATTCCAGCATCACATTCATTAAACCTCTTGCAGTTCTGCTCTGGTTTTTGGTTTCATGTGTAGAGCAAATAATCAGTGGTCCAAACTGTGGACAGTTGTGAAACCTACTGAATTTGCCCCATGCAGGTTTGTAAGGCAAATCTGGTGTTTGGGAGATTTTCTAGGGGAAGAAAGTTTTAAATTGAATTCTGCTTGTGTCATAATGTTCTTAAACTTTAAAGTGTTTTACTTTAAATGATGATAAATGTTTATACTTTGTTGAACTTTATGCTACTGTTTTGGATTGGAGGCAAGCAGTGATGTTGCTTCAATAGAGAGGAGGGAAATCGATTGGTTGGGTGGGGTCCAGATTTGCCTGATCATCATCACATCCTTTTTGAACTGTCATTAGTCCATTTTTTTTGTACATAAGACAATATCATTAGACCACTGCTTCAACAAGACAAGAGGTTAGTAGGTAAAATAAATATTATCTGTAATCTCTGGGTGTTGGTTCATCACCAGAGGTTTCCTCTCCAACCAGATCCAGATGTTTCACTAACAGAGGCCTGTTCTTTCCACACCTTTGTCAATGCTCGTGCCAGAACCACCAACACATTTGGGTCCGTCCTCAATGAATTATCAAACGTGGGAGGAAAATGTCTGTTTTTCTTTAAGACAATGGATCGTACAGTATGAGAGAAGATGGTTTTTGTGTGTGAACTGAATTAACTCAGGTTGACTTGAGCCGCACATTGTTGAAATCCATCAAATCACAGCATATTTTCTCTCAACTGTATTTTTTTGGAGGGTCTTTATAAATTGAGCTGTTCTCCGTTTCTTCATAGTATTTTAACTGCCAACTTTCTCAACATTTGTATGTGTGGGAATTTCCAAGGTAAAGACAAAACGTATCCACATCAAACATCGATTTGGTTTAGTTTTTTTTTTTTACTGATCTCTTTTTCTGCAAATGACTGATAAAATCTATCTTAAATGTTTCCTGAAAACCCCTGACTTTATTTTGCCCTACAGCACCAAACACATTATTTCTGACACAAATATTTCTAAGACCTTTACTGCATCTATTCCTCTGAAATGTACTGTATCCAGTGAATGTGGTGAACTACATCTTACACTAGCTCTGTAGAAATGGAGTCTAGTGTATCATTGTGATGCAAAAAATGTGAGAAAAAAATACTAAGAAAAAGTGATAAGATTAGGTAATGTTTAAAAAATAGATTATAAATATTACAATAAAATCTTTTGAATCAGACTTTAAATAGTTAACATTTTCCCATAAAACTGTGGAATCTTAAATTACCGTGTGACTTTTATCATATATAGATTGAAAACACTTTTTTATACATAATAACTTTTTGTTTACAACATGGTGACAAAGCATTCAACAGTTTTTTCTTTATCATTTCTCAGAACACTGTTTTGCATGAATTTGAGCATAATGCACTGAATGCCAGCAGCTTTTGAAGAATAAAAATGCTGATTCACAGAGTCGAGATAAAAAAACACAAAAAACCCAGAGATTTAAAGCTTTATCCTCGTTTTTAAATGAAAGTGTGTGAGGATCCTTTACTGTGGATTACTAATTCCAGACTGCCACCTGTTGGTCAGATCTGTCAAACCTCTCCAGCAGCTACTCCATCAGACAGTTAACCCACATTTACAGTTATATGTATTGTATTTCATCACTCCACGCTAAACCTCATAGAGCAATGTTGAACATTTAAAGATCTAGAATATACTTTTTAAAATTATTTTGTAAGTATTATCCGTTATACCTACCCAGGGAATATTGGAAACACTGCACTGCATTGTATTTTCTGTTATCTGTAACCACAAAACATGAAATTTAAAATACTTTATGTTGCTCTGTACACTTACAATCACCGTGCATCAGTTCTGGTGTCGCCTAATAAACCAAAGTTGACTCTTCAGAGCCGATTTGCTTCTTGGAACCTGGTCAGAATACATCCACTCTCCCTCTGAAACAGCATCTTGCTTTTCCACGCAAAATGCAAACTAATGCAAAATGAACAGTTAAAATTAAAACTGCACAGGCTGAGCTTTTCCAGACTTTTTACGGTCTATACATTAAGATTCAGATACACGGTGCTCTAGTTTCTACAATGTACCAGATGTTGACTCAGTATTAGTACTTCAGCATAAATCATGGAATAAAGACTCTTATCCTTAAATGTCTTAGTTAAGAGAATCAGATCACACATTTTCAATTAAAAATATTTTTAAAAGAGCATTTTGAGGCTCGTTCTCTGCATGTTAAGTGACATACAGCCTGTTGTAAGTCCTTTAAAGGAATAGTTTACTTTCCATCTTTTCATTGGTACTATGCAATTATAATATACCCAGCTTTACTCTGTAATTACTGCATGGATCAACATGGATGGTTTTACTTCACTCATATCATTGGAAGTTTATGTAGTCTTTTACGTCCACACAACTTCTTCATTTTATACATTTATTATGAAATGTATCTTTTCCACATTGTACAGATTTTAGCGTTGTTATTATTATTATTAATAGTAGTATCCATTTTCTCTTCACTCCTACAGACTCAGGGAAATTGATTTTAAAATAAAATACAACATTTGCTTTTATTCTCTAAATTCTCTATATAAGGAATTTGGATCACTGAGCAACAGCCCAGGCTTCTTATAACATGCAAGAAGCTTCTGGTTCAATAGTATCTCAACAAGGAGCGTTTTAAAACATACCTGGGTTCTGGACATTTCTGTGTGTGGTGACTCAGGTTTAAATGTTCTGAGTCTGCCTAAAACTCTTTAGTGGACATCGCTTTACTCTCCATTAAGGTTGTGGATAAATATTTCCATTGCATTTTTTTTATTAAATCGCTTTTTTATTCCACTCAACTTTCCATTAACACAGTTGTATATAACACACTGTATACAGTCAGAGGCGATAACGTTTTCTGGCTTATCCTCCTGGTGGAGGGTGCCGGTGGACAATTGTCAAGTCAGCAGTTTTCCTGTGATCATTATAAACAATCCTATGTTAAAATGTGTTGTTGGTGTTATTAAATATAACTTTTTTAGACATAAGACATCATAAAATTCTCAGAAAGAAACATTAGAAAGATATAAATTTCATTTTTTTTAAACTAAGTACATTTCCAAAAGGCCTCTGATGACCTTCATCAGCTTCATTGACCAAATTTATTTTTATCTTCAATAAATGTTTCCTCTTTTTAACAGTTTTCATGATAGTTGTTGTGTTAATAGCCCAAGATCTTAGCAAGAAGAATTTCAAACTAAACAGCTAATAAATTAATGTAATAAGCCACAAAAGCATTATTACAAATTATTTATGTTTACATAAATGCAGTTTTCTTTCATGTGCCCTGGAAAGCAAAGGCAGGTGACCCACTAGCAAAGGTGGCAGTGCGTCTTCAACACATATTTACTGCAGTAAAAGTAAAAAGTATCTGTCCATAAAATTACTTAAGAGTAAAAAGTATTTGGTAACAACTCATGTACTGAGTAACTCATCAAATTATCAACCATTTAAAATAAAAAATAAAAAATACTCCATCAGCTGGACCAAAATATAAAGTGCAAATTTTGGTATTCTAAAGACCAAAATGATTCATATACAGAATTACAAAATAGCAAAACCAGGCAAAAGATAAATTTTTCCCAATCAATTTATTTCAACATAAAACATGCACTTATGTGAAAATGTATTTTTTTTTAAAGACCAAGACGAAAATAATTCACAATTACAAAATAATAAAATCAAGCAAAAGGAAAAAGAAAAAAAAAATCTAAACTAATTTCTTAATATGAAACTTCTGAAACTTTAACAAAAACACAGGCGTGTATATCTGGTGATTTTTGTTTAAAACAAACTTGTTCTTCGTTCACTGAAGTTACTCTATATCTAAACTCTTAAATATACAAGTAAAAGAAATAACGCACGGAGACGTAGTTCAAAGTGGGTAGAGGATCCAGAAATTTTACTCAAGTGAAAGTAGTGATACTTCATGATAGAATTACTAAAGTAAAAGTAAAAAAAATACAGTCTAGTTAAAATACTATTGCTGGGTTGAAGATGACGTAGTATCGACGCCACGAGACGCCCGTGGGGGTCAGGGAGTAAATGCAGCCAATTTATTTCTGTTCATCCAGCTTCAAAATGCCTGGAATATGTGTCGTGTACGGATGTTTCAACCGTTCCAACAGAGAGAAAGATAAGCGTTTTTTCCGTGTTCCGAAAGTAGTTGGTCACAAAGGAGTTAAATTTCAAAAACTTACCGAAGAAAGACGAGAAGCATGGATCAACAATCTACGGCTAAATGCAAGAGCTGCGCAAAGTATGCATGCCAGAGTTTGCAGCGACCACTTTCTAACAGGTAAGATTCGCGTCGTTTAAGTTGTGTTTTCAGATATTTTATTGGACAGTTATTTAGAAAGACAAACATTCATACGTAAGGTTAGATATGTTAATTTTACGCCCTAGCTTGGTTGAAACCAAAAAGTGTTTGAGTGCTAATGTTGTTAGCAGCTAGCTTAGGGCTGACATTGGCATTTCACATCTTACTTTACTATTTTTTAGGTTGTCCGAGCGCAGCACATGAGGTAGATTCCCAAGACTGGGCCCCTACTGTTCACCTGGGATACCAAAAAATTGGATACCAAAGAATTAACAAGAGGCCACAAACAGAAGCATCAGGACAGCAGAGGAAAGAGCTAAGGCACGGAAACGTCCCTGCACCCTGTTATCACTAACTGCTTAAAAACTCGCTACTCACCCAGGCAGAAACAAGTCGACAGCCATTTAATACTTCTTTTGATCCTAAATGGTTGACCCAAACTGAAACAAAATAAGTGTATCCTTCCAGGCTTTTGAAAGCTTTCATCTGGCTCGTTGTATAATATGAGGTTTACAGCAGCAGATAGTTATGTTGACGCCGGGTAAATCCTCCAGATTACATGAGAAGTCTTTTTTTTGCCGAGATAATATGGATCATATCCTAAATATACTCGTATTTTTTTGCGATACCTCGTTTGTGCCAGCCCATTTGGGGTATTAGCGTACTCTGTGTGATCCATTTTGCTTTTGAACCGAAGAAATCCACTTCCTGAAAAACCATCTGAATTTCGCGCGTCATCCGGGTCACGTGTCTTCGACCCAGCGATTGTTTTTTCCAAGAAGTTACTCAAGTAAATGTAATTAGTTACTTCCTAACTCTGCTCACGAGTATCCTACAGCAGCTTACTATGTTTATAATAATTTACAAAATGTTTATACTATTCTCTCTGCGTCCGGACTCGGCATGGATCCCAGAGTTTAAAACGCTTTAAAAATACAGGGTCTGATATAGTTCGAGATGTGCATACCTTAATAAAATCAAAGTGTAATTGTTAGCAAACACGGTGTCAAGATTGAATTGGAGGCTTCTTGGATTTTCATTTTGATGAAGCCAAAGGAGAAACATTAAGATCAAACAGGCTAAAGGAGTACATGCCATAGACTCTGGAAGTATTTAAAGACGTATGGAGCAAATTAAAACCCCGCCAGAGGGACTGGGAAGCAGTCTGTTCCCGGGAATGTGATTGGTCCAGACTCTCCGAGTATTTCCGCTGCCTGGGACTAGCTAACCGACAAGCATCAGACCCCCCCTCTCCTCTGTGTGATGTACAGCGGTAAAAAAAAAAAAAAAAAAAGGCCAATCCCACCGCTTTTAGGACTCGGAATAAACTGTAAACCGCATGTGGAAAGTTACGTCTCCTGAACCCAGAGAGTTGGAATAAAAAAGGTGAGCTGACAAACAAATCCTATTCAGCAGGTCTTTGTGCCAGATCCCACCTGCTAATGCTAGCTAGTCAATGCTGCTGTTATGGAGCAACATTAGCAGGTATCGATAATCAATAGCTGTTACGACGTGGTGCGAAGCTGGATTGGAGAGAAGATCTTAAAATGTAAAAGGGTTTTAATTTCTGCCGTTGTGTTGAAGCTGAAAGCAGATGCATCAGCGTGGAGAACAAAAGCTCTGCAAAAGCCCAACATTAGCATTAGCTTGTCTGCAGAAAGGGCTGCTGTGCATAATAGCAGCTCTGCAAGAGTAGCAAGACTGTAGCTTATAATGTCTGCTGCTCGGGTTCTTGCATGCATTAAAAAGAAGTGTTAGTAGCAGGTAGGTTGTTTCAACAAGCTATACTTTTCCTGTTGTAGCTTGTTGTTTTGTTTTAGGTTTCTCGTGTTTTGTTTTAGGTTTTTTTACTTAATGATTTAGTACAGTCAAATTACAATGCTTTGTTTGTTTAGCCCTCTTCATGTTCATTAGCTTATAATGAATGAATTAGTGTTAAAAAGAAAGAAAAACCTTTATAGACTGGTTTTATCTGGGAAGTGCTTTAAAGAATTGAATAGAAATCTGTTTTATTGTCCCTTAGTGGGGATATTCAGGTGTGTTCAGCTAAGTCGAAGCATGTAGGTTTACACAAAAATGAACATGTAAAAGCAGAACTAAGAATAACCTACTGTTCAGTTAACCTACAAGACAATAAAGTACTGTACAAGTATTACACATAGCAGATTCAAAGAAACTGCTATGTCTTCCTCTTGACAACAGTCCACAAATACTCTACTATGCTAAGCCAAGACGAGCAGGGTTATTTAAAAATGTGCATAAGAAACAACAGCAGCTTGTTTATAAGAAGTGCAAACAACAACGGTGAAAGTGCTACTGGGAGGAAGGATCTCCTGTAACGCTCATATGTGCACGTAGGATGCAGCAGGAGCTTTTCAGATCTGTAACATGGAGTTACAGATCTGGGGTGGGTGGCATTATCAAACAGTGCATTATGTGGAGGGGTCATCCTACGACACAGCTGGCCTTCCTGATTGATAATGAACACTGTTGTCAACTGTAATTCAACTCGGTTAAATTTATTACAGTGGTGTCAATTCACAACAAAAATCATCCATAAGAACTACGGATGCACCGATTTAACGGTGCCGATTTCCCTAATTTTGGGAAATCCTTTTATAGGAGAAAAGGAACTAATCTATGAACTACTCCATGTCATGCAGAATATTATCACATCAATCTAATCGTAAAGAGATATTGAAATTCCATAAAATCAAGTTTAACTGTAGTTGTATTACAATACTGTTGACTTCAGATTATAATGCCAAGTGGCAAAAAGTTACTCATTTAAGAAGCCCCACCAATTGCATCGACTTCCTCAGCAAATCCACTTGAGCAAGCATATGGCGACTGCCGATAGATGATTGCATCAAATAGAGTTAAAAACTATCTCTCTTTCTGAGCAAACATGTGGCAACAGTCCAAAAGACAGACTCAATTTTAACCTGAACAAACCTTTAGGTAAATGCATCTTTCTGCCTCTTTGAAGGCAGTTAGACGACCTTCTTTAATTAAGGCTTTATGGTGGAGTTTGTTTCTGTGCTGAAGTTGGTATTTTTACTTGAAAAGTCAGAGTTCTCGAACAACCCTGGTTTCAAATCCAATAGGGCTTCCATTTGTTTAAAACCTTGTGAAAATTCCAGAAATATACATTTTTATTTCTGCTGTTTGCTCCATTCTGCTCTGAAATCAGGACTCAGACCTGAGTCTGATTGGACCTGAGAATCGGGTTTTCTTCCATCATCGTCAAGGTCTGGAAAAATATGGAAAAAGGAAAGTTGAGTGTGAAATATATTAGATATTTCCAGTTTTTTTTTTTTTTTACACACATCTTTCATTTCTAAATGACAAAAATTCATTTGTGCTTACTAAAGTCAATAGTTTTCCTTCCAAAAATAAAAAACATGCAATTTAACTACATGTTTGTCACTAGATAGATTGCTCACGTGCCTCTTAAACTAGGGGAAGATGTAAATGTTAATATGTAAAAGTGGCTGATTATGCTTCATTGAACAGCTTAGGAAAAGGTCTATGGGCTAAACAAAACATTTTCAGCATATTTTTTCCACGGTCATTATTACATAATGAGATTTTAGTCTGCTCAGTTCTGCCTATTTTTAAAACGGCTTCTTTCAGAATGAGCTGCCTGTTTTAGGACCTCTTGTCACCTTAAACCCAAAGGTTTACATGAAAATGGCTGTGAACAAATGTGCAGTTATACAACCGTCTTTGAACATTGTACAAACACCTTTTCTGAGTCAACTAACAAAACACTTAATTTATTTTATTTTTTTTTTCCTCAGCTGTCATTTTGCAGCTCATACAGCAGTAAGACCAGCAGATCGAAGGAATTCCACTTGTGTTGCTAGGTGAGGGACTGGGGTTTGGCTGGTGTTGCTAGGTAACGGGCTGGGGTTGCTAAGTAACAGTGCAGTGCCAGTTGGTTCTGATTTAACAGTTGGGAGGTTTTTGAAACGGCTTCTTCTTCAGACACCAAAAAGCATTAACTTGTTGCCAAAAAAACGACTGGGTGGGTTTTTTTAAGAGCTTAAGCTGTTTTTAGAGAAGCAGTTGAGACTAAATGGAAGTAAAAAATGTGTTTTTTTTTTGTTTGTTTTTTTTGTTTGTTTCAGGTCCACCATGTCTGAGCTTTTCATGGAGTGTGTAGAGGAGGAGCTGGAACCGTGGCAGAAACAAGTTCCTCAGGTTCATCTCATCGATGATGATGATGATGACGACGATGAACCCATCTTCGTTGGCGTTCTCTGTATGTAAAAGTGTATTCTCTATATGCTCAACATTTCTCAGTAAATTGAAATATCCTGAATTTTGTTTAAAAGTAATTTAAAAAACTGAAATTCGTATTACAGAGTTACACATTTTAAGTGTTTATTTCTGTTTTGTTTTTTTATGGCTTTAGCTTGTAGCTAATGAAAGCCCAAAATCCAGTTTCACAGTACATTTTAATATTATATAACATCAATAAATGTGTGAAACAGTTTGTAATACTGGAATGCTAGCTTATTAAAAAGTACATTCATGTACTGCACATTATAAAGACTCAATGTTTGGTTACGTTTTCATGAATTATTGCATCAATGCAGCGTGGCATGGAGGAGATTAGACTGTGACTAATCTCAGCCCATGAGGATTGTTGGTTCTGTTAACTCTCATCTTCCTCTTGACAACAGTCCACAGTTACTCTTGTAGGCTAAGGCAAGACAAGTTCAGTGAGTTCATTCATTAATATGCTCTGATGCAGTACTCTGAACTGGCAGCGTCTTTGCAGCTCATTTTTTCTGTAGCTTACCTTCGTGGACATTCTGCCTGACATGATTGTGCAGGCTTTCACTGGGGAAAAGGCCAAACATTTCTGTATTAAAAATGGTTTGTCTCATGTATTTTTTTTTTTTTAGAAACTAAATATTCAGTTTTATTTAAAATTAGTAATATTTTAGCTTTTGAATTGAATTGCCTAAATAAATTAGCTTTTGACAATATTCCAACTCATTGAGATGCACCTGTAGAGCAGCTCTGAAACTAAATATGAATGTGTTTTTGGTGAAAGTTGGAGTTGCATCTTACCTCCTGCAGCAACATGTGATCACCTCCTTGTATTTTCTTACAGCTGGTAACCAGAAGGACAGTAAGCCCAGCCCCGCTCCTCCTCAGAGGACCAGTGCAGGGACACAACAGAAGAAAGTTACTCCAGTTCAGGCCCCTGCAGGCCCCTCACCTATAGTGCTGCCACTGAATGTACCTGTGACTACGGTGAAAACCGTATCCCCCTCCCTCACAACAGTGGCTCCTCAACCTGTTATAGTTAACAATCAGGTATTTGCAGTGAGATTTATAAGGAGTAATGATCAATAGGAATAAAAAAAAATAAAAGACATTTCATGTTGATTTTCTTTTCTCTTTAAGGGGTTTATTGTCACTTCTCCACAATTAGCAAACAGCAGTGACCTTATTGCCACCCTTGGATCCCAGTATCCCCCTGGAACATCATTCACAATTGTTCCAGGTAAATCCTGATTAGCTGTGCTTGTTAGCCCATTTGAAATCAACAGGTTACAGCTGATATTTTTTTGATTCTGTTTGTCAGCGCCTCGGCAGCAGGTTTTCCAGCAGGTCTCTTCAGCCACAGGTTTGCCTGGTGTGGTCCACCGGCCTCAAGTTCAGCAGATCAGAAACAACGTGGTGACTCTGGCGAACGTCCAGAGCCCTGCCATGTATTCAGCTCAGTCTAATCAGCTGCAGCCCCAAAGGTCCAACACGCCGTCCCTTCAAAACCTTTCTGGGAAGGACTTGAGCGGTATTTGACTTTATGTGCTGTACAGACTTTACTTCAGCATCCGCTGGAAGTGATTTAGAGTATAATTGTTTCTGTTTGACCTCGTTCAGATCAGAGCTCAGTCAAGCGGGGATTGATGGCGTCGGAGGTTGACAGAGTAGTCAAAAAAGTCAAAATTGATTCTGGTAGGTTTTCACCTTAAAATGTGAACATATTTTTTATTTTCTCATTGTCAAAATAGTGCAAATTGTCATTTGTAACTTCTGTCACTCTTCTGTGCAAAAGTAACCATCCAAGTGGAAAATGGCGTTTTAAAGAGAACCTGTTCCAAATGTCATGAAGACTTTCCTTCAGAGGAGGCTGTGAACTTTCATATTGTGGTGAGTAAACTGTTGTAAAATCATGCAAGATCCAATTTTGAATATAAAGGGGTCAAATTTCATATTTAGATCTGTTTGTTTTTAAGTCTATATATTAGGGTTGCACCAATTGCAGCTTTCTGACTGAACGCCGATTACCGTTCTTTTAAAAAGCCTAACTTACTGATTCTGATTTTGGCCGATACCAGTTTTTTGTCTGAAATGTTGCTCAGTATATCAAGAAAGTTGCTGAGTTGGCAATATGCCCCCTATTGCTCTACGGTATGACAAATCTGCCCTGTAGAGCTAAACTTGTCTTTTTATTTCAGCGTTGTTGTGCGACTGCAGGAAGTGCAGCTCCGTCAGCTCAGAGCATCACCAACGCTAACAAACTCATCATGCTAGTCGCAGATTTCTACTATGGAAACTTCGAAGGAGATGCAGAAAAAAAGGAGGCACAGAAGACCAACACAACCTTCAAGTGCCAAAGCTGTTTGAAAGTTCTCAAGAACAACATTAGGTAGGTTTGTTGTTTTATAAGTGGGTGTACTTTAATTTATATCCAGAGATCAAATATGTACCATAAATAATTCCAGCTAAATAATTAATTTCTAAACAAGAAGATATGTTTTGTGTTTTAGTTCTTAGGTTATATTATTTTAGTAAACCAATCAGCGTGGAATATCTAACACTTTACTAGAGGTAAAAAAAAATCCATAATAATGTCAGCTAATGTCAAACCATTTCTTATAGTTAAATATCATTAATCATCAACTTTTAAGAACATGACTACATACCATTTACAGAAGAAGAATCAATAAAAAACAAACTTTTTTAAATATATTGGTTAAAATGGATTACATATGTTAAAGTTATCAGGAAGAGAAGAAAAGCTATAAGATTTTGTGGCTTTTTAATTATTAAATGAGAACTTTTAAGTGTCAAAAAAGCTAATAATTAAAAAAAGTCACTGGAGATTTAAGCCCACATTAAAGACTTAAAATGGTCCTAATGAGCTTTACTCAAAAATAGTCAGCATAGAAAATAATACATATAAATAATTTGAACGCCTTGTAACAGTGTGTTATTTTTTAAAAAAATTTTTTCCCGTTGTGACTTATTCCTTTAATGAACAAAAGTTTCTCTTGAGAATCTGGTTCCCTACTCGTTTCCGGGTTGGGGTCATCATACAACCAATTGCAAGTCGATTTTGTTGTTACTATGGCAACATGTTGGCAGAGTTGGGGAGGATATAGTGGACCTACTTTACAGAGACAAAACATATGCAGCTCCAGAGTATCAACAGTGTCCTTAATGGGGGTTACAGAAGCAAAACTGCACAACTGTAGGCAAAGTTGGAAAAACAATCATTATTGTTTTTTAGAAACTAAGACTCTTTAAGGGTGAGAGTATTTTTTTTTTTTTGATTAATTATACAATCCAGCTGAAGTGGAGGGAGGAGCTTGTAGGTGAAAGGTACATTTTTAAAGGTGAGCTTCGTGTGGATAAATAAATTATTTTTATTCATATCTTGTCTGTGCTTGGAATCACAGAATATTGCATTTTTTGCCTTGTTCGTTAACATTTTTGAGCCAGACTCTCTCCACCACTGAGTGGTTTATGAAATCTCCATCACACAGTGATGAGCATGTTCTCAAACAGCACCTGAGGACTTTAAGAAGTTCCTTGGAAATATATCTGTCTTGTGCAAACGCCGGAGCAGCGCACATCCTTGTCTGCCCTAACTTTCCTCCCAGATAGATGACTGCATCACACCGTTTTCCCTCCTGGGCCTAAAGATGAAAAATGACTTCTAGTTTACTCGGCGTGAAAACTGCCCCTTTGATTAAATAACTTTGCTTCAGAACAGTGCAAAAAAAGCTTCTGTAAGCTGCTTTTAATGGGGAAGCACATTTGTACTGGTACGGCACTCTTCACAGTCGGGGGTCATAGTTCACCCACAAGAAAATTTCTGCTGGGGGAGCTGAGGCTGCAGAACGTTCAGGCTGAAAAATGGGCTGCGCCTTGTCAGGGCAGCGGAGGCAGGTAGCTGCGGAGGTGCTGGAAGCAGCCATGGAGCACTACATCATTAGGAAGAACAAAAACATTCCCATATAATTGCTGATATTATAACGCCCATTATACATACTTAGAAAGTGAGTTGTGGGAAGATTTCTTCATTTATCTTAAAACCCCCAAGGACTGGGACTAATGTACACAAGTCATGAATAATTGATTATCTCTCCACATCTTAATGACGTTTTATCTCCTTTGAGAAACTAATATACCAAAAAATGTAATGAAAACCCAATTTTTTTGGCGTTTTAATAAAATTGATGTGTTTAGCACAACATATTTGTTCATTGAAGTTGTCTTCAGTTTAAATTGAATGTTTAAGGGGAACCTATTAAGCGCTTAAAAAAAAAAAACATCCAGTAATTTTTTTTTTCTTCAGTAACTTTATATTTTTTGGTGCCTGGAAAATTAGCTATTTCAAAAACTTCTTAAGTCACATGCTGCACTGCACCGTTACCTAGCTACCCCAGCAAAGCCCAGCCCGTCACCTAGCAACTCAAGTGCCGCTCTCATGTTTGGTCCGCTGATTTTATCGCTGTATGCGATGTATAATGGCTACTGGAAAAGACAAATGTTTTGTTGTTAGCTTACTGTTCAGAAACCCCTTTGCTGCCTTCTTGTTGGCTGTGCAGGAGGCTCCACTTCTGTTTTTCAAAGATCTACAGTTCTACAATTGTTTTTAGGCAGATCTAACCAGACCAAATTCTCGTTATCCAAGAATAATTTTGTGTAAAAACAATGTAATGAACATGTTTTGTATATACTTATCCTAACTTGTTCCAGAAGCATAACAGGTCACCTTTAAGCTTCTTCTTACCTCAATGTGTAAAATACATCTCTGTATTTTAAGGACTCGGTATCACTTCCACCTCTTCTTGGCGGCAATAAAGAGTTTGTTTAACTGCTGGTGTGAAGTCAGCTTTAATGCAAATCTTTAAGGTTGTTCTTGTTACAACTCCACGTTCGTTCCCACTGACACGAACACCAGTGTCGAACTAAAATACAATATAAACTTAAATGAGATGGCGTCATGAGTACAATAATGACATAAAAATGTTTTAAGACATATAAACATACTTCGCTGGCTGACCCTTCTTTCGAGGTAGAAATGAGGTTATTCAATAAACTATTTAAACTTAAATAACTTTTCTACAGCCACTTGCTGTGTCTGGGAAGTCTTGCTTCCATATGTCGTGCATCTTTTTTCTGGTTTCCCAGCGAACATGCTGGATTCTACTTCCTACTTAACCTTTCAAAATAAATGTCACATAACAAAAATATGCATAATGCAAAATAAAACGCATAAACTAAACTTATGGAAGTGAAACTCGGGGTGCGTGTCTGTCTTTCTGTGCAGGTTCATGAACCACATGAAGCACCACCTGGAGCTGGAGAAGCAGAACAGCGAGAGCTGGGAAAGCCACACGACCTGCCACCACTGCTACAGGCAGTACATGACTCCCTTCCAGCTGCAGTGCCACATCGAGAGCGCTCACAGCCCAATTGAATCTTCAAGTAAAAAAATATGATCCAAACATCTCTCCCCCCCACCTCATACTTTTTGATTTAATGTTGGGGCATTGATTACTTTCGTTTGTGCTCACTTTGCAGCCAACTGCAAGATATGTGAGCTGGCGTTTGAATCGGAGCAGGTGCTCCTGGAGCACATGAAGGCCAACCACAAACCCGGTGAAATGCCTTATGTCTGCCAGGTCTACTGCTTGTCATTATTGTTCAGCTATTGCTTACCTAATGTTTCCTGAAAAGTGGAAACCAGACGCTAACGTTGTGCTCAACTGACTCCACAGGTTTGCGATTACAGGTCTTCCTTCTTCTCAGACTTGGAGGCACATTTCCGAAGCGTCCACGAGAATACAAAAGACCTGCTCTGCCCGTTCTGCCTCAAAGTGCTGAGAACGAGTCACATATACATGCAGCACTACATGAAGCATCAGGTGCGACGCTAACGTGCTGCATGGAGAGGAGTTTGTTTTTCTTTTGCAGAGAAAAAAGAGAAAGATGATAGAAATTAGCAGCAAAAACATAATAGCAGTGGTGGGACTTGATTAAAATTTTTTATTGACTTAATCGCAGAATGTGTAATTAATAAATTGTATTTTAATTGAAAACCATATATTGACAAAATAAGCAACATTTTTGATTCAAAACCCGTTTTTGCTGCTAATTTATTGAATAAAAGGTCATATGAGCTCAGCAACAAAGAAATGTATTGCTTAACTTCTTTGAAAACATACTTAGAAATGTGGACTGTAAGTGTTGGGGATGGCTCATATTTTATATATATATATATATTATATTTTAGGCCTGAATAGCTCAACATTGGCCAACTCCTTTTTGTTAATGTCTTTGTAAGCGTCCCATCATTAGATGTCTTTTTTTTTTTTTTATTCAAAAATGAACCCCAAAGGTGGGACAAGAGAAGCAGCTTCGTCAACCGCGACCTTTGTTTCCAGATGTCGCTTGTGCGACAGATTTAAGGCTGTACCAGAAACGCAACACAAAGGTTCCTCCTGCTCAGGACTTCTATATCTAAAAAAAAGTGATTGTTTTATATTTTTAACACATTTAAACTTTTGAAATAAATTTTTTTTAATTAACCGGTTAAAGTCCTGGCCCTAAATTAATTATATTGGAACAATAAGGGGAACAAATGTTTGGTAGAGGTAAAGATGTGAGTTGAAAAACTTTCTAAAGCTTCATAAAAATGTCACCTGGAGGTGAAATTAGGTTTGACCTGAAGCCTCCTCTCTTTCAGACTCTTCTACTGCAGTCACCTTCTTCGGGGTTGTCTAACAATGTAAGTGTTTTAAAAATAAACATTGTTATATTTCAGAAAAAAGGGATCCATCGATGTGGAAAATGCAGACTACATTTCCTCACCTACAAGGAAAAAGCGGAGCACCGGACTCACGTCCACAAGACTTTTAGGAAGCCTATAGCGCTGGAGGGTCTTCCTCCGGGTACCAAGGTCTGAACCGCTCAACCATATCAATTTGGACATTTTATTTTAGTTCAACTGGCTGAATCCATGTTCTGTTGTTGCTGCAGGTTACAATCCGGGCCTCGCTGACAGGAAAGGGACCGATAATGCCACACGGCTCCAATCGATCAGCGGTTACCGTGACTCCAGAGCCTACGGGTTTCCCGAACTTCAAAGTCAAGGCTCCGGTAAACCTATCCAGGTCTAAAATGAAAGACCCTCGGATGGGAAAGGCCAAGTCTACCTATAGCAGAAAGCAAGAACGTCGACCTTCCAAGCACAACCTGGCACTCAAGAATCTCAGGTTCGTTAAGGATTCACTGCACGGTTCTCTAAATTCACAGACGGCTTCAGTCAAAACGCACAAGACGGAGCAGGAAACTGAAAGGCTTATATAGTATTTTATATAGTGGTTAAAGAGCTGACCTGAAAGAAAACACTCGCACCAACAATCTGAGAATGAAGTAGAAACATGAAGTTCCACCTTCCACATTTTCTTGACAAAATGAATTAGTTGTTGTAGGTTTGCAATCCACAATTAGGGTTTAAGTTAATTTTACGGCCTATATTGGGGTTGCTAACCATAATATAGCAAGATATCCTGGTGTAAAATGGTGTTATATTTAGATATTTTGGCTAAGATTTAACTTTGCTGACTTTAAGCCTGAACATAATCTTAAAAAAAAATGACTGCCTTTCTCCCTGATGTTCTTTGTCCTGCGTTTTCAGTGCCAGTGGCGGTTGCTACACATGCATCGAGTGCAACAGCAAGGTCGACGACTTCTTTTCACATTTTCCGATGCTCTCAAACTGTGGCGCATGCACGTACCGAACAGGATGCAAAGTGTCTTTCGGGAATCACATGATAAAGTGATTAACAAGTCGTCGTTTTTTGCTGTTAGCCGCTTTCCCACACCGTGACTATCACCACCAATCTGATGTTGCCTCTTCACCCCCTTTTATTAGATTTCATAGCACCATCAGCAAACAGAGGATTTTAAAAATGGATCGCAGAAAGACTTCACCTGGAATAAAGTAAGGAAGCTTTTTCTTATCTCTGAAGGCAAAAGATCTGAGGCGGAAAGTGACGGAAGATTTCTTGTTTTTGTTCAGATTAACCCTCATCTGTCTCAACTGCGATCTGCTTGTTGATGCGTCCGGTGGAGACCTGATGTCCAAGCATTTAACCGATCAGCCGCAGCACACATGTAGAGTCATTCAGGAAAAAGGTTTGTATTTTTTTAAATTCTCAGGCTTGTTGCAAGCTTTCTTATAATTGTGAATAAAGAAAGAAGTGTTTCTTTCTTGGTTTAACTAAACAGACATCAGACCTGAAGACAAAGACCAGGACAAAGTGTGAGTAGAAACTCTTACTGGCATTAAATCTTAAACTAAAGAACTGCTATTCTACTTACAGGGACTTACTGGTGGCCTACATAAGCAGCCATTAGCAGTTTTTAATTTCCAAATGAAAGAAAAAGTAAGGAAGTTGCTTCATCTAGCAGAGAAACACAGCCAAACATTACTGATCTGAGTCGGTAATCAAATTATAACGTGTTCATCGCATCTTTTGCACATAATCATTCTTGGATATTAAGATTTTAGTCTGCCTATTTTGATCTCCTTTCAGAATGAGCTGTTTTAAGGTCTCTTGTCACTTTAAATCCAAATTAATAAACTGCTGCTGGACACAGCCACCAACTCTGACTTTATTCACACTGCAAACAGATGTACAACTATACATCTTTGAGAAGTATAAGTAGAGCCTTCCACACAACCAACAAGAATGCAGCAAGTGGTTTCTGGATACTTGGGTTACGTTCACACTGCAGCCTGAAGTGACCCAGTTCTGATTTTTTGTCAAATCAGATATTTTTTTGCCATTCACACTTCCAAATAAGTGTGATCTGTATGTGTCCTCCAGTATGAACTGCAAACGACCTGAAAGTGTCCTGCATGCGCAATAACATCACACATGGAGAGCGTGCTCAGTGTTTTACCAACCCCTATAAAAAGAAGTGCTCAGTGTTTGCAGAAGTAAACATGGATGCTAACAGTGAAGCTCATACATTTGAAGTTGTTGTCCGACCGGAGCAGCATATCAACAACTTAATCCTCATTATAGTTCATTGTGATTGTTGTTTTTTCTTCCTGCTTGTGCCTAACAGGGCGCAGAATAGTGACGTTTGTCAAGAATCTGTATTGTTCAGGTCGGATGAAGGCGACTTGCAGATTCAGGACACATTTGAATCGGATACGCATCGGATATCCAAGTGGTCCGGGTCGCATTTGAAAAAACTCTGACCGCTGTTGTTCAGATAGTCATAAAAAGATCAGACACATATCGTATTACGGCAAAATAATAATAAATTGGTATTGGGTCACTTCAGGCTATAGTGTGAACGCAGCCTAAGTCAGCAGCAAAGTACATTTGTCTTTTCCAGCAGCCAAACCCCTGAGTAAAAACCAACTGGCCAAATGTGCTTTAGTTCTGTTTCGTTTGGGTTGCTAGGTAACCGTCTAGCTTTGGCTGGGGTTGCTAGGTAACGGCGCAGTACCTGTTGAATGTGACTTTAGAATTTTTCCCTAAATTAAAAAAACATTACTGCCAAAAAATGACTAAATGTTTTCTTTTGTCTTGTTTGTTTTAAGGGCTCAGGTTGTTTTTAGCCATACAGATCCAAAAGCAAGTACAAAAATGTGAATTTTAATATACTTTTTTAATTTAATTTGACACAGGCATATCCAGCAGTCAGCAGATGACAAAGAGGCAGCGACCCTCTTGCCAACGACAACAGCTTTAGAGCCAGAAGAAACGGACTCGAAACCGTCTGATAACGACATATCTGCAAGTGAGGCACCTGATGATGCCCACCGGCCTGAATTGGAGCAGAAACTACCAGCAGATGAGCAGGAAAACGACTCGCCAAATCCCAGATCGGGGGAAGGCGTTGATTTAAAGCAGCCGCCTTCGGAGGCCGCTTCGCCGTCTTCATCAGATGTGCTTCTGATTCCCTCTGAGGAATCTGAGGGTCACACAGAGAGCCTGCACGTCAAAGAGCAGCTGTCCGTCTCAGACGGTTTGCTGGATCCAGTGACTGGAGAAAAAACACCTTAAATTATCCGTCGCTGACATCAGCCGAAGAAAGCGGATGATTCACTAAAGATCTGTACGTTGTTTTCAAAGTACGATGAAAATATACCTTTTTTTTTTTGTCCTGCTTCGGCTGTTCTGAACTTTGGTTTTACGAACAAGAACAATCATTTAAAATATAGTTGAAAGGTTTTTCACCACTTGTCTTTTTAATAATAAAAAAAAACCATTAAATGCATCCCTGCTGATTCCAGGATACGTCTGTTTGCCATTAGACTTGAATGTTTTAGGCTAATTCTGTGTTTCTTACATGCTGATGTAGTCTTTGCAGCACACATGTTAACATCTTTTATGAAACTAGGTAATTGTGCTGTTTTTTTTTTTTTAAACTTTGGAAATTTTATTTTTTTAATCGCTTTTATTTTAATGACTTAACTGAAATGGATCTGTAAGATGGTTTTATTTTGAGAAAAAGCTTTTTCGTTAAGCTTGTGCATGTAGTCATCCCCTAACCGTGCATTAAAAAAATAACAGTTGGTTTGGGGGATTGCTTTAGCAGTGTGTGAACCTTTGCAGAAAAATCTGTTTTTATTTTTATTTTTTTATTTTTAATGATCTGAATGAGGTTTTACTCTAACATCAGTTTTAAACCTAGTGTTAATTTGTAGTTTGGTCATCGTGTGATGTTTTTTTAGTATTATTATTTGTGATCTTCCATCAGCTGAAACTAACTTTTTTTTTTTTTTTTTTACTAAAATGTTCAATTGTTTACATAAGATTCCTGAGCGTGCATAGGGAAAAGTATCGCCTTTCTTTCAGTATTGACTAATAGTTTGCAGCATCCCAGACTGACTTTGTATTCTGCACTCTGCTGATTTTCAACCATGATTAAAATCATGAGCAGAAAATCGTTTGGGATCTCATAGGAAATGTTTCTGGTGCAGCTTTGTGAACGGCGTGGCTCAGACGAGCACAGTGGGAAAATATTTATGTACGTTTTCTGTCTTTACCAGGCTGAAAGTTCCATGTAATAGAGATGTTAAGATGTTCCCTTCAGAAAAAAGGTGAAAATGACAAAAGTCATTTCATTGTTTTTAATTTTTTACGTGTAAAAATTACCCTGTAAATACATTTACTTCTATGTATAAATGTTTTGATGATATTCCTGTTATATTCTCTATATACATCACATTATGCCGGAATCTGCATTGTGGATTATAGCAGCAGTTCTGTTTTTTTTTTCCCTGTAAATAAACATTGAATAGAAGACTTGTGTGTTAATTTTACTCTAAATCATTTGTTATATTACACCTGCAACTTGTTAAATATAGTGAATAATAAATCCAGCAAAATTGGATAATTGTGAAGTAATTTTTTTTTTACTTGAAAATGGGAAGTTGTTCTCAATTTACTTGGTTAAAAAAATTATAAATATAAAAATAAAAACTTGTTTTTGAACTGGTTTAATTTCTAGTGCAAATATCTACACTTTAACAATTTTCCAGTAAAATATAGAACCTCATTTTAAGTACGAGGTAAATACATCCTTATAATAAAAGAAGTACCGGTTCCACTGGCAGATTATTTTACTTATACATTTTTATCATAAATGAAATAATCTGCAAGTGGAAGTACTACTTCTTCATTGTTATTAAAAAATTAAAACAAGTTCCTAATTCCAATATGTTGCTGAAAAGTTTAATTGTTGATTTTGTCTTATTTCAAGTGTACCAAGATATTTGCCTTAGAAACTTGACCAAAAATACTAGTTTAAGATTCTTTGCTTTTGGGGTTAACATAATAGATCGTAATTTTGTCAGAATCAAATCACATCAGCTTCTAAAATTGAATGTATTACCTAATATTTGAGGCCATCATTAAGCATTTTGATCCACTAAAGACTCAACAAAAACATCCATAGTTGGATGTGTTCATGGCGTTAAAAATGAGGCTCCGTTGGTTATTAGTAGTTCTGATGGCATGTTGCCTTATCTGTTGTTTTTGCATTATGTTACATTATTTTTGCAGCTTCACATCTGTTTCTAAAACAGGTCAACATTTAAGCAGACGGCTTCCTCTGCAAAGAAATACCTTTGAATACCAGTGAAGACTTCAGAAAGCAATGTTTCTCCCCTATTGACCACTAGATGGCGGTATTGTTGCAGTGAATTGTGTAGGTTTAGTAAAAAGACTTTTAGTTTAACTAGTTTTTTTTTAAGTTTATTTAGTTTTTATTTAGACTGTTAACATTTATTAAATTCTTAAACGACATCTTATGAGGAAACAAGTTACAGTGAACTAATCAAATCTAAACAGATCACAATACAAAACATAGGAACATCTCTAAAAGGAGCCTGGTGAAGTATTTATCTTAAAAGAAAAAAAAAACATAAAAGTAATTCAATAAATTGTGTATATCTCCATGTTCATGACTTCCCCCAGTCCAGAGCTTTCATGAATTCCTCTTCTGCGAAGGACAGCAGCTTTGCAGCTTCAAAGTGCATCTGCAACCACAAAGTAATATTTTCAAAGATAAAACACGAGTAGAGCGCGGGTGTAAAGTAGAAATCCTCACCTTTTGTCTTTTGAGAATGTCGATCAACTTCAGTTGTTTCTTGAAACCAGCAATAAGTTCAGCTTTCTGCTTCTTCAGAATCTGGTTTTCAGCCAGAAGACTTTCTTTATTTTGTTGTTCTTCACTGACTTTGTCCTTGGTTAACACACACATTAATTAAGAAGTTATAGTTGAATTAGACCAACCTTTCATGCAAGACTTTAGGCATCAGATCACATGAAATTCAGAATATATAGAATAATTTAAGAAGAACAACTTTACCTTCCATAAAATAAAAGATAACTTGAATTATTAGCTAATAAAATCGTAGCTAATAAACATTTGGTCGCTGGTGTCATATTTTAAGTCATTTTGTTAAGTCTGGGCTACGAAAGTTTTTATTCACAAACTTAACCCTTAAAGTACAAATCACATTTCTAAATATGATCTCTGACCAAATTCCACAAACTTCTGACATCACAACTAAAACGATTCTAAGGTCTCTGAGATTTTTCTCATGTAAATAAAAATACTCGGGTGTTGCTAGATGACCACTAGACTTTGCTAAAGACATGTGGCATGATGAGTAAAATTACTCACATGATGCAGATAATGATAACACATGGATTCCTGGTATTTAGTATTAATCCACTATGAAAAGCAGTCAGGTTCTTACCTTGTTCATTTGTTTTGTCTTGGCGAGCTGAGACTTCAGCCTCTCCGCCTCCTCCACTGCTCTGTTCAGACGAACCTCCATGGTGCTGTGGATGAACGCCGCTTGCTTTTGAGATCTAGTCAGAGTTTCTACTTCCTATTCAAAGCGCAGCAGGCGTCACTGTTATAAGTTCTGATTAGATTGCATGAGCGGTGAAGGCTGCTGTCATTTCTGACAGATTTGTCTAAGCAGTTCCGTGGACACAAACCTTGTTTAACGCAGAGACTTGCAGCTGGAGATCGTCGCATTTTCTGGCCAACTCTTCAGCTAAGGCTTTCTGCTTCTCAGTCTGTGTTTGGTGGATGTTG
This sequence comes from Poecilia reticulata, assembly GCF_904066995.2. NCBI lineage: Eukaryota > Metazoa > Chordata > Actinopteri > Cyprinodontiformes > Poeciliidae > Poecilia > Poecilia reticulata. The sequence continues at coordinate 19,834,839 of NC_088832.1, forward strand.
ATGGTCCTCTGCAGCCGGACTCTGTCCTCCTCAAGCTCTTTAATTTTTGCAGCCAGCTTTGAATTTTCTTCTTCCTGAAAGGTGAGGGGCATTTTCTAAATACCAGTAGTCTGCTTATTTCTTGAGACTGAAGGTGTAAATAGTCCAGGAGCTGTGTTTTAGCCTCTCCTTTACATTTATGGTGATAGATAAGATTACAGTGAAGCAAAATTAGTTACTGGAATGTGTTTTATTTATTTTTTTTACCTTCTTATGATAATCACAAGAAAGCGTGTCGATCTCTTCTTGCATAATTCGAAGCTTTGCCTTCAACACTCGTGTTTGAGCATCAGAAACGGCTGCAAAGGAAAATGCGGTGATCACAGTAAATAGTTACTCATTCTAAAACAATCAATAAATATCAAATACTGGACACACTGATCAATAATTTTCTTACAGTATTTTTTAATCTAAAACAGTGTAAATCCAAGTGCTTCTTACAGGAATAAAAAACTTTTACACAAAGGTGTCGAGCCACAGTTCTCAGACTGAGGAAGTTCGGCTGTTTTAATATTTTTTTGAAGGGTAAATTTGAGCAGATTAAATGTAATGGGGAGCTGCTAAACACCAATAGCCAAAAACACGATCTGTTCACATTAGTTACCGTTTCATCAGAATCTTTCAAAAAAGAAAAGTGCTGCGGCAGAAATTTCAAGAACTCCCAGCATAAAGACCTGGAACCAGAAACAAGCCGGGTTTCCTTCACCTCTGAAGTTCAAACTTTGATCTGGAAACAGGATTGATCTGACCTTAATTTAACCATGTTCCAGTTGCAAGTTTGAAAAATTACTGGGGTACATTAATGCTGGAAGACCAGCTCAACTACGACATGCAGCACAACCTACTAGCACTGTGAGTCTCTACGACTAGCATTTTCAGAATAAGAGCACAAAAAGTTTGGGTCCTTCCAAGCTGAATATTGAACTGTTTTCTAATTTGTTCAAATCATTTGTATCAACATATAAATGTGACTTCATTCTACTTTGGTCATTACCTAATCCTCCGTAATCTTCAGCATTGTCCACTATGTTTTCCTGACCAGAGTCTATCTCCTGCAGGCCCAGAATCGTCTTTGCTAAAAAGAGATCAGCTTTATTCAATGTAGCTTCATCATCACGAGAGTCCTTCAGTGTTCTGGAATAAACAATATGTCCGTTTTAAGCCATCATAATAAACAAGGATGTAGCTGATAATGCAAGTAAAAATCAAACTCACACTGTTTGAAATTGTGGCTTCTTTTCTTGTTTCCCAGCGTGCTTACTCTGTGTTGTTGATGTGACCCTTTTCTTGCTCACCTTTTAAGGAGTACACAAATCATACTGAGCAAAAATATTATTAGATTGTTTTTATTACATTGTTCAGCCTGAAGGACATGCTGCTTCAGATTAAAAAACAAACATCTGACCAAGAACCAAAGTTTCCTTTTATGGACTAATACCTTCATTCCAGGATCCTGTGCAGCTTTTGGTTGAGATTTTGAGTTTCTGTTGCAGAGGAGTCGGACACACACATACACAAATATCACCTGCTTTGTTAGTTATATTATTTTCATGAACAACAAAGATCTGAATGTATGTGCCTGCACAGTGGGCTCCCTATGCACATTGTTCAGTATGCTCTGCCCTCTTGTCACAGCTCTTACCTGAAACCATCTCCATCCTCCGTTTCCACGGTGAGTTCATTAGAGAGAGGATATGACAGAACTTCACTTTGCTCTCTCTAAAATCCCACAAACAGAAAATATTTACTTTGATTTCTACAAGGAAAAAATGCATTACGTTTTTCCGCATATTTCTGCATCTTTTAGGTATTGAAATTCACAAGATTAGGTTTTAAATCTATATTCACAACTTACCATGAGTTGCTCTGCTTGTCTCACCAGCTCTGATGTTTTGGCTTCAAGCTCAGCATTTAACAGCCTGATGGAAACAAGAGGATGCATAAAATAGTTTTGAATACAAGCTGTGAAAATTTGTATTATTTATCTGTTTATTTTATTATTATTGGAGCCTGGCAACAAAATGTTACTAAATATGTACATTTTATATGAACAGCTGAATGACTAAAGTATGTCTATGTATATGGTGAGTGTATGTTACCATTTATAGGAAGGAATAATTACTTTGTTTAAAAAAGGGGGGGATGAGGTGATTAGGCCATTAACACGTTTAACTATCTTACTTGTACTGCTCCTCCTTGGCATACATGTCATCAATATGTTTTTTTGTTGGACTCGAGTTACATCTTTCCTTCGGTTTAGCTTCCACCTTCTTGGCGCTCTCAGCTGTACTGGATGATGGACGCTTCTTGGTCTGCAACACAAAAACAAATAACAGAACTGAGTTACAGAGAGATTTAGTATTTAACCCGAGCTTTAGAAGCACTGGGATTGAATTTTTATTTTGTCTGAACTCAGCATTTTGTGAATAATTTCACATTATCCACTTCGAACACAACCACAAAACGGGGGTAAAAATGATTTTTAAGCCGATTTAAAATGTAAAAAAAAGTTTTTTAAGCTGAGAGAAAATGTTCTGTTTGAACTTTTCTAACACCCAAAGTTAAATATATTCATTACATACCTCCGAAATAACGGCTTTATCCTTTTTCTTACAACTTTTGTCCGCCATTGTTGTGGATAAATCCGGATTGCCTAGCAACTGTTCAACAGCCGAAAGTACGGAAGCTCCTGAAAGACATTTGGATGGAATTTTGGCGTTTGGCAACAAACGTGAGAGTACTGCGAATTCTTCTTCAACAAAGACACATGCCCTCAATTTTTGAAAAAATAAATACTGAATAAGGTGATTTACTGAGGTCAGATTTGTTCGGGAATAGTAATTAAATAAATTACAACAACATTTAATTTCCCTTTGGGATCAATAAAATAATTTTGAATTTAATTGAATTAAATATAACAGTTAAAACATGAAACATTGGACTGGGGAGGGGTCATGGTACCTCATGGGGACCTAATTTAAAATAATAATAATAATAATAATAATAATAATAATAATAATAATAATAATAATAATAATAATAATAATAATAATAATAATACGTATTTTTTTTCTCCACATCCTTCACATTTGTCATTGTTTTTCTTCTTCCTCCATTTGGTGTATTGCAAAAATGTGTGCTGCATAACACCGACGACTGTACAGGAATGACCCGGTGTCATTACATATCAATCATCTGAGACATTACTTGGAGGGCCAATCTGGTGTCATAGTGGAGAAACACTGTTTTCATTCACAGTAGGAGATATTCAATCCTAATTTTTTAGATTTCACTAATGTTTTGAATTCAACCAAGAAACAAAAAAAATCTGTTGAATCACATGAATAGGACTTTGGACATCTGTAGATTAAAAAAAAACTTTTACATGGTACACTCCTGCTGATAGGCTCCTAACAATGAAGAATGTATGCTGAAATTGCACCTAAAACCTGTTTCAACAAAGTGAGAACATTTGTGCAACTAGGTTAATGCCCATTTTTTCATTTTTGTGCTTTTCCCCCAATTACTTGTTCTGTGAATTGTATAGAGTAAATGTCACATTAAAGGTGGACAAAGTCTGTAAATTATTTATTGTTTTGTTTATTGTGTGAGAATTTCTTCTCAAAACTTTACAGCCTAATCTGGTCTGAACATTTCACAATGAAAACCAGAGAACAACAAAAGAAGTAGCTCAAATTAAGACCAGATTATTTATATAGCACATTTCAGCAACAAGCCAGTTCAAAAGTATGAAATAAACAATAAACAGTACATTTCTCAAATGTCATCAAAAGCTCTAAAAAATCAAAGCTCTAAACATGAGGGTTTTCAGCCCACATGTTTAGATCTTACATGTGGGCTGAGTTCCTTTGATTTAAAGGAACTCAGTGTTTCAGCTGTTTTACAGTTTTCTGGAAGTTTGTTCCACATTAGTGGAGCATAAAAATTTAATGCTACTTCGCCCATGTTTGGTTTAGTTTGACAAAAGAAAAATTATTTTTTCACAACGTCATTCAAACTGATATGCATGTATGTATTTGCATAATAGAAAAACAAACTTTTCCTTAAGTGTAGATAAAGATGCAACAGACACTAAAATATCATACATTTTTAGTTTGGAGGAGACATAAAGAGAAAAAAGTTGAACTGCCAGCTTTTCTCTATTTTCTGTTACGTGAGCAACATGTAACAGAATAATATTTTTATTAATAAAAACATTTTTGTTGATATATTTTTATGTATTAAGCTGTGCTTTAACAATATATTTTTCAAAATATGTTTAAAAAAACCTTCTGAGTGAATAAGTGAACAAAATATTAATCAACGCAACTTCAAACATTTACAGTGCAGCCCCATAACATGAAGAAATGGCTTTTTAAGAAGGACTGTGAGGATCACGTTTATTGTGTCACCAGCATGGCCTTGATGAACTCATCCTCTGTGAAGGACAGCAGCTTTGCTGCCTCAACGTGCATCTGCACACAAAAAGTTATGTAATGTTTTGAAATGTGAAACAAACCACACTGATTACGACAGTAAAATAAAAATACTTACTATATGTCTTTTCAGAATGTCGATCAGCTTGGCTTGCTTCTTGAAACCCGAAATAAGGTCGTATTTCTGCTTCTTAAGGAGTTTGTTCTCAGCCAGCAGACTTTCAATAGTTAGATTTTCTTCACTGTTCAGGACCTAGATTAACACAAGAAATCAAAATGATTCAATTAAATTCAGTTGAATTCAGTTTATTTGCATGGATCTAATTCACAATAAATGTGGTCTTGTGACTTTACAAAGAAAAACACTGCATATACAGAAATATAGAGTAAATTCAATCACTCCCCCGATTGCTAGTTCCTAGCCATTATAGGTGAAGCTGTTCTGCTGGTTCTTGATCGTTCCTCTTTAAATCCTAAGATAAAAACTCCTGTTTTATTTCTGTTCAGCTGCAGGAAGTTATGGCACATAAACAGATTGATTTGTATTTAAACATCACTCAGGTGGGTTAAGAGTCACCTGCTGACATTGTTAAGAAGAGCTAGTTTAACAACTGTCCACAGTTCTCAACTGGACTCAGTTTAGGTGAGGAAGTTTTCCATCTGGCGAGCATTGAAGAGGAGTACCCAGATGCATGTGATGGAGCTTTGTGTCTTTTTGAAAGACTCAGACTTATTCCTGTACCTCTGTTTGAATAAAGGTTCAACCAGCTCATACCAGAACCCCCATCTCCTCCTTGCTGGTGCCTGACTCAAAAGTGGAGCTATTTGCCGGTTACTGATCCACCTATAGATCCATCCATCTGGTCCACCAGAGTCACTCTTATGTCATCAGTAAAACCTTAGAAAACTCTTGTCTATTTCTTGGCCCAATCTAGACGTTTCAGCTTATGCGTCGTCTTCAGAACGGGTCAGGTTTGTTTCCACAACACGTTTCTGTTGATTATTTGCAGCAAAACGTTTGATGGTTCTATGATCATACCCCAACATCTCAGCAATTTCAAGAGTGCTGCATCCATCTGGTAGATTTTTGGTAATGTTTGACTTTTCAGAGCCAGCTAAATCTCTTTTTTGGCCCGTTTTACCTAAAGAGAAGAACCTGCCTAATAATTATGCACACCTTGAGTATCATCACACAGATACTCATCATCTACTAAGCTTAAATAGTCTGAACAGATTGCATTTTTTTCAGCTTGGAGTTAAAATATGACTAAAAATGAGAATCTGGTTAAAATACTCACTTGCCTAATAATTGTGCACACAGTGTAGAAGTATTATTATTAAACTGAACTCCCCATTTGGATAAACAATATTTACTAGAGTCTGGAAACCGTTACACTCTCTACTTTTAAAAGACGCTCTTCGATGTATTTTAGTTCTCTGTTGACAACTAATCAGCTTTCTAATGCAATTTTATTTATTTCTACTAACTCCAAGTAGGAAAAACAAGTTTATGTTTTTCCTATGTTTAGGATAAACATATCTTTAGTCCGTTGTATTTAATATAAAGAATTTAAATGAATTCAGCAGACCTTCTTCTTCTTCGCCAGATTGGCTGCAGTCAGTTGGCAGTTCATCCTCTCCACCTCCTCATCATAACCTTTAACCAGCTTAGAGAAACAATGAAGGTTATTGTTATTTATTATGGTAAATAGGGAACCATTCAAGATTATTGTCAGAATCTAGACATTAAACTTAAAAAATGCTTCAAGCTCATGCTTCAGTTGCCACTGACACAAACCTCGTTTAAGTCACACACTTGCAGATGGAGATTATGACATATTTGGGCAAGATCTTTAATTGAAGCTTTCTGCTCCTTAATCTGTATTTCCTGGACATCAATGGTCTTCTGCAGTCTGGCTCGATCGTCGCCCAGCCTCTTATTTGTTGCAAAAAGCTTAGCAAATTCATCATTCTGAAAGAGGAGAATTTACAAGTGTAAAGTCAGGCCAAAACCAATCAGACTCCAAGAAGATTTAGATTTAAATTTTTAAAAAGAAATCTGTGTATTTATATTTTTACATTTATTAACTTGATATTTAGATACATTTAAAATTAAAATGCTGTTGCATAAACAGGCCAAGAGACTATTGTTGGTATATTTGGGAAATTATAGGGCTTTTAAAATTAAGAATGAAAACATGCTGATAGTTCTAATAAACGTCCACAAAAGCAAAATAAGTTTGAACTACATGGGAGTTTGTTCAGATTTATAACTCTACCTTATTATGATATTCAGTGGAAAGCAGATCAAGTTCTTCTTGCACAATGTGCAGCTTGGTTCTTAAAACCCGAGTTTCGTGGTCAGAAAAAGCTGTAAAGTAAAACTGAATGAGTAAAATATGAATAATATGATTACTAAACTTTACTAAACTTTCAATAAATCACAATCATTAAGTTTATTATGGATAAAAACCAAATTAGAACAATATGTTGTTCTAATTTATTAATAAATCTTAACTAATAAATGGAGGGTTTATTAGTTTTTTTTGAGTTGACTCAAACATTCAGCATTTAGCAGGTTACCTGCAGCCTTTTCCTGAACACAATCATTTATTTTCTCCTCCTTTTCTTCTTGGTCAGCATCCACATATTTTTCTGTTATTGACACCCTTTTATTGGCCAAATACTAGAGATTACAAAAATAAATCACGTTTTTAGCCTCAGGAAAAGGCATCTGCAGAATACTCACAATTTAATCCAGGAAAAAATCTGGACGTATACCTTCATTCCAGGATCCTGCATGGTTCTTTCTTTGGACTTTGAAATCCTGCAGCTGAGAAGTTGGACACAGACGCATTTGTCTTTTAATGAACAGTGAGGCTAATGTGACGTTAATGTTTTAATTATAACTTCTAACTGCTGTTTAACACCTAAAAAGACGCAGTTCTGGTTGCCTAGCAACGACTCTAAAGTACGGAAGCTTCTGAAGGGCATTTGGCGATACCGCAAACAGAGATAGACATGTTTATGGTGCTTTGATAAAATAAAATAAAACTGCTGAAATTATTGAGTTATTAAGGTCATATTGAGTTAATCTTGTTTTTATCCGTCATTGAGGTAATTTGAAGTTCAAAAGTATAGTACTTCATAAAATCTTGAGAATAATATATCTGAATTACTGAAAATCTACATCATCACCTAAAATGTTTATTTTAAATTATGATAAAGTAAATGTTAACGATAAAATTCGACCTTTTCCAAATGTTGTTTGACTAAATGCTGATATTGTAGTTTTGTCGTATTGATAATTTGAGCAATTATAATAGATAAACGTCAAACTTTGATAAAAACACAAATCGTCTAGTAGCATTCACTTATACAGTTTTTTAAATTATTTATTACATCTGACACTGACCAAACATACTACTTAAACCCTCCACCAGGGGGCATAATTCAATACAGCAGGTTTTACAATGACCAGAAACCCCCAAATAAGAGACATTTCAAGGACACAGCTTTCATTTAAGAATGTCAATATTTTCCTCATCTGACAAATATCTGCAGGCATGATAATGTATTTAGTGTCTTTGGTGTGTTCTAATCTGCTATTAATGAGCAAAAAATAGTCAAAGTAATATATTTCACAATGTAAACATTTTATCATCACTCCAACCATTATTGTGTGTAAATTAAGGCATACTAATGTGTTTTTGTGTAACGTATTTCTCAAGTTTTTTTTTAAACAAGCCTTATGAAAAACACACATCATATCTTTTTAACACATGTTCAGATGTATTTTCATTTGGCATCATGTTTTTTGTGTTTGTAAGGGTTTCTGCAGGACTGATAAGTGAAGAGAATCCAAACAGGGACATTAAATCATACTGAGAATCAGTGGAAACTGAGGTTGTTTCTTGAAGGAATGTCTCGTTTCTAAGAGGGATGTTTTAACCACCACAAACAAAATCTGTGAACATAAATAATTTAAATATTTTTAATGCGTAATAATAAGGATATGTATTTAGATTTTATTTATTTTTTAGCTATTGTGGTACATTTTGTTCCGATCATAAACTGTCAATGAAAACAGTCAAAGCCATAACATTTGGTGATTTGGATATGAGCGAACAGAATCAATAGCATAATAAATATGCACGAACATTTCTATAATTTCAACTTAATGTCAGAAGAACAAGAAATCACTCAGATGCACTTCGGCTGACAGTTCAGCTCGTTTTTGATGCTGGCTTCACCACCGCGCATGCGCGTCCCCAGCCGCTACTACTCTCCATGCACATGCGGACAAATCCCACAACGTGCGGGGCAGAGCAGGGCTCACCGGAGGGAGTGATTAGTTTGTTTTCCAGCTGTCTGATCTGCTGTTGGCGCTCCTTTTTATTTATATCCACGCATCACCCAGGCTCCGGGCAGCGGCGCCTATTTCGGCTGCACAACCTCCAGACGGACCGACCGGCCGGCCGGTGGGTGTCCGGAGTCTGAAGCGAGCGATGTCGAAGGAGGAGCCCTGGGTGGCCACAACAACAACAACAACAACAACAACAACAACAGGGCGCGCTGCTGTCCCGCTGCAACGTGTCCCGGCCCATGTCCGCTAACCCGACTCCGCCTGTCTCCATCCAGCCCCGTTCATTCCAGGCCAGTCCCGCTCAGAGGCGCACCCCGATGGCCGATGAGGATCCCCAGCAGCCGGACACCGGAGCGGGGAGTCTACCCGGCCTGCTTCCCGGGCTGCAGGGTGCTGAGGCCAGCGCTCTGCAGCTCAGGATCAAGAACTCCATCTGGTGAGGTTTTACACCTAACTGTTTGGGCATGCACCATGCTGGACAAGACATCTCATCACTACCCATAGGTTTTGTTTTAGAGCAACACACGAGATAAGTATAAACTTATCTCTTAATTTTAAGTATAAACTGCAGTAGTCTTTGTGGAAATGAAAATGCGAGTACTTCTGGTGCTCAAGTGAAGATAAAAAGTAGTCATAAAATAGAGAAACAAACAAATACTCAAGTAAGAGGAGGCTATTAAAGTGTTTGGTGAAAGCTGATTACGTCTTCAACTAATGGTTATTTTAATAATCGACCATCGATCGATTAATTGGGAAAAAATGCTCACATTCTGGAGACTATTAATTTAACTACGGTACTTACGCCGTTTTTATACAGCATTATAAATACATTAAAAGATGCAAACACATAAATTAAGTTCCTTTTTTAAATAAGAAAGTAAACATGTCATTGCCTAAATGTAATAACATAAGAACATTTTTCTTTTTTTAGAATTTGAACCAGGTGAGGGTAAAACTAGACCATTACAGACAAAACGTTTCATCATCCCATTAACGATTAATCAATTACTAAATTAGTCGTTGATTATTTCAATAATTTATTCATCACCATTAGTCCGATTAATTGCTTCAGCCTGATAGCTGATCATAATATCTGATATTATTTAGCAATTATGAGATCAGACAAATAATATTAAAGTAAATGCAAGTTGGAGTTTTTCAAAGATCAGTGTTTTGTACATTGACCTCCATATTAGAGAGTGGATTAAGTTGATAGAAAATAACATTAGAACAATTAAAGGTAAGGTAATTTTAAATGTATAGCACATTTCAGCAACAAGACAAAGTGCTTTACATGAGTTAGAGGAAATACTGTGGTGATTTGAGTTCTTTGTATATTTATTTTGAGGTGTTTCTGTGTTTAGTTCTGTTTCCTGATAGTCTCTGTGTTGTCCTGTCTGCCCTGTTGATGGTGCCCATCTGTTTCTAGTTCCTGCGATGACCCTCCCCGTGTATTTAGTCCCCCCCTCTTCTCTGTGTTCCTTGTCGGATCCTTGTTGTGTGTACATCGTCTAACGTCATTTGTTGTTTGTCTTGCTTGCCTCCACAATCAAACTGTTAAATCCTGTGTTGGTTTAGCTCTCGTATTCAGTCTTCAGTTTTTCAGTTGCTACCGGCATTTAGCTGTGTGCTAATCTCTCTGCCGTGCCGCCTGTGATGGACTGTGTTTTGAGCTTCATCATTAAATTCATCATTTTCTTCACAACCTGGGTCTCAGCGTTCATCCTCACCACCTCTCAATCCCCACTTTATGACAAATACAAACAAAATGGCAAAAGAAAAGCAAGAGAAATAAATTACTCCACAATTTATAAAGTAATAGGAGTTTCTCTGAATAAACTAATAGAAAAGAAAAATAGTTTCTCTGAATTCTAAGTTTGTTCTAATTCCTGCTGTGAGTTGAGTGAAGTATATAATTAAAGTTATTTCCTTCACATGAGTTTGTGTTTTTCAATGTAGTTCATCACTGTTGATATTATAGATAACACTTTAGGAGAAACTTGGTGTCCCCGATAGTAACTTTAAGCTCATTTGAACTTTTTCTTAGTATAACCTAGTTGATTCTGCAAACAACACTAGATCCACCAATCACCGTCTTCTATTATTTTTACTAATTTTATCATTTTTATTTTAAAAGAATATAGGAATAAGTTAGAAAACGTGTGTTTTTGATTGAATTTGTTGTTTTGAATCAAACAGAAACTGAAAGAGATCATCCCCATTTATTCATCAAAGCATGCGTTTTTAACTTGTATTTTATTTCTACTAAACACGACATGCTGTTGATTCGTGTGTTTTAAAAGAACAAAAATGGTGGGAGTTATTGAATAGGAGGGAAAAATGCAGATTTCTTAGCATTTGATCGGCCTATCGTCAATCAGAGCAGATAAAAATTTCTTTATTCTGATCTCTGGTTAACAAAAGCATCTCTAAAGTCCTGATGTATTTGTTCATCCATTAATACCTTAATGTTCAAGCAGCATTAATGAAATTCTGTGTTCATTGTTAACGTTCCTCCACGTTAGCCTCCAAATGTTTAATCATGTTTCAAATACGAGTCCTTATATCAGCATGTTGTCTGTCAACATTAATGTTTTTAAATCCACTCTTCAAGAGTTTTGTGTAAGTAAAAGGTCACGACCCTCCGTTCTGCAGCAAGCTCTTCATGTTTATCAAGTTTGAGCTGCTGTGTTTGAATGTAGGAGTTTTGAGTATGCAATTATTTTTTAGCTGTGATTTCCAAGAAATCATTTAACTTATCATATTTTGGCCTTTTGATACAGTAAACATTGATCCATATGGTATTAAATTCACTCCATTATTAATATTACTGTGCGTGTGTGCATGCGTGCGTGTGTGTGTACTACCAATCAATTTCTTCCAGAGTGTGGGATAAGTTTCATTCACAATCCTCTCTAGTCTTTAGTTATCCTGCTTGATTTCGACCAAACGTTTTTCCTTCCACTCAACTTTTCACGTTTACAGCCAGATTCTTTACCAGTGACTTGCCCTGTAAATGACTGTCACCAGGAAATCTGACAACTCAGTAGTTTTCTCCATGACTGAGTAGGCCATAACATAACATTGAATCTATTTTCAAAAAACGTTTTTATTCTTCTTAATATTAACGTTTTCTGAAAAGCTGAATTCTGTGTTTTGGCTCATTGTTAGTCATAATTATCAAAAGTAACAGATAAAATGCTTGAAACAGAAATATGTGTGATTAATGAATCTGTAAATGAGCATCATTGTTTCAAACTCAAACTTGATATCCTAATGATATCCTAATGATATACTAATTTACTGAGATGCTTCGATTTCACCACTTTTAATGAAGGTTTATAGTTAGAAAACTGCAGAGTTTCAGAAAAAAACAAGACAGAGGCACAATTTCAAGGCACTAAATTACAAAGTCAAAATTTATGATTAAAATATTTGATATACAGCTCTGGAAAAAATTAAGAGACCACTTAAAATGATCAGTTTCTCTGATTTTACTGTTTATAGGTTTATGTTTGAGTAAAATGAACATTGTTCTTTTATTCTATGAACTACTGACAACATGTCTCTGAATAACAAGAAAAAAATTTGCATTTATTTGCAGAAAATAACAAAAAGATGCAGTGCTTTCAGACCTCAAATAAAGCAAAGAAAACAAGTTCATATTCATGTAGAAACAACAATACTGATGTTTTAACTCAGGAAAAGTTCAGAAATCAATAACCAGGAGGTTTTCAATGGGGTTCAGTGCAGTGGGCTCTTAGTTTTTTCCAGAGCTGTATATTACTGACATTTTTATAACAAAAATAAGATAAAGTAGTTGATTGTACTATAAAATAGCACTATAAAACCAATTAAGCTTGACTCAACTGCTTGTTTTCTGCTTGTGTTAAATTACTGAGCTGCGTTAAACCCTAAAACAGAGAAATGTATTCGTTTTGCATCATGTAAACAGTGATGCACACAGAACACTGTGTGCATCACAGTGTTCTGTGATGCACACAGAACACTGGCTTGTACTCAGGCCTCTGCTCTGACCTTTTATTTCTGTATGAAACCAAGGAGCCATGAAATGCCAAAAGGCTGAGTGACCAGAACCAGTTCAGAGTTCAACCGTCTGCAGAAACGTCACTTATCTGGTGTCGATGTCGTAGGCGTTTTCTGCTCTAAAAAGGCTGAAACTCACTGAGGTCAGAGTTCATTTTCTGTTGTAGCTGCATGGCAGGTGTCATTCAGCTTACCTGCCAGCTCTACCTCACAAAGAGCTTAATGACGGGCCTTCGGCAGCAGGAAATCCTCTGCCCCCTGGTGATAGCGAATTAAAGAGAGCCGCTCCTGTCACGGCTTAGAACATCTCCTGATTCTGACCCGCCCAGCGCCGCCGAGGGAGAGAAGCTACCCATCGCCCCCTTCTGTCTCAGAGTCAACAACTGTCAGACTCACCTGAACATGAGAGATGCAGCTCATTTAAAAACGAATAAAGGATTTAAAAATACTTTTCTGCTAGTTTATGATTCTGCATTTTGACTCGACCTGTTGTATTTTATTTATTTATATATATATATATATATATATATATTTTTTTTATTATTATTTTTTTTTTTTTTATTTATATATAACAGACATTTTTTCTCTTTATCATTATTAACAAAGAAAATAATTGATCATTATAAATTGTAGATATAATTTTTTTATATATATTTTAAAATATATTTTCTTATTTTTAAAAATAAACATTGCATTTTTTGTGTTAAAGATGTATTTATTTGGATGGTTTATTTATGCTTAGGTGCTTATATTATTGCAAATTAATTTAAGAGATAGACAAGATTTTTTTCCTCAAATTTTTGTTTATCTCCATTTTAAACAGTAAATTCAATAAGTAAATAAAATTAAATAACATGCAGTGTACCATGGGCTTACTATCAGCAGCAAACAAGAGGTAAACATTTATCTCTGATAATTAGGTTTAAAGTTTTTTAAAAGTTAATGTAAAATATTGTACAATTAGTGCTGTTAAAAACAGTTTTCTCTGTTGCATATTTCTTTTGTTTTTGCTTTTTTGTTAGATCATGAAAAAGTATTCTCATTTGTCAAAGTTGACTTGAGTAAATACAAGATGCAGTTTTCAATTAATGATTATTTTAAACATTTTCCAACCATATGTGATAAATATTATTCCAAACTACAGTTGGTGTTTTCTAGTTCACTGTGGAGGATTCTGGCCCTAAGTTGTTTAATTTGGCCACTCTATGGGTTTTTAGAGCACGATCAGCCCGCTTAAAGCCACAATATTCAACTTTTACAACATAATATGAGGCAGATAACCTGAAAAAAATAAAGTTTCTCCACTTCCTCCCAGTGATAACATTGCAGTCTACAAAAATGCTCCCAGTCAAAAACCAATCAGAGCCAGGAGGAGGGTCTTAGCGTTGACAATCATCCTCGGATAGACGCTGCTTAATGTGATATTGGTGGGAAACCATCATCGGTGGCCATGCTAACTAGCCTTAGCCTTCCTGTAGCGTAGCAGAGAGAAAACCCTCCTCCTGACTGGTTGTTTCTGACTGAGTGGTGTATTTCTGCAGATTGTACTGGGAGCACTGGGAGAAGGCAGAGGAGATCCATTTTTCACAGTTTATTTGTCTCACATTATACTGTCACAACATAATGATAATTTTAACAAGTATGTGGTGAACATGTTTTTATAAAAGCTGCATAATAAAACCTGCTTTATGGATTTTTTTATGGGTGGTTTGAAGCATCTCCCGTTAGCTTGAGATCACAACCTGACCGACGTTCTCCTTCAGGGGTTTTGGTAGAGAGCAGAATAACTTTATTTTTATCAGTTATGACAATTAGTTCAGGTCTGAATCTACAAAACAGCCTCAGACCATCACACATTTTTATTCTGAAAATGCTGCGATGAGGTAAGATAAGGTAATTATATGTAGCACATTTTCAGCAACGAGGCAGTTCAAAGTGCCTTTCATGAATTAGAAATACAGCAAAAACAAAATAAAGACAAAAAGGTAAGGGTAACAACAAGAAAGAAAGCAAAAGTACTACACAATTTAAACTAGGTCTAAAATTTGTTCTTGATTAGTAATAAATACTAATTTATAAACTAGTAGGACGGGCTGCACAGTGGCGCAGTTGGTAAAGCTGTTGCCTTGCAGCAAGAAGGTTCTGGGTTCGATTCCCGGCCCCGGTCTTTCTGCATGGAGTTTGCATGTTCTCCCTGTGCATGCGTGGGTTTTCTCTGGGTACTCCGGTTTCCTCCCACAGTCCAAAAACATGACTGTCAGGTTAATTGGCCTCTCCAAATTGCCCCTAGGTGTGAGTGTGTGTGTGCATGTGCATGGTTGTGTGTCCTGTGTGTCTCTGTGTTGCCCTGCGACAGACTGGCAACCTGTCCAGGGGGAACCCGCCTCTCGCTCGGAACGTCAGCTGGAGATAGGCACCAGCACCCCTCCCGACCCCACCAAGGGACAAGGGTGTAAGAAAATGGATGGATGGAAACTAATAGGACTTTCTTTGTCTCCATGTTTGATTCTTTGTTCTGGGTTGCTATTGATAAGTACAAACTAAATATTGGTTTTAATAGGAATGAGAATAAATAGTCAGTGATTTATAAACAAATAGGGGTTTCTCTGGATCTTAAGTTTGTTTTGCATTATTGAGGTATAAAACTAAATGTTGGTTCCAGTTCTGGGTTCAGTTCTGGATGTGTAAAATATAAAACCAAATTTTGGTTCTCTGTGTTGGATTCTTGTTCACACTTCATAAACTAATGAGAGTTTCTCTGTGTCTTGGTCTGATATCAAAGGTAAAAAGCTAAATGTTGGTTTAGAATAATAAGTACATGTTACTCCAGAACAGGACACATACTTTCTACTATTGTCCACAGGATATTTTCCTTTAAAGCTTTAGATTATCAAGATGTTTTATGGTAGATGTTTGTTTTTTATCTGACCTTGTAGCTCTCACTTTGATGTAATTTATGCCCATTTACTGTCAAAAACTATTCCTTTTCTGTTCTTTAATTAGATTGAAGCATCGTGTTTTGTTTTTGAGATCTTGTAGCATCCTCCATGTAATCAGTATAGGCTTGATTAGTGAAACTGAGCTCAGATTGAATGAATTTAATCACAATTATTTAATGATTTAGTACTTGTAAAAACTAGTTTTGCTGTTGTACGGCTGAAGCTACGTTTAATTAGACAGACAGCATGTGGTTTTCTTAGTGACGGTGAGTGAATTTCCTGATTGGTGGAGCGTCTCCCGTCTTAGAAACGTGTTTTTCTGTTTGTTTCGACATGTGGCTCCTGTAGTGGACGACCTGAGAGATGCTGCAGGGAGGGTCGTCACATACCAAACATTCCTCTGCTTTATAAATAAATACTGTTTAGGAACAAGCGTTCATGTTACACCAGCTTCATGCTAATTTATATTTTATGTCTGTTTTACAGCAAAACTGTCCAGTCAAAAGTGGAAAACATCCTGGTGAGTCCATGAAGTTCAACTAAAACCTTTTGGTTAATCTGATGTTTGTGGAACTAAAGATAATCATGATGTTCAACTTTTTACTTTTCCAATGATGAGGCGATCATTTTCATTTGTTGGGAGTTTGCATTTTGATCCTCTACTGTCCCTGTTGGTCTCTCAGAAAGACTGTTATCTATTCCTCATAGAGGTTTCAACTAAATAAATATTATTTCTGTCATTTATGTTTCACATCGTAGCTTCTTACAGGTTCTTTTATTAGGAAAATCCAGGACGGTACTTCCTGCTGGAAAGGAATCAAAATGTAAAAAAAAACAAAGACGGAATGATTTGACCGACGGCTCCAGGAGACTGAGTTACTACATCCAACCAACCAACCATCCAACCAACCATCCAATCAACCATCCAACCAACCATCCATCCACTCCATCAAACCGTCCATCGAACCAACCATACAACCAACCATCCAGCCAACCATCCATCCATCCATCCAACCAACCATCCATCCACTCCATCAAACCGTCCATCCATCCAACAATCTATCCATCCTCTCCATCAAACCATCCATCCAACCATTCATCCATCCACTCCATCAAACCGTCCATCCATCCAACCAACCATCCATTCAACGAACCATCCATCCAATCATCCAACCAACCATCCATCATCCATCCAACCATCCATCATCCATCCAACCATCCATCCATCCGTCCATCCATCCATTAGTTAATTTTTCCATCATACTGAACCAACAGCATCCATCAATTTATTCTACGTTTTATTATTTTGTCTAAATTATTATAACTTTTTCTTTTTTTGAAAATATGACATTAACTAAAAACCTAGAAAATTTTTAGAATTTTTAAAGCAAAAATAAAAGGTAACTCATTTGATAAATGGCTGGTTCTGATGAACCAATAAGAAAACGATCAGCATTAATATTGATTAGAACTGAGACTTCTCTCTAATTGACAGGTCACATTACGTCACTTTAGCTACACAAGTACAAACTCTGGCACCTCTAAAGTTACACCTGATGTGCGACCTTAATTATCCTTAATTATTTTTGTTTCATTGTGTGAAAGCTGCAGACAACCTTTGACCTTAACCCAGGGGGTGAACTCAGAGGATCAGTGGAGCTGTGCTGGGAGACGTGTTAACAGCAGAAGACTTTCGTTCAGTCTGCAGACCGTCCTGCCCCACAGGAGCCGGCCTGTCTGTCCGTCCGTCTATCCGCAGCGTCTTACTAAACTGAGTGTGTGCGCAGTGTTGTGTTGCACACACAGCAGATACATGAATCCCTCAGAGCTCACTCAGCTGCTGTCACCAACCCAAGACTCTGAAACATTTAACCTCTTATTAAGATGTAGGCACAATATAACCACATGACAATGCAGCAAGACTGCAGAGACTGTACCAGATAAACCTCAGACAGATTGCCATCTGTCATATAAAATACCAGTGAAGCTTTTGGGTATAAGTGAAAAATTTCAGTTACTGATTTAACTCCAAGTGAAATGATGTATTTAGGTGTTGTTGCTTGAACAGGGGTGTACAAACCTTTTGCCACATGGGCCAAATCGTCGAGTCTGAAGTATTCACTGGCCAAGAAAAAAACTAAAATAAAACGAAGCAAATAAAGTCCTCCAATTGTATTTTTTTTTTTTGTTGTTGTTATTCATCACAGATGCAAAACATAAACAGGATTTTGAACATTTGCATTTAATTTTGAAATTCTTTTGTGCTCAGCTGAACAAATTTATTCTCAGATATAAAAACAGGATTTGGGTCAGTTTCCTGTAAAATGTTTAAAGTGTTGTTCAATAAATTAAATAAAATCTGATTTAGATGCAGCAAAGTTTTCTTTTCAGTAAAAGTCCCTGAAAATGTTTCTACTTATTATACAAGCTTAGTTGTAAAAATAATACTTTGTGTTGTACTTAAGATTCACCCCGATTAAAAATATCTACTTTTATCCTCTCTTTTTAATGTCTACAGCAAGATGTGGAGAAGTTCTCAGACATTGAAAAACTCTACCTCTACCTCAAGTTGCCTACTGGTCCCAGCAGCAGCGCAGAGAAAAGGTAAAACCTCACAGGGCGATAAATCGACTTTTTTAACTAATCAAATTTTTGGTTTTTCCAAGATTAAATTTTTGGAAAATCAGGATTTTTTTCCCCATGGTGATGTCGGGACGCGAAGATGGCGGCCATCTTGACAAGCTTGTTTTACAGTTTCTATTTGTTTGAACTTTAAATTCAGAATATTAGAGCCAGGCTACAATTTTCTTTAAATTGCAAGAGTAAAGTCATGATATTACAAGAAACATATATGACAATAGAGTCAAAATAACACAAGAATAAATCACAATATTAGGAGAGTAAAGTAATAATTTTATATTTTAAAATAAAAAACTAAAATGAGAAATTTTAAGACTCTTGTGAAGTCATACTTTACAGATATTTAAAATGGTTGTAAAGTATGACTATTTTGAAGAAAGAACCACTTGAACTGAGCTAACCATTTTTCTATGTAAAACAACTCGTTTTCTCATCATTTTGAGACATTTTCTGATAAAAATGTGTTGTTTTTCTGCTAATTTTAGCTTAATATAGCCCAGTTCTAACACTCTCTAATTTCCTTTTAAGAAAATCAGATCTGGTATGAAAAAAAATCAGAGATTTTACCTTAAGCCATGTCGCCCAGCCCTGACCTCACCTGGATTATATAAATAAACATCTGAGAAATAACAATGATCCATGATCAAACCACAGGACATGTTTGTGATAAGCTGTTTGAGGAGGTTTTAGTGTTGCTGAATCAGTTTCTGTGCAGTCAGTGACTCGGCTCTTTTCTCAGTGACCAGAGCGCCCTGTCGTCCAGCCGCACTCAGCAGATGCACGCGTTTGGCTGGATCCGCGACCATCTGGAGGAATACCCGGAGACCTCGCTTCCCAAGCAGGAGGTCTACGATGAGTACAAGTACGGGCAAAACTCTGCTGCAGAATTCCACCTATTTTAGCCACAAATTCAGAGTTTCGCTTTTAGCATACAGCCACTAAATCAGACATTTTTCAGAAGTTGCTTTTGTTTTTCGTTTTTCTTTGTGCGAACACCTTACAGTGTTTGTGCCGCGTCCTGCCCTACATTACTGCAGGCTAAAGTGTCGGTATAAATAGATGCAGCAGGCATGAGAATCACAGAGCAGCATGTGTTGGTAATATTAGAATGGAAAATCTGAGACAGCCATTGAAAAGCTCTGACACTCTTATATAACTTTTTTTTTTTTTTTATCTATTTAACGCCACCAGAACAAAAATACAGCAGTCTCCAGAAACATTGGCGCCTTTGGAGCCGGCTACTAAAAAAAGACCAAAAACATGCAGCAGGCTTAGTGTTTGTTTGATGCCTACAAGGTTTGTCTAAGTGAACGGGAACTACAGCTGATAATCAATCAATAATCAACCAGGGCAGAGGTTTTGGTGAACTTTACATGTTTATTTTGGGACCTGAATTGACTCATACAACCTGATGGATCTGTAGTGTCAACAGGTGAAGGTTGTTCCTGCAGAATCTGGAAAAGTCTGGGATTTGATTCAGCATTGTTGGGCCAGTTTGGAAAACAAAAAATGAGTTTCCAAAAATTATTTGCAATTCCAGACTTTAATTCCTGTCCCATCTCTCCAAAAACCACAAATCTTGCCATCTGGTTTGTAGTGCAAATATTTTAGTGAGACAAAAGTAACTTACAAGTAACTTTTCATATATGAGCTTGTTTTATGTAAATAATTCCTTAAAAAAATACTAGTTCTACTGGCAGATTATTTCACTTATAATATAGACAAAATGTCTTCCGTCCTTCCTTCCCTCCGTCGGTCCATCTGTACCATTATTCTTTTTTGTTTCCTTCCCGTCAGTTCTCCTATCATCCCTCTCTTACTTTAAATGTGCCAAAAAGCTATAGTGAAGTACTGCTTACGGACCACAAAACACTTAAATCTATTAATTATTCATAAAGTGCTGAAATTCAGCGCACTGCAAAAATATTCACACCGTTTTTATACCCGTACCAATGTCTCCACATTTTATCACATTACAACCTTAAACTGTATTTTCTTGGTATTTTTGTGTGATACACCAACACAAATACATTTATTTTTTTAAATCAACTATTAATGACCGACTTTCATTTTATTCAAATAAAATTCTGAAAATTTAGTCCAGTTTCAGGCTGTCTCTCAATCAGCTGTGTGAAGTTTAGAGGCTGTGTGTTTTGTTTTTGTTGTCAATCCTATCGAAATAACTTCTGTGAAATTTTATGAAGGGCAACAATTTTGGGTTTTGGGGATGTTCAATTTTTAGGAAATAAGATTAAAAAAACACATACACAGAGTTTTAAACTTAAGACAGAGAAAGTTATGTAAGAAGCATGTGTTACTGTAGAATTTCGATGCAAAATCCATTTTTAAAAAAGAGTAAAAACTATTAAAACCTGCATTTGTTATTAGAGCTACACTTAAAAACATTAGTTGATTCTATATCGTTTGTTTAAGCAAAGATATTAAGTAAAGTTCAAGAGCCACTTGTGGCTCCGGAGCCTAAAATTATATTGATGTGACAAAAAGCAAAAGTCAGTGAGATAAAAATGCCATTGAAAGGCATTTCACAGTAAAAACACAGAGCCGAGGCGTCATGTGACCGCTCTCTCACGCTTTGCTGTTGTTATTTACTAATTTATTTTCTCTCTTGTATGATTCAGGAGCTTCTGTGACAATCTCAACTATCATCCACTGAGTGCCGCAGACTTTGGAAAGATGATGAAAAACGTCTTTCCAAACATGAAGGCGCGTCGGCTCGGCATGAGAGGGAAATCTAAATATCCTTTACTGGAATGGATCGTACTGTACTGGTCTGGCCCATGTCTGTCTGCATGTGTGTGTGTGTGTGTGTCTCAGACCATCTGCTGCAGCAGTTCATAAGCTCTCTAAATATAGATGTGAAATGAAATGAAGCCCCCTTCCACCTCAAAGGCAGCAGCAGAATACAGAGACCCTCGGGGGGGCGTCTCTGTGATCTTGACCTTCATGCGTAGCCGAGCCTGTTGAGCTCGTGACGTCAAGCTGCTGTTTAGTTTGCGTTCGTGACCTTCACTGAGGTTAATGTCATTATCTCAGAGGAAGGTGGGGTCAGATATCTTCAATTTCGTCAAGTGGCTAAAAAAGACGTCTTGGTCAGCTGAAGGAATACTGGTTTTTAGATAAAAGCTTCAGAAAAACTGTTTTTTATTAGCATTAGGTTGAATTAAAAAGCTAAAACATAGACTAGTTTTACTGTGTAAGATTTTTTTATTGCATGTATCAATAACAATGCAGTTTAAAGAGCTTAAAAATAATAAATAAAAAGAAACATTACAATTCAGTAGTAAAATAAAGCAAAGTAATAAAACTAGATGTTCAGTCAGTGTGCCAGTTATTAAACAATGGCAATTCTAAAATTGGTTTCTATCTTAAACGAACTCAATGTTTCAGCATTTTTTCAGTTTTCCTTGAATCTGGTTCTGAGCATCTCCAGCATGTTTGGTCAGCTGGTTTTACTGATGTGCAATGGCTACTGGAAAAGACAATAGTTTTGTTGTTGACTTATCATCCAGAAACCACTTCCTAAATCCTTGTTGGTTGTGCAGGAGACTCTACTTCTGCTTTTCAAAGATGTAGGGTTGCATAATTCCACATTTGTTTGCAGCCATTTTCACGTGAGCGTAAACGTTGAGTTGGGGGTGTGGCCAGCAGCAGCTTATTTGGATTTAAAGAGGCTCTACACTGCAAAATCTTACCAAGTAATTTTGGTCTAGTTTCCAGCACAAATATCTTAGCAAACTTGAAATAAGACAAAACTAACTTACAAGTAACTTTTAGCAAGATAGAGACTTGTTTTAAGTAAATAATTCTTTAATATTGATGAAAATGTACTAGTTCCATGGCAGATTATTTAACTTATAACAATACATTTTTCCCATATAATAAGTTAATTCATCTGCCAATAATAGAGCAATATTAAGGAATTATTTAATTAAAACAAGCCTCTATATCGAGCTGAAAAATTACTTTTAAATTAATTTTGTCTTATTTCAAGTGTAATAAGATGTTTGCACTGGAAACTAGACCAAAATTACTTGGTAAGATTTTGTGTTTTTGCAGTGTAAGCAGCTTGTTATGAAAGAAGCTCATTACAGAATAAAATCTCATTATTTAGGAATGCTTTTATATAAAAGTAATGAACATGTGTTGTTTAGCCCATAGAGCGTTCCTAACCTGTTTAAATACTTCCTAAAATGTTTTGGCCTTAACATGGACTTACATATTGCTACAGTGGACTAAGAAAGAGACCGTTCGTCCACATGCCGTCTTTACCCACTTTGGACCTCCATAAATCAGCAGATGGAGTAAGCAAATCGGACTTTCAAAAACATTTTGTAGTGCTGCTGCTGGAGAACCTTTTATTAATCTGTCCTTTCCTGTATAACTCCATCCGTCGAGCAGCTCCAGTGTGACGCCCTGGAGTCGCCATGCCATGTGAGCGGCATCAAGGAGGAGGTGCGGTTTGCAGCCTGTGATCTTGTGTGTGAGTGGGCCCAGAAGGTTCTGAAGCGCCAGTTTGATGCCGTGGAAGACCTGGCCCGCTTTCTGATCGACAGCCATTACATCAGCAACAAGTCTCTGGCAGCTCTCACGCTAATGACCGGCGCAGCAGCTGCAGCACCAGGTGAGCAAGTTAACGCTGCCGAAAGGTGGGGGAGACATCTAGTGGCACTTACGTGTTACTGCACTCTCTGTGGAGGACCAAAACTGACATAATTAGGAATAAAATCGGAAATTTGTATTTTTTGTTTTTCCTTTTCCTTAAACATGTGTTTTTGTAAAAAAAAAAAAAAAAAAAAAAAAAAAAAAAGCATATATTTTCTTTTTCCTTTTCCTTAAACATACATTTCATCAAGAAATTTATATTTTGTTTTGTCTTTTCCTTATACAAGCGTTTGTTCTTTTGTCATTGGCCTTGTCTCCTTTTTTAGTGTGCGTTGCTTTAAATTTGATTCATTTTGTCAAGTCAGTTTTTGACTTGAAATATTTTTACTAAAATGATCAAATGTTTTTTAGACACTTATTTGAGAGGACATTTATTTGAGAAACGTTTTGGGGAAAACATTACTTTTGGGAGTACTTTTACTACATTGTACTTTTACTATGGAGTATCAGCTTTACACTCGAGTGAAATTCCTGTATGCTCTATCCACTGTGAGTAACTTCAATTAATAAAAACCAAACTTGTTTTAACCAAAAATAAATAAAAACAAATCACGAGACACACACCAGAAGTTTTTGTTAAAGTTTGTTAAGTTTTACAATGAAACAAATTGATTTGGTAAAATGTTTATTTTGCCTGATTTTGTTATTTATATAAGTTATTTTCATTGTGATCTTACCAAATACCAAAATTTCCACATAGTTTTATATTTTGGTCCTTCTGGTTATGTATTTTTTAACTATTGATTGATGTTTAGATCAGTTACTCATTACTTGAGTTGACTTTTTGCTAAATCCTTTTTTACTATAACTTGAGTAATTTCTTTTTACTTTTTCTTGAATACAAATAAGTTGAAGCAGTGCTATACTCTTATTTGTGTTCAGTTTTTGGGTACTCTACCCACCACAGAGCAGTACAAAATATTTTTTCATTGTGAACAGTAAACTATAAATAACATTGTTGTTGCAGTGTGTCTTTAAGTCCTTCTCCTCTGTTTGTCTCCAGAAGTCAAACCTCAGCAGACCGTCTCAGCCTTTGCACCCACAGCCGAGGCTCAGCCTTTCCAGCCTCAAGTCAAAATGTTTTCGTCGCCGTCCGTAGACGCAAAGCAGCAGCTGCAGAGGAAGATCCAAAGGAAGCAGCAGGAGCAGAAGATGCTGTCTCCTGTTCTGGGAGAGGAACAGGCGAAGCGGATGCTGGACAGCGTGACTTGTAGCAGCCCCAGCCCTCCCTCGCCGCAGCCGACCATCGGCATCGTGGTGGCAGCTGTGCCGAGTCCCATCACAGTAAGAAATGAGGATTATGTCTTTTAATTTTACTCCCTGCTTCGGCGGGGGTGAAATTACAGTAATAACCCAAGATTGGCGGGAAAGCACAACGTCTCCCCTTTCAGAAACCACTGGAATGTTTCATATAGCGCAAAGTGTGGCGGAATTACGGTACTGCAAATTTGGCTGGATCCACGCCGATCCATTCAGTCTGGAAGGGTTCATCTTAGGGCTGAAACGATTCCTCCAATGATTCGAGTACCTCGATTATTAAAATTCCTCAAGGAAAATTTATCTGCCTCGAAGCTTCGTTAAATTATGTTTCATTATTTAGCGCACCGTGTTCTGCCCGGGTCGTTATTGTGGTGGGCAGCGCTCTCACTTCCGCCTATGAGTTGTTGCTAAGCGCTAGCAGCGTACATTGTGTGGCGCGATTATCAGAGTGCTGTCGGTACCGCGTCGTCACTGTGAGAGAGAGAGAGATAGAGAGAAAGATACTCAATTAATCTAAAAAATATTCAATAGAGTACTCGATTACTAAAATATTCATTTACGACAGCCCTGGTTCATCTGATTAATCGCTTCAGCCCTAACTGTATTTATAATTGTTTTTGTGTTTAGGTGCAGAAGAGCGGGCAGCTGCTGTCACCGAGTCCTGTGGCAGCAGTGGAGAGCAAAGTTCTGCCGATCAACTTCCAGATGGTTTCCCAGCCGGTTCAGGTAGTGAAGCAGAGCCCCAAACCCGCCCAGAATAACCTGGCCAGTCCAGTGGGGGAGCGCCCAGTTCGCCAGCGCTACGCTCAGATCCTGCCCAAGCCCTCTGCCACCTCCGGCATCGCCATGCGCTCGCCCTCCACCATGATCATCGCCAACAGCCCCATTAAGACGGTGATGACCACATGTCAGGTCAGCCCTGTCAGCCTGGTCAAGATGACCGCCATTTCTCTGGCGCCTACCAGCGGGGAGACGACGTCCCTCACAAACACCACGCTGCGGCCGACGTCTGCAGGCGTCGCTTCTGCAGCCGCAGCAGACGCCGGCTCCAACCAGAACGCACGGAGCGCTTCCGCTGTGGCCGTCCTGGCCCCGATAACCGGGGCAGACACTCAGAGCATGGATGTGGAAATGGAAGTTGAAGCAATACATATGAACAGGCAAATGCAAAATCCCAGCAGCCAGGCTTTGACCCAGGAGGGAGCAGCAAGCAGAGCTGGAGGTGCAGTTCAGAGAGCGGCTAGTGTGCCCATCCCTCACTCCAAAGGCTTCCTGGGTCTGGAGGAAACATTGGCCAACACAAGCAGTGGAAACTCCTCATCTGCGGTCAAAAGTAGCAGTAATACTGCCAATAAAGCCGGCTCTTTACTCTTAACCTCTCCTAATCTGAACACCAGCACTCTTTCTTTAGCAAACACCAGCAGACTATCGTCCTGCGGAGAATCCGCCCAAGCAGAAGACGGGTTCTTATCAACAAAGAGCTTCAGGAAACGCTCGGGCCTCACTTCAGACCTCTCCCCAGTCAAACGGGTTTTTATGCCCCAGCAGCCAGCAGAGGGCGCTGGTTATGTCCAAGGCCACTGTAGCTCAGGTAGACCAGAGAGTGCGCCAGCCTCCAGGGAGCTGGAGATGAAAATGAGCAGCGTCTTCTCCTCTCAGGTCCATGTACAAAGTTCTTCCTCTCTCTTCGACTCTGTTGCCAAAACACAAAGCTCAATGCAGAGGAAAAACACTCCCAGTGTTATGGAAACCGGTGACACCTTGATGCAGGAGCAGCGGGGGCACACGGTGGGTAACATTCACGGCATACCAGCTAACCCCGGCTACCAGAATCATGCAGGCATGACTTCAAACTCAGCTTATCAGTGCAGTGCTGCTGCAAACTCCCTTCAATTTGTGAATCAAGCAGCTTCTAATCAGCTCCCCATGCAGGAGCACATGGATTACTTCTCCTTTGATGATGATGTGACGCAGGACAGCATCGTGGAGGAGCTGGTCCAGATGGAGGAGCAGATGAAACTGAAACGGCTGCAGGAGCTGGGAAGCTGCGGCCTGCTGCAGGGCCAAGCCATCCTGACGCCCAACAACATCGCATCCGCCAGCCAGAGGATGAGTGGCTTCTACCAGGCCCCCAGCAGCCTCATCCACACCCCCACTCCCACCTCAGAGGTGATGGGTGGAGCCCAGGCCCTGACCGGAGACAGCCCCTTTTCCCGGATCGCCTCCACCACCCCAGTGGACAGTGCCCTGGGCAGCAGCCACCACACCCCCATCGGGACGCCTCACTCCAACTGCAGCAGCACCGTCCCTCCCAGTCCGGTGGAGTGCAGGAACCCATTCGCGTTCACGCCCATCAACTCCAGCGTGACGTGTTTCCACGACAGCAGCCCCGTCTCCAGCAGCCCCGTCAAGCCCATGCAGCGGCCCACGGCGACCCACCCCGACAAGGCCAGGCTGGAGTGGATGAGCAGCAGCTACAGCAGCGGCGGCAGCAGTGGCGGCGGCTCAAACAAATCAAACAGCGGGATGGGAATCCTCACCGGCTACAGAGGCCTGACAGACGAGCCGTTTCAGAAACCCCACGCCTTTGCTGTTCCCCATGTGCGCCACCATGACGGCCACTGTGGCCGCCTGACCCCCATCTCCCCGGTGCAGCAGGTCGCCAGCATGAGCAGACAGGAGGGCTTCGCCGTGCCGGCGCCTCTGGATAACAAAACCACCTGCATGACGTTTCGCTGTCGCAGCGTGAGCCCGGCCGTGCATCAGAGGAACCTCAGCGCTCTTCCCAACGTCCCGCGCTCGGTGGTGTCCCCCTTCAACTCGCCCGTGACGCCCGAGGTGCTGAACATCTTTGCCAACAGCGAGGCAAACCTTGGGGTCAGCAGCTTGGCTCAGAGGAGCCGCTCCGTGCCGCTGAACATTATGATGCAAACCGAAGTGCAGCAATGCAGCAACATCAGCAGCATCCTTCTGAGCAAGCTGGAAGGATGCTCAGAAGATGACGCGCTGCGCGGTTTGGGCGCGCATGGTGTTCCCTCCGCCTACACTGCTCGGATGAACCTGACCCAGATGCTGGAGTCCAACTCCAGCCGCCCCGGCGGCGATGACACCCTGAGCCTGATGGCATCTGAGTCCGGCGGCAGCTCACAGCAGCCAGGCTACCTCATGGAAAACACTGTTGGCGAACAAATGAGTCTCTCAGCGGGCAACAGCCAAACTCAGCCAGCCTCTGCCGAGCAGCAGCAGGCTCAGTCTGCAATGCTAGCTTTGAGCTCGCAGCAGCATTTGGACTTCAGGAACACGCAGCAGCACCACGTCCTGACGGGGCCGCTCATAGAGCAGGTGTCGGAGTTTGCCGCCGGCGGGGCAGACTTCCCCTGTGAGATCAGGATGACATCAGATCTCTCTGGCAGCATCACCGACCTGAACTCACTGGACACAAACCTGCTGTTTGACCCCAGCCAGCAGCAGAGCCGGTTCCACAGCGCCGCAGCCGAGGAGCTGAACGACCAGCTGTTCCAGCAAATCAGCAACACGCCACACTCAGGCGGACTGGACTGGCTGGAGAGCAAAGATCACCCCACTGTTGGGCTGATGGGCTGAGAAATGAGTCTTTTTCCATTTAAAACTGATGTAGCTGTGTGTTTTTTAATGTATCTATCAGGTATTTACACCGTAACTCTAATGTACTAACAAAGGACACACTGGAGGTTTGTCCGGTTCAAGTGCCAGGCTGAACTGATATAATGCTGCAACACTAAAACGTCCCTTTAATTATACAATAAAAAAAATCACCTCCTGTTTTATCAAAAGCAACTCCAGCAAGCAGACAGAGCAAAAAAGATCAACACTAGCCTAAACTCACTGTTGTATATTTCTCTAAACATACAGGTACATCATGGTATTTAACATTTAACAAACTGCATCAGTGTTTAAAAAAACATAATATAAATGAAACTATAATCTATTCTTAACTATTAATATATATTACCACAGATCTGTGTGTCTTTGACTTTAATGTAGGAATAAAACTCAACAGTTTACTTAGATATTAATATAAGTTAACCTGTGTGAAAGTGTTCACCTGTGCTGCATCGACGTCTAATATTCTCATGTTTCAAGACACACAAATTCAAAATTTTACATAAACACACAAAAATTTATTTCTTTTGACATATGTTCTCATTTGCTTGATAAATTAAACTTACTTAAAGGAACAAAGTATTCAGATTGTAAAGGGTTGGGAACGCAGTTTAATACATTTTTGTTTTAGCTGAAGTATAAAGTGTATACATGTGTTTGTGGTTCTATTTACTACAAAGTTTAGATGAATACAAAAACCTGGTTCAGAATGCGAAATAACTGACATTTTTCTATTTTTAGATTAAAAAGATAAAAATTATCCATCTAAACCAGCTGTCTGCTTCTAGGTACACACTAGTTTACACAAACATGACATTTTGATCCAAACTCATCCATGTAACTAATCTTATATACAAATATATTTATTATAATGTTTTATCTATCTAATCATATACAAATATAACCAGCCACATTTATTTTCAACCCTGGTGAAGAAATAAATAAATCACACAGAAATATTATAAAAAATCCAGCACTTAGAGTAGGAATTAAAAAATCCAGTGTTTAGAAATAATTACGTCTACAAAATCACCACTGGTGCAAATGTTGAAATGAATGTAGCTGAAGCCTTTATTATTTATTCTTTACTTATGTCTACTATTAACTTATTTATACGTTACACAGAGGTTTGTTTTCTTTAGCCGCTGGTGCATAATGATGCATATTTATTATCTGTATGTCCTTTAAAAAAGCGATTCAAACAGGAAGGGAGACCAATTACTCTGCCACTGTTGATCCAGTTAAATGCAGTTATTCCCTAACTTTGATTATTTACGTTATTTTCCTGTAAGAGACAATGCTACTGCAATACGAGAATGAATTATTGAGTTTTTCTTTACAAAACGTGTGTAAAAGTTATCTTTACAGAACCTTAAAAGGAAGGGGAAAATACTCCTAAAGATTTTCAAGCTTTAAAAACATTTTCAATGTTTGTTTTGTGCTTTTATTTAATAGAAACATCGTCGATCTGGGCAGATTTAGCGCTGATAATTCCCATAAAACTACACGATTTATGCAATTTCATCAAAAAGATGTTTTGAGATATTTTCTCAAAAATAGCTTTGAATAAAATATGTCTCACCAGCAGGGTCCTTTTCAACCACTAAATAAAAGAAAATGTTTATAATAAAACCACTTTACTAACAAAACCCATTGAATGGGTGGTTCTTGCACTGTTTTTATTAATAATGAACATGAAAAGCAATTGCAATCTCTTTTGTTTTTTTGTTGGTTTTTTTGCAAGTTTCCCGCTTCTCTCTTGTGGCTTTATGAATATTTATCTTAAACCACTGCATGCTAGAAACGAATTACCTGGATTTTATTTCATAACTCGAGCCAGGTGCTGTAAAATCCCTGCTGTGCTTAAACTGGCAGGACAATTAAACGGAGGGTCAGACTGAGACGTGGTGAAGAAAACTTCACCTTTACGTCAACAGAAACTCTCACAGAGGAATAAAGACAGAATACGGTTTAATCCTCATTAATATGTAACGTCAGACTCGATCCTTGTAACGAAAGCTGTGCTTTTATTTTATTGGCTGGGCTGTGTAATAAACCTGTGGCTACAGCGCTGACAATCTGTTGTGCTTTACAATAAAAACAAGAATAATCACTGTGTTCAGGCTGCCATGTGGAGCTCCTCTTCCTACCCAGGCAGCTTCACGCTAAACTAAAGACGTACCTGAGGATCTCTGGTTCCTGAGCCTTATGTCCATGCCAAAGATGTCTCCTCCAGAAACTTGCACTGTGCAGTGAGTGTAATGTTAAATAGTGCTGTGTGCTAGCAGCTAAAAGCCATGTAACTGCACTTTGAAGGTACGACGAGAAGCAGAAACCTTGTGACGTTTACAGCACTGAAAAGACGTTTGTCTCTAAAATTTAGTAGTCTCTCTGTTCACTGTCTTTGATGCTTTTGTTTAAGCAGCAGGAACATGTTTTATATAGGAAAACTGATCCTACAGGCGACGTATTGATCTACTGTTTGTAATTTTTATTGGTGTTTTTCTGATCTGACTCTGTACTGCTGTGTTTTTGTACAGACTGGAAGTGTGATCAGTTCTGGTTGCTTTACTGCTATTTATTTACGCCGGGTTGTTTGTACAGAAGAACTAAGACATGTAATGTTGCATAATCACAGTAACTCAACTGGTGTTTTATATTATGAACATATACTACCACAATAAGGTTAATCTCTTCTTGTTTTATTGAATTTCCTTTTAGATGCATCCTGGCTCCTTAGGTTCAGGATGGAGCTCCAAAAACGTTTGCACTTATGTGGAAGTGGCACTATGTGTAATGGGTGTCTGTTCAAAAAATAATGTCTGGATACATTAAAAATGCAGTCAGCTGAACCTTGCTAATTATATTTGACTGCTAAAATGCAGACTTTATATTTGTTGTGTGCATTTTTCCGCTCCAGGTTTCCATTGTTTAACTGTGTGTTCGTTAGCACTAATGTTTCACTAAGACTTTACCCTTCCTCTTGTAAGTGGTGCCGAGATGTAGAGCTTCTCTCCACTGTAATCATTTTGCTGTGACATTTTTTTTGTGTTTTGTATTTTAGACATTGCTTTTACGAGAGGAAGTGCTTGTTGATGCATTTTTTTTAAAACACTTTTTAAAACTAATAAACATTTTTAAGTACAAGAGTCTGCCGAGTTTTTATATCCGTGCGAAGGGAGATGAAGCAGGGGGTTTACCTCAGCAAGATCCCATATGAGAAATTACAAATGTTTTAGGCACATGAAAATAGTACGGAACAAGATTAGGGCCACTGGAAAGACAGAAGAATTACTTTTTTCTCAGAATTCTGAGATCAAAGGCAGAATTCTGATATTAAAGTCAGAATTTTGAGAAAAAAGTCAGAATTCTGAGAGTCAAAATTCTGACTTTAATCTCAGAATGACATTAATCTCAAAATTCTGAGATTAAAGTGAGAATTCTGAGGGGAAAAATTTCAAAGAAAAAAGTCAGAATTCTGAGATCCAAGACATTATTCTGAGATTAAAGTCAGATTTCTTTTCCAGTGGCCCTATTCCTTTTCTGTGAAAAAGGCATGTCACGATGAGAAATATTGCAAGATGTCTGAGTTTCCATAGCAACAAATGTCCTCTCTGTATAGTGCCAAGAGAGAATATTTTCTTGTAATGATTATGAATAGTTTTTCACACTTTCTAAATGTCACGCTTTCCTTTCAACTTCCAGTACCTGATCAGGCTCAGGAGGTTTAATGTTAACAGAAGAGGAGACTCCACATGCAGGTCCTTATTTGTCCAATTACTTTAATACTTTAAAGGTTAAATGTGAGATGAGTAATGTTACAGATCTGATTTTTAGTCTGATTTTTATTCATCTAAGTCCAAATGAAAAGGGACCATCACATTCTTTAAGTCACTTAAATCTAGCATAATTATTTTGGTGTAGGAAGGATGCTAAACTCAAACATAAGCTAATGTGTCCACAAATAGAAGATAAATAATTTTAAATTGGATATTTAAAATCTGATGTTCACAGACATTCTCTAACCAGTCTGACTGAGACCGAGATGTTTTGCAAAGAAGAAACAAAAAACATTCAGACTTCAGAGCTGCTGTCTCTCCCAAAAGACCTTCAGACGAAGCAGGAGGAGAGTCTATAAATTGCAGACTCTGGGGAAGTTGTTAGAGGCTGAAAAACACCTGAGACTGGCTTGTATTGGTTCAGCTACTAGCAAAACGATTAAACGTAAAGCCAGAGGAATTATTGAGATCGGAGCATGCTGTGTTTACATGTCAGAATGGCCTAGTCAAAGTCAAAATCCAAAATACCTGCATAATAGATCACTTCTGATCATAAAACTGTCAGGCAGTTTATGAAAATCTGGAAGTTTCTTCTGACAAGTCTCTAGTTTATGGAATGTTTGTTTGTTTTATAACTTTAATACAACTCTTTCCTACATCAAAACCAAAATCTAGATTAAAAAAATTATTCTGGGTACAGAATTTTATACCCACTTCATCGTTGCCACAGTAACAATGAAGCTGGGACTTTTTTATTGCAAGGCAGCAGAGCTAATATTAGAGCTAAGATCAAATAATGGAAAACTACTATAGCCATAAATAAATAACAGACTTGTACATTTTCAGAACTGTATTAGCATAAAAAATATAGAAAATAGGTCTCCTCACACTGCTGGGGGAAAAAATCTAAGGAAAATAATTTTGAATCTGTTTTCTTTTGTTAGGATTCTTTCAGGAGAGAATAGATAGTCTGAAACTACACCAAAAGATTTTTATGAGATGTATTCACAAAGTTTAATGCATTACAGTAATATTAAAATAATTAATATATTTGCCTTTGACAATAAGAACTCAATTTAAATTGACTAAATATGTTGTTTTCATAGAATTTAAAATAATGAAAACATTAAATCTTTAAATTTAACAAGTCTGGATTTTCTTGTTATTGTGGGGAAAACTTTAAAATTAATCAATGGCTGCCAGATTAACTTAAAAATTTACAACGTACTCACTTGTATCATATCTCTTTGGATCAACACCACTGTTGCTGCAGGTGAATATTTTGGCCTTTTGTGATATGCGTTTTACAGAAAAATGTGTGTTCTCTAAACAACAGTAGCAACTGTGGGCTGCTGGCGATCTCTAGCAATGTTTAAGCCAACTCCAGCCTCAGTACGAAGTCTGAACTTTTCTGGTGTGTATCTGCAGAAAATACAAAAGCAAGAGGAAAACTGTCACAGGGTCTCTGCCCTTTTCCAGAAAACTGTTGTTTTTGTCTGCAGGCTGGCCCAGAAGTTTGATGCACAGGTTGAAGCGCTCAGGCAAAATTAAAGAGAGATTTCTTGACAGAACTGATCACTGAAGCTGAAAATTGCAAGGCAAGAAACCTTAAGGATTGCAATGTGAATACTGCGTGAGAAAGAAAACATATTTTATATCTTGGTTAATCCAGATACTGCACTCAAAATACAATTTCTGAGTGCAGTATCTGACTGAAATGTATGTAATGCTTCAGTTCGACGCTTACCGGAGATTGTCTGCGCTGTAAACAACTATCCGACACTCCAAAGAGAGAAGTGCAGATCCGAATGAGGCGGCTGTTAATGTTAATTTAATACTTGGAAGCGTGGCCAACGTGGACTGAAAGACTTCGTTCACATCTTACTGCTATTTCCAAACTACGGCAAACTACAATTTTAAAGATGTGCACAACTTCTCCTTCTGTTTGCTGATTGGTTCGGTTGGAACTCTATTGGAGAAATCGAGCTCAATGGGAGAAGTCCCAGATGGAGCACTGAAGGGAGATGAGAATCGAGTGTAACTGCATAAGAAGGCAATGGCCAGGCTGGCATTAAGGTGGATATAGTGTGAAACATTTTGATCAATTTGATTTCTGAAAATGCACAGAATGGAGGACTTTGAATTGGTTTTATGTTGTGATCCTATATAAAGCTCCAGCGCACAACTCATCTGGTAGGCAAAAAGGTAAACTGGTGCTCAATATATACAGGTCCCTAACAGAGGATATCATTTTAATCCATACAAACCCTGTCCATCCCTGAGAACCCGAATTGTCCGGAACAATCACCAGGTCATCAACTTTTAGTGTGTGGACAGGAAATCACTTTGAAAACTTGATCCTTCATAGTAACTTTATTGCTGCTACTTCCTTGGAAATCAACTGATTCATGTGTGAAGAAACTTTGCCAGGAAACATGATTGATATGTTTCCTGTCCGCACAGACTAACGCTGGAAAAGGGAACGTGTGAAAATGATCAAATAAGCATGAGATTCAGATTCCTTTAAACAAGATGAAGAAAATGTTCATAATTAGCTACAATAAAGGCTTGAATATGTCAATCTTTGTTAAATTAATTTACTAAAATAAATGAATGGTTCGATAATTGTCCAATTTATTGAGTTGCACATGTGTCATTCTTCTTGTAAGCACTTTTTTACAATGTAAACTTAAACATCCACATCTTTTACAAAAGGAATTAATGGAAATGAGTACAATATAACACCAGCATAGATATTTCTACATCAACATTGATCAGAAAAAGACAAAAAAAACATCTGAAGTTGCAAGCAACAACCTTGATAGTCTAAGTAGCCAGTTGGATTGGGGGGAAATGGAAATAGCCAGTAAGTACACCACATATTTCTTAACAGACCTTTTTACTTGAGTGACTTTTTTGTCACAGCGTATTTTCACTACGTTGTCTTTTTTTTAATTTTTACTTCAGTAATTTTATATCACTACTCTTACTTGAGTAAAATTTCTGGAATCTCTACCCACAGTGAGTAACTTCACTGAACGAAGAACAAATATGTTTTAATCAAACATTTACCAGACACTCACCTGCAGTTTTTGTTAAGGTTTTATGTTTTATATTGAAAGAAACTAATTGGGGGGGAGGGGGGTGGTTTCATTTAGTTTATTTATTTTGTATTTAAATGATTGATAATTTGATCAGTTATTGAGTTACCGAGTAGTCCTTTTACCAAATACTATTTTAAAACTCTGACTAGAGTAATTTCTTGGATGGCTACTTTTTACTTTTACTTGAGTAAAAATAAGTTAAAGTACGTAAAGCCCTGTAAGAATTTTGGCAAGTAGCAATTTGACAAAAACAGAATATTATTATCTTCGGAGTGTTTTGTGGATTGATTTAATGTCAAAACGGCCTACCATACTCGGTTGTAGCAGGAACCCTGAAAAAAAGGGAGGAGGAAGCAGGAGGAGGAGGAAGAGGATGGGTATTACCAATGACGGCAAGGCCACAACTATCCACTCGGTCTGGTTCACGGTAGTTAACTGTCAGCGTAAACAGTCGGAAGGACTATCAGAGACGGCACACCTGAGCACATAAGGGCAGACTGTTCTTCGTGTCGCCCTCTGGGAGGAAGAAGAAGGATCTCATGATGGCTGCTGTTTCTGCCTCTCAGATCAGAGGACTCCAGGCTGACGAGGTAAACCAGAGTTAACTAAACGTTAGTGACCGAGGCTGCTCACGCGACCCGACCGTTTGACATCTCTCCCGCTTGCTGTTATCCGGCAAGTAAACTTTAAAAAGAACAAACAAAAAACTGAAAAAGTAGTGGATGGCTATCTCAAACAAAGGTTTACTTTCGATAAGTGTGATTTCGTGTCAGCTAAATGAGAGAAAATGAAGGGTAAGATAAGAGGGAAAAATCGATATGTCTACTTAAGAGCTAGCTCGAGTTTGTCGGGGAGGAAGCCAACTGTCAACGCCTGAGTTCCTGCTTCTCAGCACGCGAACACCAAACTTTGATAAAACAGACTTTGTTTTCAGCAGCGGCTTCACGGACCCACGTAGACCCATCACAGTGGGTCAGATTGACGACACTGATGGCGACATCTCACGATGATTAATAAATTTAATAGGCAAGTCACGATTGGGCTTATGGGGGGGAAATGTCCTCAAGCGCCAAGCGCTGTCAGGAAATTACGTCACCCATACACTAAACAATGCTTGTGTGGGAGGAGAGCAAAGCCTGATAGGATTCAAGTGGAACTAGATCTACTTTAGATTTTTTTTTTTTTTTTTGGTCTGTTCTGCTCACCTGTACGCACAGCCAGCCCAAGGCATAGGTGAACTAAGCAGCAGCTAAAGGTCTGAAATGTCACACAAGCGTGGTTTAGTGATTGTAAGTTGGTGGAAAAACAAATAAAGCTAGTGAACATCAATCAGTAAAATGTACTGAATTTCCCCAGAAATAACCAGGATTAACTTTTCAAAAGAAGACTGCTGAAGATTACTTCCTTCATACCGACGGAAAGCTGTAAAGTTAACAACTCTATGAAGTCAACTGTCCACAAATCGCCATATTCTTGCTCGGAGAAGGGATTGCTGCTTGATGCAGTCAACTGCATTAAAAACTTGTTGGTATAATAAACTGAACTTGACTGCATTGAATCACGACTAGGATCAAATTGGAATGTTTTAGTGTAATTTCAGTCTGTCTAAGTGATTGATTTAGTTGCATAGTCTGTATATAAATCTGATCGGTTTGTTTAGCTCTGTCAATTTGAGCTAAAACTGAATTTTTATAAGAGTAAGAGGAACATTTTGATAGTTTTTAAACATGGACACTTCATTTCAAGTGCTAATAAATTACACAAGGGATTCAGCCAATATCTGGTGAATCTTAAATCCTAGTTATAAACTATATTGATGGCTATATTCGATGTATAATGGGTTTCTAAGGAGTATATTCTTTTTAAAGTAACATTATGCAAGTTTTGTATGTTTATAACTGAAAACAACTAAGATTATATACGCAATGGTTTGTAAAAGTATTCTATTTAGTTTGATCATAGTTTATTCTTCATTATCTGGGGTCCAAGATGATTATTTATTAATTGAAAAATAATCTTTGCATGTTTCTTTGCAGTTTATGCATTTTATCTAGGAACATTTTCCTCAAGTATGAACCATAAACTTTTATAGGTCCTTATATAACACCAGAAAGATTTAATCACCAAACATACTAAGTTGGGCCAAAAATAACACTTAAATATTGATGTTTAGAAGCAACTACGTATGCAGGTGACAAAAATAAATAAGTAAATTAAGATGCTGGTCTGCTCATAAACATTGAATCATCTTGTAAACAGCTTCCTAAATTCTATGTCTTGTTTTAGTTATCTTTAATTATTGTTATTTTTTTGGACTAAATGTGTTAATCCCACAGTTTGTAAGACATCTTACACCAAGCCCCACTCAGGTTTACAGTCCTGTTTTTAATTTGACATTTAGAAGCCACTTTTGTGCCATTATTAATTTAGCTTGTTAAAATGTAAATTTTTTGGTGTTTCATGAATGAAAAAAAAACCGACAAAGAACATAAAAATGAGGTGAAAATATCTTAATTTGTTTTATACCGGTAATAACAAATTCATTGAGATTGTATAACTTTACAAAACGATGACTGCTCTGGATTAAACATCAATCCAGTCATCGTTACATGCTTTAACTTTTGTTTTGATTTTATTTCCCTGTTGTTTTTTTAATTATTATTGTTCATTTAGGAGGCGTCCAGAATCCTTAAAGTGAAAGTTATTGCTGGAATTGGACTGGCCAAGAAAGACATACTGGGCGCAAGGTAAGTTTTTCTTTTTCTTTTTTTTTTACAATGTCATTGCTTAAATGTAATATTTAAGTAAACGGAAGTTAGCTTGCTATTAAATAAACAATAAGTTTCAGTCATGACACAATAACGGCAGGGGGAGAAAACACACAGCAAACACATGAATGATGCAAACTCCAAAAAACACAAATGCACCAGAAAAACGCTGCAAACAAAAACTATTGCCATCACAGAAACCTGCTATTAGCAAAACATTTATTTCCATCTCTGCACAGTCACAAGGTGTCATCTACCAGTAGAGATCCGCTTGAGGTTGTTTTTTTGTCCTATAGTTTCCTCCAAAATATTTTTAAATCCATCAGAAAGCTAGAAAACCTGCCACCAGCGTCCTGTTCGTGGCTCGTTGGCTGCTTTTGCAAAACATTGCCTCGTAAACAAGAAGTGTTGTGTCTTTGTAATTCTGTTGGAAAATCCTTATTGTGAAATGATTGATGCAGAGATTTTTAACAAGTCAGTAACCACAGCAGGTACAGTCAAAACACTCAACAATTCAAACAAAACAGCATGACAGTGACTTCACCTACACTTTCTGTTTTATTGACAAGGAGTCAAGAATCCAGTTCAGTACACCAGTAAGTACTTTTTCCAATATATTGCTACAGATGGCTGTTACATTAACATTTAGCCCACTATTGGGCCTATTATGTCACTTATTCACTATTCACTACTATTTACCAGAATAAGGTCAAACCAAGATCAAGTCAGTGTCCAAACCCTTTGTGTCTTTTTTCCAGGCTTTAAGAGCCAACAAGACTTGTTAAAGAGTGCAGGAACACACCTTTAAAAAAAAGTCTTCTGATTTTTTCAGTTGTGTTTTTAAAATATTGGAACGCAATAGCAAAAAAAAAAAAGAAAAAAACAAATTAAGGAAACAGAAATAAATAACTGATTTGTTATGTTTAAACATCATGCCCCAGGAATACTGAAATGAGTGACTGTAGTTTTTTGGAAGATACTTCTGGTAAAACTTTGGTGGGTTGCTAACATGTTTCCATCTCTTTATTGGTTTTATGCTGGTAAATTATGCCTCTTCAAGACTTACAGATACAATGATGATCTCTTTTTTTGTTGTTATTCTGAGATTTTTCTTCCTTCTTTTGTCTGTAACCCATGGCGCTTTTCAAATGTATTTATTTAACTCTTTAACATTTCCTCTTTTTGTCACTTGACAAAAACTTCAAGGGATTTTATGTAAAAGACCTACATGAAGTAGTGGATTACTGTGATGCAGATGAAAATTATACTCTACAAACAAAAAGAGAAATATTTTTGCATGCATTTGTATTTACTCAAATCAAATCTAGGGCAATCCAGTAAAATTTTGCCGTCAGGTTCAAATGTTGCTGCCACCTCTCTTTTATACAGAACCGATTCACAGTAGATGTCAAAACAAGCGGCTCCAATTTATATCCATAAGTATGTAGTCAATGCAATAGACTAATCCAATAATTATTCATGTAAGACCAAAAAGTATTTAATTACTTTGATCTGATTTAATTTCTGAAAATAATGTAACCATCAAAACAAAATAAAAAGTGACGTGCAGGTTCTGATCTGGTTTCAAAATAATGAAACAAACAAAAAAATAACATCATTAATACAAAATAACAAATTAGAATAAAAACACCAGTACTGTACAGTATAGTATCCATGTTAGAACAGTGCAAAGTCATTCCAGTAACAACAACTACTGTTTATTATATGATCTCTACATAGCGCAACGGACTCTGCAGATAGAAAATAACATGAAAATAAACAGTTTGTTTACAAACTGGTGCATTTTCGGTTAAAACTTCTAGGCCTGTCACAATAACCAATGTTTCTGGACGATTTATCCTCCAGAAGTTATCGCGATAACTGATGATGTTTTTGAGACAATTTACTAGTAATATAATGGTAATAATGGAATAATAATGCAGGAACACATTCCAATGAACATTTAATAAAGTGGAAGTGGAAGACATTTTGAATATCCAAAGTAAATAACAGAAAAAACAAATAAAATGAATTATGAAGTCTCAGGAAACAAATTTATCCTTAAAAAAAAAAAGGTTTAGTTGAAACCAAAACTCCAAACTGAAGACTTTTATTATCCAGTTTTTGGTAGAAAGAGACAAATCATAAGTCATGAAATTAGAAATTATTAAGTTTGTTTCAATTCTGATTTAATGAGTGTTATGACGGGCCTTAAAGCTTCATCATTTAGTGAAGTATCTTGAGAAATTGTACTAAAAGAAGTGGTAGCATTACTTGAAAGTGAGATCACACGAGCAAAGTATGAAGCACTTCTAGAAATTCATTTCAAAAGGTGGTTCTACTGGTTGACTCAAAAATACTTTCCAGATTTTTTATTTGCAGAAGCATTGCATGTATGCACTACTTTGTGTTGGTGTGTCACATTAAATCCCAACATTGAATATTGTGGTTGTAACATGATGTGAAACAGTTCAAGAAGTACCAATGGTTTTGCCCTATGCAATACCAAAACACTTCAGCAGTTAGACTTGGGTAATGAATAATGTAATGTGCAAGATGGATGTGGCTTCAATGAACTCTAACTCGAATCATTACCGCAGTAACTGCAGTCATTATGTGAGCAATGAGTCACCAGAGCTAATGTGGCTTTGTGTTTTTTCCTGTTAGAAATCAAACAAATTATGTTTTGCTTCCCTCAGAGATAAATAAAAAATGTTACAGAAAAAATGAAGAACCAAAGCAGATCTTCTTGATTTATAAGTTTGATCCCATGATTCTCTCTGCTTTTCTGTTGCAGTGATCCATACACCAGACTGTCTCTTTATGATCCGGTCAATGGAGAAATCACAAGTCTGCAGACTAAGACCATTAAAAAGGTGAGTAAACAGCACCTGAACTTGCTTCATTTGATGGTATTTGTATAAATATAAATATTTTTTTTCTTATTTCATGTTACTTGAAGACTCTGGATCCAAAATGGAACGAAGAATTCTATTTCCGAGTAAGTTTCGCTTAAAATAAGTCAACAACCACATTCAAGCATGGATGCATGTATATTTTAAGCTTACATTGTTGCCACTAATGGAAGATAAACTGCATAACTTGGCTTATGTTTGAAAGCATGTTAAAAATGTAAACAACCCAGCATCCCTTGTTGGATTAGTAAAGCTGGAGTCATTCTGATCTTCTACTTTGTGTTTCAGGTGAAACCCAGGAATCATCGGCTTCTGTTTGAGGTGTTTGATGAGAACAGACTGGTAAGCTGTTTAGATTTGTTCAGCTTATAATGATTCAATGTTCCCATGTAGTTGGTGTTTTTATTTTTTTTTTAAATACAGTAAACGTACAGAATGTGGACAGATATACTTTGTATCTCTAAAGATCCAAGCTGGCAGGGTTAGTAATAACAGATTAAATTCATGTAAAGTGAGGCACGTTTAACAAATTCATTAGAACAAACTTTCATTCAGGCTGATCTCATTTAGAAGCTCTATTTCCCTCTATAGTCGAATTTAAGTCAGTTTGTCGAATGAAAACCCAAACATAAATCTCGCATTGCCTATCTTGGACTTTTGTGGCTGTAGCATAGAAATATAATGAGTTGTTCTTGATTGATGGCAGCTGCTGAGGTGATATTATGTTCTGTGTTTGGACACCATAAATGCCAAACAGGAGAATGTGTCATATTTCCATAGATGCGAATATCCTCCAGTCAGTGCAAGAATGACTTTGCTTTGTCTGCCTGTCAAAGACGCAGGAGGCCCTTATTTTGCCATATTATGCTGGATATTGCTGGAAACTTATCATAGCTTATTACTCTGCGCTGTAAATAAGGGTAAATCTGACTTCCATTAGATCATCCTAACGTCTGTGAGGGTGGGGATTAAGAGCTGTGGATCAAATCTGGAGTCTATTTTAGCTGTGGTTTAGTTTTGATTCTTAGGCAGAAATGTATTGAATGCACACTGTGTTAAAGGTTTAGCGAGTACTCCTTTACTCCTTCCACTAAACGGCATGCAATCGTCACATTTAGTTGTATTTTTAAATGTTTTGATATTTATTGACACTGTCATGGAACCAGCAGTTGAAAATTAGTTTAAGCGATGAGAAAAATCAGCTGGTTGGCTAGCAAACATCGGCAATGAGAGTTTAGTGCTATGAGTCAAAGATGTTATCGCAATATTTTCTTCCAAGTCTTTGCTTTAGTTTGGTAACATTGAAACCAATGTTACCATAAAACATGGTAACATAAAAAAAACAACCTTTACATGCGATCCACGGAAAGCTTGTTCTAGATCCACGATCCTCAACCTGTACTAACCAAGGAACCGCCTATCAAATTCAGTTTGTTTAGAGCCACAAAACCTGTACAATTCCCTTCACCAACTACCTGCTATATGAAAATACTTTGTAATTTAATTTAAGCAGCATTTGGTGTTTTAGGGCAAAGAATAATCTCTAACTTACATAAAATTGAGAATGAAAACACTTTCTTCATAGAAGATTTAAGAAAACATTATAATTTGCAGTCTAATTAGTACAATTTATTTACAAATTCTGTGCAAATGCGACTGAAATCAGACTTTTAAAATGACCTTCATCTTTTTAACACTGCTGCTGTCCTGTCATTTCTGTCCAAACTCATTAAGAGTCACTGTGGACGTCCTAAAGAGCCTGATTCTCCTCTCTGAGTTTGCAGAATAACAGAGAGTTTTTTTGCAGCAGGTTATCACAGCTCAGCCCAGGTTCGTCCTGGGACACAAAAACAGTCAGACCCCACTAATGCCGGCTCTTCTATGTGAGACTTCCTCCTCACTGTGTCTCTGTGTGGGTAATGGAAACATTGTAAAGCAGTTAGTCAAGACGAACAGCTCAGAAGTCCTGACTTTCACCTCATCAAATATCGCCTTACTTCTCCTATCTGCAGCACTTAGTTTAATTAAATTGTACATTTTCTTTTCTCTATTTTTTTACAGTCATGATGCACTCTGTTATAAATATGTACTGGCTTTTAGGGAAAATAAAAAAAACATTTATTTTACATAAGCTTTTGCTATACCAAAGCTTTCATAAATGATTCTTACTGCTTTTTCAGAAGTAGTGTTGAATGTGTCTACAACACTACTATATACAGTTTTAATTAACTGGTCTTACTGGTAGAAAACTGCTCTGCGATTACCAAGAAGCGGCTCTTTAGGTTCCCAGAAGAGCAAGTCGGGGCAGGACCATCTGTGCTCTTTTTTCCATTGAATATCCAGTTGTATACAAACTGCATGTGAATATATGAGCAACTTTCTGATGAGCAATTACAGCTTCAGAATAAGACGTTATTAGTTCCACTTTTTTTGTTTTTTTTTTAGCTCTTTGGGTTTTTGCGTTAATTGCACAATATTTGGCTCAGAGTGTCAGTCATTTT
Organism: Poecilia reticulata; assembly: GCF_904066995.2. NCBI lineage: Eukaryota > Metazoa > Chordata > Actinopteri > Cyprinodontiformes > Poeciliidae > Poecilia > Poecilia reticulata. The sequence continues at coordinate 19,877,958 of NC_088832.1, forward strand.
GGCATTATGCTACATTATTCATAGAGCACAACAAATATTGCCAGCTGTTATTGTGCTGCATGTGGTTATTGTTTGTAGACTGAGAGGTTTCTGGAATGCGTCACCACATCACATGTTTACAGTCACATGAGAACATGAACTTAGGCGTGGCTGACTCAGATCTTCCTCGTCACACTCGAGGTAGATTTCATGGCACATTGAGGGGCATGTCGGTGCGGTAAATGTGCTTCTGAGTGTATGTGTTTGTCACTGCTTGCCTAAAATACAAGGAACTTAAAGCAAAATTCCTGTAACTTCCTTCTTTACACTGCAGTCTCACTTTCTCCAAAGGCATAAAAAGATGGCATGTGCATAGCATCTGTGTTTCTATAGAGACTCCATCTTGAATTTATTACCACTGCCTGCATAAACAGATTCAGAAAACGCCCCGTGTTTGCAGGTGAAAAATAAATTGGGCGAACAAAATTCACTGAAGTATTTACAAAATTGTTGAATTAGAGGAAGTGCTCCTTGTTCCTGTGAAGATCACCTTCATTCTGCTTATGCTGATGTTTACATTGCCAGTTTCTGGAAGGTAAATGTTTTGTTAGAATGTATTCAGGACCCCAGGTGGTAGTTTTATTTGCACACAAACATGCTAAAAAGAGTATTTTGTCATTAAATAATGCTAAATTAAGGGAATAACCCACAATCTCCAGACACGGATACCACTCTCTTATCTTCCCACATTCCCAGTTCCTCTACCTGCTTAATTTAACTTTCAACGGAAAGTTAAATTACACGTACTGCTACGTGTACATCATTCATTGGCTACATTTACCCAATAGCAGTGCCTCCGAGCAGTTTCTCCTCCCCCTAGAAAATGAAAAAAAATTATTAAACATCAGCGTTCTGAGTCATAACTCTCTTAACCACTTAATGTTCAGCAGAACATGTCTTCACCTCAAACTAACGTTGAAACAGGCAGCACATCCCATTTCTGTTGCCAATTGAGGATTTGAAAGTTATGGGACTTAATTTTTTTTATCAGAAATGGTCCCTGAACTCCTTTTAGAATGATGTGACATTTAATATCTTGTAATGTAGATTTATAGGAGTTTTCTTGTTGAATTTAAGATTCTGCAGATTGATTGTAATATATTTTCCCTCCAACCCACTGAACAAATTAAACATTTACATTTGTGGTGTAGCATTAAATCTCACTTTAAAAGTTTTTGAAGCAAACTTTCAACTTGAAAATAACATTGAATAAATGTAATAATGAGTGTAATACTCAATACTGTCACCTTCCTTAAATAATGGCTTAATAAAGACAAGCCATTATTTCAGGAAAATGACGCCATGTCACATTATTTAAGCCGCAGTAAGAATAATTGTTGCTTTTCTGGTTTAAGAAAGACAATGGATTATTTTTTTAAAATGTGTGAACACTTTAGTCCATCCATCCATCCATCCATTTTCTTACACCGTTGTCCCTAATGGGGTCAGGAGGGGTGCTGGTGCCTATCTCCAGCTAACGTTCCGGGCGAGAGGCGGGGGTCACCCTGGACAGGTCACCAGGCTGTCACAGTGAACACTTTAGTCATTTTTTAAAATTTTAAAGTATTTCAACTTTAAAACTTTTTAAACTTTAACTATTGCAAACCAAGGTCATTTTAATCAACATTGCAGTGTAGTGGGCAAAGCCTCATAAACTTTTATAGAGCGTATAAAAGTTGTGTAAAAGGTGTTAATGTTGGGTTACTTAGGTGTGAAAATGCCAGACTTTCATGCCTGAGTTTCAAAACAACAACTTAGACAGCTAAATTAAATTAAATTTACTTTTAATATGATTCATATTGTTCAAAAATTAAACTTAATATAATATCAAATAGATAATAAAAACCCAGGTTTCCACTGGGTTCATATTTATACAGTGCTACTTGAAAATAGTTGATACAACATTGCCCAGCTGTTTACTAGCTTTGTTTTTCTCGGTGTCGCTCCATACCCCTCAGTTAATGAAAGGAAAAACCCACAATGGTCACAGAAAGAACTTGAATCTGATAAAGGTAATAATAAATAAAAATTCCATGAAAATAAACAAATGAAAGTCAGGCATTACTTTTCAAACACGCTTCAAGAGAATTACTTTAAAAAATAAACCATTGCGGGTTTTTCTTTGATCAACCCAGGGGTACCAACAATTTTGTCCGTGTGTATATACGTTGAATGTCATTTGTGCTTTCTTCCAAATATCATCAGCCAGAGAAAGCTGGCAAAAGCCCATTTCTTTCAGTGGTAGGGTGGTTGATATGCATATTATCAGGAAATAAATAAACCCAGTAGGGGTAATTTTTTTCCTATTGTATATATTTTGCTTATCCTTTGCCAGTGAAAGTACACCTTTCTGGCTCCGCTTGTGAGTCTCTGAATTTTTTATTAAATAAAACGTCCCCGATGTTTACTTGGTTCTTATTGATTCCAAGCTCTTGACAATATTATTGTAAGCCACTTTGTATTGTCAATATATATTGTAGTTAATATCCATATTTGGGCTCCTATCTTATCATATGGCTGCCACATCACAATCAAGTTTGGAAAATGGGTTATGACTTTCCTTGCTTCCGCCAGTGAGTCATGTCCTTATCCTGGCTGTGTCTCCTACTATTAAACATTACCCGGACGCTGATTTGGAAGCAGAGTAATGGCCTAAAATAAGTCGGCCACTGCCCACAATAGACTTCCATTAATAAATTGGACTGTCAACATCTATGAAGAAGAAATAAGACCAACATAGACCGTTACATGAGGTGTCATATAACCAGTGTCATACCACTTTAATGTCGCAATGATCACACTTCTTTCATCCCTCTGTCTTCTGTTTTCCAAACGGTCATACCTAATTCCTGCATAGGGTGTTTGACCACGTTTGTGTGCATGTGTTGTGTATATGTTCCAGCTTGAACCTCGCTTTAATGCAGAATTACACTGGCATTTATTCTGTTTGATTTCCTGTAATTCAATAGCAGCGGGTAAAACTATTTGCGGGGGGCACAGAGCGGCAGAAACATTAGTGGCATAGCAGCAGCAGGACTCTCAAGTTAGCGGCCAGAGCTTCAGTCTAGGATTCAGCGTGGAGGACTGCCATGGTTTTGTTTGACTGGCTTTTTTGTTTTTAAGTTTTAGTTTAGCATTGCTTTCTGCGTAGGGCAGAGGCTCCTTCAAGAGGATCGATTCGGCTTCAAGGGTCGCCTCTTTGGGTCATCTCTTCAAACCGAACCAATGGCCTGCTAAAAGCTGAGATCAGCCTGCAGAGGAATGTAGCTTGTCACTGGAGCTATTTTGGCAATGCACAGCCACTAATGATTGAGATCACAGAGCAGAGAGCGGAACAGTTGCTTTCTTCCACTTTTTTTTTCCTACCAGCAAGTTTGATCATGCACCTCTCACCAGCGCTGCAGGGATTAGAGAGTTAAACAAATGGCACGTCAGCTCCGCTTGCATTTCGCGTCAAGACGAAGCAACACGGACCCCCTCTCTGAAAGCCTCAGCTGCCATGGTGAGGAGAGCAGAGTCAGTGTGTCAGCGCACGGCCCCGCAGAGAATCTGGCGCACAGCTCAGTCCACTTGAAGGTGACTCCTCTGTCACCAGAGTTTGCCAGCAGTCAGAGCTCTTCAGTCTTCATATCCAGGGTTAACTCTGGAGGCAGCAACAAGAAGAGCGTTCTGCAAATCTCGCTGCAGCCGTGCGGAAAACCAAGCGGCGAGTTGGAAGGGAGCGCAGAGGATGGAGAGGCCGGCGTGGGTGTCGGTTCTGATGGGGGATCGTGCAATAGCAGCATGGCCAGCGACGCCGGGTACTGCAGCAGCAACAGCATCTTTGAGCCGGAGCTTCCAGAAAAGCACAGGAGCAGTCAGGAGAGGCCCCAGGTCTGCCGCAGGTCCAAGGTCCCGCTGCGGCGGTGCTCCTCCCTGGTCATTATTCCAAGGAGCCCTTGCAGCACGCCGCCTGCGTCTCCCGTAGGATCTGCGGCTCTGTTTGCTCTGCCCCCGCTACGGGGATCTAACCAACCGTTTCTCCAGGCACCTGCCAGTGAATTCTTCCAAGCAGATGAAGAAGTAACGAGTAAAGAGCCCAACATTGCTTCTCTAAGTGGCCACAATCAGCCAAAAGGAAACTACTCATCCGAGTTTAGGGACTCAAAACACACGGTGCACTTTAACATCCCGCTAGAGGATGAACCAAAATGCAAACTGGAGGACAAGACTGCAGGTATGGAGCAGTCATCTAATCTTCACTCTAGCAGCGTGATGCTACGCTTTGCCCACCAGAGACCAATGGCATCGGCCAAACGAGTCGCATCTGTGGCTTCGGGCAGTTCACATCTCCCCGATGCTCATTACCCGGCTGGACTCTCTGAAAGACAAGGTGAAGCCCACAAAAAACTTTATCAGAGTACCTCTGCTTGCTTATTTTCCTCATCTAAGCAACCTGAGAAAAACAGTAGGGTCTGTTCATCAGGGAAGGTTCAAGGGAAACACTGTCATCGTGCCATTCAGAGGAGCTTTTCCCTGGAGGTGCCTTACGCTAACACCGGGATTTCATGTCACGTTTCAAACCCAAAACTCAGCAGCCCTCTTTCCCCACATGTACACATTCATTTGTCTCCTTGCTGCCCTGCAAAGGTTCCCGCTTATCCCAACAACTTCAAAAAAAGCCACAAAGGAAACAGGGAGGTGAGTGTTTACATTCGCTGATGTTTCCTGACTGTAGAAATACTCATGAAAGTTTTTTTTTTTTTAAGAGCCAGTCTCATAATGGCCCTGTGACAGAGCTCTGTGGATGTGATGACAATGTTGTTAAACTAGTCCAAGCGGATTCCACACGGTTTTGGTCTGACTTGTCACAATGCCTTCCTGACTGCTGCTTTTACGTACAGAAACAAAAAACAACACCAGGCTTTTATGAATAGAAATAACAAATGCAGACATATTATCCAAGTGTTAATTTTTTTTTACTTTCTCCTTCTGGGGTCTGTGAAACTCAGTGTTACCCTTTATGCTGCTTATAAGAGTAACTGAGAGCGTCTCTAACTCCAAGTCATGTATTTAACAAGCTCAGTGTGGACAAACATTCACAGGTGTTCAGTTACATTACAGTAAATCCGTCAGGACTTTAGTTTCCAAGAACCGCTGAAATAAGAGAGACCAGCTCCCCTCCGTCTTGGGGGTCTCTTTCACGTCTGTTCAAACTCAACTGCGGAATAATATTCCTTTTTCTCCTCATTAATCTGATAACCCTACGGGCGATCAACGTATTTACCGTGGTTATTTTAAGTGTCGGGGAAACGCGGTGCCCCCTTTGCTGATATAAATAAGGCGGCTCTGAAATATCCCCCCGACTCCAGATAGTCTGGTGGTTTGAAGCACGGCCGGCTCCTCTGGATTCAAATTTAACAGCATGATACGAGAGCAGCCATGCCAGCCAGTCATCTGTGTGTGTGTGTGTGTGTGTGTGTGTGTGTGTGTGTGTGTGTGTGTGTGTGTGTGTGTGTGTGTGTGTGTGTGTGTGTGTGTGTGTGTGTGTGTGTGTGTATAGGCGCGCGCGTGTGTGTGGGGGCGGGGGGCAAAGAGTGTTGGCCTTCCCAGTAAACGATCAGATGGTGTGTTAGCTTCCCTGTGGGTCCCCCCCACCAAGCAGTGTTTGTGAAATATCAGGTGTCGGTCTCCAGCAAACTGTCAAGAAAGAAGGCCTACCTGAGTAATTTGTCTTTTACGGAAACGTTGTTTGGACTTGCACACTGAATACTGTCTCATTATTACCTCTGATTATAGTGACATCTAACAAATACACAAGAGACAAGAAAAGGGAACAAAAAGTATTTTAGGCTTCAGTTCTCGAATGACAAAAAGTCTAAATTAGCTCTTAGTTAAAACGTTTTGCGTTTTTTTTTACATAATCATAGAATAATTATTGTATAACATGATGTTCATGCAAAAAAGTGGTAAAATAGTCACTTTGTCGCAGACTTACAGCACCGTTTAGAAAAACCTCAAATTCAAATACTTTCCCCTTCAGGTTGCTTTTAAACTCGCTTGCAGTGATGCAACTAGCTGTGAGATTTAAATAAACCTTCAGCTTTGCTCCTCTTATCTGTTTTGCCTTCATAACCTGCTCCCTCGCAAAGTTAATGAACAACCAGATGTGGCTGTGTTACACAAATGAGGTGGAAAACATGAGTCAGATCCCATTTCTGCTGCGTATTTTGGATGAATCTTTGTCATAATTTTGAAAACCATCTTTAAGCAATTATAGATCAGTTTACATTGTCTAATCGGCTCTAATCTCATCCTACAAATGAATAATCTCGAGGAATTTAGCTTGTATGCCACTTGGATAGTGGATTTATTGAGGACCTTTTTAGGAGGATATGGTTTTGTTACGCCATTTGGTACAAATTCCTGCAGGAATGTTCTCTAAAGACATCACACCCCTATTAGGAAAAATGCCCTCCTCAACTCCAACATATTATTTTCCAGCCACCATTCTGGAAAAGTGTGACCTTTCCTTCCTACTGGACTTGAACTAATTATGTTTATACTATACATTTTCCATGAGAAAATTATGGTAGAAGTCAAATGAACAAGTGGATCTCAAACCGTGATGCACTTCGTTCAGGATGGATCGTCGCCACACAGTTTAGTTTGGCCGCTCTCATAGCATTTAACTGGGCAGCTCTTTCTCCCACCTGTCAAGGCAGTTTGTCGTGGCACATGTAAGACGTATTTCTGAGCATGCAGGTTGCCTCCAGCTTATACGGTTTATGATCTGGTCCTAATGTCAGCCTGTAAACCGAGCAGCATTTTGTGTCACCTGAATCTTCAGGGATGCCCTGAATGGAAATTTATCTGTCATTATAATTTTAATTTAAGCACTATGCATCCAGAGCTCCTGTGTCGTTGTTTTTAAATTTGCTTCACCAGGGAGGCTTCCAAGAAAAGGATATGAAGAGTTAAATGATGGGTAGCAGATGGTAAACACTATTGTTAGTGACATTGTACTAAATTAGCCAGCAAAGTATTTAGTCCAAGCACGTGTGGCAGATTTGAATGTGCTGACATCTTTTTATTATTATTATTATTTATTAAAAAATATGTGTTGGCCTGTCAAAATAATCAATTAATTGCATGATAAAGGAAAACAAACTCAATTATTTCCATTGGTATGTTTTACCATTTATCTCTTTCTACCAAAAACTGGATGATAAAAGTCTTCAGTTTGGTGCATTTGTTTCAACTAGCCCAATTTTTGATTACAAAGACTTCAAAACAAATTTTATTTGTTTTGTTTATTTATTTTGAATATTTAAAATGTCTTCCAGTTCTAGTGTTAAATGTTCATTAGTTTAAAGTTTACTGATCTTTTAGACTTGCTCCTGCATTATTATTTTGCCATTACTTAAAAATGATCTCAAAACAACAATATTATCATTTATCGCAATAACCTGTGAAATATTTTATTGTCTAGCAAAATTTGTTATTGTGACAGGCCTATATATGAGATGGTATTATATGTACAAAACAATTAGGACAAAATGTCAAAATATTTATAAAGCATTTCAAAAATGGCTATTGACTACACCAACAGTATCCTTAAAATTACAGACTTAAAATGAAATGGTACAAAAAAAATACATTCTTCTAATTTAATTTTGTGTTTGTGTTTTCCAAGAATAACCATGCCAATGATTATTGTAGAGATAGATAAAATAAAATACATGAAACAAAGAAGGATAGATAAAATGGCATAAAAAATCAATAAAGCAATAAAGTAGAGTAAATAATCTATCTAAAATCTGAAAATGGAAAGCATTCGATGTGTAAAAATTAAAGCAAAAGCAAGGCCGTGGCTTTAATCAGGCCATAAGAGCAGCTTCATTGCTCACTGGTTTTTTTCCAGTCTGTCCATCTTTACTGGAAGGAAAAAAAGCCACTTCCTCAAAAGCTACTGCTTTATTGATTGAATTAAGGCGAGGCTCAATCAGGTTTATAAACTCTGCTCACAGATTACTGCAGTCGTTCTGCGTAATCTGATTTCACTCATTTTGAATGTGTTTGAGATTTGTTTTGAGAATATTTCCCCCAAATTACACAAAAAAATCCTCCTCATTTTGAGTTTATTAGTATAAAATGAAAGTTTAAACAAGTTAAGCAACAGAGTTCCTATGTTTAGGGAAATGCAGGCTTTATAATTCATCTTGGGTTCAGGCGATCACCCAGTCAGGACCTTTTTAAGTAGAAGGGTGTGTGTGAAGGATGTTATTTCTCAAATTGTATAAAATCGTAGCCAGTTATAAAATTAAGTATCCATTAAGTTACCACTTCCTGCCTTCTTGGAAGATACTTCCACTTCTCATATGGAAGCTCATGTTTTAGACCAGGCATCCATTATGCTGCCGCTAATTCTCAAGGAACTGTCTTAAAACAAACTCCTGCTGAAAAGTTACTTAGACGTTAGTTTTGTTTTATTTCAAGTGTAATATTTCCAATAAAAACAAGACAAAAATACTTGATTTTGTCTGTTTGTAATGTTCGTGGCGGTTCTTTTTCATTTCAGTAAAATAAGAGCGCAAAACAACTAAAGCTGCAAAACAAAGAAAATGACTTGCTTCCTGTTTTTCAGATTTAAAATCTGCTTGTTAAAACCCAAACAATTGTTGATTTATGCAATAAAATCTATATATTTTATACACGCTGCACACTAATCCAGAGCAAATCCAGTCCATTTAAAAATAATGGAGATGTTTGTGTGTGATTGTATTTCAGGAAGTGCTTGGTTTCCATCAATCCTTGTTGGTAAACATTATGTTCTATATGCTGCTTCAGCCACAGTAAATACTATAAACAACACAATCTAGTAAATTGCAGGGTGTGCCTGAAGAGAGCTGGATGTGAATGACTGTAAATAAACTCGGTCCGAATGGCACCACTCTCGGTCCTGATTAAGCTCTTGAATATTCGTCATTCAATATCCAGCATTGGCGTGCAGCTACCGGTTAGAAACGGAAAGTTTCTTGAAAGAAAGGTCACGGTTGTTGAAATGCAATAAACCACACTCCCCTGTAATAAGACGTGTAATATAAAACTTCAGATAAATGTCTTGTAAGAGATGAGCAAATGCAGTGATGACTAATATGATGCTATCCAGGGTTCGTACGAGAGCTTGAAAAATGTTTGAATGGCCATTTTGGAAAGCGCTTGATATTCAAACTGTCAATTTTTTAATAAAGTACAATCTACTTTATTTTGATTTGGAAACATTATTTACATTTGAAACCAGATATTGTCGTACACCTCATGAAAAGACACATTTTTTATTATTATTACCTGGAGTTAAATTAAACTAAACTTTTTATTGTTTTAGGTCAGTTAGAATCACCAAAATTATTTCTATTTTCTAAATGCTAAAAATCTTAGTGAGAAAATTTTATTTTATTTTTATTTATTTATTTATTTTTTTGCATGTTGTGTTTTTAGCATTAATTTGAACAGGAAGGTCATTTATCTTAACACAATTTGTTTGGCTTGTTTCATTGTCAATATCATTTTGATTTGTGTAATTGAAATGAAGGTTGGCTTATATTTTATATGCCAAACAAAGTTACTCAAATTAGATCATTTTTAGTGTATTGTTCTCAGACCAGTCGGGTGTGTGAGAGACATTTCAAAACACAACATTGTTTTAGTTTATTTTCTCTCTGCTGTAGAATGTAGAATATTATCAAAAGACATTATTACCATTATTATATTACGGTATATACGAGTGAGTTGGAACTGTCTTTTATTTTAGTTCATTTTGAAAAACTTTCATAGAATTTGAAAGCTTCCCTTGATGATGCTTGAAAAGTGTTTTGAACCCTGATAATGAGACTAAAACAATGTAGTTTTAAAGTCACTTCCTGAGTTTTCGGTAAGATGAACGGGAGCGTCTTCCTCTTCACCTGTTTCTATCTGTTGGTAATTAAAGGCATGAAGAACCAGGTGTGTCTATTTATGTAAACACCTGTGTGACCTGTCGGGGGTGTTGATTTGGACACGAGGCAGACCCCCGCTGTGCATTGTGCTCCCCTACCAGGCTGCAGGACCACCAGGCAGTAAACATATCCCGTGTTTGAAGCGGTGACACGGCATCTGGTTTATGCTACAGTACTTGATCCTGGACTCTCTTGTAATAACACGGAGCAGTTATTAATTGGGAGCCGATAAACACATTTCTGCTAGATGAAGTGGAGAAATATACAGAAATGCATTGGTTGTTCAATAATGAATAATGTGTTTGAGCTACTTCTCTGTTTACTGTAACATGAGACGGCTGCTGAGAGGGAGAAGGATGTTTAGGAAAGTGGCAGAAATCTTTCCAATCAATTGCTGCCAACTCCATGTATTTGACTGTGATGTACTTTAAAGTGGTTTAAGTGGGAAGATTTGGAGGATACTCTCGTTGATGTTTGTTTTGGAGATGAGTCTCATGTGTCCCCTTGTCTCTCCTTTTCAGACACGTGATGACTTTCTTGGACAGGTGGACGTTCCTTTAAATCAGATACCGGTGAGTTCTTGTCTTTAACGAAGTGTAATAACCCCTGTAAGCCCCTGTGGCTGGTTTTGTTTCACTTACACTCCAGATCATAATTGTAAAACCAAGTGAGCAGCATTCACATTCTTCACTGCCAAGTGTTAAGAAAATGCAATAGGAGCAGAAGACAAAACATAGACTGGAGAAATTACTGAAGACAAGATTTAGACTCAGACAGGCTGATCTAAGTTACAGATCTTAATCACAGAAACTCCAAAACTGAACTAAAATGGTAAAAAATAATTTTTTTTAGTAGCCCCGCTGTTATGATTTCACTGCAAGCCTCAAAATCTTGTGAAGTATTTTTAATGCAAATATCTTAGTACACTTGAAATAAAAAAATAACTTTCAAGTAACTTTCCAGGAAGAAATATGTGCTTGTTTTAAGTTAAACGTTTCTTAATTCCTTCAAAAGTACTAGTTCTGATTTATACACAGATTTTAACATTTTCAATCATATGAACATAAACTTTAGTTCAATTGACTAATTTTGTCTCATGTTTATTCCTTTTGTATTTTGAAGCTCTGGTAGCTTCTTACTGGGTGTTACATTTTTTTGAGGAATTGTTTTTTCAGTGTTTTTCTTTTTGTTAACTCTTGCATTTCATATGTAAATTATGGCTTCTGCTTGTTCAAATTGATTTTGTAAAAACATCCCCTGGAAGGCGAGCAGCAGTTCAGTAGCAGTGCAGCCAGAAACACGATGTACGTGTAAAAGATGTGTAATAAATATTATTCACAGAAAAAACTAAATAACTTAAAGTGACACATAAAGCAGCAGAATAAACCACCAGGACAGGGACACTAAGTGTTCATATATCCTTACTCTTCCTGTTTTTTTGGATATTTATTTTTTTAAAGATGAGCAGAGCAGCAGGTGTTTTAACTGTACGCTCTCTCAGTCTCACCTTTGTCTCCATGTAAACATAAACGTGTGCCCTTATTCGGCTGTCAGTTCCACTTCGTTTTCTTCAGTTTTGAAAACACGGCCCGCTGTGTTTATGCTGCGTTTCTGCTTGTGTTTAATTGTAAATACAAATTAGCCTTCATTATCCAACGCCACCATCATTCCACATTGCCATGTCTTCAAAAATAATGGTGTTTTAATGCCACATTAAGCAGCAGGTTAAAGCTTTGCGGTTTATTTTTGTTGCTTTTGTTTCCTTTAGACAGAAAATCCTAACGCACAAAGACCATACACATTCAAGGATTTTCTGCTCCACCCACGAAGGTTTGCATTTCATCACACTTTCATTTTGCTTTTGAGCATTTCCCCATTGACGTTTCTTGGCTTCATCTAAACACGTTTTCTGTTTTTTTTTCTTTTCTTCCCTGGTCAGCCATAAGTCCAGGGTCAAAGGTCATCTGCGTCTCAAAATGACCTACCTGCCGAAGAACTTGGGCTCAGAAGAGGAGACAGCAGATCAGACAGAGGATTTGGATGTAAGCTAGTGCTTCGTTTAGTTTTTCCGTGCAGTGATGCTTCATCTGATTAAATCATCATAACATAGATTAAACTTGAGAGCATCACAGGCCACTCTTAGAGCGTTATTCTGAATGTTTAATTTATTTTTTCCTTTTGTTTTTGGCTAAATTTTAGTTTGGTTTTGAGTGTTGATTGTGGTTGGTCAGTGTTCATGTATGTTTTCATATGTGCAAAAACTTAATTAATATAAAAAAATAAAAAGCAGTGCCCAAGAGGAGATGCACATTTTGCAGATTTTTATCCATCCATCCATCCATTTTCTTTCACCCTTGTCCCTTAGTGGGGTCGGGAGGGTTGCTGGTGTCCATCTCCAGCTAGCGTGCCGGGCAAGAGGCGGGGTCACCCTGGACAGGTCGCCAGTCTGTCGCAGGGCAACACAGAGACACACAGGACAAACAACCATGCACACACACACTCACACCTAGGGGCAATTTAGACAGACTAATTAACCTGACAGTCAGGAAACCGGAGTACCCGGAGAAAACCCACGCATGCACAGGGAGAACATGCAAACTCCATGCAGAAAGACCAGGGCCGGGAATCGAACCCAGAACCTTCTTGCTGCAAGGCAACAGCTCTACCAACTGCGCCACTGTGCAGCCCGCAGATTTTTATTTGTAAAATAAAAAAACAGACTTAAACCATGAATAATTTTCCAGCCTCTTAACTTACATGACAAAGAAATAAAAACGGTAGTTTTCCACATCTGCACTGAGTGATTTAAATATTTTCCTCCTGTGCAGCCGGGCTGGGAGCTTCTGGACCAGGACATGTCGGGCCCCAGGCAGAGCCAGATGCTGCCTCCTCTTCCTCCTGGCTGGGAGGAGCGGCAGGACAACCTCGGCAGGATCTACTTCGTCAACCACGTGACCAGAACCACGCAGTGGCACCGGCCCACCATGCAGTAGGATATCCTCCATGCCTCCATGAGTGACATCGTTTCCTCAGATTCATTCCCCGGTGGATGGGAGCCAACATGTGTTTGTGTGTCTGTTGAACAAAGGCAGAGCAACGGGGAGAGCCACCGGCCGCAGAACAGCAACACAGATGTGGAACCTGCCTTCATCACACGCAGACAGATCTCAGACCACGACGAGAACGCCACGCCGCAGGAGTCTCCAGAGGTAACGCCGTTCTGCTTCCTGTCCAGGCCCACAGTGATGCATCTTAAAGGAACTCTTTAACTGATCCTCAGTTTTTATTCTGCAAAAGCTTTTATTGCTTTTTGACAGAACCGAAAACTCAGTTAGAGAATTAGGATGTTTTTCTCCAATCCACTCCTTGTGTTTCCACAAATCAGAGTGATTCATTTTGTTTGGCAGTATTGTTTTACAGCTTCTCTTCATTTGGACTTTGAATTCAGGTCAACTCTACAGCGGGATATTAAAACCTTAAGGTCTTTCTTTTTTTATGATAATATTAAAGTCATAGTGTCGTAATAATAAAATCGTAATTAAGTAGTAATTTTATCAAAATACCAACATGAAAAATGACTCAAAAAATTTTATGTTGAACATCTTTGAAGTTATACTTTATCAGTTTTACACATAGTAAAATAATTGATCTTTTAACACATCGGCGTCAAATTATTATCAGTGTCAGGACTTTGAAGCGATTGCGCAAACGACTGAGTCTGTTTAGAAGAAAACCACAAAGATAGAGATGGTTATGCTGATATCTAGAAGCTTTTCTTCTCACGGAAACAATTTTTTTCTCTTAATTTTAAGACATTCTAGTAAAATTGCATCTTTATTCTTCTAGATGAACAAAAGTTCTCATAGCCGGACCCTAATACTCCATCATAAAACTCACAGAATGGATGACTGAAATAAAAGCCACTTTTTGAAAATATTCCCCATCGTTTGTAATTTCTATTTTAGAAAAGAAAGATCTAAATCAGATCTGATATGGCAAAGATTTTATTTTTAAGCCATGCTGCCCCGCCCTGTTGCTGATCCATTAAGTCACATGACGACTTGCTAATGCAGTGAGAGTTTAATTCACTCTGCCAAAATATAACGTTCTGTTCAAGATATAACGTTCTGTAATGAAAATGTTTGTTTCTCAGCACATTTATTGTATTACTTCAGCTCACAATCATGCAAGTTAAGAAAAGTTAACAGGTATCAGTGACTCTGCCTCGCTGCTGTAGTAGTAATAAATAAATAAGCATATATTTAATATTACTTCAGAACTTTTAACCAAATACCAGGAGTCATTTTGTTTTTTTCTTCTAGCATCTGAATGTTTTTTACCCTTAGGTCTCAATTGTTTTTGGATGATTTAATGAAAGTTTTAACTCTCGGTGTGGTTAGCTCCACCTTAATGAAACCGATGACTTTCAGCTCATCGTAAGCCTTTAATCGTGATACATGGAACAACCCTTTGGTCTAATGCTTAAAAATAACACAAAGCCTCTGCCTTATGCAACACTTTTCATACCTGCTTATGACACTTGATTGAATTTATTTCCAGAAGTCACACATTCTCTCATAAAAACTTTAACTTTAACTTTATGTTGCCTCCAGATTTATTAGTAGATGTGCAAAAAGCTCCAAGATAAATGATAATTCGCCACGCTTTATGAGTATAAGCTGCAATCCTCTCACGTCAGCATTTCAGAGCAAAAAGCTGAGGGGAAACTTTGTTCCATTACCTGCCTGATGCCAAACAGACGACACCGAGTGACGATCTGATCAGCCTGGTGGAAACGACACACTCCACGTATTTAACTCTACAGGTTTTAAGAAAGAACAAATACAGAAAAGAAGAGACTTAATCTTCGACTTGTTTGGGCCTGAAACAGTCTTCCAGTCTGTGGGATTAATTGTTTAAATAGGTTCCCACTTACCAAAACATAGTTCTTATCAATAACAGTGTAGTGTTGTATTGAGAAACTGTTATTGTTGTTCAAACTGGATTAAAAATGTAACATTTTTAACAAAACCAGAAAAAAGCTAAATTACCTTTGACCTCCTGCCTTGATGTGGTGCTTTAAAACATTTAAATAAATGATTCTTTGTTTTGAAGGATGTTCTGAATAACCTCCTGTTAGTTTAATCTTACATAGCATTATTGACTGGGATCAGTAGAAACACATTTGATTACCAATTTTTTTTGTTTTTGAGGAAAAATAAACTTTAGTGCCATATTCCAGTCAGATCTTCAACTAGACCACATCAGTGATGTGTTGGTAAACGTTGCAGACGACATATTGTGGTACTGATGCATCTGAAACTTTTAAGGCTTGATTATCTGGTGAACTGGTTTAGGTGTTTTGGGTTTTCCAGACCTCAGAGGTTTTATGTTGACTGTATGGAGTTCCTCAAGGCTCCATTCCTGAGCCTCAGCTTTGTGTGTGTCGAAGCACTGAATTTAAAATCTCTTCGTTGGTCTGCTTAAAGGTCTTGAACCTACTACACTCTGCAGACAACTTTCTGAAACCACGAGACTTTCAGAAAACACTACAGTTTCAAAATACAAGAACGTTTTATGAGTTTATCTGCATTTTATCAGTGTTACTTCTTATCTAAATTATACTTTTCTTACTCTTTTTTTGTTTTTAAAGTATTTTTTCTTGCATTTCCTTATTTTCTGCTAAGCCCTTTTTTTTTTTTCTTCTTAACCTCACTGTCTCTTTACGCTCCAGAGCTGGGAGATCCTCACAGAGGACGAATCCACTTTGCACCCCAGAAACCATCAGCTCGCATCGCCCGTGTCCAGCGAGCCGCCGGCGTTCTCGTCGTTCAGCGACGAGAACAGGAACCATCGCGTTTCACAATCCTCGGCTAGAGAACGGCGCAGTTCACAGAATGTGAGAAGCACGAGGTTCCTCTTAACAAAATTCATAAACAGACTAATGAGAGCCATCCGCTTCCACCGAGAGAGGAAGGGAGGGAGGCTGAAAGCTGATCTGTGCTGTCTGATAACAGATTTCATGTCTTCTGCTGCAGAATCATATGAGTAATTCAAACCATTCCAGTCTCAGAGAAAGTTCGCAGACTTCTACAAGAGAGGAACAACCTGTCAGTCCTGTGGTGGGTACTTTCTGCCTCCTCAAAAGGTTGACTAATCTGGCTTCACTTCACCACACACTAAACTACTGGTGCCTCTGCTGCGTCTCAGCTCTCACAGCTGCTGCTCCGTCTTTCCCTGCTATATAGTTGAACTCAGTGTCTGTCTACATGGGAGGCGTTACTGATCAGTGTTATTTATTTATATTGTTCAATAGTTACTTCCCTCGTCCCCTCAGTTGCCTCCAGGCTGGGAGGAGAAGCGTGACAATAAAGGAAGACGCTACTACATCAACCACAACACCCGAACCACCACATGGGTGCGACCAGTCGTTCAGGTACAAAGCTTTCTTATTACTGCTCACTTTGCATATCATAAATCTGACGCACAGTCAACATCTGCAAGCAGCAGATCCTCTCCTGGCCCTCTTGGTTCATTTTTGCTTTTAAAGATGACCTGATGGGACGTCGCTGTGTGCAAGTTCTGCAGAAAGGAGTTGGCTTATCAGCGAATCTGTCCAAGACTAAAGTATCATCTGAATGCAAATCATGTTGCAGCAAGCACAGACTTCAAACATTATGTGAAGGTTCAGGGTTTCCTGACACACTTGAAAGCTGAACGGCTGTAATAATGACGCTTCTCACCAAACTGATGGTTAAATAACAGATTGAAAACAAATATCTCTGTTGTTGAGCTCGTATGTCTATTTATTGCATAATTTAGCAATGAAAAAGGTTTTTGAATTGAAGTGACTGGAGATCGTTAACGTGGCAACGCCAGTTAAATGAACTTGATTTGGTTAACAAATCAGCAGGAAGCAGGAATATTTAAATTTCTGTCAATGACAAGAGGAGACCCAAAACGTGTAGGTGGAATGATAAGCTTATCATACCTTCACTTTTAAATGGCTGTATTAATTTTGAAATACAGCCATTTCAAAATTTATACAGCAGAGTCTTTCCTGTGTATTTATCTAAAATATATCTCTAAGGAATTTTAACTGAGTCTGTAGACGAACTCATAAAATAAAATTATCATAATCAAACCTTCTTGTGTTTGTTTAACAAATTGTTTGTAAACGTTTTTTAAATTTACAGTAAAAGACACAGTTTTAACTTGTCACAACAATCATTCCACACATGACTCTCTCAAACTGGAATACTATCGTTTTTTTAATATTTGACATTTAGTTTGTTTTAAAACAATCCTTTCTCTACTTTGACTTTATACTCTAATAATCTATAAAATATACATTCATGTAATTTCACAGAAAAAAAATTGCTATGCTGAGCTTTATGTACACTTTTTTCACTTTATTTTTTATTACTCATTGAAAACATTAAATAAAACCAACTAATACAAATACATACACATGGGGGATATGATGGGAAAGGATGTTATAAGATGATAAAAAATGCAGGTCACACCAAAATCACAGAAAGGGCGAGAGAAAATAATTGCCTTATCTTTAGATTTATTTTAAACTTTGATTAAATTTGGTTTCCCAAAAGTTGACCTGTTTATAAAATAATTGATTCTGTTTCTTCCCATTCTTATACTAAACTTTATATAAAACTTTATTGGTTTATTTGTTGGACAGAAATCTGCAGACGCAGCGGCGGCGGCAACAGCAGCAGCGGCGGCGGCAACAGCAGCAGCGGCGGCGGCACCAGCAGAGGCGGCACCAGCAGCGGCGGCACCACAGAGTGGATCAGCTTCGCCTCAGAACTCCAGCTCGCAGTCCCAGCCGGCGGCGGTCGGCCCCACATACGCCGCTCAGCCCAGACCGAGCGCAGAGGCCTCAGGCTTACCGCAGGGCTGGGAGGTGCGCAGCGCTCCAAACGGAAGACCTTTCTTTATCAATCACAACACAAAGATGACCACCTGGGTGAGAGCAGGAACGGCTTCTGATCTCCGTCACCAACTGCCGTTATTTATCTTTGACTGAAACACAACCTGCTTGTGCTCCTCAGGAAGATCCCAGGCTCAGGATTCCTGCGCAGAGAAGGAGGACCGGCTCACTCGACCCCAAAGACCTCGGCCCGCTGCCAGTAAGCTCTTCAATTACAGACGCTCGGGAACGACGTGGCTGGGACAAATGCTTGTGTATATATATATTTAGGTCACTGGATGCGTGGTGGACATGAAGTTCTGTAACATGTTTCTGATGTTTTCTTCGTTTGCAGCCTGGATGGGAAGAGCGGATCCACAGCGATGGCAGGATATTCTACATAAATCACAGTCCGTACGCTTTCATAGACTCAAAATTACAAACTGAATTCATGCAGTATTAATATTTTCTTACTGTCTGTGGATGACATTTAAAAAAATTTTCATCTGATAGACACCAGAGCCACACAGTGGGACGATCCCAGACTGCAGAACTCGGCTATAACTGGTCCAGTGAGTATAGAAAGAAATATTTTGCCATAGAAGCACTGAAAAAACACATGATTTTTGGATTTATTTTTATTGTAGTACACTTAAAATGAGACAAATCTACCTTACATGTAACTCTTCAGACTCTTTACACATCAACTAGGACTTTTTCATCAAAATTAAGGAATTATTTACTGAAAACAAGCTCATGTTTCCTGCTGAAAGTCTTATTTATTCTGTTAAGATATTTGCTCTTGAAACAGGACAAAAATACTTAAGACTTTGTGTTTTTGCAGTGAGTAAGAAGCTGTAGTGTCTCTTAATGCCGTTGTTTCATCACAGGCCGTGCCTTACTCTCGAGATTACAAGCAGAAGTACGAGTTTTTCAGAAAGAGGCTGATCAAACCGGTGAGTCTAATCAGACAGCAGCAGCGATTACAGATTTGATGCAGCAGGTAACAGCTGAACGGCGTTTGTTCCCAACAAAGGCCGACATCCCGAACCGCTTTGAGCTGAAGCTGAAACGAAACTCGGTGCTGGAGGATTCCTACAGACGCATCCTGGCGGTGAAGCGGCCGGAGCTGCTGAAGGCTCGACTCTGGGTGGAGTTCGAGGGGGAAAAGGGCCTGGACTACGGCGGCTTGGCCAGAGAGTGGTTCTTCCTCATGTCCAAGGAGATGTTCAACCCGTACTATGGACTGTTCGAATATTCTGCCACGTATGTTTAAACTTTTATTATCTCGTTTGATTTTGCCTTTGGTTGGTCACGCAATAAATTAAAAATCAGCTTCTCTTCTTTTACCTGAGCTGTTTTATAGGAAGGCAGCATCAGAATAGAAGTTGTTACAACTGTTGCCGTTTTCTGTCCCATCGCTGATTACGATCTTTTAAAAAGCCTGACCTGCTGATTCTGATTTCATCCCATGCCAATTTGTTTTTTTGTCTGAAATGTTGCTAAATATGGCAAGAAAGTTGATGAGTCGGCAACAGTGGGGCGACTATTTTTACTGTAAATATGCAGACGTGACCTGGAGAGTCGGTCTGCCAGGTCTGTCTCTCTCACAGGAGAAGACGCCGATTTATTTTTAGACTTTTGCTGAGGCAGAAAAGGTCAGTGGATGATATCAGCTTCACATGCAAACATCAGCCAATCACCAATTCCCAAAATTAAGGAAATCAGCACCGATAAATCAGTACACCCATAAAAAAACCATTAACTATGCCCAGTTAGGCCGTGTTGAAAAGCTTCCATCCTCCAAAGTGTTGAAGATAATCTTAAACAGATATATTTAAAATGTGTTTTCAAGTGAACCAGCTATTATAAATGTTTGTATTGTCTGATTAAAGGTCTAAATTAGATACTTTACTAATGTGAAATATGCCAATGTTTCTACTTTAATAGAAACTGATTCAAATCCATTTTAAAACATACAAATCTCAGCTGCTTTTTGCTTTCAGTGTCTTGTTAAAATGTAAGAAAAAAAAAAAAGAAGGAATCTGAAGAGCAGAACTGAATGCAGACGTCATGTCTTTATGAAATAA
The DNA here is from genome assembly GCF_904066995.2 of Poecilia reticulata. Classification (NCBI taxonomy): domain Eukaryota; kingdom Metazoa; phylum Chordata; class Actinopteri; order Cyprinodontiformes; family Poeciliidae; genus Poecilia; species Poecilia reticulata. Next base: position 19,897,994 of record NC_088832.1, read on the forward strand.
TAAATATTTACAATAAACTCTCCTGAAGGACTGTGCAGCTGCATCGTCCTTCAGCTGATCATCCTGTCAATGCCAGTTTATCAGTTAATAGCTCTTATTGCTGCTTGTATCTTATTTTATGTCAACTTCTGTTTTTGGTAAATGTCACATTCCAGAAATAAAATAAAGAAATAAGGGAAAAAACTGTATTTGTGACAGACGGCTAGTAAGAAAGGATTATATTAAAATATTTTCTTTGCTTCGTTACAATGCAAAAACACACAATCTCACAAGATTATTTCACTTATGATGAGACATTTTTCCCGTGCCAGAGGAACCGTGACTTTTAAACAATATTGAGGAATTATTTACATACAACAAACTCGTATATCTTGCAGAAATTGCACTAAAGAAACTAGAGCAAACATACCTGGTTAGGTTTTGTGATCTTGTTTCCTCTGCTGAGTTGATGAATTTTATGTGCACCGGTCATGTCGAAACCTCACAAATAGAAAAAGATTTACGTTCCAACATAAAATTTAAGAAAGAAACAAAAGCAAATGGAAAACTGTTGATCAGCATCACTTTAAAGTACAGGAAAGAGCCTCTGTTTTGGCCTAACTATCGTTCACTGTGTGCACTCGGGTAAAAATGGATTTTAATTTTGTTTCTTTGCATGTTTTGTGAAATAGAGAACTAAGCAACCATTTCTGTTACTGACTTGTTAATTTTCAGATTAGAGGGCTTTAACTAGGCCAAGCTTCAGTCTCCGTGAGAGAGAACGTTGCTGTTATTTTGTTGCTGATTGAGAAAACGTCTTGTCTGTCCTGCCATCTGGTTTCATCTGAGCCAGCTGGTTAGAGTCGGTTCTTTATCATCCAACACCCCAGAACGTCCTCTGTAACCAAACCCAGCGCATCACATTACCTCTGATAAGCATCAGCCAGAGTTTTGGTGTTGCGTCTGACGCTTCCCTCCTAGAAACACGCACACAAGCAGAAAAACTGAATTTGTTTTAGTTAATTCTCTGTTCCTTTCAGAGACAACTACACGCTGCAGGTCAACCCCAACTCCGGTTTGTGCAATGAAGACCACCTGACCTACTTCAAGTTCATTGGTCGTGTGGCTGGCATGGCGGTGTTTCACGGAAAACTCCTTGATGGTAAGTGCTTCCTGACTGAACAGGAAGTTCTTCAACGTCGATGAAAACGCCTCCTGCTGCGATGATGGATGTTTTCTGAGCCTCGTCTCTCGGTTTATCTCTCCAGCGTTCTTCATTCGGCCGTTCTACAAGATGATGCTGGAGAAGCAGATCACGCTGCAGGACATGGAGTCTGTCGTGAGTTTCACCGCGTTTGAAGACGATGAACTGAAAATTACCTGGAGCATTTTGACCGTTTTCAATCTGCGTTTGTTGCAATTTAGGACAGCGAGTACTTCAACTCCTTGAAGTGGATTTTGGAGAACGACCCGGAGGATTTGGACCTGAGGTTCACCATTGATGAGGAGCTGTTTGGAGAGGCATGTTCAGCATCGCTAACACTTTCCTCCAGACTTTTAATTTAAATACCGTAGCTTGTAATAAATAATAAATATCGTCCTGCAGACTCACCAGCATGACCTGAAACCGGGAGGCTCTGAGATTGTTGTCACCAATGAAAACAAGAAAGAATACATCGAGTAAGAACAACTCGGATACGTTTATTACTGCTCTGAGAGCTTAAATGGCGGGTTTATCATACGTTTTGTGTGTGGCAGCCTGGTGATGCAGTGGAGATTTGTGAACAGAATACAGAAACAGATGACGGCTTTCAAAGATGTAAGTAAATGTTTCTGAGGTGGTAAAGCAATAAAAGTGGAGGAAAAGAAAAGAAAAAGTAAATGTTTATGCATTTCAGGGATTCTTTGAGCTGATACCAAAGGATCTGATCAGGATTTTTGATGGGAACGAGCTCGAGGTGAGTTTTTACTTAGTTGATCTGGTGCTAAAATGTTTAATAAACCTAGATTATAATCTGCTCTCCGTGTTTTTACTCTTTTCCCAGCTGCTCATGTGCGGCCTGGGAGACGTGGATGTGAACGACTGGAGGCAGAACACCAAGTACAAGAGCGGTTACTGTGGCGACCACATGGTCATCCAGTGGTTCTGGAAGGCAAGAGCATCTTCCTCACCTCGGCTCAGAGTTATCATTTGGCTGGGGTGTGATTGTTTATTGATTATTGTTTATTGACTTGTGCAGACGGTGCTGCTGATGGATGCAGAAAAGAGAATCCGACTCCTGCAGTTTGTGACGGGAACGTCCAGAGTCCCGATGAACGGGTTCGCAGAACTTTATGGTGAGACAGAAAAAAGGCACAGTCTGTAGATTTTTTTTAACACATAGTTAGAAATGCATTAAAAGATGAAAATGAATAATTCAATTCCTTTCTTAATTAAGAAAATCAACATTTTATTTCGGCAACATATCATTCGTTTGGTCAACACTTGATTTTTTTGTAGCAATTGCAGCTAAAAAAATATTATTTAAAAGTTTTAAAAATTTGATTAAGTCAATAATAATTGGATAGCAAAATGTTTTCTGCAGAATTTGAAAGAGGTGAAGCTAAAACTACTGAGTTCTGGTTTGAACATATTTACAGAAAAAGAAGGATTTTTCATTAAATTAAATTCAAAATGTAAATGTTTTTGTTTAATTTTGTGTGTTGTTCTTTTAGCAAATAGTTTTTTTTTACTTTTTAACAATTAATCAATTACTAAATTGTTTGATGATTATTTCAGTAATCGATTAATCACGATTAATCCAATCAATCACTTCAAAAAACTGTAATTTCTTCTGTTTCAGTTAAAAATAAACTTTAATTTCCTAAATTACTTTGTTTTTCATTGTGTTTTTCTGAACTGACGTCAGTAAAAACGTCTCCTGTTGTTTCTGTCGTTACTTTCAGGCTCTAATGGACCGCAGCTGTTTACCATCGAGCTCTGGGGAACCAGTGATAAACTTCCCAGAGCCCACACATGGTGAGCGCCTCACCCATTAAAATCAACATGATCAAATTAAACTGGGTTAAAATCTACTGTAAACATAAATATTTGCTCATAAATCAGTCAGTGACTGTCAGTGGGTCCTTTAATGCCAGAAACAGTCAAAGCATCTCAGCTTGTCAAAGTAAAATAGGTTTTTAAATGCATTTCAACCACACTTTTTCCTTCCACTCAACTTTCCATTCTGTCTGCTCAGTCGGCTTCTTTATCAGACTTTGACTGAACGCTGAATCTCAAATATGTAGCATCCAAACAGCTATGAAAATATTTTGTATCACAGTAGCTGGAGTGAAATGAGTATGGAGCTAAAACAATGTCAAAACATCAACCAGTTTAAAAATAAATACAAAGCTATTTGTATGATACTCACACTGGACAGGGAAGATGGGAATTAACACAAATATGAGTTTCTCCCTTCCTTTTTCTGTGTTAATAGTTGCTTATTTTGTTGTCTTACTGTCAGTATCATTTTTTTCTCCGTTTTTTAATTTTATTGTTACAAAACACAGATTAAGAAGAATTTGGTAAGGATTTAGTAATTATTCTGATGCTGTATTATTATTATTATTACTGTTATTCCTATCTGTAGATTTTCTTGTCTTGTTGGTTTGTAACAAGACAATTTTATTTGATGTCTCTAACACAGTGTACTGAACAAGCACATAGATATTCTAACATGGTTTTAATTTCAAATTTTTGATAATTATTGAGTCAATAAGTTGCATGTTTCATTAACTTGAGATAAGGGGTAGGATTATTTTCAAGCATAAAAGTGTAGTGGTAAACAAATCACTTTGTTCTTTGTTATGTATGCAGATGTTTCCTCTTTCCTGCTGATTGCTTGTTTTTGAAAACCTGTTTGAAACACATATAACAAATAAAATGAGGCATTTTTCATTATAATTTATTCCTATTAGAGATTCTCCTCACATGCAGATTTGATCCTGATCATTTTCCTCCTCTTCCCCTAAAGCTTCAACCGTCTGGACCTCCCTCCTTACGAGTCGTTCGAGGAGCTCAGGGAGAAGCTCAACATCGCCATCGAGAACGCCCAGGGCTTCGACGGCGTCGACTAACGGCCGCCGTGATTGGACGAGGGGAGCGGACGCTGCTGCAGTCAGAGTGAACCCGACCAGGACCTCGACCTGCCAGCTGAGGGTCAGATGAAGGAAAACCTTAGAGCCGTCGCTCGGTCCACTGACGGAGCTGACAGGAGGAAAAAAGAGACAGATACTTTATTTATCTGCACCTTTCAACGTTTACAAATCAGATTCCTTATGGGGAGCCGCTCAGAGGTGTATGTATTTACTGTCACTTGTTCTGCTTAAATGCTGTGATGTGTTAAACATAGGTTGATTTTTTATTTTTTTTGTGAGCCAATATGCATAAATACTGTGAATTAATGAATTCATGCCTCCCTGAACGTATCTGAGGCACCGGTGTGGAAAAGTCCAGCTGCATCCAGCTGCACAATGCTACGGGGTTTTACTTTTACTACCAGTTAGTTTGCTTTAGTTCAATCGACAGGAAAATAATGTTTATTTTATTCACTTTTCACAGCCGATCAGAAACAAATCAATCACTACCAACAGTAAAGATGACCAGTTAACCAAGTTTGCCATGTGAGCTCAAACTTCTTCTTAAAATAAAAAAACTAAATTTGTCACTATTTTAAAATACCTAATCGTTTTGATTTAGTTTGAAAATCATTGTGAACAGCTTTTTTTTTTTTCATCAGTTTATTTCCTGTATATTACATTTTTCATTCCAGTATTTCAGATATTTGGATGCATGGACCTCAAAGCCACTTACAGCGGACAGCGTTACATACACGTTTGAGCGACGAGTTAATCTAAATGTGTTGGTGATTATTAGATTGTTGAGGTAGTGATGAACCTGGACCAGTGAAAAGCTTCAGTAATTATTGTTTCTGTGTCATTCATAGAGGAGCAGAAGTGGCTGCAACATACAGTGTTGGATACTATGCACTCATGTATATATCGATGTAAAATAGCCACGTATCTCTTAAATTTTTAGCTTATTTCACGTTGCGTTAACGTACCTGCAGACACACCTGTGCCTTTTACATCTACCTTCTGTGTCTTTCTCCACTCTGATTGCGCCGGAAGAATCGATGTAAATTCACCTTTTATCTCTGGGTTTTAGCTTAAACCTTTTCCAGGTGGCCTTAACATGTTAAATAGTTTTACTGACATTTTTTTTTTTTTTTTGTCCTGTGACAACGTCGTTTTTATCTCATCAGGGGGCGTCTGATTGCAGCTCCGTTTTTGAGAGCGCATCGTCAACGTTTTTTGTGTACAGATTGTTCTTCTCAAACTGAGAACTAATTTGTGATACCTTTGTATGAAACGGCTGTACTTGAGCAGCAGTTTTAACATTTTCTGACCGGTGAAATGCGTTTACACTAGCTGCCATGTTTACAGGTCGGTGAGGGTGGACGATAACGCGGCCCGCTTCCTGTCTGACGTTTTTCTTACTCCTGCTTTTATAAAGTGAAGCACTTTGTTGAAGAGTCTTACTTCTGAACCTTTGCCAAACCTGCAGACTGTCTGAATCACTCATGACCTTTTGCTTCATGCGTTTAAATGTTTACATGTGAACCTTGCTTAAAACGAGCACTTTCTCTCCTTTCTCATTCATTTTAAAGAGAAATACCAAGGCCTTCATTTGTAACACGTAATGTAGACTTTAAAGGTGTTATCATATCTCTGTGTATGCTAGAGGCGACATTACAGCAGAAAAAAGGGCAGAATTATTATTTTTTCATTAATTTTAACTACCTATTGTATATCTATAGACTGAATATAAATGTTTGCAAAATAAAGACATAAAACCCCAAATGCAACAACTTTATGTCAAGTTATTTGCTTATTTTTTATGACGTGAGGCAAAAAGGTTTTATACGCTCACCATGGGTATAAATATGTTCGTTCTTTTCTATATTTTGATGTTTTTGTCATGCTTGAATGTTTATTTTAAAAAACTGCAAGGAATTTTTAAAAACTACGGCTGGTTACACAAATATGCTCATAATTAAGCTTCCAGGCTGAAATATTTACATAAAATGCTGTAAAAAAGTACTTGCCTCATTACAGATCGTTTCCGTTTTTACTGGGGGGTTTTTATCACACAGTTCTTGTTTTTTGAATTCAGTAAAGTTGTTGTGTGGTAAAGTCATCATGGAAGAACTACAAAGGAAATCAGAAACGAACACAAAAATTCTGCCTGGCAACAGGAAGTGTCACACAGTGAGACGGTCCGTCAAAATAAAAATAATTACTATTGTGTATTAGTGCGGCGTTAGTAATTTCCCAGACACACATACTGTAAATATTTGTCTCCATGTATTATCATGTAAACTTGGTGTAAATGTAAAGTTTCTGTCTAGCATTAATACTTCCTTTCTTCATGGGGCTCTTATTTATGAATCTGATCAGAAAATAATTTCCTTTAACATCTATTTTAATGTTTTTTAAATGGATGCAATTGCATCGAGATTTGTTGCTTATTCTCAAATTTAAAAAAAAAAACTTATCTAATCTCCTTTGAGTGTCATGTCATCAAAGGTAAGGTACAAGGTACATTACCTTGTACCTTACATACAAGGTAATGTTTTTGTTTTGTTTTGTTGAGGATGTCGTAGTTTGATGCTGAATTGATCCAGCAGGGGGCGGTGAAGCTCACATTGAGCGTAACACTGTATTGGTCCAGCAGGGGGCGTTGAAGCTCACATTGGGCGTCACATATTGCAGAGTCACGATGCGGTGGAATCCGCTGGTCAGTGCAAAAACACAAAGTATCACTTGGTCTAGTTTCTAGTGTAAACATCTTAGTTCATTTGAAATAGGCTAAACTAACTCATAAGTAACTTTTTAGATAGATATAGACGCTTGTTTTGAGTAAATAATTCCTTAACATTGATGAAAAAGTTCCACTGGCAGATTTATTTTCACTTAAAACCTGTGAAAAATTGTCTTGTTATAAGTTAAATAATCTGCAAGTGGAGCTTATACTTTTTAAAATCTATATAACAAGCTCTAATATCTTGCTGAAAAGTTGTTTTGTCTTATTTCAAGATATTAACACTGGAAATTGGACCAAAGAAACAAAAAGAAGTTAGAAAAAATCTCTCTAAGTTTTGTGACATTTTGCAAAAATAAATAATTCTGGTAATTCTTCGTGACATAAAACGAGAAATGTTTGGTATAATCTAACTTCAGACAGTGAGAAATAATCATGTTTCTTTTTTGTGTATATTCTTACTGTAATTGATGAGATTTAAGGACTTCAAACCAGTTAAATCATTGATCAGTAATTGATTCTCTGCAGCCCTGCGGTATAAAATGGACGTCCTCCTTCTCCTCTGAAAGCTGGTGATCCTCGGCTGCAGAGCCGCAGTCCTATTGTCTCTTTCTGCCTCCTTCATTGAGGCAGTAAAGCCCCTTCTCTCCATGGGGTCAGCGGAAAGGTCACGCACAATTCAGGCCAGCTTTTCGGACTCTTCTGCAGGTCATTGGGGAAGGGCGCAGGCGGGGGGACACCACACTGACCCAACGGCAGATGGTACTGGGAAGGCTGGTTCCTTTGGACCAACACGCTCACAGTAAAAGCATAAGCTGATAATGAGTGATAGGAATTGATCGGGCTGCAGCAGAGCCTGACCCGAGCCCAGAGCTTCACTCCACCCACCCAATGCGGCCTGCTGGTCCAAACCCAGAACCCGACTGACTGAACGGAGACAGGAAGTGACTGGGAGCGGCTCACTTTCCCACCTTATGCAAGAGAACCGAACCGATCCGTTCCTAACTCCTGGAAGAATCGAGTTAAAAACACGTCACACTGTAAAACCTCTCAGCCACTTTTACTACTATCTACTGTCGTCTAGTCAAATTAATGCAGCGAGTTTCAAACTTACAGCAATGAGTTGTGTTAACTTTTTATTAATTTAGTCAAACTTCCAACAGTTGAATAAACTGGAGTTTGTAGATTAACACTTAAAAACTTAAAGAAGAAAAAGACAGAAGTGGGAACCATTTCCCAGAATGCTTAGCGGCTTTTATGGTTTCCTGTTTTGAAGTGTTACATTGATCTGACTCTTGTGTTTTATTAAGTTTGCAAACCTTGAGGGTAACTTCCTGTTCCTGCTAAATGTTTTTCAGCAGAATTCATTGTGATGTTTAATAAATTTCATTATCAGTTCATGCAGTTTGAAACAAGAATTTAAACTATTCTAAAGTAAGTAGTTATTTTAACTTTATTTTGTGAGTAAAATAATAGAGAAATGTGGCTCTTAAACCAGGTGAGAGCAGGTTTTTCATGCATAATTATTTGGTTTAAATTGCAGCATTAAGTAAAAACTCAATTCAAGATTAATGAGCTTAAAAAACAATGTTTAGTCAGTTTGTCTCTTGTTGTTACATCGACTTCATGAACTTTAACTTCTGAGTTAAAACCAAAATAATTTTCTTCTTGACTTAAATGGCATTTCAAGGCAGCAGGTGGACTTTCATTTTCAAGTTAGACCACCTTAAAATGTTTTACTGTGTACCAAGTATATATGGTCGATAGATAGATAGATAGATAGATAGATAGATAGATAGATAGATAGATAGATAGATTTTAGTTTTATTATTGTTATTCTGAGATGTCTGAGTTTATGTATGTCTTTCTCTAGTGGCTCCAGCTAAGTTATTTCTTTAGTCCTCCCTCGTGTTTCTAACGTTTATTTCTTAGTTATCTCAGTTGTTCTTGCATGTCTGAGTCCAGTTCACCTTTAGTGGCTCCAGTTCAGTTATTTCTTCTAGTTCTCCCCCAAAGTGTTTCTAGTTTTCTTATTTTGTTACTTTAGGTTTAGTCTTTTTGTTTCAATCTATGTCCATCTTTTTTAGTGATTGTAATTAGGTTATTTTTTGTTTAGATCGTCTAGTTATTCTAGCTCTAGGTTCTTATTGTTGTTAGATCCGCCTTGCTTCAGGTTAGGTTTGTTTATGTTTTTCCCTCATGTCTTTTTCTCCTCTGGTTTACCAGGTTTCCTTTGGTCTTTGTGTTTCTTTAGAATTATAAGTATTTTTTTTTTAGCTCCCTGGTGTTTTTCTCCCAGTATATTTTCTTAGCTCCCCTGTTGCCACCTTCTCCTGCCCCTCAGGCAGCTGCTGTGCCAACCACTCTCACCTGCACCAGTTTTCTCATTAAACCAGCTCCTTGGTGTAAACTCTCAGTATTTAACCTCCTCATTCTCACTCACAACTCGCTGGAGCTTGTCTTGTATTTTGTTGTCTTTGTTGTGCTACCAGTGTTAGCACAGGTGAGTGACTCACCTGTGTTTTCTAAGATTACTCATTAAATCCACCAACTCAACTTCTGGCTCTGGTTCTCTGCAGTTGGGTCCAAATTCAACCACCAGTCATGACAAATAGATTTTTTCTATCCCATCTGGTCTTTGCTGCTGAATGACAAATGGAGGCAGTGTGTGTGTGCGTGTGTGCGTGCGTGTGTGTGTGTGGTACCCTCATGGGGGTGTGTTTCTGTCCTCCATCAGTGACGGACGGCGGATCGATGCAGCAGCTGTCTGGCTCCCATCGATGCTTCCTGGTAATTGCGGGTCACACTTTGAAGGGACAAACTCATTTTCATCAACATTTCTCTTTCTCAGGGTCTGCAGAGACCATTTGGTGAGCAGCCTGACTCTGATCCTGAAGGATCTGCTCTCATCGATGTAATGTATCGATGAGGGGAAGGATCCTGATGAGGAAAGCCATGGTTTCACTGGTTTCACTGGTTTCACTGGTGCATCACAGTTTAACAGTTTTCAGGGTTTTATCGTTCCACACTACATACAAACTCTGAGGGAATCTTATTTATAAATTAGACGCAACTTGTTGGAAATTATTTCTTTTACACAAACATAGTATTAATATAGAGCATGCACACAAAGCTCACTAAGGAGGAACGATTGTTCCCTTTTATAGTTTTTAATTAATTTAGTAAACTTTTTGCCATGAGGGACAAAACTGTCAGGACGAAAACAAAACAAAAAGCACATTAAAATGAATTTCTTGTGCCTCTGTTACTGTATCTTCTCAGTAAACTGAACTAAATGTGCATGATGTTATTGAAGAGACTTTTACACAAGAGGGATCTGTAAATAATTGTGGATCTGAATCATACTAAGGTTCCTTAATAACTTTATTAAAAAACGGTCACACTGTTTCCTTTTTTGGGGGGCGGGGGGGTTGTTTTTCAGCAACAATATATTAATCAGTATCTGTTTCTGAATGCAGAAGCCTAGTTAATAAATCAGAAATTACTTTTGTTGCTCTTGCAGGCCAGATTCGAGTCATTCAGAGGGCCACAAATGGCACCTGGTTTAACACCCCTGGTTTATTTAGCTGTGAATCCTTTAATTTAAATAAATATTATCACATTAAAATGGCCTGTATGAATCAAATCTTGGTTTTATCTGTATGCGTGTGAAGCGGAGTGTGTGTGTCCTGCCTGCAGGGGGCGCTGGACCACACGCTGACTCGGTGGGGGTGATTAATTGCCTCCGTCCATCCCAGAGGAGGGAAACTGCCCCCGTGCATCTCTGTCCTCTGCCGCAGCTCGCCAGTGTTAGTGCGGCTCCTGCGGAGGAAACAGCCATGAGAGAGTAGCTGGCATGCTGGACAATTACCGTAAATGGCTCCTCTGAAAGGGAAACGACGCCAGCGGCTGCTGCTTCTTGCTTTTTTTCTTCCAATCTCAGGTGAGAAAAGCTCCGGATGGTTTGGTTTAAAGCAGCAAAAGCGGAGCAGGAGGGACGAGATGAGCCTAGCAGCTTTAATCTGTTTGAACTGATTCACTCTGACGATTAAACGAGTCAACTTTTCACTTCTGTCGAGGAAACTGAAGTTATTTACCGATTTAAACACGAGTTTAACTCAAACTGCTGTCGTTATTTATCATTTTCTCGCAGCTTTAATGAGAAACTATTCAGACTTTCTCACTAACCAGTAACCATGACTGCGAATAAAATAAGGTTACAACTAATTTCAAAGCTTTTCTACGCTGAAAAAAGGAGAATCCAGCAGCTCCAATTTAAGGAAATTGGTGTGAAGTAACTGCATTCAGTTTAGTGAACTTACTTTATTTACGTCTGTTTACCTTCACAACTTAATAAACCAACCTGGACAAACTTTGTTGCCAAGTTTTTAAAAGTTGGAGCTGCATTCTCCTTTTTTCCAGTGTACATATGAAATAGAGATTATATAGCGAATTTAAGTTTCATATCCACAGTTTTTAGGGTGTACTTACTTTAACACGTTGGAATCTGTGGTGTGCTTTTGTACACTCGATGTTAGATTTAAATATGTTTAAAATCTTTAATAGAGAGTTTTATTCCTTTTTGTCCTTTTTATCAAACTAAATAAAAGTAACAGGAACAGTCAAAGAGTCACTTCCGCCAGTGATGCTATTTTATTTGTTAGAATAAATTAGTCATCCTGGGGCGATAAAAATAATAAATAATGATACTTATTGTACCAAAGCTTATTACAGTAAGGTTTATATTGTTACCTTTAGTGTACTTTTCCACAGTTTGTCCCTTGACATGAGAAAAATACTTGATTGTGATGCTATTGTTGAAAATTGTGGTAATGATATTGATTATATGCATAAAATGAGCCACCATTCAACATAAAATCTATCATGAATATAATTAAAGTTGAAGTCTGTCCATATTTATTATTACTGATTCTGCAGATATGTCATCCTATCATTCCTCATATTGCACAAACCAATATTGTAATAACATTGTGCTTTACTTCTTTGCACTTAATTCAGGTTGTTTAACTAAAATGGGACGCTGCTTGAAGAAGTTGGTTTTTCTTATCATTTATAAATCCTATTAGACTATTTTTTATGATTGTGAAGGAAAAAATGCAATCCAAAAGAACTAATCTAGACTTTAAAGTTGATTTTATGTTAAAACAGTGCTAGTTTTTCTAGCTTTTTATTTGTTTTTCATGTTGAAAATAATATAAAATGATTTTTTTTAAATTAACTTTTGGTTAATTTTCTTTTTAGCAACGTTTTAAATGAACTCTTTTGGTTTTGATACCAACACTTTTAAAATGGCAAAATATGTAATTTGGTCATATTTGAGTGCTTATTAATGACTTAACAGCCATGTCCAGCTTAATATACTGCTACCCCTCCATTAAAAACATGTTTTACTGTCTATACTACAAAAAGCCATTACCTTTCCCTTCCCCTGCCCTACTGGGACGTCTTAGAAACAGAGTTAGGAATGAAAGCTTAACTCTAAAGCCACAAAAAGCTGGTAAACCAGAAGTCACTTGACAACACAAAGTGTTTCTGGTGAATCGATGTTTTCATGTGGAGTAGATGTATCATTTGTTTCAGACTTTAAAGTAAATGGAGCAGAAATGCTGTTTGGTGCAGCTGGACAGTAAACCTCCATTTGGCCGCCCTCCAACCTTTAAATGTGAAATTAAACAGGAGCAACTATTTGTTTCCACTTTCACTGGTCATACCTATTTAAAGTTTACTGAGCCAAACCTCTTTAACACACGTAATTACCGCCACTATACAAGTGTTGCTATTTTTAACAAGCTTCTTTCCTCTCTTTGTTTCTTTTCCACAGGTGTTTTTAGCTTTAGCGAGTTATTTTTCGTCAAAGAGCCCCGTGATGCCACCGTCATGCGGAAGGAGTCGGTCATTTTGGACTGCCAGGCACGCGGAGAGGCATCAATAGACGTCAGGTGGCGGAGGAACGGAGTGAAAGTCGTGGAAAATGAACGGATCTACCTGCTTTCCAACGGCTCTCTTTTTATTTCTGAGGTGGAAAGCAGAAGAGGAGACAAATCAGATGAAGGCTGCTATCAGTGCCTTGCTCAAAACAAGTACGGAACAATCCTGAGCCAAAAAGCCCATCTCACAATCGCAAGTGAGTACAGGAAGCTCTTATGTTAGGAGACATTTCAGTGCTACAGATGGATAATGTTGACATTTAATGCAATATTTTGTTGTAGTTTTGTATGACTGAGACAAATACTGCTGTTGAAATCACGATCTTCAAGACGCTGCTTACTTACTGGGTGATTTATATCATTATTATTTATATCACTTTAATGATATTTATTGATCTGCTGTGGAAGAAACCGTGGAAAAAAGTAAAAATAACATTTTACATAATACTGTTAGTTTTTTTTAATACGTTAAATCAAAATTCTTATCACAGTCGGGACCAAAATTGCAGCATTTTCATCTGGTGCGTTTCACTTTCATATTGCACTTTGAAAAACCTGTTCCCCTCCTCACCTGCGGGGGCGCTGCACCAAAAACCACTGAAGGAAATGGCACAAAATCATCTGAAGAAGACACTGAATTAAATTTCCTTCTTCACAAAATGTAAACAAAAAATGGAGCAACACCAGATTTCAGCAAAAATAGGATTTCTCTTTTGTAATTGGTAAAAAAATTATGGCCCATTTCTCCCTCTATGGCTCGACTCAAACGTTTGTTTTGGTTGAATTTACCCAGAATGCCCTGCGCTGTCGTCTACTTCCTGCTTTTGGAGTGTGGAGTGGTGTCCGGTCTGCTTGCATTCAAATATGCATTCAAATTGCACCAGAGTTCACTTTAATTGAACCGAGACCGAGGTTTTTAGGCGAACCAGTTGGATTAAACCGACCCAAACATGGCTGCTGTGAATTCACCCTTCGGTTGCTTTGGTGATTGATACGTTTGACAAAACCACATGTAACACGTAGACTTTAAATGTAAATTATTTTTGTCATACTTCGGAGGTTTTAATGTTTAGCACACTTTAACAGGAAATCGTACCATTATTTATGTATTTTGTGCCTTCAGGACTGGAAGTAGAACAAAGTGTTCAAAGTGGAGGAACTGTTGGCTGGATTGGGAAAAAGCCCATTGGTGTGTTAATGAAGGGGAGGGAGATTTGAAAGGTTAGGAGCTGTCCAGGAAACCGGCCCTGCGCCGCTAAAGAGCAGATGACCCCCATTCACAGGCCAGGCTTTTATGTTGTTGCACCCTGATCACTTGAGGAATTGTTTCTGCAGGAATGCTCTCCCCCCAGCGCAGCGCAGTGCCTGTCGTGTTTTCAGGGGGAGGAAGGTCAGAGATGTGTCCGCTGGGACCTTCTGCATCTCTACCTACCACACCAAACTTTGACCAAACCATTTCCACCAGAGTTAAAATGTTCACATGGCGCATTAAGCCAGATGAGCTCCATCATTTTCATTCTGATTAATCCAATCAATCGGCTTAATCAAGACGATTTGATTGCTGGAATAATCGTCAACTACTTTTGCAGCTGATTAACTCAAAAAATTATATATTCAGAACAGTAATTATTTCAAAACTGTGCAAAACTGTGTATGATAAAACATGTTTATGATAAATATGTTTGACCTGAAACTCTTCAAGTACAGATTCGGTAAAAAATCCTATTTTATTGCATTTTAGGAAATAAAATGTTTATTTTCCTGTTAACAAAAGGAATCAAACTGTTGGTTTATTTGTATCTTTTCACATATTTCAAATATTGTATCAATATTAAACATCAGAATAATCGATAGAGAGTAATTGATAACCAATATAATCATTAGCTGTAGAACTGAATTGAATAGTGACAGACTTTTTTGTGGTTTTACTTGTAGGTGGATTTTTTTTCTTTCCATTTTATTTTATATATTTAAAATCTCTTCCAGTTGCAGTGTGAAGTATTCTTTACATAATTAAAGTTTATTGGTTTTTAAAAGGTGGATTATTATGCCATTGTCAATATGTTACTTGAAAATGTTCTCAAAAGAACGATATTATCGTTTATCGCAATTATTGCTGGGATAATTTATCAATTTGTCATGTATCATCCCATTTCAGGCTGCTTGTTGTTACTCAAATACTTGTTTTGATAAATCTATTGAAGGTTTTAAAGTGAACATTTCATTTAGATGTGTTCAGATGGGTGAGTTTAGCATTAATTTGTATTACATGGTTGTGAATGTCTGCCGTTCTGAAACTACTCAACAGTTCAAATATTTTTATCAATCAATCAATACTTTGCTGTAGTTTGAAGTAAAGTGGTAGTAAAAGCTGCCACCAAGCTTTTCCAGTTTGTTTTTGGATGGGCACTTAGACCTGCTAGAAGGTCTATCTGGAAGCTCATAAACTTTTCACATACCTGAGAAATGCTCAGATGAAGGCCAGAGGAGCAGTGGGGGATGAGCCTACACACACACACACACACCACTGAGCTGCTGTTTCCCGGCATTCTGGGGGCTTTACCCTGAGTGTCTAAATGACCAAACTTTATTGCAGGCCTTCCCAGGTCAGGAGGAATTGGAGGCTTTGCACACAATTGTTTTCTGCCTCACCACTCCCTCCCATGGAGGACTGAAAGGCTTTTCTCTCTGGCCGGTTTTGTCCCCGCTGCCTCCCATATTCACAAAAGAAACGGGACTCTTTGAGGGCAGTCGTCCTTAAATAGGTGGACAGATAAGCAGTAAGAAGTGGAATTACACTCATCGTAAAAGTTAATCATTAGTAAGTTTGTGTTTTGATTAAAACGTCAGGGTGGTTTGCTGTAGTTCCAACGGGCTTAAAATAAATTATGTTTAGCAACTTTTGCGCCCGGAGGTCTCGTCGTATGTCAGCGGCTCAGGTTGAAAGTGGAAGTCGGGACATGTGGCCGACTCTCCTGACATGCTTTATGTGTTTGGTGCAGGAGTTATGCTCTGTGGGAGCGTTTTAACCCTTTACACACATGTCGAAGCCGCTGGCTGTCAGTAGAGGAACACGGTGCTGATGGAGGGTAACCTTAAACACTGGGTCGTAAACCACAAAGGTGGGTCGGGATTTGGCCTTGATGGGAAGGAATGTGACACCCGAGCTTCACTGCGTGACGTTTGTCAACAGACTTCAGATTGATGCCGATTTCATTGAGAGAATGCCTCCTAAAGGTGGCTCCATGTTTTTATCATGACCGGAAGCACACGAGGCAAGAAAACGGAAGATGCTGTCATATTTCTCTCCATTATTTCAGTCTAGATATTACACTCAGCTGGTGATGTTTATAGCTCTGGTTTTACCATTTAGGTAGTGCAAATGCCGCTCTCCCAAAACCTTTGGACACTCCAACAAACCTCAACCAAATTGAGCAGTCCTTTGAAAACTTGCCAACATGGCAAAAATGTAAAAACACAAAATCATAGCAGGTAGTTTTGGTCTAATTTCTATTGCAAATAACCTTAGTATGCTTGAAATAAGACAAAACTAACATACAGGCAACTGTTTTAAGATACAGGGGCGTTCCTAAGTCAATAATTCCTTCATATTGATTAAAAATTACTAGTTTCACTGACAGATTACTTCACTCCCACAAGGGAAATAATCTAGAAGTGGAACAAGTACTTTCTCAAACAGTGAAAAATCATAAAAATACAGCTGGACGATAAATCAATAACGATCAATTACAATAGATAACACTTCTGATTGACTATTCAACATATTCACTGAAGTCAGATCCAGAACCGCTCACCAACATAGTTGGTGGAATCAACTGCCTCACTGACTCTTTGGTTACCTAGCAACTCATTCCTTCTTTGGTTACCTAGCAACAACCTGTTGAGTAACTGTCGCAGCAGCAGTTTAAGATTTCACCGCTCTGCCTCATAGTTGCTTAAAAATAAAAAGAAAGTGAAACCTGTGGGTAAAACATTAAGCGCCACCGGTTTGGCAGCGTTTCAGATATTTATAGCAAAAAACTAATCAATAATTATCGACATTGACTGATATGAAACACTTGTATTTTTTTCAGCCGTATCGTCCAGCCCTACGTTAAAATGACAGTATGGACAGTTTTGAGGTTTTTCAACATCATTAATGGGAATTTATTGTGACAATGATGAATTAAAATCTTACCATGATAAGAAATGCATCACCCCTCCTTTTGGATCATCTCTGCCTTCTTGTTGTGTTGGTTCTGTTTGTACTATTCCAGGTGAATATTTGTAATTTCCTGTAGTTAATATGTTTAATGCTTGCTGCAGACCAAGCTGTAAAGACGTTACAGGCCACAAAGGAGCCGCTACAGTTTATTTTTACCTCCCTGGTGTGTCCCAGAGGATGTCGGATCAGGAACATTTCTTTAGGTTGCTAAGGCATGCATCTGACTTGACACTATTAGAAACCCCCCTATAAGTCAAAAGCAAACCCTGCACAGTGTGAACAGCGAGGTGAACGAATGAAATGCCCTGAAGGGAGACAATTCAAAGCCTGGAATCTTGTTTTTCTCCTCTGCTGGAGACGAAAGGTTACCATGGTTCCCCTGAACAGCAGGCCCTGAGGTCAAAGGTTCCCTAAAACTGGTAAATAGATGGAAGGCAGCCGGACCGAACCTGGGATGTAATCTTTAGTTCAATAGTGCTAGTTGGGCATCTAACTTTATCTGCTGCTTCTGTTTTTGTGCAGTATTCTCTGTTATTTTACATGAGTTTAAATACGTTTATCTACAGTTTTATTCGTTGTCCGCTCCAGAGGAGTGAATAAAACCATTTCCAAGCAAAGGTAGGTGTGCAGGTTGACTTTTAAAGTCTGATCTGATACAGGGATTAAAAACAATGAAGCCTCTGTTGTCAGAGGGTCGCTGTTGACTGATTGGAAAACTTTGTGACAGAGATAAGGAGCTGGAGGAGGGGGATGAATGGCCTGTAGAGCTCCCCCACTGCAGCGTTTAGAGGTCACGCTGCTCATGGGAATAGGTCTTTGTTTAGCCAGGCCAATGGTCACTGGACTGTCCTGCACACTCTGCAACGCAGCGGCACATCTGCCAAACAGCCAGCCATCGATTTGTGGCCTTTTCCAGCTTTGCATTCGTCTTGCAGCTGATCAGCTTTTTCATATTCTTATTAAAGTTCACAGGGGCCAGTGAACTTAAGGAAGAACTATTGCTTAATTGATTAGTTGGTGTTTTTTTTTTTGTTTTTTTTGGGGGGGGAAGAGGTGAACTAACCAAAACAGCATCTGGTAAACAACTGAGATGGAAACGTATCAGACTCGGAAAAGCAAATGTGAAAGTTTGTAGGTTGATTTAGTGAACTTGTTGCCTTCAAGGTCTGACAAGGTTGATCAATATTAATGTTATTTAATGTCAATTTAAACTTTTAAGGCAACTGAGTAAATAGGTTTCTCGTATGTTTTCATACCAGATCTGATTTTATTTGACTCCTTTTTACTTTCTTTGCAAAAGATGAAATGACAAATGATAGAAAAAGTGACTTTTCTTCAACCATCCCGTCTGCGAGTTGCACAACAGACTATTAGGATCAGGCTACGAGAATTTTTGTTTAATTACAACATTATAGTTGTAATTTGAGCAGAATAAAGATGCAATTTTACCAAAAAAACATCTTGAAATTACAAGAAAAAAGTTGTTTTAAGGAGAGAAAAGCTTCTAGAATTATCTAGATCAAAATTTAAGATGCTCAATGTTCCTCATTTTATTTTTTATTTTTCTCATAAAATTATTACTTCATTCTTCAGTAAAACACATGCTAGCGGTAAAACACACTAGTCGGACAAGATGACGGCCGTGGGCGTGGTGACATCACTCTGAATGATGCATTCCCAAAGAATCTGAGGAAAAAAATCCAGATTTTCCCTAAATTAAATCTTCAAAAACCAAAATTCTGATTGATTGATAAAATCAATTTATCGTCCAGCCCTTTGAGTAAACAAACCAAATTTCCCTTCAACACAGAAAATCATAACCGACTGGCTCAGAACAAAACTGAAGCAAAAAAAGATGAGAAATGTTTGTATTTAGCAGAAATAATTATTTACATAAGTTGTGATGCTTCCTAATGAACAGACCAAGTGACTAGAGGAGAGAGGCTGAACTAATTCCTGGCATTTGTAGAGGATCTTTGTTTGGGCTTGACCTCTCTGCTGACCTTTAGTTTGTTGAGCTGCCACCATCTGAAGTCTGCAGCACGAAGAGTTTTGGTAGATATGCTTCACTTTGGTGTTTAGTGTAGACTGAAGGGTGATCAAGTTGTAAAATAATCCAGAAAGACTTTGTTTTGCTTTTGTCATCGAGACGTCTTTTATTCCTAAAAATAGCACAAAGAACTTTATTCAGCCTTAAAACTGAATAATCTAATTTTGATATGATATTTTGTAGCTGGTTGGTTTTTTTGCTTCACAAAGCACATTTTAAATCCTTTAATGAAAGGTTTGAATGAAGCAGCAGTGAGCACCAGGACTGGTTTGGGGTGGTCAAACTGGGAGCTGCCTGAGCGAGTGTTAGTCGGGATTTGTGGAGGTCAGAGGTCAGAGGTGAGATTGCAGAGAGGGGCAGATGGTCAGAACTGTTTCTTCAAGCTTTTGAGGAAATGGCAGAGGTATTTATTTTCTGATTGAGTGTTGCTGAGTTCAAAATGTTTAATCAAAACTTGGTTTTGCACATTTTAGTTAAGATATGCAAGTTTTAGAGACAGAAAAAGTCAAAAAAAGAAAAGAAAACATGACCTAATACCTTTAAATGCTTTTAGATTTCCCGAAGTAGACATGTTTTACAGACAGAAAATGGAAAAAAGTAGCAATTAATGCTTTTAAATTGACTAAAATAATAGAATAGAATAAGATATGCTGAAATAATATACACATTGAGACTCAAATGTTATTGATTTTTTACACTTATCCTTAATAGTTTATCAATAATCAATAAATGTCCCTGTGTTTTTATTTTCTGTTTGGGTGGGGTTGAGTTCAAAATGTTTAATTTATTTATTTATTAGTAAAGTTAAGCAAGTTTTACAGTCAGAAAAAGCAAAAAAAGTGAAATAACAGCATTT
Organism: Poecilia reticulata; assembly: GCF_904066995.2. NCBI lineage: Eukaryota > Metazoa > Chordata > Actinopteri > Cyprinodontiformes > Poeciliidae > Poecilia > Poecilia reticulata. The sequence continues at coordinate 19,917,917 of NC_088832.1, forward strand.
AATACCTTTATTTATTTTTTTTAATTTACTGAAATAGAACAGACTAGAATTTGTTGAAAACAAATACAAAAAAGCTCAGATACTATAGATTTCTTATTGATAGCCTTAAGAGGTCATCAATAATCAATAAGCGTTCCTATGTTTTTATTTTTGTCTGTGTAGGACTGAGTTCAAAATGTTTTGTTTTTGTTTTAGCATAGCTAGGCAAGTTTAACAGACATAAAAAAAGAAACAGCAGCGCTTAATACCGTTAAATGCTTTTACATTTACTAAAATAAGCATGTTCTGCAGACAGAAAAGGAAAGAAAGCATAACTTAATACCTCTATATTCTTTAAAATTTACTGAAATAATAAAATAGAATTTGTTGAAATATATTCAAAGAAGCTCAGATCAATTCCTTTCCATCTATCCTTAATAGGTTACCAATAATCAATAACCGTCCCTGTGTTTTTCAACCCTCCTCCCTGTAGAGTAGGATGAGAAGAGCTCGTAGCTTTGCCCTGTACCACATCTCATCGACACATGGTGGGTTTGTGTCGGACTTTTCTCACCTCCATCGTCACATCAAACAGCCTCCAAGCTAACGCGCTAACAGCTCAGGACTAATTTGATTAAACGGGACCAGAGTGAGGAGGACGTCTGATCCAGGCCACAGTGTGCCTCATGTCTAACCAGAACCAAATCAAACCTGTATAAAACGTTTATTGTTTGAACTGTGCTGTTCTTCCCTCCGTGGATGTCAGCGTGATTTATAAGAAAGTCGCCGTCAGGCTTGTAAATGTCATAATTTATTGTTTTGTTTCCTTTGGAAGTCCGAGCTCTCCTGCTGTTTAGCACCATAACACCTGGCAGCGCTGCTTACACAGAGACATTCATCATTCCCCCGCGCTCACCACGCTGCGTTTACTGCAGCGCAGGAATTTTCTGCACAGCTTTCTCGAAAGCAGAGGTAGCGATGTGTCAGAAAAAAAACAATTTATAATTTTGCTGTGCATTTTTTGTCCAGTTTCTAGTGTAAATAAAAACTAACTTCCCAGTGACTTTTCTGAAAGTTACAGGAGCTTGTTTTAAGTCAGTAATTGATTAAAGAAATACTAGTTTCACTGGCAGATTTCACCTACAAGATAAAAATCTGTCACGTATCCTTACGTGACAAAGCTTTTTAAACCAATATTAAATAATTATTGACTTAAAACTTGCTGAAAAGTTACTTTTAAGTTTGTTTTGTCTTATTTCAAGTGTAGATATTTGCAGTAGAAACTGTGTTTCTGATGTGTAAGAAATGTAATTTGAACATAACGTCGTGTCCATCTTCGTTTTGATTTCGTTTACTTGTTTGCTGCGTCTCTGATGCAGATCTGAGAATAAAAGGACTCCAAGTTATAGCTACATTTATACAGACCTATACGACTCAGAAATTATTGCAGAGTTTGTATTTTTCTGACAAAAATAGATCAAGCAACCTCATATTTGCAAGACTGATGCATTTCTGCCAACTTTTCTTCCATCGTTTTGTTTCTTTTGCTGTATTTTTTCTGTTTCTTTTCCCTTCATTTCTGTGGTTGCATAAAAGGCCCTGCTGGTAGTTCCCGGCGGGTCTCATTTACTTGTGGGTCAGTTGGTTGCTGACCCAGGTTCAGTTTCAGGGAAACCTTATCCATGCAGGATGTAGCTGTTCTACTGCAGTCAACACCTTCCTGCAGAACGCAGCTCGTCTCTGGCTTGAGGTCTTAAGGCACAACGTCCACTGACTGACTGACTGACTGACATGGATGGACGCTGCAAATCAATGCTGTGCCTGTTCACCTTAACAAGAACTAGATCTACATTCAGTTCAGCCAGCTTGAAATGACTTAATTCATGTTCATAGTTCGTCACCTAAACATTTTTAATTCAACGCATCTTTCATTTGACTGTCTTTTATAACGTTATTATCCTGGTTGAGTCTTTCTTTCGGTATGAAGAGAAGCTGAATGAATTCATATTAAAAGCGAGAGGAGATTCAGGTCTGTAGTACCAATATCGGTTCTCACAAATACTGCAAAATCTGCCCACATGTTCTCCTGAAAGAACAGTTTAAATCTAATATCCAGAGAGAGCGCCCCCTTCACACTCATCACGTAAAAAGCAGCATTGATCACTTCAAAGTTCGTGCACAAAACTGTTGTAAAAAACATAATTTATTCTGTTGAATTAAGTTTTAACTGAATCAAGGCAAGAAAGTAATCAATATTTTTCTGTACTGAATAATTTTGATAATTGTGATGTAATTCGAGATTAAAATACTGCTTTCTCAGAGAGTTTATGTTTTAAAAAAAGGTACAAAAACAGTATAACTACTGAAATTGCTGCTAAAAAAAACTGAATTCAATACAGAATCACTTTAACCATCAAACCTTATTTTGATTCACTTGCACTCAGTTGTGCTTGTTTCTTCACAGCAACGATTGAAGACATCCTCAGTGAGATGTACCGATACTTTTGTCCAACACACCAATAATGCAAAGGAAAACTTTGCAGAGTTAGAATGGATTTTCCTTCTTTGCTACTAAAGCATCTCTTTTCTAAGACTCAAATACAGGGGAAAATATGATTAAATTCTTATTTCTTTCCAACTCTCTTCTTTTGTGCAGGTATGTCGTCTTTTGCACTCCAGCCGTCGTCCGTAGTGGTGGCTGAGGGTTCGGTTGCCAGGTTTTCCTGTAAAATCAGTTCCCACCCTCCTCCCATCATCACTTGGGAGTTCAACCGGGTCACATTACCCCTCTCCACGGACAGGTATGCAACATCATCTACAGTTTAAAATCATGTACATTACTTTTTAGCACTTTTAGAACATGGTGAAAATGTGTTTGCAGACTGAACATAAGTGGACTATTTAAAAAATAAGGGAAAATAACAGATATATCTGTGTTTGACCCGTCAGCCACCAATCAAAACCAGCTAAGGGAATATTAATTAGTTCCCCATCAGGTTTATTTGTCCAATTCTAGTTGTTAGAGGTATCTAACATGTAGTTTCTACCCTGGCATTCAGAATCACAGTCCTGCCTAGCGGCGTTCTTCAGATCCAAGGCGTGCAGCGAGGAGATGCTGGGCACTACCGCTGCATAGCCACCAACATCGCCAGCCGGCGGCGAAGCACCGAAGCCATTCTCACTGTTACCCCAGGTATGTAAACCCGCACAGATAAAATAATTTGATATAAATCTTGGGACTAGAGCATCACTTTAAGTGATCTCGACCTGGGTTGCTAGGTAACGGTGCAATGCCAGTTGATTGAGACTTAAAAACGGGGACGTGATTTTATTTTTTTTTAAACGCTTGAGCTGCTTTTTGAAGCGGTGGACCTCAAATGATAGAACAAAAACATGTGAATTGTACATGTATACTGAAACTCTTGATGAAATCACTGACTCTGAGTGTTTGTCTCTACCAAGCTCCTGGCCCCATTCTTCCTCAGAGGCCACACATCATTGCTGGGCCTCAGAACGTCTCTGTGTCGCTGCACCAGAGTGCCATCCTGGAGTGCCTGGCCACAGGAAATCCCCGACCCCTGATCTCCTGGAGCCGCGCAGACAGCAAGTCTATTGATGTTTACAACACCAAAGTGTTGGGCAACGGTAACCTCATCATCACAGACATCAAGCCCCAACATGGCGGAGTCTACATGTGCAGAGCCACCACTCCAGGCACACGCAATTTTACTGTTGCTTCAGCTAACGTCACAGTGCTAGGTAAAGATTAATACATTCAGGATATTAATTTCATTTGGATGATTTCTAACTTTGAAACTTGGCTTTTGTGCTGCTGTAAAGCGCCTCCATCCTTCGTGGAGTGGCCAGAGAGCTTGACCCGTCCGCGAGCTGGCACCGCTCGCTTTGTGTGCCAAGCCGAGGGAGCGCCAGCGCCTCAGATAACGTGGTTCAAGAACGGAGAGAAAGTTCACTCCAACGGGCGCATCAAGATGTACCACAGGTCTGTTTCTACAAGGGATTTATCTGAACTTCTGTGTTTTTAAAAATAACTTTCCTGACAATTCAATTTGGTTTGCATTGAATGCAAAGACAATCCTTTAAGAGTGGCTGTAAACCAGTTCAAAGCTGTTTAAATAAATAATTTACTCTTGTCCCTACAGTAAAAAGGGAACTGAATAATTTACAGCAGTGTAGATTGGATTTTAGTTGGTTTTCCAATAATGTGTTCCTGCTCCTTATTTAACTGTCGCTGCTTGTTACAGTAATTATAGACCAACAACACCAGAAAAAACAGGTCTGCAACCTTTACAAATCAGAGACAAATAAACAAGTCTAGAGCCACAAATTTTACATAACTGTTAAAAGACAACTTCAAAATGTTTAACAAGTATCTACAATGGGAAATTTGTGTTAATTTAAAAAAAAAACCACCATTTTATTTCTGTTTTTAGATTTTAAAGCAAAGCAAAACATAAAGCGTTTACCAGAAGAGGATTAATAAATTTTCTTTGATGATGTTCTGGGAAATGATTTAAACCAAATAAAGCAATTAATTTCCAAAGTAATAATGGGAATAAATAATAAATATTACCAATACTTGTCATTCTGTTGTTGAAACTTAATGCAGGATTTATTCAATACAAAAGTATCCCTAAAAAATAGCTAAAATATGCATAGGTTATTTGTATTTTAACACATTTGTTGGTTTTCCAATGTTTTAGCCAAATTATTAAGAGTCACTTCCATTACAAATGTAAGCAAAACTTTTTTGGATATTGTGCCAATGTTGAAAAAACACAATTATGCAGTTGTGGTGTTTCCATTAAATAAGAAATTTAATTAAAATCAGACATGAATAGGCTTGTTCAAGTAAAAACAAAAAAAAGGTATTCCATTGCAGTTTTGCACAAAAACCTTTTATCAAAAAGCGTGACTTTTTTTCAAAATTGATGTTTCATAAAGCAAATTTATTCCATAATTCCAGTTGCTGCAATTTTAAGGTTGATGGAAACGTAACTAATGTTGAATGTTCGAAGAGACACTTGCGGCTTCACCGGTTTCAGGTTTTTAGAACGGGGAGCCTCAGGTGAAGAGAAACGGGTTTTATGATCTTTATTTTTGGATCTTCTAGCAAACTGGTCATCAACCAGATCATCCTGGAAGACGATGCCATCTATCAGTGCCAGGCAGAGAACGAGCTGGGGTCGGTCCTGGCCATGGCGAGACTCATCGTGGTGATGTCAGAGGACCGACCGAGCGCGCCCAGAAACATCCGAGCTGACACCGTGTCCAGCTCCGCCATCCTGTTGGCTTGGGACAGACCTCAGTACAACTCTGACAAAGTTATTGCATATTCTGTGCACTACATGAAAGCTGAAGGTAAATAATGTCTCGATACTTTGGATTTTGAGTCATTCTTTCTTTTCTTTGCTTCATTTTTGTCAACCTGAATAATTTCAAGAGGGATAGTCTTTTTCTTTGCCTGACAATTCACCCTGAAAAGCTAAGGGAATGCATTGTAGCAGCACAAAAACCTTCAAGTGTTTTAGATTTCCGCCGATAACAAAACTCGCATTCAAGCACTGCTACGTTTCCCAAAAAAATACACAGTACTTAACGACAAAGCTGCTGACTTTCCTTTGGGAAGGAAATGTACAGAATTCAACTTGAAGAAAGGACCACCTGCATGGTGTTGGATAAAGAGGTCAAAACAGGAGCTGAGCAAATTCTTTCTGTTTCATTCCTGAAACCCTGACATCTGTCAGGGATTTTCAGCTCTCGGTATAGATTTTTTGTTTTTTTCAACACAATCACGTTGGTCTCTTTCAGAAAGAATAGTTGTCCATTGACATTGACAGAGTATCAGACAGTGCACTCTGCACCTGAGGTTGTTGACAGAGAGGCTCTGCAGAAAGGAGGAACTAATTAGTCTGTGTGATGGAGTGCTCAAAAGTGTGTATTCTGCAAGGCAACAAAACGGTGTGGATTTGACAGAAAGGAAAGCATTGTTTCTTTTCATTGAAGCTTGCTCAGGCTTTCGGTCTATGTAGAGGGTCTTTTTGTTTACTCTGAAGTATTTTGTTTACCAGGTCAAGAATCAGTGCTGGTCTTTTTTTTTTTTTCTCCTGTGCCACAAATCCTGGTTGAGAATTTGCAGATTTTAGTCAGTAAATGATTGTAGCACTCAGGAAATTTTAACATCATTACACCTAATAAGACTAATTAATTTTATAGCAGGTATTAGATGTTAATTATGGACTTGGTTTCCTTTTGTATCAAGGTTTTTGGATCTGATTGGAGATTTTGGTAAAGTCTCTACATCTCCTAATCTAATCTTCTGTCCAGGATTAAACAACGAGGAATATCAAGTAGTCATCGGAAACGATACGACTCGCTACATTATTGATGACCTGGAGCCGGCCCGTAACTACACCTTCTACGTGGTGGCCTACATGCCCATGGGAGCCAGTCGCATGTCGGACCACGTGTTCCAGCACACGCTGGAAGACGGTGAGGCCTACACGCACCATTATAATCAACAAATCAATCAGTTTAATTGGTTTTTAAAAGCCAGCTCCGTATCATAACTTGCCTGTAAAATTAATTGCATCTAATGGATGAATTGTATAACTTTAGTGATGATTGCACTGAAAAGAAGAAGGAAAAATTATCACATTAGAGGTTTTTTTCTGTTGTACCAAAATTGTAGAATAAGTTGCCATTAAATATTTATTTAACAGTGTCTTCTGTTGTTTTCGCTTTTGACAAAATGTGAATTGGTTTGTTGTTTTCCATTTCATAACATCTGTGGTCTTTTTACTATGTCTTACTCCGCTTTTAATGTTTTATTTTATTATTATTGTCTCTGTTTAGCTTTCCCTATTGAACGGCACTTTGGGTAAACATATTGTGCTTTATAAATAAAATGGGCTGCATTGGATAACTCACTACGAATCAATAACTACTTCTATAACAAAAAGGTAAAGTAATAAGATGACAAACCACCAAATAATCCACCAACAATCACACCAGAATCCTCTCAAGACAATTATAAAAACCTTGTACTGCCACTGTTTTTGCTCTTGGAACTAGTTGTTGTAGATGTTTAGTTTCTTTACGCTCGTCTCTTGACCTTAGAGTCCTGAACACAGAGGAAAACACGATGGTCTCTTTTATTCCATGTCTACGGGTTCTTTAGATTTAGAAACGGTCGACATGCTTGGGAATGTTTCCCATCCCAGATATGAAAAACAAAAAGGGATTGCACTCAGAAATAGATAAAAAATAATGTAGAAAATAAAACTTTAAGCTTAAGCACATGTTGATCAGGTCGGTTTCCATTGAGGATGAAAGTTTCTATTTCTGTCTGTCTCTTTGAAAACAACGCAGCCTATCAGGACAATGAAAGAGAAAATGTTAGGACAGACTGTTCAGCCAATCAGAAGTGGATTTTGATGTAACCATGGCAACAAGTACACCAAACCGTTACTTTTTATGGTGCCTGAAAGAGACAACCTGCAGCTGCTGCAAAGTGCCTAAATACTGTAGTTTTGGTCTCACTTGTTTTTTGTGTGTTTTTTTTAGCAAAACTGTATCACAAATTTGTAAGGTCAGAAAAAGATTTATTATTTTTGAGAAAGAGACTTAAACTACGGAGTCATTTTGGCTAAATCATAAAATCCAGAAGGCTAGTTAAAGTGGACAGAGAGGAGCAAAGGGTCTCAGTAGGTGAAAGGTTAAATCCAAAGGTTGGATCGCTCTAAAATCAGGTAACAATTAATATATCAAAAGAAGATTAATTTGAATTTTAATGCTTGATTGATCTGTACAGCATGAATAATGCTGTCAAGCAAAATAATGTAATTTCCTGTTAAAATTCTGGCTAATAGTTTATTTTATCTTTCTTGGAAACCAAAAAGCAGTTCATCAGTTTGAACTGTTATAAACTGTACATTTGTTTTAGTCAAGCAAAAATAATCTAATTTATAATCAAACAGATCCTTTGTTGTCAAGACCTACTTATATCAGCTCGTTATTTTTGTGCAACTCTTTTATGCTCCAAACTTTACCTTTAGGTTAGAGCTGCCTTTTATTTCACTTCTGAAAACCATTTGTTTCACGATCTATTCCTGTATTTCCCTTTCATAGTTCCTCTCCGGGCGCCGGAGCTCAGCCTGACCAGCCGCAGCCCCACAGACATCCAGGTGTCATGGCAACCTCTTCCCATGAAGCTGAGTCGTGGGCGGGTTTCAAGCTACCGCCTGTCCTATCGCACCAGTTCGGAGAGCGCAGTGTCACAAATAGAGCTGCCTGGAGAGAAGACCCAGCATCTCCTGGAAAACCTGCAGCCGGACACCATCTACCTCCTGCGACTCGTTGCTGCCACCAGCGTAGGGTGGGGAGAGCAGTCCGCTTGGACGTCTCACCGCACTCCGAAGGCATCGAGTGCTCAAGGTGCTCCATTTTGAATTGTCATGAGACTCAAGCTGGACAAAAAACTACTACATTTTAGTGAAAACTTTTTGTTGTTCAGATACTGAGTTGGTTACTTCCAGACTTTAGGTTCAATCTGTTAGGTTTTCAGTATTAGTTCCTAAAGAAACAAACTATTAGGACATATTTTTAAATGCTAATAATTGAGATTATTTTTTACTAGTCATCTTTAACCCTTTTTACACCTAAGTTTCAAATCTCTGTCTGGATATTTTTGCTTATTTTATCTTAGTTTTTTAAATATCTTTTGAGTAAATATATTTGCCCCATAACAACTAGAACTTTCAATATCTAGCAAGTTATTTTCGCAATTCACCATCTATTAAGAGTGTGTTTCATTAGCTTAATTTCACTCCCTGCTATGGCAGGTGTGATTATTTAAGTTGGTGAAGAATCGTACAATTGTACATAATTATGCATTGTGTCACTATAAGTGTTCCTCAAAAGTATTCATGTCTCATGTGGATACAACAACCAGATTATGGAAGCAGATTTGTTGAAGAGAAATATCAACATTGCTGTCTATCCTTTGACCAATCAAACAACACTTTGCACAGAGTTTTATCAAAATAGTTAATTTGGTGTTGAACAAAATAAATTTTCACCATGCGTCTTCATCAATGAGAGTCAATTTTGGATGAAGCATGTAGGGTTTTTTTTAATTCCCTTCAGAATCATCAGAGGAAGAGCGACCATTACTGGGTGTGTTCTGTGAATCAGAAAGGCACGGCTGACTTGCAGAGAATAAAACGATGTAAAACCTTGGTAAATAAATGTCCGATGTCCTGCTTTAATACATAGGCGTCTCTAACTCTGTCTCTGTGCAGTTCCTCTTGCTCCTGAGCTGTACCTGGAGCCTCTGAACTGCACCACTATTTCAGCTCGATGGCATTTGGCGCCCAGAAACTCGGCCAGCGTGCGCGGTTACAGGCTCTTCTACCACGAGGAAAGTCAGCTGGAAAGCGCTCCACTCCAGCTGCAGGCCTCCGCTCACAAACACACCATTGGAGGCCTGGGTGAGTTTCACTTCAGATATTACTTTATGCTTTATACGTAGACTAAGACTCCTTTAATTATCCTATCCCTATTTTAGGGAGATCTGTTTTTATTGTGTCCTAAACCTTAAACAAACACTGGAATTTAAAAAAGGGTAAAGCCTGAGGTATATTGAACCTATATATTGGTTTTATTTGTCTATTACCCACTGACTGGTTTCATCACTTCATCATCCAAAGTTATTGTCTTCAGGAAGCTCTCCAGTTCTCAGAGTCCAACTAAAATAGTTTGGTCTAGGTTTAACTACAAATGTACAGCTAGAGGAATTATTGGCATTGCAACAATCAAACCCTTCTTTTAATTGTTTGCATGTTTCCACTGGTCATTTTAACAATTTGTCTTTGGTGAAGAGGTTCAAGTCTGGACTATCTCCTTGTCTCTACCATTGGGCTAAATCGATTTTATCAATGAATCAAATATCTGGTTTTTGACGGTTAAATCTTTTGTAAATCTAGATTTTTTTTCTCTCCCGCCATTGCACTAGTTAGGTTTCCATAGTTCAGAGCAGCCATCTTGTTTGACAGGCATTTTTTAGAGCCTCTGTTTATTTGGACTTTGAATTCAGATCAACTTTATGACGACATATAAGGGCCAGACTAAGATTTTTTTTTTTTCAGAATAAAGTCAAAATAATATGAGAGCCGTAATATCTGTAGAATTAAGAAGTAGAAAACTCCAACACAAAGAAAGCAACAATTATCCAATGTTTTTCTTCTTAAAACACCTTTTTTTTCTCGTAATTTTAAAACTTTCACCTATTAAAATTGCGTCTTTATTCTGTTAATATTATGAATTTATTCTCATAATTAAAACAAAAGATATTTTAGTCTGACCCTCTTATCCCAATGTACAACTCAAAGAAGGGATGATTGAAACAAAAGCCACTTTTTGAAAATATTTTCATTTTCGTAACAAAAATCAATTAAAATCAAAACTGGTTGAAAAAGAAGCAGAGATTTTATTTATAATTTACCCTCATCTTGATCTCCCTCCACATTCTCTCCAACTTTACTCACATGCTCAGAAAAAGTCCTAGATTCAGGTAGACGCAGTCGTCGCATCTGTTGACACCCAAACTTGTGAATGATTAACAGGCTTAAGTCTTGTCATGTGTTGAGCAGAGTTTCTCCGGGTCTAGAGAGAGAACAGAACCACATCCCACTTCCCTGACCTTTCACCTCTGGGCAGTATTTCTGCATGGGGCTTTTCTGTGGCTGCTGAATAGACTTTGGGGGCACATCAGAGCTTTTCTGACCCTTTAGGTCAGATTTATTTTCTGTGTTTTGTTTGAAAGAGGAGCGGGGGCTCCGGCCAGTGTGCTGGACATCTGACCATCTGTGGCCAAAGGGGTCAGCCAGCTGGTCAGCGGCTAACTTGTAAATCAGGAAGCTCTGTGATTGTAGAAGATCAGGAAGGCACAGTAAATCACAGCTGGTGTTAAATATCGATGAAAATCATTAGCAAGAGTCATAATGTACTTAAGAGGCTGTAGAAAACTGTCAGTATCTCAATATGTTCAGTTTTATACCAATGTAGTTATGCTTTCTGGATATTTTTCTTACTGTAAAATGTATTTTAAATGTAGCAACTGGCTAAATAAATAACAGAGATGTAGCTGAAATGAAGAGAATAGTTGTTTTGTTCCTGTTTGTTAAAAGACTCTTGCAGGGTTGTGTGTTAAAAAGAAGAAAGCTGTTCTGTGGAGGCTGATTTATCACGTGTTTTATGGCTGCTTTGAGCAGTTTTGCTTGAGGAGCACGGAGATCAAAGAGTCTCATTGTGTTTGGCTTTCAGAGCCACAAAGAGGGTTTATTAGCCAGGACCTAAAGGAAATGCATCCCTTGGCCAAATGAGTTGTTGCCCAAACAATAGGCAGGTCTGAGAACTCCCTCACTGAGCTGCAGCCCTTAGTACAACCAGATGTAAATCTAAGATATGCAATGTTGTAAGGTTAAAACATAATGTAATGTATGTTATTTTGCTTGAGTACCACAAAACGTGGATGCACTTTTGCATTAAATTGGCAAAATAAATGGGAAAGAGGCTGAAAAATTGGAAAGTTACACATTATTTTTAAAGTAATGGAAAATCTAGAGGGTTGTCATCGATTTCACGCAACAAAATTACTTAAAAACCACACACACCTGTGGTCATCCCACATCCTCTTCAATTATTTAAACATTTAACTTATACAAAATAAACAGCAAGAGACACTTTTCTTTGAAATAAAAAATGTCCCTCTGAAATGTTTTTCCATATTTCCTTAGTAGGTAAAATGTTTTTTATTTATTAAGACATCCAGGTGATTAGTGCAATGTGCTTTACATAAAATTAGCCTAACTCGTGCAGATTTTACGTCCAATGCAAGTACATTGAACCAAACCTTTGAGTTGAGATTAATCTCCAAGATTATATTTCTCACTATAATAACATAAAATTATTTTATAGTGTTTAAGGCAGGTAAACCAAAAGCAAAATCAATTAATGAATCTTAAAATCGAGGAGGTCTTAACCTGATAGCCGAGGGGATTTTTCCTGACCTAAAGAGATGAGAGCACATTTGGAAAACATTTCTTTTCATGCAGCACTCCTAGTTTGATTTATATTTGACTAATTCCACTATAAACCATGCTGTGGACCCTGGTAACTTGAATCATGTGGCTTTGAAGCAGCGCAGGCTGCTGAGGCTTATTGAGGCTGATCTTTTACAGCAGGTGATCACTCCAAATTAAATCTCCCTGCTCTGTAAATGACATTTCCTATAATCCACTTGGTGTAAAACACAGAGGCTGTGTCTTTTTTCTGCCAGCACCATTGATCCCTGAACTTTTAACTGTGGCAGTATCGGATTCTGCTGAGTCAGCAGCTACTAGAGCGATGTCGCCCCCCAACCACCATTTACAGTTATCGCTTATGACAGTCCCGATGATTAAAAGCTCACCATGAGAGGCAGGCATGTGTTGGAGCGGCTCCAGCTGGGTATAAATGGCTCGGTGGTTTGACCCTTCCTCACATGTGTACGCTGCTTGGAGGTGCATTTACTGCCCAGGCCTAAATACCCGTCATACCTGTTGGCACCAGTCGGCGCTGTGTGCACAAATGTAGATTTATGTCACGCCATGCTGCATCCCGTCTCACTCTGATGAAAAGTGTACAGAAACACTTGTAAGCGCTCTAAAAGGCAGAATTTTAAAAGGTTATGTCACGCTTAAGCTGTGAGTACGTCAGTGTACGTCCGAGAGTTGATTTGTGTGAGTAAGTTCAATAGAGACGAGGCGGGGGGGAGGATGATGGATGCCGTGGTGTGGGGGTCCATGCAGGACTTGACGTTTACGGCCCCCGTTCAGACCCGGCTTGCTGCGGCCTGGGGGGCTTTTCGCAACAGAACAAAACTTCAGGGGCCAGCAGGAATTAAGTTTCATCTGTAAAAGGAGGGAAAGAGAAAGGGGGGGAACTGCAAATGGTTCAAACACAACAATATACAAATGACTGAGCATCTTTAGTTCTGGCACCCAAAGCAAGCTCTGCAGCCATTTAAGGAGTACATAGTAGAGGCGAGCCTGTTGTGTATCATTTATCGTGATTAATTTCTTATAAGAATTTTGATATATCGCTGATTTAATAAATTCCAATTAATGACCTCTAGAACTGACCGTATTGTCAGCATTGTTATTTGTATTATTTTCTCCAATATTTGTTCTATAAGAGTATCAATAAATATGATTAAATGCAGTTACTGTGTGCAGTTTAGACCGTTTTTATGAGACTGGAGTCTTAACAAAGTATTATGAAATGTTTTACAACAATATTGGCGTTTGTGTGGCTATGATTGCTGTGTTGTGCAGTCACAACCATGCAGTACCTAAAAAAGAAATAATAAATCTTATTTACGATAAGGCTACGACAAAAGTTATTGTGACGGTTATCACAATACCACAAAATATAATAAAAATAAAGTCCATATCACCCACCAGTAGTACATATTATATAACAGGATATTTGAAATTGTATTTGCTTTATAGATTTGTATTTATGTATTTGATTTAGTCAAAATTCAAAATAACATTGTTTATATTTTTTGTACTTTTTTTGTTGTTGTATTAGTGTTTTTAAATAAACCAGTGTTTATTAGGCTATCCTAGATTATATTGATGTAACTTTGTATTTAGTCGCATGGTAATGTTTTGGTTTTACACCAGGAAGCCAAAAAACAGACCTATTGACTGAGTTGTCTCTTATCAGGATGCTGCTACATCCCTTTTTAAGCAGCAATTTAATTCCCACTCTTTGTGAGATTCCCTGGTTTTCCACTCACTTCCTCTTCTGGACCTCCCCCCTTTTCAGTGTGAGATGTGTATCCCCTCCTTTTGCAGGATTTAGCTTGCCCAGATTCCATGTCAAAGGTCATGGCCCAGATGTCAAAGCTTCCCCCCTCTCAGAGCTCCTCTTGCGCATAATTACGGCAGGCCCATTGTATTTGTAGAGCTGGGAAGAGGTGCGCTCTAAATGCCTCCTCCTGTTAAGAGGTGGACACTGGGGTCTAAACTTAAAAAAAAAAAAAAAGCTACTCTGGAAGTCAAGACAGTTCAAAATCTCTGAGTTTAGCTTTAAGTGATGCTGTTTCTGCTCAATTTTGATTAATTTCAGCATTTAAAAACTCACAGGAACCATTCATCTCATTAATCCGCTGCTCTTTATTGTCTTTGCAACTAATTGTTGCAGTGTAGGACTCGCCTCTCATCTCATATATCACTCCCACCTCCCTGGATTCTTTGGTTTTATCTCAGTCTGACCTGCTGGCCCTGCTGTGGCTTCAGTGAAACTCCTCGGGGCTGCATTGGGGGTGCAGGCAGCTCCGCTCCACCCCTGGCTAAACTTTTCAGCCTCCATGGAAACAAGCTCGTCCTCCTGTTGTCTTCTTGTCTTATGTCCTCACTGCAACAGATAGGCATGTTTGTCTCCTACTAAACACAAAATACTGTGAGGTCATGTCTTTTTATGTGTTTTTCAAAACTTGCCAACTAACTTTTTGAAATTAATAAATATTGTCCTAATCTTAAGTGATTAGGACAATCATTTAAGACACTTTAATCTTAAATGAGACCTACATTGCGAAATTCACATTTTTTCCACTTTTTTTTTTGCTTCCATTTGGGTCTCAACTTCTTCTAAAAACTAAAAAAAGTGCTAAAAAAAAACACCCAGCTGTTTTTCACAATAAGTTAATGTTTGTTTGGTGTCTAGAAATTGAGCAGTTTCTAAAACTATTTCTATATGTTACTTAATTTTATTAATACTATTATTATGCAACAATGTCAAAAAATTCCTGATTATTAAGCCGTTACCTAGCAACCCCACCCAAGCCCAGCCCAGTTACCCAGCAACCCGAGCAGAACTCAAGCACATTTAGTCAGCTGGTTTTACTGCTCTATACACTGTACAAATGAAAAGACAAGTGTTTTGTTGTTGACCAACTATTCAGAAACCATTTGTACAAACTAAAATCTAAGAATAATTTTGTATAAAATAAAAAATAAATAAAAATGTGATGAACATGGTTTGTAAAACCCATAAACGTATCCTAACATGTTCCAGGAAGAACAACATGTCCCCTTTAAAATGTGAAATCGTATGCAGCATTTAAATCCTGGCCTGGTCATTGTTTGAGGAGTAAAAGGTTCATTTGGTCAGATGGCCAGTGGGTCTTTGTGGTCACGGAGGTCACAAGTGCTGCTGACCGTCTGCAGCGCCCCCTCCCTGGGGATTCTGCCTCTCTGTTTGACCCCCAGATTCAGACCTCGAATCGAAGTGGCCACTGACTGAAGTGGCCAGAGAAAAGCCTTTGTCATTTGCTATCAAAAGACCCGAGCTGACAGGGTGATGGATAGTAGAGCTTCTCTGTTCTGCTGCCCTTTGTGGGGTTAAACTGACCAGAGGACTCCCATCACCAAGCATCTGCTCCGCTGGGCCACCTCTCTTTCCCACCACACCAGAAAATCCCACCGACCCCACACAGTCCAGCTCTCTTTTAAACTTTTAACCCAATATTGAATGAGTTATATTCATTTAAACGTTGCAACTGTTTCTCAATTCAGACCCAAGAAGGAAGTATCATGTCAAGCTGCTAGCTTACAACGCTGTTGGAGACGGGTACCAAGCAGATCAGACCATCAGCACTCCTGGATGTGTCTGTAAGTCCAAACCTGGAAAACCTCTGACTTCCTTACTTCACTTCAGCTGAACTAAATCTCAATCTCTGGTAGCTGTTCGAGATCGCCTCGTGCCGCCTCCACCGCCTCCTCACAACGTTCAGGCCCGGACCAACAGCTCCTCGGCCGTGTTTCTGTTCTGGGGCCGACCGGCCTTCACCTCCAGCCATGCACTGAACTACACTGTCCGCTGCAACCCAGTAGGACTGCAGAACGCCTCGCTGGTCCTCTACCTGCAAACGTAAGAACTGTCATGAAGATTAAACCAACTTTGAGGTATTTTTATTATTTATTTTTAGGACTCAAACGATTAATCGGAATAATCATGATTAATCAATTATTGAAATAATTGTCAACTAATTTAGTCATTGATTTAGGAATTGTTTCACATTTTCAGCTTAAATCCTGAAGTATCCATGTGCTGTTTGTGTTCCTGCATCCTCTGCACAGCTCCACATCTCCATCTCCTGGACACTTTAAACAGGCTGGCCCAGCTTACAATCTGAATAACATCAGTGGTGGCCTCATGGTGCCAGAAATAATTAATCTTACAGCTACAACTTTTTCTCTGTCTTTTAGCTCAAAGCCAGTTGAGCAAAGTGCTTCATTTAGTTGGTTTGATGTTGTTTTCTGACCTGTCATGTCTTCTCTCTGCAGAGGCGAACAGAGCCTTCTTGTGCATGATCTCGAGCCGAACACCAAGTATGAATTTGCTGTACGCCTTCATATCGACCAGCTCTCCAGCCCCTGGAGCCCTGTGGTCTATCAAAACACTTTCCCTGAAGGTAAGTTTAAATTTTAGCTATTATTTGAAGCTAAAATTGCTCATCTAATGGTACCGGTGCACATTTTGAGTTTGTTCTTTCCTCCATTATCTCTTAGCTCCAACATTACCTCCTTCCAACATCAAAGTGACGCTGATTGAAGAAGACACGGCGCTCGTTTCGTGGAAACTCACAGATGAGCCAAATGTGGCCGTAACACACTACACTATACTGTACGCCTCACAAAATGCCTGGATTGCTGGTGAATGGCAAGTCCTGCAAAGAGAAGGTGAGGAGGACAACAAATGGAGAAAGTATTCACAACTGTTCACAGACACAAACCTCAATTGGGTTTTTATGTAATTGGACACAAATGCAAAGGGATGCACTGTTTTCAACATTTTCTTTCTATAGAAACACTTTTTGCTGCAATTGCATCTTCAGACATTTTGAAGTTTGTCTCCATCAACAGTTATAGATTTAAACATTTGTGTATTTTCTTTGACAAGTAGCTCAAATGCAGTCAGACCTGATCAAGTGTGTCTGTGAGCATCACCTTTCAAGTTTTGATTTTAAGTTGGATTGATGTCGGGACTTTGACTGGACCGTTTGATCTAAACAATACCAAATCAGCTCTGGCTGGATGTTTAGGGTGTGTTGTCCTGCTGGAAGATAAATGCAAACCACATTTAAAAGATATGAATGGACATTTTTGTAAGTATGGATGCACAGTAGATAGAATAACTAATTCTCTCTGTTTTTACCTCAGAAAGAGGGAGGAAATGATCATTCGGATTAATCATGATGAATCCATTTTTGAAATAATCATCAATTAATTTAGTTAGTGGTAACTAGAGTACGCAGATTTGAAATAAAGGATATTTGCTGAGAAAGACAACCTATTCAGAACAGTAATTAGGCCAAGACTGAACAAAGATATAAACATTTTGCATTTGTGATAAAAACATCTTCATAAAAAATTTTCACCCAATCTTTATCTGGTTTAAATTCACTAAAGGAAGGCTATGTTATTGCATTTTAGGCAATAAAATCTTTATTTTCTTCTTTAAATCAGGAATTGAATTGTTGGTTTATTTATCATCTTTTTATGTAGTTCTAATATTGCATAAAAAAGGTTAAAGTGGTTGTTTTATCTGATTGTCAGAATAATCGATTACAAAAATAGTTATTAGTTATAGCCTACTCAGAAATATTTCAGACTTGCTGTTGACATCTAAAAAAACAAGTTATATCTGATTAAAAAGAAAAGGTTTGTTCTTTTTAACCTTAATTGGTTTTTACTATTTTAATTAAAATTCACCTGATAACTGATTTTTTTTTTTTGACAGACATCCTTTCAGAACATGAAAACTTCAAAGTCACACATTGCTGCTCCATGTACAGAGGAATATTGTCACAGTTTAGTAATATAAACCTGCTGTCTGGTGTGTGATGCAGTAGAGCTTCTCTTAAAGCGTAGATGACCCCAGGAAACACACAAGCAGAGCTCATAGCAACCCCCTCTGCCACTGGCCAAGAGGTCAGAAGTGAAGTGGTTCACAAAGCCTCCTTCCTCCCCCGTCCACCTCCCAGAAGCCCCTGCAGGGACCCTGGTGATGAGCTAGCAGGGCGGTACCAGGTTAGGGAATGTGGACGGCCCTGATCCCCCCTGACCTCCAGGTTTTACCCTCAGATGGTCGTCTAGTGAGGATCCACTTTGGCTGCATCGCAGCATCAAACTCTACACTGGTTCGCTTAGCATAAACAGAAAAGTTATAGTTGCAATTGAAAACAAAATTACTAATTTGCTTTTGTCATAGTGTTTTTGTTCTTAAAGTTGTTCTTTTAATTTCTATTTATATTGAACACAAGAAAAAGTGACTTTTTTTTTTTTTAGATAAGTTTAATTTAATGACTTTGTTATTCACTTAGACTAGAAATGGAAAATATTTCAAATTTAATATCAATTAAATTTGGCACATGTTGTAATCCTTGAATGCATTTTGACAGAGTGTGAACAAGTGTCAATTTTTTCAGTTTTCTCCTGTTTTTTTATGACCAACGTATAAAGTTAAATTGTGCTTAGACTAAGCTCTCCTTATTCTCTCCCACACAATTAATCAGATTAATCAATTACTGAAATAATTGTCAACCAATTAAATAATCATTAACTGGAGTATATTTTTTGCAATTTGCTAAAATAACAATACAATCAGAGCAGTAATTAAGCCAAAGCTGTACAAAAAATATATAAATTGTGCAATTATATTGAGAAACTGTCATTGACTGTAAATATTTGGCTGAGTTTTAGCTTCGCCAGGTTCAAATTCTGCTAAATATTATTGTGTTCAACATCTTCTACTAGCTAATTATTAATAAAAAAAATAAATAAACCAATAGATTTAACATTAAGTCAAGCAGGAAAGGGTGAGCTTTTCACATGTTGATGTTACAAGTATTTTTAAAGCTGCAGATGGATCCTTTGCTACAGTCAATCATATTTGGCAATAAAATGTTTTCAGATTTAAAAAAGGAATTATATTATTTGTCTATTTGCATTTTCTTAAGTATTCCTAATATTGTATAAAAATAGGATTAAGTGGTTGAATGAAAAATCTGCAGTATGTGAGTTTTCTTTATCAATTACTAAGTGATTATTAGCTGCAGCCCTTTACTCTCACATGTAAGTAAACAAGGCAAAAAAGAAAACATCATTTTCAGCTGTTTACTCAAAAAGTGTTGCGTCTGACCACAGGAAGCATCACCATGGCGCTGCTGGAGAACCTGAGTCCAGGCCAGGTTTACTTGGTAAAAGTTTCAGCATCCAACAACATGGGCGACGGGCCGTTTTCTGACGTGGTGGAGCTGACGGTAAGGGCAGACCTCTCCTCTGGTCATGATGCCGGACTTTCCCATGGCTCCACACACTCCACAGGTCAGTGAAAGCCACATGGCACACTCACGCTAGCTGGTTTTTGAAAATGAGACTGGGCTCGTTACTTCAAGTCGTGATCCACTGCAGGCTTTTCTGATGGCTTCTACCACCTGGACCAAAAGTCAATGACGGGGATCAGTGTGGGCGTCTGCATCGCTCTCACCTGCATCATCATCTGCGCTTTCATCATAGTCTGCAGGGGCAAAAACAGGTACGCAGCGTCTCTGAATGCTGGGGGCATTTATTTTCTCCATTTTTCCAGCTACTTAAAGTGTCACGCTTTCTGTTTTTTTTTTTTTTTCAGGAAACTATCAGCTGTGAAAACGTACGGAGACGGGGAAAGCACGTCTGCTGCAGCTGCAATACATGTAGGACCGGAGGGAGACGTGCAGATGGCCGAAGTGACTGTACCGATGATGAGTCAAGGTCATTTCATTGATGCAAAGGTAAATTAGTCTGCTGACCGACGTCAGATGCATCAGAAGTTATTTATAAAAATATTGCAATACTTTCTATTATATGGGGAATTTTTTTTTTCTTTTGCATTCCCTCGCAATTAAATTACCAAATACACCCCGTTCTTATTTTGTATAGAGTCACAAATGTTGATTTACTATTAAAGAGTCTCAGAGAAAATGTGTTTATGTATTCTTAACTCTTTGGTGCAAAAAACATGTTTGTGAAAGGTTGAGAAAATCATTCAGACTACCAACACAATAGAGAAACAATCAAAACTGACGTTTTTATTACCCTGTGAAAATAACTCAAAAATAGTCCGGATAGTTTGGATGTATTTTCAATTTTTTTTCCTTCATACGGAAAGTTTCTGTTTAAATCTCAGAAGGGATGGAAAGAAATAAAAAGTCCATGTTTGGCCGGTTTGCTTTTGTATTTTGCACATAGGTTTGTGGTGCATTTCTATCCTAAATAAAAAGGTATAAAACTTCAGATATCTCAAACAAGATGTTAACATACATGAAACACCTGAAATAATAGCAGAAAGACTTTCAGTATTCAATTGTGCCACACCAGCAAATTATTGCAAGGGAGCGCAAAGGAAAAACAAACCCTTCTTGTGCCTCATGGGTGCTGTATTATCAGAATTAATGTAGCATTTAGATTAAAAATGTTTGTGTTTTTTTACTGAAGGGTGGAACCAGCCTGATCATAAATTCTAACGGCCCTGTTCAGCCCAGCCCTGATTTAAAGAACAAGAAGAAGAAGAAGAAATGGTCTTTCTTTAGAAGTGCAGTGAAACAGGACAGGAAAATTGTGCAGGTAGGTTCAAGTTCTTATCTTTAAATTTAAGATGTAAAAGAATAAAGGGGGAATTTGCATTAATATTTCCAAGTGCAACTATTGGACTCAAATAGTCCAAAACACAAACATAACTTTATAGGAAGGGCTTCTCAAATTATGATTATTTTTGTAATCAATTATTCTGACAGTTAATCAAATATATAATTCTGCAGATTTTTCAAATAACCACTTATACAAAATTAGAAACACAATAACATTTCAACAATTAAACTTTTTAAAATTAGGAAATAAGTTTTTTATTGCCTAAAATGCAATAATAAAGCATTCCTTTAGTGAATTTCAACTGGAAGAAACTAAAACTAGGACACTTCATGAGTTCTGATTAAACATTCTTATAAAAAAGGTGTTTTTATTGTTAAACGTATATAAATTATACAGATTTTGCTTAAATACTGCTCTGAATATAGTTTTTTTTTTTAAATTTTATCAAGTCTGCATACTCCAGTTAATGTTTAATCATTAATTTGTTGTAATCAAATTGTCATGATTGATCCAGTTAATCATTTCAGCCCTAGTTTGTTGAACATGCTCGACAATTTGGTTTGAGAAAGTCTAAGTCAGGATTATTTACGGTGTCTTTTTCACAATGTTTGACCAAACTTTCTCTGTGCTGCAGAATGAAAGAAACGGCACACTCTCTTACCTGCCTGGCGCCACCGTGTTGACCTACGAAGAGGAGCTTTCTCCAAACCACCCTGCCACTCTTCAGCACCTGCTGGGTCATCCTGGTGACGCAGAAGGCTCATCCAACAGCGAGGGCAGCCATGAAACGGGCGACTCCGGGCGCTTCTCTCATGACGACACGGAGCTGACCAACTCTGGGCCCAACAGCCGCCCGCCGTCTCTGACAGAGGACGACGGAGGAGACTTTGACCATGGCGGGGAGCTGCTGGAGAAGAGTCCTGCTGACCTCAAGCTGAAGGAGTCTGTCGAAGCCAGCTGCAGTCATCAGGAAGTCCAGAGAAGTTCTCGGAGTGAACTCAGTGTGTAGCTGCGTCTGCGAGTTTGGATGTAGGTGTGAGTGTGTTTCAGGAAGAAAGGGAGTGTAATTCAATCATACAGCAGGTGAAAAGTAGGTTTGCATGTTTACGCCACATCTGGATTATTTGGTGATTATAAACTAAAAGAGAGTCGATAATTAGTTCACAAAAAGGTAACAAAATCTGCCTACTACCTGACTACATAGTAATTAATCAATAACTATCATAAAAGAGACATGATCAATATCAATAGAAAATATTTCCGATAGAATGATTAATAATTTTACTGAACTCTAATAGGTTTCCTCTGAGATGTAGAAAGACGAAAGGCTTTAACTGTGGTTACCAAGGTTGGTGGAATCAACTCACTCTTTGGTTACCTAGCAACAACCTGTTAAGTAACTTGAGCAGCAGCAGTTCAAGTTTTTTTTTCCATTGTGCCTCATCACTGCTTAAGAATAAAAATTAAAAACGGTGTGAAATGAGAAAATCTGTGTAATAGCACAAGAGGAAACTGGATTAACCAGTTTGGCAGTATTTCGGATATTTAAAACAAAGACCCTTTGCAACTAGTCACTTAATTATTTGCAGCGCCATGATGGACATAGGAAATGAGGCCTGTTTTCCGAAGTTGTTGCCAGTTTAATCATGGCGTCGCCTTGTTCGAGTCAAGCTAATTTGTCTTTGAGCTTAACACACCTGGTTGGAGCTCATAGACGGCGGTATTTACAAAAGTTTGACACTTAGAAACCGACCCGTACTTCCTCCCTCCTGACGTGTTGATCAAATTACCAACTTTGCCTGAGTTCAAACCACATGATTTATTTCACTGTCATGAACAGCGTTCTCCTTACGCAGGAGCAGACGTAAAGACTGACCGTTTTTTTTTTTGTATGCTAGGCTACGTGACGGTGGGGCATTGTTTCCATGGTTATTAATGGTTAGACGCTACCGTCTCCATAATGCGATACTTGACATCTTTCTAATCATACTTACTTATAAAGTACATGAACATTAGTCTTCTTACCTTGTAAAAAGCGTTCGCTGCAAATCAGTGATTACACCGAGGGCTGACAGTCATTATGATTGACGGCTGCTATCTATCCATCCCCGCCGTATCTTTCCTCGTTAAAAGTTATACAATAAAACGACAAGTTTGGTTTTCACGCTTCTCTGCTTGTGACTGCGCAGCACCACGTGACCATTTTAACTGCGAAATCAACTAAATAAAAGCGATATTAAGGTAGCGCATGTGTTTTTGACAGGTTTTACTGGAGCACATTGGTTGTTTTGACGTCCGTCGTGGCGGTGTGGGCGGAGTTTCGAAGAGAGTGACGTCACGAGCCGAGTGTCACTATTTGATCCGAAATGCTTGAATATCTTCCAGCACTACATAGCAAAAGTACACATCCAGAAACTAAACAAACAACTTTCTGCTTTATAGGTAGATTTTGTTACTTTTGCGCTGTTCTAGAATCAACTTGTCAAACACTCACTTAAAAATTATGCTGAAATTACCACAAGGTTTGAATGTGTGTGAGAGTTAAGTTTGAGAAAACAGTAAAGAAGCACAGTGATAGGAACCAACAAAGACGGTATGAAAGTGATTTTGTTTAACTTTTTCTATCTGTGAATCTCTTTTTTTTTTTTTTTTTTTTTTTTTTTTGTGTGTATATTTTGAAACAAAAATCTCACCCACCATGAATGTTAAAAGATTGTCTGAAATGTCAAAAAAAGGCATTTCTGAGATTATTTATGAGAGTTTATCACTGGAGCAGAAGGGAAATGTGAGTCCTTTTTGCAGATGATCTACCTCGGTTACCCTCAGGGCAAACCTTTCACTAAATATTTAATAACTACTTTTGTTGCATGGTGAGCTGTTTCAGCTGCATCACTTGCTATACTTCCTGATGACTGTCTCCTCCGTTTGTCATCTCTTTTCTTTTGCGTTGTTTGATTTGGCGGATGGTAAGGGCGCTGTAGCTTCCTCCTCTCGCTCCACCAGCTGTGTGGAATGAAGGCTTTAAACTTCACACCCACTTTGTTATTTAACCCCTCAGGTGTTGCTGAGGTACTGAGCCAGTATTAATAATATTTGTGTTCATTTTCTTTTTGTCCATTATTGAGTAATGGTATGAGAGAAATAATGAATGTCAGATTTTGTTCTGTATGTCGGTGCAGTTGCCCTTGCTACTCGCGTTTTATACTACCTCGTTTTAAGAGTTGTTTTTATTGTCGTCCTCTTTTCCTAAACTCAGGGAACAAGGTTTAGTACGTTTGAAAAGCCATGTGGTACTACATGGCGAACTGACAGGGTATCTTTTCAGTACTAACCTCTTTTAATGTTTTATTACCTTCAGAGAAAAAGCTGAAAATGTATTGAATGTACCTCTGACGTTGTGAGCACGCCGCTCAGACGTTGGATAGATTCCCCTCCCCTTTTGCAGTGTCTGTTTTTACAAGCGCCAGTGTTCACTTGATTTTGTGCAAACATTCACACCAGAAGTGCTTGCAGTGGCATATCTGAACAGAAAAGCTTTATAATTGGCCTTAATGTGGGCGGCGTCCCCGGGTCCGGGCGAAGGAGCCGCTCCACGTGAGGATGCGACACATGAAGAATGATTGTAGTGAAAGCGGTGGAAAGTGTTTAATCAGAGATTGAAGTGAAGAATGAACACCATAAAATGTTTTACCTCTAAAGAATCTATTTTTCTTAGAAGATAATGTACTTCCGAGGAGTACACCTTGTAGTTACTTTGTAGTTTGTTTGTTTTTTCTCTGCTAGCGTAGGTGAAGATTAGCACTTGTCTGCCACAAGTAGTTTATGTTAAAGGTGAATATGCAGCGGTGACCGTGACGCTAATACCCAAAGAGTTGTTTGCTGATTTATTTGAGTTTATTCAGGCCTCTCGGCTGATCTTTGGAGGACAGAGAAATAATCAAAGGAGACCAAAGTGGCTTCAGGGATCAGTTGAGGCGCTGCTCCTCAAACAAAGCCTTGCACATTAGTGGCCTTGGCCCGCGACGAAGAGTCCTGGAGGTTGTGGGTTGAAACTCTGAGGAAGTGTCCAGCTTCATGGAGTGACTTCTAATAATCAAGATTATGCACGCTGACCAAATTTTCCTTCTGCAGAGTTCCTCATAAGCTGCTGCAAACAGATGTAGATGATATTAAGAGATAAATATGTTATATTATATTGGTTAGTGGTCTGTTTTGCAGCAGCGCAGGTGCATGTAGATGTGCACCCACTAATTGTCTCCTATACAGAATAATTTAGAGAATACTTTATTAAATAAAAAAAAAAGAACAAATGTGTCATTATATTCAGATTTCTTGTCTATATTTTGATAATGAATCTTTTTTGAGAGTCACAAAATGTAATTGGAGCTTTGTTTGTAGACGTAGTGGGTGCTCAAATGTTGCCATGCTTCTGTGGCGTTAATCAGAGGACTCTGCAGAGGATTCAATCATATGAGATGAGAAGTGACACAATCAGTTTCAATTTCTTTTGAAAGGCAAACAATATGTACCAAAGATTTATTTCCTAATCCTCACCGCTGCACATTGGCCCAAATTCAGTTTATAAACATCCTATCTTTGTGTCAAATGATATTATCAGTGTTTTAATGCTCAGTTTATATCTTTTTGATGTTTTTTCTATAAGAGCAACCTGGAGATTGGATTTATTTCCACCTTAAGTAATGTTTTGTTAGTTTTAAATCAGGATAAGGTGCTGTTGTTCTTCCACTAAGATAAACAAAGACAGATTGTTTCAGTTGTAACTTCAGTGTCTTTGTATTTCATGTATTTGTGACTTAAAGACCCAATCTAGAATCTGACAACTTTTTTTATTTCTTTTTTTAACCTTACAGCTTTGTACGAAAGTGATATGCAGTGATAAAGATGACATCCTGCTTTTTAAAAACGAGGCTGAAATAAGTCCAGCTGTCATAAAGACTGGTTCACAGTTGGGTCTTTAAATCTCATGCAGGTGAACAAGTGCTACCTCATTTGTTTGTTGTATCTTCCTTTTTTGTTTGTTTCAGTGCAGAAGGATTGCTGCTCTTTCTCGTTAAAGGTGTTATGTTGGAATGATGTTCCTGTCCGATTATGTGAATTTGAAGGGATAAAGCACGGAGTGGATGTGACGCGCTCTCTGTTTTCTCCCTTTTCTGAGCCGTGGAGCGCTGTGGGTCATTTACAGTCTGACTCAGGGGGATCCACAGCCGCTTCCCCTCAAAAACACAGGTCTCAAGCTTTGAAATTGAATGTATCTTTTTGTAATTAGTATGTTATTTGATATTTTCTGTTATTGTTTTGTTATGTATTTGTCATAAAATTACAAGATGTTTTTTTTTTTTTCAAAATTGTTTAGAAAGAAGATTTTAGACAATTGCCTTATGAAAAAGTCTGATTCTCTGTTTAAATAAAATTACAAAAATCTCTGAGGTGTTTTTGTTTACATTGTTTTGAAATTGGCTTAGCTCTTTTATGTTTTTAGATTATTTGAATAGTCTTTAATGAAAATTGTGTTCTACACTTAAACTGCTACGATTTTGCTTGGTAGACTGTTTATATTTCAGGGGAAAATGTTTATTTTTCACATAAAAAAAGAAACATGGTTTTAAAATGAATGAAACATCACAAACGATGATCATGACTTATCTAACAGTGATCACAGTCAAATGTACTTTAATATAATTAATTTAGCAAAGGTGGGCGCACACGGACACTGAAAAATACTTTTGAAAGAAAGTGATAAGAAAGGATGCTAGAATATTGACTTTGAGTCTTAAATGACCTTTTTTTTTAAGCCTGAATTTAAATTTACTTCCTCTTAGCCATGATGAAAACAGTTCTATATTTAGACACTTTGCATTCAGAACACTTTTATTTAAATTGTTACTCACTGCAGAAGACAACAGAAAGATATCAGGTACTGAAGAAAAAACAGTTCTGCACAGTTGATACTTATAACTACGCAGAAATTTTAAATCACCTAAACTATTGAGGTCTCAATCTGTCGTTTTTCAGGCTTTCCAAAGGCATTTGAAGTTTTTGTTTAGATTTTGGCTGCCGATGTTCTCACTCGACGCGTAGAGGAAATAAAATTACAAAAGAAAATAGTAATGCACAGTGATTTGGCTAAGTAACTTTAATCTGATTAATGGATTTGAAATAGTTACTTGTTACTGGAAAAAAAAGTAACAAAAAAGCCACAGACAGTTTAAGTGAGAGAAGTGAATGAAATCCAGAGCTGATCATTTCACTTCCTGTTTTATTTTTCTTTACCAATAGAAAAGAAAAAATTACATTTATGCCCTGCTTCTGGAAAAAACATTTGCCCAGAGTGGTCCTGACCTGTGAGCATGAAGCTAACATTTACTGACATCTACTGGAGCTGCAGGTTAATAGCATGAAAACTGGTGATTTGAGCTACATTTCAAATAAATAGGCATTACTTCAAAAGAAAATCTATCAAACTCATTTTAGATATAATTTGTCACCTGTAGAGTAAAATGTCATAGACAGTTTTTTTTCCTATTAGTTTAGCTATTTAGCTAGCTTTAGATAAAGTTTCTGCTCTCACATACAGCACAAACGTGTCCAGGGTGGCGTCTTCTAATGCAGGAGCATCGGACTCATTTTTGTTTTGGGCCAAATCAAGATCATGAATGCTCTTAAAGGGTCAGTTGTACCAGAATATATTGATAGAAACCTGTTAACAAACTGTTAAAATATCAATGAATTCTTAAAATGATATAATAAAATTGAACATCATTTCAGTCCCCCTCCAGGATTTCACAATTGTTTTGTGATTTTTTTTTTTTTTGCAATGAAAATCAAATTTACAGTTTGTGGTACTAATTTGGAAATCTTTGCGATATTTGTGCTTATTTATCATGGTAAATGTGACATTTTATTACCGATTTTATAGATCGTGACATTAATCACGGCAGCTGTTTAGCACAAGTAAGAAAGCTTTTGACAATTTTCGAGGAAAATCTATCTGCAATAATCTCCCAATTATATATTAGAGAAGAAAAGTGCCGGGATTTATTGATTTTGCGTGAATTTTCATGATAATTTGCAAGAAACTGGAGGGATTAATTGATATAATTGGGCAATAAACAGATTAAAACTGCATTGATTTTATTAATAAAATATTATTTAAGCACATGTAGTGTTCAGTCTAGAACTTAGAGGGCCACATAAAAAACTACAGCGGACCGGATTTGGCCCACAAGTCTCGAGTTTGACACATGTGATCTAAAGCATAATCTGGAGTACATTCATTTGTATATTTTTTTTCTTTACCTGCATGTTATTAATGAAATCCCTTCATTAAAGTTGCTTACTTCAGTCATATTTTGAGAACATTGCAAGGATTTTAGCACAATTTGAACATAACACAGAGAAGAACCAGGATAGACTGGATAGGTGAAATCAATTACATAAAGATCTTGAGCTATTGCTGCTTGTTTCATATATTATGTCTTTCATCAACCAGTGATGTTACCTATAGATTAGAAGACTACACTCAGACATGTAAAGTTTAGGTTTTGCAGCTTTGTGAGAAGTTATTTATCATTAGGATTATAAATGCAGCTCGATTCTTGTTGTGATGTCATCAAGAATCAGCTTTTTTATTTGGTTTTGGCATTGAAAAATCCATACAACTTTACCCAGCCTCTATTTTCACAGTGGGCCTACATTTAGTTTGACAGATCACTACTGGGTGTATGTTTGACGAATCTTTATTTTAGGGTAATTTCAATGAAAAACTAACTATATGCCTGTAATTATTCGGTATGGAGAAATATAAAATATTAATTTAGCACATTCACATGCTAAATTACCCCAATTAGCTAGCTATTCGTGTAGTTTAAGTTGTTTGTGTTTTTGGGCGTATCTTAAACTGTGGAATAATTATAACTTGGTCTCTAAAGCTCAGGAAAGGTGCTGTTTTTCTGTCTAGAGCTCATATTAAACGACGTAAGCAGCCTTTTTCGTCACGCTTCCTTGTTTATGTTCTTTTCGCCGCCGCAAAATTTGCTTGCTATTGGCTTGCAGCGTCCTCGTTGAGCCAGTTTGGACGCCGCGCTGCCTCAAGGGAAATGTAGTTCTTTAGGTTTCAAGAACCACTATGTACCTCTCCAGGAATTCGACCCAAAAACTACATTTCCCAATAATGTTGGATCTGCAGTGAGCCGTTAACGGATAACTCGGGTTTTGGCAATATTGCAACAACTGTGGAGCAGCTTGCAAACAGCTGTGTAGTCGCTGCGCACAAAACACAGGTAAAATGAAGCAGTTTTTCTTTCTTTACATGCATCTGGCTAGGATGAATCACATTTAAAAAGCAATGGGCGTTGTCTGCATCACAGTAATTGCATGGTGTGTTTGTGTTTTCCGGGGGTGACTTTAATAATAAATATGTTAAACAACTTAAGCAGTGGAAAATAATCAGCTGAATGTCGTTATTTGGTGTTAAGATGCAGCAGTAATGGGTTCTGTAGTTACCAGCTCCAGAGTTAGCTGCGGATATCTGAGATTTTTATGGTTGTTTTTGTTGTCTGGCCGCGTAGCTTCGCATAATCTTGTAGATGTAATGCCACACTACGCCGCATGAGGCCGCTGTTTCACCAGTTTGGTAATTTATTTAGAGGCTAAAATAAAATGCTTATTAATGTTTTCTATTCCGAGTAGCATCCCTATCAGAAAGCTTACCCTTCATTTGTTCGTTACAGCCTTGGTTGTTGCTGACAAACATGTCAGAAACATCAAGTGACACTGAGTCCTCCTGTGGCTGGACCATTATCAGTAATGAGGTATGCTCTTGTTATAAAAATAGTATTTAACAACATGCATCATATGGTTGTTCAGTCTCAATTAGAGAGGCACAAATCAGATTCTTGTGGATGATGTAACGAAGACTGCTCTGACTTCTGATCTCACTTTAAGAACCTATATATATATATATATATATATAGAGTTAACATTTTAAACTGGTTTTAGTGCCTTATATTTAAAATTAGTATGGTTAGCTTGGTTAGCTTTAGAAAAGAGTAAACCACTTGTGTATTACTTTATATAGAGTCTAAGTTTAAATATGAGATTTTCCAAAGATTCCCAACATTTCAGAAGTTGTCATGTTCAAGGAGAGAAATATAAAAAAGAGAAAGCAGGGCAAGTTTGCTGTCTTCTGCTTAGCCTTCCTATTTTCTGTTCAAAGTCTTGCTCTCTACTGTTATCTCACAGTCTGAAGGAAACATAGATACTGATCAACAAAGACAGTTTTAAAGATTTATAAAATAATAATTCAGTGATTTCTGACCATATGGTCACCTGTTGGGGATAATCAAGTGTAAAATTTCCTGGTCTTGTCTTTTCTTTTCTACATAGTTAAAACTGGTTCAGGCATTATTATAACCGTACACATACAAAGTATGAACTATGCTATTCCTTCATCCTTTTCCAGTTTTTCAGTATTTCTGATGTGCTTTTGCAGGGCTCAGATATAGAGACACTGGCATCGGAGGCTGTAGGCGAATATGGAGCTGAGCTGGTGGAGCGGCCCACTTTGGAAGAACCACAGCTGCTGGAATCACAAACCTCAGTATCTGCTGGTAAAAATATGGCTAAATGCTGTCCTTTAGATAGCAGTGCTGGCTTCAGTGGTTATAAATAATAAAAAGCAGAAATACTTTTAATGGGGTGACAGAAACTGTTGAGGCAATAAATCTGCTGTTTTCATGTTAATCCCCGGCCTAAAGAGTTGATATCACAGCAGGTCATATCAGAGTGATGGTGTCCTTTTTATTTACTATTACTTGGTGGATTGTTTCTAAAATGAGTATTTTACTAATTACCAGTTTATATAGAATATAAACAATGCACAAAAACTTTTTATTTTGCATGTTCTTTGCTAAATAAAAATTTTGAATTTGCCAATGTAGTCGAGTAAACATGAATTCTTAATATATTATGAACTATTAAATCATGAGAATTTACCTTGTAAAATTTTTTGTCTGATGTAACTTTAACTTTTGCCTCCCGTTTTCAGTTTTAAACAAAATTGTTTGGTTTCTTTTTTTTAGCTTTATTTGTGTTGTGTGTATATGTTTAAATGTTTTTTATTATGCATATAAAATGGACATCTACATTTATTGCGTATTTAAGTTTAGTTAATTGTGACGTTATATCTAAGCATTGTATTTTGGTTAAATCATTTTTTGTTTAATTGCCAAAGTTTCTTCGCACAAGTTGCTGTGCACAAGCTTGCCTAATTAAGCTGATTCAGATTTTATTTTCCAAGGCTTGTTCTAATCATACTGAACTTTCTTCTTTTTCCATTTTTACCAGCTCTGTGTGTTGAAGAAAAAGCTCCTGATTCTCTTGATGACACACTTGGAGAACAGGCTGTAGATGAGACGCTGTGCAGTCCTGAGGTGAGAGGAGCTGAACTTATACCCAGAAAATATCAGAATAATCCAGAATTACAGTTTTATGACCGTCTGCAGGCTGGAGGCTGTTCTGCAGTCAGGGAGCAGGTCTTCTCCTCCAGTGATCACTCTGACATTGTGACTCTGAGGGACCTGAAGGAGGACGAGCACGCAGAGGAGGAGGAAGAGGAGGAGGCAGCCAGCACTGAGGAGAATTACCTCGGCACCTCCAGCAGCAGTCATTACACCTTCACTGCTACAGAGACGGGTAAGACTCACTGCACACCTCATTGTTTTCTTCAGCAAAATAATTTAAATCCCTCCTCAACAGTCGACAGCAGCGATTCAAACACCAAATGTTCCTCTTCTGGAGCAGGTTTGTTGTTGAGTCGCTGGAAACTTCAACAAACTCTGGTGAACTTGAGTCACCGCCTGAGGAGTCACCTCCCTGGTAGTGGCTCGTTTCCTGATTTAAATCAAAATGAATGTAATGTGATGCTAACCTTGTTTAGCAGCATACCAAACTAACACTGGGTGCCTTTCAAAAGCCTGAGAGTTGTGGGCTGGTAGTTTTAGTGTTTGATTGCATGAGCAGATCTTAGGCATGAGTGTGACTTTTTGCATCATTATCATTTTTACCCCTGCGAGACAGACTAGAAAATCCAATAAACTTTATTAAAAAGGATTATATCTTTTCCGTAAAATGATCTCCTCTTATTATCTCTTGTCTTTATTCACTTTCCTGCTGATATTAGATGAGACGACTGATTGATCTTATTCACAAAATATAATCTGAACCACTGGAATCACAAATTCTAAATATTTATTTGTGGGTTTTATACACCCATCAAGCATGATGGTTTAAACCTAACATGCAGTGCCTTACAGAAGTGTTCATGCTAGGGGTGGGCCATATGAACTTAGAGTTTTATCTTGATATTTTGTGGTAGTATTGTAATAACGACAAAAATGATGATGGAAAACTATTTATTATTCAACTGGATGACTGTGAACCTTAAACAGCTGCTCACAGTAACTGTATTTTATCATATTTTAAAATGTACTAATATATATATTTTTAGCATCCTTAATTGAAATGTATTGAGACACAGATAAATCAAAAATTCTTATCATCAAGAAATTGTCACAATAAATAAACATTACAATAAATGCCTACCCCTAATTGATACTCTGAACTTTTTCTAATTTTTACTGCCGTGTAACTACTACATATAACTACTCTTTGGTGTTTTTCTGCTAACTCATTATGACCTGATGCTACATGGATAATTTTACCTTTTAAAAGCCTGGAATGGCTTTACATTATCCCACAAAATTAGGATATGTTAGAAAATATTGCTAGCCGATATTATGCAATAACAAGTTACTGTAAATGTGAACTTCTCAGATGTTTTTTATTTCTCTGAAGTCTGTGTGATTAAAAAAGTCTTCAGATTTTTTTAAATCTGAAGTTTATGACCCCAAATCTTGGGGTCATAGTGCGTTAGTGTCTTTTCTTCTTTGTCATAATCTGTTTGCTGTGAAATGCAGCTTTCCCGGCGCAGCAGCCAGCAGTGACAAACTCAAGCAGCAGTGACGATGAGGTCGGACGAAGCTCCACTCCTGTCGTACGAAGACGAAGGGTTAGGAAAAATACCACGAGCGTTGTGACTGATCCAGAGGAAGACGAGGAGGTGCTGCCAGAATCGCAGTCCAGTGAGGAAGAACAGCAGCCTGATTGGGTGGAGGGGAGACCAAACGCTGCTAACGAGGACCGAGAGCAAAGCCGAGGCGGGAACGTCCTTAACAGCTGCATCCTGGTCGCCCTCATCATCGCCATCAGCATGGGCTTTGGGCACTTCTACGGTAACGCCAGATTTCATACTTTAACATGTGCAGACCGGCAGTTGCAGGCCTCTGTTGTGATGTGTAAAAGATCCATTTTACCAATCTCTCCTTCAGGCACGGTCCAGATTCAGGAAAGGCAGAAAACTGTGGAGAAAACCAGAGGAATTGAACACCCGGAGGTGAGGGGTCTACTTGAGCAACGTATCAGAGATGAGCATTTAACAAAGCAGGTTAGTTAATACACACCTCACCGCTGAGGGAACAGGAAGCTTAGAGTGTAACTAACCCCTTAAATCAACTTTCTTATGCTGATAAAATTTCTAGGTAGGTTATTTAGGGTTCCAGCTTTATGTTTCTGCACAAATTTTGATATTGTCTTGTAAATTTGTTTAGTTCTTTATTATTTTTGCCTAAAACCATGTCAGTGCTGGCCCCTTTGGTTAAACAATCCCTAAGCAATTGAATTTTCCTATTCTTTAAAATGGCGCAGCTTTTCATCACGCAGTATAAAATCATCTCACTAAAACTTTCCAACAAACACAGAAAAAAGTCACTAGATTTGTCACTTATTGTTTTATTTTAGTCATTTATATTTGAACATTATACAAACATCATTTCTGAATGGTTTGTCTTTTCCAGAAGCCGCAGCACAGTGCATATAGCAGTAAAACCAAACAGGATTGAGTTTCATTTGGGTTGCTAGGTAACGGGGCTGAGGCTCAGCTGGGGTTGCTAGGTAACAGCGCAGTGCCTGTCAATTGTGACTTAACATTTGGGAGGTTTTTGAACGTCTTGTTTTCCAGACACCAAAAAAAGGTAAACTTATTACCAGAAAACAGGACGGGGACTATTTTAAAAGCAGCTGAGCCACAAATGGAAGTAAGAAAACGTGCAAAATATGAATTTTGAATAACAGGTCCCCTTTAAAAACATCATGGGAACAACTTGGAGCACTGTGGTGCTGTCGCATTCGCACTAGAATTACTTTTTTCAGATTTGACACAACTTCATTGTTGATAGAGGTCCTTTAAGCATAAAGTCAAAATTAAAAACAGGATAATTTCAATGATTTTATGAACGATTCAATGATTCATTGCTTTGATTGTATGAACTGAAAAAACTTTTATTTCACCCAGAGGAGCGACTTTGGCCCAGATGACCATGATGAGCAGCAAGTTATTAATTTCCTCTCAGGAGTGATTGAAAAAGCAAAGGAAGAAAACCATGAGCTCAAAGCAAAACAAGTTTACATCCAGGTAAATCCAGTTGTCTCTGTTCAGACATGTAACCCAAACTTTAAAGGTGCAATTAACTTTTATTAAAAAAATGTTTTTTATGCATATTTGTTAAAAATGTCACTATGTTGCAACAGTATAATATGAGACAGATAATCTGTGAAAAACTCAATCTCCTCCACCGCCCCAACCAAATGCAGCCAATCGGAGCCAGGAGGAGTGTCTGTCAATCATCCTCATGTACTCATTGCTAAATGTGCTAATGATGGAGAAACAACTCTCTGTTACAGGAAAACAATTTATCCTTCGTCATTGGAGGCTCTGCTAACTAGCTTGAGCATTCATGACAGGCTGTGCTAGCTGTAGCATAGCAGAGAGCAGAGTGATTGACAGCGCTAAGACCTGCCTCCTGTCTCTGATTGGTTTTTAGTTAGCACTAGGAGAAGGCAGAGGGGGCTGATTGTTTTTCACAGATTCTCTGTCAGAACATCGTGACAGTTTCACAAATATGTAAAAAAAAAAAAAAAAAAAAAGTTAGATATTAAGTATTAAGCGGTAAATATGTGTCTTTTCTCATCAAGGTTCAGAGAGATAACCTGGAGCGGATGCTGAAACAAACCGAGGAGGAGAAGATTGAAATTATGTCTCTGCAGCAGAGTCTCTCAGATGAAAACGTCCAGCTAAGAAACTCCATGGCACGCGAGGAAAAGTCTCTGTCCGTCCTGCAGGACGAGTTGAGAAACCTGCGCTCCCAAATCAGAGATCTGGAGGCGAGGGGAGCCGGAGCCGATTCTCTGCTGTTTGAAAACCAGAGACTGAAAGAGCAGCTGGAGGGGGAGCAGATGACCATCAGAAACTTCCACCTTCAGAGGGAAGACATGACGACTGAAGCTCACATGCTGAGGAAGAAGCTGGAGAGAGAGAGGAAGGTCACGGACGAGCTGAGGAGGGAGCTGACCTCTCTGAGGAGTCACGTTTCAGAATCTGACAGGCAGAGTGCTTCAGAAGCAGGAGGTTTGGAGAAACGTCTGCTGGATCTGGAGAAGAGGCTGAGCTTCGAGCAGCAGCGCTCCGACCTGTGGGAGAGGCTGTATGTGGAAACCAAGGCGGAGAAGGTCAAAGGAGACCGAGAATCCAAAGTGAGGAGAGCTAAACAGGGAGTGGCCGGGAAAATGAAGGAGACATTCGATGCTGTGAAAAACTCCACCAAGGAGTTCGTCCACCACCATAAGGAGCAGATTAAGAAAGCCAAGGAGGCCGTGAAGGAAAACCTGAAGAAGTTCTCTGACTCCGTCAAATCAACTTTCAGACACTTTAAGGATTCAGCCTCGACGTTCATCAACAAAGCCCAGGGATTTTACAGCAAGAAATGTGACAGAGCAAACACAGAGGAGTCCTGGCAGCACAGAGCGCAGAAACCCAGACGCACACCCGACTCCTTCCAGAACCAGCGCAACACACGGAAATCAGCCGGGAAGGTTGTCCAGGACGAGGACGAGCGCAGCCACAAGAGCAGCATGAAGGGCTGCACCGGCGTCTTCGACTGCGCCTACCTGGAGTCCATGAGCCTCTTCAACAAAGCCACAGAGCCGATCAGAGCCGAAGAGTTCGACCTCCTGCTGCAGAGCTACCTGCAGCAGGAGGTCGACCACTTCTACCACTGGAACGAACTCAGGACGTTCATCAACGACTTCTTTCACAACGGACTCTTCATCCACGACCGCATGCTCTTCACAGACTTCGTAGGCAGAGTGGAGAGCTACCTGAGCGACATTCGTGCATACCGCGGCCTGGACGGCGACGTGTTCGGAGACCTCGACGACTACATCTACAGGCACTTCTTTGGAGAAGGCTACGCCAGGAGCTACGGTCCGAGGTAGGTCCCCTGCAGACTGAAATATCCTCCCAAATGATGGTGCGCTCAAAGCTAAGACCGGTTTGTTTTGCAGGCATGCAACATCTGAGGAACTCCTGCAATGAGAGACTTTAACTTAAAATAATGTAAGGAATAAAATCTGATTCCAGGGAAGAAAACATTAAAGTTATGTCTTCTGCCTCCATCTAATTAGGATAGGAGGATGTGGCTGAAAAATGTGTAATGAGAGTTTTGTTTCAGTTTGTATTAATAACTATTGATTAGTTTTGTTTGTTTTAAATACCTAAAATACTGCCAAACTGGTGAGGTGATCTTTCCTGTTTCCTGTTTTACTCCTCGCAACTAATTTTTTTAATTATCATTTTTAAGTATTTATGAGACACAGTGGGAAAAAATTTAAACTGCTGCAATGTGAGTTACCCAACAGGTTGTTGCTAGATAGCCAAAGAATGAGTGAGTTGCTAGGTAACCAGAGAGTGAGTGAGTTAGTTGAAGCCATTGACTTTGCTTAGCTGAATCAGAATCAGAAGTCCTTTTATTGACATTTTGCACAAAAGAAAGAGCAAAATTAAAAAAAAGAAACTGAAAGGCAAGTTAAGAAATTGAATTAAAATAGTAAAAAACACAGAACTGGGAAACGTAAACAAATGATCAGATTTTAGATGAATTAGCTATGTTCAGGAGAAGTTGAGTTAAAAGTCACTGAATAGATGAGATAGTTCCTATGAAACTAAAGAAAATGCGAAAAGCATGGTTATTAAAAGACAAACTGTGTTTACTTTGTAACCATTTCTTGATGAAGCACGGCCACGTTTGGGTCGTTCTTGAATTGAAGTTTGTACTTTGGTCACGCCTGGTTTAGATGGAGGCCATGTTTTTGGATTTTTGTCTTCATTTTGCTGTTTGTTCTCTAACAGATCTCTGAGACCTTCATAGAACATCTGGATTTATACTAAAATTAAATTATTTTTTATTTAGATGGCGGCTGAATGTAATTTTATTGAGTGTTAAGAGAGTAGCGGGATTTGAATACAAATGCACACCACTTTTTCAGATTTTAATTTATAAGAAATTTCTTTCCACCTCATAATTTTATACTACTTTGTATGACCTTGTCATATAAAATTCCTACAAAACAAGTTAAAGTTTTTGGTCATTTGACAAAATGTAAAGTGTTTCATATATGAGTACCCTACCTGCTTTGCTTTCCACTGAATTTCTGCATCTTTTGAATCCCCAATGCAGCATAATTTCCTGCTTGTAAAACTCTTAACTGTGTCTGATGGTGGTGATTTATTTGTTTTTGTTTCTACTCCACAGGGGTCCGTTTCAGAGAGCTGAAAACCCAAAGGAAGAGTGGAGGGCAAGGCACCAGCAGAGGAAGCAGCCGAGGAGTAAATCTCGTCCTCACTGCGGACGCAGGTGGAGCCGATCAGGAAGAAACGCAGACGGGCACATGGCTGATGTTAAAATCGAACTGGGCCCAATGCCCTTTGACCCCAAATACTGAAAATAATTCATGATAAGGGTTTCCCTTAATTGTGAGTTTTCTTTTCTTTTTTTCTCTTTTATTTTTTTTGTAAGTTTGCACAATCCTTGTCGAGCTGCTGAATGTCCCAGAGCTGTTCTGTGTTTAACAACCTAAAGGTTTCACTTTCCTTATGAATCCTGCTAAATTAACATTCATACTTCACAAAAAATAAAACAAAATATCATGTAAAAGGAAAATTTTACATAACTTATAATCATATACCAGGCCAAACTCAAACCTAGAGGTGTTTAGTTTGTAGCCAGTTGGTGTTTTGGTTCAGATCAGCTTTCAGAGTTCAGACGCTGTTTTCTAACATTCCACCTCGTTTTAACTGGACCCGCTTGTTTTACCTCAGCTTCAAATGCTTCTCTGACAAAAGACTGGAAATCAACAACTAATTCACTGTGGTTGGAAATGAGATTTTAAAACGGAAACATTGGAGTTTAAAATATTTATTACAGTAGCAAATTGTTACATTTTCCTTGGTGTTTCTGCTAGGTTTTTTTTCAGTGCCTTTCATAAATAAAAATGCTTCCTCCAACTCTTCCCTCGGGAATGTGAGTGTGAAATATCTCTGCTGTCCTCGTGAAGTTATTCGCTTGCAGGAATGTCGAAATCTCCTACAGTTAAGAAACAAAACCTGTTTAATCTACACATCAGATATTTGCAGAAAGAGTCTCTATTAGTGCCTTACCTTTTCCAAAACGTCAAACAAAACCAGATGTGTTGGCAGGGAGGATTTGTATGGAAAGGCAGTCCGGAGCCAGAGCAGAGGATTGCTGTAAAACTGTGCAGCTTCTTCAGCGTAGCCGTCCTCTCCGAGGTCTGGAGGACACTCCAGGATCCTCATCTTCAGAGGACAGTGGACGTGGCTACGAGGAGACAAATGACTGTCAGCTGCCATGCGTAAATAAAGGTTTTAACCAGCTGAGTCTTCTAAGCAGCAAGACTTTCTTGCACTGGTTCTTCAGGACTTATGGGTCTTTTTTTATGCTTTTGTTAGGTCTAAAAGAAAAATAAACATTTTATCCTGTTGTTAGTGCTAAAACACTTTTTGCTGTTTTCTGGGATTTCATTAAATAAAATCTTTTTTAAAAATCTCATTAAAAAAGTATTTTCTGCTAAAGTATTTACTATAGATTAAACCTTTGTTCATCTGTGGAGTTTTGGAGCCTCGTTTCTTTTTTTCAAATGTCTGATTTGTAGCTTGAAGTGCGGCGATAAAAAGCTTAAAAGCAGCAAAGTTCAAACGTTTTTAACAGCCTGAAGAAATATCACCAAATTTGCAAGAAAGTGACACATTTGATGCAAAATACAAAAATTTATATATACAGTTTGGAAAAAAGGAAGAGTCCACTGTACTTAACCCTTTTGAAAACCTCCTGGTTATTCCACCAAATTTTGATTTCTGAACTCTTCCTGAGTTAAAACATTAATATTGTTTCTAAATGAATATGAACTTTTCTCATTATTTGAGGTCTGAAAGCAATGCATCTTTTTTGTTATTTTGACCATTTGTCATTTACTGCAAATAAATAAATTTTTGGTTGGAATTTCAGAGACATGTCAGTAGTTCATAGAATAAAAGGACAATGTTCATTTCACTCAAACATATAGCT
This sequence comes from Poecilia reticulata, assembly GCF_904066995.2. NCBI lineage: Eukaryota > Metazoa > Chordata > Actinopteri > Cyprinodontiformes > Poeciliidae > Poecilia > Poecilia reticulata. The sequence continues at coordinate 19,957,209 of NC_088832.1, forward strand.
ATAAAAAGTAAAATCAGAGAAATTGATCATTTTAAGTGGTCATTTGTTTTTCCAGCACTGTATGTGCATTTTAAAAAACATTCAAGCTAGTTAATTATGGTTATGGGAAAAATTAGACACTAAGCTTCAGAAACTTCCACCTTATTTGAATTTGAGTTAATTTGCTCACCATTTTTAATGTAACAACATTACACCCTCCATATTCTTGGAGGGTGTAATGTTCCTCTTATTTAACTTCTGCTGCAGTTCAGGCAACAGTCTATCTTATAAAGCTCTGATGGGCTGGAGGTGTTTTGGTGTGTGTACCTGTAGAAAGGCGTTGAGTGGCAGGGCATGAGGAAGAAGACATCGGACTGCGGGCGGGCGGAGTCGCTGCTGACCTCACAAAGCCTCTGAAGGTGGCTCATGACATCCAGAGTGCCTCGCTGGTGTATCAGACCCGTATACAGAGCCAGAACCAGGTTGGACACCATGAGGAGGGCTGCAGCTGGTCGCTGCCACGCTTTGAGATGAGCCAGAGATATTCCTGTGATAAAACACACCTCTGTTAAGAATATATCCCAACACTCTGGGTTTAATTAAAAGTGGATACCAACCACAGAAGATCATGCAGAACGGCAGCACAGGGTAGATGAACCTGAACTCCTTGTGAGGAAGGAAACTGAGGAGAGAAAATACTCATGGATTAATTCTGCAAATCTCACAATCATGTTTTTCTACTCTTTAGTTCAGATTACCTGTAAACAACAATAGTCCACAGGACTGTGGCCAGCAGGATTCTATATTTCCTGAAGGCGAGGATGCATCCATGTAGAAAGAAAGGAAGATGGGGACCGATGACGACGGCGAAGCCCTGGCTGAAGTACCAGTGCCAGGGGTGGGAGCCGTAGAAATCTGCCACGCCATGCAGGATGTTGAACTTTATGAAGTTGAGCTGCACCAAAGTCCACTGGAACAGAGACCAGCTGTTACCATCTGACCTCAGACATCGAAGCTACTGGCTCTGTTTTACCTTTTCATAGAACAGACAGTCGATCAGTGCTGAAATAAGAACCGCCAAAATCCTGGAAATGAGAGAATATGAAGCAGTGAGGAAAGGAGGTGAGACCCGGCTACGCGTTCATGAGGCTGAGAGCACACACCCTATGGGAATGTAGCGGCGAGTGACGAGTCTCAGTTTGTTCTCCTCCTGCCAGAAATGCCACATCAGCAGAGGAAACCAGACAACCAGGGCCGTCGGGCGCACAAGCACAGCCAAGGCCACCAGAGACAAGTACTTTTTACTGGAAAATAACAAAACCAGTGAGGGGAAAAAAACACTTTAAGGTGACCTATTGTGCTTCCTTGAATGGATCAGGATAGATTTATGAGATATAGAAAAAAATGACATGAAATTTTTTGCACAACATTATTCTTAGTTAATGAGATTTCAGTTCTGTCCTTGTTTAGCTCCTTTCAGAATGAGACGTTTTAGGGCCTCTTGTCACTTTAAATCCAAATGACGTGCTGCTGGCCACGCCCCCGTTTACGTCAAAATGGCTGCAAACAGATGCGCAAATATACAGCCAACTTGTAACATTATGCAGACGTCTTTTCTGAATGTAAGTAAACAACAAAACTCTCGTCTTTTCTAACATCCACACAGCGGTAAAACCAGTTGACTAAACTTGCTCTAGTTCCACAGGGGTTGCTAGGTAACATCTCTGGGCACGGCTGCGGTTGCTAGGTAACAGCGCAGCGCCAGTTGAATGTGACTTAACGGCTCATTTTTCAGACACAAAAACACATTTATCCCCAAAAAATACAGCTTGGTGTTTTTTTGTTGTTGTTGTTGTTTTAAAGCACTTGACTGTTTTAGAAGCAGCAGAGACCCAAAACGAAGAACAAAAGCATGCAAAATGTGAACTTAAATGTGCTAACTCGCATTCACCTGCTGCAGGTTTTGGACCCCGATAGTGGGAAGTAAAACAGAGCCAAACAGGTGAGGGTGGTCTCAGCGGTGTTCGTCAGAGTCCTGGTGCAGCAGAACCAGGAGAACCAGGAGCACAGGTGGCAAAAGAACTGGAAACCAGAACAGGTTCATTTCAAAACTCCACATGTCTCCAGATTCAATTTTAATGATTGTTTCCCACTTGTTATAACGTTGTTGCATTTGAGTTAAGATTATTTACTGTGGATTCAATGAATCAAGAACAAATTACTGAAACTGGCTTAAGATTTTCCATTGCTCTTATGTCATCTGGATGAGCTTAGATCAGCTCTATTTCACAAACTAGAACCTTTGGACTTACCACATCAGGACTGGGTGCACATTATTCAAAGCACAGTTTGTAAACTTCAGTGTTTTTTTTAACCAGACGCTGTTTAAGACCCACATTCAACCTGAATTTAAAATTTCAAGAGTGAAAAAAAACATAGTGAAATAGTGCTTTATTGATTTGTGAACAAATATGATTTGGCAAATCATAGATATTAGTGTTTACACACCTGCATTTATTAGTCATGATTAGGTTTTGTCCTTCATGAAATGAAAAAAAAAGTCTGAAAATTCTAAACTTTTTGCAGTTTGCTGTTTCCCACACTTAAACAAATCTGTAAACTCTTACAAGCAAATCCTAGACTTTTCAAGACTCTGTATGACCCTTGTGAAACTTCAGAGTGATCCAAGATATAAATGAACAAGCTGTTCTCGCTTTAATTCATTTACCGGGTTCCAGATGTTTGTTGTATTCGGAAAGGAATGTGTCCTGGAGAGAGGAACGTGACAAAGATGAGGTTTTCCTACCGTCCATCTTGAGACATCCTCAGTTTCCAATGTTCGGATGAGCAGGTAGAATTTCACATCGGCGAACGCAGCCAGGAGAGCTTGAAATACTCGAGGAAGCCAAATCTGCAACCACAACAAACCCACATGAACTCCCATCACTCATGTAGTCAAAAAAAAAGTGTTGTTCCGAGAATAAAATAGAGCAACTCACCAGGAGATGGACTGTGTCGTAGTTTAGAAGGTGTAGTATTTTGTACAGGAATGCAAAGAACAATGGAAATGTGAATCCTCTGATTCCTGCTTTCCACTCCCACGTCAGATACCCGTACGTTTAATTATTAAGGTTATAACCTCAATAAAAGGATATACCCCACAGTAAAACCAGAGAGAACAAGGTGCTGATTTTATCTCTACCATGCAAAACAAAATTAACACCACTGCTGCTGTTCAAGGCAAACATCTGCATATAACGTGTGATTATATTTTAAAGTTTATTGATCTTTGAGAATGTGTTGTCATGACCATTTTTACTTCAAAATGGTCTCAACTGAACATTATTTATCATCCAACTAAATTTATCGTGATGGGCCTACTTGAAAATCTGTCTTCTGAACAGTTGATTCATGCTATTGAAATGTTTATTTAAATAATTATGAACATTGACAAAGGATATTTAAAGACCATCCGATGGGCCACCTCCAGGGACTGCCAGTACTCATCAGGGACAAAGCTGGTCTGAACCAGGACACAGTTAACCAGCCTGAACACCACAGTGAAGACAACCACCTTCAGCAGACCTGTGGAGATAAATCATCTGAGTGGGAACAGGAATTTCCTGACTGCACTCAACAGCAGCAGCAGCGTTTAATGGCAGATGGAGGTGAGTAAGTCACAGCACCGTGGTTTAAAAGTCTCCCATCCTCCTTGGAGTAAAGAAGGGACCTCCGTTTCCTCAGCTTCACATCCTTTGCTTTGCTCCCCAGCTTCAGCCGAGAGCGCAGGTTCTCCATCCTTACGTGCTGCTGGGGGGCATGGCTCACCTGTCGGAGCACAACTCGGCCGAGACCCCGAAGAATCTAACGCAGAGAAAGCTCCGTACTGCAAAGTCTAAATAAACTATTTTAACCCGGGGTTGCAGCTGCTAACTCCGTAAATTTCCCTGCTTATTTGACTTCTATAAAAAACATTTTTATCTGCTTTAACTTCCTAGTTTGGACACATTACACAGGGTCATCAATACTTCCGCACTCACGCTTATTTCCGGTGTTTTGGTTGTGTCGGAACTTCAAAGTAAAAGTTCTTGTTTTTCCAGTCTGCTTAGTTTTTTTTATGGAAAGTAAATTGGCTTACGATTGTTTTGTTTCTATTTGTCCAGCAAGTAAAATAGTATAGTTAGTATACATGTACAATGAATATATCTTGAAATTACAATTTTTTATATAATTTTAACCTATTAAATTATGACGTAGAACCAAAAAGAAATCTGTAATTATTAATTAAAACAAGCATTACACATATAAACGATCATGTCGAACGCAATAATATTTTTGCTAAAAAAGAAAAGAAAAAGCTACCTTTGCCACGCTACCTTTAATAGGTGTCTATTTTAGTAAAACTTAATGTGGCTAATTTTATTTTTAAAATAATTTTTATTGAAAAACATGGGTCATGTCATTGCTCTTTTGATCCATGTTTTAATTCCTGTCATTCGCTCGGTGGCGCTGTGCCTCTCTTCTCCATTTGTCAGAACAGACGAAGAAGAATGCTATCGTCCGTACATAAGTGTCCTGTTTGTTTTTTCTCTCAACGCCTTTCCTCTCCTTTATCTGCCTGTTCCCCTTTTCTGTCTGGTGACTACAGTCACTTTGCATAAAGCGCTTCACTGGTGAGTGATGAACGTTGCAGATAATTATCTCTGCGTTAGTTAAAAATGTCATGCTTGATCATTGTTCAATGAAAAGGTTAGCATATTATCAAGGTGGTATCACCCACTCATTATCCGGTCGGGACTTTTCAAAATAAGATGCCATTTCGGGGCTGCTGTTGGAGTTCGTTGGATACTGGTGAATTGTTTTTTAATAAGCGTTAATGTTCCTTTATCTGAAGGCTTTATACTGCAAATGAGCTTTACACCGTCCAGAGTCTTACATTTGGTGTATTTATGCTCAATTATTTTAAGAATTAAGAAAAATATATGTATAAAAGTTGGGTTTAATTCACCCCCTGTGCTTGACAGTTAGCATGTCTCTTAAAATTAATTTTTTTTTCTCACAACCCCATTTAAATAAACCATACTTATTTAGTATTTTCCCAATCTTCCTGTCAACATTAAACATTCTATCTTAGGCCTGTAACAAGTGAAATTTAGGATTTTAATGCAATTTCTAAATTACAACGCTCTGCTGAATTCACAAGCCAGCCACTCCTGGGAAGATCGGCAAAATAATTATTCCTGCTTTTGAATGACAGATTTTTAGATATATTTTTGTATTGTATCCGAGCTTAATGTGGGGCAACAAGTTTTTTTTTTTTTTAATATTATTGTTTATATCTTTTTACTTTGGCATTGTGTCTACACACACTGATGATGATCAGATTATCAAATGCCTTTAATTTGCTGCACCCAACTTTCTGCCTCATATGTGAAAACTGTGAGAATGTGCTGAGTTTTGTACACACTACTTTTTCATTTTAGTATCATCTATAATGTGGTTATACTGATGTATACCACCAGATTTTTTAAAAATTGCAATAACTTCTGCAGCCTGTGAGGTAAAAATGTCTTAAAAGCTGTGCATGTAAACTTCAACACAGCATAGAAATAGTTCAACCATTCCCATAATTCACCTATTGGTCATTTTTTTCAGGATGGTTTGGGGTCTGTAGATCTGGATTCCTTGTCAATCAAGAGTAATGTTTCGACAAAGGCTGCCGTTCTCACAGCTGCTCTTAGCCACGGTGCTCGGGGTCGCTGGTGGCATCTACATCTACAGACCTTATTTTGAGTCACGACCAAAGGGCCTTGAACACCAAAACCAAGATGTGCCAAAGAAAGGAGATGACACAGACTGAGCAGATCACCACTTCCAGGAAACATTTCATAGATAGAACAATTACGACCGTTGATGCTGGACTGGGAGCAAAACAAAACTCAAACCAGTGTGGATAAATTTCTATTATGGGTTACCCTGCATAAAATAAAATATTTTATTCTATGATGTCACTTTTTTTAAACATGATATAAAATGCTGTGACTCTTCAGTTTTAAACACCCTCCTGCCTTACAAATTATTCGTAAGAAATCATTTGTAAATGCAAATGGTGTAAAGTGAATTGTGAACTAAGAAATAAAAATGTTTTCTCATGTTGAGTGAATCATGACAGGCAGTATTTTTCTCAATGTTTACAATACACTCCAGTGTTTTTTTTTTCTATGCTAAATTTTCACTTAAAGCCTTAAGATAAACAAGCTACTGTAAATGATCCAGACAAGAAGTCTGACAAAAATGAGACAAAATATTCCAGTAACACTGAATTATCTCATGTGGAAACAAAATCAGATTGTAAACGTATAATGAATGTGATATTTCAAAATTATTGATGCAATGAAATTGAGAAAACATTTTGTATCTCAATCAGATATGAGCTTACTTTGACTAGGCTGCACCAAAAGCATCTTCCTTGTTTCTATTTATTTAGAAGTGGACTGGCTGGCATTTTAGTGGAATATTGTCCATCTGCTAAACCTTTCTTTAATCTCTGTGTCTTATATGTTAGATTTTTGTGTTTGTTTTCTTGATGTTGCACGGGTTCTATTAGGTGATTCAGTTAACTCATGATTTAAAGGGGTCAACTATTGCATGTTTAACTAGATTAGGCACAGACTCCTTTTAAAAATGTTTTTTGTATTTACTCAGGTTAGCTTTGTCTGATATTAAAATTTGTTTGATCTGAAACATTTAGGCGGCACAAAACAGAAGAAATATTGGGTTGGAACCAGTTTTGATGCCCTGTTCACTACAGAAAAGTTATTTTTACTAATGCAAATCACAGTACATGAACAAGTGGACATGAAATGATACATGGTAGATCTAATATGTCCTGTGGCCAATAAGGCCATGTTGTTCCCAAAGAAACTGACTATAACTTCATAATTTCCTAATACTTGAATATTGTTTATATTCATAGAAAACCCCCCAAAATGAACACAACTCACCTGGTATCGCCATGTGAGTTTTATAGAAAAAGTATGCATTCGTTGAAAAAAGAAAAGTCTCTGGGTTCGAGCCTGACCTGTTGACCTTTGCTGAATATCTTCTCCTCTCTCATATCCCACTTTTCTGTCTATATCTATTGTGAAATAAAGGCCAGTAGAGTCAAAAAATTCTTAAAAAAGGAGAAAAAATTCTAAAAGAAACAGGTACGGATGTAAGTAAAGTTATTGTGTTAAAGTAGACTTTTTTTTTTCTTTTTTTTTTTACATTTTTTCTCCTCTACAGTACCCATTAAAATTACCTGCAGATGGAAATAATCCATTATAGGCAATAACAACATGAGTGACTTCTTGCCAGCTGCTATTTTCCCCTGAGAGAAGATGTCAACTGTAGCTTGAGGGGCCCCAAATCAAGTTCTGTTTTAGGGCCTTGAACACGTTTGGGCCGGCCCTGGGCGCTGCTTTTGTGAAATTGGATTAATGATGGGTTAAATCAGGACAAACAGACAATCCTGGTTTGATTATTGCCTCGGTTTGGTGAAGTATCCCCCCCTGGAGCCCAGTGGACCCGGTTGTCGGTGTGTTAACGACCGTTAGTCGTCAGTTAGCCACCGTGAGCTCCGCGGGGAGGAGCTGTTTCTCACCGGGGGTTCTGACAGCACACAGCTCGGAAAGTTAAGGTGGTGCTCAGAGTCAATGAGGCTGTTCCGATGTACACCGATGGGCCATAGGCGACGGACAAACTAAAGCGCTACTTTAATACGTCAATCTAAAGTATTCTCGGGTTATTTTAGGGAGCTTTTTTCTACAGAGAAGGAGGCAGCGAGCAGCAACTACGCCCCGGGGCTGGTGAGTAACTCCGCTTTCAGGAAATGTCAGCCGAAAGAGCCAGGCTGGCTGGTAGCATCTGTCAAGAGTTAGCAAGACGCTGAAAACTTAAAAACTTTACTCTGCTTGGTGTTTGCTTGATGGGAGCGTTAAAAATATCTTGTTTAACTTACTCCTGACTTTGAGGAGCATTTTCCGCCTGCTCTGTCTCAGAGCTGTTGGCTATAACCGACACTAACAAGACGAGGTAAAGTTCCTCACTCATCCAGATATTATTATTATTAGATATATTCCTGACTCTATAAATTGGAAAGTTGACCTTTTAATCCAGAGTTCAGTTCAAAGTTGGGAGGAAAGGGGATTATTTCATGTACATGAGGTCAGGTGACCCCTCAGTTACAGCCACATGAAGACCAGCTGAGGATCATTAGGTTTTCTTTTTCTTTAAATTAATTGATTGGGGATGACGGTGACTTTGCGTGGAAATCGGTTTGAAATGCATTTTACAACCTGTTGCTGCTGATAAAGTCCTCACATGGTGCTGCAATGTGGCACAACTTTTATAAAGATGCGTATCTGCTGATTCAAGATACTGTTTGCTTCATTTTGGTCCTTTTTTCTTTGTAGCTCCATAAGTTACTCAGAAGTATATTTGCATATCTGGATTTTTTTTCTCCCATCCCCACTGCCTCCACTGCTTTGGATTGCTGCCCAGGGTGGGTCCCTCCACTTTATCCTTGACAAATGATTAAAGCTTTTCTGTTTGGCAGAAACAGCCACAAGGATCGCTCCCCCTGAAAGAGATAAAATGCATTAAGCTCAGACTTTCAAGATATGTGCTTTATTTAAAACTGTTTCAAGCAACTTCTGTTGCTTAAAATAATTAAATTTAAAGAAGGCACCAGTTTATTCTGTGTTGCTATTTAAATGCCCTCGCTCTGGCCTTTTCCAGGGAGGTCTGGTCTTCTGGTAGAACAGGGACTCGCTTGTTGTCTGTTTAAAAGGTTTCGTGAAACATGAGACTGTCTTAATCTTATTTCTTTCTGCTTCCAAGTTGGATTAACTCCCACGCTTTCTGAGCAATTAAAGCCTGTTTTGTAAAGTTAATATATTAAGCTTGTACGAAGGCTGCAGGCACTTACTTCAGATCAGGATTTATCATGTAGAACATTTCCATCTGTTTGTCATTAAACCAGTATCATGTTCCTTATTTGGAGAGTTTCCAGTCTGATGGAGACAGGAGAGCTTCTGAATAACAACAGAGAAACCTTGTCTAAAATTGTTGAAAGTGCTCTGCTCTCTTGCTCAACACAACGGAAGATGATGTTCTGGCTTCCTTTACACAACTGTGGTAGGACCTGGGAGTAGCGAGGTGAATTAGAAATGGTTCTGCAAGAGACTTGGTGTGTTAGACATACCACACACGACACACTGACTTGTACTTCCCTGTTCAGCTCATTAGCTTGGGCAAGATTAAGACATGTCAGAACTGTGCTAGTGCTCTGTAAGGAAATGTCTGATTAGGCAGATATAATCTTCAGAAATATGCTGACGCAATCTGTACTTCCAGCATTGTGGTTTTGTAATTCTGTGACCTCTTTTTGCTGAAATTAAATACCGGTATGAGTTTATTTTCAGGGGTTTAACTAAGGTTGCCTGTAAGAAGAGGAAAAGTGTGTTTTTGTGCCCCAAGTTTGTGACTATCTGTTTAAACGACACGGTTTTCAAATTTACTAGATTTTAATTCGTTTTTTGTGCCTTACCAGACTCCAGTACCAGAGCTCCTACTTGATGTATCGCGTTCATGCAAAGGGACTACAGATGGAAAGCTAGCCTCTGTCGCTAACTGTGGCATATTATATGATGTGCATTGTTCGTTTAGAAATAAACAACAATACATAGGCTCTTTATATATACTGTATTTTATGGAGTACAAGTCACTTTAATCAACAAAATGCAACATGAAGAGGGAAAAATACACTGGAGTACAATCAGGGTGATCAGGAACGACTGGTGAAGTGCGCAGCGGGGCGAAGCGGAGACGCATGCAGTAAATCTGGGATGATAGAAAGGTAGTTGTGTTGTATGAAGCGGTAACACCAAGAAAAATCATGAGTGATTTATGTATTCGTCTCCTTGGCATCTACACCGTTCATAGGCCTCAACAGCTGTTTCAAAAGGTAGCTCCAACACGTATAGCCATCTAGATGCACTACAACAGGAAAATCTGATGACGTAGCACAAATTGTCTAAACATTAGCAGCACCTTCTTTATGTATTTGATCACCTTTGTTCCTATAAAAAGCAGGCTAGACGTCAAACATAATTTACTATTTAACAGCTACAAATACCTTTATTTTTATGCAATCAGTTTTTATTTCTTTTACAGTTTTTGCAGAGTATAAACTTGAAATCAACTTTCCTGGTTACCAGATATTTATTGCTAAATTGACAGATCTAGAGCCACCTTCTTTCTCACTAACTAACTAACTTTAACCCTAAACAAATGGAGTATAAAAGTATAATTAGGGGCTAAAGGCGACACAGTTGCAGCAGTCAAAGGAGTGGAAAGTTTGAAAAAACAACATGTGAAGCCTTCAGTTTACCAACTTCCTTATAACTGTAGCTTATTAAATAGGTTAATATTTAAATATTGTGTTCTTGTTTATGTGACATGAGATAGCTTGTCTATTTTTCTTTCTGACCCACAGCAATGGCAGCATTAAGCTGTTGCAGTGCTACAGCTTAGATCTTAAAATTGAGATCTAATTTTAAACTGTGTTCTGTATTCCAAAGAAGGTTTAATGCAGTTATTAAAATCTAATTTTGACATTTTCCATTTAATGGGCTTCTGTTAAAGTAAAATTAAGGAAATTGAAAAATAGAAGCTAGTTTTATGCTTTGATTCCAGTTCTAACATCTTTTTTCATATTTAATCTGTAGGAAAAAGTTGCTAATTTAGCTATAAGCACAAAAAATAAACTCACATTTTCAAGATTTGTTCTGCCAGCTGATTCTGCTCGAGTCACAACTATAAGCTCAGATGTAACGACAGAAATCTTTGCAAGGTGTAAATAAAAGTTTACCCTGAACATCTTGCCTGTGCGAGTCAAAACAAGACTTTAGTTCATGACTGCAGTTAGAAGTTGGACTGTAAACTCACCATTTTTGGTCAAATCTGTGTTTTCTTGCACCCGTTTACAGTCCACCACATTTACCATGACTGTAGATTTTAAACAGGCCTCTAATCAGCTTATGGGTTCAGATGAAAGGCTCAGTGGTGCATGCAGGGAAAGAATGCAAGGCTTGTCTGAAATTCTGTCAACTAACTGATCATATGACACGTCTTTGCCTTCTTTGAACTTTTTCACCAGCAATTAGTGAAGTGTTGCTAATGAAAATCCTGCACCCAGTGGTTGAAACAAAGTGGGTTTTTTACTGGCCAGAATGTTTATAAAATTTGGACATTGAAATGCTTTGAAAATTGATTTTTACTGACAGAGTTCTTACTACATTTAGGCCAGATAGGTAGAATATTTCTGAAGTAATGCAGTGAAGCATCCTAATAATACGCCTTGTTTTAAAGGAGTGGCATTAATGAGTCCTGACCAAGAAGATTGCCATAGATCAGTGTAAAACATAAAGAGTAATTTCTTTCAGTACTTCAGGCTAAATTTGGTGGTGATTTGAGTATTCTCCAGTAGCTAGAAGACCAAGACAGAAAGTAAAAGTGATAAAGGCTCAAGAAATCACAACATTTGTATTTTGTTTTTCTCCCAGGATTTCATATTAAAGTGGAAACTTTTCTGAGCTTTACATCATGATTTAATGTTACTCTCATCAAAAACATACCTGGAGTGTTGCTTTGATTCTTTCAGGCATGTTTGAGAAATCTTTTAATCTCCATGACAACCATTCAGCTGTGCAAAACGGTGCATCTCCTCTTTTCCAGGTGAAGCTCCTCCTCAGAGGAGCTTCTGACTCACAGAGCAGCCCTCTCCCTCTCAGTTCCTTCAGACTAGCCAGCAGCAATTAGCAAACACCTGGTGTTTGCTAATTGGTGGAACTGCATATCTACTGAGCTCATAATAAGAGCTACTTCTCAGAGTAACGCTGGTAATGATGTTTAAAGGGTTAATCAAGGAGCCATTTTGAGATGACTTCCTGAAGGTGGAGTTTCAGAAAGAGCAGGGGGTTTTAAAGAGACAGAGGCCCAGTTTAAAGGCGTTAAATTAGGAAGTAAAATGTACAGAGTCATATATGTATATATATATATATATATATATATATATATATATAATTTTTATAACAACTGAACTCAACATAGTTACTTGATTATGCCATAAAATGGCACTAAGTGCCTGGAAGAAGTTTGTTGTTTTTAAAGCTGAGATGAATTTGCTGTTTTTGAAATTTATGCACCATAAGTGAAAAGAGTTTATTTTTTGCCCATGACGTATGTCTGTAAGTGTTATGGCAAATATTTTCTGTTGTCATCAACAACAACCATATGTTTATCTAAGTGGTGTGCATGCTTTATTTTACTTGGTGCACAGTGTTCTGATCTGCAATAAGTGGCAAACTGTAACACATGATGCGTTTTCAGTCTGCATGCTGATTAAAATCTATGAGCCTTGAAGCCCACACGCGATTTAGAGATGAGCAAGGAAACATTGCTTTAATCCTTCGTTTTGTTACTGCAATAATTAACTGCGTTTCCTGTCTGCTCAATGTTTTCATAAGTTTGCAACCCAAAAATAAAGCGACATGCAAAAGGGATTTTCACCGAATCCTGTTGTAATGCTGTTCAATTTCACAACAACTCGGGTGAAGGGAGGCGGGTTGAATTGCAGGAAATGTGACACAGAATTCAGTTTTCAACATCAGATTGTGCTTCATTGCTACTCAGCAGAACACGGCGTGTTTTTTATTGTTAGGAAAACTGACTAGCTTCCTTCGGTTGAATGTCTGAAGCTTTTCTGATTGGATCAGTGCTGCTTTGATCAACTTTGTAGAACAAACACTTTCACTAGGTCTTTAGAAGTTGTGTTGTTTCTTGCCTTTTTACTAAATTCTACTGTTGTGATGCATTATTTGTGTACTCCTAAATAAAATACTGGCATAAATTGGATTTGGATTTGGTTGTTACCTGAAGATGAGTAACTTTATTTTTTAACAAATATGTCAATTTATTTTCCTTTTTTCATATACAAAAATAAATTGACTTCACATCTGAGGACATGCCTAATTGGTCCATGCAAGGTTTAGATTTAATCTAAAAAAATTAAAATATGATTTCTTAATTTCAGGTTGTAACTCAACCCAAATATCTTCTTGCTTCAAGTCTGAATGTTAGTCTCTATATTTAAGCTTTAAAATGTCGTTGTACAGTAAGAAACAGGACTTTGGCTGAATCAAATAACTTTTACAAGTCAATTACTTGTTTATTCTAAGCACTAAAAAGAAGACCATTTATTAAAATAGTTGAAATTCAACTATTTTTATTTTATTTTTTTGTTATTTTGGGTCATAAGTAGGGCTTCACAGGTTTCAGTGTGAACTTAGGGCAGTAAAATATCCATGAATTAAAACAGATCTCTACTGTAAGTGACTTGAATCGTTTGTGGATGACCCTGGCAGTTTCATTTTTGAAAAGAAGTGACTCTTACATTTCGATGATCTGAACGAGTTAAGGGAGTTTCCATGCAAATATGAGCACAGGTCTGCATCCAGTCTTAATTTTGCTCATTTCAGGTTTCATTGTCTGGCTATTAGCAGCAAACTTCAATATACATTTTTGGAGATTTTTCTGGTAAAATTTAGTTTTTGCTTTTTGTTCTCTGAAGGAAAAAGTATCACATTTAAGATAGAAATTATAACTTGATGGTATGAACTATATTGTTGAAGAGTTTGTTTTAAAAGCCAGGAAGTGGTCAGTAAAGGTGATGTTTGCTCCATTTATTTGAATAAAGGACACAGAGGGGTATTTGTGTTACTGGTGACAGCATCCTGGTACTCGCTGTGGCATTGTAGGCTGGCTTTTCCTATTTATAAGAAAAGAGCAAATTCTTATAAATTTGCTCTTCTTATAAATTTGCTCTTTTTTGCAACCAGTGGTTACTATAAAAGGGTGAACTTGTAGAGTGATAGTGACATTTTAAACTTATTAATTTACATAAACTTCATTACAAAAAATATTTTGGGGCATACAGACTCAAAAAAGGCAATTGATTGAAGGAACAGCACCGTTAGAGTAGTAACTAAGTACAAAAAATGTATACATTTTGCATTTACAATAAAAAACCTTATTTTTCTGAACTCAACAGCTTTCTGCTTTTTACATGCTGATGTTGGAAGTATTTTATTTTTTTGCTTCCTTTGCTACAAATAATCAAGCATACACTAAAGAAATGCTGTTATTGCATTTAGTCAATAAAATGTTTTTCTGATTCAAAAAAACTAATTTTATTTGTTTAATTTCATCTTGTACTGTTTTTCTAATATTGTATTAAAAGTCTTAAGTGGTTGAATAAAAAAATCTGCAGAATGTGCCATTAAAAAAAAAATCTGTTTAATAGTCAGAATAATCAAAATAATCAATTATTAAAGTAATCATTAGTTGCAGCCCTGGACTCCACCTGCATCATAAGTCAAGTAATACATTTCTTTGACTTTGTAATAATAACACCAACGATTTACTGTAGGATATTTGGTAGCAAAGTGGTGGGGAGCTTTATGTTGCCTTCAGATTAGTTCAGGGTTAGGGTTTGTAGAAAGAAAACTTATTGGTTTGGGTTTTCACCAACATTCAGTCGCATGTCAGCCTTACATTTTCATGTGTATGCAAAGCAACAGCTGCCGTGGAGTTGAGCAACGTTCTGCTGGACTGTAGGGCGGTGGAGATGTGTCTCTGGAAAGATGAATCATCCAAAACTAATCTGGGTTTGGCCGTTAGCAGGAGGAGAGCGCCTGCATTGTGTAAAGTTTGGTGGAGGGAGGATTATGTTGTGGGCTTGGCTCTTTGGTTGCATTGGAAGGAGCTTAACTGCAGCGCTAAACTGAGATATTTAGATAAATTATGCCCCCAACTTTGTGGGAATAGTTGAGTTTGTTCCTTTCCTTTTCTGACTTGACTGTGCTCCACTTCTCATACATCAGTGTGTGACCTCACATTTGCTCTTCTTGAAGAATGCTCAGATATTCCCATAAACGCATCTCTAAACCCTGTGGAGAGCATTCCTGCCAGAGCTGGTATAACTGGAAAGGCCGAACCCACTTCATATTAAATCCTTCTGGATTTAAACGAGTGAATATTTCTGCCAATGTAATGTCAGACTAATTATAATTATTCTGATTCCAACACTGTAATACCCAGTTTATTGTAATATCTCAAAAAATTACCATAAGCAGGGCTGGGTGCCTGATTTTACCATTCACCTAATTTTTGTTTTTTGAAGAATTAACTTTTGAAAAATTTGGATTTTTTTTTTTTTTTCACCAATGAACTTGTTGGGTTTCCATCGTTCAGAGTGATGTCAACGTTTGTATGGCGACCATCTTGATTCACAAGATTCTGTTTATTTGGACTTTGAATTTCAGTCCATTTTATAATGGAATATTAGAACCAGGCTTAGATTGTTTCTTTTATTTTTAGAATAAAGTCGTAATTTTATGAGAACATGAAAAATTAAAAATTCAAATGAGGAATGTTGAGCAAACTTTGATATGCATTTTTTAGATTTTTCTGGTAAAATGTAGTCTTTTCTGTTAATATTATTATTGCTGTATTCTCGCCCTGATAAGCCGTTGTACAAAAACAGAGTGACAGCGAATTAAAAATCACTTTTTGAAAATATTTTATTCAGTTTCTTTTGTAGAAAAGAAAGTGAGCAAAAAAAAAAGATTAAAATCAGATTTGGTTTGAAAAAAATTCTACTTTAAGCCATATCGGCATTAACTGCTATTTTATTCAGTGTTTTTTTACCCTTTGGTTGTGCTCTTTTCTCATGTTTCAGAAATTACGGACTCGCCATGTCTGATGGGGAATATGATTACCTCATCAAGTTCCTAGCGCTGGGTGACTCTGGTGTGGGAAAGACCAGCTTTCTGTACCAATACACAGATGGCAAGTTCAACAACAAGTTCATCACTACAGTGGGAATAGACTTCAGAGAACGGAGAGTGGTAAGAAATCATGACTTTGTGAAGATTTATGCCATTATTCAGATTTTGGGCTCCACACCAGAATTTCTACATAACTGCCTGGTTCAGGGCTTAAATGCATTCCCATTATATTACGCAATACTTGTTTAGCACTTGCAAACAATGTCGCTTCTGAAATATGAAGTATAATTAACAGCAGGCAACACCCTCCTGAAGACTAAACACTTCAAACCATTGGCAAACAGCTGAGTCTTGTTTACAGTAGTCCTACTTTATAGGTGCTAACCTAAAACCTCTGAAGGAGATCCGGTTTTACCTGCATATACTTATTTGAAAAGCAAGAATTGGCTTTTTGATCAGGCTAAATCGATCTTAGTAGTTGTTAGGGTAGAAAAGACCAATCCTAATGATTTACAATTATTGATTAATTGTTAATTTGAGGATTCAGATTCAGAAAAAGACAATTTGCTCAAAGAACAACACAGTTAGAGCAGTAATTAACCCAAAACTGCTAAAAAAATATATGATTTTCACTTAAGACGATTAAATTAAACCTTTGTGTGTAAATATGTTTTACCCAGAACAAATTAAGTGGCAAAGTTTTAGCTTCACTTTGTTCAAATCCTGTAAAGGAATTCTCATATTGAGCACCTTTTTATCCAATTATTTATCAGTTAGTATAAAAAATAACCAACAAATCACTGTATTAAGTGAAGCAGAAAGGCCTGAGCTTCTCGTGTTGATGTGAGAAGTACTTTTTAGCTGCAGATGAATCCTTTGCTACAAATGATCAGGCGCTCACTACAACAATGCTATTTTGTTGCATTTTAGTCAATAAAATGTTTTTATTGTTTAAAATTTTATATATATAATGTAATGCCTAATATTGTATAAAGGCTTATGTGGTTAAATGAAAAATCAGCAAAATGAGCAAACAAAAACATTCTGGGGTCAAGGTTCACCTTCCAGTTGATCTCCATCCAACCTTACTGAGCTCAAGTCGTGTTGCAAAGAAAAGCAAAAGAAATTTCTATTTCCAGATTTGCGAAGTTAGTAGAAACAGACCCAAAAAGTCAGATACTTTATTAATTCACAGCTAAACTTTTGGTACATTTTCCTAATTTCCTCATATTTTATTTTTTTTTACCAATCTGATACGCTTCATTTGGGTTTTGGAGTTTTCTTCTACAGATTTATAAAATATTAAATGTTTGACCTGGTCTGTTTCCATCAGATCTACAATTCAACAGGTCCAGATGGAACAACAGGCAGAGGACAGAAGATCCACCTGCAGCTGTGGGACACAGCAGGACAAGAGAGGTATAGCAGTCACCTTATGGCTCCAGTTTCTGAATTTGATCCTGACTGACATTATCTACTTCCACTGACGGTTTCTTCAGGTTCCGAAGTTTGACGACGGCTTTTTTCCGGGATGCGATGGGTTTCCTGCTCCTGTTTGATCTCACGAATGAGCAAAGTTTCCTGAACGTCAGAAACTGGATGAGTGAGTCCTGAAGGGTCCGGTTGAATGCTACCGAGGCATAACCGATACACATTTACATTTAGTAACATTATTACATCTGATTTGTCTGGGTGAACAGACAGTAATAACAAGAACAAACTGTATGCAGCTCGCACATTGAATATAATTTATTGTTAAAGCTTCCCGGCTGGATGTTTCCCACAGGTCAGCTACAGATTCATGCGTACTGTGAAAATCCAGATGTGGTTCTGTGTGGCAACAAATGTGACCTGAGTGACCAGAGAGCCGTGACCCAAGACCAGGCCCGGGAACTGGCCGAGAAGTACGGGTACGTCCGCCTGGTTTCTGCTCCATCTGTGCACAAACCTCTCCCTCAAACGTTTGTCAAGAAGGCAGTGGCTGCGTTGTTGACCCAGCTCTGCTCTGCAGACTGAGAGACGCAGCTGGTCCTCCTCGAAAAGCAAATATTTGCTTACATGTGTAAGATATCCTGGTCTCACGCCATTAGACACACCTTTACTGAAGTTCACCAAGCAGCAGTTCATAAATTATGTGAAGTTACCACAAACTGAGGTGTTTTAAGTAAACGGATAATTAACTTTGATACAATCATTACTGAAAGGGAAAAACTTTTAAGCTTGACTCTTAAATGAGTGAGGAGTAATTTGTTGACATTTAAAAATGCTTAAAGAAACTTAAATGTTCCTTGATTATACAAAATTATAATTTGATTTACAAATGCTAGAGTTCCATAATTTAAAAATCCCATTAAAAAGTATTTATGTTCTTTTTAGTTTTTTTTGTGTTTTTTTTACATATTTACACTTAGCAACCACAAACTTCAATATATTTCATTGGTATTTATGCGACAGTAACAATTAACTTGAATACATGTAGGCCTGTTGCAATAACCAATCAACTGCATGATAAATTAGAAAGAACTCAATCATTTTTATTCTGTTATTTTTAAGGGCAAATTTGTTTACCAAGACTTCATAGATCTTTTTTTTCATGGTTGTGGGGGCAAGTTGGGTTTTTTTCCACAGTTTTGTTTTTGTTGTCATGTTTTATTTTGGATATTTAAAGTGTTCTTTATAAAATTAAATTATTGTTTTTTTTAAAGGGGTGACTTGCATTAATCTGCCACAGTCTCAAAACAATTACAATATTCTGGGACAATTTATTGTTCAATTTATTGTTCATCAAAATTTCCCATGACAGACCTAAATACAAGGTTTTTAATGCAAATTTTTTGCTAATAAAACATCTGATAACTGCCATGTGTTTTAATTTGGCACTCTTTACTCTGATACACCTATAAAATGGAGTGTGACCAGTTGTCATCGGACATCTGATAATCAGTAAACAGATTCCACATGGGAGTAATTTAACCTCATTATAAACACAGCTGTTGTGTGAAAGCTTCAGACGTTTGTTGACATTAGTGAACAAATGGCATCACAAAGACCAAAGATCACCCAAAAGATCAGGGACGCATTCACATCGGATCCGGAGACTAAAGGTAGCTCCCAGTGACGACGTTTTAGGAAAACATTTAGAATTTCTGAAATCCTGAGATTTTTCTCCGACTTTTACGTCAGTAAAATAACAATTATTCACAAAGCACCACAGACGTTTTATGCAAAATACACACTTTTCCATGTTGTTTTTGGTTCCATTTGGGTCTTAATTGCTTCTAAAAACAAAACAAGTGCTTGGAAAAAAACAAAAAAAAAACTTATTTTTTGTAATAAGTTGTTTTTTGGTGTCTGGAAAATGAGCCATTTCAAAAATCTAACTGTTGAGTCACATTCAACAGGCGTTGCACCGTTGCCTAGCAACCCCAGCCATGCCCAGCCACGTTACCTAGCAACGCAACGGAACTCGAGAACATTTGGTCGGCTGGTTTAACTGCTCTATGCGCTGCATAATGGCTGGTAGAAAAGACTAGTGTTTTGTTATTGACTTATCTTCCAGAAATCACTTGCTGTATGTTGTTGTGCTGGAGGCGATGCTGTGGGTAGATCTGTCACAATAACAAATGTTGCTGGACCATAAATTGTTCCAGAAGTTATTGCAATAAACATCAATGTCGTTTTGAGACTATTTTAAAGTAATATAACTGCAATGGCATCATAATGCAAGAACACATTCTTAAAAATCTATAAACTTTAAATTCTACTAAACATTTAACTCTGAAACTGGAAGTCATAATATCCAAAGTAAATAAACAAAACGACAAATAAAATGAATCATGACGTCTCTGTAAACAAAACCATCCTTCAAAAAAATGTGCTAATTGAGATAAAAGCACCAAACAAGACTTTTCTCATCTAGTTTGTGGTAGAAAGAGAAAAGCAATAAATCATGGAAGTGGAAATTTATTAAGCTCATTTTAATTTATCATGGGATTAATTTATTTATTGCGACAGGCCTAGCTGTGGGAATATTTTTGAACAAGGAAGCCACAAAGTATTGAGTCACAGCGGAGGAATAAAAATGCATGCAATGCATTTCTGATGCATCCATTTCATAACAACTATGCTCTATTCTGTTGGTCTGTCGCATAGAAACTCTATGAAATGATACTTTAACCCTTGGTTCAGTCTTCCTGTTGATGAAAAGTTTTTAATGTACTGAAAATATATTTTTTATTTCTGACAAATGACTGTAGACCTTATAATAACCATTAAACCTGGATTATTTTAAGATGCTTAACTAATTGACAAAATGGCATGGTTGCGTTAGTTGAGTTAAAACCATTGCACGTCTCTACAGAATCCCATACTTTGAGACCAGTGCTGCAAGCGGGCAGTACGTCAGCGAGGCCGTCGACGTTCTGCTGGATCTGATCATGAAGAGGATGGAAAGGTGCGTCGACAAGTCCTGGATCCCGGACGGGACTGTGCGGCCCAACGGAGCCGCCAACCCAGACCTCTCTGAGGGGTCCGATAGAGGCAAATGTGCATGTTAGAAGGATTATTTTTTGTTTTTGTTGTTGTTGTTGCACATCTTTGTTTCATTATAAATCAGGTGGGGGAGAAAAGGAAGATTTCCAAGTAAAACAAAGTGGGAGTTTTATTGCATTTTGTGTTGAGTAAAACTTTGAACACCAACATTATCCAACCGCTTTTACCCACAATTCAGAGTGTTACATGTTCACCGTCACTGATGCGCTGAGTCAGCAGTAGTCAGTGTACCTTTTCCTTAATACATCAATCTTACTATTGAGTGTGGGGTATTTATTTTCCTTTATAGCTCCTACTGTACATCTCCAGTTTCCATATTAAGTTAGAGAAGCGGATCCTAGATTCAGATAGTTAAAGAACACTGAGCCTGTATGTTACTTGTGCTGATATGTTGTCAGGACTCCTCAACTGCTGTACAGCGAAAAAATGCAATGAATGTACTTCAGGTCACCGATTATGTGTCACTGATGCTTCAGAGTGCCTTGTTGATCACTGCAGTGTCACTAGTGCCATCGCCAGAGAACATGTAGCTCTTATTGTCTTCCAGCGTTTGCTTGGTGGACAGTTGACATGGTTATTTAGTCTGTACTTTGATATAAGTGCAGGTTTTGCCAACAGTTAGAAAAACGACTTTAATATTTAGATAATATAAACAAGTTATTTAATAAAACTATAGGAAACCAGAACTCAAGAACTATTTTTGCCAACATTATTTTTTTCTGTGTAAAATACTATCTTATAGGCTCTTTTTATTTGATTCAGTTCTGTGCAAAAATTTGTGACAAATTATGTTTAAATATAATATGAAACAGTGAAATTGGGATTAATTGAGCACTAAAATAAAATATTGTACCCAGGATTCTGTTTGTAGATCAGTGGTCTTCACTGGTTTATTAAGCCTGTACTGCAAACCATTTCTACATAATGTCATTATGCTTTTATTTTGAAAGTCTGCTTGGCTTCGTCAGCTGAAGTCTTCAAATCCAAAATTTTTAGTCTCCACAAATTCATTTGTGTTATTTAATCTGATATGACAAATTCAAGATTTAGTGTGAGATTAAACTTGCATCTGGGTGATGATTATAGCCTTTAAGCAAAAAACAATGTTTAATGTCCCCTGTTATTTCACAATATATTACAAAAGTATGTTGCCCATTGACGCTTTAAAGCAAAACAGGAGAACTGGGGACATAAACATGCTTAAGAAGTAAATTAAAGATGATTAAATGGTTGTTATAGGACATAAATAAGTGGTTAGGTGTGGCTGTTTTTCTTGGTGATGTGATGCTTTTCTGAAATTCATTATTATAGATAGTCCTGGTAGAGCACATCTGCCACGTGCCAAATCAGTTTTTCCTAATAGATTTTATTTTCCGCTGTAAGAAGTCTGTATTTTCTGGGTTGCTTGATTCTTGAAATCCAATAAGCTGAGCTTGTTCTGTTGGCACGTTTTATAAATGAGCCCGTCAGAACATCACTGCGTGATTTCTAAAGACCTTCTGCTTGTTGAGCTTCTGTTATTCTACAAATCTCATAAAACACTCCCACACACTTTACATATGTTACACTTTATTTAGTATGTCTAAAGGTGTTTTTAGACTATCATATAATCTTCTTTCTGTGCACAGATTTAAATATTTGAATGTTTTTCTTCCATTAGTGGGTTTGATCTTATTATTAGGATATATCATGCTATCACATGTGCCATGCTTTCATATTAAAATGTGTATATTAAGACTGAAATAAACATTTGTATTTATGTGAAATCATGACTCATTTCTTTATTTAATGTGCTCTGTTTTAAGAAAGGGAAAAGTTAAAGAAACCTGAATGTATTGAGACAAAATTAAGAAACCAGTCCATGAAAAGGTCACATGTTTGAGAAGAACATGCAAACTTTATACTTTAAGTCCCTAATTGAGATTAGAACTAGTTGCAGTGTAATAAATAATGCATGAATATTACTTTAAACTATTTAGTCACTTCAGGTAATATCTGAAATGCCATGTCTTACTTTGAACACAGGAAAGGATGCAACATTTTATGAATTGTGGAGTGGCCATTTTAATCCAGAAGAACATTTGAGGAAAAACAAAAATGCAGAGGAACTACAGAAGTTGGACAACTTTTTGCAACCCAGATGTGATGCTGTTTTTAATTAAACTGGTTGCAAAACTAAACATTAAGTAATTAACAGGAAAGATACATTTTCAAGCATTTTTCAGTTTTTAAGTACATGTTTTTTAATAGGCAAATGCCACCTTTCACCACTTTCTGCATAGAGAAATACAATGATGGAAAAAATACTTAATGTTTTCATCTGTAATTCAAAATGTTTCTAATATGAAAGTTAAATTTGCGAGTTTGAGTTTGACCCTGTTTTGTATTATATTTTAAATACAAAACTTGTATTGTTTAGAAGGTTTTAATTTGATTCACACATTTCAGAACAACATTATGTGGTAATAAATGAACCCCTGTGGATGGATAACCGAGGAAATTACAACCGGAGCGGGAACATTGTGAGTTTTAACCGTTTAACCGTTGTGAGCTGCAGCTGAAGCCCGCCTGTATCTCCAGAATATCCCGGCAGGGGGCGGCATATCTGCTCCACCATTTGACTTGCAGCACTATTTGATCCCGAGAAGAAGAGTTCCAAGCGAACCCAAACAGAACGGTGGAGTTGAGTTTAAAAGGTATCTGAAATGTTTCTGATATGCTTATGCAAGATTTATGAGACAGTTTTAGTAAATCGTACAAAATTATAATGTGTTAGAAGTAAAACTCGGCAGTGAGCTGAAGTTACAAGCGTATTTATTGCTGCTATTTATGTCTTTCTGAATGTTTGTTAACCTAGCTGAAGTTACAAGGTAAAAAAAAAGAGGAACTTTGAAATAAATTAATTTAAAACACACAGATTTTGGTTTTGGTGTGTTTTATATCTGTAAAATGGTACCTGTTTTATTTATCATATAGTTAAACGGTGAGTATTGTTACGACGGCCAAATATGATCACATTATGTAATACGAATATTATCTAATAAGGTGGACCTGTTTTCCAAGTAAAATGTAACCTGTGAGTAGAGCTTAAATATCAAATATGATTTTAAAGCAACATTATCCTAAAACATACAAATCTGCAGTTGTAGTCTCCTTGAGAATATTATTCCTTTGTAACTATTTTACTTGTTTGCCGATGATGCAGCAAACAATCTAAGATTTTAAAAAATCTGAGTGCACAAATTTAAATTTAACCCAATTTTCTCTAATCCACATTTAAAACTATCTTTACAGACTCAGTTATACAGATGTAACCACCGAATGTTTACAGGTTGTTGTATAAGCAAGTTTTATTAATGTTAATCAATTTTATATTTGGAAACCAGATTGGATGTGTTCAGCTTCCAAACTTGTTGGAACACCAAAAAGTATCAAAGTTTCACTCATTTGACCCAAACTGTTCCCTTTAATGAAAACAAATTCATCAGGATTTTCATAAATCATCGCAATTCAACTGGATTATAAACTGGGAGGTACTGGAACACCGGGCCCGCGCTTACGCATGAATTATATCCAAGTACCTAAAACATAAATGTAAAAGCTGGTTTGAGATTCCTGTTGTCAAATTTGACATTAAAGCTTTCATTGGGAAACTAACTTTTATCTTGAAAAATAATTAGAATTTTTAAAAATCATAACAAAAACATTTATGTAGATGAAAAGATTTGAGTCTGATATTCATTCAGTGAGGAATGTACAAAAAAAATGTAATCTGTAAAGTTAATTCCTGCATGAATCTTTAGTTGGCTTACTGATGACCTCTGTGTTTGCCCTTCCAGGATGCCTTTCCATTTTTGCCCACAATGTGGGATGAAGCTACAGCCTGATTTCAGATTCTGCCCATCGTGTGGAGACAAACTTCCCAGCTCTCCAGATGAAGCTGGACTCAAGATTTCAGCTGTCTCTTTAAAGGACGAAACAAAAACAGCTGAAACTAACTCAAGCCCTCCTTCGACTTTGACCTGTGAGCCAACAGTTGTTTGCAAAACCCGTCAGTGTTGTCTGTAAATGCAAGTTTTTAGGATTGTAAATATTTTCATTCTGCAGCCCCGGTCCGTAAAACTCCATCTCCACTTTCACCTCGATCTTCTCTGAGAAGGACCCGTAAAACCCAGGAGCAGGAAACGCCTGCCAAACCCACTGAGCCTTCATCATCTCCAGTCAAAAATGACAAGACTAAAGGTAAAAAAAATTATAGAAAAATGGTAAGAAATGGAAGAGAAATTATAGTTTTAGCTGCACTTTCTGACCAGGAGGAGGAGAGAGTGAGAGTTTGTGGTCCTGAACCTGAAAATTCTTGGTTTGTTTTAGCAGTACAGGATGTTGGGAGTCAAACATCTGATAAAAAGAAGCAAATCGGCACAGTCAAAGCTAAACCAGAGGCTGGATCACCTCCTGCGGTGAAATCTCCTCGACAGGGTGAGCTAAAAAAAAAAAACTGCTTAATTTATCTATTTCTACACAGAGTACAAAAAATTTAAAAGTGCACATACTTTTGCAGCCACTGCAGTGATGCAGACAGTTAATAGAAAGTTCACATTTTCTTCATTTTTCCAGTCAGGGGAAAAGGGAAACTTTCGAGCCCCGTTAAAAATGAAGCAGCAGCAGCAGCAGCAGCTGGAAGGATCGCATCTGATGAAACGGCAACAGAGGAATCAAAGACGGAGCGCTCGGTTTCCTTCAAGTTTCTATCGAAGAGTAAGCTGCACTTATTCACTTCTATGCTACCATCATTAAATCAAACAGTGTAGTATTTTCTCCTGTATCATATTTGTTTTGTTAGTTGTTCACAGAAGATATCAGACTTATTTGGAAAAAAAATGTTGCTAGACTGAGAGCTGGAGACTGCAAGAACACAAAATCTTACCAAGGATTTTTGGTCTAATATCTAATGAAAATATCTTAGTATATTTGAAATAAGACAAAATTAACTTAGAGGCAACTTTTCACCGAGATATGGGAGCTTGTTTGAAGTCAATAATTCCTCAATATTGATTTTTAAAACGTCCTAGTTTCACAAATTATTTCACTTATTATTAACAATTTATAATATTAGAAAAAAGTCTGCCAGTGGAACTAAAACTTTTTAAATCAGCATTAAGCTTCTCTTTCTTGCTGAAAAGTTACTTGTAAGTTAGTTTTGCCTTATTTCAGGTGTATTTGCACCAGAGGCTAGGTCAAAAGCAACTGGTAAGATTTTGAGTTTTTGGAAATAGTCTGTTGCTCTTTTAAGTTTTCTCTACATAACTATTGGTTCTGACATGGCAACATGATAAGGAATGGTTGCAATAAAGATGTGAATAAGCAAAAAAGTATAAGGAAGGACACTGTAATAAAAGAAAATACAGAAAGTAAGTATGTCACATGTACATATTCCAGTTTTAAAAATGCTTTTATTTTTATTTTTTGTATTTTTAGCTTTTTCTTAAAGATATTTATTTATTCTAAATCTGTTTACATATCATCTGGTTTAACTGTTTTTGATTTTTCTATGGAGTTCCTGTTATTGATGGAAAATAAATAAGTGAAGACTTTAGTGGAGAGATCAGTTTCTAATCTTTCTCCTTGTTGTGCATTAGATTTTTTTTTATTTGTCTGATTTTGTTTGCTTTATTTGCTATTTTCTAAATTGATGAAGAGTTTGGTGTAAATTACAACATACTCAGTTACTTAGATGTTTTTCCTTCCAAGCTTTATAATTATTCATGTCTTATGTATATCTATAAACAGCAGTAACAGGAGGGTGGAGCAAATCGAAGAAGGCGAAGCACGCGTCCTCGCCGGAGCCGCTGCCGGAAGGAGAGCAGCTGACGGATCAGTTGGGCAAGACGTGGAAACTGATCAAGCTGATTGATCAGAACATGATAGAACTTCTGTACGAAGGTGAAATAATCTGATGTTAAAAAAAAAAGGTATCAGTAGTTGAAAAGTCTTTTTTTGCAGGCGCGTTTGTTGCCTTCCTTTGTAAAGATTTATACGAAGCCTTAGAGTAAATTAATCTTCTATTGCAGTTGAATAATTTCAAATTCTCAAATCTAAAAAAAACAATCCAGCTTTTACTTTGAGTACATTTGAGTGCATTAAGAAATTGTTATGTTTGACAGAATTAATGTTTCTCTTCAGCTCATTGTGCTGCTATTTATACAGGAGAGATGGCAACCTGTCCAGTGAACCATTTTTTCCTCCGGTATTTTATTTTTATATAAAATTATTTCAAAGAGTTTATGATGTCATGTGGATAAGCAGGCCCACAGCATCACCAATCCAGTTAAACAAACTTCATACGTTTATGTAAGATGCCATTTGGTCAAATACTGTAGATTAGTTTACAGTGGAAATAAGTTACATTAATAAGTTGGTAGTTAAGTTCATAATTCGCAAATTGTTTGACTAAATTCATGCTAAGAATGGCAAAAAAAAATTGGGTGAAAATTGATCAGCGTGTGAGATTTGTATTACAAACGATCTTCGTCATGTTGTATTTGCAGAAATATGGCAGAGTGAGCACTCTTAACAGCAAACTATCTGTGACGTATATTTCTCCGGTAACCATGTCAACAAGAATTTGGGCAGTTAAGGAGAAAGTAAACGGCTCGTGAAAAATGTACTCACGTACGCTTTCTGTCTTCGAAAACTTTCGTCTTTTTTTTTTATTTTATTTTTTTTTTACAAAAATCCATTTATAAAATATCTTAAATTAAAAAAGTAGAGCTTGTGTGGAGACCTTTAGTTGTTCGCTGGCTGTCCACAGTCACGTGTTGTAACTCCTAAACAACCTGTTAGCACGTAGCTCTATGATGTAGATGTGTCCAGTGGTTGCTATGGAGACTGAGGTAAACCACTAATTGTTTTAGACTTTAGTCAAAACTTATTGGCATTGAAAAACTTTATACGAATATAATTTTATTCTCTGGCATGTATTGGTATTTTAAAAAATGGAGTTAATTATAATTAATTAGTTACAGCTTCTAATTAATTTAATTCATCTTTTTAGTCTGATTTAGACTACAAATCTGGATGTGTCCATGTCTATAAAGACTGACAGTTGGACATTTAAGACAATATTTAATTAATAAAAGGAAAGAATTTCCGGATAAAATACTTTTATTAGAGTTTGATTAATGTCACGTATTTCAGTTGATTATTTTAATTCCGTTTTTATGTGCAGCTTTTATGGAAAACTAATAGCTTTGTAGCTGGTTTAGAACGGCATATATTTATAATTTTCTGATTCCTCATCACACACTGTTTGTGCTTAAAGTGTTTAGTTGTTCTGTTAAATGTAATTATTGAAGTTCTTCATCCATCCATCCATCCATCCATCCATTTTCTTCCGCTTATCCGGGGTCGGGTCGCGGGGGCAGCAGCTTCAGAAGGGAGGCCCAGACTTCCCTCTCCCCAGCCACTTCTTCCAACTCCTCCGGGGGAATCCCAAGGCGTTCCCAGGCCAGCCGAGAGACGTAATCCCTCCAGCGTGTCCTGGGTCTTCCCCGAGGCCTCCTCCCGGTGGGACGTGCCCGGAACACCTCACCAGGGAGGCGTCCAGGAGGCATCCTTACCAGATGCCCGAGCCACCTCAACTGGCTCCTCTCGACGTGGAGGAGCAGCGACTCTACTCTGAGTCCCTCCCGGATGACCGAGCTTCTCACCCTATCTCTAAGGGAGAGCCCAGCCACCCTGCGGAGGAAACCCATTTCGGCCGCTTGTACCCGTGATCTCGTTCTTTCGGTCATGACCCAAAGCTCATGACCATAGATGAGGGTGGGAACGTAGATCGACCGGTAAATCGAGAGCTTCGCTTTTTGGCTCAGCTCTCTCTTCACCACGACGGACCGGTACAGCGCCCGCTTCACGGCAGACGCTGCCCCAATCCGCCTGTCGATCTCCCGCTCCCTTCTTCCCTCATTCGTGAACAAGATCCCCAGATACTTAAACTCCTCCACTTGAGGCAGGACGACCCCCCTGACCCGGAGAAGGCACTCTACCCTTTTCCGGCTCAAGACCATGGCCTCGGATTTGGAGGCACTGAGCCTCATCCCGGCCGCTTCACACTCGGCTGCGAACCGCTCCAGTGAGAGCTGCAGATCACGTTCCGATGAAGCCAACAGGACCACATCATCCGCAAAAAGCAGAGATGCGATCCTAAGGCCACCAAAACGGATCCCTCAACACCTCGGCTGCGCCTAGAAATTCTGTCCATAAAAGTAATGAACAGAATCGGTGACAAAGGGCAGCCTTGGCGGAGTCCAACTCTCACCGGAAACGAGCCCGACTTACTGCCGGCAATGCGGACCAGACTCTGACACCGGTCATACAGGGACCTGACAGCCCGTATCAAAGGGCCCGGTACCCCATACTCCCGGAGTACCCCCCACAGGGCCCCCGAGGGACACGGTCGAACGCCTTCTCCAAGTCCACAAAACACATGTAGACTGGTTGTGCGAACTCCCATGCACCCTCCAGGACCCCGCTGAGGGTGTAGAGCTGGTCCAGTGTTCCACGACCAGGACGAAAACCACACTGCTCTTCCTGAATCCGAGGTTCGACTATCCGACGGACCCTCCTCTCCAGGACCCCTGAATAGACCTTACCAGGGAGGCTTAAGAGTGTGATCCCCCTGTAATTGGAGCACACCCTCCGGTCCCCCTTTTTAAACAGGGGACCACCACCCCAGTCTGCCAGTCCAGGGGAACTGCCCCGATGTCCATGCGATATTGCAGAGTCGCGTTAGCCAACACAACCCCGCAACATCCAGAGCCTTAAGGAACTCCGGGCGGATCTCATCCACCCCCGGCCCTGCCACCGAGGAGCTTTTTGACCACCTCGGCGACCTCGTCCCCAGAGATTGGAGAGCCCAGCCCAGAGTCCCCATGCTCAGCTTCCTCAACAGAAGGCATGTTGGTGGGATTGAGGAGGTCTTCGAAGTATTCCGCCCACCGGCCCACAACGTCCCGAGTTGAGGTCAGCAGCGCACCATCCCCACTATAAACAGTGTTGGTGCTGCACTGCTTCCCCCTCCCGAGACGCCGGATGGTGGACCAGAATCGCCTCGAAGCCGTACGGAAGTCTGTCTCCATGGCCTCTCCAAACTCCTCCCACGCCCGAGTTTTTGCCTCAGCGACAACCCGAGCCACATGCCGCTTCGCCTGCCGGTACCTATCAGCTGCTTCTGGAGTCCCACAGGCCAAAAAGGCCCGGTAGGACTCCTTCTTCAGCTTGACAGCATCCCTCACCGAAGGTGTCCACCAACGGGTTCGAGGGTTGCCGCCGCGACAGGCACCAACAACCTTGCGGCCGCAGCTCCGATAGGCCGCCTCGGCAATGGAGGTACGGAACATGGTCCACTCAGACTCAATGTCCCCCACCTCCCCCGGAACGTGTTCGAAGTTCTGCCGGAGATGAGAGTTGAAGCTCCGTCTCACAGGGGACTCCACCAGACGTTCCCAGCAGACCCTCACTACACGTTTGGGCCTGCCAGGTCTGACCGGCTTCCTCCCCCACCACCGGAGCCAACTCGTCACCAGGTAGTGGTCAGTGGACAGCTCCGCACCTCTCTTCACCCGAGTGTCCAAGACATACGGCCGCAAATCCGATGAGACGATGACAAAGTCAATCATCGAACTGCGGCCTAGGGTGTCCTGGTGCCAAGTGCACATATGGACGCCCTTATGCCTGAACATGGTGTTCGTGATGGACAATCCGTGACGAGCACAGAAGTCCAACAACAGAACACCGCTTGGGTTCAGATCGGGGGGGCCGTTCCTCCCAACCACGCCTCTCCAGGTCTCACTGTCATTGCCCACGTGAGCGTTGAAGTCTCCCAGTAGAACAAGGGAGTCCCCAGGAGGGGCACTCTCCAGTACCCCCTCTAAGGACTCAAAGAAGGGTGGATAATCTGAACTGTTCGGCCCGTAAGCACAGACAACAGTCAGAACCCGTCCCCCACCCGTAGGCGGAGGGAGGCTACCCTCTCGTTCACCGGGGTGAACCCCAACGTACAGGCGCCCAAATGGGGGGCAACAAGTATGCCCACTCCAGCCCGGCGCCTCTCACCGTGGGCAACTCCAGAGTGGAAGTACGTCCAGCCCCTCTCAAGGAGACTGGTTCCAGAACCAGAGCCATGCGTCGAGGTGAGGCCGACTATTTCTAGCCGGAACCTCTCAGCCTCGCACACTAGCTCCGGCTCCTTCCCCACCAGAGAGGTGACGTTCCACGTCCCAAGAGCCAGCTTCTGCAGCCGAGGATCAGACCGCCAGGGTCCCCTCCCTTGGCTGCCGCCCATAGCACAATGCACCCGACCCTTTGGCCCTCGGACAGGTGGTGAGCCCATCGGAAGGGGGACCCACGTCTCCTCTTCGGGCTGAGCCCGGCCGGGCTCCGTGGGTAAAAGCCCGGCCACCAGGCGCTCGCCATCGTGCCCACCTCCAGGCCTGGCTCCAGAGTGGGGCCCCGGTGACCCGCGTCCGGGCGAGGGAAAACGCAGTCCAAAGTTCGTATTCATCATAGGGGTCTTCGGGCTGCACTTTGTCTGGTTCCTCACCTAGGACCTGTCTGCCTTGGGTGACCCTACCAGGGGCATAAAGCCCCAGACAGCATAGCTCCTAGGATCATTGGGACACTCAAACCCCTCCACCACGATAAGGTGGCAGCCCAAGGAGAGGCTTGTGTTGAAGTTCTTCAACACAAGCATATTGTTTAGCTTCTTAATCTGCAGCTGATTCTGTATGGACACTGACAGCATGAAAACAAACATCAGGAGCTTGACATCAGTGACATTCAGTAATATTTCTTTGTACTTTTCAGTGGCTCAACCCAATTCAGAAGAAGCCGATCACATCCTCAAATTGGTCAGTGGTTTTCTGAGTCCTCTATTCATACATTCATTAAATTTTTTAGCACACTGTGATTTTAATTGCACATCTTGTGAAGCTTTGTTAATGTTAATTTTACAGTGAAGAATCAATGTAATCAAACTAATTTTCTCAATTTTAGGGAGCTAAAGATGGGAGAATCTTCAATGAGCAGAACTTCCTACAAAGAGCTGCTAAATCTGCATCAGGTAGGAATTTATTATGGGTTGATAGCAGATTTACTGTGTTGCCACTAAGGTTTCTGCCTGTTTTGATTATTTTACAGCAGACTCATGCTTCATTGTGATTTGTAAACCTTAGACAAATCTGTCATTAGCTTTCATGTTCATGTGCGATCAGGTTGTAAACAGAGTGCTAGACGTGACATGTTGCGTGATGATCTTTGTATTAAAACTTGTTTTGTCTGTAGTGGAAAAGTGGATCAAGCAGAACAAACTGGATTTTCTGGGGATCCCCACCTGTGTTGGTTTTGGACTTCATGCAGACCTGTACAGGTGTGAATTCAGTCTCCATTTTCCCTCTTTTGTCAGGGCGTTTTACACTGAATCACATATTTCTCATTTTAAATTGTAGGTTTCTGATTTTCCCAGACATGGGCTGCTCCCTCCAATCCATCTTAGAGGAAGAAAACGAGCTTCTCTCTGAGAAGGCCGTTCTCCAGCTCGCCTGTAGGATAGTGAGTGTCATCCTGTTGGGCAGAAGCTGCCTTTATGCACTCAGGAAAAAAAAAAAAGTTTTCTAAAATGTGACACGTCTGCTCCTTTCAGCTTGATGTGCTGGAGTTCATCCATTCCAAAGAGTACGTTCATGCTGACGTCAATGCTGAGAACATCTACGTCAAGTCTGGGCAGAAATCAGAGGTGAAACAAAGCGTCTCGGTGGGAAACTTTAACCTGTGGAACCTCTGAGGAACAAAACCAAACAAATACACATAAAAAAACCCCAGAAAAAACTAGAAAATTGTCATTTCCTGCAAAAATGTAATATTTACTGAATACAAAACAGTTTTGTGGCAAAAGGTATACACAAAAAAGTGGAGGCACTGAGGAGCCTGAATTCCTAAAGCATTCACACTAATAAAACTAGAAGGCTTAGAGATTCAGCCATTTTTGTGGCTTTTTCTGATTTCTGTTTTGTGTTTGTAAATTGTGAATCAGGTCTGTTTTGAAGTTTATATATACCAATAATAATCATCATAATAGTCATAGTTTTATTTGTTTAGTGCTTTTCTAAGCACTTTGTCACTTTGCAGGAACCATCAAAATACTATCATACAAAATTACAAAAGGAGAACCTTAAATACATATCATGTTAAAAAAAATTGAATAAAATATGTGTATCTATTTATATAACAATAATATAAATATATGTACCAATTTTACAATATTATAGATGTGAAGTTTTATCAAAATTGTTTTATTTATTCTTCAAATTAATTTTGTTTGGGCCAAAACGTATTTTTCCCCTAGACATTTATTGGTGAGTTCTGTTATGCTTGACCATTTTCCTCTCCAGTAACTGGAGTGTGTGTGTGTGTGTGTGTGTGTGTGTGTGTGTGTGTGTGTGTGTGTGTGTGTGTGTGTGTGTGTGTGTGTGTGTGTGTGTGTGTGTGTGTTGGTAGGTGTACCTGGGAGGATACTGCCATGCCTTCAGGTACTGTCCAGGAGGCCAGCATGTGGAATACCGTGAGTCCAGCAGAATGCCACATGAGGGCGCCATGGAGTTCATCAGCCTGGACACGCACAAAGGAGCAGGTGTGTTTTATTTTTATTTTTTACAAAATACTGGTACTACCCGACTTTATTCCACATTAACTGCAGTTGGGTCTTCTTCCTTACATTCTGTGATTGTGTCCTTTCCCCCATGTCTTTCTTTTATTTTTTCCTTCTCTCTTTTTCTTTATTTCCTTTTTTCTTTCCTTCTTTCTCTCTTTGTTTCTTCTTTCCTTATGTCCTCTCTCATTTCCTACCTATTTTCATTCATTTTTTTTTTCTTTCGAGCCATTTCTGTTGGCTTGTTTCCTCATATTATTTCTTCTTTAATCCTTCCTTCCTTGTGTATTCCTTTCCTTTTTAACTGAATTATTTTCTTGTGGTTACCTTTCTTTATTTCCTGTATTCCTTCCTTATCTTTCCCCCCAGGGTCTAGCCTTCCTTCCTACTTCTGTCCTACTTCTTTTCATCATTCTTCTTCCTTTATTTCCTGTGGCTTTCCTCCTTTATTTCCTTCCCTTCTTGTTTCATTTTAGTCTTATTTCCTTCATTCCCTTTTTGTGTTTGTCCATCTTTATACCCTGTTCAGGTCTAAGTGGTTCATTACCATCATGTCCAAGATGTAACAAAGAACCACATCCTGTCAACCATTAGAAAGATTTCAAAGTATTTTTGTATTGCTAAATGGTACTACACACTTTAACAATTAACATAAAAACCAAATATAAATCCACAAATTTCTTCCTCATAACATGTCAGAAGTGCCATAACTGAAACCACTTGAAAAGCTCATTTATAATAGAGGTGGGTTGAAGAAGAAGTGTAGTGCAAGCTAATAAGTCTCCACAGAAGTGATCTTAAATCTTTTTTTCAAAGTTGGTAATGCTTTTGGGGTTAAAAAAATGTTTTCACCTGAAACATTTTAAATTAAATTACAATCAGAAGCTGGTTTGTTTAAATCCTGTTTGAAAGTTGTTTTTTTGTTTTTTTTAACTACTGGAGTATTAATGCAACATTGTGAGATTTATTTTCCTTCCTCCAGCTCTGCACCCACTCTCCATCTGGTCATTTGGCAAACATAAGCATAGATGTGATTTTCCTCTTGCTAATATAATTGTGATGTTGTGCAGATTCTTTAATGCAACAATCAATGAACAGGCTGGTTTCTGCAGATGAGCAGTGTTGTTGTTTTTTTTATTCCATGAATGGAGGTAAAGTATGAACATTGCTGTGTTTCAGCCCCGTCTCGTCGCAGTGACCTGCAGTCTCTGGGTTACTGCATGTTGCTGTGGCACACGGGAACGCTGCCGTGGTCCGAACTCCACCATCCGAAGCTGGTGACCGCTGAGAAACAGAGGTAAAGAAAGAAAATACCCAAAAACTTTCATCCTACCTTTAGCTAATTACAAGAAATATAAAAAACTTTTGACATATTTTCTGCCAGGTATATGAAAGACGTGAGAGCCCTGCTGAGAGACTCCTTTGGGAAGAGGGAAGTTTCAGGTAAACCGAAAATGAACCGACACCCAAGTTTTTGACAAAGACCGATGCCATTTTGCCCATGTCGATATTTTTGGTGTTTAAAAAACATGGAAAGAAAAGTTATAATTTTTGCCATTTTTTGGCTGCATAAAGATTGCCTATGCTCATGTCCCTTTAAGACACTACAGTCTGTAGTCACGTGATCCAATCCTGTCCAATGGACCTTACCCAGCTCCGCCCAGAAACAACCTCAAAAATCCCACGTGGCTGCATGTCTCACAAACAAAGCCTCTCGGAGCTTAGTGTCTATGTAAACATGGCGTCTTTCATTTCGACTGACTCTGCAGAGTATTTCTGTTAGTTTAGCATTTCTGCCGGATTTTCACAAAATATCAGCCATGACAATGGACAGGGGAACCAACAAGTTCATGTCATCTTTTTTGGACGACATCAAAGTGTTTGAGCCACGTGATGTCTCCAACATTGGTCGCATCACAGCGAAAAGCTACTGGTCGATAAGGAAAACAGCAGATCCTCACACCCTCAGCATAAATATAGCTGTGGACAAGATCACTGATGCCTATTGTTCTTGCAAGGCTGGGTAAGTCGGGCATTCATGGTTTTGAGGGTTCGAATGTGCCTAGGACTTATACACTGTACTCGGTGCTAGCGTGGCTAACACGATTACAGTTTAGTAAAAAGCCTTCTCAGGTAAAATAAAATCTTTAATGTATGTCAGATACGACACACATTGCATATTGATCTGTTCAGCTAACGTGGCCCCTGTGGTAAGGTACACAAGTGTCAAGAAGCGGAAAAAAACAGCGAAGTTGAGAAAATGGAGGAAATTTCAAACGTAGAAGCAGCTCTGAGGAGAAATAAAAAATGCGCCATCAATTGTTTGGCAACATTTTGGTCGCGTTAATATTTTCCGTCTTTTTTTTTTTTTTTTTGAATGGTGAAAAATCTAAAGCTCATCCTTGTTATCAATTTATCGTTATCAAGGTGAAGTGATCAATATATGATATTGATTTTAGGCTATATCTACAACAGGCCCTTGTAAATAGAAAAAAATAGTTCTTTTCCAAGAAAAACTTTAAATATATATATATTTGGTTTTTTTTACAAATTCTAGAACAAAAGTAAATTTCTGTTTGAAACATTTCAAATTTATTCTTAAAAAATAAAAATCCTACATTTTACAGAAAAACTTTGTAAATTTGTGAGTTTAAAAGTTTAAATATTTCAACTTTTGAAACTAAGAAATGTTCGGGGGTTGTTTTTTTTTTTTCAAAACATTTCTGAGATAAATTTCTAAATGTGAGGGGTTT
Source organism: Poecilia reticulata (assembly GCF_904066995.2). Lineage (NCBI taxonomy): Eukaryota > Metazoa > Chordata > Actinopteri > Cyprinodontiformes > Poeciliidae > Poecilia > Poecilia reticulata. The sequence continues at coordinate 19,993,088 of NC_088832.1, forward strand.
TTTTCTGACAAATTTTCATAACCAGAAATTCTTTGGGGGTTTTTTTCTAGGAAATTTCTGAGATTAATCTAAACATTTCAGTTTCTTGGTGGAAATTTACTCCTCTTTTTTTCCCCATCTACAATGGCCTTAAAGTGCTGTCGCACCAATCACACTTGTTTTTTTCTGACTAGATCTGATGGCCTGCTGTTTGTTTATACCCGTTTGTTTTTTGTGTAGGAGCATTTCAGAGCTTCCTGACAGCAGTGATGTCTCTGCAGTACACAGAGGAACCAAACTACTCCAAGCTGAAGTCTGAACTCAGTGCTGCCCTGCAGCAGCTGGGCGGCTCGGTGGAGCAGCCTCTCAATTTACCCATATGTAAGTAACTCCACCTGCAGCCCGGACTGAAAACGCCGGTACTGTACTGCAGAGATAACTACAGTATCTCTGTAGTTACTTAGATTAACACCCACAACAAGGAGCTTTTTAATCTGGTAGATCAACATTAAGTAGTGCATGATTCCAAAGTGGAAGGATACATGATGGTGCTTGATTTTTTTTTTAACCTTTTGTTTTATAAATATTGTATTCTGTGAACACATCAGCATCAGATTGTTATCAGTAGCAGTCTGTGTTCTGCTACTGATGGTAATCTCATGCTGATGTATTTATTACAACTGTTTTTTTTTTTTTCTTAGCTTGGCCTTAATACTTCACTGTGGTTTTTAGCCCTCTAAACAACTAATTACAACTATCTTTTCAGAAAGATGCAGGAGACTGTTTTAACTCAATAATTTCTTAATATTGATAAAACCAGAAAAGAACTAGTTCCAGCAGCAGATTATTTCACTTTTTTCCAAGAGAAATAATCTGCCCACGGAATTAATATTTTTAAGAGAATATTGACTTAAGACAGTGTACTGTAACTCACAGAAAAGTCACTTGTAAGATATTTGCAGTAGAAATTACACCAAAACACTTTGTAAGATTTTGTGTTTTTGCAGTGTAGGATCTACCACTTTGTAATTAAATATCAGCAAAAATCAAGTTGTTCTATGAAGGAGTCAAACCAGCAAAGAAAATAGTCACATGCTTATTATATGATATAAATTAGACTTCTCACTTTCAGGTTAAAATGATCAACAATGTCTTTATTGTGCTGTTTATTTAATTGCTGCGTTATAGAAGATAATTTCTGGGGATTTGATGAAATAGTTATTTTAATCTGCTTGGTGTTTTTACAATAAACAAATTGATTATTCAAAACTCTAAAAATGTAAATAAATGGCCTGTCAGATTTGTGATTTCTTTAATGACACATTTAAAGCAGTTTTATAGAAGTAAACGCATTGAATCATTTTTTTGTCTCTTTCTTTCACAGAATCCAGACTTTGGAGGAAACCTGATTGTTGGTTTTAATAGCTGAATTTTTATCTGTGATAGCTTATCTGTGATAGCTTTCGAGGCACTGAATCCTGAACAGTTCAAAGTTTTTGGTCAACATTTCAAGCAGTAACCATTATTGTGAGGTTTCTAACATAACCTGAACTGGTTTTAAATTCAGGAAGTTGTTGACACTGCTGGTTTAATGTGACGCCGCTCTAATGAAACTTCATCAGGTTGGGGAACTTTTGCTTTGCTTTTTGTGAGTTTTTTTTTTTTTTTTACTTCTGAATCTTTCTGAATGTGAATAAAGGATAAGGTTTACTGCTTTCTTTACATTATCGTTCTTGCTGAACATCTAGTAGTAAGTTAAAATAGTTTTAAACCAAATAAACTGAATTTCTTGTTTAAAATATTTGTTTTTCACTATGTTGCACATTTGATGGATACTTTATATTCTTGTATTTAAAATATTTCCCTCTTACAGGTATGTTTGTTTTGACTTTGTTACTTCTGCAATAGCTTCTTACAGCCGCTCACCTCCAGCCTAGATACCCGTCAGCAGCGGCTCTAACCCGCCTGGTAGAAACGTTAAGGAGAAGCAGAGCGAACAGTCAGCAGGTGGTACCGGGTGGTACCGGGGCTTTGAGCTGCCTTGCGGTGACAGTCTCAGTACCGTGTCTTATATCAGGATATCTGATATAAAGTCAGACATTCTTTATATCTGTCGGTGGGACCGACTCAGACTGCCTGTAGCGAACCGGGCATCTAGCAGCCTGATTAAGTTATAGTCAGAAGTTTTCTCTGCAGCTGAAATGTTTCTGTGTTTAGGGGCAAAGGCAGGTTTTTTCCCGCTATTGTGAGGACTATTATAAAAATAACAAAATGCTACTAAGACAAACAAGGGTTGGCTGTAAATGTAATGTTTACTTCATCTTTTTCTACAGCAGAAGTTTTGTCAAAAAAGCGTAACAGGCTAAATTTCAAAATGTTGTAAAAACTTTTTATTTTTTATTTTTGAGGTAAAACTTTTTTCTTTTTTAAATAAATATCTGTGGGGCAAAGAAATAGTCCACAAGCATCCTCAATTCAAACACATTCACTTAAATTTTCACTTTATGGTACATGTTCACATTTTTTATTGACTATATCAAATATATTTTAAATTTAACTGAAGATATGACATAATACAATATATAATATTCAATACATTACGAAGACTTAAATCTTATTGTATAGACTGGATCATCAAATCACTACGTTGGCTGTAGGAATTTTTAATGTCCAGCAGGTGTCAGTATTGAGTGACACAGTATCAACACAGAATCGACACCGTTTTGCTATGTGTCGAAACGATACATGACGCCTCATCTGCCCATCACTACTCACGACTAATTAGTGGGTACACTCACAGCTGCACAGTGAACCCATTGATTTTTTTTCAGCAGACAGCCGCTCCCCTCTCTTGCAGGTACGGCGTAACCCCGTTAAATCATTTAGGGGTACACAGTACCTGACCGTACCCTCCTACTTTCACCCCTGGTTGGTACGCTGAGAAATTTTAATGTGTCATCTTTAGGGCTCTCTACCAGAGACGTGCGGTCAGGGGAAAATAATATATAATGAAATATATATAAATATATAAAAGATATATATATATATAAATATATATAAAAATCATTTATATTGCTATTTTTCACTTAGCTTAACCAATTCTGATTAGTTTTTTCTTAAAAATCGCTGTATTGTCGCATTTTCCCATTCAAATACTCAGAAGCGAAGCCAGCGAGCTGAGCCTCACCTGCGATTGCGCAACCTCTCGCTAACTGCACTGGCTGCCATTCTATGGGAGCATGTTCGTCCTGTCTGTACGCCAGCAATAAAATGGCTAAACACATTTAATATATGGACTGATTTTCAATAATTTCGCTTATGTATATAATGTACAGTGTTTTTTGTCACTGTGTGTGCATCGTGTTTTGTGTGCGGAGGAGCGATCAGAAACGACAGAGAACAGACTCGAAGTGAGGCAAGCAGTTCTCTTGCCTCACCGCTAGGGGCGCTCATGTTCCCAGATATTGTGACTGCACAACTGCAGAGTAAGACACAGAGCTAGCCATGGAGCTAGCTAGCCACACAGTAAATAAGTAAAGTACAGCGATATATTTGTTTTCTTCTCTCTTCCGACGTCAACATGAAAGACTACATTTCTACACTTAAACAGTTTTCTAAAGTGGATTTTCAATTGAAGCAGGAGATGATAACTAAAGGAAGGCCAACACCGGAGCTGAAAGTTTTGCTTCGAGACAGTTTGATGATTCTCAAACCGAGTAGAAAAGACATGTTGAGGATTACGGAAGCGCATTGCTATCACGCAGGAAAAAAAAAAATTCGAGCGCTATCACGTTATAACGTGATACGTATCTTGTTAAAACGTGATACATATCACGTTATAACGTGATACTATCTTGTTAAAACGTGATACATATCTTGTTAAAACGTGATAGTTATCTTGTTAAAACGTGATAGTTATCTTGTTAAAACGTGATATGTATCTTGTTAAAACGTGATAGTTATCTTGTTAAAACGTGATATGTATCTTGTTAAAACGTGATAGTTATCTTGTTAAAATGTGATATGTATCTTGTATAAACGTGATATGTATCTTGTTAAAACGTGATAGTATCTTGTTAAAACGTGATATGTATCTTGTTAAAACGTGATATGTATCTTGTTAAACGTGATATGTATCTTGTTAAAACGTGATAGTATCTTGTTAAAACGTGATAGTTATCTTGTTAAAACGTGATATGTATCTTGTTAAAACGTGATATGTATCTTGTTAAAATGTGATATGTATCTTGTTAAAACGTGATATGTATCTTGTATAAACGTGATATGTATCTTGTTAAAACGTGATATGTATCTTGTTAAAATGTGATATGTATCTTGTATAAACGTGATATGTATCTTGTTAAAACGTGATACGTATCTTGTTAAAACGTGATAGTTATCTTGTTAAAACGTGATATGTATCTTGTTAAAACGTGATATGTATCTTGTTAAAACGTGATACGTATCTTGTTAAAATGTGATAGTTATCTTGTTAAAACGTGATATGTATCTTGTATAAACGTGATACTTTTATGTCCAGGAAGTGGCGGTATTATGCTAGGCTAGTACAGTGGCTGACATGAATTGGTCAGGTTTCCCTTCATGTTTGGTCTACACGGATATGGATGCTGCTTTGCACTGTGGTTAAAACCATTAATAGCTACTCTGAGCAGGATCCTACACAGAACGGGGCTGCACAGAAGGAAACGTCAGTTTGGTTCTCTAGCTGTGGCGGCGTTCCTGACTGTCTGGATCGAAGCTGAAGTTGGCTTCCGTTTGTAGCTTCTGATTCGGGAAATGGCTAAAGAGCGATTATAACGGAGGCTCAGATGTATTTGCTGAACATTTTCTGTAAAACATTTTTATTGAACAGTACAATAGGTGCATAACGGCAACGGCTGTTCGTAACCAAGCAACCAAAATAAACAGAAGGCTAGATAGTGACAAAAGACAAAAAATTAGATCCTGTTAAGCATTCTTCAAAATAAAAGACTTCCTCTCTCTTCCCTTTTGTCAAAATAAATCATAAATAAAGCTTTGAATTTAATTATTTTTCACATCACCTTTTTGTAATTATGTACAACCAAGTTACATTCAGTAAATAATAATGAGCATTTAAATTATACTTAACATATGACTGTAATTAAGTAACTCCGTCCATTTTCTTTACACCCTTGTACGTTAGTGGGCTCGGGAGGGGTGTTGGTGCCTATCTCCAGCTGACATTCTGGGCGAGAGACGAGGTACACCCTGGACAGGTCGCCAGTCTGTCGCAGGGCAACAAAGAGATACACAACAACACACACACAGACACATCTAGGGACAATTTGGAGAGGCCTGACAGTCATGTTTTTGGACTGTGGGAGGAAACCGGAGTACCCGGAGAAAACCCACGCATGCACAGGGAGAACATGCAAACTCCATACAGAAAGACCCGTGCCAGGAATTGAACCCAGAACCTTGTTGCTGCAAGGCATCAGCTCTACCAACTACACCAATGTACAGCCCTGTAAATAAGTAACTAATCATGGAATTAGATTTAACATGCAAGTGTTAAGAAATCACCTGATATGCTTTAAAAACAAACATACATCGACACTTCAAATCTGGAGTAGATTATTCTATGCCAATGGCAGAATATTTCAAACCGAGTTTGTGATTTGTGAAACCTTTATCTGAATTGTGAAACTTCAAACATGAGAGATTTAAAAACCTTTTTGTATCTGGAATGCATTATAAATGAACTATCACATTTACAATATTTGCTATTATTTTAGCTTTCTGTTTTCTTTCATTTTTTTGTCCTAGAGCACCTGCCTTTCTGTTTGGCTGTGATGCATTTTAACTTGAGAGGAAGTCTTTTATTTTGAAGAATGCTTAACAGGATCTAGTTTTGTCTTTTGCCACTATCTAGCCTTCTGTTGATTTCGGTTGCTTGGTTACGAACAGCCGTTGCCGTTGTTCAGCAACTGTACTGTTAAAAAAAAAGAAATCTGAACAGAAAATGTTCAGCAAATACATCTGAGCCTCCGTTCTAATCGCTCTTAAGCCATTTCCCGAATCAGAAGCTACAATCGAAAGCCAACTCCAGCTTCGATCCAGACAGTCAGGAACGCCGCCACAGCTAGAGAACCAAACTGACGTTTCCTTCTGTGCAGCCCCGTTCTGTGTAGGATCCTGCTCAGAGTAGCTATTAATGGTTTTACCCACAGCGCAAAGCAGCATCCATATCCGTGTAGACCAAACATGAAGGGAAACCTGACCAATTCATGTCAGCCACTGTACTAGCCTAGCATAATACCGCCACTTCCTGGACATAAAAGTATCACGTTTATACAAGATACATATCACGTTTTAACAAGATAACTATCACGTTTTAACAAGATACGTATCACGTTTTAACAAGATAACTATCACGTTTTAACAAGATACATATCACGTTTTAACAAGATACGTATCACGTTTTAACAAGATAACTATCACGTTTTAACAAGATACATATCACGTTTTAACAAGATACGTATCACGTTTTAACAAGATACGTATCACGTTTTAACAAGATACGTATCACGTTTTAACAAGATACATATCACGTTTTAACAAGATACGTTTCACGTTATAACGTGATAGCGCTCGAATTTTTTTTTCTTGCGTGATAGCAATGCGCTTCCGTAGAGGATAGACTTGGCTTTGGATGAACGGATATTTTTGTGCAGAATTAGCGGTGCATGGATTTCATTGATACGTAAAGGTAAGACAGCAATAAGATGTTTTTGTTTAGTTTTTTTAATGAAATGTGCGCTTTGCGGGCTACAGTTAATGTTTAAATAATTCAGTAAAGCAGAAGCTGTAGCTAATCTACCACAGCAATTATTTATTAATAAAACATTAAGCCTTATATGTACTACAACAACAGACTTAATGTTCTATTCTGTGTGTAAAATTCATGAATGTTTTTTGGTGTTAAATCCTAAAACATGAAGTGACGTTGTTGTCAGTTGCTATGGCAACGAGTCTGAGCAGCTTGGCGAATACAGATCACTTTGCTGTGGATCATAGCACGAAATTAATACCTTCATTTTTAAGTTTCACTGAGTTAACGCGCCTATGGATGACATGCAAAAGATTAGTCTTTTTGCCCCCCAGCGTTGTATGCATGCGCGAAATTTCCGTAGGTCCAATAACATGCATGGTGTCTAAGTCAAAAGTCAGTGCCTCACCAGCAATGAACCTCACCGCACGTCACTGGTCTCTACTATAAAACTACCTGCACCTTGTAAATTCCAGACATAAAATAAAGTGATGTGTGTCTTAATTAGCCACTGAACCAATAGCTTACAAACATTTCACTGATTTATCTAAAACTTATGAGGCAGTCATGTACATAATTCACACCTGTCAACCACAGTTAGTCTGAGACAAAACTGGAACCTAGGGAAAAACAAGCTTCCTAATAGAACATCATAAACACAACAATCACTATAAAGATACCTTACATTTGCATTTCATACTTAATCAAAATTGCATTTTTATTCATGGAATGTAACACTTGCTACAGTTTTTTTCTGATAATTCTTCTTAAGTAATAATTTAGGACATAGGATTATAGAGGTCAATGTAATATTACACATTCTAGAAATGCATGCAAACTCAGCATAAAAGAACAAAATCACCACCATCTAAAGTGCAATAAAAGGATCCTAGCAGTGTCTGAACTGGTAACTTATTTACAGTACATATTGTAAATAAATATGTGGGGATTTATTGACCACTGCTTTGTTTTTTACAATTCTATCATTTTATTGACACTTATCATGTCACATGAAAGAGTACTGTCTTTGTGCTGACAGGAAAACAATCAATCATTAATCATTTTTGTCTAGATTGTCAAGTTGTCATAACGAAGACATTTTAAATAATGTCAACTTTGTATTAAAAGTGTCATGATTTACCGAATGACGCTTTATGACAACAATCATAAATATTCATGAAGACTTATTCATGTTCATGACAGGTGTTTATGACGGTGTCAAGTCAGTCTTATTCACCTGCCTTCAAATAAAGTGTTACCGGCTGGGTTTATGTAGCATTTGATTTTTAACAAAATATTTATACCTGTATTTCATAGTGGTTGACTTTCGGCATTTATTTTGAAGTATGTTGGTCCTGTTTACAACTATGATTTTCATGTTCAAAAGCAATTTTTTATGTTCCATTTTAGTTAGTAATAACTTAACAAAATTGTTTATTTGACTTCAAAGACTAGAGTCAAGACTGCTTTACATTTAATTTATACGTTGAATATTTGTATAGCAAAATGAAATAAATTAGTTGTGATGTACAGAAAATAAACATTAGCAAGCTCAAGAATATGTTTAACTCTTAATATATAATAGCAAATGTTAGTTATAAAGACTAGATGATGTCAATTTATGGTCTTAAATTGCAAAATAAAGTCTACAAATTGATTGCAGAATGGTTTCATTTTTACATCACTTTGCATGATGAGCTACTTTCAATCTAAGTGTTTTGTGTTCTACAACTACATTTACTGTGGACTTAGAATTTAGTTTTGTTCCAAAATTATGTTCAGAATATATTAAATACATTAACTTTAATATATTTTACACTATAATTAACATATGGTAGAGAATACAGACTTCAATGGTTTGGAAGACAAAAGTATTTGGAAATGTCCAAAGTTTTTAAAAAAAGTTTGTGAATATATCACAAAAGAGAAAAAAGACAGAGAATTTCAGTTTTGTTTTTACTAAATATTGATAAACATTGATTGACATAAAAACCTGTTAAATTATGAAAAATATTTTGATGGAAATTCTGAAAAAAATAAATAAATAAAAAATACAGAACATGTACTGGTAATTCTCTGCCAGAATATGTTCTGTTTTTTTTTGTTTTTTTCAGAATTTCCATCAGAAGTTTCCCGTAATTTAACAGTATTTTATTTCAAATGTTTCTGTAAAAAAACAGGGAAATGTCCTGGTAATTTTCTGCCAATACATCTTCTGTTTTTTTACAGAATTTCCAGCAGAATTTTTCTGTAATTTAACAGTTTTTTCCCCTGTAATTTAACATATACAAACTGTTAAATTATTGCCCAACACCACCACTTCAGGCGACATTTCCCATATTCTCAAACTCAAAGCTTGACAGGTATGGGGCAATGTGAGAATTCATCTATTAAACTGACTGAAGATGAATACATAAACTTAAAGCTGGATCATAGACATATTTAATAAGCGTATTTGTGAGTCTGCCTCTTTTTATTAAATTGAAAATAATTTCAGATTTTTGTATAACTTGTTTTCAGGTTAACTTAGAAAGTGAGCTGTTATTGTAACAGGTTAGTTTTCTAAACTACAAAAAAGTAACTGTTAGGTAAGCTCAAAAATGAAAAATTGGACTGATATTGATATCCGATAGTAACTCTACTGTTATGCCAGATTTACCAATACTTTATTTTGTCAGTTTTTTATACGATTTCTCGATTAATCGTAAGAATAATCAATAGATGACTCAATTACTAAAATATTCATTTACAGTAGTCCTAATTATATAAATAAAATAGCATTTATAGAGGTATCGGGGGATTAATGTCTCTCCTTCGCCCCCCTCCTTCTACAGCCACACCTCCTCCCCCTTCTTGCAATACGCTGTCCGTCCGGCCCCCCCGGACCGTACCGTTCAGTGCTGAACGGTACGCTAGACCGGCCCCACCCTCTCTGACCCCTCACACTTCTAATGATACACTAGCCCCCCCTCAATGTCTCTCCTTCGCTCCCTTCGTCTTTGCTTCCCCCACCCCTCTAACGATACATCAGCCCCCCACCTTCTCTCCTTCTTCTTTGAACCCCTTCTAATTATTCTCTAGCCCCCCCAGTCCGCAGATTAATGTCTCTCCTTCGCCCCCCTCCTTCTACAAACAGACCTCCTCCCCCTTCTTGCAGTGCGCCGTCCGTCCAGCCCCCCAGCCCTCAACGGTACGCTAGACCGGCCCCACCCTCTTCGACCCCTCACACTTCTAATGATACACTAGCCCCCCTCGATGTCTCTCCTTCGCTCCCTTCTTCTTTGCTTCCCCCACCCCCACCCCTCTAATGATACATCAGCCCCCCACCTTCTCTCCTTCTTCCTTGAACCCCTTCTAATTATTCTCTAGCCCCCCAGTCCGCAGATTAATGTCTCTCCTTCGCCCCCCTCCTTCTACAACCAGACCTCCTCCCCCTTCTTGCAATGCGACGTCCGTCCGGCCCCCGCAGCACTCAACGGTACGCTAGACCGGCCCCACCCTCTTCGACCCCTCACACTTCTAATGATACACTAGCCCCCCCTCAATGTCTCTCCTTCGCTCCCTCCTTCTTTGCTTCCCCCACCCCCCACCCCTCTAACGATACGTCAGTTCCCCATCTTCTCTCCTTCTTCTTCGAACCCCTTCTAATTATACTCTCGGCCCCCAGTCCACAGATTAACGTCTCTCTTTCGCCCCCTTCCTTCTAGAGCCAGACCTCCTCCCCCTTCTTACAATACGCAGTCCGTCCGGCTCTCCCAGCATTGAACAGTACGCTAGACCGGCCCCACCCTCTTCGACCCCTCACACATCTAATGATACACTAGCCCCCCCTCAATGTCTCTCCTTCGCTCCCTCCTTCTTTGCTTCCCCCAACCCCCACCCCTCTAACGATACGTCAGCCCCCCACCTTCTCTCCTTCTTCTTCGAACCCCTTCGAAGGTACTCTCCCCCCCAGTCCTGTCTCGGAGGCGGGTCCTGACACGGAGGCGGGTACTGTCTCGGAGGCGGGTCCTTTCTCAGAGTCGGGTCCTGTCTCAGAGGCAGGTCCTTTCTCAGAGTCGGGTCCTGTCTCGGAGGCGGTTCCTGTCTCGGAGGCGGGTCCTTTCTCAGAGTCGGGTCCTGTCTCAGAGGCGGGTCCTGTCTCGGAGGCGGTTCCTGTCTCGGAGGCGGGTCCTGGCTGTGAGGCGGGTCCTGTCTCGGAGGCAGTTCCTGTCTCGGAGGCGGGTCTAGACTCTGAGGTGGTTCCTGTCTTGGAGATGGGTCCAGACTCTGTGGCGGTTCCTGTCTTGGAGGCGGGTCCTGTCTCGGAGGCGGTTCCTATCTCGGAGGCGGGTCCTGTCTCGGGGGCGGTTCCTATCTCGGAGGCGGGTCCTGTCTCGGGGGCGGTTCCTATCTCGGAGGCGGGTCCTGTCTCGGGGGCGGTTCCTATCGTGGAGGCTGGTCCTGTCTCGGAGGCGGTTCCTATCTCGAAGGCGGGTTCTGTCTCGGAGGCGGTTCCTATCTCGGAGGCTGGTCCTGTCTCGGAGGCGGTTCCTGTCTCTGAGGCGGGTCCTGTCTCGGAAGCTGGTCCTGTCTCCGAGGCGGTTCCTGTCTCGGAGGCGGGTCCTTTCCCGGAGTCGGGTCCTGTCTCGGAGGCGGTTCCTGCCTCGGAGGCGGTTCCTGCCTCAGAGGCGGGTCCTGCCTCGGAGGCGGGTCCAGACTCGAAGGAGGGTCCTGTCTCGAAGGCGGGTCCTGTCTCTGAGGCGGGTCCAGACTCAGAGGCGTGTCTTGTCTCGGAGGCGGGTCCTGACTCAGAGACCGGCCCTGACTCCTCCGAGTCAGTACCGATCTTTGAGCAGACCAAACTTTGAGGCCCAACTTCGCATGGACTAAACACAGCTTTCTGTCCACTCTTGGTGGGTTCTTGCCTCTCTTCTTCCTCTGAAGCATCTTCAGAACACAGCGCCTCTTGATATGCCCCAGGCCTTTTGAAAAATGGTGTCTCTGAGAATGATTTTCCGCGGTCTTGCCAGGGTTCTTCGGAAGCATTGGACAACCTTATAAATAACGATTGGGTTGTCGCTCCTGATCATTTTGAAGAGCAGTTCTCTAACTGATCTTCATTTCCCAGAGAAGTGCAAATGTCTCTGCAGATTTTTTTTTCCATTTTGTCAAAAAAGACAAAGTCTATGTCCTTTACTTCTTTCCAAATTTTCGGAGCAAGCTTTCTCTGGACTGGTTCGGTGTGCTTCCTCTTGTAATGGCCGTAGGTAGATCTATAACTGGACTTGTAAATCAATCTCCATAGGATGTTTTCCACCATTACTCTCCTTTCTTCTTCGGTTCCTCGTCTGAAACCCATCCTGTTTGCGTCCCTCAAAAACTGTTCAGGGTCCATGGCTGCCTGAGTATAATCTTCACTCAGGCAGTTTTCATCTGCGTACAAGTCTTCAGTAGGAAAAAATGTCTTTCTGAGCTTTCTTTTTGTAGCCGCAAACATTTTCTCTTTAGGAACAGGATTCTCCAAGTGCTTTTTGAATTTCTCCACAATTACTTGGTGTCCTTCTTTGTGTTCAATGAGTGCGATTAAATGCAGTCCACTGGCAAAGTGAAATGCATCTCTCGCAAGACTCTGGAAAATCCTTTCTCCTAGCTCTTCTGACACCTCGGATAGTACGTCCACGTTTAATTCCCCAGTTTTTCTCAAAAGCAAGATCATAATTTTGCTGTGTTGTTCCTGAAAGGTGGGTCGGACAAGATGCAGAGTTGGTCCATCTGCAGCCTTTTCAATCACTTTCCACAGAAGTTCACTGAGAAAGTTTCTTTTCTTGTAATCTGGGCTTCTTTGACCAGGGTGAACTTTTTGGACAATGTTTTTTCACTTTTGTCCAAAAGAAACCTTAGGCTTCACATCCATTCTCTCTGTGGGCTTTCGTCGTTCATCTTTATTGTGCTGAGCTAAAACGTCCAAATGAATCTTGTGCTGACTGACTGAACTGATTTGTGTTAACTGATCAGAGAATTAACTGATCAGTTGGTGATGTCATGGCCTCTATGACATCACAGTCAACCTTAGAAGGGCCTCATGACAGACATCATTTGAAGTCATGCTGATGACATCATTGTCAGCAGCATGGAAACTGTTGCTAGGGCTAATGGCACGCAGTGAGCATGTGCTATAAAAAACAATTGAATCTGTGGGCACTAAATGCATTATTCTCTCAAGTCTGAACTGGCAGTGATTTGCTCAGCGTAACAGGACGGCCAGGGAACCATTGCCCCCTCCACTTTACCGCCCTACCCATTTTTATTTGTTATTTGGGTTCCATCTCCTAACAGGCGTAGGGCAAAGTGTCAATGGAACCGCTACATGACGTGGTGGGCCGGTCTATCTAAATTAATAATCTCAGTAATTATTGTTTCAACAAGGTATTGCGCAATTCTGTGCGTTTCGGTTCCATTAACAAACAAAAAAAAGCGACTCAAAGACCGACTGACGAACAGAGTAGGAGTTTAAATTAGTTACTCAACCACCGCTGTGTTCATGGGAGGCTTATTAATAATCGAGAAATAAATATCAAGCCTGGAAACCTGATATCATAACGGACTGAATGTTGTGTTTTTAATGTAATCTTTGCTCGGCTTGCGGGGTGCAGGCGGTTGCCACGGCAACGGGTGTGCTTAAACGACTAAGAGACCGAGAGTAAAAAGGTAGATGTTTTCAGTTTATAGTCTGTTCGGGTTGTTTAACCTTTTTTTTTTTTTTTTTACCTTTGCTGTGGCTCATCACACCTGCTGTAGTTTCTGAACATTCAATAAACGACAAAATTTGACTAATTACCTCGTTCGTTTGTGAGCATACGTCACAACAAACATCAAATAGGACAAACATATTTCATTAAGTTTTAACACATTTTACAGCGATAATTATGTGAAATTAAATTAATTATATCCCGACTTCAGAAGATTTGCCTTTACCTTTACTGGGCTCTTTGGTTCCTCCTATCATTCTGTAGTTTCTCATATCGAGGTCATCAAACCAAATTTCAAATCTACCATGACTGACTGACACCTGCTGGCGTCAGGTTTGCAACCAGCTTCTGACTGAGAAACCAGAAAGCTGCTCCCAGTGTCAGAATCTCACTGACGAAGAAACTGCATTAGGTTTTCTGTCACTTTATTATTTCTGATAACTGATGTATATTCGCATATAAAATAAGTCAATTGAGTTTAATTTGCAATTTTTATGTCTTTGTGTCATGAGGTAGATCTCAGGCGGCTGGTGAGAGAAAAAGTAGATCTTGCTCTCAAAAAGTTTGGGCACCCCTGACCTAGATAAACTCAGACATACAGCCATTCTACAAATTACTCAGTTGCTTTGTATAAATTATTTCATATACAGTGATCCCTTGCATCTGTCACACACACACACACACACACACACACACATATATATATATATATATATATATATAAAATTATATGTGCACACATATATATATATATATGTGTGTGTGTGTGTGTGACAGATGTATTTAGCATTACTATTATTTTGTATTATTACTATTCTTATTATAATTATAATTATTATTATTATTAGTAGTATTACTATTAGTCTCCCGCAAAAACGTGGAGAAAGTTTGACAACTTTGCCGAAACATGTTGTTTGAGCTTTAACGGTGTCTGTCTGTAGTTCCTCAGACAAGCGCGCTGAACAAGCGCGTGCTTTCTCAGTGCTCCTCCCGAGCACGCGCGTATTTTGCCGCGTGGGCGGGGCGGAGCGGCGACAAGACGCCGGGGGAACCGTATCTGATGGGGAAACGCGGATTGATGCAACACCGGCCCTCAAGGACCGACTTTGCGCAGCCCTGTTTTAGAGCGTCAACTATGGAGCAGCTTCAAAGGAAAGGTTTCCGCAGTGTGGGACCATTTTGATCTTTTATTGGAAAATACATTTTTCATTTTTGTTGTTTCATCCGGTTCTTGTCAGTTTCTACTTGATCTATCTGAATCCAAATTCAGCTGAAACTGACTTTTAGTTTACTTTCATATCATGTTCTGCAGGTTAAGTGTCACATATGTTTGACTAAACTGTCTTATTTAAATAAATCCACCTTTTCAATGTTGAGGCATTATGAGGCCAGGCATGAGAATTAAGTTCCAGATACACCTAGATAAACTCAGACATACAGCCAGTCTACAAATTACTCAGTTGCTTTGTATAAATTTCATATACAGTGATCCCTTGCTATAATGGGGTATCGCTGCTTCACAGATTTTTTTATGCAGTTTTTTTTCCACAGTGTTCTGTGTCCTGATTGACCATATGATTGGTAAAAACAGTCTCCGCGGTTCTTCTCTACCTGAGTGCCAATAAAGTTACGGTATTTAATACAGATTGGCCATTCAGGAGATGGAAACTGAAACTTTCAATGCCAGCTGGAAAAAAAAAACTGTGGCCAGAGGCAGCAAAACCCGACTGGAGGTTCGCTTGACGAGATCCATCACTCTCGCGGGGTAGGTTGGAGGAAACGCTTTAATGACATGACTCCGGATCACATTAAGGCCCGATTGATAAACACGCACATCCGCTGATCTGAAAACAGGTTTTGTTCTTTGGTTTCAATGTAGTATTTATTTATGCTGTGTAATAACTGTAAAAAAATAAAGGTAACTACCAAAAGGATTTCGCCTATCACGGGTTATTTTCGGAACGTGCTATATTTTCGGAAATAATTTCTACATAATCAAATGTATATTATTGTAAAAACAAATCACTTCATAGTGAAATTGTGTGTTTTTGATATTACAATGACATAGAAATGACTAAAGAATAAAATCAGCTCCACTGAGGGGGCCCCTTGGTGGCCCTGAGCAGCTGCTTAGTTTGCTTATGGGTTGGGCTGCCCCCGCTTCCAAATGTTTTAACTTTTAAAATCGAAATAATCTGGGTAAATACGAAAAAAGTTTTCAAATAATAAAATTTTTTGTAAGCCATTCTGGTTTTATTTTTACTTGAGCCATTGTTGCCGTTTAAGCCAGGCACTTTATTTTCAGACAAAACATAAAAGTGCATGTCAACAGATTTTTAGCATTTCTCATTTATATTTAGATCTCTGATATTTTAGATATTTGAGAAACAGAACGCCATCAGCTAGTTAAAAGTAGTACGTAAAACCACAAATACTGGTGTTGGTGGTTTCTGCAACTCTGAAAACTAATAAATCCAGCAGAACATGTTCATTTTAAAGAAACTTTTATAAAGTTTAAACATTTCTGAACATAAACCTTTTGAACAGGTCGGGACATATACAATTCTTAATATGAAACTGTAAATATCTCTCATTGTGCACACTCTTAAAGTGATTCAGAAAATAAACACTGCCATCGTCCACTGCTGGACCTTCTAACATCTCTTTGTCACTTGAGGCACTTTTTGAAGAAACAGATAAAAGCACAACATTAAAAGACAACAGCGCCCCCTGGAGGCAGTCTTTTATGGAACACAGTGGCTTTCTTGGAGCAGAGCCTAGCTTACACACTTAAACCGATCAGTTAAGCTTTATTATTAATACGGACATGCTGGCAGCATGAGACAGCTATGCATGCAGGTTTAAATATAGTCGCACGCTGCAGATGGTCGGCCCAGAATGAGTTCTGAACTCCTCAATGTTCGCAGATTATGGATGGTGTCCATTCAGCTGCAGAGCTGAGACGGATGTTGAAGGAAAGGATTGTTTTCAGGGAACATTCCTGCGTTAGAAGCGATTTCTGGTCTGCAGATAAACATCACATGCTCGTCGTCTTTCCTCTGACAATGAAAGCTTCGGGCTGATTTAGCTCTGATGGTTACTGGTCTTAAAACCTTCTAATGCAACTTGGTACTTAAATGCTTCTCTGAGGACTGAAAAAGAAAACTTAGAAAATCATTTCAAAATAATTTCTTCTATAAAATGCACGAACGAATGCAAAAAACCGAAGGCCGCTTTGATCTGTTCCTGAAATGCTTCTGGAAACAAGTAGTATATGGACATGTAAACTGTGAAAGGTGCAGTCCCACTTTAATCCAGAGACGGGCGTGATTTATGTTTTCCTGGTAAACGAGGCGAAAAAACGAGCACAAACTCCACCGTGGCGGCGGAGGTTGTTTGTCTGAGCGTTGAGTGGAGCGTCCTCGAGGCCTGCGATTCTGCAGAGCGCGATGGCACCGGGATGTCAGAGTGGGACGAATGGGTTAGCAGAGTCAGTGACAGCAGCAGTGGCCGACTAGCTGGGTGTGGAAGGGCTCTGGTCATGTGAGGTTTCCTCTCCTGAACGGTGAAACAGAATCATAAAGCGGCGGTCCGACTCACAAACATCACCTCTGTTTACTAACACGCGTCTCTCACCAGGAGGTCCGTCTCCGCTTTCGCTGCGCCGCTCGTCTTTATCATCTGGAATTTCCACTTGGCCCAAATCCTGCGCATCCGCCACACTGGACTCCTTAAAAATCAGACAAATATTTACATGAAAACAGCCTCAGCGACACCGGAGCTTCTAGAGGATTCTGTTTACCTGTGACTCTGAGAAACGGTCTTCGTCCGAGTTCCTAAATCCTTCTGGAGCCTCCATGAGGAACTCCAGGCCGTCCGCTTCCTCTTCGTCACTGATGAGACAAAATAAAAATAAAAAACTGACATAACCAGAGCAAGATGAAAACGTTTTTACACCCTTACACATTTGTTCATGATTTGCTTTCTGTCAGATCAAATTAATGTTAAAATTAAAAACATCATATTATATGTAGGGAAAATCAAAACTCCATGTCAGGAGTGTCATTTGGGCCAAAATTACCAGCTCAAAAGTACTTGCAGCCAAATAAATATCACTTTTAAAAACTAAAATCAGCAAAAATGTTGCATTTTTTAACCTACTCAGCAATAAACTAAGAATGACATAGTTTAAATAAGTAATATAATTTTCTTTGTAGAAAAGTATCCCAAAGTTCAAATGGTTTTTGATGTTTTCATTGTTAAATAAAAGGCATCCAGTTTTTTTGTTATTTTGAAGGGAATTTGAAATGTGAAACTTTAGGATCAATAAAGTGTTTTTGATTTTTAATATTTTTTATGAGCACGGAGAGCAGAAAGAATCAGGAACTATTTCACCCTGCTGGTACTACTGACCTTCCTTCGGAGAACATCTCCACATTCTTTTCTTCTTCTTCTTCTTCTTCTATTTTCTTGTGTTGCGATTCATTTTGGTCCTCTTCCTGTTTCCCATCGTGCTCTTCTTGGTCTTCGTCATCCTGCTGGTGCTCCTCTTCCTCTTCTTCCACATCTGAGAAGTTGAGAAAGTCGAAGCTTTCGAGGGCGGTCTCGACTTCCTGAGTGAAGCTGGCAGACGTAGGAAAAGGCGCCTGAGGAGAAACAGACGCAGCAGGTTAGCGCCCGGCGTCGCAGACACACCTGCTGAAGTTTAGGCCTCAGCTCACCGTCGGAGCGTCCGCCGTCAGCTTGCTCTCCTGGACGGTCTGCGTCTCCTGCAGCTTTACTGCAGCTTCAGCAGCGACTTCTTCCTCAGCTTCAGCTTCAGTCTGTTCAGCTGTGGGCTCCTCGAGCGGCTCCGTCTTTACGTCCAGCTGCGTGGAGAACTCATCGGGGCAGCAGCTGCTCAGCTCGGCTGAGGCCTCAGAGATCAGGTCCTCCGACTGAACAGACGCCCTGTCGGCGGCACCGCAGTCCGAGCAGGAGGCCCGCAGGTGGCCGTTCGGCACCGCTTCAGGCTGAGGGAAAACGTCCATGCCTTCCGTCTCGTCCTCCTCCTGGTTGGAGGAGAGCGACGGCGTGGAGACGCTGGACTTGTGCGGCGCGGCGGACAGCTGAGTGGTGGGAGCAGCTTGCAGCAGGTTGGAGGCCGTCAGCCTCTGAGTGTGATGAGCCAGAGCCGGGCTGGAGGAGTCGTCTGACGATTCAGAGGAGTTGGACCAAACCGTGCCGTTCTCCATTTCTCCCTGACGCTTCAGCAGAGACTGGTGAAGAAAAAAATTATCCTTGTCACTTCAACATGTAGGTTAGTAAATATAATCCAGAGCTAAATTTAATAAATAACATTAACAATACAAACTATGAGTCAGAGAGATACTGAAAGGGTTAAACAAGACTGAAAATGCTTAAAGTAGCTTGGTTTTATATAGATGTGGAAAACTAGAAGCACATCTTTGGTCCAGATTTAAAGATGATTTGAACAGATTAGAGAAGATTTATGGCCTATACGAAATGTTTATCACATTTTTTGCACAAAATCATTCTTAGATGATATTTTTAGTCTGATCAGTTCTGCCTCCTTTCAGAATGAAATGTTTCAGGGCCTCCTGTCACTTTAAATCCAAATAATCTGCGGCTGGCCCTCCCCCTAACTCAATGTTTACTCTCACACGTGAAAATGGATGCAAACAGATGCACAACTATACAACCACACATCTTTAAAAAGCAGAAGTGGAGCCTCCTGCACAACCAACAAGAAAACAGTGAGCGACTTCTGGATGGTAAGTCAACAACAAAACACTTGTATTTTCCAGCAGCCATTGTACAGTGCAAACTGGCGTAAAACCCTCTGACCAAACATGAAGTTGCTAGGTAACGTGCCATGCTTGGGTGGGTTGATGGGTAATGGTGCAGTGCCTGTCAAATATGACTTAATAATTGGGAGGTTTTTGAAACGGCTCGTTTTCCAGACACCAGAAAATAGCTGTTTTTTGGGAATAAGTTGAGTGTTTTTTTTAGAACCAGTAGAAACCTAGGTGGAAGTAGAAAAACATGCAAAATGTGAATTTTGTGTAGCAGGTCCCATTTAAACAGCAGAAATGAACCTAAACTGGAGCGAAACCATTAATCACAGATAATCTGGGACGTTCCTTCTTCACATCCTTCAAGATCTGAACCAGACTCCAGAAAACAAGGAACTGCATTAGAAAATACTGCATTAAAAGATTACAAGAATGTCCATATCTATAAAAAGTATAATTCAAATTTTTTTGGACAGTGCTGAGCATCATCTACACATTTGCTGAGTGAATTTACCTCGAGAGAAGGAAAAAAGTAATTTTTTTAAAGAGAGAAAACTAATTCCTAGATGTCCTCAGTGTGTAAACATGCAGTATAAAAAAAACAGCCTTATGTTGTGAACAAAAACGCTGAGGAAATCTGGACCTGGTTTGCTGAGTGAAGCACTTTAAGTTGTGAATAGAAGCCAATAAATCATAAACTATAAAACAGAGGAATGCTTTGACTTCAGCCGATTAGCCGACGACGCTGGATGCTTGGTACTAAACTTCACTGAATCCAACATGAACAGAGGAGCAGATACTAAAACTCAAACAAATTAAAATATCATCTTGCTTTTAAAGATGTCGTGGGAAAGTCAGCGCGTTCATTTAGCTTCCCTTTTGTTTCATTGGCAAATAATTAACCAACTAAATGATCTCCTTTCTTTTTATGAAGCTGTAGGTAAACATGAAATGGTATGAGATTCTAACAAGAAAAAAACACAGAAATTTAAAATAACCATGATCCTAATACATTGTCATGAAAAACAGAAAAGTATTTATTTATTGACACTTTTAATCTTAATCCTCACTGTATTTTATTAGGATTTTATGAGACTGAAAAATGCAGGTGATAAATGGTTTTCTCTTTTTGCAAATATACTCTGAAAAGCGCGGCATGCATTGTATTCAGGCTCTCCATTCTGAAGCCACTCAGTTAAATCTTTCACAAATCCGAAAATAAAGTTAATAAAGTACAACTGTGTGTCCTGTGAGAGACTATGAGGTTTGTTAAAGAACATTAGTGGATAAATAACATCATAAAGCCCAAGACTACAGACTGGGTTAAAGTAGTGCAATAGTTCATAGAAAGGTTAGTTTATAAAACAATATCCACAGCTTTGAACATCTTGCTCAGTATTGTTTAATCCATCATCTGGAAATAATTAGCTTAGAGATGACTTAATATGCTTTCCTGAAGAGGTTAGGATAGGTCCATGATCTATACATAACATGTTTGTTTCATTGTTTTACATAAAATCTGAATAAGCCTACAAAACTCAACATTTACACTCACACAAGAAAATAACTGCAAACAGATGCAGTCTCTTAATATTATACAAATATTTTCTCTGAATGGTAAGTCAACAACAAAACATTTGTCTTTTCCAGCAGCACAAAGCAGTAAAACCAACTGAGCAAACGTGTTGGAACTCAGCTTGGGTTGCTAGGTAACGAGCTGGGCTCAGAGGTTGCTAAGCAACGGGCTGGGCTCAGGGGTTGCTAGGTAACGGCACAGTGCCTGTGGAATGCGACTTAATCTGGAGGTTTTTGAAACAGCTCTTTTTTACAGACACCAAAAACATCACCTTACTACCAACAAACATGTGTTTGCCCTATATAATGTAACACTTTTTCACAACTTCCATCCATCCATCCATTTTCTTTATACCCTTAATTTTTTTTTCATGTATTAATTTCCTTCCATTTTACAGCGTTGTTCTACTTTATGTTGGTATATCACATGAAATCCCAATAAACACTGTAGTTTGTGGTTTTAATATAATTTTTTAAATTAAAAGATTATGAATGTTGTTATAAAAGGTATTGTACTTTTTTTTATTACATTGATGTTAGCTGGTTAATTAGTTGGCCTATCTGCTCAGGTAGCCAGCCTGAATTTGTCACCGTCAGTATTTTTAACATCGAAATTGGACCTTTTCTTAGAGCTGGGTGACATGACCTAAAAATTTAATCTGAGATTATTATTTCTTTACAACAGAGCCAATTTTAATCTTTTTTTATCCATTTCAATTATAAATGACAAGAGCTATTATTCAAAAGGTGGCTTTTATTTCAGTCATCCCTTCTGTGAGTATCAGGGTCAGGTTACAAGAAATTTTGTGTAATTATCAGAATATTGCCTTCATTTTTACCAGAGAAATGTCTCAAAATCACGAGATAAATTTGGTTTTATTGAGAGAAAAGCTTAATGAGAATCTGACATGACCAGCTCAGTTCATGTGGTTCTTTCTTTGGAATAGACAGCTGTTTGCATCATTGTTTCAAAGTCCTGCTCCTGATAATAACTAGATGATTTGTTAAAACATTAAGTATTTCTATTAAGTATAATCCATAAAAAATTATACCAAAGTATATTTACAATATGCTCAACATTCCTCTTTTAATTTATTTTTCATGTTTGAGTTATCTTCAAAAACCAAAAATTTGTTAAAATCAATTTATTGTCCAGCAATAGTCCAAACAAAAATGCAAAAATGTGTCTTTTTAAAACCTCGACACTGATAACCAGCCCACGTCTTGTTGTCACTGGTTTAGACATAAATTAAACATTAGCAGGAACTGATTGGAAATCAACAACGATCAATTTGATTTAATAGAAACTACAAACTACGCTAAAGCTACGGCCCAACACACCGGCTGCGATGAGACAAAGTGGAACTTCGCTCGGCTGAATTCCCACCGGAGCGACGCCGCCACGCCTGGAAAAGCCTCCGCCAGCGAGCGGCTGTGGCGCGGCCCGCAATGAGGCACGCTCTTCGTCAGGGTGAGGAAGAGGAGCAGGGACACATTGGAGCACTACTCAACCACTATCAATCAGCTACAGCTGCGCTCAAACATGCTGCTGCCGCCACACAACAAGCCCCCGCTGCTGCCATTCACTCCCCTCGCGCCGTGGGCCCCACAGCCACTCGCTGGGTCACACAAGCCGCTGTGAAACTCGCCACACACTCCAGAGCTACGGCTACACACACAACAACTGGGGAGCAGCTGAAACAGAGCAAGCCGGTGAAATGACAGATGAATCACACACACAAAAATGCTAAATTAACCAAACCTCTTGGACTTTTCCCTCCTTTTGTTGTGTAAGAAAAAAACGTAACTTATTGGGACTTTATGTGACAGTTTAGTACAAAGTAGAGCGTCGTTGTTTATTTAAAATGTTACAGCTCTAAGCAGAGTTGAGTAATGACTAATTACATTTACTCAATTACACTTACTTGAGTAACATTTTGAAAAAAAAAAACTTTTAGGAGAAATTTTACTACGCTATGCTTTTTATTTTCCCTTGAGTAATTTTATTAGGAAGTATTTCTACTCTTACTTGAGCAAAATGTCCAGATTTTCAACCCACCGAATGAAAAACAAACATGTTTTAACCAAAAACTGTTTTTGTTAAAGTTTCATGTGTTTTTTACTGAAAGAAACTGATTTGGAATGTTTTTTTCTTTTTCCTTCTTTTGTTACTTTAATGAATTATTGTCATTTTGGTCTTTAAAATATCAAAATTTCCACTTAACTTTTTATTTTGGTCCATCTGATGATGTAATTT